>NC_136063.1:2117084717-2118305026 GCF_964261635.1 Lissotriton helveticus | reverse complement strand
GCAAAAGAGTCAAAGCGTTGATGAAAACGGAGAGCAATATAGCCTGAAGGGGTTAAAAAGGTTAAGTCTCGAAGTCTATCAGATACACGAAAGTCAATCCAAAAAATATCAGTGGAAGTATCCAAAAGAGAAGGAAGAAGTGAGTCCTGCGCGGGCGATAACTTTGCCGATTTTGCTAGTTGTTCGGGAGTTCCGGTAATGTACCGCTGTAGTTGTGTGGATACAATTGGCACCAGTGTCTGAGTATGGTCGGGGTCCTCCTCTCGAGGTAGATCAAGCTTCGTGGGGGTCACCGTATGTTGCAGGTCTGACACAAGGCTGGAGTCCGGTCTCAAACAAACAGTCTCGATGCGTGCAGTCAAATTGTGGAGAGCAGTCTCCATTTGCAGTCTAAGATCCCCGATGGCGGCCATTACGGTCCCCAGGGTTGGTTCACACGTCGTCCGATCCATCTCCGTGTGAGCGATAACAAAGCAGATCTTCAACCCCGGAGGCCGGCTACTCCGGGGAAACCAACAGACGTGGAGTGGACGGAAGTGACTGGCGACTCACAGGCTTGGCACTCTTTACACCGCTGCCGAGAGCGGGGGCCCACTCACGGACCCCGAGGACTGCAGCAGGGTCCCGGGACCTGGCCCCCCACCCACCGCGGCAACCACGTCTCGTCGCCGATGTCTAGTAGTCGCCGGGACCAAGGACCATCACCAGGATCGAGAATATGTTCCACTTCGATAAGACCGGACTCAGCGGGTACCCGCGGCCGATGTTGTTCAACTGAAACGCGGCAGGGCCAGTACTCGAGGCCCCGGCTCAAACACTGGAGTAGGCCCAAAAATGAAAGACGGTGTAACTGCGTCAATAAAGGTGATACAAACTCCGGGATAGCCCCCCCGGGCTCAGCAACGAATCAGACACACGGGAGTCTGGCGGGAGGTCAGGATAAAGTTCAGGATAAGTCCGCCAGCGAAGGAGGTCGACGGAGCCGGGAGCTTATGCGGCCATCTTGGTTGCTTGCGTAGCTCCTCCTCCGAGCTGGCGGATTTTTGAGTCAAAAAACCCGAGTATCGGGTTCAGGCTCCTCAGCAGGCCCACACAAGTAGCAGCCACTTTTTTCGTGTGCGTCTGGAAACTAAGCGAGGAGTCCATCCAGATGCCCAGATTTTTGACCAAGGATTTGGGCGGCGGGATGACGCCCAATGAAGAGGGCCACCAGTGCTCATTCCAATTGCTGGTATTCCTCCCGAGGAGCAGCACCTCCGTTTTGCCAGCATTAAGCTGCAGGCAGTTGTCCGTCATCCACTGGGCTACTGCAGCCAAGCCATCCCTAAATCTCGAGGCCGAGATCGAAGGGCCTTCAGTGAGAGTGATGACTAGCTGCGTGTCGTCTGCGTACAACACAAGCGTTAGGTCCCACTCCTTAGCCACTGCAGCGAGAGGCTGTACATAAAGATTAAAAAGGGATGGACTAAGTGCAGAGCCCTGGGGAACTCCCTGGCCGATGGAATGGGGCTGGGAGAGAAACGGGGGGGCTGATACCCGGAAGGATCTGTCCTTCAGAAATGAGCGAAACCACTCCAGGGCAAGACCGGTTATCCCTATTGTCTCCAGACGAGTTAGCAAGATGTTATGGGAAACCGTATCAAAGGCTGCGCTGAGATCGAGCAATATCAGCGCAGCACTCTGACCGGCATCGAGGATAGTCCGGAGATGTTCGGTAGTGGACAGGAGGGCCGACTCAGTACTATGTCCCGGCCTGAACCCATTTTGAGATGGGTCCAAGACGTTGTTTTGAGCCATATGGTGTGACAGCACTTTGTTTACATAGACCTCTGCAATTTTGGACACCCATGGGAGCAGCGAGATCGGTCTGTAGTTTTCCAGTTTGGTGGGATCAAGAGTGGGCTTCTTAATGATGGGGGAAACCCATGCTTGTTTCCAGACAGCTGGAACCTCAGCCGAAAAAAAGGAACGATTGAGTATGGAGGCTAGGGAAGGTATGAAGAAATCCAAGGATTCAAGAAATTGAGATGGCCTCATGGGGTCTGCTGGAGAACCAGACTTAACTTTCCTGCAAAGTATATTTAGGTCATTGTATGAGATTTCAGGTATCAATGTTAGTATAGTGCCAGTGGTGTTTGCATTGATGAGGTTAGGTGGAGCAGGGAAGTGCTGCGGGAATAACCTGTAAATTTTTTGCACTTTTTCTATAAAGTAAGTAGCAAGGTCCTCACACGGTTGCATGGAGGTGATACAGGAGGCAGGGGTTTTACTACTTTGCAGTTCTTGCACCAATTTAAAAATGACTTTGGTGGGATTCAGGCTGGAATTGATTTCTTCAGCGTAGAAGGAGGCGCGCGCAGAGCGAATAGCTTTGTGGTAGAGTTTTAATTTGGACAGATAGGATACTTTGTCCCTATTTTTGTACTCCCTTCTCCAGATTCGCTTGGCTTTTTTGCATTCTTTCCACATGGCTTTCAGAGTGTCGTTGTACCATGGATTAGAGGGGGAGCAGCGCCCCATAGTCCATTTGGCTGGCGTCTAATCCTCTTGTAATCCAGTCATGGAAGGCAGCATATGTCATGTTAATATCCATATTTGCCTCGTAGTGAAATTCTCCTAGAGTAGACTGGAGATCGCTGGTTAAAAGTTTATGCCAAGGTCTTTTTAGACGACGAGTTGGCTCCTCTTTGTTGGGCAATTCCCTAACCACCATAGTAGTTTTGATGAGATAGTGATCTGTCCAACCCATAGGCTTGGGCAGATCAGCCCTGACCTTCGGGGTGTTAGTGAAGACGGGGTCTAATATATGTCCAGCTGAGTGAGTGGCAGTATGAATTAGAGAGTTCAGTTGTAAGGCAGCAAAGTCTGCCAGAAGATTTTTAATGATAGGGTCTAGTGTCGAGTCAAAGTGGAGATTAAGATCTCCTAGTATGGTGAAGTTTGCCGAACTCACCACCAAGGCGTTTGCCACTTCTAGGAGTGCTTTGATGAACTTGGAAGCAGATCCAGGGGGTCGATAGATGTAAAGCCCTGACAGGGTAAAGTGGGGGCCCGTCGTGATCTTGAAATGGGCACTTTCGCAACCCCAGATGTCTTCCTTGGTAAAGGAGCACAAATATTGCTTTTTATAGATAACTGCTATGCCACCACCTCTAGTATCTCGGTTAAGAGTCTTCATTAAGAAGCCGTCTGGTAACGTGAGGTTCGGAAGACTGGTCATATCGTCACGGAGCCAGGTTTCACATAAAAATAGAATATCGGGGCTCCCGTCAGTTAGGAGGGTATTTACCTCTAAATGATGTTTCACGAGCGACCTAACGTTTAGTTGGAGGACAGTGAGAGGGGTATATTTAGGCAGGTTGACACTGTGGCCAGCTGGACAGGGGCTGGGTGTAGCGAAGTTACAAGACTTACATCGTAGGCATGTCTGTCCGAGGCAGCCTGATGTCTCGTCACAGCACTGGCCAGGGTTCAGAGTGAAGAGAGACTCCCTATTGTAATAGTGGGATTGCCTTGGAGTTTGGCCAGGGGGACAGGCGAGAGGCGATGTCTTGGCGATGACGGGCGCAGACGGGCTTGCCTTAGGCGCGCCTTTGGTGCGCTGTCGGCGCGCCCGCTGCGCACGTCCGCTGCGTGTCCGGCCGAGGCACATTTTGATAGGGGGGGAAAGAGGGCGGGGCGTGGCCTCCGTCAGGTGGGCGTTTCCTATGTGGCCTCGGTGATGGCGGCCAAAGTAAGTTTTAGTCAAATCCGCGGCAGCGTTTATGTCGGCTGCGCGGTGATGTCGGCGAGGCTGAGAAGGGGGGGAAAGTGCTCAGTGCCGAGTGAGGACAGCAGATAAAATCAGCAATACAAAACAATAAGTTTTTTTAAAACAATCAGGGCTAGTCTCCCGGCTTCCGCCTCAGGAGCTTTCTGTAAGCTAATGCGTGCGAGGGCTGGCGCGGCTTAAATAGCGGGCGGTGGGCGTGGCCTCCGTCAGGTGGGCGTGGCCTATATGGCCTCGGTGATGGCGGCCATAGTAAGTTTTAGTCAAATCCGCGGCAGCATTTATGTCGGCTGCGCGGTGATGTCGGCGAGGCTGAGAAGGGGGGGAAAGTGCTCAGTGCCGAGTGAGGACAGCAGATAAAATCAGCAATACAAAACAATAAGTTTTTTTAAAACAATCAGGGCTAGTCTCCCGGCTTCCGCCTCAGGAGCTTTCTGTAAGCTAATGCGTGCGAGGGCTGGCATGGCTTAAATAGCGGGCCGGGGGCAGGGCCTCCATCAGGTGGGCGTGGCCTTTGTGACCTCGGTGATGGCGGCCAAAGTAAGTTTTAGTCAAATCCGCGGCAGCGTTTATGTCGGCTGCGCGGTGATGTCGGCGAGGCTGAGAAGGGGGGAAAGTGCTCAGTGCCGAGTGAGGACAGCAGATAAAATCAGCAATACAAAACAATAAGTTTTTTAAAAACAATCAGGGCTAGTCTCCCGGCTTCCGCCTCAGGAGCTTTCTGTAAGCTAATGCGTGCGAGGGCTGGCACGGCTTAAATAGCGGGCGGGGGGCGTGGCCTCCGTCAGGTGGCCGTGGCCTATGTGACCTCGGTGATGGCGGCCAAAGTAAGTTTTAGTCAAATCCGCGGCAGCGTTTATGTCAGCTGCGCGGTGATGTCAGCGAGGCTGAGAAGGGGGGGAAAGTGCCCAGTGCCGAGTGAGGACAGCAGATAAAATCAGCAATACAAAACAATACGTTTTTTTAAAACAATCAGGGCTAGTCTCCCGGCTACCGCCTCAGGAGCTTTCTGTAAGCTAATGCGTGCGAGGGCTGGCGTGGCTTAAATAGTGGGCGGGGGCGTGGCCTCCATCAGGTGGGCGTGGCCTATGTGGCCTCGATGATGGCGGCCAAAGTAAGTTTTAGTCAAATCCGCGGCAGCGTTTATGTCGGCTGCGCGGTGATGTCGGCGAGGCTGAGAAGGGGGGGAAAGTGCTCAGTGCCGAGTGAGGACAGCAGATAAAATCAGCAATACAAAACAATAAGTTTTTTTAAAACAATCAGGGCTAGTCTCCCGGCTTCCGCCTCAGGAGCTTTCTGTAAGCTCTATTAGTGGTACCACTTCTCAGCTAAGCAAACTGCACATCTTCTTCCACCCCCCAGGCAGGAATGACACTTTCTCGGACCTCCTCATGGAAATCATCACTGCTAAGTTTTCGCTCACTCCAATGACATTTTCCTCGGTGACTTTAATATGTACTGGAATTACCACATAACTCCCAGGTAAATGCTGTCAAAGTTTTCCTTGCCGATCAATCACTCACCCAGGCCTGCACCGTGCCTACCAACACAAAAGGTGCTACTTTGGACTGGATTATCGCTTAGGCTTCGGCAGTCATGCTGAACTCAATAGAGCCATGTGATTGGTCAGACCACCACATCATCACCTTCACTATACCTCACCACCGCCTGAAAAAACTTGGGCAACTGGTGAAACCAAAACACTGGCTCAGAGACTCTAAGAGCCTGGACCTCGAGAAATTGACTGCCCGTTGCGAGAATGAGCTCCCCCCACCCGAATCTATCTAAGGTCAACGACCTCACAGATCACTACAATTTGACTATGACTAACATTTTGGATGATCTGGCCCGCTTAAGTTCAAAAGTTCCCAAATCAAAGGCAAAAACCCTTAGTTCAGCGGACCCCTCATTGACGTCTGAAAGAAAGGAATGCAGACAGCACCCCTCAGCCTCCCACCTTAAACTCCTCAGTCAGGCCAGAAATATGTACAACAAGAATATCCTTTTGTCCAAAAAAGAGTTCTTCAATTCAGAGCTGGAAAATGCCAAGAACAGACCACACAAACTTTTTGAAATAGTCAAACTTCAATCAAACAAACTAGCGAAATCATCGAAAGAAACCACTAAATCCCCAATCACCTGCGATGAGTTCTCCTCCTTCTTTACAACCAAAAACAACTCGCTGCGTAACAAACTCAAGGCCTCCTCGAACTCCCTTCCTTCTCCGCCTGGGACCCTTCTATCCTCTCATCGCCACCAAGCAACACCCAAAAACAAGGCTCACTGGTCCAAATTCGAACTTTATGATGACCATTCCATCTCACAAATTCTATCCTCCTTAAAGCCGAATACCCACTTTAACAACCCCCTCCCCGCCAACTGCTTGGCAGTGACCACCTCACTCATCGCTCCCATCTGGACTACCATTATCAATGCTTCCCTTCTCCATGGGACCATACCCGGCTCACTGAAAACCGGGCAAGTCATCCTCATCCTAAAAAAACCCACTCTGAATCCGGAAATTCCAGATAACTTCAGGTCCATCTCGAATATCCCTCTTTTCGCGAAAGTACTGGAGAAATGTGTGCTTCTGCAACTAAGTCAACACATAGCCAATTTCAATCTACTCAACAAATTCCAATCTGGGTTCAGGCCTGGGCAAAGCACTGAAACTAATATTCTTCACATCGTTGACGATGCTCTCCTAGCCCTGACCAAGGTAAAACATGTCTTCTGATCCTACTGGATCTCTCCTCGGCATTCGACACAGTCAACCCCGAGAAACTCCTTGAACGCTTCGAACACAGTATGGGCTTAGGAGATACCGTCATTAAATGGTTTGCTACCTTCCTCCATAACCGCACACAGACATTCCTTGTCAACAACAACCTATCTGCTCCCTCCCCGATCTCCATCGGTGTCCTGCAAGGCTCCACTCTGTCCCCTACCCTCTTCAATCTCTACCTCGAATCTTTAGCTGAAAATCTCCACTCGGCCAACATCTCCTTCCACATGTATACCGACGATACCCAGATCTACATTAAAATCTCTCTTGAGGAGATCACCCATCTAAATGATGCCCTGAAACTGACTGTCCATTGGCTTGCCAACAACCAGATCAAACTGAATGCCCAAAAAATTGAGTTTCTTCTCATCTCCCCCCAAAAAACTCTGCTGACATCCTTGAATGGACTAACTCCATCACAGCACTAAACTGCACCCCTACCATTGTGGATTCCACCAAATCACCAGGGATTATTTTGGACCACAACCTGAATATGATTGAACACATCAACGCGATTGCCAAAACTGCCAAATTCCATCTGAGCTATTTGCGAAAACTAAAGCCTTCCCTGGAACTGCCGACCTAAAAACCGCTGTGCAGGCATTAGTTATCTCCAGAATCAAATATGTCTGCTCCACACTATCTGGCCTTCCTAAGACTTTGACTGCCCCCTAAAAGCTTGCCTCAACACAGCAGCCAGACTCTTATACCGCTTCAAATAAATTTGACCATATCTCTCCACACCTGAAGGCCTTGAACTCGATTCCCATTGAAGGCAGAATTAATCTCAAGCAGGCCTGCATCACTCAAAAAGCCTTGTACAAGAACTCCCCGGCATATCTCTCCCAGAAACTTGTGTTATCTGAGAGATCCAGAAATTCCAGATCCGCCAGAGACCGTGTGCTCCAGCCACCCCACTTTCGCAAGGCAAAAACATGCAATTGAGCATTCTCCGGAGCTGCACCAAGAATCTGGAACTCGCTTCCTTCCTCCATCAGAAGAATACCTTCTCTGGCGCTCATCAAAAAAGAAGCTAAAACCTCCTTATTGAGCAGATTCCACCAATAACGCTCCCTTGGTGCACATTCGTATGAGCTACTATTTGTATCAACTCTCACTCCTTCCAATGCTTCCTGTACCAGTTTTTGTACATATCTTTTTCGTCCTATTGTTATCATGTCGCCTGCCGATCTTGGAACTGTATTGACACTTGTACATATCCACAGCTTTGCCCTAATTTTGTCATTTCCCCAACCCCCGTCCCTATATTCTGCTCACGCCATCCTGTACTTGGATCGGTACCATTTATTATATATATCTTCTCTTTGTGCCCTATTGTACTTGAGTCATCGCTGATTTTGAAACTGTATTGACTCTTGTATATTGCCACGGCTTTGTCCCACTTTTGACTTTTCCCTATCCCCCATCCCTGTACTTTGCCAATGCCTTCATGTATGTAACATACCTTACCTTGTAAAGAGCTCTGATACCCTAATGGGTATATAAAACTTAAAATAAATAAATAAAATCTCATTCCTGTAATCGCCTTTATTCACAATGACTACATTCCCGCCTTTGTCAGCTTCCCAAATACTATGGTAGTGTCATTCTGCACCATAAGGTGTGCTCGTCTCTCCTTAAAGCATAGATTATATGTTGGTTGCAGATCAAATTTAGAAGGAATATCAAAAAGTTGTAACTCACGTGCCACCTTCTCACTGAATTCATCATTATTTTATTGGAGCAATGACGGGGGATGAACTTTGACTTAGACCTAAGCCCGCTATCCTCATCACAATTTTCCACTATATTTAGATCACACAATAGTGATTCCATATCTCTGATTTCATCATTCTCACTAAATAGAAGACATTGCAAATCTTGTACATCATAGATAGTATGTTTCGTAGGGGTCTGTTTAGTAACACAAATCTCAGTCTTATGTGGTTGACGGTTAAATAATTCCATAAATTTTATAGCTCTTGTAAAGTTAAACATATCAAAATGCACAACAACTATATCCTCGTTCTGTGTCGACACAAATTCAAACCTTTACGCAAAACAGTGGTCTCATCCTCATGCAAGCTCCTGTCTGACTAATGTATGACTTCCAAACCCTTGCGTTCAGCTGCATGTATACTTCTATTGTTTAGACTGTCAGAGTCAAAGCCCTCTATATTCTGAGCAATAGCCCCACAGGGGACGACCCCACTTAAGTCTTCCTGGATAGAGTTTGAACCTCCACTTTTTCTACCTGCTTTACCTTAGTCTCTAATGTTTAGCCAGCCAAATTCTCTGAGAAAAAGGCCCTTGAAACCTCTTGAAGGAAGTGCAATGAATTCTAGTTTCCTGGCAACTACTTTATAGCAGGAAAAAAAAGAAAAAATAGAATGATAATAACACGTCGTTAAAAAGTAAAATGATAATAACACGTTGTTATTATCATTTTATTCTTCCATGTTGAATCCAGTTTTGGGGCGGGGCTTGGCTGTCGTCACAGCCAGTAGGGGAAGGAGGAAATGTGTGCACTTAAGTGCCCATGACGGCATGACTGGCCGTCTAGGGCCGGCCAAATAGTCTTGCACACTTAGCATGTTTTCCACTGGGCTATGATGCACAGCCTGGGTGAAGATCATATGCAGGCTCCCACTCCCTGTCTGAGCGCTGAACCACGGCACTCAGACCAAACACGAGACTGGTGTCATGCTGGTGACAGCAGCATTGTGATTCGCTTAGGGGAGCCAGTGTGCTTCGTGCTTCTGGGAGCAGAGACGACAGGGGAGAGACGGCAGCGTGTAGAGGTAGGTGTTTTTTTTTCATTTTCACCCCTATAACACCCTGCCACCACCAGTCCTATAACAGTTGCCACTGTAAGCATTATATTGCCTAGCAAGGGGCGTTCTCAACCATAACTAACTTATACTCAGTGGGTATAAGACAGTCATTGTGAGTCTTGAGAGAATCCCCTAGCACTCTGGGAAATTTAGTTTGTCTTGATTCCACTTGCATTTTTCATGTGATGGAGGTATTGTAGGTGTGAAGCCTCATACCAAGTGACACCTACAATCTGGATGTACTGCTGACCTCCTCTGCAGTGGAAGACTCAAGCACCTTGAAGTTCAAATGAGCATTTCGACATGCCCGTCTGGCATACAGAGATAAGCGCAGGCCGGAGATCATGACACTTTCCTTCCCTCTGCTTATTCTTGCTATTCAATTCCATTATTATGACTCCAGTCAAAACATATATCCTCCTGAAGTCCAGCAACCAGGTGTTTTGTTATCTGAAGAAGATGGATTGCACAGGTGTGTTTGTCTCTCCTCATCCCATTCCCTCTCATCCCTGGGTAACTGTATTCATTGCAGTGTATCTGGAAATAGTAGTGGTGGCATAGAACATGGAACAGGGTGGGTTACCAGTGGAAACCATTAGATAGATCCAAATTGTAGAATCCCATGGCCTTACATTGTTCTCATACACAGATGACACCCAAATTGTGGTATCCTTAACACCTCAGGATAACCACAAGGTAGAATCTCTTAACAGCCTTATTGCCCAAGTTTATTCTTGGATGAATAGCAACTCGTTACACCTGAATGGAGACAAGATGGAGGTTCTATTAGTGGGTAATCATCCCCACTTGTGGGGTCCTCATCTGTGACCACCGGCACCGGCTACGGGTATCATTCCATTACTAGTCCAGGTGGTAAAAAATCTGGGAGTATGGCTCGATGACAAGTTGTCTATCAGCCATCAGAGTAACAAAGTAGCAGCCAAATGTTTTGCATTCCACAAGTGGTTACAGGAAATGTTGAAGTATCTTTTGTCCCCTGCCAAAAGAACGTTTGTCCAGGCCCTTGTAATATCTAGATTGGTCTACGGCCACGTTCATTACTTGGGGGCTGACACATCCTGGCTAAAACTTCTGCAGACCGTACAGAATGCGGCAGCATGGCTACTTCTCCATCCACCAAGATTCACTGCATCAGCCAGCTTGTTGTACACTCTTCACTGGCTGCCAATTGCATGTCGGGTGCAATTCAAAGCCTTATGCTATATGCATAAATACCTCTTCCAAACCAGCCCTATGTACCTGAGACCTCTGGTATCGTGGTATACACCTAAACGCTAGCTCTGCTTAATCCATCTGGAGCTAGCTGCTGTCCCTAAATTAAAGCGAAGCCCCCAAGGAGGACGGTCATTTGCATATTTGGGTCGAAAATTATGGAACACCTTGCCACAATCATTGAGAACTTGTAAATCACTCAAAGCCTTGCACAAGTTGCCCAAAACATGTCTGTTTCCATCTTCTTATTCACAGTCTTCTTGGTCTCTGTGATCCCCTGGTCTAGTGAGGTGCCAGCAGTGGGAAACCTTTGTTAGGTAGCCATGCACTTCTACAAATTGCATAAATAAAATAAATACATAGAGGGCCTTGCATTATACTTGCTGGGATCTTGAAAGGGCAATGAAGTGTGTAAAGTCATTGGATTTCAACTTTCATAACTATATATACTTTAGAGAAAGAATCACACCAAGCAGGTTAGACTCATTTGCAAGACAGTGAAAAGAAATGTAATAACTCACCCAGGCCCAGTATTTACTAGATTATCAAATATGAGTATTCGGGCACCTACTGCTCTAATGTTGTGAAAATCCAGTTGATTCTAGATGTATCTACATGGTGATCTGTGACTGGTAGTGTCATTTGGTTACATTAAGCATTTTTATATACAAAATTGAATCCACTTTGTTTCCATCCACTAGAAATGTATAGCCCCCACAGACTCATATTATGCAGAGTGAACCAATACAAACGTTTTGTATCTCCTCAGCTGAAATTTTCACCAGGGCAGTAATTTTTTTTAATCCCACTAGAAGCATTCTCCTTTACTTGACAGTAATAATGTCACTGTTCTGTATCAGGTCCAGTTAGGTTACTTCAAGTTAAACTTTCACTTAGTCCTGGGTAGCTACGGCGCCGAGGAGTCTGGCTTAACTCAAAGGAAATACGTTTAAAGCATTTATTAGTACCAAAACAGTTGATATGTCTGAAACACAACTCAAAAAAATACACTCCAATTTATAAAAAATAGTATACATTTACTGAGCAAAAACAGAACACAAGAAGAATCAGATATGGGGAAGCAGGCTGACTTTCAGACTTTTTTCTGGTGGAATTTTCTCAGTGGTTGGGTGGAATGGCAGCTGGATCCAATGGAGGGCTTGATGATGATGGAATGCTGCTCTGCAATGATCCCGACAAAATCCTTCATCCTGGGAGTTAGAAACTTTTCTTGAAGCAGAGAGTATTTCCACCTGGCAAACCAGCAAGTTGAATCCGACCGACTATGTGACTACGGCACCTGTGTTCAGCATGGGTCCTGTGGTAGCCTCTGGTTCTTTTAGGAATAAGCTGAGAAAAGTTCTTAAGTTCCACTTTTGCAATCTTGAGGAGGTTTGCCAGGTTTGTTGGACACAACTGAGTTAGTATTCAATCTTCCAGAAGCCACCAGCAGGATCTAGGGCAAATCCAGCTGGAACTGGTCAGTTGGGCTAATCTTTGCTGCAGGCTTCTTGAAGTCTTTGTGCTCCTGGAGCTTGAATAGTATGCTAGCCAACTAGCTTTTAGAGCCCACTCTTCTGTGAGGCGTTCAAGTGGGTTCAGGTCCAGCCCTTGGGGGTTTCTCAACAGGTAAAACAGCAGACTCGGTCCTTCTGAATTCCAATCAGTCCTTTAGTTCAGCAGCTGGAGTTCTTCCTCTGTTTTCAACAGACCCAGCAGTGTTCTGAAGAATGTAGCCTGGGGTACCACTTTTATGTCTGGCGCTAACTTATGGGTGGGGGTGACTCACTCACCAATAGGGAATACGTTCCCAGGAGCAATCCTACTCACTATGAAATGATTTCCTTGGGGTTGACCCTAAGCAATCCCACAGTGCACTGCTCTACCAAAATACAACATGGCATAATCTGTCTTTCCTTGGTCAGAGCTCTGGACACACCCCTGACGTGTGTCTTGGGAACTGAGGAACTCATCCTTTAAAACGGACCTGCAACAGGGTTTCCTTCCACTGGCATTGGTATCACTCTGGTTACTGAGACAGTGGCAGGTGCAGGACCAGGTGTGAGTTAAGCCTACCTGTGACAAGGGCTGGGCCTGTGAACTTGAACATTTGGTGGCCACATCCCCCCAAGCCATCCTGTCAGGAGGAGGTCACACTTCCTACCTGCCAAAGTCCTTTTGTTCCATTTTCTGAGAACAATTTACACCTCCCAGCAGGCTGCCAGGTGCAGTTTACCTCTGAAATGGTGACTAGAGGGTTGTAGTATACAAATGGCAACTTCCTAAAAGTGGCATTTTTAAAACAGAAATTTTAATTCCGACTTTACAATCAGTTTGGATTTTAAATTACTATTAATTTGAGGAGTTGAACCATCCCAAACTAAAATGATAAATTATAAAGCGTTATAATGTTACCCAGTGTTTTTCTATGGGAGAGCCAGCCATGTCACAGTGAAAAACAACTTTGGAGATTTTTCACTGTCAGGACACGTAAAACTTAAATATACAAGTGCTGCTTTTTAAGTACTAAGCACCCTGCCCTATGGGCATTTAGGGGCTACCTTATGGGTGACTTATAAGTATTAATACTTATAAATAATATACTTATAAATACTAGAGAATAATATTATGAGGCAGATGTAAGGCCTCCCCCTTAATACTCCCCTCATCCCCCTACGTCTGGATCTAGGAATCAGACCGATTGGGGATGAGATTGGACATAGACCCCTAACTTTTTGGCACAGAATGTGGGTGACCCTGGAACAGGCTGTTTACCGGTCAGAGCTAGATGAGCTACTGAGATTCCCAGGTGTAGGTAAAATACCATGGTTTGTACATTGTTGTAAAAGAAGTATGTTGTAGGCTGGGTAAATCAACCTTATGGAGTAACCCTGAGGAAATGTACCCTGTAATTTCACGCTCAGAACTGGTAAAACCTAATAGGATGTACAATCTCGCAAGTATCCAGGAGAGTTTGGCCTAAGGACACTTAACAGCCAAATTCTTGAGAACCAAAGACAAGTATATAATAGAGTCCTTCATGGATGACATTCAACCAAACTTGGCAAGGAAATTATATGTTCAGCTGGATGTTTCTAACCGCGGCCTTAAAAGTCAGCACCGTTCACAATTTTTAAAAACTTTTCTACCCAAATATTTACTCCTTTTAATGTTTTAACGTCAAGTCCGCTGATGAACTGAGTTTTAACTATTGATAAAACTGCATGTGCAGCTGTTTATGTACCATGTGGCCCCTAAATAGGGGAAATACACATGGTAGCTGGATGAGGATGGGTTACAGATATGAATTGCCTGGATCTACCACTTTGCAAACCTGTGATGCACTTAAACGCTGTTAAACTATTTAATTTGCATAGCTATTTAAAGGGAAGTTTTATAGCACATATTTTTATGTGTGTACATTTTATGTGTATGCACTTTTACGGTGCACGATGACCAAAATAAAGTCTTTTGGAATGGGATGGAATGGAAGTATTAATACAGCCGTTTTAGGTCTGGCAAAAGGTTTATTTGGCTGAATTTTCTGTATTAAAAATACCATGCTAGACTGTAGTGGCAGACCCAGAGTCATGTGTTCACTTTGATTCTGTAGTAGTGGCACAATCAGTGTTGCAGTCCCCTAGTGATGTTTAACTCACAGGCCTTGGGTACACAGAGTACCATATACTAGGGACTTATGGGTAAGTTAAATATGCCAATTGCACATATACTTTAGGGCTCAGAGCATATACACTGGGCACAGGAGAGCACATACACTGGGCTCTGGATGTCAGCGTCCCAGTGTTCAGAATCAGCAAACGAGCACTAAATCTGGTAAAAAATCGTGGTGACCCCGCAAAAAGGGTCTTTCCTCACATCCAGCATGCCTGGCAGAGACACTGGTCATTTCTGGTGGTCTAGGCAATGTCAGACATGCACTCAAAACTGCAAAAAAGAAAACACTTTTAGCTCAAACCCATCTTCCTCAACTCTCATTTCTAGATTCAAGCTATATTACTACAGACTGCTTTATATCCAGTGCTTAACCATAAAAAAAGAAGGTACGCTGTGGCTGCCAAATGTAAGGTTTGCTGAATAACAGTGATGCCTAGTCTTGATTCCACCTCACCCCTCTCTCTTTCCCCATCCTACAATTCCTGTCCCTTTATCTTACTCTTGTGGGTTCTTTTTCATCCCTGCTTCTTCAGACTGGTGTTAGGCAAGACATTTTGATTTTACTAAAAGTATAGTTATAATATATAGGTTTTCATAGGTGAAGTCAGATAGCCCATTTGTTTGTTATTGTATCATTCACATTTTTCATCTACAAGTACAGCATAAAGCATGGGCAAATGGGTCCGCTCACTTCAGCCATTGGCTAACTTTATTGAGAGGACAGTATTCTGCCCATTCACTAGGAGGACGCCAACATACAAAGTAGTTCCCTTCAGTGCCAGGGGCTACTGTGGCAATGTGTGCTTTTTGAGATTTATTTATCTTTACTGTTTTTTAGATTGATGAGGATCCAGCAGTTTCCTCAACAATAAGGTCTTACAAAAACCCTGTTTTAGAAATACAAGCATTGACAGAACCAAGTGAATGGCAGCCAACACAAAGGGAGTAGCCAGAAAAGTAAAAAATACCACACTTTGAACCAAACCTCTAAGTGCTGTGAAGCAGGTGAGCCTGGCCCTTTCTGGAATAGTTCTCATCACCCTTAATTCCACTCATCTATCCTTTCATTCTGTTACCCTTTCACCCTTCCATCATCCTTTTTATCTTTCCATCCTTTCATTATTCTAACCATCCTGAGATTCCATTCATCCATCTGTTCTCACAATATTCCATTCTTTCGCCTTTCTATGTTTCCATCCATTCATTCATCTTCGATAATTTTCTTCAACATAGATCTAGTCATACTTTCATTCTTCTAACCACAAATCCCTTCACTCTTCTGTCCATTTAACAACCGGTAAAGCCCAAGGCAGAACAGCTTTAAGGCTTCCATCTCTCTATCCATCCCTCCATCAATTCTTCCCCCATTCCTTCATTTCACCTATTGATCCTTACACTCTTCTATCAATCCATCCTATCACCCTTTCAACCTTCAGTCCATGCATTCCATCTTCCTTTTTCTTTTCACCCACACTTCTTTCCACTTCGCCTTTCACCTCTGCACCCTTCTTTTCATATTGTCTTTTTTCCACCTTTCCTTACTTCCCTCCTTACCTCCTTCTACTCTTTCCCCTACCTCGTTTCTACCACAATTAGATATTTGCGGACTTGTTTTCTTACTTGCCTTTCTCCCACTATTTGCTGCTATCTCTGTCGGTTTGGTTCTCCTTTGCATCATTTCTTTCTCTTTCTGCTTTAATGAACTTAGTCGACATTCCAACACTTGACCCTGAACTCTGGTTCCTGCCCTGCTATTCCATGAGGTCGTTTTTGTCTGTAGACTGAAGAAACAAATGTATAATTGAACAACTTTTGCTGAGTCTTTTAGTGGTTACCCTCACTTAAGCTGCTAAAGCGGGCATGCTCTCGACGCCACAGACCTATTGGCTTTGCCATTGAATGTTCCCCTATGCCACTGAATTCTTTCTTTCTCTTCCTCCTTCGTTTTCCCTTTTCTGCTTTTCTCTCTTTTGCAGTGGGTCAAAGCCTGATGATGGAAAACAACTGCAGGTCCTCAAAAATAAGGGAGGGCGCCAAGTACCAGTACAAATGAGGTGCTGTTTACTTCCCATTCACATTCACTACAAGGAAGTCTTGGAAATTGCATCTTCATGTCTTGGCTTTTATTTTTGTTTGTGCAAAATTGACATTCCTTCCTATTTTTGGCGGAAGCGACCACACGCCAACATGTGATTTCTGAACACAAACAGCAGTGTCTATTGCCTTGTGTTCTTTGCATATTTGTATGAAAATACTTTTCTATTTGCCCTGTGGGCCCTTTTTTCGCACATACTATGAACCCATCCCGGGCATGACTTTCCAGTCATTTGATCTGCTTCTTCCAGAACACAGATCATATTGTTTTATTTTGCTTAATAAAACAAACCCCCTTTTGTCCTGCGCAGACAAACACATCCCTCTTGATGCTTCTCAAGAACTAAAAGTCTTATGCATGCAGTGGGCGCATGCTTCATGAGAACAGTTGACCGGATGTACTACATATTACACAACCGCAAACAAGGAACAAGAGCAACCAGAGGTATTTGGCTGTGGGGTGGTGTCGAGCGTGGGTAACCCTGTCACATTAGCAACATGATTTCCTTATTTTTTTTTTGACCGGAACATATTTATTTATTTATTTATTTATTTATTTATTTCAGTACTTTTATTGAGGTATTTACAAGGTACAGTATACAGGTATAGAGTCACGATCCCCCAACTGAATACGCACAAGGCTAAAAAAATGCACACAAAAAAAGTCTTAAGTTAACTGCTGGTCATGTTGCACCATCCAGGATTTATAGATACTAAGAAGGCACCCAGGTGCCTACTAAGAATGAGTGTATAAACACATCCATGAAGCGCCCAAAGGCGACGTTTCGAAGCACAGAGACCGCCTAAGACAGGTTCTTTGTGTCCCTAGTAGAATTTCTAGTTGACTAGGTAGAAGCAGGTGTTGCAGAATCCAGATGTGGTTAATGGGTTTGCAGACACTCAGCTTTATAGGCTGATTTTATAGAAACCTAATCAAATCTGTAAAACATCAATTTTTGACATGCAGCAGTAATAATAAAAAATAGCTGTAAGCGCAAAAATGGGCTACTTGTGTACAGAATCACTAGTGCACATGCTTCTGCCCGGGACACAATTTGCTCTCACGGTGCCTTCATGCCTACAGTGCAATATTAAAGGTGCCAGAATCCCAGTAGACTGCAGCTGCATGTATGTTATGTCTAAAACGTGAGCTGATCAGCCCGAACAACAGTTACCTTGTTATGATAACCTTGGAAGCTTTACTCTCACTGTGCAGATTAGGGTCGCGATGTAAGTCTAGGGATGCCGAAAACAAGCCATTCTCATGTGAAGTATTTCACACAGCCTAACTTACAATAACAGCTATATGTAGTGTCCCGTGCAAAAGCAGCAAAAGGTAAAATGGCATTTCAACTCCTAATAAGCCTATGCTAACATAGCAATGTGCACAACAAGGCCCAGCCCTCACTACAATACCTAGTGCCAGGAGGCCATTTGCCTCATGATCTGTTCTGAGTAGGTGCCTCCTATAGTCACACTTACGTCAAGGTATAGCACCTGCAATGATCCTACTGTGCAGGGCCGGACTGGCCGTAGTGGTCACTGGGCATTTCCCTGGTGAGCCTCCAGTGTGGGGACCGGTTTTGGGCCCCTGGGGGGCATTTTTGTTACTGGGAGCCGGCAATATAGGCTTCCTGTAACAAAATCGGCCGAAACAGTCCCTAGAAAACTGCTCGGCCGCACCCCTCCCCAGGGGTCAGCCGAGCAGTTTGCCAGGGCCGGTTTCGGTACCCAGTCCTGCCCTGCTACTGTGCACAAATGAAGAGCCATATCTTGAATGCCCAAGACCTATTTAGGGTCTAATAGAAGAGCAGAAACCGTTTGGTTCGTTTTAGTCAAGCCTGGACTCCTACTAAAATAAAAGGCACTTTGTGGCATATCTTAAGGTTTTTTTAAACATTGAACTGCATCCAAGCATTTTATCTAGAGAAAGAAATTAATTTCTAAGAATTCCCTCAGGACAGCTTCCCCCTGAGGTTGAGTTGGCCCTGGTAGTACCAACTCACTAGGATCGGACGAGGTAGCAAATGATGAAGCATGTCACATTACATGAATGAGCCTACCTTGTCCAATTCTTATAATTGCCGATTCTTCTGCAGGGACATTAGCAATAGGTAGATAAGATCACACACACCAGCATACGCGGAACATCTTACCCAACATAACAGGAGGGTATCTCGCCATTTCTCTGTTCTTGGTGTTTTTCCAAGCGACAAGCATGAGCCCGATAAATTGCCTCTTTCTCGCCCTTTTGTGTTTATGGTACATCTAAGAACCATGCAGAGGCCTGGGGATTTTTACCCTCATGAATAATTATGCAAATTAACTCACATTGATTTTTGGGAGAATTGAATTTCTACAGTTGAAATCCTCTTCCGGCGCAGGTGTACCAAATCAGCTACTGACAGCTTACTTTCTGGGTATGTACTGGTGTGAATCTTCCCACTCACCAGGGAGACGATGGTTGGTGCACATTTTTTGAGTCAGCTTACTTGGTCTCGTGGGTCCCAGAAAGTAGGCTACATCGCCCAACATTGAGCTTCATATTCTTGCATGTAGGCCTGTCTGCGACTGCTCTAGCTGTAAGATTCTTGAGGATGTAAGGTTCATGCCATGAGGTCAAGCAGAATGAGATACATGCCTTCATTTTTGATGTTGACAAACTTTTGTTTGGATGCAGAGGCCGCACTGCGATGTAACGCATTGTGAGTGTAGTTGTCACCATTTTTGAGTTTACATAACTACATTAGGAGTGTGTGCTTATAGTTCTAGGTGATTACACAGTGATAGCTTTGCCTTCAATGGAGCATTCTTCGTTCTAACATGGTCAGAATCAGTTGCAGATGAATATATGAACTACACAAAGTAAGGATATTGCCGCTATTCACTGAAGTGATATTTTTAACTAATATCATTTCGCAGTGGTAGGCCTCAGTGAACTCATCCCAGGTTCTTCGGAAGAAGAAGAAGGGACACCGCAGTAAGGAGATTCACAGAATTTCTCATTCCGGCCTCCTCAAGCATTCTGGCCAGTGGGTGGTAGCCCTTGTATGAAATGGGCAGAATGGAAATCTTAGTTTCTTAATTATTTGAAAGTCATTGATGAAGAGGATAAAATGGCTCTAGAACAAAAGAAAATCATTTGTTTTACACTCTTTGGGACCAGGAGGGTTGAAATTGTATGAACACATGACGGAAGATGCTGGAGAGGGTGATATGAATGTATTTGATAAGGCTGCAGTGGACTTTGACAATTATTTTTCACCAAACGTTTGTTTACGCATTAACAGGTATACATTTTTACTAGGGCCTGGTTATCCATTAAATCCCTGCAAGTTTCCCCCAGAATCCCGTAAGCCAATGTCAAGCCCTGTTCTCATTGTTACCTTGGAGATGTTTTCCATTATGTGGGTTCGGGCAAAAAAGGATATATAGGTTTTCTGTTATTTGGTTCCAATCAACAAGTTGCAACTGCTCATTCTGTAATGTCAAAGAGAGTGTGCTAAAACATGTTTTCTTCACAAGGAAGAGGTGACCCCACTGAGTTCCAGGGAACAGGGTACTAACGACAATTCTAGTCAAAGGAAAATCCCCAGACCAACACAAAAATATGACGTTTACAATCTTTCTGATTTTATTAAAAAAGCTTTTGTACTACAAGTTTAAAAACAGACAAATGTCTGTACAATATAAAAACAATTGGAAAATGCAGTGATATCAACTCAAATACATGTCAATCTATACATGTGCAAACTACAGCGGTTAACCAAGTACATTCCTGTATATCAAAGAGAGAAAGAACATAACATTTTTTAACAAACAATACTGGTCAAAATTATACCCAATGTATGCTTCCAAATTTTAACAAATCAACCTCTGCCCCACCTTGGGTTGGACTATTCCCTATTCTTATTTGAAACTGACCCAGAATCCTCTTATAGATGTCACACATAAATATGCATTAGATGACAATGATCACAGTAACCATAGTCCAGGTGTATCTGCTCTCTGATAGGGATCTAGCTGGGTTCTATATTTAAGTGCGTCGACGCGTTTCGGTGTTCACAACCGGTATGTCTACACCTTCATCAGGACTGCTGATGTGTGGGGTTCATCAATTTTCTATACCTTTGACTGCATACAAAACAGAAATGTACAGTTAGACGACCAGAAAGATTGTAAACGTCATATTTTTGTGTTGGTCTGATATTGTGTGAAAATGGTAAGGTTTGACTGAGGCGAATGCACGCAAAGAAAAGATACACAGTCCAGGGATTTTCCTTTGACTAAAACATGTTTTCTCCACGGTTCGAGAATCTTAACGACGGCCATGTGCCCCATGTGATACACGTGATCTAGTTACATCCATTGAGCCTTCGAGACGGTATATAAAGCCTGCCTAACCCCGAATCCCTGCAGAACAAGCTTCACCACTCACCTGAAAAATCCTGCTGGAGAGAGAGAGTAGGTCCAACCAAGATGGTTGAGCGGATGTGATCCATGCAAGCTCCCCTGCAACATTGCAGAACGTCATGGTCCCAAAGCACCCACCAGCCTGATCGAACACACTAAATCCTTTTTACTAGGTCCAGAGGGGGACACACAATGGGAGTCGCCAGTGATTACCCCCATTCACACAGATTGATGATGACTGGTGGCGAGGGGACGAGTGCTCTGGAGTGTTCCTTGCATCATGGGACGGGGCATTACTGTCCCACCAGAGACCCCGGTGCCCCTACAGAAACCTAAAATGAGGGGGCAACCCATAGAGAGATGAGATTCAGGGGAGTGCGATTGTTCTGATGCCTGCCACGGCACCCCATCCAGCGGAAGGCTGGCGTACCACCCAAAAGCCTTGACTCACCATGCGGGTGGATCCCTGCTGGGAGAAGCCTCGGACGGCCAGGGGAGGGTGTCCAGCGGCATGGCCCTGCACTTCTGGTCAGCTTTCTGGGGGCAGCATTTGGCGGCGAAGAAAAGGCCTTGCCAGAATTAATGATGGTGGCCCTTCCTTTCCCCGGGTGGTGCACATTTGGTGAACTTCCCGGGCCTCCTAGTCATCATTAAGTAGATGCGGAGGGGGATGCATGCCTGTTGACACCTGCACCCTAGTGCTCAGCCTTGATCTGAGGATCTCATATGCGATTGAAGCTTCAACTAGCCGCCTGACACTAACATGGCCAGCCCGCCATGTAGCACATGAAGATCCCCCAAATGGTGGCCTACAGCTCCAGAGGGTGTCCAGTAGTTGCTGCACCTCCTGGATGAAGCGGGGGAGTCCTCTGGCTCCCCAACTTCCAGCAGCTGATTTGAGGCCATTGAGGATTGACCAGGATGGATGGACCTGGTGATGCCAGGGTGGTGGGAACCAGCAACTGCACCCAGACAGCTGTGGCCTAATCTAGTCCAGGGGGAGGCAGATTGGGATTCGAAAGCTGATAGAAGACTACTCTTTGGCATCCAAACTATCCAGAGGCCACCCTCCCTGGAGTCTATGCAGTATAGGTAACAGAGGAACAATACCTTCTGTTCCGCACTACTGTCTCTCCCCCTGCTGAGCTACCGACCCTCACGATAAAGATTCCTGAGCAGTGTGGGTGTTGGTTGCCGGTATCTCCTGATAGCCTGCACTGCTGCTGCTCACTATCTTTATAAGAGTGCCCAGGCCAACAGGATGTCTAGCTATTTTACACCAGCAGAGGTGATGGATCCCCCCATGGCCTCCACTATGAAAAACGGCATGGCACTTAAATAGATGTTCTTGGATTTTCCCTTCAGGATTTTAAGCATGAAACCCGGTAGGAGCTGAATGCCGACCATGCTTCATTGCTTGAAGACCTCAAAGCAGACATAAATAGTAAACTTATCTCACAACAACAAGATGTAGGCTCCGAGGGCACCTGCACATTAGATCTCAACACTAAGGCACCGACTCAAGGCAAGGACTCAACTGAACTTCTAATTGCCTCAATCTTAAAATGTAAAGATCTTGAAAATAGATTGCGTTGTGATAATATTCACATGCAAATCGTGTAGGAGGGGTGGTGGTCCCAGATCTGGAGGCCTTTATTTCAGGATTGTTTGCTGAACTGCTAGGGGAGGCCCAAGTAAAGATCAAAATCATTAGAATTTATTAGGTGGCCCTGCCAGACGCCGGAGGTGAAAGACGCCCTCGAGACGTCTTGGCGAAATTGCATTCCTTTAAGGTAAAAGATGCAATCCTCCAAGTGGCTCAAAAGAAGGGATCTCGTTCCATTAGGCAACATTGTCTCTTTATCAGGATATCGCCCCAGTGACATTAGCCCTCTGGCAACAGTTTCGCCCGGTCATAGATAAACTGAGACAAGATCGCATCAAATACCGCTAGACCTATCCCTTTTGGCTAGCCTTCGATATCCAGAATTAGACTCATCACTGCACAGAGCTAACAGAGAGGGCGAGATAGCTGGCAGAGATGGTGACCCTACTAGGAATCCCGCTTGCAGATGCTCAGCTGGCCGAAGATGGAATGGAAGGCACGAGTGGAAGTTCCCAGAGTTCCCAGAGTTACATGGACAGGGGACACTGGCTTTCCCAGCGATGACAGTAACCATCAAGAAAACATTGAACTCTTAACATTACCCTTTTTCCCCTATTTAGGCTTGCCACTAAGAACGTTGTGTAACCAGAAGCCACACAGGTATGGGTTCACTCCATAGGGCGTAAGAACTATGTTTTGCTGCCCACCATGTCATGTGGCAAGAAAATGCAGGATTAGTTTCTTTGAAACTGTATTGCTTACAAATTCACTTTGCATGTACATTAATACAGTGTCTTCAACATTCTGTGCAAGGCCTCGACATATTGTGCAAATGGTGTTATTTGTTGTTCGGTCCATAAAGCGACTCTGCTATCAAGAAAATCATAAACAATGACAGCTCAGCTGAGGCACTGACAAGCAAGCATAGTCACCAGTGTTATAAATACACTTTCACTTCCGCACTCAGGAGCCTATTAGGATGGCGGACGGACCTGCGTCCGTCCGCCACCCCAGAGGAGGAGGGACCGTCCGCAGGGGCACGGAGGTCCCTCCGTGCTAATTAGGATGTGACCGCCACCCTGGCGGTCACATCCTGTATATTTAACATTGCGGCGGGTGCTGCTTGAAGCAGCACCCGCCGCAATGTTAAAAAAGGCATGTTTACCTTTGCATGCACGAAGCTGCAGGCACCGCGTGGTGCCTTCCACTTTGTGCACGCAAAGGCAGGGAGGTACCATAGGTACCCCCCATGTGCACCCCCACCCCCCCTTCACCCCTGGGGGCCCGCAACGGGCCCCCAAAGTAAACACCGTATGCCTTTCCACGGCGGAAATGCCGCCGTGGAAAGGCATAGGAGCACAGCCATCCTAATATGGCTGGCGGTGTCTGATAGACACCGCCAGCCATGTTAGAGCTTTTCCGCCGCGGTCGGAAAGCGACCGCGGCGGAAAAGCGGCAGATTGAAAAAAGATGCCCCAGCCATCCTAATAAATATTTTCTCAGTACGCAGCGGATAATCCGCATCCTCCGGGCCGGGGGTGGCTTCCGCCGGCCCGGAGAATGCGGATTATCCACTATCATAATGGGCCCCTCAGTTAGGGTAGCACTCAGCTGTCATTGAAAGGTCACCATGGCACTGGCAATTCCGAGCTGATTCCTGTTGATCCTGCTGCAAGGAGGGATGTCCAATTTGTGAACAAGACTGGATCCTTCATATTTTGCCTCTAGTTAACGGGGGTTGGATCATCCAATAGAGGATTCCTGGCAAAACATATATTAACCTTAGACACTTAGGTTAGAGAGACACAGTAGGAATACGTCATACTGAGTACTTATATGGCCCCATATCTACATTGTTTCAACACAATGGTGGAACTGTTCATTCATTTCACTGTCCTTATATTATTAATGGCTTTATCTACTTCTGTCCACTGATTATCACTGCACATATATTTCTTCCAAGAATCATGATGATTCAATTAATATTGAAGGCTATTCTTTAATGCTTCTCTGTGAGAGGAAGAGTGACTGAGCAAAAGTGTTCCAAATCTGTTACCACAATTCCTGAGGGGATGAAAGTTCCCATCATTCTGTGGTTGCCCAGACTACACGTTACCTTACTAGGGTGTGGGGTGCTAATGGGGGCACTGTGAGATGGCCGGTCCATAGGCCAACATATCTGAGGTGGTGCACAGACTCAGTCAGGCACCATGCTCAACGTTTATGTTGTTCAACAAATGCAGTTCCTATTGGAAACTGGAAACAGCAAAACAACCCTTTTGACTTCCTTGAGCCATGGGGTGGGGGCCATACTAGATAAGGCATCTTCCTAGAGACTACAACATGGTGCGCTCTGAACTATGAGACTCTCTCCAGGTTCTCATACTTGGCCTTGATAATAATAGACTTAAATGATACTGCAATAGTGGTTAATGACCACCATGCCTTACACTATGTACTTTTTGATGATTAATGTATTTTATTTGGGAATGTACGGTCCCCCTTGTTTATGTTAGGGGGTTCAGGTTGATTTGTTTGTTGGAAGTCAAAAAGGGCAATCCCTGGACACTTTTCTTCAAGAAGCAAACTGTTGCCGCCAATACTTTAACATTCACTCATCCCACACATGCCAAAGTGTCAGCTAAATCACCGGTCACAGACTAAATCATAATGTTTACAATCTATTTTATTAAAAACAATATAGATTAAAAATTCAGTAAAGATTAACTGAATACATCAATTTAAATACATCTCAGGAGGACATTATTAAAACAGACCTATTATTAAAAACAGAAGAAAAACATGATACATTTTCATATAAAAATAAAGTAAGGAAACAATGTATATCTATTGAACAAGACCACAGTACATTTGTCAAATCCACAAGGATAGTTCCACAGTGTATCACGCTTTAGACAAAACAAACAACATAACCCCTTTGCAATTAATAAAGTTCTTAATGTTGCTACAGATTGATTGATTCAAAAAACCTTATGTGAATGTATGGGGTGCTTCTAGTACAAATAATAAAAATATCTCAGGAGCCCCCTAGGTAAATTTGAATTCTATGCAGAAAATGCGTCGACGCGTTTCGGTGTTGTAGCCCGTTGATATGGTCACACCTTCCTCAGGACAATTTTTTTATTTATTGGGGTCTTCGAGAGCAGAACTCCGTATCCTCTCTCTAGAGTATATTATCTATGTTCCTCCCATTCATCCGATCTTTCACCACTTCATACGTCGTAAGGGAAAATATCCTCTATGTTTCCGGCCAAACCGAACTTAATGTTCTGGTCCTGAATTAGTTACTTTTTAGTCGCTGTAAATTTCATATTCCTGTAGGTACACTTTATAGTTGTTTCATGTGGGTTCCTTAGAATCTTGGATAATCCTCGTTCCCCGTGGTTAAACTATCTTTCCCGATCGCCTCTTGCGTCCTGGTACAGAATTATTAAATCCGATGATTTCTCCGTTACACCGGTTCTTTGCGTCCACGGGTACGTCTTGTCTGTCTTCCTCCCTTCCTCCAACAGACAAGACGTACCCGTGGAAGCAAAGAACCAGTGTAACGGAGAAATCATCGGATTTAATAATTCTGTACCAGGACGCAAGAGGCGATCGGGAAAGATAGTTTAACCACGGGGAACGAGGATTATCCAAGATTCTAAGGAATCCACATGAAACAACTATAAAGTGTACCTACAGGAATATGAAATTTACAGCGACTAAAAAGTAACTAATTCAGGACCAGAACATTAAGTTCGGTTTGGCCGGAAACATAGAGGATATTTTCCCTTACGACGTATGAAGTGGTGAAAGATCGGATGAATGGGAGGAACCTAGATAATATACTCTAGAGAGAGGATACGGAGTTCTGCTCTAGAAGACCCCAATAAATAAAAAAATTGTCCTGAGGAAGGTGTGACCATATCAACGGGCTACAACACCGAAACGCGTCATCGCATTTTCTGCATAGAATTCAAATTTACCTAGGGGGCTCCTGAGATATTTTTATTATTTGTACTAGAAGCACCCCATACATTCACATAAGGTTTTTTGAATCAATCAATCTGTAGCAACATTAAGAGCTTTATTAATTGCAAATTGGTTATGTTGTTTGTTTTGCCTAAAGTGTGATACACTGTGGAACTATCCTTGTGGATTTGACAAATGTACTGTGGTCTTGTTCAATAGATATACATTGTTTCCTTACTTTATTTTTATATGAAAATGTATCATCTTTTTCTTCTGTTTTTAATAATAGGTCTGTTTTAATAATGTCCTCATGCGATGTATTTAAATTGATGTATTCAGTTAATCTTTACTGAATTTTTAATCTATATTGTTTTTAATAAAATAGATTGTAAACATTATGATTTAGTCTGTGACCGGTGATTTAGCTGACACTTTGGCATGTGTGGGATGAGTGAATGTTAAAGTATTGGCGGCAACAGTTTGCTTCTTGAAGAAAAGTGTCCAGGGATTGCCCTTTTTGACTTACAGTGATACTAGTACCCTGTTCCCTGGAACCTGTGGGGTCTTCTCTCATTTTTTCTCATCAATGATTTGTTTGTTGGTACAGGATGGTAATCGCTGAGTGGCATGGGTTAAAAATCGAGACAGAGATGAAAGCTGTTTAAGCAATGTGCCCCCTTTTTCTCTTGAGGAACAGTAGGGGGAAGGGAGAAGATAAGGGGACGATGTTCAGCAACTACCATTAGCACTCTGGATCACTAAACCCACAAGGTGATCAGTGCACTCAATTGAAACATTAAGGGCCTTAACTCCCCAGCCAAATGCCACAAGTTATGGAAGTATTTGCTAGATCAAAGGCATGATGAAGTGGCGCTCCAAAAGACTCATCTCAAATGGGATGAAGACCATAGATTGTGACATAGGGCCTACCCCGTGATATACAAACCCTCTGCTACCACCAAACACAATTGTGTGGCCCTGTGCTTCCAAACCTCATTGAAATGCATGACAAAGGGTTGCACAGCAGTGAAAGGACAAATTGCAGGGCGGATATGTACCTTTGCCTCAGCTTATGCCCCTAGTACCAATCAATTCTCACTTATATATACCCTTCTATCCATGACTGGGGTTTTTGCAGAAGGCAACATCTTTCTGTTGGGCAATTTTAACCTCACATGGGAGTCGGGAATTGAAAGCACACATCCTCACAGGTCCCACATGGGGAGTTTCCCCAAAGCCCTGAAACAAACAGTGCTCTCCATAGGACTAAAAGTCGCCGGGTGAACCCTCCATTCAACGGCATGTGATTATACATTCTTCTCACACTCGCTTACCTAGACCCTAGCAGCAGAGATCTATTCTATCACTGTCTCTGATCATGCCCCAGTAGCAATGACACTACAATCAGATGCTCCGTCGCCAAAATTCCGTAGATGGTTTTTCCAGAACTCCCTCTCTAGAGATCACCCTCTAAGGGACGATTTTCGTAACGTCATCAGAGAATACTTCCACCTGAATAACCCACAGGATACTACTCTGTCTAATAATTGGGATACATTCAAGGCAGTAATTAGAGGGAAAAGCATTGCTCTAGTTTCGGCACTTAACAAACAACAAGCAAAAGAGAGACTAGCACTCGAGGCAGAACTACTCATGACAGAACGGACACACAAAGAACAGCCAACGCTAGCTTTACAACAGAAGGTCACCACTTTGAGGGGTAAACTTAGTGCTATATATACCAATAGAGCTGAATATACCCTTCTACATTTTAAACGCACAACCTATGAGCACGGCAATAACGTTGGGTCACAATTGGCATGAAAGCTCAGAGTCAAACATGAAAGGGATTACATTAAGGAGATAAATTGGGAGTCGAGTGGTACTTCGGTCTCAGACACTGAGAAGGCTCAAACCTTCTGCAGCTTTTATGAACACCTACATGCCCCTGCAACCACACATGTACATGCCCAAAGGACCTACTTAGATGGATTGGACCTCCCTCAAGTGACAGCTGCCCAAAACGATATTCTGTGGGGTCCAATTAGTGAGCACAAGGTCAGGGCGGCTATCGCAACCCTACAGCTCCACACGTCCCTGGAACAAGATGGTCTGACTGCCCAATTTTACAAGACATTTAGCTCTGACTTGATACCCCACCTAACGTCCCTTTTCAATGCACGGCGGAAAACAGTGCAGTTGCGCCATCCATGATCGAGGCATTAGTCTCAATCATCCTGAAAATACACGTGATCCTCCTGCTCGTATAGACCTCTAGCACTGCTAAATCTGGATGCTAAGCTATGCTTGAAGATACTGGCCACCAGACTTGATGACCTGATGCCGGATTTGACCCACCCAGATCAGTCTGGATTTATCAAAGGCAGACAAACACACAATAATTTGAGAAGGGTGGTTCACCTGGCAAAAAAAGCCATTAAGAAAAAGATACTAGCTGTCTTGCTGGTCCTTGGTGCAGAGAAAGCTTTTGACTGGATGGCCTGCCCCTTTTTATTCAATACCCTCCAGAGCTTTAGCTTTTGTGACCAGTTAATAGCCATGATCCGGGCCAATTATGCCTCCCCCATTCATTTGTCTTAGTCAAGGGAGTGAGGTCTGAGCTGTTTCCATTTGGGAGAGGGACGCCACAGGGGTGTTCCCTGTCCCCATTGCTTTGCGTCCATAGTAATGAACCCCTAGCCTCAAAACTACTATTGTCACCCTCCATTCGAGGACTTACCTTTGGGTCAATTGAACATAAGATCTCCTTATTCGCAGACGATGTACTGCTGACACTTGCCATCCCCCAACAGTCACTAGCAGCTCAACAAGTGGAGCTAAGCCTTTGGTGGCCTCCTCTCCTTTCCAATGGGCAAAAAAGACATCACTTACCTGGGGATCAAACTCGCCCCTAGAATATCAGAAGTATATTGCACTAACTACCCGTCACTTCTACAGCATCTAAAAGGGGACCAAAAACAATGGGCACCCAAGTATATCTCTTGGCTAGGACGCATGCGTGCCATCAAAATGACAGTGCTACCCAAGCTCCTATACCCCTATAACTTTTTCAGGGCCAACCCATAGAATTGGAGCATGGATTCCTACCGACCCTATGGTCACTGGTGACACACTTCATATGGCAAAACACAGAGCCCGCCTCCTCTAAAAAAGGTTAAGATTATCGAAGGACTCAGGGTGTCTGGCACTCCCAGACTTTCAGTTGTATTATAAAGATGCACAGTTACGGGTAGTTTTAGAGTGGTCCCTACACAAATCTAATAAACATTGGGTACACATGGACAGGGTGGTAGTGGGGAGATACATATGGGATATGTTATGGTAGCCAAAGACTGAAAGTCATGTATACGTTTAAGAGGGTTGGGCTGAGGGATGAGCCCTGAGGTACACCGCAGGTGATGTTCTTAGGAAGTGAAGAGTAGCATGGGAGGATGATTTTCTACGTTGTGAGGTAGGATGCGATCCACTTGAGGGCTGCTCTTTGGATTTCGATTTGGTGGAGTCTGTTGAGCAGTGTGATGTGGGATACGGTCTTGAATACTGCTGAGAAGTCGAGAACGTACCCCTATTGAGCAGTTTGCTAGGGGGTCGAGAAACTCTAGGGATTGCATCTCTCTTTTATAATTCCTAATATTCACCACAACACATACCCCGCAGCCTCGCAATGTTGCCTTTTGGAGGCACATGCTTGGGGTAGCTATTCCGGATGCTTAATGGTGTAAGCTCTGGAGAGATATTCCCAAACTCAACCATTCGATAGGGATGAGAGAGGCACACTACAAAGTGCTTTTTGACTGGTATCTATGTCCCACTAAACTGCAAAAGATTTTTCCCACTGCATCAGACCTTTGCTGGAGGGGCTGTGGACTGCTGGGGGATTTCTGCCACATATGATGGGACTGCCCACCATTTACCCATTCTGGGCTTAGATTCTGGCACAAATCGAATATATCCTGGGCTATCTGATCCCGAACACCCCAGAGGCTGATTGTTCGGATTGGGGGAGGACACCCTTAAGCATCAAACTAGGGGTGACAAGGTAATAATGTGGTTGTATTTGGGTGCCTTGAAGCTGGCATTTGTGTCAGCTGGAAGAAAAGGGAGCCACCATCACAATCACAATGGCACGCTCGACTTAGGCAGGCAGTTATAATGGAAAGAAGGGAAGACATTTTAAATAACTAAATATTTTTTTTAATACACTTGGGGCCTCTTGGTAACATATCTCTCTAGAGGCCTACCACTATGTGTATACCTGACGCGTACAAGAGCTCTTCACCTCTTTCAGTTGTAGTTGCGTTGTTGACTGCTAATGCAAAAGGGGACCTCACCACCTATTATTTTTTTCACAGACTTGAATCCATCCATGTATTCCGGTTATTAGGGTGTTTTGTTTGGGGGAGGAGGGAAGGTTTTGGAAGGAGTGTTTAGGTTACGACGGACTGGACAGCTGCATAAGTAAAAACAGTATTGAGTCATGAGAACTCCATTGCGTATTAGAACCTGATTCTTACAATAGCTTCTTTGAAGAGTGATATTCAAATTTGAAATACACCACCTGCAATTATTTTATATCTGCAAAAAACAAATAAAGAAAGTTTTGACAAAAAAAGAATCCTGAAGGAACCAAAATGTGCTCCAGTCTCATAGTCCATCCCAGCCTGTTGTTCCCGTGGCACCAGCTCCCTTAACGTCTTCTCCCTCGCTCCCTGCTGCACAGCTACTCCTGACCCATTGTGACTCCCTGAGTCAAGGCTTTGCGATATTCTTTGAACTTCAGAAAAGTGGAAGAACTGGGCTAAGTACTCTATATCAAGTTAGTATGCACGAAACCTGCTATTGTTGCAAACAGGACCGAGTATCCATGCCGTCAAAGACTATAGACTTTTTCTTCTTGTGCGTTTATACTTTAGACCATTCCTGCAACTTTGACGCTAGAACTGTATAGCACAAGGATTAAAGACTTGAGCTTCGTGTTTCTCTGATGAACAGCAGTGCCTAGAGAAAGCACTTCAGAGTCTTTGATAAATGATTGAACCTTGTATCGAAATCTGTGTTGTAAGTTTAATCCTTGGGAGTGTCCCAAATGCCAATCTGTGGTTTTGGTTATTCTGCTCCTATGTTGTGCAGCTGATGAAACCTGTGAGTGCATGTCCCTGAAGTCAAAGTGTGGTCACTGTAATTAGAGACATGTTAGTGTACGGATGGTAACTGCCTCCTCTTGTTATTTACAGTGCATTGGGTTAACGCAAAAACAGAGGTTCTGGTCGAGTGCGCATCTACCCCGCAAACATGGAAGGTCTCAGAAGTGACAGATCCTGTTATACAGTGCAGCACAGTCACAAAGCAGATCCAATGCCGCAAGTCTCTCTTTTCTTATTTTATTATTTTATCCTCGACCAAGGGCCACGTTTTGTTTAAGGAGTTTCCGTTCTTTGAACGGGCTAGGCCCTTAGTGGGATAGGAGGTCCAGCATTGGCTCCAGTGTTGTACCCGAAGTTGGGACTAGGTGAGTGTATGACATCTTTGGCGGTCATATTTACAATTCCCACTCAAGCCAATGAAACATTGGGAAAAAATCTTGGGCCTCATTTATGAGGCCGTGCGTGAGTTTTGCGCTTCCGATGCGTTACTTTTTGTGACGCATCGGCGGCGTAAAACATGCCTCCTGATACGCACTATTTACAAAGTGACGCATCTAAGCTGATGCGTCACTTTGTAAACCCCTGCGCTAGATTATACCTGCGTCAGGTATAATGTATGCAGAGGGGGCGTTCACCCGCAAAAAGCCTCGTAATAGTGACGCAGTGAAATCTATGAGATTTCACTGCGTCACTTTTAGGATGCTGTTGCGTCAAAATCTTGCACCTGCCTCACAGCAGGCGTAAGACTGACGCAAGCCCTTTCACATGGGGCTTTCCCCATGTGAAAGGAAGCATTGCTGGAGTTGCGTCACTTTTGTGACACACTCCAGCAATGCGTCACTTTTGCGCCTACAGATACGTCAGAAATACTGACGTATCTGTAACTCCTTGCGACATGATGCGTCATATTATAAATATGACGCATCAATCATGTCGCAGGGAGAGCGCAGTGAAAAGTGACGCATCGCTGTTTTCACGCAGCGATGCGTCACTTTTCATAAATGAGGCCCCTTGACTCTTGCTGGAGGTGATATCTGCTATTCCCACTGAGTGGGTACAATTTACTATTCCTACTCAAAACTAAGCAACACTGGGGAAAGCATTTAGCTCTGTTGAGGTCAGATTTACTATACCCACACCAAACTAAATGATATTGGGGAACATGTTGGAGTCTAGGGCATATATATTTATACACTTGTTATGTTATATTATGTTATATGCAAATCAGCCTTGACCCTGCTCCAATAGGCACAGTCAAGCCCAAACTGCCAATCCAGGGCCTCTCCAAACTGGAACACAAGCAACCCAAGACCAGTTATTCACTGATTGTGGCTCTTCAGTTGAGTGTTGCTTGGTTCCTTTGGCACAGGGAGCAGGGGGCTCACATCAGGGCACACTTATGGCCACAACGCAAGTTGGAACAACGACTTGCTGTGGGGAGTGCTGGATGTTGTAATAGTATAATTTACTATTCCAATCTCCAGTCTGTGCAACAGGAGGGAAGGTGTTGGATTTTAAATCCAACACCTTCTCCTCCCTAATGCAAGTCATTGTTCTGACTTGTGTTTTAATGGTATGCGATGTAATAACGCGGTTGTTGTAACGACCACGTTGCAATGACATTCGTTGTCTCACATGAGTGGTAAACGCTGTTTATCTCACTCAGAGTAGCGTTACAACCCATTGTTCTTTTGTCAACCATGCCACCTCAGATTAGACCCAGCCATATGCAAATCATTCTTTATTCTACTCCAACCAGAACACACGCAACTCAAGACTGATTTAGCCCTGATTCGGGGGGTCTTCGGTCAGTTGTAGCTTGGTTCCAGTGGCACAGTAAGCAAGGAAGTCTGGGCATTCTCATGGTCACTTATGATGGTACATTAAACATACAAAATTTGATGGAAGGATGCCTGCAATAAGTCTAACCACTGTCAATCACTCTTTGTAAATTTGACGCATATCGGCCCTCTCCCTTTCATGCAACACATTACAGCCTTGCTGCGTTGTGTTGTATGAAAGAATAGTAAATCTGCCCCTCAATGTGTATGTTATCTGATGTGAGGATTCCTGCCCCACTGACGGGACGCCATATTCCGGACTCGCCGTCAGTCTCACATTCTTTTCAGCACGTTTCGCCGTTATCAGCTACATCAGGTTTTATTGGGAAACAACGTGACTGGAACCTTTTATCATTGTTTTTTCGAAGCGTACCCGTATGAATAGACGCAGATACCCTACATTCTTCTGCTCAGATTCTATGAGCATATCATCCGTACTCCGTCAATACTTTTTGACTTATGGACTGTAAAAACGCGAGATCTTAAAATATATACTTCTTGAGCCTCTCAATATCCGGTGAAGAGACTCCATATCATTACAGTTTGTGAACCTGAATCTACGTCCATATAACATACGTCAGACCTCTTTAAACAGGTATATGTTTGACCTGTCCGCTATATGAAATCATCATCCTTTGAATTGGTTGGTTGCTGTCTATCCATATTTTTAACTGTGGCTCCTGAAGAAGGCGTTTTCGCCGAAACGCGCGTCGAGTTAATTCTTCTTCATTAAGTTCTGGACACCCTGCAATAGTCATTTACGGTGTCTTTTTAATCATTGGCTGTTTCTGTATACATTGTATTACTATATGTACTTATTACATTGCATACTTTTAATTGTATAATGTCATATAAATTGAATTGTGTTAACTTTATAATTGATTTTTATTGTGTATATTAAAAATATGTTTGTCTTACATTTATGACCATTCATATATTTCCCTTTTTTACTTGTCTGTCCCTAGTCATAATTGCGTTCCGCATCCCCTTGTCTAGCATTTAGTCTGCCTAGGAATTTTTTGCATATGTGAGGACTGGAAATACAGGGTTCTTGGTGCAGGGAACAGCCAAGGCAAGAACAGGCACAGGCTTGGCCCACCCAATGCATAGATGTGCAGCAACGTTGTGTAAGTAACCGCCATGGAGGGGGGCGTGGCAAGCTGTTTCTAGAACTAGTGGATGAAATGAAGGTACTAACTAGAGCCCAGCAGATGTAGGGCAAGCTCTCTTGCCATGTGATACTACAAGGAAAATAACAAATAACCAAAGTTATAATGACAGTGAGATTAAAAGCATAAGCATAAAATGGTGAAAGGGCATTCAGGTAGAGCTAAGCACCTCTACAAACAAAATTATGGGGAACAAGGATGTAGGGTGACCAGACGTCCCGGATTTCTCCAGACAGTCCTGGTTTTAGGAGGACTGTACTAGCACTTGTCTTAATTTTAAATAACTGTCCTGATTTTTGGGACAAAGGTCAGGTCAATCTGTAAAGCAGGTAAAGGCTCTATTTACTGGTGCCTCTGAAGGCTGAAATGCTTTAAGTAATAATATATGTTTCTGTCAGGCAGCACAGGAGTAGGAGGGCTGCCTGATCCCAGCAGAGACAGGGGGAGCTTACGGTGGAGGGGTCCTTCTATAGATGAATACACACACACAGTCACACACACACACAGTTACAAGCCTAGTCCGTTATATAAACACACATACATTTACAAGCCTAGTGTGTGTATTTGTATGTATGTGCACATATTTACAAGGCAAAGCAAAAAACAGGACAGGCCATATGTAGAAGACTAAAGACTTTAGTCCTACTTTTATGTCTGGCTTGTCCCGGTTTTTGCCTCTCAAAATCTGGCCACCTTATCTGCTGGAAATCTTTCAATTGCAGGAGTCCTTTGATGAAAGGCACGCAACATTGGCGTTTAAGAAGCTGCCTTGGGAGGGGCGTGGACATCCAATAATCTGGCATGATGAGTGAAAAATGTCTATTTCTGAAAAATAAAAACTGAAATTAAATTACCAATAAGAGCCCTGCAGCTCCTTGCCGCGTGATATTACAATGAAAATGACCAAAGTTAAAATCACAGTATGAATAAAATCATAAACATAAAATGGTTAAATAGCCTTCAGGTTACATGTTGTACTATGAAGCTCTGCTGTCTCCCTCCCTTCCCATCCATCCATTTAGCTCAAAGGCGTGAGAAGTAGGCATGCAAGGTGCTGCAGCACCCCCAAAATAACCATGCGGGAGTTTCGAAGATAAATGAGCAATAAAGAGCCTTAAATGTGGGTTTTATTTTGTCACATTTGCTGTCCATTCAAGGACAGAGTTCAAATGTCAAGCTGTGTCTTCTGACATGTTGCTGCCTTTTCTTTTAACATGGAAATGTGTGTTTACTCTTCATTCTCTCTCTTTTCTTGCTGGTGAGAAAGGAAAGGCTGCTGGATGTCATTTTTGCTAACGCACAATACAATGTAAATACGGTACCTATATGTGAACTGTAGATATATTTCAAAATATGTCAGCAGACAGGAAAACACAAATGAAGCCTTTTTTGCAACTCTGATGGAAATACAGGGGCATATTACCAAGGGGGGCGATATGCAATTATCGCCGGTTTAGCGGCCGTTTTCGGCCGCTAAGCGGCGATAATTCTATCGCTCTATTAGCAAGCTGTCGCTAACTGATGTTAGCGACGGCTTTTAGGCGATAGCGAGCGGTTTGCGGCCCGCTTTGCATGTCAGCAATATTTATCGCTAATGACATGCAAAGTGGGCGTACCCAACCTGTTAGCGACAGAAAGCAGTCGCTAACGTTGCTATCGCCTATTAGCAAGGCAGGCGTAGCGATGGAAATCTTCCCGCTATCGCAAAAATTAACGCCTGCTCAGACCAGTTCATAGCCATGTTATCCAATGGGTGGTGGATAACATGGCTAAGAGCATTTTGTCGCTAATGTGTGAATATTGCTGTATTCTCAGCGATATTCACGCATTTCGCCGCTATCGCTGTATATTTTAGCACAATGGAGAAAAACGTTGCTAATAGCATGTTTTCTCCGCTAACATATCCAGCGATAGGCAGCGATAAAAAAATCACCGCTAAGCCTATTTAGCAATAAATATCGCCACTTGTTGGTAATATGCTCCTCAGTTTTTAAAAGCATCAAAACAAATCAAGACTTTACTTGGTGATGTGAAAATGAAAAATATTCACTGAACCTGAGTTCCACATATAGGTTTTTTGTGTGCAATGTAGTTTTATCATTACAACTGTTTGGGCATGATTCATAAAGGTAAATTACACTTTTGAATAGGTTTACACTTTTGCGTAAATTCACTACTTTTCGTTATCCATAGACTGCACTTTTGTTATTGTTATTGTTAATTCCGGCTTCTATAGCGCCAACTCACCGGCAGGTCTCAAGGCGCTTATGACCGAAAAAGCAACAATTACATGATTGTCAGAAACAAAAAAAGCAACATCATGTTTAGACCGGGCACAACATATCCCTGAACAAAAAGGTTTTTAAAATTTTTCTGAAACGGAGGAGATTACCCTCTTTACGGAGGGTTTCAGGTAGTTTGTTCCAGATTTTTGGAATCAGAGCAGAGAAAGATCTCCCACCTTTTGTGGCCAGCTTAAACCGAGGGCATACCAACAGCTGTGCATCTGAGGACCTTAATCTCCGTTCCGGGTTATATAGCTCCAACCGTTCCTTTATGTACACAGGTGCTTGCCCATAGATTGCCTTATGGGCAATACACAGGCTTTTAAAGACAGACCTTTGTCCAATGGGCAGCCAATGGAGGCTCTGCAACAGTGGAGAGGCATGGGATCGTCTTGGAAGTTTAAAAACAAGGCGTGCAGCATCGTTTAAAACCACCTGCAGTCTACTGATCAGGGTTTTTGGAAGGCCTAGATAAAGGGCATTGCCGTAGTCTAGCCTTGAAATTATTGTGGCAGAGACTACGGTACGAAGCATAGACTGGGATAAAAGGGGGACTAACTTACGCAATTGTCTGATTAGACCATTGCAAGTGCCTACTACAGTGGAGATCTGGCTGCACATTGAAAGTTCGCTATCAATCTTGATACCCAGACTTTTCACCTTATCCGCTGGTATGGGAGTTGGGCCTAATTCCTGGGGCCAATACAGGTCACTCCATGGGGAGCATGTGGATGATATAACTAGAACCTCTGTTTTTTCAGGATTGATCTTCAAAAGGTTCCTGGTCATCCAGCTCACTGTAAATCTTAGAACATCTTGCGCATAGGTCTGTGCCGGCACTGTATTCTCTATGCTCAATAAAAGTTGGGTGTCATCAGCGTAGTTAAATACGCGACATCCCATCTTTGCCAGGGAGCTAATCAAAGGCTGCAGGTATAAGTTAAAAAGAAGTGGGGACAAAGCGGAACCTTGAGGAACCCCGCACTTCAAGTTCCCCACCTCCGATACCTTATCCCCCAACTGAATCCTCTGCGTTCTCCCTACTAAAAAGGATTCCAACCATCTATAGGCCGTGTCTCGAATCCCGCAATTCGCCAGTCTATCCAGGAGCAGAGTATGGCTGACAGTATCGAACGCCGCCGATAGATCTAAAAGTATCAGGGCGCTCGGTTTCTTACTGTCAGCCATCCCTCTAAGTTCGTCCAGCACCGAGAGCATCACCAACTCGGTGCTGTGATGTGCACGAAACCCCGCCTGTAGATCATGGAGAGAGTGGTGTAACTCCAGAAACGAGGCCAGGGCCTTCAGTACATGTTGCTCAAGGATTTTTGACAGGAACGGGAGTTGAGAAATTGGCCTATAGTTTTTCAGAGTATTAGGGTTTGCTCCCGGTTTCTTCATTAGCGGCTTCACTCGAGCTTCTTTGAAGCTCACTGGTATCCGACCTGTAACTAATGAATTATTCAGGAGAGAGAGGATACGATCTTCTAAAATATGCCGTGCTAAACGAAATACGTTAGGTGGGCAAGGGTCCGCCGGGGAGCCAGATTTGACTTTACTCATAAGTGACTCAAGGGTCATCGCATCCATCAGGGGAAAGTCTGAAATACCAGTTTCTGCCGGCGTCTGAGCAGCCTGCAACTTGATGGATTCAGTCATATGACCATTCCCGATGTCCTGTAGAATGGTCTCTACTTTCTCTAGAAAATAGCTTTGAAAGGTGTCGCAGCTAAAAGCTATATCCGTATTTTCAGGTTTTTTGCTCAATTCCGTCAGAATTTTGAATGTTTCCTTCTGGACATTTCCAGCTTGCTTTATACGATTTTCATAATATTTAGCTTTAGTGTCCAGAATAAGCTTCTTATAGATATTGAGCAAAGTTTTATATTGCTCTCGACTTTCCTCATCTTTTTTCCTCCGCCAATTTCGTTCTGAATTACGAAGCTTCTTTTTGTGTTCCCTTAGGTCAGATGTAAACCATGGAGCTCCCTTTCCAGCTCCTTTTACCCTTTGCTGCTTTTCTGGTGCAATCTGGTCAATTGCTCTGATCAGATTGTCAGTAATGTACCTATACTCCTGATCTAGGTCAGTATTAGGGATAGTAGGGAGGACCAATTCCGAAAGAATAGAAGACAATGTTTGTAAATCAACTTTCTTCCATTGGCGGACCTTCTGCATTTTTGGTGGCGGTTTCATTAGCTTTGTGTTAATAGGTACATCACAATAAATTAAGTGATGATCTGACCAAATGCAAGGTAAAACCCTCAAAAGTACTGCTTTGGGGTCTAACGTCCAGATGAGATCAAGAATATGTCCTTTAATATGTGTAGGGGTGTCTACCAACTGTCGAAATCCCAGAGAGGACATAGTGCTCTCCAAAAAGCGTGCAGCTGGTTCCTTTAATTCTCTATCCCAATGAAAGTTAAAATCTCCAGTTACTACTATATTTTTGTATCGGGAACAAAGATCCGATATAGTAGCCATAAACAAATCATTAAAACCTGGGTTAGAATTTGGTGGACGATATACTGTAAAAATTACTAAGCACTGGTTATCAAACACAATCTTTACTGCGAGTGTGTCAGCTAAGTCCACAGTCTCTGCCAGTATTTTGGTTACAGTTAGAGATTTTTTAAATATAATCGCTACTCCCCCCCCTCGGGCGTTATCTGCACGATTGTGCCAAATTATATCATACTCACTCGGGACCGCTGCTATGATGTCTGGTAATGAGCTATCCCCGAGCCATGTCTCCGAGAGGGTAAGCACATCAATATCCTCATTTTGGAGTAGGGTAAAAATCTCCAGACTGTGTTTATGTAGAGATCGTGTATTTAAGCAAGTTAGCTTTAAAGAATGTGGCCGAGTATCTAATAATGCTATGGAAGAATTTAAAATGGACAAAGCGTCCAATACGGTTATAGTAGCAGGGTCCAGAGAGTGTCCCCCTGTATCTAAAAGATACAATTCCTCCGAAGAAAAAATACGCCTCTGACCAGAGCCCCCTGCCCCTGCGCCCGTTCGTGCGCGGACGGGCGCAGACGGGCTGGACTCTGGCGTGACTCCGGCGTGCTCACGCAGCGCGTGAACGCTGCGCGTCAGCATGGCCGCCCTAAATACCTGGGAGTGAGGCACTAGCGCGTCAACCACGATGGCGGCGCCGAGCGTCCAGTGCTTCCCAAATGCTTCCCCTAAGATGGCCGCCGGTGAAAGGGAAGGAAAAGGACCCGCAAAGCGCGGTGGTTAACTTCAGTTTTTATCGTGCGGGTAAGTGGACATAAGTATGGCCAAGTTAAAATCAGGGGAAATAAACAAAATGCAAATCAGATACAAAACGGGTAATTTTTTAAATTACAACACTAGCCAGCACAATATTATTTCAAGAGCGTGGTCACAAGCGTGGTCGCTGCTTTGGCGCTGCAATACTGTGTAACGCGCCCTATCTTGTAGTAATTTACACTGTTGTGGCAAGTTCAGCACTGTACATGACCAACCACTGTTCAGTTCAAAGACTTTATTCGGTTTACAAAATAGAAAACCATAAAAGATTACAGATCTCATAAAAAAACAGGGCATATCCAAATCCTATACATATTATACGACAATCCCATTGTATACATAATAAGATATATAAACGCTGTATATAAAAACTATTAAAAACACACTATTGTTACAGAATGGGTGGGCCATCCAGTTAATAAAAGGAGATACCAGCATTACAGATGAATTAATTAACTGGTTGAATGGGCCATATGGCCTCAACACTGTATTACAGAAAGGAAACAGCCATCAGTTAAAAATTAATTTTCCATACATTTTCTATATTTCAATGAACATTTCAAAAATCCAACCACAAATGGGATGCATTCAGGCTTTTACATTTGTATAAAATAAAGGGCTGGGCGCACTTTAGAAAAATTTAATTTTTTTAAAAGTGATTTTAAAAAGAACCTCTGGGCAGCATCATAGAAACTACATAAAAACATGAAGTGCAGCAGGTCCTGTGGAGACACTCCGTCGCAGCCACAGGGTGCTAGCTCTAGTCCTCTATGTCACCCTAGAGGAACAGCAAGTAAAAAATGGAAATAATCCATTCTAAACCTGGTCAATAGGAACCGCTCACGGTTCGACAAAGGCATTAAAAGATAAGGCTCAGTACCCGGAATAGTTTTTAGCATCACAAATTTCCGGATGCTAGTTTTTGATAGTTCTACCCCGTCTCTGTTTGCTTTTCTGAGCAAGATAAAAGATTCCTTTACAAACGCCACATCTTCTGCAGTTATAAAACCAGGTCTTAAAAACAAGTCTGGGCGCCCCAGATCACTAAAACAACCCTTTATATATTTTAGCCATGGGATATCAAGCATATGGTACAGACTCATTACTTCTTTCAGTAGCTCATGATTAAGGCTTAAGGGCCAGATGTAGGAGCCAAAATACCGGTCGGTAACGGCGATTTCGGCCGTTACCGACCGGTATTTAGGAATTGGCATGTAAGGTGCATGTCATTTACAGAATCGGTAAATTTACCGATTCGGTAAATATACAGAATCGGTAAAATACCAAATCTGTAAATTTACCGATTCTGTAAATGACATGTAGGTGGCACTTCAGAAAGTGCCACAGGCCCTTACGAGTCGGTATTTTACCACCCAATACTATTGGGTGGTAAAATACCGAATACAGGTGTGCATGCACATCTGTGCATGCACACAGACATGCCCTTAGGGCATGTATGTGTGCCACATGTAAGACGTGCCTGTATTTGGGGTGCTAGAGGGTGTCAAAGTGACACCCCCTGCACCCTTGCAGAAATCGGTATTTACCGAATCGGTACATACCGATTCGGTATTGCCCATTGATTCCTATGGGCTTCAAGGCCCCTAGGAATCAATGGGCAATACCGAATCGGTATGTACCGATTCGGTAAATACCGATTTTTACAGATTCGGTAATTCAAATACAGAATTTACCTACATCTCCCTCCTTCTATTTTACCGATTCATAAATACCGAATCGGTAAAATTCGGTATTTATGAGTCGGTAAAATAGAATTACCTACATCTGGCCCTAAGTCTTTATTCAGCCAACAATTGAGCCAGAAGAGCAATGGACGTATAGCCAGAGTATCAGAAATAAATGCAGTCCCAGTCTCTTCATGTACTATTAGTTTAGCGGTACCTTTGGGAACCCCCAGCAGTTGTTTTAAGAAATTATTCTCAGCCACCTGAATTCTCTCCGAGGCTACATAACTACTGGTTCTGCAGCACTCGCTCATTGAAAATAATGGAGGCAAGGACTTACTACAAAAGTTATTAGAAAAGTGCAGTTTGTGAATAGCACTTTGTAATGAGTTATGTAGTACTACTCCAGTACTACAAAACATACTACACATTTTGACAAAAATGCTTTCTTCATTAACTCTAACCCAGATTCCATTAATACCTAATTACAAGGATGCGAGCACAGTGGCTGGAGCCCTTAAACCTAGATATAAGTAAAGTATAAGGTAGGAAGGTGTATAAGCCACATTAAATATAAAATATTGTTTGAAAAAGAAGTAATTGGAAAGTACACAATCTCAACAATATGGACAATTATAATCATATAAGTGCTTTATTGTTCACGGTTTATTTCCATCCAAAGCTGATTATCATAACTTTAATCTGATATTCACAGCTTTTGTCAATACGAAGTATACACAACAATTCGACTATGAACTTCACTGCTTATTTACAGTGCAGTATATACATGGATATTTAATAACGGACCATCATGGCTCTCTCATTCTGGATATGTATTGAATGGCACACCCATTAATCCGGTATGGTGTAGTCGATCATGTTCAGAGCATATCTTAAAGGTATCAGAAAAAGTCATGTTTGTCCACAGACTACATGGGACCTGTCAGAAAAAGTATCTGACTGGCGGTTCAATGGCATTGAATTTAATTTAAGATTTGTCCCAGTCAAGAATCCCAGCACATCATAAATAATCCAATTCTGCCTTGAGACTCCAAAGCTCCAATACCAACCTACTTCAAGTATCAGGCCTTCGGTTCCACAGCGGCGAATGCAATTTCAGCGTCAACCCACTCATAGAGGATTTTTCTACCCAAAAATTGAGAAAGTTATTTTCTATGTTGGGACTTAGAAGAAATTTGCACAGATTTCTTTTAAAAAGTGACAAAGTCCCTTTGTGGAAAGAAATTTCAATGTTTCCCCCCAAAAAAGTGACAAAGTCCCATTCTGAAGCGATCGTTAGAAACTTTTTTATTTCTATACTTTTCCCCAGTGCCAATCCACTTGCTGTGTTCGACCAGGGCTCCGTTGAGGTAAGCCTCAAATCCTGCTTAGGTCTTGTCTTCCACTATTATAGACTATCACTGGAGCTTTTTTCTTTTTTGGACTATTTCTACTTATTATCTTGTTTATTAAATTGTACTCGATTTTTCTGTTGAAGTTTAATATTTTTGGTGTTTTGACTTTATGACTATTTTGGTACAGCATAAATCATTTACACACTGCCCTAAATTAAGCCATAACCATAACTACCAGGTGGATGAGCTCAAGTTAATTAAGTGATTTAGTATTTCACCTTCATAAGAAGTGTTTTATTGCTGGAAGTGGGCAGTTACCCACCTCAAATAATAATCCGCTTCCTTACACTATTTAAAGCTAATATTTGAGTAATAAATTATGCAACCCAAGGAAACGTAATGCCAATATTATTACATTGGTTCAAGATGCATTGATATATTAAAACAAAAAAGTAAAATAATATTTCCATAAAGTTCATCACAACTTGTTTACACCATTGTTTGTTTCATTTAAACATGATGAATGATGAGATCTTTTATTTTGGAGATAGAATATCTAATAATATAATTTTAATATTTGTGTCATTATTATGATCTGTGAGATATTATATAAATATATTGCATTTTGTTGATGATCAAATAAATATTATATTTTATATTTATTCACAGTGGTGTATTTTGTAATTCACAGCGTTTAAAGTGAGATTGGATAATAATGTTTTCCCCGTAGTTTTAGGTTCTTGTTCTCAAAGGGGTAATATTTTGGCTATTAGTAATTATAACTCTGGCCCATTGATGTAGACAGGCTACTATCCCTTTATTTGGGTGCTCACTATTCCAACACTTATAATATTAGTAGCTCAGGATAATTTTATTGAACATAATAAGCTGTTATTTCATAAAATAAACGTGGTACTTGAACGTCAAAAGTTCTTCAAACGTGTTCAAGGGAAGAATGAATCTGTTAAGAGTTATATTGCAGTGTTAAGAGGTTTCACTCAACGTTGTGTCTTTTGTGAACTTAATGACTCTCTAATTCGTGATCAGTTGGTTCGATGCACCAATAACTGCAGAATACAAGAAAAGCTATTGGCAAAGAACCCTACTTTGGAAGAAGCGATTTCCATTGCACAGTCTATCGAACATACTGCTAGATGCCTGAAAGAAATCAGGATAACTGAGGAGGTGGATGCCTCAGTACAGGTTGATGAAACTAGCAACAATGTGTTGAAAGTTAAAAATAAAGGAGATCCACCCAACAAACCCACGAAGGTGTGGAAAAGTAAATTTTGCCATGTTCTATGTCCCTACGCCCCACCCATCCTATGTTATGTGTGCATGATCAATATGCATATGTTGTTCCCCATTTCTGATTAAAGACGCAATTACAGTTGTGTCCACCTCTAGTATGTTAGTTTCTAGTCCTCGTGAATACTACGAATATCAGGCCTATGTAAGTAATGTTGCCACGTTTCTCAGTGTGCACGTTATTCAATTATAAAGTCCCCGTTTCCAGGCCTCAAAAGGGCCCGGACCACAGATTCAGTTCCTGTCTCCTGAAAGCCTCGCTGAGGAGCGATACAGCCCCCACCTGTATCCTCGACCCTTCACTTACTTCCTGCCTCGCAGTGCCCGGTGCAGCCTGGCTCTGCCTCTGAGTCTGCCAAAAGTATGTTATAGTTCCTGCTATCAGTTCAGTCCTCCTCCTCTGCATTCCTAAGCTACTGAACTGCATCAATAGTTTCCGTCATTGTCTAGCCTTCTCGTCTCCATGTTAGAGAAATACTGTATTTTAATGGTCATTTAATATTCTTCATCACGCACTACATGTAGAATAATGCATGGTCCAGTCTTAGAATCAGGTTAGCCTCTCCCCTCATGACTTCTAGTTTATATCAACATGTTCCCTAAACATTAGATACCAGATAGGGTTTAGGTACATGTCGCTCCGACCCTCCAGACTCTAGTCTCTGCTCCTAGCACAGAGTTCGTAGCCCCCAGCTTCTCCTAGTAACACGTCATTGCTAGTTTTCGCGCACCATTAGGTTAGAGGTCCCGGCTCCTTAGGTAGCCCCCTCCTATGTGTCCGCCCATTCATGACATATTCTGTTACGTTTACATCACATGTCTAAGTGAACTCCCAGTTACACCCCTTATTACTGTTATCTCTCGCGACTGCTACGCGTCACGCCTTCTGCTCCACCCACTGCTACGCCTATTGCAATGTAATGCTATGTGTTTGCGCTATGTATATAAATCAATGTTTTGTTATTAAATGTTAGCGCGCTCATCCCAGACCCAGCCCCAGCAGCTGCTGGGCCCCTTTTGTCCTGTTCCTATGCAGGTTGTCCTGATCCTGTCCTTATGCTGTAATAAACCTGCAGAAACTCCTACTACCTCGAATCTTGACTCTTATTTATTGAGCTATCTGTTATTCATTCATTCATCCAAAAATAGGGTATTATTTATTTATTTACCACATAATGGCGCCCGAATAGGGACTTGCCCTTTCCCCACGCGTCGGTGAAGCCACGCCGACCCCCTGACCCTCTGCAGTCGTGACGGAACTCTTCTGCGCAGTGGCAGATATTTCTGCTCAAGTATCCCTCAGGCCCACGGAGGAGACGGAGGAGGCGGTCCAGCATCCGAACGAGACGGTGGAGGAACGCGGCGAGTCCCGACCAGAGCCCAAGCCGAGAGTCCAAGGTCCGAGGTATCCGGAGGTCCGCCCGTAATTGAAGTTCAAAGTCCGAAGTTCGTCGTCGTAGTCCAGTCCCGTCCGAGGCCTTCCGTTCCGTGCTGCCCGGTGAGTACCATTGCTGGGGTAGTGTCTAGACAGGGTCAGTCTAAATTGACTCCTGGTCCGTGGGTTGGTGGTACCCAAGCCCACAAACGAAGTGTTCACCTAGGTGGATACGGGTCTTGATGTGTTCCTTTATGGGACCGGTATGTTCCGTACTGTTATAGCAGTGCATCCAGTAACTCTAGTCTGTTCCGTTCTCGAGAATTCTGTTCTGTTTCCGTTTTCAGTATTTTCAGGTAGTATTCTGTTCGAACTGTTATTCATAATGTTGTTTAATGTATTTCCAATGTCGTGGTATGCCTGAATTGTTTTCCCAATTGTTATTGTTTTTCGTGTATTGTATTGTGTTCCGATTCAAGTTTAGAATGCCGCTCTTTTCCAAGTTACGTCAGTTAAAAACTAGAAAGGGTCTGCTAGAAGCAGCAGTTCCTGTTCCGCCTAGGGACAGTCCAGGTCACTTTATGTATCAGAAACATGGCATAAGCGCCATATTGTATCTAGATTTATGGGTAGAGTATACCAAACAGTTAGAAGAAAAGTATAGATGGCCCGTCTCGGGTACATGGGATGCCGAATGTATCATGCGAGTAGAAGAAGCATTATGGAAAAAGGAAGCCAGACAGTCACAGAAAGATGCCATCGAGTTATGGCGTAAGGAAGCGCATAGAAGAACGGAAAAGGAAGTCAGAAAGTCAGAGTTAAGTAGAGAATCCCAAGAACGAGCCCAAGAAAGAGAATTAATCGAGATAGGTGAACAAGTCAAAGCCGAACAGTCAGACAGACAGAGGCATGCCCTTATTAAGGGTATGTATCCTCTCCTTGCAGAAGGCTTGCCAAAAGCGACCCCAGAGGCACCCAGTAATTTCCCGCCACCATTAGTTCCGACCAAGCTACGTCACAAACCGACCGCAGCTGATATTTTTATTTCGTCCTATTTGGACGACACAGTCCCAGAATATGCAAATCCAGTTCGCGCTCCGCCTGTCCCTGTAAATCAGGCACTTCCCGTTCCTCCAGACACCGGAGTACCTGTTATGGTACCCCCGGGTCAGCCAGCCATACAAGTTCAGCCCACGTTACAATTACCGACCCTGCAAGCACGAAGAATGTCAGTCGACGATTCTAGTCTAGGGGCCGCAGGAGGAGGTCCTCCTCAAACCCCGCCGCCACACAAGCGTTTATCAGCACTCGAATTACATGCTCAAGCATCACAGCGTACTCCTAAAAGTAATAAGTCTGTTGCAGAAATCAGACAAGCCCTTGCCGAATGTGTCTATGATCCAGTTCCAGGCGAATATACTATGGTTTTATATTCCTTACGTATAAGAAGGGTGACCGAGTATCTAGTCACCTTACCAAATATGAAAGAAGATCTAGACAGAATATATCGTTTCATCCGTACAGGGGATGATCCAGAAAGTATTGGCGAGATTATGTCTCAAAGGAAAGCCGAGATTCAGCTCATGATATTAAAGTTCCTGATCAATTGTCTAATAAGGGAACAAGATTACCCGTCTAAAGATCCCGCCGAGATGAGAATCCTAACAAGGTGGAGTGATAATATAGCCGAGGGTAAGCACAAGACCATTAGTGCCATGGAAAGTATGTACAAGAAAATTCGTAAAGAAATAATAAGGTTACACGAACAGCGTAAAGCAGCACAAGTAAGCGAGAAAGAAAGTATCTCTGATCCTGAAGAGGAAGACGAGAATCCCACCAGAATAGCGTATGTAGGAAAATCCAGATTTCCAGATCGCCATTTACGTCCAGAACCTAAGTCTATTTCTCATCATCCAGCACCAGAACGAGAGCCTCGCTCTCTAGAACAAGTATTTCAAGCTACCGATCACATTCTAAAATCACGAGTCGGTTATAGCGAATTAAGTACCATGCACGAACAAGAACTAGCCCGATCAGCAGTCCGATGGATTACTGATTCTACCACTTTTCCAGACGAAATAGTGGCATAAATGTTTCTGAAACTGCCCCCAGCCGAGCAACGACTGGTGGGTATGTATATGATCCAGCACCTCATTACCCTGTATGAGGGTCAACATTCCGATCCAGGCCCGTTACATGATATCCTGAACGAGTTACTCCAGTACAGATGGAGAGGTCTAGGTACCGATTTAATTAGTGTCATTCTAGAACAACGCCACAAATATAGAACGTTCTTGAACCCGCATTTTGTTCATGTCTCACCCCCAGAAAGTAAACCATTCTACATAGACAGACAGCATCCGTTACGAGAAGTCCACCCAGTCCAAGGGGCGGGTGGCGAAATGCAACGAGTGTTTGTATACACTCCAATTTCAAAGATGGAACTTCTTGAAATGAAGAAATTAATTCCCTGTCATGACAAAGATCCAGCGGGGTTCCATAGAGAATTAAAAGACATGCTCCGTATGGGAGAATACACTTACCCAGATGTCATTAAAATGTTAAAGGTTCTGCTACCCGCAGGGGTGTATGAAAAGTTAAAGGAAAAAGAATGGGAGGTGGGAGAGAAAAAGATCGATTGGGCAGCTCTAGAAGCTGAAGATAAGGCACGAGTACCAGGTACCGGTCTTGGAGATAAATGTAAAGAATTACCAGAATTATTGATTCAAGTTTTACCCAGATTATTGACAACTAGAAAAGAAGACTGGGATGCAATCTCAGCCTGTAAACAGAAACAAGATGAGGATATTAGTGATTTTTATTCTAGATTCGAAAAATGTTTTAGTATTAACAGTGGTCTCAAGACAAGTAGTGAGTCATACCCTCACCTTTTTGTTACTAAATTAGTCGAGAATTCAAGTCCACAAATTAAAAATCGAGTTTTGAAAGTCGAAAGCACCTGGCAAGCCAATACTCCGTCCCAGATGCTCCAGATGCTCCAGTATCACCAGAATAGAATCAGAGAAGAGCAAGAACACGAAAGAAAACGTATGAAAGACACGAAAATGAAAGTGCTAGTTGCACAATCTATTCCTCAAGACAGACAGAAGAGGGGTCCGAATCAAGCCAGTCATCCTGCGGCTCCCGTTAAAGGGAACTGCAATTATTGTAAACAGCCAGGTCATTTTATAAACGAGTGTGCAGTTCTGAAACACAACATAGCTACTGGTAAGACTAAAGAAAGACCACGTCCGCCAAGACAAGAACAAGTTTCACAGACTCCTCAGTCACAGAATGCACAACAGACAGTTACAACACCGCAGCCTATTGCTGCAACACAGCACGTTACATCGCAGATGTACCAGTATGCACAGTCCGAGTATCCAGAGTACCAGTCATATTCATGAAACAGCCTAGAGAGGGAGGTAGGCTTGCCTCTCATCGAGATACCTGTAGACCAAGAAGGTCCCTATGTTCATAGTCAAGTATTAGGGAAAGACAGAAAGTTTTTGATCGATACAGGGGCAAGTAGGACCACAATTAGTCATGCCGAAGTTCCAGGGGCTCCGCTCTCAGGCTCAAGAAATGTTTCCCTTGGATTTTCAGGAAAACCCATAGTTAATGAGATATCAAAGCCAGTTACTCTAGAAGTAGGTCCATTGTCCCGTACTACTGATCTGTTACTTACTAAGTCATGTCCAGAAAATCTATTAGGAATTAAGACATTGAAAGAATTAGGTGCAGTTATTTGCTGTTCCCCAGAGGGAATACGTCTGTTCCTACGTGACTTTAAGGGTCACTATGTGTTACGAGGTTTTGATTCAAGATTGTCTAATGTTCCGCAGCATTTATGGGCGCAAGGTCCAACTGATGTAGGTTACATGCAAATCACACCCTACCGTGTGACTCTCAAACCAGGTGTAGTGTTACCACGAATCAGACAGTACAGATTACCACCTGAGGCTGTAGCAGCCCTATCCAAAATTATTGACGAGCTCATGGCTCAAGGAGTAGTCGTAGGAACTGACTCCAATATATGTAATTCTCCGATCATTCCAGTCATGAAACGTACTGATCCAAATGCACCCCCAGTATATCGATTAGTGATTGATTTACGAGAGCTTAATAAATGTATTATTCCTCAGTATCCAGTTGTCCCAGACATTTCTTCCCTGTTAACAGCCATTGATTCCGAAGCCATGTTTTTCACTGTTATTGACCTCAAGAATGCATTTTTTAGTGTTCCAATTCATCCAGACAGCCAGTTTCTTTTCGGATTTTGTTTAAATGGAAGGAGCTATATGTTTACACGCGCTCCTCAAGGTTTCACAGAAAGCCCTAGCATTTACAGTCAAGCACTCAAGAGACAACTAGACAACATTCACATGCCAACTGACACTGCCCTGCTCCAGTATGTCGATGATCTACTAATCACGGCCCGTTCTGAACGTGACTGTGAGCGTGCATCACTTACAGTCCTGTATTTTCTAGCCGAGATGGGGCACAAGGTGTCACCTTCGAAGCTTCAATTCTGTGTCCAGCAAGTGGTATACTTAGGACACTTGCTGTCCAAGAGGGGTAGGCAGTTGACACCCGACCGTATCCAGTTAATAGCGAGTCTTCCCCAGCCCAGAACCCAGAAGGAGGTACGTGCCTTTATCGGCCTTACTTCTTATTGTAGACAATGGATTCCCCAGTATGCATTCCTAGCCAAGCCACTGATACAGTTAACGACACAGGAGGCAGCCGTATCGACTGTCCTCCCTTGGACATCTGACCATACACTTAGTTTCAACGAGTTAAAGAAAGCCCTATGCCAGGCTCCAGTTCTAGCTACACCGAACTACACTAAGCCTTTTACACTTTTCGTTACAGAACGCGAAGGTACAGCATTATCTGTTCTTACACAAGATCAAGCAGGTCAATACAAGCCCTGTGCTTATTTTTCGAGCACATTAGATCCAGTCGCCCAGGCGTTGCCTGCATGCCTCAAGTCAGTTGCAGCCACAGCACTAGCTATCAGACAAAGTGATTCTATAGTTTTAGGACATTTCCTGACAGTACAAGTCCCACATTCAGTAGAAGTTCTTTTAAACCGAACACAAACTCAGCACTTGACAATTGCACGTTTAACAGGTTATGAATTGACACTGTTCCAGCCACACATAGAAATTAGACGCTGCAACGTCCTGAATCCTGCTACACTGTTACCATCAGTTAGTTCAAATCCAGACACACATGATTGTGTGGAAGTAGTTAACATTACGACAAAGCCAAGACAAGACCTGACAGATATTCCGTTACCAGATCCTGACCTGACACTTTATGTGGATGGTTCATGTATGAGAACTAGTACAGGAGAACTAGTCGCCGCGTATGCAGTGACTACTGACACTGAAGTTATTGAAACACACCGTATTGATACCCTGTCCGCTCAAGCAGCAGAGCTAGTCGCTCTGACACAAGCCTGTATACATGCCAGGAACCTGAAAGTTAATGTTTACACAGATTCACGTTACGCATTCGGAGTTGTACACGACTTCGGAGTGCTCTGGCAGGAGAGAGGTTTTATGACTTCTCATGGAACCAAGATTCAGCATGGTCTCCTTATTCAAGCCCTGTTAGATGCCATACATTTACCGACATCTATTGCTATCATGAAGTGCAAAGCACATACGAAAGTTACAGACATCATTTCCCAAGGTAATGATTTAGCAGACCGCACAGCCAAGCTTACAGCACAGACACCAGACATTCCAGTTAATCAGACACATATTCCAGATCTGACTACATGTATGACAGTTAAGGACCCTACACAAGATGTCATAGATATCCAGTCACATGCCACTCCCGATGAAATCAAGAAATGGTCTGTACAAGGAGGGGTCCAGACAGATCAAGGATGGTTAACGAAGGGTAGAGCCACATGGTTTCTCCCCGATTCTATGGTTCAAGTCATCATCAATACCGCACATAGTCCAGCGCATTTAGGAGAAAAAGCTATGTTAGACAGTATCCAGAACATTTGGTTCAACAAGCATTTACGAGCTGCAGCCAAGCAGAAAGTCCGTACCTGTATGATATGTTGTCAGTTTAATCCAGGTAAAAGTGTCCCGGTGGAACAAGGTGGTTTCCAGCCCCCTGACCACCCTTTTGAGGTCCTCCAGATGGATTATATTCAAATGGAGCGATGTCAAGGTTTCAAGTATGTCCTTGTAGTTGTATGCGCCCTGTCCAGATGGACAGAAGCATATCCAGTCCCAGATTACACAGCCGCGACCACTGCCAAGCAGTTGGTTCGTGAATTCTTCCCTAGATATGGACTCCCTAGAGTCGTATATTCTGATAACGGCCAGCCATTCTCATCTGAACTCATGAGACACGTTTCCCTTTTGTTAGGGTACCAGTGGAAGTTCCATTGTGTACGCCATCCAGAAGCAGCTGGACTAGTCGAAAGACATAATCAGACTCTGAAAATCCGTATAGCAAAAATCTGTAAAGACAAGGGTGTGGACTGGTTAGTAGCTTTGCCAGTCGCTCTGTTTTACATGCGTATGGTCGCACATTCCAGATCAGGTCTGTCCCCGTATGAGGTCGTTTTCGGCCGCCCCCCTAATATGTGGGGTACTCCTAGACCCCGAAGTATTACCGATGTTTCATGTAATATGCTGACAGATTACCTAGCTTCCTTGATGTCTGCCCTCAACTCATGTCGTTCACAGGTTGCTGCCGCCTTTCCAGACAATACCGAGGTGGCACCGCATGAGATCGTTCCAGGCTCCTTGGTGATGATCAGAAATTTTGACAGATCAAGTCCGCTGGAACCACGTTGGAAGGAGCCACGTCAGGTCCTCTTGACCACCCGAACTGCCGTCAAGTTGGAAGGCAGGAAGGGGTGGGTACACCTTTCCCATGTAAAACTTTTCAAAGGACCGAAACCAGTCTTCAAAGACATTTCCAAGAACATTTCCCAGGATTTGAAGGATTGCCGGAACATTGTTTTAAAGGACAGTCCCGCACAAGACATTCTTACAACCCCTCCCTTGTTAGAGAAAACTCCGCAACAGGAGTATAAGTTAAAGCTCAGGTCTAATAAGTCAGCCAGTTTGATTGTATAAGTCCTCCCCTAGGTGAAACGGTTAGACTGTTTCTGACATGTATAAAATAGACCCCCATAGTGAGAGAGTCAGTCAAAGCTCAATCAGATGTATCGTTTTTCTGAGTTTTGTATTATTCATCAGCATAATGATTTCCTGCACCGGTTATGCTTTCTATCTGTGTTTTCCAGTTCCTCATGTAAATATGTCTGCTCATGCTACAGTAGAACACACGTTTAGTGATCTGCCTCCTCACGAATATTCATACCGCCTCGCCATGCGTAATAACACATTTATCCGTATGTTACATTATTCACACCAGACCAGCAATGCCACTAATTGTTGGGTGTGTGGTCGACTCCCCCCTTTCCAGACATCGAAGGGAGTTCTGCCACTCTTTCCTTATCCATTCTCACACAATGGTTCGTGTGGAGCATGGTCCACGCTAACGTCATCCTCAACAGATATGTCTTTTCTTAACAGTACATGTTTCCCTGACAAGCAAGGTTTCCCCCACAGAATAGGTTTAGATTTAGAAAATGAGGTATATAGTTTAGGAAATTATTCGTCGAATTTCATGGTTCTGAATGTTCAGTCTGATACTACTCCAGACTCACCCGCTATTTCAGTACTACCAGTCAAAGGCGAATTATGTGTCCGTAGTTATGGTTCTGTACATATAGGTCATAGTGAATGTACTACTGTTATCCAGTATAGTGACAGTAGGAAATCTATTTTTATAGCTTCACGTCATTCTTATTTTGTTTGTGGTCAAACTGCATATGTCCGTCTGCCCCTCGATTGGGAGGGAACCTGTTACATTGCTTTCCTACTGCCACCTGTTTTTCTAGCCCCACCTGACTATCATAGGAATTCTTTCTTAGTACACACTAGACACAAGAGAAATCTCCCGATTGTCGATTATACTGAAACCGCCGCAGAGCAATTCATTGATATAGATAAAGGTGTTTTCCCTTATTTAGGTACAGTTGTAAATAGTAAGCTAATTCGTAGGTTAACAAGAACCCTTGAAGCAGTAGTAGATGAGACTGCCTCCGCTCTAGGTAACTTAACTGAAGAACAATCCTTTATGAGAATTGTCGTTTTACAGAATCGTCTCGTCCTTGACGTCATACTGGCCGATAGGGGCGGGGCCTGTAGAATTCTCGGATCCAGTTGTTGTATTTTCATTCCAAATAACGCGCCGTCTGTTTATTCAGCTATAACCAGACTCCATAAAATTGCCCATCTGTTACACCAAGATCCAGGCACCTGGACATGGTCCGGTTGGTTCTGGAATATAATTTCCGCCTGGGGATGGAAAGTCCTGTCCTTTCTAGGTATTGCAGTAGCGATCATATTTAGCTGCTGCCTCTGTATACAATGTGGCCCTGCGATTTGCAGCATGTGTGCTACCTCTTGTATTCCCAGTCCCAAGCCCCGTTCTAAATCCCGTTCCAAGACAATTCGAGACGAGCAAATGGTACTGTATGAAATGATAGACGGTATCATGAATATTGATGTTTCCTGATGGAAACGTAGTGACAAGGAGGGAATGTGGAAAAGTAAATTTTGCCATGTTCTATGTCCCTACGCCCCACCCATCCTATGTTATGTGTGCATGATCAATATGCATATGTTGTTCCCCATTTCTGATTAAAGACGCAATTACAGTTGTGTCCACCTCTAGTATGTTAGTTTCTAGTCCTCGTGAATACTACGAATATCAGGCCTATGTAAGTAATGTTGCCACGTTTCTCAGTGTGCACGTTATTCAATTATAAAGTCCCCGTTTCCAGGCCTCAAAAGGGCCCGGACCACAGATTCAGTTTCTGTCTCCTGAAAGCCTCGCTGAGGAGCGATACAGCCCCCACCTGTATCCTCGACCCTTCACTTACTTCCTGCCTCGCAGTGCCCGGTGCAGCCTGGCTCTGCCTCTGAGTCTGCCAAAAGTATGTTATAGTTCCTGCTATCAGTTCAGTCCTCCTCCTCTGCATTCCTAAGCTACTGAACTGCATCAATAGTTTCCGTCATTGTCTAGCCTTCTCGTCTCCATGTTAGAGAAATACTGTATTTTAATGGTCATTTAATATTCTTCATCACGCACTACATGTAGAATAATGCATGGTCCAGTCTTAGAATCAGGTTAGCCTCTCCCCTCATGACTTCTAGTTTATATCAACATGTTCCCTAAACATTAGATACCAGATAGGGTTTAGGTACATGTCGCTCCGACCCTCCAGACTCTAGTCTCTGCTCCTAGCACAGAGTTCGTAGCCCCCAGCTTCTCCTAGTAACACGTCATTGCTAGTTTTCGCGCACCATTAGGTTAGAGGTCCCGGCTCCTTAGGTAGCCCCCTCCTATGTGTCCGCCCATTCATGACATATTCTGTTACGTTTACATCACATGTCTAAGTGAACTCCCAGTTACACCCCTTATTACTGTTATCTCTCGCGACTGCTACGCGTCACGCCTTCTGCTCCACCCACTGCTACGCCTATTGCAATGTAATGCTATGTGTTTGCGCTATGTATATAAATCAATGTTTTGTTATTAAATGTTAGCGCGCTCATCCCAGACCCAGCCCCAGCAGCTGCTGGGCCCCTTTTGTCCTGTTCCTATGCAGGTTGTCCTGATCCTGTCCTTATGCTGTAATAAACCTGCAGAAACTCCTACTACCTCGAATCTTGACTCTTATTTATTGAGCTATCTGTTATTCATTCATTCATCCAAAAATAGGGTATTATTTATTTATTTACCACATGCCAACCTCAAATGCTCCAGATGCGGTAGCAGTAATCATTTAGCTAACAATCCCGTGTGAAGTGCACACAATGCTTAATGCAAGAAATGCAATAGAAGAGGACATTTGGCCAGGGTTTGTAGGGACAAAGACAGCGGCCAAGTCAAGGCCGTCATAGATAAGAACAACAATCAACTACATTTCATCTTCCAAGTGAAAGGTACAAGTGACGTCTCAGTTCCTGATTACCCGAAATGTAAGATCATGATTAATGATATATCCATAGAAATGGTTGTGGACTCATGTGCCCCCTTCACTCTATTGAATATTGAAGACTTTAAAGAAATTCGAGGAGAGCGGAATATAACAATTGATAAACCAGATATCTTGCCCCAAGGTTGCACAAAATATCCCATCCCTCTGGTAGGCATGTTTGAAGCACAAATAGACTTTAAAGGATGGTCCACCATTGGGAAAGTATATTTAGTGAGTGCTGGATCCAACCTTTTGGGGTGGAAGCATCATAAGCTGGGTATCATACTCAACCCCAACAACAAGGAACAAGTCACCCTTGTCGAAAAATCCGACCCTGGGAAGATGCTCTGCGACAAATTCTCTCGCCTTTTTTCAGACAAGTTGGGTCTTTTAGAAAAATTTCAACATAAAATAAAAGTGAGGCATGGGGCCAATCCCAAAGTTCATAAGACCTGACAGGTCTCACTTCTTTTGAGACAACCACTAAAAGAGGAACTTGAGAAACTGTGCCAATTAGGAGTCATACAACCCATCAATTCCTCAGAATGGCTTGCCCCCATTGTCATCGCCTCAAAGGCTAGTGGTAATGGCATTCGTCTTTGCATAGACTTACGCAGCCTTAACGAAAATATTTGGGTTGAGCGATTTCCTCTCCCCAATATAAACGAAATGTTAAGCACAATGGGGAAAGCAACATTTTTCTCAGTTATTGACCTTTCCATGGCATATTATCAAGTAGAACTCCACCCGCAATCTCGTCCTTTAACTGCATTTTCAGCCCCGTTTGGCACATACATGTTTAGAAGGACGCTTTTAGGCCTCGCCACAGCTGCCGCAGTCTTCCAAAAGATGATGCAGCAGGTACTCGAAGGAATTCCCAACAGTATGTGTTTCCAGGATGACGTCTTAGTCTATGGAGCCAACAGTGAAGAGCATGACTTGGTGTTCAGGATGGTATGTGCCAGACTATCTGAAGCTGGGTTGACAGTAAAACGCGAAAAATGCTAAATAAAAGTAACGGAGGTGGATTATTTAGGACACAAAATCACACAAGAAGGGATTCGGCCTAAACATAGCCTAATCCAAGCGGTGAAAGATTCACCTTTCCCCACCTGTAAGGAAGAACTCAAGTCATTTTTGGGCCTAATTGAATAAATGTCTAAGTTCATTCCATCTTTCTCAGAGAAATGTGAATGCTTACGGGAACTCCTCAAGGTCAAGCACGAATTTAAGTGGGAAGATCGACACAGTGAAGCAGTTAGCAGACGTAAACATGAAATCATAGAGTCACCTGCACTCGGCCCATTCAACTGCAATAAAAAGACCATATTAAGCACCGATGCATCTAACAAAGGATTGGGAGCAACCTTATCTCAGAAAGGGATGACGGAGAAACCATCATTGCATTTGCCTCCTGCACCCTCAGTCAAGCCGAACGGAATTATTCCGTAATTGAAAGAGAAGCCCTAGCATGCAACTGGGCAATAAATCACGTAAAAAAAATTCTTTGGGGAATAAAATTCATAGTCCGAACGGACCACAAGCCCCTAACATACATCTTTTCTGCCAAACAATCTCACCACGAGTCTTCCAGAATTGCTAAATGGGTTCTGGGTTTAGAGAAATATAGTTTCAAGATTGAATACTTGCCAGGACATGATAATGTGGTGGCAGATTATTTATCAAGATGTCCCCTCATAAATGACCACTAAGAAGATACGTTAGACACCCCTATCTTATACATCCAAGTTTCCTCGATCACGAAGGAGGAATGGGAAGAAGGAACGAAGAATGATACTAAGATGAACTCACTAAAAAACCTAATTATCAATGGATGGCCAGAAAAATACAGCGAGATGCAGGACAAGCTAAAGGAATTTTGGGAAGTGAGGCATGAACTTACCATCATTGATGATAAAATCTACGGCACTAAGAAAGCTGTTCCACCTACCTCAATCAGAAAAAAATAATAGACTTGGCCCACGAAGGACACTTAGGTAGGTGTATCACCTAGGCTAAAGTCAGGAATAGTTTTTGGTTCCCTAAACTGGACTCGATGGTAGGACCTATAGTCAAGGATTGCATCAGTTGTGCTAGAAGCGAGAAATCTAAAGTATTACGCAAAGTTCCTTTATCTCCAATAGAAGTACCAGAAGTGCCATGAACGAAACTCGCCATGGATATAATTGGCCCCATGGAGATGTTAGGGCCCCAAAAAAGATTTATGTTTGTCCTGGTGGATTACACCTCTCATTGGGTAAAAGTGAAATTCACATCGTCCACCACCACCAACAACCTTATTATGTTCCTAAAATCTGTATTCTCTTTTGAAGGGATACCAGCGGTCCTTGTAACTGACAATGGGGTGCAGTTCACCTCTGAAGAAATTATGGCATTCCTCAAGGACTTTAACATTAAACATGAGAGAACTGCACTCTATTGCCCAAAGGCTAGTGGCTTGGCGGAAAGAACAAACCGCATGATAACGAATCACATCCAACTGGCACTCACCAATGGCTTTAACATTGATAATTCCCTCAGAGATTGCCTACGGTCCTACCACACAACACCCAACCTTGTCAGCGGTATCTCACCTTTTGTGGCCCTAAGAGGGAGAGAACCAGGCACCAAATTGAATCCCCTCTGGTTAGGTGGGGAAAAGGCTGTGCAAATCGACAGTAACAAGAGTTACCAGAAGGTTCTGAGACATCAAGCCAGCTACAAAAAATGGTATGGTCAGAAACATGGAGTGAAAGATCTTAACATCAAAGTCAACGATTCAGCCCCAGTGAAGAAACCCACCCATGTACAAGCTGGGCAAAGTACATTTTTCACTCCTCAAATTGTGAAACGAACTGGGAAAAATGTAGTGCAGTTGGAAAATGGTAAAACTTGGAGCGGGGATAGAATAGCTGGAAATTTCTAAGTACATCTGCTCCTTGTATTAATTGCTCCCCTTCTTCATTTCTGTTTTCCTGGTTAGGATTATCTGCTACCTTTTTGATGTTACCATATTTTTGTCATTATGTAGTATCCTGTTATTTTTGGCTCTCTTGATATTCTGCTTGGGGTAAGTAGATGTGTTGTAATTTTATTCCTTATCCTCCCACGCCTCCTCTTCTGCCCTCTATTAGCACGCCCGGGAGCTCAGGTTAGAATGTTGGCATTCCTGTATTCTGAGAGCGGATGACCAAGAATAAATAGCTCTTACCTGGAACTCGAGTCTTCCTTGTCATATTTCTTCATCATCTGGAGTTATTACAACATGTTTTTACCAAACTACATGTCATGAGTATAACTCTCTTTTATGAAGATTTGCCAAGATCCAGCACAGCTTTTCATCAATAATTCCTACTATGTAGCTCACCAAAACAAATTGCCTTAGAGCTTCCAAAATGTTGCTCTACTCACCACACAATCCATTTAACTAATGCCTATCAATGCACAATCAGCAGCCCCTCATGCTCCTGATATTGGTGACATCTTCACACAACACAACCTTGGTGCACCTTGGACTGAAATCTAACTCCACTGAGTCAGATTCAACGGGTATAATAAATGTTATGTTAAAAACAATTTTTAAAGCGCACGTTCACCAAATGGTTTCTTGGTGCTAAGCGGGGTTGGTCGGTTGCTGGGACAACAAACAAGGATTTTAATTGTAGGCCTCAACAAATAACCAGCTTTTGAGAGACTTCCTAAACTGGGTATAGGAAGTGGACAGACGCAATTCTCGGGGAAGACAATTCCAGAATAGTGGTGCCAGAGTTGAGAATAAATACCACTAAGTTATGTGTTTGGCTGATTACCATGAAGATTCTAGTGCTTGTCACACCGAATTCTGAATGTTGTGGTAAATACCGGGCATTTTTCCCCTGATAAATATCTGCAAAGTCGACCTGATGATATTCATCTCAAAACTCATAACTACAACATGATTCTGGGGTTATTTCTTGAGAGAGCTTGAGGGGCTTTAAAACAAGCAGAATGTCACTTCCCCTTCTATTTGCATAAGGAACCAAAACATTGTGGGCCTAATTTATGAGAAGTGTTGCATCGCTGCGTGAAAGCAGCGATGCGACACTTCTCAGTGCACCGTCCTTGCAACACGAATGATGCGTCATATTTACTGAATGATGCATCATGCAGCAAGGAATGACAGATACGTCAGTATTACTGACGTATCTGTCAGCGCAAAAGGGCCACATTGCTGGAGTTGTGTTGGAAGCGTGACGTTCCTTTCACATTGGGCAAGCCCCATGTGAAAGGTCATGCGTCACCCTTACATTTGCCACGAGGCAGGAGTAAGGTTTTGATGCATTGACGTCCTAGAAGTGGTGCTGCGAAATCTCATACATTTCACTGCACCACTCCTACGACCCTTTCTTGCGGGGAACACCCACCCTGCATACGTTATACCTGACTCAGGTGTAATATAGCACAGGGGTTTACAAAGTGACGCATCTGTCTAGATGCGTCACTTCGTAAATATGGCGCAACATGGTGCATTATTTATGCTGCATCTGAGTCACTAAAAGTGACGCAACGGCAGCTCAAAAGGGACGCAGACCTTCATAAATAAGGCCCTGTCTCTTTTCTAATGTTTCCATTATTTACCCTATACATTATTTCCTGTTGCTGTAATAATGAAGTTATTGCTTCCTTTGAGCGCAGCCTAATGTTTCAGATGCTTTCCTATCTATATGTTGAGCTATTAACGCATGCTTCCACCTCCTGAGCAGATTAGCTGTCCTTGCTGAAACAGTGGGCTAGTGGGAGCCTGGCACTAGACAGACTGTATGCCTATCGTAGTACCTATCAAAGTACCTATTGCAGTACTATCTCACATGCAAATAATTTTCATTCTACAGTTTTGCATCTTCAGATTGCAAATATCTCCAAAAACGTCCACTTCATTAACAAAACCCTCCATGAAAAACTCTTCTTCCCTTTTGTTTCCAGTGACCCTCTTCTTACGTCTCATCCTCTGCATGCCTCATCTTTTTGAGCACTCTCTCCTTTAAGTCACATACATGCTTGACTTAATCTTTATTACTGGGAATTCTGCCTATTTCCAACATTTCATTGCAAAGCGTAAAACATATCAATCTCTCCTTTTTTTAAAGTCATGCCTGTAACCCATCAATGCCAAATCTTCTATATCTCACCTGTTAGTGTTAGCCCCACCAACCATCTGCATGAACGCACACAACCTGCTTCCACTAATGACCACATCTAACTCCTGTTCATTTAAACCACCACAATGAAAATGGAGTAAATGCATGGAATTAATCACTAAACTTGGATTCTGGAGCAGTGTGCTGCCCGGCAAAAAGCTCTTCAGTGCCTCATCAGGGGTAGTAAGCGCTATGTAATTGTAATTACGATACACTATATAACCCTCCACTTCCACAATACTGCCATAACACCCAGTGGGCAGGCAGTTGATTGTAGTTCATAAATGCTGCATAATAATCCCTTTAAAATGATTGACACTTTTAGAATCACATAAGACAAAATTATTATGGCTCATGTCTATCACGTTGAATCAGTCTGCAACAATAAACCACCTATGATCAACTGAAGAAGTTTGACACATGCTGCGAGCCAATTGAAGACATTAACTTAGTTCACCACTGCAGGTCCCGTCAGGCTACATGCCATGACCACTACTTGATATCTCAAAATTACAATCAGAAATAGGATGATATTAACAAAGTATATCCCAGCAGATCTCTCCATCATTTGTCCCTCAAAAAGATGCCTGCTCAGGATCATAAATGTTAAACAAAATATCTCAGAATGAGCAACCAGTGAAGCAACCCGCTAAGTGGAGCATGGTCATTACAAATACCATAAAGGGACGTGCAGTGCTGCTCAAAGCTCCAGCTTAATAAAACCATACACAGCACATTTTTCTCATGCTTCTTCGTTCATCGCCCTGCAAACGATGCCTGCCATAGCACAATAACCGCACCTTGGTGGTAATCATACATGGCAGGGAAGCTCTTCCCACGTAGGATCAAAACAATGACAACTCATTTCCACCAAACACCCTACATGGTGTAGCATTCTCCCCATGTAGTCAAGCATTTAAGCGCCCCACATAGAGGTAGTAATCGCTATATAAATGTTGCAAAACAATGAAATAAAGAAGCAAGGCTCACATTAAGCTCCACATCCTTATCGATATTTGTCCTCTCAGGCTACAGAATCACACACAATGAACACTCACACAAGAGCAGAATGGGGGTTATAGGAGCTTGCAGTCATACAAAAGGCTTTTTTGACCCTGCACGCTCAGTGGCCCAGTCCACAAAAGTAATTTGAGCTCATCTTGTACCACTTTTCTCTGTCAAGAGCCAGACCACCCTCCTTTCACCTGATCGACAGAACACTGGATCCAATAAGTGGTTCATAGAAGAAATATCAGACTTCATCACCTCAATTGGCATCCAACATTCAAAGCCATCTACTATATGGACCTAACAAAATGTGAGTGCTCACAGGACATCTCTTATGAAGATGATATTCTTCCATCATTCACTATCAAGTCTCTTCAAGGAGACATTAGTAAGTCATCCTGCACATTGCCAATGCCTCCCTCAGGAAGGAAATCTTTTCAGATACCCTCAAGACAGGACGGAACCTGTTAAATCTAAGGTCAAGGGACAAACGATATTTTCCCGGCGGTATCGCCTCTTTAACCCACAAATTATTAATCAATGAAGAGGCAGGCGCTGGAGACGGGAAGGCAGGAAACAAGGTTTATTCTCTCCGGAGGAGAACACATCAGTTCAAACAGCAGGTATCGTTCTGAGGTGCTCTAACCGCATCTCTGAGGCCTGGCCTCTTATACACAGCTTTATTGCTTTATTACATGTAACATATTCATGGCAATGCTTTGATGTACGGAAAGACATTCTCGGAATCCCCGCTCCAAGCCCGTTCCCACACACATATACAGCAGAAGTCCCCACCCCGGTCACGACAGGTGATGATTATCGCGCAGCTGGACATTCCGCCGGTTCACGGGATGTGGGGGTTTGATCGGATCTCATAGGGTGGGGGCATTGATCAACTCGAGGGTCCTTTGATGAGGGAAGCTTTCTACTGTACGGGGAGGGGCAATAAACAGTATCGGCAGAGCTAGGTGTCGGCCTGGGAACGAGGAAGACAAACGGGCACACAGGAAAAGGGGTTTTGTATCAAAAAAGGGCCTGGGACCATAAAAGGAAGGAAGGGAGGTGTCGCGCTGGGGACAGGATGGGGTTCTGAGGCAGAGCTGCGCTGAAGAGGGGTTTATGACCCAAGGCATGTGCGAGCGGGGGTTGTCAGAGTGCGGGCTTTGTGAGGGAGGAGGGCTATGCCGGGGGCCAGTGGCATGCAAAAAGGGTTGTTCTGATCGAGGCACCTAAAATGGCGGGTGCGCACGACAAAAAAGTGTGGCATCAGGGAAAAAGGCAAGATGGCGCAGATAATGTTTACCAGACCGTACTAATTTTCCACAGTCCTCCCTTTAACATATCCAAGACATCTTGCTGGCCTATTTCCAATTCATGTCGACTGTGGTGGTCATAGGAAAAGAAGTAGGTACCCAGGTGAAGGAGTTATAAACATTACATTTTAAAATCTTTCATCTTAGGAGGCGGGTCTATCGATAAAACTCGTTTGCAGGAAAGTCATAGTAATGCAAAAACAGACAAGAAATGATTATGTAGTGAGAGCATTGAGTACATTTCATAGCTACTTATAGTCGTTTGGAATGTAAATTGATAGGTCATTACATATGTGAGTTCTGTTCATGTTTGGTTGGGGCATAATTAATACAATGGTGGCTGGGAGAGAAATGAGACGTAGCAAAAACGATGATTGAGGGTGTCAATGTTCGAAGTTAATGAGTTCTCAGCATTCTTTGTCGTCTTTTGTTGGCGCTGTGGAGCACCGGCGGTGGAGCTAAGGGTCCAGCTCTATTCTAGGTCCCGCGTTGCAGGGCACGACCTTTTCCTCGCGTTTCTGGTCAAAAAGGTCCTTTTCGCCCCGTGTCCTTTGAGTTGATTGTCAAAAAGGTTCAGATGGAAGAAATGTGCGTGTGAGCAGTCCTTTAGGGTAGGTCGGAGAAAAAGGGGGATGGAGCAGGGCCAGATCGGGAACAGACTAGGGGGACGGAAAATTTCAGGTAGGCGGGCTCATGACCGAGTTTAGAGAGCGGGGACTTTTCGGCATACGTTGAACATCGAGCAGGGGCATCAGGTCAGCCCTTTCCTCTTATTTTGTCGAAAACAGTGCCTCGTCCTGCAGCTCCTTACTGTCGCGGTCTCGCCTTGGCCAATGTCGCAGATGTTCCATAGTCTGTAGTCAGGCCACGTGCTCCCACATCCGGTCCTTCTTTCCTCCGACAGTCGTACCCTTAAATGAGTTTGAAAAGACAGTCTTTAGAGAATTGGCAGAGGAAGGTAATCACATAAGTTTATTTCTCTCCCAGCTCCCGGCAAAAAATGGAAACGTCCGTCATATTAGGGTTTGCAACTAACATATAAATGATTGATGATGGGCCTGCTGGATTTACTATAACTTTCCTTCACAACCATTTCTTTGGTGTTTGTTGGTCGTGGGACGAGATCTGGTACCTTTTATTGCGTTACAGTTACGTCAGTTCCTCTGACGGAGACCCACCTTCATAGTACGAGCCTTACAAAGCTATACCGTTCTCCTGGGCTTTATATCAAAAAAAGCGCAATGTGCTATCACCATGGTCTGATAGGTATCTTTCTGAGAGATGAACATAGGCTAAACATTTTTCATTCTATCAATGCATCCTGCCTTTCAGCTAAACATTTTACTCTCAACAGGGTTCATTGCAACGATTTCTTCACTTCGGTCTAATCTTAATTTTGCAAACATCGTTCTAGTTTCTACATGGCCTCTTACAACCTGACTACTTAATTAAAAACCGGGGTTTTATGGAAAACAACTAGGGACATAGAAAACTGTGGTAAGTGCGTAAATCGACCCATCTCTTACAACCGGGGGTGAGGGACAGTTTTATAACTCTCGTCTGGGGCAGCTGATACGAAACAGGGGGCGTTCCGGGAACATGAGGATGTTTCGATCACCTTTACTGTTTGGGTATTGCGACAATTCGGGACGGGGAAAGTCGCGTTATCTGAGGCATCTTTTTATAACACAGGAGCCTCTGACATGTAGTTCCCTTATTTCGGGTCAGATTAGGGAACCTCAGTCGTCTTACCTGTCCTTTCCCTAATGGCCAAATCTCGGTTTCATAAAAAAATTTTTTTAGCAGAAAGGAGAGGTAGTGACACGGCGTCAGGGTGATTTTTATTTAGGATAAATTTCGAGCAAATACTTGTGGTATTTGGGGCCAATTGGTGGTGCACTAGGGGTGGCGGTTTGCCAATTTAGGTGCTAGTCGTTCGGAAGAGCGAGAGAGAGAGAGAGAGAGAGAGAGAGAGAGAGAGAGAGAGAGAGAGAGAGAGAGAGAGAGATGTGCAACAACAAGCTAAATAGTACACGTGCGACATGGGGAGTGGCCGTGCATTAAGATAGGCTATTCAGCGCATTATACAACATAAGACATTACGGGTCCGTGTTAGAATGTTGAAAGCATGCAGTTTGGGATGGACGAGCATTAGGCCGGGTACAGGGGACATGCATCGAGTAAAAAGGGCACCATTGTGTCGCATTTCTTACATTCTCGGTCCTTTAACCAGTTAAGTCGACGCGTCAGTCATACACAAACATCATCTCATAGTTTCAGACATACGTGACAGGTGTCCATTCACGCAACACGGATCAAGGGTGATCGCTTTCATCATGTCATACAATTTATTGGCTCTTCTGGTACAAGAGCAGTTTGTGGGTGTGTTTAGGTGCCACCAGGCAGTGTTAGTCCGCTTCGTGTATCCGACATGGCGAGGCTTCAGATCTTCACCATACCTTGGTCGGGATTCCGATGTGGCCTGCAGGGGGGGAAAAAGAGGGGAGGGGAGGGGGACAACATTCGAGCACATCAAAAGCACGGGTACGAAGGTCTTTTACTTACCTCATACTCGTATTATCTCCTCGGGATAGAATCCCTGGGGTTGTGGTTTCTGGAGCCAAAAAAAAAGGGGGGGGGGGCAGTGTGTCCTTATAGGCTGTGAGTAGGAAAACGTTAGAGAATCAGAAGCACTTAGCGCGAGGTTTCTAGTTGGTAGGTGGACTTAACTATCGGGGTCCTTAAATCTCTTTCAACGCTGTGATGTTTTACGGTTTATCAGCTCTTCGGTCAACTCTGTTCCCTAGTACCTTTGAGTGTCGTATCTTTATAATATTCTATCATTTACATCGTTTCACTTTACCCATCCTTTATATTCCATCTTTCACACCATTTCGCTTTTACCCATCCCCAGAAGTCGAGGTCTTTCTCCATGCGCGAGTCCCTGAGTCAGTCGCATATTTGACGGCAGAGTGTCGTGTCTCAGATTCGATCCTCCATCCAGGGCTGGGCAACCATCTTCTATTAACCTTAAAGAGAGAGCAGAGTAGGGTGCACAGAAAAGAACTCTCCCGCCGATCCCACATTTTAAATAAAGCATGCAATACCCGTTCACAGTTTCGAAAACCTTTATTTTCACAATCGTTCAGCATGTTGATAGGACAGTGTGATCGGGGTTGGCCGGATACGGCAATGGCTAAAGTGCATACAGTAGAGATGGGGGGGGCTATCTTGTAGGATTAAAAACATGTTTAAGAAGGTTCATTCATTCATTTGCAGGGAACTAAAAACGTCTATCGAATAGTTGAGGGACCAAGGGGCATTCATTTCATAATTGGAAACACAGTTGGACTAGTTGTAATCAAATTCCTATAGGTATACCATGGGAGTGTGTCATAAGCGAGGTTACATGTCAGATATGATAATATCATAATGAATCGTACATTGAAAAACATTTTTCACGAGGTCCTTTTACATGTTCGTCGAGTGAATCCTTCCTCTTTTCCGTCAAGTGTACAAAGGATCATATATATTTTTCAGAACATCGAGTCTTTTTAGCTAAAAAAAACACCACGAGGTGTTCGTGAGTTCCTATTGATACCGGCGCCATTTTGGGCGGGGCCGGGTTAGTCCGGAAGTAGCGTCAGGGAAAAATGTCTCCTACAACCGGCAGTTGGACCAGAGTCCTTTTCGGCAGTTCGAGAATTCATGCTAACAGAAGGAGTGGCTATGTCATGCTTATTTCGTTAGCGACCAAGGCAGTTGTTCCTCACCGGAAGCCTGCAGGGGCCGAGGGCTCCTGGGACCTTTGTAGAATCTTCAAGGCTGTGGGGGTGCTGTTGGAGGTGGGGGCTCGTGCTCCGGTGGGCAAGCGCCCGAGTTACGTTGCTGTTCACAGTTACTCTAGCGGCCGAGACCCGCCTTCCAGGGGGCCCAGACGCCATTTTGAGGCCTGCAGCGGCCGCCCTTCGTCGAGTCTGCAAGAGTGGAGGAGACCTTTTGGAATGAACCCATGTCCAGTGTTGCGGAAGTATGGCCACCTGCGGTGCATGTTCGGTGCTGTGCAAGTATCGGCACCGTTGCATGTTCGGTGCTGCGCAAGTATCGGCACCACCGCCTGGCTGGAGGAGTTCGGCGTTGGGCCGGGGGCTGGGAAACCTCCTATCCGTGGAGGTGGGAGAGGCTCGTCCGCGTCGCCTCTCCCTCCCAGCCCGACCTGGACTAATTTTCGTGGAGGTATGTACAAGACATCCCCCCTCCAGAGTTGTCGCAGCCATTATTCAAGAAAGAAGTGGCGCCTGGCGTGTTGCTGCCGCCGTTACGGAGGAGAAAAGAAAGAAGTGGCGCCTGGCGCGTTGTCGCGGCCATTACGGAGGAGAAAAGGAAAAATGTCCCGTCCGTCTCTGGGCCGGGCTTCCGGTGGATGTCGGCCGGACGCCTCTTGCTCTGGCCCCATGAACGGGTTCCTTGGCTCATCGGCTGCAGCCGGATCCAGTTGGCCCCAGTCCCTGGCCATTGGTGGCCGGACCGGGAAGACATGTGGCGGGACTATCTGCAACTCTCACGTGCCACCGTGGCCGGACTGGGGGAGAGAGAGAGGGGGGGGTCGAGGACATAGACATTCCCCCCCCTACAACTCTCCGGTGTGGTCAAGGTGATCCCCTGGCTGGGTCCCGCTGGCCCTTGTCTCTCCTCCGGCTCCACCCTATGTTACGATTTCCTGGCCGACTGTTGGCAGCAGGACCCGCCTTATATGGGTTGCTGCCGGTTGGGCGTAGCCATAGCCCTGCCCTACTTTGGAAGGTTCCAGAATGGGGGGGGCGAATGTTCTGCTGATTTTCATTTTCTAGTTTACCGTTCTTGTTTCAAACGTTTTCTGTTGTTAGGGCATTAATAGGTGTTATTATTACGTATTGTTATTTGTTTCTTGTTCGTTATGTTAAATAAAAGTTCAAGTTCATCAGTGGCCTACGGATTTCGTTTTCCCATTCCTTTCTTTCCAGGTTGTTCCATGCTAAAGCTTCTGTTAACAGAAGTTTAAGTACCACGGTAACACAGGCGGAGGGATGACGCAGATTCATGCATCACGTACACACAAACTCAGACGGGGAGACAGTACAAATATTATATAAAAAGACCCAAGACAAACATAAAACAGTTATTGGCCATAATTATCTTATTTCTATATGCTGCGCATACCTTTTGTTAGAGCAATGGGGCAGGCTTTAGTTATATGCCTATAAGGATGCGGGAGAAAGGAGGTAGTAGGTTTTCAGACATTGGCAATATCCCTAGTCCTCTCAGCGAAGGATACTTGTGTAACCCTTACCTCGAAATACCCTAAACCTTTCCCTACTTGGCTAAACGTAAGGATGCTTGATCATGTGTGTACATTATTCTTTCTGTTTTCTTCGGGGTTTGTCGTCTGTCAATTTAGAGCTACACTGGGTTTTCCCGTCTTATCGTTGTTTGATCTATGAGGACTCGAACATGTCGCTGAAATCGGCTTGGCGAAATCTGTGCCATCGGGCGTAATCGAACGTGGTGGTTCTATCTGGCCTGTTCAAGTCAGTCTGATTCATCTTTGTCTCGCGCCTTTTCCCGTTCTGCCGGCCTGTTATTCCTGTCGGTCCTCTGCTCCTACTCACGTTCAGTAGAGTCGGGCATTGGGCTTTCCAGTGCCCGGCATATCTACAAAAAGCACATTGGTTTTGCCCTAAGTCTGGCCGTCCTGTGTGTAGTGTCGGGGGATTACTTTCGGGACGTTGTGTTCTGGGGTCGTCCTGTCAATATGTTCCTTTACCTGCTCTGTCCTCGTCTCTATTCTTTCGTTGCATTGCCTCTTTGCGCCACATACCGAGGCAGTCGAGCATAATAGGCGTTGTCTTATTATCACGAAGGGCTATTTCTAACGTTTCTATTTTATCAAGATCGAAGGATCCTATCAGTGGCCACTGTTTCTCTTGATTTTCTTTGGTATACCTGTGCCACAGTTTACTATAGGCTATGGTAACTAATCCATAGTTTATGAACATGTCTTTATTAGGGGTGCCTTCCAGCGGAGCTAGATGATCCACCTCTAATAAACGGTCCGGGCTGAACCAGCTATCGACCAGTGGGGAGAAGACAGACATGACAGCTCAACAACGAGGGACAAAAAGTCAGCACTGCCTATCTTATCACTGTGCGCAAAGACTAGACAGAATATTTCTATTCTACGTTGTTTGCAGGCAGTGAATACCTCATGAACCAATATCAAATGAACAAAAAGAGGACCAGTGGGAAGAATAAGTAGATTCGCAAAAGATCTGCGTCCTCTACCCTTTCACTATCTGCAAAGGGGAACCTGTTCTTTCCTGTTTGTAGACAGAGAATCTCCAGAAAACAATCCGCGAACAGTAGCTCGGGGTCAAAAACAGTTAATCAGTGGCCGTTAATAAATAATCGATTCAGTGGGGGAGAAAGATAGGCGCGACGGCTGTGTTACCTATCCTTCACTGTTTGCAAAGAGAAAGAGCCTACTGTTTCTACGTGTGCAGACAGTGAATCTCCAAATAGGTCAACAAAGAGTAATACTAGTATTTTCTGAACAATTAAACAATTATTTCGTGATTCGTCGTGTCTACACGACCTTACCCGGACCGTATGGACAGTTTCTTGTCTTCCGAATCCAGCGCCCGATCGTCCTCTTTTCTTTGTATTCCTCGCAGCACTCCTGATGGTTCCCAGTCAGGACCGTAGATCACTCGGGAGAGGTCTGTTCGGAACCAGTGAAGTTCGGATGATCGGCTGCCAGACGAGGGTCTATTGGGCAAGAGCTCTCCCGATCGTTGCAGTCGTTCACTCTGTCGTCAGGACCTCTCCCACTGGATCCACGAGTCGCTGATGGACCCCACGCTTGGGACGCCAATTGTTAAATCTAAGGTCAAGGGACAAACGATTTTTGCCCGGCGGTATCGCCTCTTTAACCCACGAATTATTAATCAATGAAGAGGCAGGCGCTGGAGACGGGAAGGCAGGAAACAAGGTTTATTCTCTCCGGAGGAGAACACATCAGTTCAAACAGCAGGTATCGTTCTGAGGTGCTCTAACCGCATCTCTGAGGCCTGGCCTCTTATACACAGCTTTATTGCTTTATTACATATAACATATTCATGGCAATGCTTTGATGTACGGAAAGACATTCTCGGAATCCCCGCTCCAAGCCCGTTCCCACACACATATACAGCAGAAGTCCCCACCCCGGTCACGACAGGTGATGATTATCGCGCAGCTGGACATTCCGCCGGTTCACGGGATGTGGGGGTTTGATCGGATCTCATAGGGTGGGGGCATTGATCAACTTGAGGGTCCTTTGATGAGGGAAGCTTTCTACTGTACGGGGAGGGGCAATAAACAGTATCGGCAGAGCTAGGTGTCGGCCTAGGAACGAGGAAGACAAACGGGCACACAGGAAAAGGGGTTTTGTATCAAAAAAGGGCCTGGGACCATAAAAGGAAGGAAGGGAGGTGTCGCGCTGGGGACAGGATGGGGTTCTGAGGCAGAGCTGCGCTGAAGAGGGGTTTATGACCCAAGGCATGTGCGAGCGGGGGTTGTCAGAGTGCGGGCTTTGTGAGGGAGGAGGGCTATGCCGGGGGCCAGTGGCATGCAAAAAGGGTTGTTCTGATCGAGGCACCTAAAATGGCGGGTGCGCACGACAAAAAAGTGTGGCATCAGGGAAAAAGGCAAGATGGCGCAGATAATGTTTACCAGACCGTACTAATTTTCCACAAACCTCCTTCAACTAAAGAAACAAACCCTAGATCCTGACAATCTTGCAAAATTGCAACCTATTGCCAACATTCCCTTCATAGGAAACGTTATTGAAAAGGTTTATAACCCAACTACAGGAGCATATCAGGAGGTATGATCTTCTTCAGGACTACTAATCAGGCTTCAGACCATGCTGGCCGCCCCGTTTCATCCTCCTTTACCTCTCTGCAGCCTTCGATAGAGCTGAACAGTCAGGTCTGAGTTGAACCGTGGAAATGTGCATGGTCTTCTCAGAAACATCCCTGCAATGATACACTTCCTCCCTCGCCAACCTCCATTGGCTTGTACAGCTATGCATAACAACATAAAATACTCTTCCTGTCCATCCGGTCTCCCATTCTCCTCAACCAGTAAATGAAACCCCTTACACCCAATTTCACAGACAGAAAATTTAAGTTCTTGCAGACAACACCCAGCTCAATCTCAAAATAACCTCAATCAAATACTTACAGGGGCTAAAATCAGCCCAGCTAAACTCAATGAAGACTGAATTCCTCTTATTTGCCAATCAAGTGTAGATGCAGACATGGTGGACTTGCTTAAGTCTGTCAGGCCTCACCTCACAGCTGACCAACTACAAACTATTTGAATTCACCCAGGACAAAGGTCTTACTTATAAGCAACAAATCTCCAGGAAAACCAAAACAGGATTACATCAACTCTCTCCTGCTGAAAGTGAAAAATGTCCTTCCAAAGGCTGACTTCAGGGCAGAAGTGCAGGCCCTGGTCCTCTCCTATCTAGATGGAGACAACATTTTGCTCAACAGCCTCCAAGACAATAAACTGGCACCACCCAAAAGGCTTCATACACCTAGCTGCACGGCTCATCAAAGTGTGAAGCAATTCTGCCATAGCACCTCCATGTTGATGGAACTACGCTGGCTCCCCCACCAAGCCCAAATCACCTTTAAGACCATCTGCATCATCTACCAGGCTATCAAAAATAAGACTCCGACTTACCTAGGCAAAAAATTAATTGCTTCTGAAAGACATCGGCAGACGAAGAACTGCGATATTGCCAAACCCTTGTCCAAAAAACACCAGACGGAAAACAAACAGAAAGCAAGCCTTCTCCATTGGTACACCCAGGCTATGGAACAGCATTCCCATTGACATCAGGACAGTACCAGCCTTTGTACAGTCCAAAAAATAGCTGATGCACATCTCTTCAAGGAATATCATGTCCTAACACAACAGCCCTAGCCATGCCACTGACCCTTTCATATAATATCGCTCCTTTCCCTTCTGCCTTTTATATGGGATTACAATTGGTTGAAGTTGTGAAAAGGCAAAGCTTCATGTGCACAGTCTTTAACTACTTAAATGTTTAGCCATAAAAGAGAAGTGTTATTGATGAAACAGTAAACAAAATAATCAAATGTAGTTGGGCGACATGGTTCACTTTTTTCATGGTGTTGGACATGGATGTTCTTTTTCTGGTGCTCTACCTGAGCCCCCCACAAAAATTGTCATTACCATTAGGTTTATCATCTACTCCATTTGCTTGAATGTGTCTGTTTTTGTAAGACAAGAAGTCCTGACTGCAAGTAGAGTGGTAGTTATATATTTATTTTTTAAAAGGTGCATACAGTGGTGAAAAGTAGTTGGCGTAGGTGCAGTTCCGTAGGGTGCATTGGGTTTGAGTAAAGTGATGTAGAGTGCATTGGTGTAGAGTGCAGTGGTTTAAAGTGCAGTGACATAGGGTAGACTGCAGAGGCATAGCATGGTGCAGTTGTGTATAGTGGATTAGAGTGGTATAGCGTGCAGTGGCTTAGAGTGTATATATTGTTTCAGAGTAGAGTAAAGTGGCCTAGAGTTGAGTGGTGCATGGCAGAGTGGACTGGTGCAGGGAAGAATGGCGTTGTATAGGATAGTGGCATAGAGTGCATTGACGTAGAGTGCTATGTTGCAGAGTTGAGTGGCAAAGAGAGGATTGGCACAGAGCTGAGTGGCCTAGACTGGAGTGGTGTACAGTGCAGTGGCTAAGAGTGCAGTGGTGCATAACAGAGTGGGGTAGAGTGCACTGGCATAGAGTGAAGTGGGGTGGGGTAGAGTAGAGTAGAGGAGCATAGAGTGAAGTGGAGCAGAGTACAGTGTTAGAGTGCAGTGGTGCACAGTAGAGTAGAGTAGCTTAGAGCATAGAGGCATAAAGTGCATTGGCTTAGGGTACAGTAGTGTGGTGTACAGTGGTGCAGAGAAGAGAGCAGTGGCATAGAGTAAAATGGCACAGAGTAGAGTGGCATAGAGTTCCGTGGCAGAGCATTTAGTGCTGCAGAGTAGAGTGTCGCAGATTGGAGTGGTGTGGAGTAGAGTGGAGTAGACTGCATAGGGGTAGAATGCAGTGGTGTAAAGTGGTGTAGAGTAAAGGGACAGAGTGTAATGGTGTGGTGTAGAGTATAGTGGCATACAGTCCAGTAGTATAGAGTAGATTGGCATAGTGTGCAGTGGCGTAGAGTGTATTGGTTTTAAGTAAAGTGGTATAGAGAGCATTGGTGTAGAGTGCAGTGGCATAGAGTGCAGTGGTGTAGAATAGAGTGGCATAGTGTGGAAGGGCGTGGAGTGGAGTGACGCAGAGTGGAATAGAGTGTTGTAGACTGCAGTAACATAGAGTTGATTGTTTCAGGGTAGAGTGAAGTGGCATGGAGTGCAGTGTAAAGAGTAGGATGTTGTAGAGTGCAGTGGTGCAGAGTAGAAAAGAGTGGCTTAGAATGGATTGGCATAGAGTACAGTGGCTTAGAGTGGAGTGATTCAAAGTAGAGTGGCATGGAGCTCAGTGGCAGAGAGAGCAGTGTTGAAGAGTAGCGTTACAGATTGAATTGGCTTAGAGTGGAGTGGTGCGGGGTAGAGTGGCATAGAGTGCACTAGCATAGAGTGGAGTCTTGCAGAGTAGAGTACAGTGGCATAGAGTGCAGTGGTGTAGAATAGAGTGGCATAGTGTGGAAGGGCGTGGAGTGGAGTGACGCAGAGTGGAATAGAGTGTTGTAGACTGCAGTAACATAGAGTTGATTGTTTCAGGGTAGAGTGAAGTGGCATGGAGTGCAGTGTAAAGAGTAGGATGTTGTAGAGTGCAGTGGTGCAGAGTAGAAAAGAGTGGCTTAGAATGGATTGGCATAGAGTACAGTGGCTTAGAGTGGAGTGATTCAAAGTAGAGTGGCATGGAGCTCAGTGGCAGAGAGAGCAGTGTTGAAGAGTAGCGTTACAGATTGAATTGGCTTAGAGTGGAGTGGTGCGGGGTAGAGTGGCATAGAGTGCACTAGCATAGAGTGGAGTCTTGCAGAGTAGAGTGCAGTGGCATAGAATGCAGTGGTGTAGAGTGCATTAGAGTGGAACAGAGTTGAGTGGTGCAGAGTAGAGTGCAGTGACAAAGTGCAGAGGCAGAGAATGCAGTCATGAAGAGGAGAGTGTCAGAGTGTAGTGTTGTAGAGTGCAGTGGCATTGAGTGCAGGCATGCAGAGTAGAATGTCAGATTGTAGTGTAATCTTGTAGAGTGCTGTGGTGTAGAGTGCAGTGGCGTAGAGTGCAGTGGCATAGGGTGCACTGGCATAGAGAGCAGTGTTGTAGAATGGAGTGGCATAGAGGGCAGTGGCAGAAAGTGCAGTGGCATAAAGTACACTGTCGCAGAGTTCAGTGGAATAGAATGCAGTGGCGTAAATGTAAATGTATAGGCATTTATATAGCGCACTACTTACCCGTAGGGTCCCAAGGCGCTTCGACCGCTGCGAAACCCTTCCTGGCTTCCCTGAGAGATGGTCCCTTAATGGGTATCTCCAGGGTGAGACCAGGCATCCCCGGCGGTCTGGTGGGGCCGTTAGTGAAGATGAGGCAAGCTAATGCCCAGAGTTGCCGAGTGTGAACGCTGATCAGAGTGGGCACCGAGGCGAGAGAATTATCGAGTCCGCTGACCCTGGTCCAGAAACCTGCCGCGCCGGGAATCGAACCCTGGTCCCGGGCCGTCCTCTGCTCTCGGGTCTGCCGCCTCTAACCAGTGAGCCACACTACTTCACTTGTGTAGAGTGGCGCAGAGTAGAGTGGTACAGAGAAAAGAGATGTGGAGTACAATGTTGAAGAGTAGAATATAGTGGTGTAGAGTGCAGTGACATACATCATAATGGTGTAGAGTGACGTAGCCTGCAGTGCTGTAGAGTGCAATGGCATAGAGTAGAATGTTGTAGACTATAGTAGCGTGAAGTGCAGTGGGGCAAAGTAGTTAATGTAGGTGCAGACATTTATGGTCATTGGTTTTGAGTAAAGTGGTGTAGAGTGAATTGGAGTAGAGTGGTGTTGTTTGGAGTAGAGTGGCATAGCATAGAGTGTTGTGGCGTAGAGTGGTGCAGCGTAGAGTGCAGTGCATAGAGTAGATTGTTTCAGAGTAGAGTGAAGTGGCATAGAATGGAGTGATGCAGGGGGAGTGGTGTAAAGTGGAGTGTTGCAGAGTGGAGTGGCCTAGACTTGAGTGGTGTAGAGCGCAGGAGCGAAGAATACAGTGGTGCATAGTATTTTTCCCAACTGCAAGCGGTGAGGGCCCAACACCTGTGTGCACTGGTGAATTATTCAGATTAATATAAAAAAAACTTCCTCCTAAAAAAGCCACGCTCAACTCTCAAAGGTCCCACCACCTCTCGGACCCAGTCATCCTAACATCATCAAATTTTTTTTAGGTTGCGTCAATAATTCATCTCTTGTAGCTAATCAATTATTGTATTCCATAAGAACCAAGTCCATAGGCAAGTTTGCTTTGGAGAAATGTTCTGGTTTTATTCCACAAACAAATCCTTTCAAGGACTTCAAATCCAAGAATTTCTATCATACATGTACATCAGCCTACGTGTTTCGTCCACTATTGGACGTCATCAGGGCTGGAAAAAAAGAAAAATGCACAAATCAATGTTCATTTACAGACATTTAAATGTTGATGGGTGCTAGAAAAAACGAACATTATACAGCCTTCCTCAAGCAGACCCCCAGTAGCCAGCATGATTGTCACATAAATCCTCTCACTTTAAAGTCAGAGAAATAAAAATAAACACCAAATGCAAATGTGGGAAGATAGAAACAAGATTTAAAGGCCTGTTTACAGAAGTGAGTTTGGGAACAATACAGTACACAGGATTTAGGCAACTGGAAGGATGAACTCAAGCTGGACAGCCTAAAGCAAATAATTCCAACAAATGGAAAGCCAGAAAATGTGAGTTACAAACCACAAAGCCAATAGTAAGCAATGGGAGCAATGCATACTTAGGTCAACTTTCTGGATGTTCCCCAGATGTCTTTAGCAAACCAGGCAGCTGTGCTGTCTTGTAGGCTGCGACCTGAAAATGACCTTTGCGAAGTAAGTACATTTGCTGCGGGGAAGGGCAGAAATTTGGCCAGTCAAACTCTGAGTCATGCCAAACATCTCTAAACAGACTTACATGGCTAACACTGATGCCAATATTTTTTCTCTGCATCATTTACCGTATTCCTCAATCACATCTTCAGCCTGTCTTAAATATGAGTGCTCTCTTTCCATGAGCATGGCTACCATTGGTGCAGGAAGGGCAGAGGCATCAGGCCAAGGATGTAAGGGACCCACTGCTACAGCTGCTCTAGTCACTCAAAGCAACTGACTAGGGTGACCACATCCTTCCAGGTCATTACTGGTACTGTCTACATCCTGACATTTTCACCAACAAATTAAAGATACATTATAGATTTCAGTTGTTGTGTTAGTCCAATTAGTACAAAAGGAGCAAAATAAGAAAAAAACAACACTCAGATGTTCAGAACTGGAAACAGCCCTGTAATGACCTGTAGGACGTGGCCACCTTAGATGACCCTGATTATAGATGTCTGTGGCTACCCAACCATGGGTGATGGGAGGGGGAGTTCCTTCCCTGCATTAGGGCCTATGGAAACCTTACTAACTAGTCACATTCAAATTAATCTTGTATTCACACTGATAGCACATAACCCTGATTGCTATTATTTCAGGGCTTAATTTGTTACGGCATTTCCAGTGCTCAGCAGTGGCACTTCATTCTAAACACTGGCTCCTAATTATGACAGTACACCACTTGGTGACAATGTCACTCTTTTAAGATAAACAGAGGGTTTTAAACTTCCATGCATTTTAAAGGCTGTAATCCTCATGGCCTAAGGGGCCCAGAAATAGTCCAAAATATTATACTTCTATGAGTATGATGATTAAAAGTTAGCTTTAGGATTGACATTTGGCTTAGGTGGCATGAGCAGGTGGTGATCTGAGCCTCAGTTGCCTCCTGGGAAATAACTACCCCTGGCACTTACATTTTAACACATTAAGCATTGGATTATGTAAGTCTGATGCCAGTTTGACATTGAGGTAAATAATAATTGGGGACAAACCTACCACTTAGAACATTTGCTATTATCAGATTAAGTTTTCTTTCCCTCTGCCATATATGTGTTGGAGCAGCAGCTCCACAGTCTGACAATCATTTCATGCACTTGCAGTAAAAGTGGCACAGGAACTGATTTCGCAGACAGATCGTGAACAGCAGGCAATTACCATAGTTTACCACAGTAAAGGGCTGAGATGCCTTATTACCATATTTACAGTGCTGTTACTCTTAACCCAGATACCAAGACAACATACATTTTCACAGGCATCATTTTTGTAGTTAAGAAGTAGCCATAATACGATTTAAAATGGCATTAAATGTACCTTACACAGCTTTGTATGTCTTCAGTGCATGTTTAAATACCAGGTTTTCAAGAGGAGTAAGTGCCTGGCTCTGACAGTGTTTCTCAGTTCATTCAGGACATGAGACTGGTCCCAAGTGTTTCTGCACTTGGAAACATACAAGACCTGCATATTGAGATGGGATGGCCACTTGATTTGCAAGGCGTGCTGCGTTATTGAGCAGTAATTTTCAACCTTGCAGCGTGGCCTTTCCTTTAGCTGACAGGCTGAATAATTAGCTGTGTCATTGTAAATCTGCTGCTTCTTGGAGACTGTGAGTGATTTAGGGAGCAAGCTGCCTTTATTATGGTAAAATAACTCAAAGAATGTGCAGGCACTCTCAATATTGTCACCCTAACTTTCCCAAAATAAATAGTTTTCCACAATTACACATATTTCCTTGCAAATATGCATTGTCCCTACCATACTTTAAAAAAACAATAGAGCAAAATAGTGCATTTTTCTAGCATAATTTTGAAGTAAATTGGCTATAAATGCAAAGTTACAGAAGGGACACTAATAAAAAATTCCCATCCCGAGCTTTCTAGGGATGGGAATGCATTTCATTCATTGCTTACCATTGGCTTTGTATTTTGTAACTTGCAGTTGCTTGCTTTTTATTTGCTGACTTTATTTGTTTTATGCTGTCCAATATGTTCTTGCCCCTCCTGTGGAGCATAGCTCGTTTACTATATTCTTCCATGAGTGCTCACTCTCTGTGAACAGGTCTTTAAATAGCTTTCTTATCTTGTCACATTTGTTGTGCATTCACAGGCAGAGGGACAAATGTCAGGCTCTGTCTTCCAGGCAGCGTGGTGTTTACTTTTTTGTCTCTGACTTCAAGGCTAGAGGATTTATATGACAATCGTGCTGGGTACTGGCGGAGGAAGTCTGTATGATGTTATTTTTTTTCTAGCGCACAACAAATCTTAAATGAACTGTGAAAATATTTCAGGTATTATCAGAATTAGGAAAGCACTAATAAATTACTTTTTTGTAATTCTGAAGTGTGGTGGAAACAAATATCTTAATATGATCAAAACACATCGATACACTAGGTGATGCCATTTCCATGCATTATCATTTGTGCACGGTATAGTTTTGTCAGTAAAACTGTATGTAGGTGCAAATGTAATGGTCATTCAATTGAAAATATGTTGTCTGTAATGGCAGTGCGCTGCTACACCCTCTACTCCCCTTGATGCTACGCCACTCAGCTGTACATGACTCCATGCCACTCTGCGCCACTCCACAACACTCTACAGCACTCCATGACTCTCTTCTCCACTCTACAACAGTCTACTCCATTTTACACCAATCTAGTGTACTCTATGCCACTTTATTCCACTCTAAGCCACTGCACTCTATCACACTCCACTCCACTCCACTCTATGCAATTCTATGACACTCTGTGTCACTTCACTCAAGGTCACTCTACTCCACTCTGATTTATGACACTCCACTCTTATACCCCACTTTACGACAGTCCACTCCACAATACTTCATTAAATTCTACTCCATTCCAGTCTACGACACTCTACACCACTCTGTGCCACTCCACTTCACTCTACTCCACGCCGCTCTACTCTACGCCACTTCACTCTATGCCACTCTACGCCACTCCAATCTAAGACACCCTACTCTATGACACTCCCCAACACTCTACGGCACGCCACTCTATGACACACTATGTACTCTATGCCACTCCAGTCTACAACACTCTGTGTCACTCTATGCCATGTTATGACATTCCATGCTATGCCACTCCACTCCACTCTACATCACTCCACGGCACATCACTCTACAACACTTTACTCCACTCTACGACTCTTTACTCCACTACGCAAGCCACTCCACTGTACATTACTTCACTCTACTCCATACTACTCTACTTAATGTCACACTACACAATTCCACTCTGTGGTACTCCACGACACCACTTCACCTTACGACAATACGCTGTACTCCACTCTACTCTACTCTACGCCCCTCCACTCTATGCCCCTCAAATCTACCGCACTCTACTCCACGACCCTCCAAGGCAATCTAAGGCACTCGACTCTGTGCCACTCTATGCCACTCTACTATATTCTACACCACTCTACTCCACTATATACCACTCCAATATACAACCCTTCATCATACTCTACAACACTCCACTCTAAATCACTTTACTCTATGACACTGCACTCTGCACCACTCCACTCTACAACACTATACTCCACTCCACATCACTCTATGCCACTCTATTCACTCTACCACACTCTATTCACTCAAGCCCACTCCATTCCACTCCACTCCACTCACTCCCCAGTCGTTGGCAGGTGTCTGCAACTAGGAAAAAGAAAACGCTGGGAGCCTGAGAAATTATCCCACGGCTCCATGGCTCCACACTGCTAAACTCTGCTGCACATTGCCACACGGCTTACTTCAAACTACTTGATTGTGGACAACATCAACGGAGATGAGATGACCTGAGTGTGCTGTGCGCTGCGCTGCCCAGAGGGTGGAGTAGAAAGGCGGATGCCGGAAGGAGTCCCTAAAATATATGCATTTCTGGAATTTAAATTTAATAATGATGAGGACCTTACTCTGCCAGATCCCCAGGAGGGGGCTAATACGATCATTCAGGGAACAACCATAGAGGAGGAGTTAACTAAAAGAGTACAGAAAGTGATACCTGGAGATAACCCCCCTAATTTATGGTCTGCTATACTAAACTCAATGCAAGCAACAGTCCTGGCCCTAACTCGCCACCCTAATAAAATGGATATCCAGGTGGATTTACTTAACATCATGGCAATCTTTGTGTCTGGAATCTATGAGAAACTCGAAAAGCTAAATACACTAGTTACAAGGGCCCAATCAAACCACCTAAATGACTTTAAAATCTGTTCTTGATAGAGGTAGTAGATAAATTAGTGAAACTTCCGGTAATGATGCAAGCTATATTGTAAGAAGTAAAAAACAACATAGGCCCCAAGTTTCGACCCAAAACAACATTAAAAGAGGAAAAATGGCAACTCTACTGAGTCAAGTAGACTCCAATATTAGGCTGGCAGAGGAAGTCTCTGTGGAAATTTTGGACGATAACTTTGAAACCCCTTCCTGGCTCCACTATGAATCTCCTGTTGATGAGAGCATAAAAACGAACGCCCTTCTGCTACCTCGACAAACTACAATGGAAAGGAAACAAGCAAGTAAACAAAGGAATGAAACCCTTCCGGGTAACTTAGAGATCGTTTACCCCTCTTTAATTGTTCATCAGGAAAATCTGGATTGTCCCGAGAAGGCTCCAATGGACCTGAATGCACACGGTGCCACCTCTTCTCCAGTTCATGATATGGCCCACAATAAGGCAGCATCTATTGTAAATATTGCAAATATTGTAAATACTTCATGCAGTGGGACTTTGGCGATATGTAGCTCACAGTCTGAGGGAATACCTGGAGTGCAAGAAGCTAGCCGAGAGGTTAAAACAAGGTGTGCTGAGAAACCGCAAGTGAAAGAACACAAGGAGAAAGAAACTCAGACACAGCCTATAGTGGAGCAGGGTCCTCCAGAGCTCCAGTTGCAGGTGGTAATTGGCCACAATCTATTGAGTCTCTCTTGCCGGCAGGAACTTGATTGATAAAATGTCATCCGAATTGGTAAAGTCTATGTCCGGCAATGCTTTTATCAGCTTTAGAATAGTTGAACGATTTAAGATATCTAGGTAGCCCCTCAATTTAAATTCCGGAATCCATAATAGCTTCTGATCAATGCTGTTTAAACCACCAAGAGGAATGGGCGGCCTGGCAATTTATATAAACACCAATCTGGTGAGTAAAACAGCTGAAGTGTATGTGGACAATCCAAATATGTAGGTAATAAAAATGGAAGGTTGGGCTAATAACTCTAAAGATCTGATTATCCTAATCAACTTATACATCAATCCAAAGCAAAAAGTGGCATTGTCCAAAAGATTGGTAATCCATCTGCTGAAAGACAGTCATAATAATTCACATTGGTTAGTCACTGGAGACTTCAACCTCAACCTATTTCACAGTCGCTCGAAGGAACATACTGATGTAGTTGGCCCCCTGCCTGAGCTAGCAATGCCATCGAAAATACGGCGGGATAAACCTGGAGAAGATCTCATAAAGGCCTGCAAATTATTCAGTCTGCTGGCACTAAATGGAAAACCTGATGGAAAATCATGTGACATTCCACCTGATAGAGGTCAACAAAAAGAGAGATAGGGAGAATGTAGAAACACTCTTAGTCCCCGGTTATATGTATTACAACAAAGTAAGAGTGTTCCAGGTCAGTTAAAGGTAACAAGAGGAGCTACTGTATAAGGTAGATATACAACCCCACTCAGGTCTGTATAAAAGCCCTCACTCACCTACCTGGTAGGTGACATGCTTCATCATTGGGCCCCACTGGAGAGGCCGAGTGCCTCCCCAGTGTGCTGCAACGCCAGAACTACTGCGGAGCAGGTTTTTTGTGAATAGTCGTGAAAGTGAATGATTTTAAGGTGATAGTGATGTTAAAAATGTCTATGGTGTATCAAAAAAGAAAGATTTAATGATTGATCACTCAGACAAGTTAAAAATTAAAGTGTGGAAAATGCGGCCAAATAGATTGATTGGTTATTTCCACTACAAATAGTCAGTCAACATGTTTCTGCCTTGAAACGGTGTCAATTTACCAGGTATTCATCAGGACAAGTGAACTAAATACAGGCGGTGTGGACGCGCTAAGGACCACCCTGACCTGGGGACGTGAAAGTAAACAGGTGTAAAAAATGTATTTTATTTATTTTAGAAATTTGTAAAGCGTGACTGTCACCATTGCAGGCATCCTGGCGCTGATTAGATCCGGGGAGATGGAAGTGAAACACGGGGAGTGTGAGCTTACAGGCGGTTAACAGGGAATTAAGCAGGTTTTAATCATATTTCTAAACGGGAGGAGATCAGTGAAGTGCCTAATTTCGACAGGGAGAGTATTCCAAAGTATGGCTGCGGCACCTCAAAGGATCTGCCTCCGGCTCTGACTTTCCTGAATCTGGGTACGACTACCAACTTGGCCTCAGAGGATCGGAGCTGTCTGGTATGAGTATACCAGGCGAATTTCGATTGTAGAGGGGCTGGGCCAGTTCTGTGGAGAGTCCTGAAGACTATACAGAGGGACTTAAATTGTATCCTCTGTCTTACCGGCAGCCAGTGCAGTTTTCTCAGAGCGGACTGTCCATGAGCTCTTCTCGGGAGCCCCAGAGCCAACGCAGCAGCTGCTGATTGGACCCTCTGGAGCCTGTCCAACAGGAACTCAGGGGACCCAAGCAGGAGGGCATTACAATAGTCCAGCCTGCTGAGGATGGTACATCTTACCACTTGGGCGCGAGCATGGAAAGGAAGGAGGGGCAGAACTTTCCTTAGAGAGCGAAGGATGGCAAAGCAGCAGGCAGACGTCTTTTGAACATGTGTCTCCATACTGAGCCTATGGTCCAGCATAACCCCTAGATTGCGGACTGATTCCACCGGCCGTACTTTGGTCCCTGTTTCGGGGGGCCAAAAGTTGTTAGGGAACTGCCTGGAAATCCTAGTTCCGGCACTAAAGAGCACCTCCGTCTTCCCTGCATTGAACTGGAGGGAATTGTCCCTTAGCCACCGAGATGTGTCACGCAGGCAGCTATGAAGGACTTCCACAGATGTAGACTCCTCCCCTTCCAAGGAGAGGATCATCTGCGTGTCGTCTGCGTAGTTGACAATCCTGATGTGAAAAGTTTTGATGAGTGAAATCAGGGGTCTGAGGTGTAGATTAAAGAGGATTGGGTTGATAGCTGAGCCCTGAGGGACCCCATGCGTGATCAAGGAAAAGGCTGACTGAAAAGGTGGCATAGACACTGCCTGTTGCCTATCCTGTAGAAATGATTGAAACCATTGCAGCGCTGTGCCTCTTACTCCCGCCTCAAACAGCTGCCTCAGTAGTATCTTATGGTTCACTGTGTCAAAGGCGGCAGACATATCGAGCAGGATCAGGAACGCTGCCTGTCTTCTGTCTGCACGCCTTTGCAGCTCATCCAAAGCGGTGATAAGAGCTGTTTCGGTTCCATGGGCAGGCCGAAAGCCAAATTGGTCCCCATCTAGTAGATGATGGCATTCCAGATGGTAGGAGAGAGTGTTGCTAACTAAGCGCTCAACAATTTTGGCAGGAAACGGAAGCAGGGAGATGGGCCTATAGTTTTTAGAACAGTCTGGATCTAGGGAAGGCTTTTTTAACAAAGGAGATACTAACGCCCGTTTCCACTGGGCAGGGACGGTACCAGTCACTAAGGATTGGTTGCATATTAGGTGGAGTGAGGGGAATAGTTCATCCTAAAATTCCTTCCAAATTTTGGGAGGTACAGGATCCATAGGAGACCCGGAGGAAATCCCACTAGCTAACTTAGTAAAGGTCTCATACGAGATTGGTGGGAACTCGAGTAACATTTCTTTTGTAGTCATGGCAGGGCCAGCCATCCGGTCTGCCGGAGAGCCAAGTCTCAAATCGGAGGGAGAGACGAGATCCCGGGGAATTTCCAGGTCCTTATGGATAAGTTAAATTTTATCCTTGAAAAATACAGCAAGGTTATCGCACCGGTCTTGGGACGGAACAATACTGTTCTTGGAGCATTCCGGGTTAGTGACGCTATTTAGTATATTAAAAATGCTCCTGGAATTGTTGGTGAAGTTACAGATCAGAGAGGAATAGTAATTTGCCTTAGACTTTTTAATCAGGATCTTATATGCAAGGACCTTTTTTTTCCACACTTCTTTAAAGGTGGCATTATAGTCACGTCTCCACCTCCTCTCAGCTTGCTTGCATCCCTGTTTTAAGTTTTTTAAATCGTCATTAAACCAGGGGGCAGAGTCCTTGCCCTTGCAGCTGCGTGTCTTTAGAGGGGCATGGGCATCAAGGGCAGCAGTGATACCAGTGCATAGAGAGGTGTAGTTTTCCTCTATTTTCTTCTCTTTATTAAAGAGCTGTTCCATATGGAACACCTTCCCAAGGGGGTGCAGACGTATAAGAGCCTTCCAATCTCTGCACTTAAATTCCCTATTCATTACTGAAGCCTTATGAGGACCACCGTTCATATGAATAAAGAATTTAATGAGTGAGTGGTCTGTCCACTCCATAGGTACGGTTTCTCCCATCCCCACCAGGTAGGGGGCCGCGAAAACCAAGTCTAGAAGATGGCCCGCTTTGTGGGTGGCTCTAGTAGCCAATTGAGAGAGACCAAAACTTTCACAGCCTTGAAGTAGGTTGCAGAGACCTGAGTCAAGAGTGCCATTGCGCCAGAGATTAAAATCGCCAAGGATAAGCAGCTTATGATGAGAAAAGGCGATATTAGTCAGGGTAGCCAGTAGCGCTTGTTGCTGCTGAAGGCTGAACGCCCCTGGCGGGCGATAGCATACTATCCCAGTGACAGTGGTCCCGAAGTGGGCCTGAATTGAAAGACCTAGAAGCTCAGTGCCCACAGTAGGGTCTAAAGCGAGGACCTTAATGCTGCAGGATGCTCTAAAAATGACTCCCACCCCCCACCTCTACCAGTAGATCTAGGAGAGTGAAGAAATTTGAACCCAGGGGGACACGCAAATCCGGGGTCAACCAAACAGTCAGGCCGAGTCCAAGTTTCCGTCATGAAGAGAATTTCTAATTCATGAGTCTCCAGCAGGAGTTGGATCTCTGTGCTGTGTTTAGGCAGGGACCTAACATTCAGAAGCCCACATTTGAGAAGATCGTCACTCAGAAAGTCGGCTCGTGGGAGTGCCGTATGAAGTAGGGTAAGTGTACCTTTATTCGCATGTTGCTTACCGATTTGAATGAGTGTTTCTCTAGAGTAAGGGGGCCCAGCAGGAAGCTGAACAGGGTCTGTAGAGCCAAAATAGGCAGCATAGCTGGCACAAGGCGCTGCCTTGGCGCGGACGGGCGCAGACGGGCTTGCCTTAGGCGCGCCTTCGGCGAGCAAACGGCACGCCCGCTGCGTCCGTCCGCTGCACGTACGGAAGGTGCACATTTTTTATAGGGAGGTGGCCGGCGGAGAGGGGGCGTGGCCTCAAAAGGGGGCATGGCCTCAGCAAACCCCGGGAATGGCGGCAAGAGTTGTAGTGGATCTACCGCGGCAGCGTTGAGATCCGCTGCGCGGCCAGGCCAGGAGCAGACTAGTGCCCTGATATAGTGCCAGGAAGGGGAGAGGGGTAAGTGATTAAAATACACAAAATTACACAAGTGACTCTCAAATTATTTAAAAAGTATTCAGGTCGCGCTCCCGGCTTCCGCCTCAGGAGATCTGTATCGTGAAACTGAAGGCGTTAGTATTCAGCGTCTTAAATATGGGCTCGGCGGTGGGCTTGGCCTCAAAAGGGGGCGTGGCCTCAGCAAACGACGGGAATGGCGGCAAGAGTTGTAGTGGATCTACCGTGGCAGCGCTGAGATCCGCTACGCGGCCAGGCCAGGAGCAGACTAGTGCCCTGATATAGTGCCAGGAGGGGGAGAGGGGTAAGTGATTAAAATACACAAAATTACACAAGTGACTCTCAAATTATTTAAAAAGTATTCAGGTCGCGCTCCCGGCTTCCGCCTCAGGAGATCTGTATCGTGAAACTGAAGGCGTTAGTATTCAGCGTCTTAAATATGGGCTCGGCGGTGGGCGTGGCCTCAAAAGGGGGCGTGGCCTCAGCAAACGCCGGGAATGGCGGCAAGAGTTGTAGTGGATCTACCGCGGCAGCGCTGAGATCCGCTGCGCGGCCAGGCCAGGAGCAGACTAGTGCCCTGATATAGTGCCAGGAGGGGGAGAGGGGTAAGTGATTAAAATACACAAAATTACACAAGTGACTCTCAAATTATTTAAAAAGTATTCAGGTGGCGCTCCCGGCTTCCGCCTCAGGAGATCTGTATCGTGAAACTGAAGGCGCTAGTATTCAGCGTCTTAAATATGGGCTCAGCGGTGGGCGTGGCCTCAAAAGGGGGCGTGGCCTCAGCAAACGCCGGGAATGGCGGCAAGAGTTGTAGTGGATCTACCGCGGCAGCGCTGAGAACCGCTGCGCGGCCAGGCCAGGAGCAGACTAGTGCCCTGATATAGTGCCAGGAGGGGGAGAGGGGTAAGTGATTAAAATACACAAAATTACACAAGTGACTCTCAAATTATTTAAAAAGTATTCAGGTCGCGCTCCCGGCTTCCGCCTCAGGAGATCTGTATCGTGAAAAGTGCAAGTGAAGGAGGGCCAGCCTCCTATGGTACTCCCCGTTTGGGAGACTCAAAAATAATGCACCTGTAAAGGAAAGGGGACAAAGACATACATGTAGGATCCAAAACAGACAATTAAGATCTTATGCTCAGAAGTATGTCCACAGTGCTCCAGTTGTTGTGAGTGGACGTGGAGTGGTCAAAATAACAATATAGTTAACACCACATTAGGTCCTCAAGAGTGGGTAGTGGGCTATAGGTGGAAACGCTACATACTAAATCGCCCTTATAAAAATATCGATGCCTGTGGTATGAAGGATCAATGGGACCAAACTGGTCAGTGACCCTCGCCTAAAGATAAAGCAGGCATCATGAATAAAATGTCTCACTTGTATGGTGAGGAGAAAGCACATCATGGATCACGGGAGGGGGGTGGTGGCGTAATTGGCACACCCTTGGGGAAGAAAAAACATATCAGATGCAGCTATAATGCTGTACTTAGCTCGTACTGGTCAGTTTGTGTAGCGTAGCTGGAGCTGCCGGTGAACTTACGCCCTCGACGCAGTCTGTTCAAAAAAGAGCAAAGATGGGTATACCACCTAGGTACCAATGTGGGTGGTCTTAATGATGACATCCCCTGGGGTTCGGTATTATCTTGAAAAATTCCAATATTACCCTTTCGCTCCACACAGATTCTGCAACATTTTGGGATCCAAGTACTAATGTCGATCGCAAAAGCTGTGAAAAATCTCCTTACTTAGAAAGTGCCTTTACCTAGTGTCCCTTTATAGTTCCTTGTGAGTTCTACCATGTCCTGAAACTAATAAACTGTAGGAAACCTATCTGCTAGCCTGACTCGTTTTTACATTACTAATTGAGAATGGGCCACCCCTCGCCTGATCACCCCGTTTTTTGTCTGTGTCACCCTAACCGTAGCTATGTATCAGACTGTGGATAACATTGATTAAAAGCGTTCTTTTTGATGATTTATCCCGTATTCATAATTTATTTCCACTGTAATCTACAATCTGGTGGCCTAAGGAGCACCCCCTCTATTTTCATAATATCGTGCCCTTTGTCAATAAAGTTATTTGAATATTTCTTTCTGAACGTGGTAGTCATGCGCAGACAGGCGCTTCCGCCAGGTCGCTTGCTAGCGGTCTAGTCATTTTTACACCTTCCGACTATGGGAACTTCATGATTGGCCCTCGCGGCACTGCCTGATCACGGCCGATTGTGTGACGACCAGTAACCACGCCCAACCCGGAGGGAAGACGTGTGTCACTGGACTTCTTAACCGGCAGTTCCCAAGACCGTCTCCATCGACGGGATCCGGTTGACGAGGGTAGAGTCAGGTACCAAGAGGGTGTTTGGCGTTGAGGGCGTAAGTTCACCTGCAGCTCCAGCTATGCTACAGAAACTGCCCAGTACGAGCTAAGTACAGCATTATAGCTGCATCTGAATATGTTTTTTCTTCCCCAAGGGTGTCCCAATTACGCCACCACCCCCCTCCTGTGATCCATGATGCGCTTTCTCCTCACCATACAAGTGAGACATTTTATTCATGATGCCTGCTTTATCTTTAGGCGAGGGTCACTGACCAGTTCGGTCCCATTGATCCTTCGTACCACAGGCATCAATATTTTTATAAGGGCGATTTAGTATGTAGCGTTTCCACCTATAGCCCACTACCCACTCTTGAGGACCTAATTTGGTGTTAACTATATTGTTATTTTGACCACTCAACGTCCACTCACAACAACTGGAGCACTGTGGACATACTTCTGAGCATAATAAGATCCTAATTGTCTGTTTTGGCTCCTACATGTATGTCTTTGTCCCCTTTCCTTTACAGGTGCATTATTTTTGAGTTTCCCAAATGGGGAGTACCATAGGAGGCTGGCCCTCCTTCACTTGCACTTTTTTACACCTGTTTACTTTCACGTCCCCAGGTGAGGGTGGTCCTTAGCGCGTCCACACCGCCGGGTTTTAGTTCACTTGTCCTGATGAATGCCTGGTAAATTGACACCGTTTCAAGGCAGAAACATGTTGACTGACTATTTGTAGTGGAAATAACCAATCAATCTATTTGGCCGCATTTTCCACACTTTAATTTTTAACATGTCTGAGTGATCAATCATTAAATCTTTCTTTTTTGATACACCATAGACATTTTCAACATCACTATCACCTTAAAATCATTCACTTTCACGACTATTCACAAAAAGCCTGCTCCGCAGTAGTTCTGGCGTTGCAGCACACTGGGGAGGCACTCAGCCTCTCCAGTGAGGCTCAATGATGAAGCATGTCACCTACCAGGTAGGTGAGTGAGCTCCTCTTGTTACCCTTAACTGACCTGGAAGACTCTTACTTTGTTGTAATACTTCCACCTGATAGGTCATGGGTTTGGGGCAATGAGGTTTCAATTATAGATCACACACTCGTTTCAATGGCCCTTTACAACCAGATTTGCGAATATAGTATATACTATCGAGTGATCACAATCCTCAGATCATCATGATGAATGCATCCCTGTCCGAACTAGAGGTAGTTTGCACGTTGTTGGGGGAAACCCGCTCAGAAAATCTGAAACAGCTGAAGTGGACCTCCTGTTCTACTAACTCCTTAGCAGAGGAATCAGTTTAATGTCTACAGGTCCTAGTCCAAATGGGTTTTAATCCAATAGTGTCATGGGAAATTCTCACCAATAACATGACCAAAAGCCACAGCAAGAACAGCCATAAAAAGGGATCTCGACTTGACTATTGTAAATCATTTATTATGACCCCTCCACCCCCATATTAAGAAAATAAAAAAGGAAGCAGGCAATGTTTTCTGACAATCACATCAATACCCAGGAGATCCGGATCTATCACAACAACTCCACAACGAGAGACTACGGCTACAAAAAGTGATATAGACGTATACACAATCCAAACAAGAAATAGTATGGGCCCAGTTACCACACGCCTCTAGAACTCATGACTCGAAAAGATTCTGGCGAATAATCAACAGGAATGAGAAAAGCCCAGCAGCTGCAAATAACGCTAATATCAGTGAGATGGAATGGATTCATTATTTGAAGTCACACTTCAAGAGAGGTTTGATGCCCACAATTAGTCCCTACCATCCCAATAAACCCCCTGAGGCTCTGCAGATAATTTCAGCAATTGAGGTAGAAAACGTTATCAAAAAGTCCCGGGCAGACTGAGCCCCCAGCCCGAATGCATGATTTGGAACCTTGGTCACATGACAATGGAAGACTCCCCCTAAATCAAACTGTCTTTCTAAGGGGCCAAGGCACTCTAACCAATCTCATGACCCTGAGCCTAATTACAAATAGAGCAACAGCAACCGGGATACCTCTTTACATGTGCTTTGTTGATTTCACGGCGGCTTTTGATTGTGTCCTTCGGAACAAACTATGGGTCAAACTTCAGCGATGAGGTATCCCGCCCAACATCTTTTGAGCAATTAGGCTGGTATACTCGAACACATGGGTCAAGATCAAAATCGCAGATGGCTCATGGGTATCCAAGAAGGTGCCCACAACAACTGGCGTGAAACATAGCTGTGTCCTAGCCCCCTTCTACTTAATTTATTTTTGGCTGACCTCTCTACAGAGCTTGACGAGCAAATTGCTCTCACACCAAGCATTGGAGGACAACAAATGTTGCACATCCTTTATGCTGATGATCTAGCACTTGAATAGGCCTTCAAAGGCTACCTAATTCCATTGGAGCTTACACAGAAAAGAATGGCCTGGAAATAAATCTTACGAAAACAAATGTGATGGTACTTAGTCGTGCACACAAGAAAAATCAAAAATGGCTAATTATGGAAGAAGAATCGAGGAGGTTAAACTCTATGCATACTTAGGAGTCAAAATAGACGCAAAAGGCTTCTTTGTTTCCCAGAAGAAGGCGATGAGGGCGAAAGCGCAGGCCATTAATTATGGCTTCTCGTCACTGGCTAGATCCATTCGAGGCCATGATCTTAAACCAATGGGAATAGTTATGAAAGCCAAATTGATGGCAGCTCTCGCATATGGATCAGAGATAATGTTAGGTGCCGAGGCTCTACTGCTGGAGAAACTGATGATAAGAGCCTATAAACAAATCTTTGGACTCCCCAGGTCGGCCTCGCCTGCACAGATCCGGTTAAAATTTCTTCTCACAATGTAAATGTAAATGTTTTTGTACTTGTTTAGCGCAAAGCTACCCGCAGTGGGTTTCCCGGCGCTTGTACGAATACCGCAAGGGAACCCTTCCTGGCTTTCCCTGTGAAGTGTCCACTCCTGGGCACCCCCATGGTGCAGACCAGGCATCCCTCGCGTTGTGGGAGCCGTTGTGGAGACTAAGCAAGCTATTGCCCAGAGTTGCAGCGCGGGACCCATGATCAGAATAGGCACTGAGGCGAAAATATCTGGTATGGGGAATTAATGAGCCCAAGACCCGCTGAGGCGGGAATCGAACCCTGGTCCCTGGGCAGAGCTCTGCATCGAGGTCTGCCTGCTCTAACCATTGAGCCACACAAATGCAGAAACATTTGTAAAGCTTTGTTATAACCTGCGTACAGCAGCTGAAAACATCTTGGCTAACTTAGTCTGGACCAAATTCAACGTACAACGGGGGAATGGCCTTCACATGAAATATCTTGAAAATAGTATTAGGATGCTTGAACTGGGTACCTATGGAAGTCTAATATCTTTGGGAAACTTTCAAGAAATTGCTAAATAAATAAACCGAACTGCAAAACTGGATGGCAGATAAGGAAAGCTTGTGTAGACGTCGTCATGGGTGGCTGGTGCTGAAATCATATTCCATTTTAAGAGAATCACTCCGGTTGGCAGCATCTGTTCACCTGAAGATCAAACAGTCATTTTTTGCCTTAAGATTTGTAGAGATTCTGATACTAGACCTCATGCCAAAATGGAGGACGATTGGTTTAAGTAAAGATCGGTCCTGCCACTTATGCCAGCATGGGAACGAGACACTGCTCCCATTGTATGCATTTGTCCTGCATTGATGGACCAACGAAAATCTCTACTAAGACGGGAGTTCCTCGATCAGGGAATTAGGTCATATAGGTCTGCACTGGTGGAGTCTATGGACCCAAGTAACATAATGCTGAACATTAGACTGACTCAGTTTTTGAACATTTATAAATTTAGCGTTGAGTAATCTGGAGGGGGATCCTAAAATTCACTTTTAAGACGTGATACATCTGAAGTTTTTAAGGTAAAATTGACATGACAAGGCTATCACTAAGGACAGGCAGCTAGGGACTGCCATAATAGTTATTCCCTATCCTGCTATGCTTAGGTAACAATCTGTTTAACTTGGCATTTAATGACGCATATTTTTGCACACCTGCATTTTTACAGGGGGAAGAACCTTGGTCCATCTAGCAATGTGCATAGACCCCCTTAGTACAGCATTTAAGCACTTTAATTATCTATAGCGATTTATTTATGTAAACTCCAGCCGCCCGTATGGCAATTATACACTTTACACATTAGGGAACAGATCAGCCATTCTGATCCTTTTAATATATGTACTTGGCATCTTTTCTTAAATATTTAGGAAGGAAAGTTAAAAAAAGGGAAAAAAGGGAATGACAAATGATATGAAGTCCAATTGTTGAAGTGGATTTATGACACATTTTTTATACTTTCTTGTATGTATTGTATGTCTGATCATGTTTATGGTTTTAATTGACTAATAAACTATTATTCTTGACTATCACTCCACTCAGTGCCACTGTCCTCTATGCCACTAACTTTAGCCATGCCAAAAGAAGCCACACTGGTGTACAACATGGGTAAAACACATTAGCAGAGCCAATATCTCTTGCATGGGCGAGACTTACTGGCTTTGCCAATGCTTGTGGTGGTGTGTCACCTAAAGAATACCCTCGCCAACAAAACCTTGAATACAGGGAGGCAAAATAGTTGATTTCTCAGCATAAACTCCCTCAAGTTTGGACTGTGGACCATACAAAAACAAGCACTGGAACAGCTGATCAGTCAGATGTTGTATTGGAAGTGTTAAGCGATTGGCTTTGCCAATGCTTATTTGTAAAGCATTGTTTAAAAAAAGAAAAGATAAATACATTTAAATATTTGAGGAAAAGCATACTCTTATCTTAAGGTCACTCAAAACAAAACATTGAATTCAATATTTTTAATCTTTATAAATGGTGTGCTGTTTTCAAATTTCACGCAGGAACCTTGAACAGAATTTACAAGTCTATTCCATGTCACCCAGCATAGAATTATCTAGAAGGACTGGCTGTGTGTGCACTCAAAAGACTATGACTGCTGCATGACATAGTGTCAGATTTTAAAGAAAACGTCTTGCCATTTACTTTCCAAACTACTAGGAAATGGAATAAAGCAGGAGTCCAGGGTACAGATGTATTCGCCTTTAGGAGAAGGGGCATTTGTCTAGTCACTCTTCTCCCTCAAAGGCAGGCTTAGTGAGTGCAGCAGGCTGACTCTGCTATTGCCATACATGCTATCTTTATGTTCCATGGCCTGAGCCTTCATGCTATACGTGGACAGCAGGAGATGAAAGAAAACTAACATTATAACGTCTGCTCTTTAGTCAAACCTTGGAAAAATTTACCTGTTTCTTTTATGGGCAATCTAGCAGGGATGCGAGTAACACAGAAAGTGCAGTGAGCTAGAGATGTGAGGCGGGAGCAGCACATGGTGGAAAAGGGCACAAAAATGCATTAATTCCCATTGACTTCTCAAAGAAAAAGAAAAAAGTAGTTCCCTGATCTGAGCCATGGAAGGACACAAGTCAACCAATTAAAAGGAAGACGAGGAAGCCACGATCCAGGGGAAGGACAAACACAAGAGGAGGAAGGAATGTCATCAAATAAGAAGCAAGGGAAGGAGATTGAAACGAAAGTGAACACATGAGGAGCAGGGTGGTCGCAAAGCAAAATGGCGGCATAAGCAGAAAGCTCCTGGCCTGCATGGCCGCATCAGATCAATATCCTGTATTTATGCAGGCATCCGAGGCTCTGGTGGAGGGCACAGATATCAAAAACTGAGGAGCGGACTCAGGATTCTTTTTGGGCCACGGAAGAAACGAGAAGACATTATAGGCACCTAAAAAACAGGGACATCCCCATGCCGAAGGTGAAGAATAGGCCCATGTAAAAGCCAGGACACTCAACTGCCCTGAGAGAGCTGTCTTCCTGGATAAGACACTCCAATTGACAGGCATGAATGACGGGCGAAAAAGAAGCCACTGTTGTACTTGGCCCTTTTGGCAGGTTCACCCCTGAACTTTTTGCCTTAAGCTCTGATATTGTGGCAGTGATTTTAGGTCTCTGGGCACTTTAGCACTGTGGCCCAGTGTAAAGTGCGTGTGCTCTCTGAGTGCGTGTGGTGAGATTGTCCTGCCCTCCAAGGGAATGCATGGGGTATATGAGTGTCCATGATATTTCCTGGTATGAGAGGAGTGCAGGGGCGAGTTTAGTATGTATGAACTCGTGAGGATAAATGCTGCCCAATGGTGTGCGCAGATTTATGGTGACTGGTGGAGTAATGCCACTTTTACAAGTTGGCATTTCTGTGTGCTGTGTGTCTGCCTACCTGATGTGAATTTCATGTCTGGCTTGTGATCGACAGGACCTGAGAGGTGTGGGTGGCTCCAGGAGACAGGGTAAGTCTGCCCAAAGATGAGAAGAGAGATCTGCATGCAGATGGGAGGGAGAAGTTGCACCTGGGACCTGAATAGTGCAGTGCCTTCCCTCTGCAATGCTGGCTCCGCCCCCTGTTGTGTGTCTGATCCCTGATCCCCCACCTGACAAAGGAGAGAGGAGCTGAGCAAAATAAAGTGCTCCAAAAGCAAATAAATGGACCCCATGATGTTGTTCTGTTCCTAATCCTGACGAAGGAAGCCCCGCCCGCCGCCGGAGATTCGTCCGGAACCTCACAGGCTCCATTTAAAAGTCCCAGGAGGGGTTCGGGTGAAGGGAGGAGTGCGGCCGGAGCAAGTAGCGACCCCGCAGGTCACTGCAAGAGGAGTCCGGTGAGGGGAGCTGGTGCGGAGGGGACGTGAGGCACATTGTCGGTGCCTGCCCCTCCGCGCTGGGGAGAAGAGAGCCCTGCATGTTGCAGAGCAAGTCCCTGTGAGTGGGGGCAAGATGTGTGGTGTGGTGTAGTGCCAGTGAGGGCACCGTGGCTGTTGACCTGAACGGACCCGCCATTGCGGGCCGCTCCAACATGGGCCATATTTGTTTTAGGGCCCATGGGGGTCCAGAGGGCCCAGGCGTGCCCAGGTCCGTTGCATATAGCCAGTGTCTAACCCAGGGTGGTGTGGAGTGCAAAAAAACGATGGATTTAGGCCCAGATCCTTGTACTGGGGTGAATGTATGACATGTTCTACATTCTGTCCATCAACTGTGTTTTTTGTAGGTCCATTGCAGTGGCAATTTTCCCAGCTGCCCCACCTGATAGTGGGCAGCTGCAACGATTTGGGGGCACGGTTCATTTCCAGAGCCTGTGTGGCTCCAACGTGAGGGCACAGAGGTGCCCAGGCCCCATAGCCGCATTCCTCCAAGCTGCACCGCTCGCAGAGGGCAGCTGCACCAAGAGGGCACATTTGACTGTTAAAGAGCCCCAGAGCCCTGGCCATTTTTCCCTGCTGCCCCGCCTGATAGAGGTTAGCTGCCACGTTTGGCGCACATTTGCATAAGAGGGCACAGTGGTGCCAGGCCTCATTTTGAGATTCACAGCTGCCCAGAAAGTAGTGGGCAGCTACAACGTTAAGGTCATTCTTTTCTTTGGGGGACATGTCTGAGTTTGGAGTGAGATGCACTCCTTTGCCCCATACCTTCACACCTGCGCTGCACTTAGTGGCAGCTGCTATGTTTAAGCTTGTGCAGTGGCGCACTTTGGATTTCGCTGCATTGGCAGTGCACCCTGACATTCTGGTCAAAGGGCATTTGAGCCCTTTTGAGATGGCCAGTTGGCCAGGGGGACTGTTCGGTTTATAGGGCACCAGGCCCTAATGTGATTCATGTAGTATGATTTACGCACCCTGTTATGATACCTCTAAATGTAGTTTCATGATTATGAGGTTGGTTTGCTTATTATGGTTTATGCTAGTGAGATTATGTTCCACTGGGATTATTTCCTAATGTAGTTATACTTGGGAGGTTAGGGTCTAATGCGTTTAGACTTATGAGAGGATTGCCTAATGTGTTTATGCTGGTGAGGTTGGCGCAGAATGTAATTTGCGCCTAAATGTGAGACTGTACATAATGTCCTTTATGTTACAGGCTGATGCTAAGTACAGTGATTACCAGCGATTACTGGTTGTGCCTCTATGATCTGTTTTACTTTTACTAAGTTTACTTTGTGATGGTTCTGACAGTGGTCCAGTGGGCCCTGTCAGGTGTATATAATCCCTTGTAAATATGACCCAGTGCCAGGTGGCACCCTGTATATTAAGTGTTTACTATTCTAATGTGTTATGAGAATACAAAGGCTATTTTTGATATAACCTTGTGTGGATTTCCTTTTGTGGTGTGCCTGGGATGTTGTTGTTGTGTGCGTGCGCAAATGCTTTACACATGGCCTCCGGGATAAGCCTGATTGCTCGTGCCAAGCTACCAAGGGGGTGAGCAGGGGTTATCTTCGGAGTGTAACTCCCTTGCCCTGACTAGAGTGGTGGTCTCTGCCTGGCTTTGGCGCAAGCCTTAGCCAACCAGAGATCCCATTTCTAACACCCACCAATAAACATAGGGCTGGAAGGGCCTGGAAGAGACTTGTGTGGGACTCCTGCATGGTGTGTGGCAGCGAGACAGCCCAGCCATCTGAAGAATAACAGTAACAGCATCTGGGAACTATATAGAGACTCGTGAATAAATATACTGTATCGCCAGCCCATAGGGGAGACCTACGAAATCTGATTGCAGAAGAAGCAGAGGTGGGCACAGTGCTATGCACCAGGGATGGAATAAATACCCGATATTACACAGATACCAAGGTTTTCACTCTTCGGACATGAACGTCCTCACAATATAGAAATAAACACGTGAAGAGTATAGGGGTGAAACATAAAACAAACGTCCAAAGAAACTCTTGAACACTGCCAACCACATGGGAGACAAACAGAAGAAAATTTGATGACAAAATAAATGCAGGAATACTTGAACCAACAATGCACAATATGACCCCCATACGAATCCAAATGAAATTGGAAACAGAATGAACAGAGACAGAGGGCAGAAAATGACACAGGAAACCCAGCTCGAAAAATATTCCTTCACAGAGACGCTCCATCTGAGAAGATGGGTGAACCCATAGCCCATGATGAAAAAGGGCCAGACTCAAGATCAGGGGAGCCTAACGCTGAAAGAGGAACTAAGTGCAGTGTGTGACTCTATAACAGCATCAGAACATCAAATAAACACTGAGTGTTAGGAAATGACCCTCCTTCACGCGGATGTTAGAAAAATCTCAAGAAGATTAGGCTCAGTGCAAGCTAAGATGGAAGAACATTCAAACACCACTAAAAGCCTGCTATATGTGGTGAAGAGACCAAAGAAGACAGCCAGTGATTCTCCGTCAGATCAGAAGATGCAGAAGGTCGCAGACAAACAAACAACAAGCGCCTAGTGGTAGTCTGGGAAGAGAAGAAGGCCCATTAGTCAAACAGTTTGTGGAAACATTAGTTCTTAATACCATCCTACCTAAGGGGCTGTATAAACTAGTGAATGGACACACTGAACTCTGGGGCCACCACACTGATCTACAATTAACACAAGGCAGTCCCCCTCGCTGCCAGAGTCAAGGTCCGAGGTCCCATTGCAGTTTTAAATACAGAAATCCTGATATTCTCCGACTACACCCAAGCAGCTTTTGATGGATTGGAAAATATGTTTAGAAGAAGGATATAAAGTACATGATGTTATACTCTGCCAATTTATGAATGATAGCTGTTAGAAAATCGTGGGGCTTTACCAAAAAGCTGAAGGGAGTTGATAAAAGGGTGGAGAACATTTGGCGGTAAAAGAAATCCATAACCACAAAGGCATGAAATTACAGGACTGGACACCACCAGGCAAGGGCGAGAAGTCATGGCATGGTAGAAGGTTAAAACTAGGAAAGTGACACTGGAGAATCACAGGAAAATGATGCACTAATAAAGCACTTCTCATTCTAATAATGTACTTTTTTTGAAAGCCTGAAGAAGATGACCTACGGTAGAGGCTGAAACAAAATAGAACTATTGCGCAACCTATCAAAATGGAAAGCATTGCCCTCCCACAACCCAAAATGACCAGTAGACCAGTGATGCGCCCCAAAGGAGAACTCCTCTGGAAAAAGGGGCAACTGGACAAAATGCTAGAAGAAGTCAACAGGGCTGTGTTTGGCCACACGCTGGACTTTGAGTACTGTACTCTCTAACTGTTAGACTAAGAGAGGAGTCAACAGGGGGTGACATATCTGTTGTGTAACTTAATCATTTGACTGGTTGTAATTAGTTGAAATGATGAGGAGTGACATACGCCTAAAGGTTTGTGGTCACGGGTAGTTTTCAGCCTTTCTCATGAGATATTAGGGAGGAGAAGGGGGGAGGACATATCTTAATGTTACAAAATAATCTGTAATATCAACACACACCATACTAAGGAGTAGAAATGAAAGGCCTAAACGAATCAGGAGAGTACAAATGACCTCGATAACAAGTCTTAAAGATTTTCTAAAAGTAATGACATGGAACAGGAATGTCCCAGGACTCATACTGAAACACAAGAATGTTCAGCCCATCTTAGGCGATACAAGCCAGATCTAGTGCTTCTCGCAGAAACTTTGCTAATAGGCTACCGAGGTGGATTAATTGGAAGGAGAGTGCACAACATGATGGTGCACTCAGGGTTCACTTCTGGTCACGAGGGGTGATCATTCTGGCCTAGATGATCCCCACTGGAAAAAAGTGAACCACATAAAGAATTACCTGAATGGCTGCTATTCAGCGTTCATCGGCGAGCGGCATGGGGAAATCTTAGTCGCAATATCGGCATGTTTACCACCCATGCTTTAAAACATTGTCCAGGGTCATCTAGGAGACCTAATTCTCTGCCCCTTTGGAACCACTGCTAATTTTAGGGGAACATATCAATCTAAGTAGGCCAGACCCCATTAATAGATCCACTTAAAGGACCCACAGTCTGGGGGACATTGGAGAACAAGCCATCCTACGCAGGTTTGCCAAGGCCCTGAGGTTGGTGGATGGATAGGGGGCGGACCACCCCAATGATAGGAAATACTCGCTTGGTGAGAAAAATCTCTCCACCTTGATGATCAAAGTGCTAGGGATTTTGTACAAAAGATCAGGTAAATGGAAACCGGATGTAATGTTAATCAGGAACATGGGAAGGCATGTGTGGAAGCCACCTCAGACACATATATTTTGCAAAATAAGTGGGAAAGGACCAATCAAAGGTGACACTTTGGGAGGCAATTAAGAAAGTGCCTAGAGATCAAAAACTGTGAGGGAATAATAGGGCACGGAAGAAAAACTTAGAACATAGAAAAACAACTAATAGAAATAGGACAGAAACATGTACTGGCCCCCACAGATGATTTAAGTCACTGTATAGCTGTGCTCAAAGAAGAATAAAGTGGATTGTTATAGAGACAAGCACGAGCCAGACAGATGCTTTTTTTTTGTATTTATAACTTTTAAGTAGGCGAACAGAATCTAATGCAGTCAAAAAGAGGTTACCATGGTGAATATACAAACTATTTGCACAATGCAGTATATATGCATGATATCTATGCAAGTGTCCATGTCAACATTAGGTTGAATCGCGCCTTCCGATCCAGATACAGGCACAACAGTTCAGAGATTAACCAATGCATTTGGGCAAGCCACGGGCATGTGCCAGGTCCGTGAGGGCTGTCCTCAGCCCCTCCTCCCGTGTGATCAGGGGTGGTGTGCCGCATCGATCTTGCATTGCTAAATAAGTGCTGAGGGGGCTCCATATGCAATAAAGCACTATAAAAATGAAATAAAACGTGCACAAGCTGAGTTCTACGGAACTAAAATCAATTTGGCAGCGAAATCCCCTAGGGAAATTTTTAAAATTGCGAAATCTTTAATCTCCCCTCCTTCTGAGCTCCTGGCATAGGATGGTGCACAGGCCCGCTGTGACAACTTAGCCACTTTCTTCTTTCAGAAGATCCAGGCCATTTATTCCCTACTCTCGACAGGTAGTGATGATACGGGTTCCACCTTCACAACAGATTCTGATCTGCCCATGTTCTGCTCACTGGTTACTTTTCCACTTCTTGATTCCAGTACATTAGATAAAATGGTCCCTAAAGTCATCTCGGGATCTCCTAATGACCCGGCACCGACGCAGACTCTAGTTAAGGTGATTGATACCATCCGCCCGTTCATCCTGGATGCCCTCAATGCCTCCATCACCTCTAACTCCGTTCCAGCCCCATGGAAGTGCGCGATGGTCAGGGCTCTGCTGAAAAAGCCGAACTTGGATCAGAGCAACCTGACCAATTTTCGCCCCATCTCGCTGCTTCCATGGATGAGCAAACTGCTGGAGAGACATGTCAAGAAGATCTTAGTGGATTATCTAGAGTCCAATAATCTACTACGTGTCTCCCAGACGGGGTTCCGCCCTCAGCATGGCACTGAAACTGCCCTTCTGGCAGTGACGGAGGCAGCGAGAGCTATACTGGATCAGGGAGGAAAAGCAGCCATTATACTTCTCGATCTCAGCGCCGCGTTCGACACAGTTAACCATGCCACATTATTACATCGTTTGAAGGGCATGGGTGTGTCGGGCGCGGCCCTGGCTTGGCTGACTTCCTTCCTGGATGAGCGATTCTTCCAGGTGTTTGAGGGCGAGGTGGTATCATCCAAACATCCGCTCAGCTGTGGGGTTCCTCAGGGCTCCTCCCTGAGCCCCACCCTTTTCAACGTTTATATGCAACCTCTAGAGAAGATAGTCCACCCTTTCGGTGTGCGGATTGTCACCTACGCAGACGATACCCAATTGGTGGTCTCTTTGGACCACACGAAGGGGTCGTCTAACACCTTGGGCCCTTATCTAGAGGCTGTTGCTAAGTGGATGCGAACCTCCCACCTCAAACTCAACGGGGAGAAGACTGAGATCATGTTATTGGGCAACCCCTCCTTGACCACCTTGGCTTCCATCTGGCCCTCATGTCTCGGCGCTCCCCCCGCCCTAAACCTCAGATAAAGAGCCTGGGAATCTGGCTTGACAAAGCGCTGGATTTTTCAGTCCAAGCCACCAAAACTGCCTCCACATGCGTTGGGCTAATGAAAATGCTCCGCAAAGTGCTCCCTCTGCTTCCATTCCAGGCGAGAAGGGTCATGGTGCATGCCCTGATACTTTCTCGCCTGGACTATGGAAATGCCCTATATCTAGGAGCCCCGGCGGTAGTGACCAACAGGCTTCAAGTGACACAGAACTGCGCCGCCCGATTATTATTCAACATCCCTCGCTGGCAATCAGCGAGGAATGCTTTAAAAGAACTCCATTGGCTACCTGTGGCCGCCAGAACGCAGTTTAAGGCCATGTGCATTTTGCACAAATCTTTCCATCGAACAGGCCCTGTCGTTCTGTACCCCTTAGTGTTGCCTTATACGCCATCCAGAGCTCTTCGCTCTGGTACACTGCATCTGGCAACCACGACTAAAATCAACAAAGCCCGATGGGGCGGCCGCTCTTTTACTCACACGGCTGCGAGGCTCTGGAACTCTCTTCCTTTAACCCTGAAAGAAAATAACAACCGAATGTCATTCAGGAAAGCTCTGAAAACGTATTTGTTTGCAAAAGCGTGTTGAAGTACCCGGTAGCCCGACACAGTAATCAGTCTAAAGCGCTGCGAGGCCTCCGGGTAGTTACGCGCCATATAAGTGCAATTTTTCATTTCATTTCATATATCTCGGGTGTGAGAAGTTGGCCTGGTATATGCTGCTCACTAGTTCTAGTGATCACCTTGTGCCATGCCAAGCAACCCTTATGATGATTGGTTGTAAGTCAACCTTATAGACCAGCTATCCTAGTGGTAGCATGGGCAAAGCAGTCTTAGGCTAAACTCTGTAAAGGCATGTGAAGCAAGCTGTTTTACCATACACAATCTCCTTGAATACCAAATAAAAGGACACCACACAGATATATATTGAAAATATATATATATTTATTTACTACAAATATCCCCTATACTCTTTATGAGCACAGAAGCAAATGCATTAAAACAAAACACAGTTTAAATACACAAACGTTGCACAATATGGATGAGCCCTAGGGGCCACTTAAACCATATACTAAAATAGTGGTATAAGAACCACCACTCTGAAAGGAAATAGGCCTAGGGCCTGGGGAATCGCTGGAACTGTTCGGGACTAACAGTGAAGTAGTCGGGAAAGGCCCGCGGGACTCGGGTGCAGCGCTTAAAGCGCACGCATGCACCAATGCAATGTCAATGGTGCGTAAAAGTTACAAAGTTAGTGTTTTAGGAACCTTCCGACTGACCTAGAAGGACAAAACTTTAAAGCTAGGCACTGGAGGTGTGTACCAGTGTAGGAACACCGGCGTTGCTGAGTTACCTCACCCACAGGAAGCGGGTGCACAGGTGCGAAGTAGTGTCGGGTTTCGTCACGCAGGTCGATGGTGCCTGGAGATGAAGATGCTGCAGGCGGGTCGTCGAGGAGAGTTTCGGTGGATCCAAGGATGGATCTGAAGAGGTGAAGACCTGAAAGCAGAGGGGACAATGTTCAAAGTCACTAGCCAGTGACTACCGTGGAACCAGGATGGAACCAGGCGATGTCGGGTGCAAACAGGTGAAAAGGTGAAGATTGTCTCTGCAGCCACGTGGACACAAAGAGGTCAAGGACGTCCAGGCGTTGGTCACGAGCTGTCCCACAAAGGCTCTAGCTTATGGCGGTGTCGGCTTCTTGATCGGAGCAAACAGGCCTTGGTTAATGCAAGCCACACAGAAATCGATGCAAGCTTTTCTCTCGGACCAGCAAGGTCAAAGCGGGTCCTCCTTTTCAGGGGAGCGAGGGCCAGTCTGGAGCAACCAGACCAGCGGTGTTGTTCGTAGTTTTCGTCGCCAAGATGGCCGCTAGCCACGTGGCAAGTGGCCGGGATGGCGCGTCGAGTGGCAAAGTGCAAAAGGGCCCCACGCAGATCGTGGAGATGCTGGGGGCTGATCTTCGGTGCAAATGCTGCTCAGTGGTGGGGCTTCTCAAACCCTAAAGCACAGCATCGAGGGTGCCTCGGGTGCTGCGCAGCCAGCTTCTAGGGGGTCTTTCAAAGGGTCCGGTCCCACATCTCTCGGTGCCTCCACGGGTCTCTTCTTTTCAGGGACTGTGGATCGGGCTCTGAGATGTCTGGGAATCCAGGTCTTGTCGGGCTCTGGGCTCGGGCTCCGGCGGGAGGCGGCGGCAAAGCAGACCTCGAGTTGCTGGTTGGTGCCTGTATTCACAGGGTGGTCACTCCTTTGCCACAAGGGAGATTCTCTTCAGTATTCTGTGCAGCAGAATGTCGAAGTCCAGTTTTCTTCTTAGATTCAAGTCGAGTTCAGGATGATCTGAAGTCTTGGGACACAGCTCCTACTCTTATTCCAATTCTAGGAGCCAGATTACCTGCTAGGTCCCTCCTCTGGGTGGGACCAGGAAGGGGGGTGGTTACACCCCCTTTCCTTTGTCCAGCTTCGTGCTAAGACTGGGGCTGGAGAGCCCCAGCACCGGTTTGAACTGGCATATGCACAGGGACACCTTGTGTACCCCAGGCATGTCTGATTCTATTCAGCCCTGTCCTACCCAATACACAAAATCCTGTCTGGGGTGGTGCTAGCACCTCCCAAGGCAGGAAACCCTTTGTCCAAGCCTCCCTCGCGGGAAGGACTCCCAGCAGCAGGAGGTCAGACTTGTGTCTGTGGTGGCAGCATCCATTTTGTGATACTAAGGCTCACGTTTAACTTTAACCGGGGTTCAGGTTAGGTACATGTCGTGTCCCTCTAAAAGGATGGAATGCTACCCCCGTCGCCAGAACTGGTGAGGGGGTAGTATTCCAATTCGTATGACACCTTACTCGACATGTTTTGATAAAGCCAAACCAAAGATAGCATTTAACCGCGAGGTTCATAATGCACTTAAGAGTATATGGTATGGCAGTATCATGGAACAGCTAAAGGACTTGGTTCCGAAAGCTGCAGACAGGCTCAGCTCATGCCAGAGCACCATCTCACATATTTCCAAGCACTCTGCCTCCAGGATTGATGAGGCCTTCTATAGGAGTGGCTGATAGGAACATATGTGTCCATTTTAAGTTAGAGATAGGCATACTATACCTAAGTAAGGGGTGATTACACCGACTTACCCCAGCTGAGTGATCATCCAGTTGTGTCAAATATGGAGGCCAGGCCAGGGGTGGCACAATATGTGCTGCAGCCCCTGGTAGGCCTTGGAAGCACCTATGCCCTGGGTACCTGGGGTACACTGTTACAGGCATTAATTTAGAGAGAGAACAGCAGGCTGTGGGTCTGATTAGCAGGCCCACAGCCACATTAAGTCATAAGCCAGTGAAGCAAAAAGCAAAAATTTGGGGTGACCATAGGATAGCAGACCCTACTCTCCTACACAACTCCCCCCCAAACGCAGGGACATTAGACTAACCTTGACCAGTTGTGTCTTCATGTTCTAAGTGGAAGTACCTGGAGAGACCATCTGCATTACCATGGTCAGTCCCTGGGCGGTGCTCCACTGTAAAGTCCATCCCCTGTTGGGAAATGGACCACCTGAGCAGTTTGGGGTTTTCACCCTTCATCTGATTAAGCCATAAGAGGGGCTTATGGTAGGTCTGAATCTTGAAGTGAGTGCCAAACAAGTATGGTCTCAACTTCTTCAGGGCCCACACCACAGCAAAGGCCTCCCTCTCAATGGCTGACCAACGTTTCTCTCTGGGGGTCAGCCTTTTGCTAATAAAAGCAATGGGCTGGTCTTGACCATCTACATTAAGTTGTGAAAGCACAGCTCCCACTCCCAACTCAGAAGCATCTGTTTGGACAATGAACTCTCTTGAGTAGTCAGGACTCTTCAGGATAGGTGCAGAGCACATGGCCTTCTTCAGGTCATCAAATGCCTTTTGACAGTTTACTGTCCACTGAACCTTTTTGGGCATCTTCTTGGATGTCAGATCATTAAGAGGAGTCACAATGGACCCATAGTTCCTAACAAACTTCCTGTAGTACCCAGTCAGGCCCAAGAAAGCTCTGACCTGAGTCTGGGTAGTTGGAGGGGACCAGTCCTTTATGGTCTGAATCTTACTCTCCAGGGGTTGAACTTGGCCTCCACCTACAAGGTGACCCAAGTATACAACTTTACTCTGCCCTATCTGGCACTTGGTGGCCTTGATAGTGAGGCCTGCCTCTTGCAGAGCCTCTAGCACTTCCTTCAGGTGGACCAGGTGATCCTCCCAGGTGGAGCTGAAGACAGCAATATCATCCAGATATGCTGCACAAAAGTCATCCAACCCAGTAAGGACTAGATTCACCAACCTTTGGAAGGTGGCAGGTGCATTTTTCAAACCAAATGGCATCACCACAAATTGGTAATGACCTCCTGGGGTAGAAAATGCAGTTTTGGCTTTAGAATCCTCAGCTAACCTGATTTGCCAGTAGCCAGCTGTCAAGTCAAATGTGCTCAAATACTTGGCAGAAGCCAATTTGTCTATGATCTCATCTGCCCTTGGAATAGGGTATGCATCTGTCCTAGTGACAGCATTGAGTCCACTGTAATCCACACAGAACCTCATCTCTCTCTTTCCATCTTTGGTGTGAAGTTTGGGGACCAGAACCACTGGGCTAGCCCAGGGGGTCTCTGAAGGCTCAATAACACCTGATTCCAGCATCTTTTGCACCTCAGTCTTTATACAGTCCCTGACATGGTCAGGTTGCCTGTAAATCTTGTTTTTCACAGGAAGACTGCCACCAGTGTCCACCACATGGGTACACCAGTTAGTCTGACTAGCTGTCAATGAGAACATATGTCTATATGACTGCAAAACTTGTCTACAGTCATTTTGATGATGTTCAGTGAGGCTGCCATCTAAGGCCACACCATCAACTGAGCCATCCTCAGGGTTCTGAGTCAGCAGGTCTGGGAGAGGGTCACTCTCTTCCTCCTGCCCCTCATCTGTATCCATGAGCAAGCCCATGTCTGCCCTGTCAACATATGCCTTCAGTCTGTTAACATGGAGCACCCTGTGGGGGCTCCTGGGAGTTTCTAGGTCCACCAAGTAGGTAACCTCTCCCTTCTTTTCAATGATAGTAGGGGGTCCAGACCATTTGTCTTGGAGTGCTGCTGGGGCCACTGGCTCCAACACCCATACTTTCTGTCCAGGCTGGTATTCAGTCAAGACAGCCTTTTGGTCATGCCAAGCTTTCTGTAATTCTTGGCTAGCCTCAAGGTTTTTTGATGCCTTCTCCATGTACTCGGCCATCCTGGAGCAGAGACCAAGTACATAGTCCACTATGTCTTGCTTGGGCTTTTTGAGAAGTAACTCCCATCCTTCCCTCACCAAACACAGGGGTCCTCTTACAGGGTGCCCAAACAACAATTCAAAGGGGCTGAAGCCAACCCCCTTTTGTGGGACCTCTCTGTAAGCAAACAGAAGGCAGGGTAGAAGGATGTCCCATCTCCGCCTGAGCTTCTCTGGTAATCCTTTGATCATACCCTTTAGGGTCTTGTTAAATCTTTCAACAAGCCCATTGCATTGTGGATGATAGGGAGTGGTGAACTTGTAGTTGACACCACATTCCTTCCACATAGCTGTCAAGTATCCTGACATGAAGTTGGCACCTCTATCAGATACTACCTCCTTAGGAAACCCCACTCTGGAGAAAACTCCAAGTAAGGCCCAGGCCACAACAGGAGCTGTTGTGGTTCTAAGTGGAATTGCCTCTGGGTACCTGGTGGCATGGTCCACCACCACCAGTATGAATCTGTGCCCAGATGCTGTAGGGGGATCCATTGGACCTACAATATCAATCCCCACTCTTTCAAAGGGCACCCCCACCACAGGTAGTGGTATCAGGGGGGCCTTTGTGGCACCACCTGCTTTGCCACTGGCTTGGCAGGTTACACAGGAGCGACAAAACCCCTTGGTATCTTCAGACATGTGAGGCCAGTGAAAGTGAGAGACAAGCCTGTCCCAAGTCTTATTCTGGCCTAGGTGTCCTGCTAAGGGAATATCATGGGCCAAGGTAAGAAGGAAGCCCCTAAATTGCAGAGGTATGACCAACCTCCTGGTTGTACCAGGCTTGGGGTCTCTACCCTCTGAATAAAGGAGCCCATCATCCCAATATACCGATATACTTTATGGGTACCTTGAACATTCCCGCAGCCTCAGCAGCAGCCTGCTGTCTGAGGGGTTCAAGAGAAGGACAGGTTAACTGAGCCTACCCCAAGTCTGCCCTAGAAGGTCCCCCTGTCCCCAGAAACTCAACCTGATCAGGTTCAAGTTCTTCAGGGACAGTTCCTTCAGGGGTCTCAAGATCATCTTCCTGTGAAGGCTGATCCTCACTTGTAGGCAGTTGGGAAGGCACAGCCTTCACCCTCCTGTTCCTTGTCTTGGAAGGTGCTTGGTCCATTGTTCCAGGATCCAAGACCTGAGGTTCAGAGAGGCAATTTTTGGCCTGTGACCTGGTCACAGCAAGGACATGTGATGATATCCCTAACATCTCTGCATGAGTCCTGTACTCAACTTCTGACCATAGAGAGCTCTCCAGGTCATTGCCCAACAAACATTCAACTGGGAGATCAGCACTAACCACAACTCTTTTTAGGCCAGTTACCCCTCCCCAGGAAAAGTTAACAATTGCCACACTATGTGTAGTGGTGACATTGCTGGCATTGGTCACCAGATAATTATCACCTGGGATGTATTGTCCAGGGTCCACAAAGCTAGGTGTCACCATAGTGACACTGGCACATGTGTCCCTGTATGCTTGAGCCACTTTTTCATTAATCAAAGGCGTCTGCCTGTACTTGCCCAGATTACTGGGGCTGACAGTAGTGGAAAAATCTATTTCCACATCACAAATCAGAACAGCCTGTGTAGGGGTTCTGACTAGGCCAGGCTCTCCCTCAGTTCCCAAGGTGATACCCACTACCCCCTTAGTTTGTGGACCAACACTGCTAACTGTACTGGTGGGTGCAGGTGTGAGAAGTGTGGCTCACTGGTGTGGAGAAGTGTGGCTCACTGGTTAGAGGAGGCAGACCCTGAAGCAGAGGTCAGACCCGGGACCAGGGTTCAATTCCCGACGCGGCAGGGTCTTGAGCCCAAATATCCACGGACTCGATAATTCTCGTTTCGGTGCCTACTCGAATCACGGGTTCACACTCTGCAGCTCTGGGCATCAGCTTGCTTAATCTCCACTACGGCCCCCCCGCGGCGGGATGCCTGGCTTTCACCTTGGGGATGCCCAGTATGGGTATCTCACAGGGAAAAAAAGCCAGGACGGGTTCCCAAGGCAAGCGCCGAGATGCCTATGGGTAATCGAGCGCTATATAAGAACGCATAATAATAATAATAATAACAGGTTCCTTAGGGGCTGCAGTGTTGGGGGCTCCACCCTTTTTACAATCACTTGTCCAGTGAGAGGTGTTTTTACAAATACTACACCAGGGTTTTATTTTACCTTCTTTCTTCTTCTTCTTGGAAGTTTGGGACCCACCCTCAGTATTAGTTTGGGGCCCTGTTGAAGACTTCTGGTCTTTAGCTTTCTGCTCCCCACCCTTCTGGTCTGTTTTCTTTTGATCTCCACCCTGGTTCTGGTTCTTTTGCTTAACTCTGGTTCTAACCCATTTGTCTGCCCTCTTTCCCAATTCTTGGGGAGAGGTCAGATCTGAGTCAACCAAATGTTGATGCAACTGCTGGTTCTGACAATTATTTAAAATGTGTTCTCTCATAAGTAAATTGTACAATCCTTCATAGTCTGTAACCTTACTTCCCAGCAACCAGCCCTCCAGAGCCTTAGTGGCACATTCAACAAATTCAGACCAGTCCTGAGTCTGTGTCTTCTGGGTGTCTCTGAACATTAACCTGTACTGTTCAGTGGTTAAGCCTAACCCATCAATCAGAGCACTCTTCAGGACCAGGTAGTTTCTAGAATCCCCATCTCTAACTGTGAGGAGTCTGTCTCGGCCTCTACCTTCAAAGGAGAGCCACAAGATTGCTGCCCACTGCTCCTGAGGAATCTGCTGTACTCTGCAGGCTCTCTCAAGTGCAGTCATCCATTTGTGGATATCATCCCCAGCTTTGTAGGGGGGCACAATCTTACTCAGGTTTCTATTGTCATAGGACCTGTCTTTATCCTTAGGGATAGTGCTGCCACCAGTGGATCCTAATCCACTCTCTCTAGGCTGTCTTGCTCTAGCAAGTTTCTCTTTGGCCAGGGCAACTTCTAATTCTTGCTTCTGGATCCTAAGCTCAGCCTCTCTCATTTTTGCCTCATGTTCCCTTCTCTGAGGGCTAGTCAACCCCCTTCTGGAGTGACCATGAGAACCTCTAGAAGCTTGGGAGGTATTGGACTCACCTGAGTGATTCCTCCTCCTCCTTTGCTCCTGGTTAAGTCCACTTGGGGGTCTGAATGGGTTGGACCCACTTTCAGTCCCAAATAGGCTTAAGTTAGCCTGGTTAAGCCTCCTGACTAACACCTGGCTATTTCTACCATCATCAGAATCACTTCCTTCCTCCTCCTCTTCCTCTTCTTCCTCATCCTCAGGGTGAGTATCTCCAGTGTTCTGGTTTTCCTCATCTATCTGGATGACAGGGACAGGGGCATCAGTGTTATCATCTTCAGAAGGAGAGCCTCCATCTCCCATCCCTGTGGGGCCCGGTTTGGAGGTCTTTAGAGCTTCAGACTTTTCTAACAGCTCTCTGAGGTGGCCTGCTGTAGGGGTAGGACCAGTCTTGATTCCTCTTAAGGAACACAGCTGCCTCAGTTCTTTAAAGTTGAATATAGCAAATTTGGATGGTGCCTTTGGAGGGTCACTCTCAACAGGGATAGGTCCAGTGGAACCCTCTGCTCCAGACATTGCTCTAGTGTGGGTGGATATGTTGCAATCTACCTACACTGGTGTTTACCTACTAGTAGTTGTAGTCAGGGTGTGCTACTCCCTATCCTCTACAACAACTAAGTTCAGTAGAACTTAAGTATACTAGTCTTGTTTTATATGTACCTAACAGGTACCTGTATGATCTTTCAAATGATACTCTCAAAGATTGTAATGGTAAAACAACAGCAAGCTCAAATCCCAATACGCTGCTCACCAATGTGAGAAGTTGGCCTGGTATATGCTGCTCACTAGTTCTAATGATCACTTTGTACCATGCCAAGCAACCCTTATGATGATTGGTTGTAAGTCAACCTTATAGACCAGCTATCCTAGTGGTAGCATGGGCAAAGCAGTCTTAGGCTAAACTCTGTAAAGGCATGTGAAGCAAGCTGTTTTACCATACACAATCCCCTCGAATACCAAATGAAAGGACACCACACAGATATATATTGAAAATATATATATATATTTATTTACTACAAATATCCCCTATACTCTTTATGAGCACAGAAGCGAATGCGTTAAAACAAAACACAGTTTAAATACACAAAAGTTGCACAATATGGATGAGCCCTAGGTGCCACTTAAACCATATCCTATAATAGTGGTATAAGAACCACCACTCTGAAAGGAAATAGGCCTAGGGCCTGGGGAATCGCTGGAGCTGTTCGGGACTAACAGTGAAGAAGTCGGGAAAGGTCCGCAGGACTCGGGTGCAGCGCTTAAAGCGCACGCATGCACCAATCCAATGTCAATGGTGCGTAAAAGTTACAAAGTTAGTGTTTTAGGAACCTTCCGACTGACCTAGAAGGACAAAACTTTAGAGCTAGGCACTAGAGGTGGGTACCAGTGTAGGAACACCGGCGTTGCTGAGTTACCTAACCCACAGGAAGCAGGTGCACAGGTGCGAAGTAGTGTCGGGTTTCGTCACGCAGGTCGATGGTGCCTGGAGATGAAGAAGCTGTAGGCTGGTCGTCGAGGAGAGTTCCGGTGGATCCAAGGATGGATCTGAAGAGGTGAAGACCTGAAATTAGAGGGGACAATGTTCAAAGTCACTAGCCAGTGACTACCGTGGAACCAGGATGGAACCAGGCGATGTTGGGTTCAAACAGGTGAAAAGGTGAAGATTGTCTCTGCAGCCAAGTGGACACGAAGAGGTCAAGGACGTCCAGGCATTGGTCACGAGCTGTCCCACGAAGGCTCTAGCTGATGGCGGTGTCGGCTTCTTGATCGGAGCAAACAGGCCTTGGCTAATGCAAGCCACACAGAAATCAATGCAAGCTTCTCACTCGGACCAGCAAGGTCAGAGCGGGTGCTCCTTTTCAGGGGAGCGAGGGCCAGTCTGTAGCAATCAGACCAGCGGTGTTGTTTGTAGTTTTCATCGCCAAGATGGCCGCTAGCCACGTGGCAAGTGGCCGGGATGGCGCGCCGAGTGGCAAAGTGCAAAAGGGCCCCACGCAGATCGTGGAGATGCTGGGGGGTTGATCTTCGGTGCAAATGCTGCTCGGTGGTAAGGCTTCTCAAACCTCAAAGCACAGCATCGAGGGTGCCTCGGGTGCTGCGCAGTCAGCTTGTCGGGGGTCTTTCAAGGGGTCCGGTCCCACGTCTCTCGGTGCCTCCACGGGTCTCTTCTTTTCAGGGACTGTGGATCGGGCTCTGAGATGTCTGGGAATCCAGGTCTTGTTGGGCTCTGGGCTCGGGCTCCGGCAGGAGGCGGCGGCAAAGCAGACATCGGGTTGCTGGTTGGTGCCTGTATTCACAGGGTGGTCACTCCTTGGCCACAAGGGAGATTCTCTTCAGTCTTCTGTGCAGCAGAATGGCGAAGTCCAGTTTTCTTCTTAGTTTCAAGTCGAGTTCAGAATGATCTGAAGTTTTGGGACACAGCTCCTACTCTTATTCCAATTCTAGGGGCCGGATTACCTGCTAGGTCCATCCTCTGGGTGGGACCAGGAAGGGGGGTGGTTACACCCCCTTTCCTTTGTCCAGCTTCGCGCCAAGACTGGGGCTGGAGAGCCCCAGCACCGGTTTGAACTGGCATATGCACAGGGACACCTTGTGTGCCCCAGGCATGTCTGATTCTATTCAGCCCTGTCCTACCCAATACACAATATCCTGTCTGGGGTGGTGCTAGCACCTCCCAAGGCAGGAAACCGTTTGTCCAAGCCTCCCTCGCTGGAAGGACTCCCAGCAGCAGGAGGTCAGACTTGTGTCTGTGGTGGCAGCATCCATTTTGTGACGCTAAGGCTCACGTTTAACTTTAACCGGGGTTCAGGTTAGGTACATGTCGTGTCCCTCTAAAAGGGTGGAATGCTACCCCCGTTGCCAGAAATGGCGATGGGGTAGTATTCCAATTCGTATGACACCTTACTCGACATGTTTTGATAAAGCCAAACCAAAGATAGCATTTAACCGCGAGGTTCATAATGCACTTAAGAGTATATGGTATGGCAGTATCATGGAACAGCTAAAGGACTAGGTTCCGAAAGCTGCAGACAGGCTCAGCTCATGCCAGAGCACCATCTCACATATTTCCAAGCACTCTGCCTCCAGGATTGATGAGGCCTTCCATAGGAGTGGCTGATAGGAACATATGTGTCCATTTTAGGTTAGATATAGGCATACTATACCTAAGTAAGGGGTGATTACACCAACTTACCCCAGCTGAGTGATCAGCCAGTTGTGTCAAATATGGAGGCCAGGCCAGGGGTGGCACAATACGTGCTGCAGCACCTGGTAGGCCTTGAAAGCACCTATGCCCTGGGTACCTGGGGTACACTGTTACAGGGGCCTATAAGGTGAACCAGTTCCAATTTCGTAATGCACCTAATGTGCATTGGCATTAATTTAGAGAGATAACAGCAGGCTGTGGGTCTGATTAGCAGGCCCACAGCCACATTAAGTCATAAATCAGTGAAGCAAAAAGCAAAAATTTGGGGTGACCATAGGATAGCAGACCCTACTCTCCTACATCGGGGGCGGGCATGTTCCAGCATAAGTGTCCAATAATTCCACAGTATGTCATAGCAATTAGTCATATCTTTGAGACAGTCTTTAGCTATTGGGGTCAGGCATCTCCCCCAAAGCATCTTCACCATCCTCTTAGTTGTAGCATCATGGCAATGAGTCTGCGGGAAGGGGCAGGGGTGTTCGTTATGCAGTGATGGCTCCTCTGCTAAGGCGGAGGAGCGTCGTCCCTCGGCTATTTCATCAGTGCATGAAAGAAAAAGGAAATGATAATAACAGGATGTTATTATAATTATATTTTTCTATGAGACACTCAGAGGCGTGGCGTGGCGGGGCTGGGCTCTGTCACTCCAGAGCAGAGTGAGGAATGATTTGCCTCTATGTGCTCATGACAGTTTTGCTGTCCCTTTTGGGCCGGCCAACCAGTCATGCACACTTAGCATGTTCTCCATAGAGCTATGTTGTACAGCCCAGTGGAGAACATGCCCAGTCACCCAGGCACTGCCTGAGTGGCCAAACATGATACTCAGATCTATCACTATGCTGCTCATGCTGCGTCATGATTGGCTTGGAAAGTACAGAACCCTGGGTGCTTATTGTGCTTGCAGCAGATCTGAAGAGGACGGAGGAGAGGCGTGCGGCGGTGTGGCAGGGAAGGTGCCAGTGCTTTAGTAGCGTGGAGAAACACAGGAACCGCCAGAAGTTGTGGGTTCAGCTTGTGTTTCATTGCAAATAGAGTGCAGAGGTTACATGTCATTGAACATCTCGGAACAAAGCCTGACTGGTCTGGCCGGAAAATGTCCAGTCAAAAGAGACAGGAGGTTGAAGGTGAGAAGATTTGTCAGTATTTTGGTGTCTACATCCATCATGGAGAGGGATCTATATGATTCACGTTGGTTCAGCTGCTTATTGGGTTTGAGAATAGAGACAATTAATGCTTCCGTTAGCTACTGGGGCAGACTTAACTTCCTCTGTGTTTCTTTATACATTGTGGGAAAATGTGGGGCCAGCGTCTCCGCGTACTCTATAAAATCGGGCTGTTAGCCCGTCTCGATCAGGAGCCCTGTTCGCAGGCAAGCTATGGGTGGTCTGTATTATATCTTCTACAGAGATTGAATCGTCTAGGTACATTCTGTGTGCATTGTCCAGCAATAGTAGTTGGATTGTGTCAAGGTATTCAGTGAGCCTGTCTGTCAGGACATCTCCTCTGGAGGAACAGAGAGAGGTGTAATACTCCAGTAGCATCTGTGTAATGTCTTGCATGGTCTGTGAGGTCACCCTCTCATCATTCGTCAGCTTCAGAATGTAGGAGCTGTTCATTTTTTACTAGTCATGGCTGCTAGTGTCTTACCAACCCTGTCACCTTCACAATATCGTCTAGCGGTGGCTCACTTACCCAAAAATCCGGTCTCTCCCTCCATGAGTCAGATACTTCAATACACAAGACAGATTGTATGAAGTCATCAATAAAGCTGCAAAGCTTTTGGCATGGCTGTCAAAAACAAATGAATGTCATAAATATATACCCCTTGTGAAAGACAACTCTGGAAAACTGATTATTGCAACTGTTGAGTTGACCATTACTGTCATCCAATATCTTAGAATAATGTGTGAGGACAAATTAACATGTTCTAAAGAAGATCTGGAGAGGTTCATCAAACACTTGCCAACTAATACTGATGAACAGCAGGAGAGATTAGAAGAAGAGTTTACAGCTGAAGAGATTACTGAAGCAATATCCTGAATGAAAAGTGGGAAGGTTTGGGCTGAAATAGGCTGCTTGCCGAATGGTCAAATGGAGAACCAGATGGCTCTCCTGTTGGTGCGTCTGTTTGAGGGTTTCCTGATCAGGGCGAGAGTGTTTGCGCAGTCGTCGATCCATTGCCTGAAGTTGCGGGTGGATGTGTTGGTGGGTTTAGTTGGTGGGTCTTTGGTGAGGGTGGTGTTTAGCTGGTCTGCGGTGGGGGATTCATTGCGGGCGGTTGTGTGTGGTGTATTTCTTGAAGGAGCAGTGGATGCAGTGGTGGTCGGTCAAGTGGAGTTCGGTGGTGTGGCTGAAGGTGACATGGTTGCTGGTGGAAAAGAGAGGGTCGAGCGCGTGTCTGACGGAGTGGGCGGGTGTCTTGATGAGCTGTTTGAGTCCGAGGTTGACGAGGTTGTCAAGCAGGGTAGTGGAGCTGCTGTTAGTGTTCTCGAGGTGGAAGTTCAGGTCTCTGAGGTGGATGTAGTCTGTGGAAGCAAGGGCGTGTGTGCTGACGACGTCGGTGATGGAGTCAATAAACTGTGGTCAGGGTCCGGGGTATGTAAATGAGGGTTCCTCTGAGGGTGGTGTTGGGATTGATGTGGATCTGGAAGTACAGGTGTTCAGCAGTGCTGAGGGTGTTTTCGGTGCTGGTCGAAATTCTGAGGGTAATCCTGTGGACGATGGCGATTCCTCCTCCTGGTTTGTTGTTGCGGTCCCTGCAGTTGATCTTGTAGCCGTCCCGGATGGCTATGGCAATGTCGGGCGCTGAGGAGGGGTTCATCCATGTCTCCATCAGGAAGGCGATGTCCAGGGAGGATGAGTCGAGTAGGTTCCAGAGTTTAAAGGTGTGCTTGTGGACAGAGCGGGTGTTGAGTAGTATGCATCTGAGATGGTTGTGACCTGCCCTGGTGGGAGGAGAGCGTGCCAATGTTCGATGGCTGGTGAAGCTGCAGCTTCGGCAGGAGAAGGGTCCGTGGGTGAGCTTCGGGTGGCTTGGAAGCAGGTTGATGGTCAGCCGGCGTTGAGTTTGTGGAGGAAGTTTGCGTCGTAGCGGAGTCAGGTGTCGTGGCACTCTCGAGGGCCATGGGGTCTGGCGCAGGGCGCGGTCCAGACGCGGACGGGCGTAGACATGCTTGCCTTAGGCGCACCTTCGGCGCCTAATGCCAGTGGACGAGTAATGCACTGTCATGTAGTGTTTTTTAAAGAGGTGACTCGTCAACTTTTTTCTAAATTTGAGCAGTCCCGATAGGAATGGAGTATGTTCCAGATCCTGAGTGCATAGAGGAAACTGTTTACTTCCTTGGTTTTTCCTTTTACGTTTCATCTGCTGTCTGACGGTGCCTTGGCTGTGGGTGTGATGACAACCATCAGGCTGGTGAGCTGGTCTGCAAAATCATTTACAAGGCCTTATCCCCCATGCAAAATAAGCATGGGCCATAATGGCTTTGTAAATGATGCAGTGGGTTTTGAAGAAGGTGAAGGCTGGTCTTGGAAGCCAATGGAGTTCCAGCAGGATGAGGGAGATGTGATCATATTTCTTCAGGCCTAGGAAGAGATGCGCTGCAGCATGTAGCATTCCCTTATGGGGAGCCAGTGTAAAGTCGGGAAGTCCATGGCATTACTAGCATCCAGATGCAACAGTATGAGGTCTTGAACAGCAGCTCTGAATTTGTTTTCTGGAAGAAATGGCTTGATTTACTTTAAAGATAGAGCTGGCACCAGGCCAGCTTTTTTATTTGCAGTGTATTCTGTGAGGGTGCAGTTGATGTCCTGGGTGAACCCAAGTCACTTATCATTTAGTCAAAATTGGGGTGCAATGATGTCAAAGTATATGTCATTGAGCAAGGTTTATACTCTTTCTTGTTTGTTGTTCATGGCAAATAACAAGAAATGTGGATCGGCTGGGTTGAGCTTAGGGTAGGCATTGGACATTCAGGAATGAATGATGAGGAGGAAGTGTTTGAGAAGTTTGATGTCAGAGAAGACTTTCAAGCAGAAAAGTGTATTATTGGCACATTGGTGAACCTTGATGATGTGATTAGAGCAGTAAGAGGCTCCATGTGGCAGCTGAAGATGACACAAGACAGTATAGAACCCTGGGGGACTCTGCAAGTGTTAAGGACATTATAGGGCCTAGAGGAGCCAATGTGAAGAAAGTGGTGTCCATTTGAAAGGTAGGAGGAGAACGAGAGAAAGACATTGCCGGTGAATTCCATAAGAGATTCCAGGGAACTTAAGAGAGCGAGATGGTCATCTGTATCAAAGGCAGCTAAGAGGTCATGCAATATCAGGAGGCAGGATTTATCTTCATCTGTGGTCAAGAGGGCATTGCCATCAGTGAGTAAGGAAGTGGTCTCCATGCTGCATGCAAGAGAACAGAAACAGAGAGGTCTTCACATATGAGAACTCGATGACTAGAGCTGCCCTCTATAACATGATTACAGTGCACAGGCTGCACTTTGAAACATTCCATATGTGATTGTTGAGGATTATTTCAGGAAAATGAACAGGGTCCTCAGTGCCCTCCTGTGGGATGGGGTATAGCATTGACCATGTTTTGTAGAGGCATGTATGACGGAAGTACTTCACTTTCTGCCCTTCAAAAATAATTTTGGATATCAAAACTAATTGTCATTAATGACTGGCTGTGCACATACTCAACAGAAACTATCAATGATGGCAGGTGTGTGGAAAATGGGGAGAAGAATACTTGGGTGCGAATACCTTATACATGGCTATATCACATGACAAGAGTAGTGAAAACCTGATGGACTTGTCATGCACTGCTAGATACTCTATATCTTACATCACTCATGGCATTTTCTATGACATCATTGTTAATATCACTGCAAATTTTGCAGTGAAATTATTAATGAGAAAATTGTGCATTGCGGAGGTGCAAGTTATAATTATCTTAGGGCACGAGTTATAGTTACTTGAAATAACTATAACTATAACTGCTGAATTTCTATGATTTTGTTCGTACAAATTGAGCCTAACTATAACGTCCCTGTGACCTTTATTTTTTAGTGAAGTGCTACGTTTTTTTCATTTTTTTTCATAACTATAACGTCACTATAACCTTTGTTTTTTTCAGTGTATATTTATATATAAACATATATAAATACATTTTCTGGGTTTTAACTATCATGGTAGCAAAAATTGAGATTATAAAGAAATGGGATGGGAACCAGAGGGTTAGGTTGGACGTGAAGATGTCAAAAAATTTGGCATATTTGAAAGGACATTCCTGAAGGACTCACACAGCACCAAAAAATGCATTTAAGGCCATTCTGATTGTGCGAGGGAGCTTTATCCCCCATTGATAAATTTGGTACTGTGGAATGATGTGATTGACTGGTAGCACCACAAAAAAAAAAGTTGTTTCCTGAGCCCTGACAAAAAATTGAATGGCCACGTAAGGGGATATGGAGAAGACACCCTAACCCCCAGGGCCATGTGGGTGTGGGGGGCCCAAAGGCATCCTGCTTTAGGTCATCTTAAATTTTTTATATATTTATTTCAGTTCAGTAATCATACTAACATGGTGCCTGCTTGGTAAGAATGTACAACAGCATCCTGGATTGTTTAGCAAATGAAGAGTTTTTATACATTTTCAGTGAAATCGTACGGTAACAGTGGTGTAAAGCAAGGGAAACACATCACCTGGTATTATGACTTTTGCTCTACATCAATTGCATAATCCTATATTATGCCATACAACAGAAAACAAAAGCACATTCAATAAAATAAACAATACTTCCATTCAGCCGTAGGGAACTAGCTTTCATTTGAATACTGTTATAGTTTCCTTCCTTCAGGAACATCAAGCATATATAACAGAAGCATTCATTGATACAGTGCAAGCAAGACCATAAAGCTAAATTGAATTTCATACAATTACTGAAATACTGAATGTCACATTTGAGGCTCCATGGTACACAGGCAGAAAACGAGAAAATAAGGTAGTACACGTTGTATATCACATGCATTTTGAAAGTGCATTTGAAGCTCTACTAGGCCCACTCATGTTAACTTTAAAAATTCTGTTACTTTAAATGCAGTACAAAAATTAAGTTTGTGTTTCATATGATATATTCAGAGCATTCTAATGTTCATTCCCTCAAATTAATTCAAGGCTATGTGGTGTGGCTTCTATTAGAGACAGAGGCATATCAAAAGTTAGCATGAAGGATATGTATTAATGCGAAATTGAGTATCAGGATCCCTGTAGTGTGTGTATATATATATATGTATGTATGTATATATATATATATATATATATATATATATATATATATATATATATATATATATATATATATATTCACCAAAGGTGCCCAGAGCTCCAAGGACGCCACTCCACAGGGGACAGTTTCACAAACCTTTTATTGAAACCGGCGCTGACATTTCCAATAATATTTTCCCTTTCCCTGACGCGTTTCGGAGCAAACGTGCTCCTTCTTCATAGGGGGAAGACTGACAAGAAACGGAACCATTTTCTCTTTTTACATGTGCTACCAAGCACGGAGCATGCTGGTAATTGTAGTGTTTGTTCAATCCCCATAGCGGGGTCCGTTGTCTTATCAAAAAAGTGTCACTTCCATTTACTGTGGCATTTTAAACCCTCCAGTGGGTTTTAGAAATTCATCACCTGTTTTATTCATGCAGTCCTCTGTGCTGCAGTTCGGCTCGGGACATTACCCAAACCCGCAGAACTGTATCTTGGTGTCGACAGGCCGTGCAATCCTCACACGGCTGGGCGACCGTGTCAAACATGTTCACCAAAGGTGCCCAGAGCTCCAAGGATGCCACTCCAGAGGGGACGGTTTCACAAACCTTTTATTGAAACCGGCGCTGACATTTCCAATAACATTTTCCCTTTCCCTGACGCGTTTCGGAGCAAACGTGCTCCTTCTTCATAGGGGGAAGACTGACAAGAAACGGAACCATTTTCTCCTTTTACGTGTGCTCCCAAGCACGGAGCATGCTGGTAATTGTAGTGTTTGTTCAATCCCCATAGCGGGGTCCGTTGTCTTCTCAAAAAAGTGTCACTTCCATTTGAACTGCAGCACCGAGGACTGCATGATTAAAACAGGTGATGAATTTCTAAAACCCACTGGAGGGTTAAAAATGCCACAATAAATGGAAGTGACACTATTTTGATAAGACAACGGACCCCGCTATGGGGATTTACCAAACACTACAATTAACAGCATGCTCCGTGCTTGGGAGCACAGGTAAAAGGAGAAAATGGTTCAGTTTCTTGTCAGTCTTCCCCCTATGAAGAAGGAGCACGTTTGCTCTGAAACGCGTCAGGGAAAGGGAAAATATTATTGGAAATGTCAGCGCCGGTTTCAAAAAAAGGTTTGTGAAACCGTCCCCTGTGGAGTGGCGTCCTTGGAACTCCTTTGGTGAACATATATATATATATATATATATATATATATATATATTCACTGAAAAAACCATAGGTTATAGACCATATATAGTTAGGAATTAGCATTTAAAAAACCTTATTTTACTCACACAAAACCATTGAAATTCCATATATAGTTAGTTGCACTAACTATATATCGCGCACCCGCAATCCACTGCTGATCATGTCACATATTACATCATTCATGACATGGTCAGTGACATCACTGATGACATCACTGATGACATCTCAAATGACATCACTGATGACATCACTGATGACAACATCCAGTGACTGTATTTTTCTGTAAAGTTAAAATATGTCTTGAGTGGATGTATAAGTGTCTGGATGAAGGATTTAGTAGGTGCATGACTGACTGTATGAGTGAGTGATTAAATGTGTCTCACTGAATGCATGGGTTAGTGACTAAACTGTCTTAATTTGTGCATCATTATGTCTGTTGTTCTGTAAACTGCTGCATGTGTTGATCATTAGCTATACGAGAGGCTATATGTGTTATTAATTGGTTGCCCAAGTATTTCTATGGGAGATTGAGTTTGTGTGGGGGTGGCTGGAAGGTGTGAGACTCTATGCATAGATGTGTGAGCAGTTTATTCACTAGGTGTATGAGTTCAAGAGTGCATGTGGAAACAGCTACATGGGCAGTTGACTGTGTGCATGAGTGTATTGATGAGTGAATGGATATCTCAATGCTACATGTCATAGTAAGTACATATGTAAAACACAGTACATGTGAGAGTTGGCATATATAAATAACTGTGCATGAGAGCCACTGAATGAGTGAGTGGTTGTATCGATCATTGTGAACTTGTATCAGGGATTGTATAAGAGAGTAAATATGTGTTAGTATATGTTTCAATAAGTAAGGTGTGTTTAACTGTATAGTTGAAGAAATGGAGGTGAGATTGTTTCTTTGCATGACTGACTGGGTGTGTGAGTAACTCCATGGATGAGTGGCAGTGTGTGAGTGTCTGTATACACTGAGTGTATCTAAGGTTATATTAGAGTCTGAAGAGGTTTATCGTATTAGCACAAGAATGATGTCAAATGAGATGTCATCAGTGATGTCATCAGTGATGTCATTTGAGATGTCATCAGTGATGTCATCAGTGATGTCACTGACCATGTCATGAATGATGTAATATGTGACATGATCAGCAGTGGATTGCGGGTGCGCGATATATAGTTAGTGCAACTAACTATATATGGAATTTCAATGGTTTTGTGTGAGTAAAATAAGGTTTTTTAAATGCTAATTCCTAACTATATATGGTCTATAACCTATGGTTTTTTCAGTGAATTTTCAAGGTTTTGTAAATGCTAATTCCTAACTATATATGGTCTATAACCTATGGTTTTTTCAGTGAATTTTCAAGGTTTTGTAAATGCTAATTCCTAACTATATATGGTCCATAACCTATGGTTTTTTCTGTGAATTTCATTGGTTTTTTAACAGCTAATATCTGTAGCTGTAAAATGTATTCTTCTTTAAATCCAAAAATATATTTTATATGTTTATGAATAATTTTTTTTTTAAATATTTTTTTTTCTTCGTTCCCGCTTCGCAAATCGGGAAGCTTCCCGTTAGCTGACCTTGATGCCGCGAAATAGACCGCGAGCCGGTAAACGTTTCTTTACCGCAAGTGCCGCGTTACAAAACAACATCGTGACGCCTCCCGTCCGCATGACGTTTCACGTTGTCGCGTGATACGTCATATGACGTACTACGTTAGCGAACTGGTACGCGAAGCGAGTCGCAAAGCGCAGGTTTCTGGAAGCAAACCGGGAGGCCCTGCAAAGCGCTTAACGTAAACACAGCAAGTCATGTGACTTGGTAATAACACTTTTCATTGGTTCATTTCACTTTTGGTTTCCTAATGATGTAAGACTAGGTCATATAATCTAAAATGAACACTTTTGATTGGTTGAGAACTCTTGTTTTTCCCAAATGATGAAAATCCCTCCTTCTTTCCTCACTCTGACTTTCATCATTGTGAGAGAAAGACCCTTTGTGATCACTGAGCAATGGCTTCTTTAGTAGCTTCAGCTGGTGCTTCCCCACCACCTCCACCACATCCAAGGAAGAGTGGACCACCTGCTCAAGTTATAATTCAACAAGAAGAAGAAGAAGAGGAACAGGAGGACGAGCACGAAGAGAGGCAGTTTTTGCCTGAGCAGCCCAGGACGTCTCACCGGAAAGAAAACTTCATTTGGCAATTTTTTAAAATTCCCAAAGGTCAGAAAAAAGTAAATGCAAGATACGTAACTTGCCTTATATGTCAAGATAGACTGTCCAGAGGGACCGACAAAAAATACAGTTTCGGAAACTACACAATGCATCGCCATATGACTAGGTGGCATCCTAACAACTACAGTGCTGCACAGTTTCGGAACGACCTAGATAATCTCCCTATTATGGCCAGAAGATCTGTTGTACCGGAAGTAACGGGACCAGAGGGCAGGGAGATGGTGCCAAATATACAAATGAGATTTGGTGAAGTAAAACACACCTGCGTATTTTGCGATGGATTCATTTCCTACGGAGAAAGAAGCATCACTCTGATCAACAGAGCTATTGACTATCATATGCAAGTTTGTCCGAAACGCCCAAAATAATAAATACTTCTTTTTTTTGTTTTGTTGCTCCTGTTGAGCCCTTTACAATGAATCGTTTTCATTGCCCCCTCCAAGAAAACCCCCCCAAAATATAAAACTGTTCCGAAAAATTCAAAAACAGTAAAAAAATGTTCAGAAAAATAAAAAAAAAAGTTCTTTTCAGAACTACCTCCCCGTTATTAAAAAATTGGTACAATATTTGGAACTGTGCCAACCTCTATTTCTCTTAGTTCGCTTCCTAGTTCGCTCGCCGGTACGCAAACTGGAAGCGAACCAAAAACAGTAAGTATAAGGGAGGGAAACACACACTTATGTTAAAATAAAGACAGCTATAGGGGAGTAAACTAGAGATACTATTACCCGTAATCCACTGCTGATGATGTCACATATTACATCATTCATGACATGCTCAGTGACATCATCAGCAGAGGATTGCGGGTTTTTTGACAACATGCCTTATCCACGGTTTAATAACGCTGCCTTTTGCTTTATATAAGTTTTCAAATTGTATGAAATATATACCAATAGGTCGTTATGAACCTTTAGGTAGTGCTTTTCTTCATGAGGTCTGGTCGCTTCCATACACATACAGATGTTTCAAAGATGATCAAGAAGTTTATCTGAATGGAGAGGAATGCACTGAGACGCCAGATCATTCACTAATGTGTAGGCACATATAGTTACACGGTTCATGCAACAAACACCGACCAAATATGGCTTGCGTGTTGCAAGGCACGCCAGTTCCTGCTATCATCCCCACGTTCAAGTTGTTGGAAAATGGTAGTTATTTGATGCTCAATAATGAAGATTGTTCTGAGTTAATTAAAAGTATTCCTTTTATCGTAACAGTAAGTGAACGGGTTATTTGCTGCAGAAATGTTCTATTTCCTCCCACACATGAACATAGGGAGTTTTCAATCTGGCCACAAATACCAACCTTGGGACACGTTTCAACGGCATGGCAAGAATAAGAGCTCTTTTGTCTCAGAGAGAGGTGGCCTTGAGTTCGGCCCGTGAAACTTTCGTACTTCACATAGCGAACACCCGTACAGAGGTGCACACCCTTTTCAATTAAGATTTGCCTTTCAATTTCAGCAACATGTTTCCGACTATCTTTAACGCATCCTCCACAAAGTCCCTGACACACTTTTTTAAAGTTGTTACCAGTGGTCTCGTGACTTCATTTGAGAAAATCTTTGGAGTCATCCCTGCTTCCTTTCATTGTATTTTCTGCACTCTGGTTCGTGGATTGGCATTTTTACTTGCATTACCAGCGGACGCTCTTGTGCTTTTTTACATTTTTAAATATGGATGTCCCTCCTATGCAACCTCCGACCCTGCAGCTGCTGACACTGTTCCGCAATCGCATGCTAGAATATTATGGCACAATGCCGTTGGCGATATTAAGCACGGCATATGGATTATCTTTTCGGTTCTCCTACTTCACCTGTGTCCAGCCTGTATTTCACTGCCTGACCTGTGATTTCGATTGGGCCATTGATTTGTGTCTCTGCGGACCGGTTTCTCCTGACGTCGACTTTATTCAGCTGATGACTCCTATCATTACTCACGAGTTGGTTTGTCCTGGCGAAAGGATTATGGCTGTGGCATTGATGCATGGACTACTTGGTCCCTGGAATTTACTGGCGGCAGCACAGTCTTTCTTGGAAGAGAGCTTTCTTGAAAACCCACCGAGCTGTCCTATGATGGTGATAGAGGATCCGGTGCTGGGAGAGCACGTATGTTCTTTTCCGCTTTTAAATTGGATGGCTGAACTGTTTTCGGATGAAGACGGTGACTTCCTATTGGAGGCTGTTGCAGCTTATTTTGCATACACAGTTATGTCATAGACCTTTTTCATGTTTGATATGCTGAGTACTAGCATTTCATTGACAATTCATTGACTTATTTGTCAAGTTTTTATTATTTACCTTGCCTATTGGCTTAAGACTCGATAAAGTACTTGGCTGTTTTATTTTTCTTTAGCATTAAATTTTCCTAGTTTTTAATGCTTTACCTTGCGGACCGTCCACATATAAACTTGCAATCTGCTCTCATGAGATGGCACTTCTATTATCTTATTCAGTTCGTTTCCGGATCATGAGGAGGTGTCATCTAGGTCCTGGATATCTTTACACCGTGTTAAGTTAGCATGGGCTCATTACCGGTTTAAACGCCATTTTTCCTTTTTTGCAACTTCTGCACACGACACTTAGTTGTTGCTTTAGCTTTCCACCTAGTAGTTCATCGTGGTTTACATGAGAATAATATGTTATTGGTCTACTATCTGCTTTACTTGTTAAACTATATCTGTACAGCGAGTGCTAAAGTTTCAAGAACAACACGATACAGAATTGTTATGAGGTCTGATCTCCACGACTTCATACTCATAACATAAGTGCAACTTCTGCCAATTCTGGGCATGAGGCGGGTTTTATATTGCTTTGCCGAACACACATACACAACAGTTGATGCGGTTCACATGAAGAGAGAGCTGGTGTATGGTGATGTGATTCCTTCAAATCTAAGACACTAAAGTATGGGCACGCCCTAAACCAACACAAAGAGACCTTCTTAGCAAATAATATAATATGTGTATTAGGGAGGGTGAGATATAAGCAGCCGCGGGCCGTGGAGGGAGTTACGATGGGGCAGGGAGGCGGGGAGGGGGAGAAGCAGGGTGGAGCCCTCTCTACCTTGCCCCTCCCCCTCCCCGCCTCCCTGCCCCACCGTAACTCCCTCCACGGCCCGCGGCTGCTTATAAGTGTTGCTAACTCTTATTCATTTACAGCATGTTAACATACTGTCACCATTCGCTTTTTATGTACTAGTAACTATGCTGGTAATTTTGCTACTGATAATATGTGTACTTGTATTCTCCACCCTGCTTCTCCCCCTCCCCGCCTCCCTGCCTCACCGTAACTCCCTCCACGGCCCGCGGCTGCTTATAAGTGTTGCTAACTCTTATTCATTTACAGCATGTTAACATACTATCACCATTCACTTTTTATGTACTAGTAACTATGCTGGTAATTTTGCTACTGATAATATGTGTACTTTTATTATCTAAGGTACTACGCCTGAGAAGACGGCATTAGTAAATAAACATTTCAAATACACATCTGTTCTTCTTAACTCCATGTTCTGGTTTCTAAGAAATCTATAACGACCGACTGTTCATGAGTTCCACGTATCCTGAGGTACTATAAGTTCATATTCTGGATTGTCTAAACATTGAGAGTTTGTTATATCCAATGTGACACTGTACCTAGCTTGCTAAGGAGTTTTTGATTACTAACGTGAGTTTTGGGACACCCTAATTCGCCGAGGTTCCAATCCTCTGTCCACAGTTCTGTGTGACAACAGAAACCCTGCGACAGGGGCACCCCCGACCCTTGCTGGAGCTTCATCACACTTGCGATACAACTCCAGCAATGCATTCGCCGAGGTTCCAATCCTCTGTCCACAGTTCTGTGTGAGAACAGAAACCCTGCGACAGGGGCACCCCCGACCCTTGCTGGAGCTTCATCACACTTGCGATACAACTCCAGCAATGCGCCACCTTTACGGCACAGATACATCACGCATCTGTGCTGTTTTTGCCCCATGATGCGCCGCATTGTAAATGCAGCACACCATAGGTGACGGAACAGCGGCACAGAATGACTAACACATCCCTGGTGATGCGCCAGTCATCATAAATGTATCCCTATGCTTCTTATCTTGTTAGAGATGAACCGCCATATATATCATCAAAGTTTTTTGCATTTCCTAAATAGCGAACTTTAAGGAATAAATAGCGATTCTTTACCATTCCTAGTTTGCGATGAGCTATTTGCTAATTAGCCGAATGTAGCCCAATGAAGCCCAATGTAGCCCAATGTAGCCCAAAGATGGCCGCCAGACACACAAAAAAACAAATGTAGCCCAAATATCAGCCAGATGTAGCCCAACTATAGCCCAGTGACAGAATGACCAATCAGCTTCGCAAACCTCCGTTACGCGAAGCGGAGCGCTGTTACAGATATATATCTTTTTTTGAACGTTAATTTCTCAAAATCCACTGGAGCACATATATTGAGACCTAGCAAAGGCACATCGGGCTACCAGTCCCTAATATTTTGCCAAGTTTCGTGCAAATCCATTCAGCCGTTCAATTATTATTATTATTATTTTTTTTTGCCCCGCGGGGCCCTTTTAAAACCTCCACATCAAACCTAGGGGGTCAGCGAGGATCTACTATGCCCCCTTATAGTTATTTCCCCCTTTGTTTTGACCTCCTCTTGTCTCTCGATCCTACCGAGAGACAAGATGGCGGCCGCTACGGACTGTTTGGAATGTTGACAGACGCCGGAGAACCAATCAGCTTCGCTTCACAAAGCTCCGTTGCGCGAAAAGTCCGCGAACCAGAGCGCTGCCTGTTACAGATATATATCTTTTTTTGAACGTTAATTTCTCAAAATCCACTGGAGCACATATATTGAGACCTAGCAAAGGCACATCGGGCTACCAGTCCCTAATATTTTGCCAAGTTTCGTGCAAATCCATTCAGCCGTTCAATTATTATTATTATTATTTTTTTTTGCCCCGCGGGGCCCTTTTAAAACCTCCACATCAAACCTAGGGGGTCAGCGAGGATCTACTATGCCCCCTTATAGTTATTTCCCCCTTTGTTTTGACCTCCTCTTGTCTCTCGATCCTACCGAGAGACAAGATGGCGGCCGCTACGGACTGTTTGGAATGTTGACAGACGCCGGAGAACCAATCAGCTTCGCTTCACAAAGCTCCGTTGCGCGAAAAGTCCGCGAACCAGAGCGCTGCCCGGTCCGCTGTTACAGATATATATCTTTTTTTAAACGTTAATTTCTCAAAATCCACTGGAGCACATATATTGAGACCTACAAAAGGCACATCGGGCTACCAGTCCCTACAATTTTGCCAAGTTTCGTGCAAATCCATTCAGCCGTTCGGGCTAAAAGTGAGGCCAACCGCCCTATGGAAAACTCAATGTTAAAAACACGTTTTGGGACCCCCCTTTTTTCTCGGCCCCCACTGGACGAACCCCCCCCACATTTTCAAGGGCTGCTCAGAAACAAAATGTGCCATTTTCCTGAAAATTTCAGCCAATTCCGTCCACAAACGCCAAAGTTATTAGACATAGAATTTTCAAAAAACCCATAGAGAAAAAATCCTAACTATATATACCTACTGGCGACCGCCAGTAGGTAATATATATATATATATATATATATATATATATATATATATATATATATATATATGTATGTATGTATATATATATTTTTTTTTGAGGACGCACTCAGCAGCAAGCCCACCTTCCAGTTATCCCTTGACAACTCTCCTTTTCATTCACAGTCAATTAATTTGCCTAACGCGTTTCAAGACTCTTCGTCCCTTCATCAAAGGCAGCTTTGCAAGTGAGTATGATTTGCTCTCCTTTTATTTAAACCTTTCTTTCTTTTTCATTGGTTATTCGCCCTCAGTGGGCTACACTGAAACATTAAGTATGATGGAACACATAGTTTTAGAAAAGCAGCATTACATCACGCACAGTGGGTCCGTACTCACTTGTAAAATAAAAGCGCATCTTTCTCCTATAGTAGGATTCTGAATGCACAGGAAAGTTCATTATGTCTGGCTTACTGTGCTGATTGGGTCGGAAATATATATTTATAGATAGATAGATAGATAGATAGATAGATAGATAGATAGATAGATAGATAGATTGATATGGGGTAAAGTAGCCCCTGCTTAACATTATAAGGATATTGCAAAACACTGAGGATTTGTATTATCATATAGAAGACTGAGGCTTAAGGTTGAGCTCCTATATACGACCATAGAACTCTAAGGTGCCTTGCAACATCTTTATGTCTACACACCTACATAGCCCTCCACGACTCTGGACCAGCATATCTGAACCACCGCCTCTCATTCCATGTACCCACCAGACACCTCGTTCCGCCCAATGGATCCGCAAGACCAGGTCCGGCGGTAGATCCTACTCTTACCTCGCCATTAAGACCTGGCACACCCTACCTCTCTGCCTCAGGCAGTCCCCGTCACTTACCCAATCTAGGAAGGATCTAAAAACCTGACTCTTCGACTGAACCGCAGTGTCCAGATGGATCAGCGGCCCCCTCAAACCCGGGGTATAAACTGTGACTGATTGGTTGATTATAATATAACACAGAGGGTACTTTATGCCCTACGATCATACCATCACCCCTCCCACAAACTACTTAAGTTCATGGTGCCTTGATTCTCTGTGGTTCACTGCAAGAAAGAAGAATAAAGGCAGAGCTTATATAATGTAAAATAAACACAGAAAAAAGCAGTTAGTACATTTTGCAAAAAAGATATTAGTATAAGTATTAATGTAAATCAGGTTTGAAATAGGCCTTTTAATTACACTTGAGTAATCAAGGTAATTTTGGTAATTCTGTGTTACTGTTTAATGCAGAATTAACAATAATTACTTGATTACGGCCACTTGTGTAATTAAGAGTAGTTTGAGGGAAAAATAAGAAAAGAAACAAAAATGCACGCACAAGTGACTGCTAATACTACTGTTAGTGTTATTTTCCATAAAATGCATTTTTCTTAGTGCAAAAAGCATCCTCACTTGCATTTTAGACTCAAGGGTGCATTTTGCGCTATGAAAATGGCGCTAAATATCAGGGGGAAGATTTACAAGCCCCTTGCACCAATTTTGCGCCATTTTTAACAAAAGAAAAGTGACATAAGGGTGGAAAAAGGGGCTTGTAAATAAGCCCCAGGAGTAATGCAGATTTACTCTTTTTGTGTTCTTATTTGGAATCTCACATAATTTTGCAGTAATTTTCCGTAATTACGCAACAATTTACCCCTCCCCTAGATTGTCTTGAAACATACAGAAAGTCTATCTTTGCTGGAATGACCTATAGCTTGTAAAATAATAAACATGTTGCCATAAATATCTCTTTTCTCCTGATTACATTTTCTTTTTAGAAAAATATATCAGTAGAAAGAAAAGACAGTCTTGCTCTCCTTGTTTAAACTACTGCTATAATTTTGCACCGTGACCTGCCTGTCACCTTGGCTGCTGCCTCTGACAGAAGGTGTTGTGAAATCAGAAGTCAACTGTAATAATTTATTACGGTTCACAGACTATGTAATTTCTTTATTAGAGGCAAATAAAGATGTCAGAAGTCAACTATAATAAGGAAATTAGAGACAGGGCTTTTAAAAAGGTACTGCAAACACATGTTTCATGACATAATTATTACTTCCATTTCTCTAAGCTCCTTTTGTCATATGGGTACACATAATGGGGCTATGTTTCGCTTAGCGACCATACTTGCTAATGCCAACCAAATCTTATCCCACTTAGCCCAGGTGGTGTCATTCTTCACTCCTAGGATATGCCATCGGGCCTCCATCGGCACCTCGGCCCCGATCACCTCGGACATAATGGTTGCCAGGTTGGACCAGTATGCTAGGATCCTGGCACAGTCCCACAAAATCTGGAAGAAGGAGCCCTCCTTACCACAGCCTCGCAGACAGAACCGTGAGTCAGCATACCCAATACGATATTGTGTTGTGCGGGGGGTACAGGAGGGGTGTAGGATGCACAATTGAACCAACCTAAACCTTGCTCAGATTGCCACTTCCCTGGGACTCTGCATTGCCTCCCGCCAGTCATGCTCCTCCAGTAGCCCCACATCAGACTCCCATTTTTCTCGGAGAGGCTCCAGGGGATCGGGGAGGTTGTTGATACATTTTTATACGTGAGGGAAATGGCCTTGTCTATCATTGGGTCTAACAGCAACCTATCTTCTAACGGGGCACATTCCAGTAGCTGATCCCCCTTCTGGAGATGTCGGAGGACGGCATGTCGGACCTGCTGGTAGTGGAGAACCTCCCCCCCCATCCGGAATTCCTTTTGCAAAGTAGAGAACTCTAGCACATCCCCTCTTTTCCATAAGTCCCCCAGTACTTCAATGCCAATCAGACTCCACTTGTTAAGGCCCTTCAGTTTCGTCACTTCAGGAAGGTAGTCCCCGGCCCACAGTGGGGTTTGGGCCGTGAGTTTCGCCTCCCACCCCAACAGTTTTGTCACCTTTCTCCACGCTCCACGACAGTTGCCGTCTGGGGCAGCAGAGGTGGGCCACGCCTGCCCCTACGATAAAGCGCATCCAAGTAGGTGCCACCTCCCAAGACCATACGGTCCACTCTATAGGCTGGTTCGTCCATCGGGGCAAATACCCACCCGTTAATGTTTACCAACCGTGCCGCCCAGTAATAGAGCCGAATATCAAGGACCGCTAGACCCCATCGTATACCCCTCGTTGAAGCTTCCTAAGTGCAATTCTCGGACATCCCCCTCCCAAAGCAATGCGCGAAGCTCTGAATCAATTATCCGGAAAATCCACTCTGGGACCAGGAAGGGGGTACTTTGCAAGACATAGAGGAGGCGAGGAAGGGCCATCATTTTGAATAGGACGGCGTGCCCCATCAAAGAGAGCGGGAGTGTCCTCCAATGCGCCACGTCTCCACGCAGTTGCTCCAGTTGGACCTGGACATTCAAACTTATGAACTCCTCCTCAGACGCCGTGATCCAGATACCCAGGTATCAGAAGGTCTCCCTCCACACCAGCCCTCTACAGTCTCAAACATATCCATGGGAGGCCCTGACAGCCGATGTCTCAGGGCTTTATCCCAGTTTATGCGATATCCAGAGTGCTTCCCGAACGACCGCAGAAGCAGCATAAGTCGTGGAATGGAGATCAGCGGGTCCTGCACATAGAGTAGCACGTCATCAGCGTATAGCGAGATACTATGGGGTCAGACATTACCAATGCTGCCAATGGCTCAAGGGCCAGGGCAAATAACGTCGGGGAAAGCGGACAGCCCTGCCTTGTCCCCAGCCTGAATTCCCTGGAGAGGGCGGAGTTCACGCGGACCCTCGCAATCGGTGCAGTGTATAATAGCTTTACCCATGCCTTAAAGGAATCCCCAAAGCCCTTTCTGGCCAGGACCGCATATATATAACAGTCCATGCTGTCATGATGAAAAAGGGTTCAGGCAGATCAGGTCGTTTACCCCTTTTCTACGTTTGCCCGGCGTTAGCCGCTTCTCACCCAACTCACGATTACCCAAATAAAGAGGCAGGCGCTGGAGACTGGAAGGCAGGAAACATGAGTTTATTTCCGACGGAACAGAACACGTCAAATCAGACAACAGGGTATCTTCTCGAGGTGCTCTAACAAGTTTCTCTACGGCTCCGTCTTTTATACACAGGTTTATGATGTACAAACATTCCTTATTGCAATAAAGACACTTTGAAGTACAAAAAAGGGCATGTTTGGGACCCCAACGCCAGGCCCATTCCCATACCGACCGCTCTGATGTTGTTTTCCCCTCCCAAATGTAACATGTGATTGTAATCTGCAGCCGGACATTCCAACAGGAAACGAGGGCAGGAGGGGGTGGTCAGATCTAAGGTTGGGCAGGCGATAAGATCATGTTTCGCTATGCGGGGCCAGAGGGGTACATCCACGAGACCTAGTTTTATGATATGGGGCTGGGTCGAGAGGCCAGGTGTAGCCGGGGGGGGTCATCAGAAGAGAGGAAGGGTGTTCCTGGGAGGAATGCAGGGGTGTCGGTCAGATCTAGGGGTGTGAAGGCCTTGATTAATCACCGCTCCTCTGATGTGAGGCGAGGTCCTACTGTAGGAAGCAATAAACTGCATCTGTTGGGCTAGGTGATGGCCTGGGATCAGGCCGGGCAATCGGGCAGGGAGGAAGAGGTTACCAAAAGGGCCCATTCTATGAGTAGGATGAAAGAGCGAGGGGGCAGGGGTCCAGCGCGGTGACAAAGTCGTGTTTAGCGGTGCGTTTATGGCCCGAACAGGAGAGACCGGGGGCTGTCGGGCGCGGGGTGCTTGCGAGGCTGGAGAGAGAGAGAGAGAGACAGAGAGAGAGAGAGAGAGATGATGGCTATCGGCAATGGGCAGAGAGGTCATGACACAAAGATGGCTACTATCTATGTTCGTGATGGAGCCTAAAAGGGAACAAGATGGCGGGGCCACTGTTTCGTGACTTTCTTTACCTTCAACAGTGGCGAGGGTGAACACAAATGAACGCCGCTTATGTACATATACATTTTGTCATTTTCCACAGTCGCCGCTTTTTACATAAGATAGATCATTTCCGTGTTTATCATAACTGACGGGGTGTACATATAGTCGTGTGTAGTCAATGAAATAGCGTTTGTCAATATTGGTAGACTTACATATAACCGTGTGTAGTTGATGCGACATACGAGGTGGAATACATATAAATTTACATTTGTCGTACTTAAAAGTGACCGATGAAACATTTTACAGGCAAAAGTGGTTGAGGGAGGAATTTAGTCCAATACAAGCAATTAGTCAAGGGGTGTAGAAAGTCTTCGCCACAGTGTCTTTTTAGTAGCGAGTCATCACTGGTAGGTTCTGGTAGTTCGTTTTCTTCCGTTGGCGCTGTTGAGCACCGACGGTGGAGCTATAGGTCCAGCTCGGGTCCTTCTTTACACGTCGCAGGGTGTGATCTGTCCTTTGCCGTTAGGCCACAGTCCTGTTTCCTAGCTAATCTCTCTTAAGGGTGCCTTATGCTGGGCACCTGCATTTCTTTCTCGGAGTCAGAATCCACGTGGAAAGGATAGAAGGGGTTTTGTCGGATAATCGAGGGAGGAGAGGGCGGAGTGGGACCGGATCTTTGAGACGGACCAAGGGAGCAAAAGGGTGATGCGCAGGCAGGTCCATCAATCGGGCTCAAAGGGCGGGGACTTCTGGCACGCGTGGGTCAACAAGCAGAGGGCTTCAAGGCAGCCCTCCATTCCTTCGTTTTCTGCGTTTGAGAGTGGTGCATCGCCCCGTGTCCCGTTGCTCTGCGGCTCCATCTTAGGTCGAGGTCACACGCGCCTCACGATCTGTGGCCAGGCTGTGCGTCACGCCCAGCCCCTCTCCTCCGGTGGCTGTGTATCCTTGAATGGGTACAAAACAGGTTTTAGCGAACTGGCAAGAGAAGGCATTTATACATTTCAATTCCGTCCCAGATCTAGGTAGCTGGGGGTACGTTTCATCGGTCACGGTCAGAAGTTATCACTGTGGAGTATGTATACAGGCATGTCTACTGAGTTTGAACTAAGTCTATTTGGCGTTCATTCATGTCGCATGTGGCTTTCTGACCCTAGCCCTGGTAGTCTTTTATCATCATGAGAGAGGGGTAGAGGCTAAACACTCTTTTCTCGGGGAGCAACAGTTAAGCAGGGTCATCAGTTATACCTCGAGTTTACGGAGCTGGGGTCAAGCGGGAGGAACGGGGACGTTTTGGACATCCGTACTTGGGTGAGGACGGGTGGGGCAATCTGGGCCTAGGAGATTGTGTTTCTAACGAGCTGAGAGCAGAAGGCCACTGACGTATAGTCCTCCTATAAAAAGGGCCAGATTAGGGGGACATAAGTCGTCTTACCTGTCCTTTCCTTTATAGCCAATTCGAGTTCTATCATTTTTACAGAAAAGGAGAGGTAGTAACATGGCAAATTACAATTGTTTTAGTTTCTGGCAATTTGTCGATCACCTTTGTGTTCGAAAAACCAATTAGGCTCGTGCCGGCGGGGCACAACATTCCCACACAGTGGAAGAGGGAGCAGGGGTCGTTCGCATTTTAAATTAACTGTTCGGTACACGTACAACATGAAGGGAAAGGACGAGAAAGAGAGAAACGTGTACAATAATAGGCCATTTTGGTGCGCACACAACACAAAACAGTAGGGGTCCTTGTTAAAAACTCTCTCTCACTGGTGATTAACCGCAGTTGGTTTTACCCGTTGGGACGTTATGTAGCTATCTCTGGGCGATGGGAAGGGCACACGCTTAATCTCTGCCCGCGTGTGCTTGCAGTGTGTATCCAAACCGGTTAAGGGCCTTATAGTGATTGCCCATCAGATGTGTCTCCTGCAGGAAGACTATATCCCGGGCATGCCTATGTAGGTATTGAAGGACCATGGTGCGTTTGATTTTGTTCTGCAGACCATTGACATTCCAAGATAAAATGTTAATCTTCTGTGTCGTCGACGTATGTGTCATAGTGTATTGATAGTAAACAGCTTGAGAACATTCGCTCACCCCTACCACCACCCGCCACCCGCTAGTCTGTCAACAATTCTGCCGGAGATCTGGAGCATATTTATGTAGAAACCAAAGTGCAAAGATTAAACAACTAGCTACTCCCCCCCAACTCCCCAATCCCACCCCCTCCCTGCTACCCTGCTTCTCAGGTCAACGTGACCCAATTCACCCCCACCAGCAGAGCGCCTGTCGCCCATAAAAACGAAAAATTTGGGGGATGTGAGCTACGACAAAAACGGTCTTCTGGAGATCACACCCAGCCCACCAATAATATAGATAGCAACCATAGCATCCCAAACCCGGGGAGGTCAGACAAGCAATAGGAACGGATCAAGTCCAAGTAGTAATGTAACCAGTCTGGCCCTATCCCCTCTGCTGTCCATGCCCGCTTTAGGAGCCCTTGTAGGACCAAATGTCTCACCTGTCAGTTAGTCGGAAATAGTACCTTCCCGCACAGCCAGTTCCCAACAGTGGAGTGTTCATATACTACATGCGCTTCCACACGACTCCTCAATCTGTGGCTCACTCCATTGTCTCAGCCAAGGTCAGGTGAAGCCGACAGGCTCTGCGCTCTTACACCACCAGGCCTCCGGGCCCCGCCATGTCGCCGTTTCCCCTCTCCGCCGACCCTGTGGAGGAGGCCGGAGAGCGCACCGCCGTGTCCCTCCAACGATCTTCTGGTCGTTGACTGTCAGGAAGTTGTGCCTGTTCCTCCAACCATGCGAAGACTACCTCTGGGGACGTGAAGAAGAAGGATTTCCCATTCATAAGAAGCTTAAGACGCGCTGGAAAAAACATCATGTACTTGATCCCACGGGTTCGGAGTTCCCTCTTGACAGCGTCAAATGATCTGCGCTCCTGCTGGACCTTGATGGTGAAGTCCGGGAAAAACCGGATAGTGGCATTGTCAATCCGCAAGTCCCCATGCGGTCGAGCTGCTTGCAAAATAGCGTTGCGTTCCCTATAATTCAGGATCCGAGCGATAATTATCCTGGGAGGAGCCCCGGGGCGAGGCGGAGGGATCGGGGCCCTGTGCGCTCGTTCAATCACAAAAAACTTAGAAAGCCTTTTGGGTTTTAGGTGTTTCAGGATAAGGTCCTCAAGGAATAAATCGACACTCGGCCCTTCCATTTTTTCCGGCACCCCTACCACTCGTATGTTGTTCCTTCGGGCCCTCCCTTCTTGGTCCTCCAGGTGGGCCTCCGCTTGCTTCTACTGCTGAGTTAAGCGCTGGACCTGCCCTGCAATTCTTTGGTGGCTTGTTGGAGGTCCGCAATTGCCACCGTATTTTGAGTCGCCTTTTCAGAGGTTTTATTCAGATCCGCTCACTGGAGGGCCATTTCTATCGTGACGGCGTCTATCTTGGCTTCCAACGTCATCCCCAGGGAATGAATCGCCTGCAGGATACAGGCCAGGATGGCTCAGTGGTTCCGGAGCCTCCAGGGGGGCCAGCCTCCACCCCCCCAGTCAGCGCCGTGTAGTTATCCATGGTATTGCTCTGCGTGGTGGTGGATATTTTGGGGCGCATTGCGATCCCCATGATGGCCCCCCATCACAGGCCCTCACCGTGATCCCTGCGTCTCCCTGGACGCTTATTTCAGTGAGGAGGGAGTGTTTTGTGGTGCGCACTATAACTTCCAGAAGGGTCCAGTCTCACCGTAGCAGTGCCACACTCACTAGGTCCCAATCTAGTCTAAGACTAAGACAAACTCCTGAGGCACAGCCGGGAGCTACATACAGAAACTGATTTATTGTGTTTTTAAAATTGTTATATTTGCCTATTTTAAACTTCACGTGCTCCTACCTTGTCTCACCATTCCTGCTGCTGGCACATTGTTCTAGCGCAAAAACGAGCGCTTGGAAGGGCGAAATCGCCGAGCTTCCCAGCGCCATTCCCCACGCCTTGACCGGGGCACGCCCATCCGGAGGCCACGCCCCCCGCCCAGGTCAATAAAGGCGCGTTGACTCACAAGCGCGCTGTCTAAGACTCTGACAAACTCCTGAGGCACAGCCGGGAGCTACATACAGAAACTGCTTTATTGTGTTTTTAAAATTGTTATATTTGCCTATTTTAAACTTCACGTGCTCCTACCTTGTCTCACCATTCCTGCTGCTGGCACATTGTTCTAGCGCAAAAACGAGCGCTTGGAAGGGCGAAATCGCCGATCTTCCCAGCGCCATTCCCCACGCCTTGACCGGGGCACGCCCATCCGGAGGCCACGCCCCCCGCCCAGGTCAATAAAGGCGCGCTGACTCACAAGCGCGCTGTCTAAGACTCTGACAAACTCCTGAGGCACAGCCGGGAGCTACATACAGAAACTGCTTTATTGTGTTTTTAAAATTGTTATATTTGCCTATTTTAAACTTCACGTGCTCCTACCTTGTCTCACCATTCCTGCTGCTGGCACATTGTTCTAGCGCAAAAACGAGCGCTTGGAAGGGCGAAATCGCCGAGCTTCCCAGCGCCATTCCCCACACCTTGACCGGGGCACGCCCATCCGGAGGCCACACCCCCCTCCCTCTGCCCCCTCATTATAAAAATGTGCACGAACAGGAAGCGCAGCGGACGAGCGCAGCAGGCGCGACAAATGCGCGCTGAAGGCGCGCATAAGGCAAGCTCGTCTGCGCTCGTCCGCGATCATGACGCGACCGGGGCCGGTCCCCCTGTCCGACCCATCCGCCACAACATCGCAGCATACACTAGGAATGACCTATTGGTGTTAAGACCTCTCCCTTGCACGCTCCACCCCTGCCCTCCCATGGACAGCCAAGCTTGTGACTATGCCTGTTCAGTGTGTCATTTCTCCCTCTCACCTACAATTTCTACCACTCGACGATCTTGCTTGACTTCCATTTCGGCTGTCGACCCTTCCTTAACTCTTAGATCTGCGCTTATCAATTGCAGGTCGTTGTCAAAACATGCCTTTGATATCTGGCAGTCCCTCCGAGATAACAACTGGGATTTGCTCTTCTTGACGGAAACGTGGCTGAATGACACCACAAATCCTGCCATTTCCCTTGCTTTACCAGATGGCTACAGTATTAGTTGCGCCAACAGACCCACCGGAAAAACAGGAGGTGGTGTTGCTCTAATCTATAAATCTACCATGGCAGTTTCTTTCCCCACATTCGACCGAATTGACTGTGTAGAGGGCCTGCCTTTTTGCATCCAAACCTCTCCGACCTTCTCTTGCTCAGGAATACTCATTTACCGTCCCCCCTATTCGAATTTGTCACATTTATCGACCTTGTTGGACTATATTACTCAGTTCAGCACTCGGTACGCCAACTTTACCGCTTTAGGAGATTTTAATCTCCACATTGACAATGAATCCTGCCCACACAGCAGTCATTTCATTTCCACGCTTGCGGCCTGTAATCTAGTCCAACTCATAACCCTACCTACACACAATGCGGGTCACATTCTTGACCTAATTTGTTCCAATCTCCCCTCTATCCGAACGGCACCTCCTGTGCCGGTAATTTGGTCGGACCATTTCTTTATCTCATTCGAGATTGACATCCCTTGCTCAATCCGACCTACCATCAACCCTAAAACTTCAGGTAGAAACTGGAGCCGCATCACCCTGGATGCGCTCCAAAAACACCTCCACAATACTCAACTACTTCCCTCGTCCGACCCGAATTTAGCCATTAATTATCTGGACACCTGGATTGGTCAGGCCTTAGATGTCCTGGCCCCCATTAAAACCATTAAAACTCACAGGGCGGTACCATCAGCCCCCTGGTATTCCGACGAACTTTGGCAGAAAAAGACTTCCTGCAAAACTCTTGAGCGCCACTGGAGACAGAACTATTCTTTGGACAGCAAAACCTCCTATAAAACTGCCCTTAAAGAATATAGGAGAATGATCGAGAAGCACAAACGTGACTTTCTGGCCTCTAGAATTAAACTCGCTAGTAATGGCGCCAGGGAGATTTTTAACATTGTGAGATCTTTCACTGATCCCACTTCGTTGCTCCGATCCCAACCTGCCTCACAAGCGCTATGTAATAAACTCTCTCAATTCTTTGAGGACAAAATTTAAACCATTCACTCATCCTTTCCCTCCGCTGATCGAGAGGGAGGTATCGAGCGACTCATTCCCCCTTTATCGACCCCATTTTCTATGTGCGAATTTGCCACAATATCGGAAGCCGAATCCCTGACAGAGCTGTTTAAATGCAAATCAGGCTCCCCCAACGATCCCTGGCCTGCCAAGGAATACAAAAAATTTGCTCCCCTACTCAACCCCCATCTTAATCTTATTTGGAATGACTCCCTCAGAGCAGGATGTTTCCCTTCTAAATGGAAACATGCCTCCTTGGTCCCTATTTTGAAGAAACCCAGCCTCGACCCTGACCTTCCCAGTAACTACAGGCCTATTTCCCTTCTGCCTGCTCCGGCCAAGGTCTTGGAAAAGTTGGTCCATTCTCAACTGGCAACTTTTATTGAGTGTAATGGGCTTCTCCACGATTCCCAGCACGGCTTTAGGTCAGGCCACAGCACGGAGTCGGCCCTTATTGAAATGGCCGACTCTGTGAGGTGGACGCTTGACCGAGGGTCGAGGGCGGTGTTAGTGCTGCTGGATCTTTCAGCGGCATTTGACACCGTCTCTCACAAGATCTTGCTGGGAAGGTTGGAGGACTTGGGACTGGGGGGCACTGTCCTGAAGTGGTTGTCTTCCTACCTGTCTGACCGTACACAGCAAGTTTTCACTCCTCCCTTCACTTCCCCAGCCAGACCGCTCAGATGGGGAGTCCCACAGCGTTCTTCCCTTAGTCCGCTTTTGTTTAATGTTTATTTTTCCCCTCTGGCTAAGCTGATTGCTCAGACCGGGATTAAGTCCATATCCTACGCTGATGACATTCAGCTACTTTTTACGTTTGACACCCTTTCCGCCTCCGCCTTCGAGCCATTGAAATCCTGCCTTAGAGACATTTCCAACTGGATGGACGCTAATTCCCTCCGTCTCAACGCAGGCAAAACGGAGATCCTGTTTTTCAAATCTCCTTCTCCTCTCGATCCCAGTCTGTGGTGGCCCGTAGACCTGTGCCAAGCCCCCACGCCCAAAGACTCTGTGAGAAATCTAGGAGTACGCTGGGATAATAATCTCAGCTTTAACACCCAGGTCCAGACCGTAGCAGCCTCTTGCTTCGCTAAAATTAGAACAATCAAACGGCTCATTCACTATCTGCCGGAGGACTGCCGTAAGACTGTGATCCAGGCACTAATCATCTCCCATCTTGATTATGCCAATGCCCTTTACCTTGGTATCACAGCTGGCCTGTGTCACAAACTACAGACGGTCCAAAATGCCGCTGCTCGGCTGGTGGAGAGAATCCCCGCTAGACACCACATCTCTCCTCATCTCCGGAAACTTCACTGGCTACCCATTGCGAAAAGGTGTGTCTTCAAGGCAATGACGCTGGCCTTCCGTGCATCCAAAGGCACTGGGTCAGCCCATCTGAGGACCACCCTTCGTCCTTATGTCAAACCCAGAATACTACGTTCCAATGCCCTTCTACTGCTGGAAACCCCCCGTTTCAAACGGTCCCGGACAGGTGGCAAAACCTTTGCGGTTTGCGCCTCTCAACATTGGAACCAGCTTCCCCTAGCCCTTCGCTCCTCCCAAACAGAACCCGCATTTCGCAAATCCCTGAAAACCCTTCTCTTTTCTTCTTGGTGTGGTTCCCTTCCTGTTTCCTCCTGTTGTCAGAGTCTTTTGTTAGCGCCGGGATGCCCCGTCGGGGTCGCTGCGCGCTTTATAAAATACACAAATAAATAAAAATAAATAAATCTCCCTTCCACCACTATCCTCGACCTTCCTCGGCTGGGTCTCATGCCTTGCACTCCGCCTGTATAGCCGAGTCTAGTACCAATGTTGGCCTCCTGCCGGGCCGCCTCCCTCGTGGGTCTCACCGCCTGTGGTCCAGGTTTGGGGAACTGTTGGGAAATTCCGCTCTGCTCCGGTCCCATGCACCATCCAGAGGCAGTCCGTGATGGACATAGGCCAGTCCCCGGTCGATGCAGGCCCTCTTCCGCAGCCACCTCGTGGGTCCGCGATCTTCCACCACCTGAGTCACCCAACCGGGCCGCTCGGGGCACCAGCGACGTCGGAGCCGGTCGGCTCAGTGCAGCCTCTGCGGGGGGAGTCGGCAGCTGGGCGGATCTTTCTGGACCCTCCGCCGGAACGCCGCGCTATCCGGAATGCCAGCGCTGATGCACTCCTACCTTTGCCGGCCTGCACCGAAGCTCGAGGGCGGTGCTTTGGGCCACGGTCAGGCCCTGTGGAGCTAAAAACTGCCGGGCGTCATCACGGGGCCATTCAGTAACATAGAGAGGATCAGAGCGTACCTCCCGACTCCGGAACACTCACTGAGTCGGGGGACGCTGATGAGCCATGGCAGCTACAGGATTATTGAGCGTATATTCGGGGCTTTCAGTGTGTCCCCAGCCGCCCGTCGGTGTTATGTGGCCATCTTGCTCGCGGCTCTGCCTTTTTGTCACTTTTTTAGTAGGATTGTGAGGAATAAAGTCACTACTATACGAGGTGGGGCAACATTCCTTTTTTTCAATCTGTGATAATCAGATTAAAACTGTAGGGCAATTCTTATTTTTCCTCATCGTCCCGCCTTAGGTTGAAGCAAGCATTGGCAAAACCAATAGGTTTCTCCTATTTGAGAGCTACTGGCTTTGTCAATATCTTTCAGCCATGTTATATAGCAGGGCAGCTGCTTTGCATCATAGCTGGAAGTAAAATAAAAGCGCTAAGATGTGGCCTACCCTGTCTGCGTCATAGAGTTCTCTTTTTCAGGCGGGGTGAGGTGGGGTAAGCAACAGGTGGGAGTGGGGCGTGGCAAACAACTACAGAGGATGTGAGGTGGAGGCGAACAAACAATAACATGGTATGGGTTGAGTTGAAGAGGGCAAGCAACAATGCAGAAAGGGTGGGGGCTGGAGGGGGGTTGGGAGGGAGGGATTGGGCATGCAAGAAGCTGGAGGGGATGGATGGATGGACAAGCAATAAAGATGAGGTGAGAGGGACAGGTCAAGCAACAAATCAGGAGGGCAGTGTGGGGACGGGCAAGCAGCAAAGTGGCAGGCGGTAAGAGGAAAGGGGCAAACATCAACAGGGAAGGAGTCAGGAGCAACGAGGCAAGCAACAACACAGGGGCAGGAGGTCCAAGGCAACAATGCAGGAGGGGCATCAGGAATAGGGCAAACAACAATATGGGAGGGGCAGATGCAAGTAAAAAAGTGTAACTTAGTAAGTGGGACCAGTGCAAAGACACACACAAGGCTAAGAAACAGTACTTTGGGCATGCTCTAAGGGAGGGACAAATGCACAAAAAGGAAGTGAAGCCAGAATGCACTGACTCAATAGAAGCAAGGAAATGAGAGTGACAATGAAGCCAACTAATATTAAGCAACGGGTGGTCTCTAAGTAAACAAGTCTCAGGTGATACCTAAAAAGAATGGAATGTAGGCGAAATGCCTTTCAAAACAGAAATTCCTCATTCAATGCCACTAGGGGTGTAAGTAATGAGGAATTACTGTAAAGCAAAGTAGCTCCATGTCCCACTTTGCTCTATTTTGCATCTCGGGATGCTCTCGTTGGTGATAATGTGCTTTACAACTGCACATAACAGGTAGCGTTCTATGGGTAGTACATGGGCCTTCCTGTGTAACCATCATGGTTTTTGCAGCAATTCCCAATCTAATAACACTTGAAGAGAAGGATTTGTGTGAAAAAAATTAAATCTCCTCAAGGAAGGCGTAACGCTGGACAAGTTTAAAAAGGCTCCACATTATTCCAACTTTTAAAGTGTGCTGCACTGTACAGCATCCGTGCAAAATGAGAAAAGTTTTAAACTATAGGTTTTGTACTGGAAGTTTCCCCTTCCAGTACAAATCTATGATTGACAGGACACACACATGCTTGCACTATAGTCCAAGGATGTGTGCATTGGTGAATAGCAGTCAAAAGTGTTCCAACACCGAGGGAAAGAAAAACAGCACTATATCTTAGTAGATATAATTTATTTATTGAGTTTTATATAGCGCTGTGTAGACTTGGAGGTATCAGTGCACTTTACTTGAGGAAGAAAACATAGTTTCAGAACATGGTTACAAAGTTACATCAGTTACTGTAACATAGTTACAGGAACTACATGAGTACAAAAGCATAGCATAAACCTGAGGAAAAAAATAGTCAAGGGGAGAGAAGAATAAGGGAGAAAGGGAAGGAATAGGGGAGATAGAGTAGAATAATGGAGGGAGGAGGAGGGGGAGGGTATAGTAGGCACAACGGGGAGACAAGGAAAAATAGTGTCCGACGTCCAGCTGGTTGGGTGACGGCTGAGGGGTGAACAAGAGCCAAACTCATCTATAGCTGCATGGGACAGCTCCATCGGTCATTGGCCAGAGGTTGCCCGGGCACCACAGTGCATACAGAAAGGTTATAGTTTCCACCTAGGGGGGCAAAGTCCAAAAGTTTAATTGAGCGCGCCGGTCACGGTGTACGGTGCTGTGCTCCCAGTGGTAAGGGGGTAAAAACCCAGGCCTCGGCTGTGTGAGACTCCCTTGTCGCTGTGGACTCTCTCAGAGGGGTCTCTGAGACTCCAGGACATAAATGCTGGATCAATCCCCAACAAGGGAGAAGGAGTGCTTTGGAAAGGGGCCCACTCATGATGGCCATTATTAGAAAATTGGTATGTCATATTAATGCTTTCAAGGCTGAGGAGTATCGTCCATCGCAGCGCGGTAATCGCAGGCGTCCAAGAAGTGGGTTGATAGAGACAATATTGGAGCAGTAGAGCAGCGTTTCCCAAACTGTGGTCCGCGGACCCCCAGGGGTCCGCGACACATTCCCAGGGGGTCCGCAGGACTTGAGTGCCTAACGTAAGAGGTGTGAAAGTACTTAGCGCCTGGGCGGCATGACTGCAATACAATCTGGCCCCCAGGCTCACAGCACGAGAGGTGTGAATGTTGCTGGCATTGGGGCGGCAAGACTGCAATGAAATCTGGCCACTGTGTTTGCAGCCACACTAAGCATTTTTCTGAGACTCGAGGTTACTGTCCTGGTTCCCTGCCACAAGACACAGTGAATTTCAAATTCCCTTCCTGGTTCATTGATATGTTCACTATATTGATCCCATCTTATGTGGCTGACAGGTAGTTTCTCTATTATTCTTCCTGTTGGCATTTTTCAGAATCTAATCTCCTTCCGATGTTTCCTATATTTAGACAATCAGGCCTTGGAAATCACTATTTTTCAATACATACACAAAAAACTGTGGAACGTCCGGCCGCTCATAACCCACAAAGTGCAGTCAAAATAAATGTGTTCTGCCAATATCTGCCTTGTATCTATGCCGCTCTCTTTTTCATCCCTTATCCCTGAGTGAAGGGCATTTTAGAATTCCAGTTATATATGACATATTTTTTCATTGTTGTTTACTTTTAGTCAATTCTTGCATGGCATAAATAACTCTGGTGTGGTTCTTGAGCATAGGTCATAGTTGTTTGAGAACATTCACATGTGATTGTAATGTATATTGATGGCTCCTTTGGTCACACTTGCACTTTGCATAACTTAAGCGGAGCTGTGATCAAGTTGACGAATCACAGCCAGACTTGGTGGGATGCTCCTGAAGGGAGGAGGGCGGCGAGATGGGTGAGGAATTAATACAAGAAGGGAAAGCTTGTGAGTGACCAGGAGGTACTCCAAGAATGATGACGGATGAAGGTGGCAGAGTTGGAGTGCGCCTGAGCCAGGAGAATAGCCAGTTATGAGTTAATGCTCGAGGACCAGGAATAAAACAAGAGACAAGATTTATGAGCACTAATTTGAGGTAATGGGGAAGTGAAAGCAAAAGGGAGACAGACAAAAGGGAAAAAAATTATACAGAAATATATATTGTGCATTATATATTGATAGCCAGATCCTAAGAGACAAACAGGTTTAGCAGAGACAAATGTGTTTGTTTCACTTGGTGTGAGAGCAGCAATGAATGCGGAGTGAGACGATAATAATATGATGTAATGTTTGAAATGTCTAATAGCCAGGGCCACTGGAATTATGTGGCGGGGAGGATGAAATTGTGTGGCAGGATATACTAAATAATGCGGAAAGGAAAAACAAATTATGTGGCTTAATGCTGCACATTTTATTACAGTATTTCATCCCTGCACATTTTATTACAGTATTGCTTCCGTATTTTGTAATTTGTACACAGTTTAACACTGCCAGGGATAAGGTTTCACTCCCCATTATTATCAATTTAACACCCAAATACACAATAAGTACCAGAAGGGGAACCAGTCAACTTTTGCAAAGGGCCTTCCACTGCACAGCAACGTGTGTTGCTGAATTTTTAGTAACTTTTAATCTTTTTGAGCTGCAAACAAAGTTTGTTTGCTAAAATTCGAAGATTAGGCAGCAGATGACAGATTATGTGGCATATGCGGCAAATTCATGATTATAGAGAAAACACAGCTGCTGCAAATTTGAATTATCCCAGTGACCTTGCTTATAGCATTTCCCCTTTCTGGGAGATAAATTAAGCAATTGAGATTTAATTGCAATCTGAGGTCTACCTAGGTTGGCATGGAATCTTTCATAGAAGTGCAGGAAACAGCGTTTTGTAAAACATAAACTAAGTCTAGTGTCTTTGGGTGCTGGCTCCCACTTACTGTGGGCCAGAGTTTAGCATTTTCAATGCAATGGAAGGTGTTGTAGTTTGTTTTTGGCATTTCGCTGCCCTCTGTTCCACTCTTTTTTTGTGCCCTTCTGCCTTCTGTGCCACTCGTTTTTTTGCCCCTTTTGCCTTCTGTTCCACTCGTTTCCCCTGCCGCTGTGCCCCCTGCGGCTCCGCCCTCCTGACTGCCCACTGCCCATTTACTGCCCCTTATCACGATAACTATAACTTATTATAGTTATCGTTGGATTGTAGTTGTTGCACTTTTAGATCTTTTCTTCTCAATTCAATAAAATGTTTTTTTAATTAAAAAGAGTTCTTCGTTTTAGAATAACAAATTCCCCCTGTCAAACTATACTAACAAGTAAACTCCACTTCTGAAAGTGTTCCCTTCCCAATGTGCACAGCCTTTGGCCAGCCGGGCCCTGTGCCTAACCCACAATTAAGCCTGGGTGGAGTTTGCTTCTACCACTTCTTTATTATAACTTTCCAGCATGCTGCAGACTTCTGTACAGCACAGCTTAAAGACATAGGCAAAGTCAATATCTCTGGCTAAACACTTATATGGTCCCAAAGGCTAGACCCATTGGCTATGCCAATGCTTGTTCTTTCAGCCCCACCTCGCCCCTGCTTCCAAATTTAAAGAGGACTGTAACGGAAATACTAATCTGATAGACTCATGAAAGTGAGGACTGTACCACTGACCCTACCGGGGGAGACTGAGCTGGAATTCAAAAAGTGTTTTGCTTCGACAAAAGAATCAATTATATATCACTGATCACCAGGTTTACAAAGTAATATATTTCTGTTTGGGGATTCGTTTGCACACAAAGACCTACTCCCCTGCTGACTTTGAATATGGCCGTCCTGTCATCGGAGGTCAACCTCGAAGCTGGTGAACCGGGTTTGAGTCTCAGCATGGAAGTTCAACATCCTGTGATTCTGGGCAAATCACTTAATCCCCCAGTGCCTAAGAAAAATGCATGTGTCCATCTGTAACGTAACTGGTGGTCTTGTAAAGTGCTCTGATACCTGATATCCTCGGGTCTAGTTTGCGCTATATAGAACTCTTAAAAAAAAACGGTATGAAGGTTCACAGGTCTGAACCTGGAGGAACCAGTCGCTAGGGTCTTCGGGGAGCTACGAGTTGCCCCTGTGTAAAAATCCTATTTGTGTATGCCTGAACGGTTGTGGAATATGCTCCCTTACCAGGACCACTTAATAGACACTGTGTAGCCTTTGTGGTTTGTTGTTGGCAGGGGATGGAGGCAGTGGGCACCTTAACAGGTGAAGGTCTCGTCAGGTGCCATGTGAGGCCTCTCTAAAATATGCCTTAACTGCACTGCTCACCCATTGGTGGTAAAATGTTGTTCTACTTCAATTCAAGGAAAAGTCTCTGAGTCTGACAAATTTTTGGCTGCATGTACGAACAGATTACCCTGAATTATCGTACAAGGCACTTAAGGTTTTACTTCCTTTCCCCACCACATATTTATGTGAGAAGGCTTTCTCAAATCTTATGTACCTTAAAAATAAGTGCGGAAATCGCTTGCAAAATGCTGAATCTGACCTAAGTATTCAACTTTCTGAAATAAAACCAAACATTGAAAAGTTAGAAGCCGAGATGCAGCACCATCCTTCCCATTAAAATGTTTTGATTTTTGCATATTTTTCAATATACAATAATAAAAGCTTTAGTAATTCAAGTATTTGTTTGGTGTTTACTTGTTTATGTATTTTTTGCGAATTACTGTTTTAATTTTTTGAAATTGAAATTGTACAAATTGCTTGGGGGTCCCCGGCTTCCAGTAGTGATTCAGTGGGGGTCCTCAGGATTCAAAAGTTTGGGAACCACTGCAGTAGAGGGGCCGCCATTTTGAGGAGGACAAGATGCGGGTGGTAGCAACAGGGCACGGCAATCAAAGCAATCAGGGCCGCCTTTTTAAAGCTTACAAGGCAGAGGAAAGTGATTTACATATGGAAACAGTGTGTTACAAATTACAGATATTTCACAATAATGACAGAATGAATACATATTCAATACAGGAGTTATTAGTAAAAACGAGAGTCAGGATTCAAACAGATCAGGGAGAGTTGGGAGTCCAAAGGAAGGGGACAGCAGCGGAAGAGAAGACGAGACAAATGTCCGAAGACCGGCTGGGTAGGTGATGGCCAAAGCGGTGTGCCAGAGCCAGTCTCCACCGGGGATCGGCCATGCTGTTTGGACTCTTCCGGCTTACGGTGAGGATCAGGAGGCGAACAAAAGACTCGATTCCAAGTGCGGGTGAGTGGAGATGATGAGGGTGGAGGGGTAGAAGAGGATATGTAGCTTGGCTGCACTCTTTAAGTCAGGTAGGTCGAGGTTGTTGATCACTGTGACTCTGAAACACTGTGACTTTTAACCGCACCTCGTCACTAATGAGGTCATCACATCACTTTGGGATTGAGGAACCGCCATCTTAGGGTCAGGCACCCACGATTGTCTTCTAATCTTTTTGTGGCTTTTTGTTACACTAGTGGTCGGATCCTTTTACTTCTATGCTGCTGGATAGGCATGAGGAGGTGCAATTGGGGGCCGGTGCGTACGCTGTAAAGTTGTGTATGCACCTCGTAGTTGTTGCAGTCATCCCCTTAGTGTTGATTGTGTGGGGGGGCCGCCATCTTAGTGTCAGGGACCGAGTATTCTGCCAAACAGGCGGTAGGATCCTTATTCTTCCCTGCAGTCGGATAGGCAAGAGCATGTGCAGTATAGGGCAGGCAATTACGCTGCAAGGTTGTGTATTCACCTCTTGGTTAATGAGGTAAATTCTTTAGAGCTGGGTATGCCCGGGGGCCGCCTTCTGTGCTGTGCTGTGGTTTTCCCTGTACCTCTGACGCACGTAAAGCAGCAACTTTGGGTGCTGAGCTGCTTGAAAAGGTAGTAAGTTTCCCAACTTTTTTCTTAATTTATCCTTGAACCACAGACAGATAGACCAAGAAAGCAGGGCCTTGTCATCATCAGACTCATCTCAGCACAGTTACCATTCATTTTTGAGGATTTTAACGCCACAAAAGCAGACACCCGCACACCAACCATAAATCAGTTGCATAGAAATATTTCTGATGCCCTGACATTGCTGCACATATCAGACACTAAAATTAGAGTCCAAAGTAAAAACCATGCAGTGCTTAATTTGAGCCAGTGGTTTCCGGTGCTCGACACCAGAACTTAATAGCCACCACTGTACTTATGACAGTCTGCCACATGATGGCACTGCTCACCTAATTTAGAGATGAGCAGAACAACGGTTGTAAATACAATATACATAAAAAAAGACTAACCTGCCTCCCCAGCCATTCCTTTATCTTTGGGGGCACTTGCAGGCTATAGAGATGGTTAGTAGGTATTTTGGAAGCAGTGGCGGGGCAATAAGTGGTGCACCTGCATTTGCCTCCTGGTCAGGCCCTGGCACTTATTATTTTACAAATTAAGCACTAAAACCATGTGATACACAGAGCAGCTGGCAAACAGTCAAAAAGGGCAAAAGCTTAAGTAGTTCTTGCGAGAATCAGAGGCGGACATCACAGTTGTGAGAGAAACACAATACAGTAAAATAAGCCTAGAAAGATTATTCTGCTGAAGAACCCTTGCGACATCAAACCGTATGTTTGGGGTTTCTATAGTGTCGGACAAATGCAACGAGTCATGCCTATCAGACCGATGCCTGCATGTCAAAATCAGACCTGCTCTTTCCATCAGAGCAGGGTGCTTCAGATTGCTTCCTCATTCCAGTTATTCCTCAAACTTGATCATCAAACTGCACAACTTAAAGCTTCAAATATATGCACACAACGCCCAGACACACATCAGGTGGAGAAAATAATGGAAAAGTTGTAACATCTCAGAATGACTTGGATATATCCACCACTGCTCATGAGAAGGATGCCTGTGTGTTAATGTGTCCAAATATAGAACTAAACTAAATATTTCAAATACATCTAATGCAACAAAAATATTCCAGATTGATGACTTTTGCCTTGTTCCTAAGATCATTAGCCGCCAAATATACCACCCAGAAATACCACAGAACACTGTAAATGCTTACCACTGAAGAAGAGAAAGGAAAGCCCAACTTACATATATACACATAGATATGCCTTTCAATGAGCTCTAATATCAGTACAGCCACTACCGAATGTTACAATCAAACATACCAAACACATTGGAAAGAACATCCCATATACATCCATTAATAAATAGAAAAAAGCGTTAACAAAATACTGCTAACCATCAGGAAGCGTCCTCATCACAAACTCAATGAAAACATCAATCAACAAGCATTGGCATAGCCAATAGGTCTCGCTTTTGGGACCTTATAAGTATTTAGTTATGCAGCACAATATCCTTGGTGCAATAACATCAACTGTTGTATGGCTAAAAACTTATAAGGTCCCAAAGGCGAGACCTATTGGCTATGCCAATGCTTGTAATGTTTGTTACAAATAAGCTGCAGGCCTGTTCTTCTGCCATCTTGAAAAGCTAACTTTAAATAAATCCTAAACGACTGACGCAGCATCATCACATAAATGCGCTTATACGTGATGATGCATGCAAACTAATACTTCATAGCTCTGTGACAAACATTTTGACTTTTTTTGGGGCAAAAGCCGTTCACATTGGCTAAAGTGTGTTTTTTACTGATGCTGCAAAACACTGACAAAGTGAAAAGGCCGACTATTGCATTGAAAAGATGAGTAATTTGATTTGCTACTTTCTTGGTTTTTGTTCTTTTCTTAGAAATTAAAGGTGGTCTACATTGAAGGATCCCTCGCTTTCAAAATGATCCTCTTCATGTTTCTTTTTTAAAAGAAGGTTCAAGGTTGGCTGGCAAAGAAGATTTCATTATAGTCCTTCCTTTCTAAGTAGTACAAACTGAAGAAGGACATAATGAATGCCTTCTTTTTCATCCAGCCTTTATTTAACACAGACAACAAACTGGACCGAATCAAAGGCAAAGAAGCCGGGGGCGTGGCTTGCACGCCGGGAAGCAATGGCGGATCTTGAGTGAGCTCCGCATTTCCGCGGACCTCCAACGAAGCTGAAAAGCCTCTTCTGCCGTCCTCGGAGCACCGGAAGGCATCTCCCGCCATCTGAAGATGCCGTGCCATTGAGGACGTGTTTTTCAGAGCGCTATGAGCACCCTCTTCGTCATTCTCGCTGCCGGTGCCTTTGATGTGACTGAGACGCGGGCCGCCGCCATTTTGTACTGCTGAGCCCGCGTCTCGCGTTTCTGTCACAAATACACCCACGGTATGCTTCTACTTTAATTCTCTTGTGAAATACCACCTCTCTTTCTAACATTAATACTGGTGGTTTATTGCTACTTTTCTCATATTTCCCTATCTGATGCTGGCATTTTCTTTCCTCTGGTGTTATATGATGCCACCATTTTGACTCGTCACCTCTTTGCTCTCCTCAAGTGTCTTCAACATTGCATTGCCACTTACCTTCTAAGCAGTCCTTCTACTTTTCATCTACTTCCTGCAGCAATTACTACATTATTATGGTGGTTATGCCTCTTTTTTTCTTATTTCCTGAAATTGTAAGCTACTTTTTTGCAATATTCATCTCATGCTCAGGTATATGTGATGTTATCCTTACCATGACAAATATTAATGTCACCACGTCGTTTTTATATGGGTATTACCCATTATTTATACCTGCATTGTTTGCTGATATTTTTGAATGGGCGTGATTTTGATGCTGTTCATTGCTGAGCCTTTACAATAACACAATTGAGTTATGCTACTGAGGACTGTTTCATAAGATATCGCATCACCAAATACCTCCTTTTTGTCATTGGATTTGACCTTTCTGTGCCTAAAATGTTTGGATTGATGCTCTACTCCACTCCTGCCTTGCTTGTCTCAATGTAATTATATTCATATACTGCTGGCTTCTTTCACCTGTGAAAATCTTTCATTTTTCATTTTCTAGTATTGTACTTGCAGGACCATTATGGCGAGTGAGTCCCATTCCGCTCGCTCTTCTCTCACTGTGACAAAATTCAAAAGGCAGAAAAATGACCCGCCTTCTTCCATTCATTCATCTCAAAACCCAGTTTTGGATTCAATACTAGTTGAGGTCCGTGGTCTTCAACCTTTTAGGACATCGACCAATGAAAAACTCAAACAAATTGAGGAAAAATGGATTGTTATGGAAAATAAAGTAACAGATCTTGAACAACGTGTCAGTGACCTTCATGATGTCTCCATTAAGATTCCATTATTAGAGCAAGAAATCCATAAATGAAAAGATCATGCTGAGGACCTTGAAAATCGTAACAGACGCAATAATCTACGCCTGTACGGCCTTCCGGAAAATATTGAAGGTTCTGATATGATTTCTTTTCTTCAAAAATTTCTTCCAGAACTTCTTGACCTTCAATCCTCCATGAATCCTCTTAATATACCAAGAGCTCATCGTCTGGGTCGCCTCAATCCTACTGCTTCTAAACCACTGGGTATCATCATGCTCTTCTTGGAATTCACTGATTTGATGCGGGTTCTGAAAGCGGTGAAACTCAAACGTCGCCTCAATTGGTCAGGTCACAACATCTTCATATCTCAAGATCTTTCCAATGCCACAAATGAACGTCGTAAAGAATTTCTTGCATTACGTCCTCATCTAAGACAGCTCAACATCCAGTATGGCATTCTCCATCCATGCCTCTGCAAGATCACCCATGATGGGCGCTCCTGATCTTTTGATGATCCAGGAAAACTCAGACTTTACCTACAGAACTTATCACCACATGGAATGGACACTAACATCTAATTCTGCATAAGTTTTTGTTCTCATACTTTATACCTTACTTTTTTCTATGACTAATATGTCATTCATGTTTGCTTTTCTTCTTTCTTTTCCTATATTACGTTATCTTCTTCGTGAGGTTTTTCACTTTATACCCTTTTTGTATTTCTTTTGAGATTCGTGCTTCTTGGCGTCACCATGTTCGTCATCTCTCGACTTTTTCTCTCCATATAGGTTGTGTTCTTTTTCATTGACCTGTTCGCATTTCCTTCTATCTATCTGTCCCTTTGCTTGTTTACCTCCTCTTTTTTCCTTAATCTAGTTTCCTCTTCTTTTTTTTCCTCTTTTCCTATTTTTCTTTATTTCTTTATCATTCTTCTTCAATCTCTATTACATGGTAGTGTTGATCCTTTTGTAGTATGTTTCATATGTAATTTTTCTCTGTGTGTGCCTTCCCTTACAGTTGTGCCCTTGAGATGTGTTCCCTCCTCTTGTGCTCTACCTTCCTTTACCTCCGTTATATGTAATTTTGTCACGTGGAATGTACATGGACTTGGGTCTCCAATCAAGCGACAAAAGGTATTGTCTCATTTATCAAAACTTAATTCACAAAGTTCCTTTCTTCAAGAAACTCATTGTAATGATGTTAAATCTTTTAAGCTAAAACGACAATGGGTGGGCCAAGTTGTTTTTTCTCCTGCTATCCACAAAAAAGGGGGTGTTGCTATACTGTTCCATAAAGCTTTAGCAGTACAAATGTTATCCTCACAATGTGATGTTGATGGACGATGGGTAATGGCAAAGGTTGTAATACAAAATAAAACGTTAGTTCTCCTGAATATCTATGGTCCTCTCAAACCTGATCCCACATTCTGGAATGATATTAAAGTCCTTATCTCTTCAATTGATTGCCCCAATATTGTTATTGCCGGTGATTTTAACCAATGGTTAGACCCTTTCTCTGATAGATTATCCAATTGTAAATTTCAACCTGATAGATCTCACAAAGCTTTTCAATCGGCCATTGCCTCTCGTCCATTATATGATGTTTGGAAAACTTGTAATCCTGACATAACTGAATTTACCTTCTTTTCTAATGTACATCACACACGTAACAGAATTTATTATATTTTAACTAATAAATCTTTACTCCCCTCTATCCAAAAATCTGAAATTGGCTCTATTTTCATATCAGATCATGCCCCGGTTTATTCTGTTTTGGACCTTACACATGTCTCCCCTCAATTTAGCCGATGGAAATGTAATAACTTTTTGTTGAATGATACGGTTTTTCTTAAAGAAGCTATCTCTTTTATTAATGAATTCTTTAGTCTTAATGACCCATCAGATACCTCTGTTTCTAACAACTGGGATGCTTTTAAAGCTGCTTTTCGTGCCTTTACCATTTCTTTTGTATAAAAAAAAAGAAATCTACCAGTAAAAAATATGAAGATAAATTGCAACAAATCAAACACTTAGAGAATATTTATTTTACTTCTCGTTCCTCTTCTGCCCTTTACGATTTAATTAAGGCTAAATCTGAACTTAACAAATTAGCAACGACTGATGCTTGTCATGTTTTACTTAAGATTAAATCTAAATATCACGGTGGACAAAACAAAGCGGGGAAAATGTTAGATAACTATTTAAAAGTTAAATCTGAACGTAAGTCTATTGGCCCTATTCTTATTGAATCTACTAATACACTAGTATCATCGGACAAAGACATTGCTGAAGTTTTTCATGACTATTATAAATCTCTTTATACCGATGACACATTTCCCACTGATTCAAACTTAAACACCTTTTTTTCAGGTCTCCCCGCCCCTGTATCTTTACCTGATGAATTTAATGAGTTAGAAAAAGACATAGCTTCCAAAGAGATAACTGATGCCATTAAAGCCCTAAAGAAATCAAAAGCTCCAGGACCCGATGGATTATCTGTTGAATTTTATAATGCTTTTAATTCCAGCTGTGTCCCTAAACTTCTCCTACTTTTTAACTCATTTATTGCTGATGTGAAAGCCCCTGGCTCTTTTATGGATGCTTTAATTGTTATCATACCTAAACCTGACAAAGACCATTCCTATTGTAAAAATTATTGTCCCATATCATTAATTAACTATGACTGTAAAATCTTTTTCAAAATTCTCGCATCTCGACTTGATAATATTATCCCTCTCTTGATTAAGACTGATCAAGTCGGATTCGTGAAGGGCAGACTAGCATCCGATAATGCTAGGATGTTTGCCAATATTATTTCCTATGGTAAAAAATACAAATTTCCCCTTGCTGCTATGTCCTTGGATGCCGAAATCAATTGGCAATTTATGTTTTATACCCTTAAATGGTTTGGTTTTGGACCTTCCTTCATTGCCTACATTAAGCTTTTGTACTCATGTGCCAGAGCCAGCATTTTTGTTAATAATCACTTTTCTCGTTCATTTTCTCTAACTAGAGGTACGAGACAAGGTTGTCCCCTTTCCCCTTTACTTTTTATCCTATGCCTTGAATGCTTTTTTTTTTTTTTTTTTTTTTATTAGAGCAAACAAACATACAAAAGAAAAAGAACAAAACTCACAAGGCAAAAGTGTAGTGTTACATAATCATGAGTCCATGCGGGCAGAGCTCCAGAGTTAGATCAATCAATCAATCAATCAATGACATTTATAGAGCGCACTACATACCCGTAGGGTCTCAAGGCGCTGGGGGAGGGGGGGTGCCGCTACTGCTCGAACAGCCAGGTCTTCAGCTTCTTCCTGAAGGAGAGGTGGTCTTGGGTCAGGCGCAGGTCGGTTGGGAGGGAGTTCCAGGTCTTGGCGGCCAGGTAGGAGAAGGACCTTCCTCCTGTAGTCGCTCTTCGGATGCGGGGGACGGCGGCGAGGGCGTGGTTGGCTGATCGGAGGTGGCGTTTGGGAGCGTAGAAGTTGATTCGGCTGTTGAGGTAGCTCGGGCCTTGGTCGTGTAGGGCTTTGTGTGCGTGGGTGAGGAGGCGGAAGGTGATTCTTTTGTTGACGGGGAGCCAGTGGAGGTCTCTCAGGTGTCCGGAGATGTGGCTGGTTCGTGGGATGTCGAGGATGAGTCTGGCAGAGGCGTTCTGGATCCGCTGGAGTCTTTTCTGGAGTTTGGCGGTGGTACCGGCGTAGAGGGCGTTGCCGTAGTCCAGTCGGCTAGTGACGAGGGCCTGGGTGACGGTCTTCCTGGTCTCGGTGGGGATCCACCAGAAGATCTTCCGTAGCATGCGTAGGATGTTGAAGCACGCCGAGGAGACGTTGTTGACTTGCCTGGTCATGGAGAGGGAGGAGTCCAGGATGAAGCCCAGGTTGCGTGCATGGTCTGTCGGTTTGGGTGCGGTGCCCAGGGCGGGAGGCCACCAGGAGTCGTCCCAGGCGGAGGGTGAAGAGCCCAGGATGAGGACCTCCGTCTTGTCGGAGTTCAGTTTCAGGCGGCTGGTCGTCATCCACTCGGCTACCTCTTTCATCCCTTCGTGCAGGTCGGCTCTGGCGGCGGCTGGGTCGTTGGTCAGGGAGAGGATCATCTGGGTGTCGTCGGCGTAGGAGATTATGCTGAGGTTGTGTTGGCGTGCGATGGCCGCGAGTGGGCTCATGTAGACGTTGAAGAGGGTGGGGCTCAGAGAGGATCCTTGAGGGACGCCGCAGATGACTTCGGATGCCTCTGACTTGTACGGTGGGAGGCGGCCTCTCTGTGTTCTTCCGTCGAGGAAGGAGATGATCCATTCCAGCGCCTTGTCCTGGATTCCGACGTTGCTGAGGCGCTGTACTAGGGTGCGGTGGCAGACAGTGTTGAATGCCGCGGAGAGGTCTAGGAGGATGAGGGCCGCTGTTTCTCCGTTGTCCATCAGGGTTCGGATGTCATCGGTGGCGGCGATGAGGGCGGTCTCGGTGCTGTGATTGGCTCGGAAGCCGGTCTGTGAGGGGTCGAGGGATCCATTCGTCTCGAGGAAGGCGGCCATCTGCTTGTTGACGGTCTTCTCGATGACTTTGGCTGGAAATGGGAGGAGCGAGATGGGGCGGTAATTCTTGAGTTCGGTGGGGTCCGCTGTGGGTTTCTTGAGTAGAGCGCTGAGTTCGGCGTGCTTCCAGCACTCAGGGAAGGTGGCGGTGTCGAAGGATGTGTTGATGATGTCTCGCAGGTGGGGTGCGATGACAGCGTCGGCCTTATTGAAGACGTAGTGAGGGCAGGGGTCTGTCGGAGATCCGGAGTGGATGGAGTTCATCGTTTGGATGGTGTCTTCGGTGCTGATCGGGTTCCAGGCGTGGAGGGTGGTGGTGGGGGGTGGTTGTTCGGTCCTGGTGTGCGTTGGTTGGTTGTTGAAACTGTTGTGTATGTCTGCGATCTTGTTGTGGAAGTATGTAGCGAGGGAGTTGCAGAGGTCTTGCGATGGGGTGATGTCGTTGTTTCCTGCGCTGGGGTTGGATAGCTCTTTCACGATGTTGAAGAGTTCCTTGCAGTTGTGTGCGTTGTTGTCCAACCGGTCCTTAAATGCGGTTTTCTTGGCGGCGCGGATCAGCTGGTGGTGCTTCCGGGTGGCCAGCTTGAGGGTGGTCCTGTTGTCCGGTGTAGGTTCCCTTCTCCAGACTTTCTCGAGGGCTCGGCAGTTCTTCTTGGAGCTCTTGAGTTCGTCGGTGAACCACGGGGCTTTCTTGCTGCCGGGTCTGCTGGGCGGGGTCCTTAGCGGGGCGAGCTCGTCCGCGCAGATGCTGATCCACTTCGTGAGGTTGTCGGCAGCCTGGCTGGGGTTCGCTGAGCTGGCAGGAGGGTGCTGGCTCAGGGAGGTGGCGAGCTGGTCTGCTGTGATCTTGTTCCAGCTTCTGCGGGCGGTCTGTTGCTGGTGGTGGTGGGTCGTCGTTCTCTTGAAGGTGAAGTGGACGCAGCTGTGGTCCGTCCATTGAAGCTCTGTGGCGTGGCTGAAGTCGATGTCTGGGCTGGAGGAGAAGACTGCGTCGAGTGTGTGTCCGGCGAGGTGGGTGGGGGTGGACACCAGCTGCTTGAGTCCAAGATTGACGAGGTTGTCGAGCAGGGAGCTGGTGTTGCGGTCGTTGTTGTTCTCCAGGTGGAAGTTGAGGTCCCCCAGGAGGATGTAGTCGGCGGAGGGGAGGGCGTGCGGGCTGACGAAGTCGGCGATGTCCTCGCTGAATTGTGTGCGTGGTCCCGGGGGTCGGTAGATCACGGTGCCTCTGAGGGTGGTCTTCGGGTCGGTGTGGATCTGGAAATGCAGGTGTTCGGCGGTGGTCAGGGTGTTGTCGGTGCTGGTTGTGAGCCGGATGGAGTTCCTGTGGATGATGGCGATGCCTCCTCCCATCTGGTTGGCGTTGCGGTCCCTCCGGACGATCTTGTAGCCTTCTGGGATAGCGATGGCGATGTCGGGAGCTGAGGAGGCGTTCATCCAGGTCTCCGTGAGGAAGGCGACGTCAGGGGCTGTGGCGTCAAGGAGGTTCCAGAGTTCGATGGCGTGTCTGTGGACGGAGCGGGTGTTGAGCAGGATGCACTTGAGGTGGTTGCTGCTGGTGTTCGGCTTGGCGGGAGCTGGTGTGCGGCAGGTCCGGATGCAGGTGAACTTGCAGGCGTGGCAGCTGAAAGGTCCGTGGGTGCGTCGCGGTGAGGCTTGGTGGCATTCTGGGAGTCGGCCGGTGTTGAGTGCGATGAGGGTGGCGGCGGTGTACGTCAGGCGGGTCGGTCGGGGTCTTCGTGGGCCAGGGGTCCTGGCGCTGGTCGCGATCCGGTCGCGGACGGGCGCAGACGGGCTTACCTTTGGCGCACAATCGGCGCGCCCGCTGCGCGTGAACGCTGCGCGTTCGCACGGTCGCCATATAAGGCGAAGTGCGCGGGTGGGCGGAGCAGCTGGGAGGCGGGAGCGGGGAGGGAACAGAAGGAAAAAAGGGGCGGGGTCTGCGGTGATGGCGGGAAGCGGGGAGCGGGGAGGGAAGACGGGGGGCGGCGAGGAGGGCGGGAAACAGAAGGAGGACGCTAACACGGGCAAAAACTATTAACAAAACAAGCACAAATGGAGAACAAAACAAGCTAACACGGGCAAAAACTATTAACAAAACAAGCACAAATGGAGAACAAAACAAGCTAACACGGGCAAAAACTATTAACAAAACAAGCACAAATGGAGAACAAAACAAAGCTAACACGGGCAAAAAACTATGACAAAACAAGCACAAATGGAGAACAAAACAAAGCAAAACAAACGACAGCAGGGTCAGCCGGCAGCGAGGCAGGCAGCGAGGCAGAGAGCAAGGAAAGGGGGCACACGCAGCAGCTGGTGGCTGTGCGGCGCGGGGGTGTCCCACAAGTGGGTCACACTTACCTGTGTCGCACGGTCGCCATATAAGGCCAAGTGCGCGGGTGGGCGGAGCAGCTGGGAGGCGGGAGCGGGGAGGGAACAGAAGGAAAAAAGGGGCGGGGTCTGCGGTGGTGGCGGGAAGCGGGGAGCGGGGAGGGAAGACGGGGGGCGGCGAGGAGGGCGGGAAACAGAAGGAGGACGCTAACACGGGCAAAAACTATTAACAAAACAAGCACAAATGGAGAACAAAACAAGCTAACACGGGCAAAAACTATTAACAAAACAAGCACAAATGGAGAACAAAACAAGCTAACACGGGCAAAAACTATTAACAAAACAAGCACAAATGGAGAACAAAACAAAGCTAACACGGGCAAAAAACTATGACAAAACAAGCACAAATGGAGAACAAAACAAAGCAAAACAAACGACAGCAGGGTCAGCCGGCAGCGAGGCAGGCAGCGAGGCAGAGAGCAAGGAAAGGGGGCACACGCAGCAGCTGGTGGCCGTGCGGCGCGGGGGTGTCCCACAATAAATGCATTGCAATCAATTAGCGTGGGATAATAGGGGCGGACAAGGAAACAAGCAAAAATATTAACGTTAAATGAAAACTGGATGCCAATTAGGGGGACGTAGAAACATCAAGGTGTAAATCCTGTGGGGGAGTACATATATTCCCACGATAAGCGTTCCATTGGGACCAGATCCTACCCCATTTCTTGGGCCGGCCCCGCGAAAGGTACACAGTCATCTCCCGGAACATGCACCAGTCCATGTTCTCCTTCCACCTGGATATGGTGGGCGGTCTGTGAGAACCCCAAAGCTGAGCAATGTCTCTATTTGCAACTATATTTACAAGGGTCGCCCATACGATCTGTGCGGTGCTGTAGTCATTGGGCTCCCAAACATTCAACAGACAACGCCTGGCCTCGGGCAGCAGCGGCACACCCGTAACATTCGCCATCACAACATGTATTCGGGACCAAAACTCCACCACCTCCGGGCATTTCCATAATATGTGAATGAAGGTGCACGACATTCCACAGCCACGCTTACACAACCCATCCAAGGAATAGCCCATTCGAACCAAACACGGCCCGGTAACATACACTCGATGGAGTATCTTTAGCTGGACGAACCGCAGGCGAGCAGGAATAGCAACTTCCTTGGGCGAGGACAAAGCAGATTGCCAGTCCTCATCATCCAGTTCTAGTCCGTCAGCGCTCCACGAGGCCTTGAGGCGCACCAGCAAGTCAGCTCTTTTATTGATAAGTTTCTTATAAATCAAAGAAATCGTGCTGTCGGGCACATGACCATCCAGGATACGGTACTCCAGGGGGGAGGATTCAGGAATATTATCACCCGCAGCAAACACAGATAATAGAGCGTGACGGACCTGAGCATACCTGAAGAATTCCGTGTCACCAAGCTCGTATTCCGCTTTCAACACGTCGAAGGACTTGACGGTCCCTTTCGACCACAAATCACCCACCTTACTTATACCAATCATATCCCATTTATCGAAGCCTTTCGTTCTCCACAGATGTCCCAAACATTCAGAATCATACAGAGGGGTAGCCCGAGTAAATCTGCCACACAAACCCAAGGCCGCATTCGCATCCCGCCACCCCCTCACTGCAATTTTAGTGGGACCAGTCAGTGTTCCATGGAGTCCTCCGGAGTACAACGCTCTGTTAAAGGTCCCCCCTGGCAAAAGAAATTTATCCATGGAGAAAGCCGGGGTAAGGCCCGGTGCGTAGGTCGCATGGTTAATCGCACTCAACTGAGATGCCCAGTAATAACGCCTTATGTCCGGGAGGGCAATACCGCCATCATACCACGGAAGCGTGAGTTTAGAAAGAGCGATACGGGCACGCCCATCCCAGACCAGTTGTCTCTACAGGCTCACCACTTCACGAAAATAGCCCGAGGCAATCGGGTCAAAGGAATTCTGAAGTGCGTATAAAAATCGAGGCAGAGACATCATTTTAAAAAGCGCCGCTCTACCGAGGGGCGACAACGGCAACCTACGCCAGCGCGCAACATCCAGTTTTATCCGCTGAAGGGGGGGTAACAGATTACGCTCATATCACCTAGAGGGGTCCAAAGAAACGTAAATCCCCAGGTACTTAAAACCGGTCTCAGTTACTTGAATCGGAAATCTACGAGGCAGTGGAGGGAGATCTCCCGCCAAAACGTAGACGCAGGATTTAGTCCAATTAATAATGAGACCCGAGTTCTTTCCGAAGGAGGTCAGAACATCAAAAAGTACATTCAGGGACTTCCTAGGGGAGGTGAGATAGAGGAGGATGTCAACCGCATATAGCGAGATTCGATCCTCGAAATCGGTAGTCCATCGGATACCCCGCATAGAAGGCTCCCAACGGAGCCACTCCGCCAGAGGTTCCAGAGCGAAAAGCAATGGAGACAGCGAACAGCCCTGCCGGGTACCGCGCCCAAGCGTAAAAACGCAAGACACTTTCCCATTAACTACTACCTGAGCCAGGGGCATCTCGTAAAGAAGTTTCACCCAGGCGATGAATCCCAGCCCGAACCCGAACTTCGAGAGGGCCGCCCAAAGATAGGGCCACTCAATGGTGTCGAAAGCCATGGTAGCGTCAAGGGAAGCCAAAATGGCCGGTTCAGAGAGCGTCCTGGCTCTCGTGAAAACTCCATGGAGTCTGCGAAGATTTAGAGCAGTATTGCGGTGTGGGATAAAACCGGATTGATCTGGATGGATCGAGTCCCCGATCACAGTAATTAAGCGATTAGCCAATAATTTAGCCAAAATTTTGGGTTCGGCATTGAGCAAAGAAATGGGTCTGTACGAAGTACAACAATCCCGCGGCTTACCCTCCTTATGGATAAATACGATAGTAGCAACTCGTTGGTCCGAGGGGAGGGAACCAGACTCCAAAGCCTCAAGGAACATGTCCCTTATGTAGGGCGCCATTTTGTCGGGTCGCAGCTTGTATAATTCAATGGGCAAACCATTGGGGCCCATCGCCTTACCGTAACGGAGGGAACGAATAGCAACAGCGACTTTGTCCACTGTGAGCGGAGCATCCATGAGGTCCCTGTCAGCGTCAGAAAGGCAAGGCAAAGCGATATCCCGCAGCAGCAAACGGGAGTCCTCCTCATCCCTACCACAAACCGAGATGTACACAGTCCTAAAGTGGTCCGCGAAACACTGAACGATCCCGACTGGGTCAGTGACACACTCTCCATCCAGCCGTTGAATCACAGGAACAACACGATTCACTCTCTCTTTCTTGTCCAACCACGCAAGCAATTTACCCGCCTTGTCTCCCACGTCATACAACCTGCCCTGCTGCTCCCTATACATCATTCTCGCTGCATCAGTCACAAGAGCCCTGTAATCAGCTTGTTTCAAGGCAAGAGAGTGCAACTTTACACTGGAGACGCCCATCCGAAGATCGTCCTCAAGTGCAGTTATCTCAGATTCCAGTCGCACAACCTCCACATTTGCGGCCTTCTTAGCGGCGGTAATCAAGGATAGGGACTGCCCACGTACAACTGTCTTGAAAGCCTCCCACAGTGAAACAGCAGAAGAAACAGGCCCCACATTTTCGTCAAAATAATGTTCAATAGCTTTCACAAGTTCAGAGCGGGTTTTAGGATTGCGGAAGTACCAAGGGTTGATAGGGGCGACCCTACGCTCACTGCCCGCCCCAACCTCATAACGAAGCCACAAGGGGGAGTGATCGGAAATACCCCTAGGGAGCTGACGAATCTCTCTAATGGAGGAGGATTGTACCGCTGACATTAAGAAGTAATCCAATCTCGAAAGACTACCATGTGCCCCAGAATGGAAAGTGTACTGTAGTTGTGTGGGGTGCAGTAATCTCCAGCCGTCCACCAGCCCGAAGGTCTCAAGCAAATCACTTAACCACATATGAGCCGTGGGCAAATCCCTGGGAGGATGACGATCAGAGGTGCCGGAGACAACCGAATTAAAATCCCCTCCCATAATCAGAAGGCCCTCAGGAAGTTCCAAAAGGACCCTAGAGAGATCAGCGTAGGTCAAGGTCTGCAGGCCTGGGGTACATAAACTGAGAGTATGGACAATGTCTTCCCCTCCCATCTACCAGTGAGCGCCGCATAGCGCCCCCTGTCATCAAGCTTTACTTCATCAACTTCGAAAGGGAGAGAGGACCGGATAAGAATACCAGCCCCCCTGGAACCAGAAGTAAACCCTGCGTGGGCCACCAACCGATATCCGTGCCTGTTCATAGCCTGACATGCATTACCTATTAGATGCGTCTCCTGTAGGAGGACAATATCGGGAGAATGACGCCTAAGGAACCGCAAAACTATCCCTCGCTTAATTCTGTCACCCAACCCATTGACATTCCAGGATAGCAGTCTCAACTCGCCACCCCCCATCCCCGAGAAGTAGGCAGAGCAGCACCCACACAGAACCCAATGATCAGTGCGAAGGAAGAAAACAATATGATGCCTTGTGAATAACAGGAGACACATACACACCCCCCCACCACCCCCCAACTTGAACATGTTACACCCCCCACCCTGCACCCCTGCGTACGACTAATAAGCCACCCCAACTTGCAGTGTGCCTGTCGCCCCATTACTAAACTAAGCTAAGCAAAGAACCCAGGAGGAGGAAGAGTCCCCATTTACCCCCCGCCACCCCAGGCTAATTTAGGCTTAAAAGAAGACCAAAGTCCAGACTCAGCCGAAAAAGCAGAAAAGTTCAGACGCCAGGATCCACGGCGCGACCTTCACTCCGCCGCGCCCCCGTCAGCACCTCCGGGGTGCCCAGCACGTTCGTCTCTTCTAGGCAGGGAGTCAAGCCAGTCACTAACATTTTCCGGGCGATCAAAGAAAAATGTACGTTCTCCATATTCAATCCGAAGCCTGGTCGGGAACAACATGGCGTACTTGAGGCCCAAGTCCCGCAATCGTCTCTTCACTCCCTGAAATCCAAGTCTTTGTCTCTGAACAAGTGGTGAAAAGTCAGGATGAAAAGAAACAGAGGCGTTCTCAAATTTCACTGAGCCCTTATCCCGTGAGGCCTGAAGAATAGCATCTCGATCCCTGAAGTGGAATAACCTGGCAATAATGGGCCCCGGGGGAGCACCCAACTTCGCCTTCCCACCAGGGACTCGTTGAGCGCGTTCAACAGCAAAGAATTTGCTGAGTCCGGCCGGAGCAAGATAATTCGTAACCAGATCCTCCACCAAAAGGTCAACCGCCAGCATCTCGGGATTCTCCGAGACACCAATAAGGCTTACGTTATTGCGACGGGCTCTGTTTTCCTAGTACTCGAGACGACGAGCCATCAGGTCGTGTGAGGAACGCAGATTGCCAATCTCAGTCTGGGCCTCCATGACATCCGTAGTAAGACTAGAAGTCTTCAAATCCAAAGACTTAACCCTCTCGTTGGTCTTCGCCAGATCCGCTCTAATCAGCGTGATGTCGACGGCCACCGTGTCGATCTTAGAGGCAAGGGCCTCGTATTGCTGTCCCATAGAGGCCTGCATGTTGGTAATGGCGCCCATGACGTCCTGCAAGGATATTTCCGAAGACGCTGAAGAAACAGTCTTAGGGTCGTCTAAAGTGCGACCAGAGGCACCGGGGGACCCCTTAATCTGCGAATAGTGGTCCATAATGTTTGTCTGGGTTTGGCCCCCACGGAGAGGTGTTTTGATCCTCTCTGGAGCAGGTCCGGAGGCCATATTGGAGAAGGGACCCCAAAGGGGTCCTCGTGACCTGGTAAAAATGGCCGGTCGTGGAGTGGCCAGACAGACAACAAGACCAAATCAGATGGGCATAGGCACCAAGAAAGCTGGAGTTTGGGCACTCAATAGGGCCAGCACTGAACAGCAGAGAGACACCATGCTATCCGGTATACACCCGTTACGACGCAACTTTTACTCCGCACTACCATTACAACGCGGGCATTACAACGCATGACATTACAACGCATTGCGCTGGGGGGCGCTCTAGGATAAGAGGTAAGTTTAATTTACTATCCAACACCTTCCCTAGGGTCCACGGGGACTGGAGTTAGAATAGTAAATTATACTTACCACTATCCAGCACCCCAAAGCGCTATGCGTTGTAACGGTATTCGTTGTAAATACCGCGTTGTAATGGTACGCGGAGTAAAAGTATGCGTTGTAACGTCATACATCCCATCCGAAGGTGGATCCGGGCTGCGCTTCCATCAATCCGAGCCGGGGGTAGAAAACGAAACCGAAAGTCAGGAGGGGGTCAACCGGAGGGAGACCCCCTAAGCCGTTGTTGTTCAACTACTCCCCGGCCTGCCAAGCAACTGAGCCCCCGGGCCTCCTCGGGGTGGGCCGTAAAAAGCAAAGGCGATGCAAAAGTGGACCCCAGCGTCCGAATTCGACTTTTCAAAGGAAGGAGAGATCAGCAAGGATGTGCGAACAAAAGCCTGTCCTTAAAATCAGGATGTAGTCAGGATATCCGTGAAGGGCGGCGCGGGTCCGGGGAGCTCTGTGCTCACGCGACCATCTTGGATGCCCGCGAAGCTCCTCCCCGTTGAACGCTTTCTTGAACATATTCGTACTAATTCTCAAATTACCGGTTTCAAACTTAACTCTGTTGAAACTAAATTATCTGCTTATGCAGACGATATACTCATTTACATGTCCAACCCCATTGACTCCCTTCCTCATTGTTTAAAGGAGGTCCAATTGTATTCTAGTATTTCTGGATATAAACTTAATCTCTCCAAAACTGAAGTATTACCCCTTAACTCCTCCTGTTATCAATTTATGTTCAATGATACTGACTTTGCCTGGTGTCCTTCTAAGATTAAATACCTTGGCATTTGCTTTTCGTCCTCTCTTTACGACACACTTAAGTTCACTCTTGATGCCTTGCTAAATAAGATTCAATCACTCCTCCTCATTTGGTCACCCTTGTATCTTTCCTGGTGGGACAGGTTAGATACCATTAAAATGATGATTTTACCTCACATTTTATATACATTATCTATGCTTCCTATTAAAATCCCTAATACATATTGCTCTAAAATAAATTCTATATGCATAACATTTTTGTGGAATAATAAACACCCGCGAATCGCTCTGCGTAAACTCATACGTCCTAAGGATGAAGGTGGTGTACGTTTTCCACATTTTACAATTTATCACTCTGCCTTTTTGATTAAACAATCTTTTTCATTAGCGTATGATTTTGTGGACTGCCCTATTCCCACCTGGGTTCAGTTTGAACGCTCCCTCTTGAAAGATTTCTCTCTTCAACTAGATAGTTTTTATGTCAAATGGTACCTTTTTGTCTACAAATCCCATTTTAAAATACTCCCGAGCTTTGCTTTATACTATTTTTCCAAGGATTTTACTCCTCTTCAATGTTTTTTGTCTTCCAGTGTATGGTACAATAAGTTTCTTAAATACAAAGGTAAATCATTTTACTACAAATACTGGAAAGAAAAGGGTATTATTTTTGTTCACCAATTAATGCATGATTTCTCTATCATCCCCTTTTCTATCTTACAAGCTCAGTATCAATTACCTAACTCCTTTCTTAAGGAGCATAATATTAATTATTAATGCCATACAATCACATCTAGCTACTCTTTCCCTCCCCCTCAATTACCATCTATATCCCCTTGCACACCTTTATATTCTCTATTATCAACTCACAGACCGAAAGCCTCTACTGTATATAAGTTATTTATGTCTACTGTTGATGAACGCCCTAAATCTCCAATTGAGAATGCATGGGAAACAGATTTATCAGTTTCTTTATCTGTTACTACTTGGGACAAACTGTGGTCTAAAATATTTAAAGTTTCTGCTGCTGCTCGTATAACACAATCTTTGTATTTTATTCATCAACGAGCACTCATTACTCCCATTACCGTTTGTAAATTTTCTTCCACAGCTACCCCATTATGTTGATCATGCTCCACTGCAACGGGCACGTTAACTCATTTACTTTATGATTGCTCCAATGTTTTATCCTTTTGGAATTCTGTTTGGAATGTTTGCATGTTAGTATTTAAATTTAATAATGTTCTAACTTTACAGAATGTTTTCCTTGGCTCCTTATCTCCTGATATAGATGTTGCATTTTCTTCTCCTAGATTATTGGATCTTTTTATTGCATCAGCTTTTAAAGTTATTTTATCATCTTGGAAAGATAATTCAAAGATTTCTTTTATCACTTGGTGGAACTTTATCTGTGATGAACATCGAATTTCTTCTGTTTCCTCCTCTTCTGTTACCCATAAAATCAAATCAGATCTTCTTTGGCTTCCTTTTACTACTTACCTTTCTATACACCCTCCTGCTCATTAACTTTATCTTTTCTTTCCCACTACCATCCACCATGACTTCTTGTCCCTTCCCCCTGACTTTTTGTTTGCTACCTCTCTTTTTTCTTTCTTCCTCCTTTTCCCTTTTCTGTTCTTTCTTTCTCTCCCCTTCTTTTAATTCTAATATCACTATTTTGATTGTTTGCTATTTGCCTGTCTATTTTTTTCCCTATGTCATATATGATATTTTATGGCTTTGATATGTATTTGCTAAATTTCAATAAAAATTTCTTAAACATAAAAAAAGGCAAAGAAGCCTTCAAAACAGACCACTTTTCAGTTCATTGTGTGGCTTTAATGTGCTATAGCTCATGACTTAGGGCCATATGTATGAAGCGAAAATCCCGTCGCAAACGCTGCAAATCGCTAAAAATAGTGTTTGCGACATAACAAATCGCTAATCCCAATGTATGAAAGCGAAATTGCATGCAAAAGAAGGAATCGCTATTTAGCGAGTTCCAAACCTTGCGAAAGTGCTAAATAGCGATTTCCATAGCGAATTCCAAATTTGCGCTGAAACCTGTTAGCGAAATTCGCCTTTTCAGGAAATCGCTATTAAGAATTCGCAATGGTATGTATCAACCATTCGCAAATAGCGATTTAAGCAAAATCGTAAATTAAGGAATCGCAATTACCATCAAGTGGGAGCAGGTGGTAACCAGGTGCAAAGTATAAAATGAAGCCCAGAATGCAACACACTCTTTTCCACAATGTCTGGGCTGTACATGATACTGAAGAGGCGAAGACTGAGAGCTGTGGCGCAGAGGAGGAGGCAGCAGGAGAGGATATTCCGTTTGCGCACCACCATCTTCCAGCGCACTGAGGAGGACATATACACCCATTACAGACTGGAGGAAGAGAGCATACTTGATTTAATTGAGGAACTCAGGCCCCACCTAGAACACCCCACCCGCAGGACACAAGCCATACCCACACACATCCAGGTCCTGTGTTCACTACACCTGCTGGCCTCAGGTAGTTTTCAGGGGGTCATAGCCTCAGCAGGAGGGGTGTCACAAAGTGCCCTGTCGCGCTTCTTTCATGCGTTCCTCGACGCCATGACACATAGGATGCAACACCACATCCACTTCCCCAGCACCCCACAAGAACTAGCACAGACCAAGCAGGATTTTTACAACATTGCCCAATTCCCCCACGTAATAGGATGTATAGATGGGACACATGTTGTCATTTCACCCTCCTCAAACATAGAGTATGTATTCTGGAACAGGAAATGCTACCACTCGCTCAACATACAGATGGTGTGTGATGCCAAAAACATAATCACCGACATAGTGGCAAAGTATCCTGGAAGCACACATGACGCCTTTATATTCCGTCACAGTGGGCTATACCGTAGACTCTCAAGAGGTGAATTTGGAGAGGGATACCTACTAGGTAAAAGCACACAATGACAGGCCACATTTCTAATGACTAGCATGGGCATTACAGTGACTGACCTTTAAACATTTTCACCCGCAGGGGACAGTGCCTATGCAGTCCGGGATTTCATCCTGACACCCTACCTAAATCCTGCCACTGCTGGGGAGCGGCGCTACAACCGGGCACACATTTCTACAAGAGGAACCATCGAGAGAACATTCGGCATTCTGAAGAGCCGATTCAGATGCATACATAAAAGCGGAGGAGCCCTCCAATACAGCCCTGAAACGTGCTGCAAAATTGTAGTAGCCTGTGCCATGCTGCACAACATTGCAACCAGGAAAGGGACACCAATGGAGCTGAGTGACTCTGAATCCTCTGACGTGGAGGGACCTGGACCTGTACACATGGAAGCTGGCGTAGCTGTTGCTGCAGCAGGGCGACAGAGGCGTAATGAGATCATGCGCAACTACTTCTAGGTGAGTAATAACGATACAATGACAACTTAAGCCTTTGCTAATGTGTTTAATTCCCAATAGCAACAATGTCACACATCCAAATAAACAAAAATGAACTCTCCCAATCCAATGCACATGTTGAAATCACAGTGCAACAATTTTAGTGTACTAACAGCAAATGCTACACTGTTGCTGGCCCTATTTCTCCCCTGTGAGTTATCGTCATTTGGCAGCAGTTCCTATTGGTGTGTGGCAGGCCTGTTGCTCCTGCCACTACGGCGCCTCTCAACAGTGGGTGGTGGGGTGTTGGAGCTCCGCACTGACTGGGAGTCCTCCTCACTGGGGGTCAGCACGCAGTTCATCCAGGGCAGCAGTTGACTGCACTACCACAGTGGCGATATCCTGAATTCCGTGAGAGAACTCACGCTGGGTCTCTATGGTACGCCTTGCCAGCATATTGGTGGAGGAGGCCAGCCGGTTAATTGCGCGAGTGTAGTGGTCCATGCGGGCAATCTCTTTGCGCCTGGCTGCGCGTTTTGCACGCAACTCTGCAGTTAGCTCCTGCACAGCCCCCCTGATTTCTTGGCAAATTGCCCTGTTCCCTGCCCTAATCTCTCGCTGAATTGCCTCCATATTTTTTGCTTGTAGGCGGTGTACCTGAAGCATGTGCAGTTCGAGCCCTGCAAAAACAGATTCATCCTGATGCTCCCTGGAGCTGAAGCCCATGCGGGGTCTACGCCTGCCTGTGCCCTGTGGTCTTGACTCCTGCTGCTGTCTAGCACGGACACGCCCACAACATTCTGTGGGGGCAGTGTGCCCTCTACCAGTTCCTCCAGTGATGTTGAGTCTGTGACATTGGAGGTTCCCCCACCGGTGAGCTGGGACTGCTCCAGCCTGGCAGCCAATTTCTCCTTGGAGCGCTGGGGCTGGTCGTACCAGCGCTTGCGCAACACATCTACAGTCCTGTGTGTCACTCCAAGGGCATTTACTTTGGCTTGAATGCCTTCCCAAATCCGTCTCTTCCTGGTTTCAGGCATCTTGTGTGAGCTCTTCCCAAATAAAATATCATGGTTTGGCTCCATCTCTGTAATGAGGGTTTCAAGTTCTGCCTCAGAGAACTTCAGCTTTCTCTTCCTGGCTGCTTCCCCATCTTGCTGCTCCTGCTGGTTTGCTGGAACATCCTTATTTCCACCTTCTGCCATGGCTCCAGAGTAGCAAACAACACTCCCACACTCTCTCCCAAGCAACACTGCTGCACCATGGGAAATCACTCACTTCCTGGATGGTGATGTCATCATAAAGCATCAGGATTGCGATTGGAAGGTTCCAGAAAATCGCTAATTAGCGAATTTTCCCGTGGGAAAATCGCAATTTAATGATTTTCATGGAGCGATCGCGATTTTCTTGGTGTGAACTCGCAATTTTGCAAGATTTTACCGATTAGGGAATCGCTATTGCCCATCGCGCAAATATTTAGCGATTCTGGGCGAATCGCTAAATATTTGCGAATGTGTTGATACATCCCGATTTGCGATTCTAATTTTGCGATTCGGTAAAATTTGCAAATTCAGATTCGCAAATCGTGTTCTTGATACATATGGCCCTTAGCACTGAAACCCATACCTATTGCCTTTTCCCATGCTAGGTGATTGCTTTTTCGCTATGGCCTATTTACTGATCAGGACAAACAAAAAATGAAGGAGACACAGAAAGGAGCATGCAGGGAAAGTCCCTAACCATCACCGATAGGATGTCTAAGCAAAGAAGCATTGGCAAAGGCATTTAGTCACACCTATTTACTGCAGGGTAGGATGCACCATTATGGGAGGGAGGAAGGGAGGGTAAGTGGGAGAGCAACACCCTGAATGGCAACAGCGGGTCTGACCGGGTGGGATGCACTAGGTAGGGAGGGCGGGAGAGAGTGCGAGCGAGGCAACAACATGAACAGCAAGACGATGGCAAGCAATAACGCAGACCGAGGAAGGAGGGCTGTAGGAGACAACCAACAACAGAAACAGTGGTTGGAGGCAAGCAACAACATGGACGTAGGGAGGTGCAAAGCCAAAAAAAAGATGGAACACGAGAGGGCACGCAACAACTCGCAATGGGTGGCAGAATTATTGGCGACAAGTGCCTGCTGGGGGACAGAAGTACCACCACCAGCTTCCCTGTGGACTCATGTGCTGTGCGGTCCATAGATCAGAGAAGACGTTAACTGGAATTCTTGTGAGGTCACTTACCGAAGTGACTGTAACTGACCTGAAGTGGAAAGAAGCAGATGAGCAACTGCTGGAGAATGGGTAGTGTGACAGCAACTGAGAAGGTTGCAAGGCCATTTGGAGTAACGAGCGTTCCGGCATCCTAAGGCTGAATATGACATAACAGCAGCTGAGTGATGAAACAATCGCGGCGACATCCGAAGTTCAACAGTGGCTTCATGAAGAAGGTACGGAGGTTTTCATGTGGAAGAATGCTGTGAGGCGGAGTTCTATTGCGAGACTGTTGGCTGACTGTGGAGTGAGATTCACTGCAATTGTGGGACAACCTGGGACGTTGTGGCGTCATCACTCTACGCGTGGTGGCCATTTTGGAGCAGGATTTGCTCTATTTTTGTGTGTCAAGACGTTGCATTCAGTGCTGCCATTTTGAATCTGGCTGAAGAGTTTGGCAGCCAAAGTCAGTCTCACAGCAGCAGGCGTTTTGCTGTGTGCAGAAGAAACCGGAGTCCTCATCTGGCGTGTGTGGAAGACGCACAGCAGTTCATGTATTCTAGGGTGTGGAAGCAACGGGTGTGTGTGTGTACAGAAGCTGAGAAGTTTGCGAATAAGGTCACCGTGGTGTGAAGAATAAAAATAAGGTAAGATACTTCCTAAACATTCTGCTTGTGGCAAGTATTGGAGTATAACCGGGTGAATATTTTTCTGCAGAACTGTACTAGGGGAAAACAAGCTTTTGTCTACTGATGCAGGCGCAACAGCACGAAAAAGTGAAAGTGAAGTGCGGGCGCGAACGGGAGTTGTGAGCGCACGCGCGCCAAAGTGAACGAGATCGCGAGCACTTGTGCGCGTTCTAGCAAGCTGGTGGCCGGCAAGGTAGCGCTTTTTGAAGCAGCTACTAAATGTCTCGCAAGAGTAGAGCATGCGCTGACTCTAGAGAGACCTAAAAACAAAGTATCTGTCACACACACGTGTGCGCATACCCACACACCCACGTCCACACACACATGCAGACACGCGCATCCAACACAGTTTAGACAGGCTATACACCCAGCAACACCATGTTCAGACTATCCCTAAAAATTGGCACACTTTTGTAGTATTGTGTTAACTATGTGTTTTTCACAGATTGTTTATTACTTGAGGATTCACTGTGGAATTCTCCTGGTTCATTTTATGTAGAATGTTCCTTGTACTGTGTTCTCTGCATGACTTTTATTTCTTTGAATATGGTTGTTTCTTACATCCTGAAGATCAGCCAGTTATCAGTTACACTGCTGATCTTCAGAAAGGTGGATGCTCAATTAAACACCTCTTAACTCAATTCTGGATCTACTGGATTTTATTCTTCATTACAGTATTACCACAACTTTCCCATCACCACATCATATTTCCACAGCTCATTAAAGAGACTTTGACCGCCAACTGTGACCATGAAGACACTTTTTCATCTAAATTCACCAGCCAAACCAACACCATGCAGGGTGCACAACACATTCATAGAGACTTACAGAAACACAGTGTCTGAAATATACTATGGCAGGATACATCAGAGGGACTCCAATAAAGACCTTTGTGTCAATTGGTAAACTAGCTTCAACAGGGATGACTCCTCCCCCACCTCAACAGAGCCACATCCTACTGAATTGAATCTCAAAAACGCACCACAATCCAAAAGCATCTTTCAGGATAGGCCTTCGCAAATTTGGCAACATAATAGCAGCACGCAGAGAACTTCACTGGCTCCCTATTATCCCTTTAAAGTACATTGAAGAGGTGCGGCATAAACTACAAAAGTGCCCACACCAAAACTCTACTTTTCGTGGCACACAAGTCTTGAAACCAAGAAATGCAGAGCAAAGAAGTTCAGATGTCAGCACTTCACAATCTATGCACCAAGAACCTGAATTCAATTTCTATCGAAATTTGCTAACAATCTTCTCTACTTTTTCAGATAGAAGCTCATGGCTCTGTTTTTCTAACATATTAGTGCATTATATAATTAGGGCTTCCTGTTTTCCGTTTTACTGATTTTTACAGATAAATACAGACAGAAAACCATTTACGTTCGTGTCTGTATTTATTTTTAAATGTGGATAAAAACGGAAATTGGGTGCTTTTTGAGTGATTTTAAATACACTTTGCCATGACTGCCAGGCCAATAACTGTGTGTAATTTTAGTAAAGAGGCTTAAACAGCAGTAGCTATGCACATGGATGATACTGAAATGTGCATATTTTCATATAAGTGCATTGATTTATATTCTGTGGGTGTTCATATCACTGAAACCTGGCAGGCATTCAAGCATGACTGCATATTTATTGGTTAAATAAATGTGGCAATTTACCAGTTTCAGCTTTACTTTTTTCACAATACCCATTATAAATATGGACTAATACAGATAAAGTTAACAAAAAATATATATGGATAAATACAGACGGAAATGACAAAAAAATAAATACCATCAAACCGGGATCCCTAATTATAATCTCCCCGCCACACTCTTGTCTGGTCACCAACCCTGGTGCCTGGCAAGCTTTTCCAGTCCCCTCGCAGCTTCTGCTCTGTTTCACTTTTATGTCGTTCTTCATCCACTCTTGGTCCACCTCCTATCTCCTCCTTTACTCACTTCTCTGTCGTCCCTTTGTTGCTTTGCAGCTAGCTTCATGCTAGGTACAAACGGGCGTCAATTCACCAAAATGCCAGTGGTAGCAGAAGTGACATCACATAACCACTCAATGATGTCACAGGAAGCGACATTGTATGTCTTTGGCACAGCATCCTCTGAGGAAGTGATATAATAACACATGGGTGGGGTAGAATGTGGTAGATTGGAGTGCAGTAGATTGGTGAAGATTGGGGTAGATTGGAGTGGGGTAGTTTGATGTAGATTGCAGAGGGGTGGCTTGGAGTAGATTGGAATGGGTAGTTTGAAGTAGGTTAGATTAGAGTGGGACAGAGTGTGATACGATTAAGAAGGGGAGCAGTAGCATGTGGGCGAAAGGGGAGAAGCAGTGCCATGAAGATGGCGGAGCAGTGGCGCGATGAAGAGGCACGGGCAGCCGCACCATGATGAAATGGGAGCATTATTACGATGAAGTGTGAGTACCACTCTATGATCAAGAGCTGTGTAAGCACTTTGTTTTGAAAAGAAAAAATAAATTTTTGTGGCCCAGGAAACATAACATTTATCCCATTGCAGGTACCGAAAGAAAAACACAACTATCCAGTTTCAAATACTTGGGAGCTTTTTTTAAATGAAGGAATTTTGATAATAAAACTTGAATTTTGTGAATTTTTTTTGTCTTTGCATAAAATGTGTGTTGCTGCAGACAGGGGTGAGACAGAAATGAAGCAACAAAATGGGGAAAGGTGTGACTAAAAACACAAGCACTCGTATGGAGTGTGTAAAGACAATTAAAAAAGTAGCTCCAAAAAACTGGAGCAGTGGATGGGCACAAGTACTTGCTCCATGCTCTAAGAAAGGAAGAAATACAAGTAGAGGCATGACATATGCATGCCATGCCAAACTGCAACAAAGGATATGAGAGTGACGTCTCAGCTAACGAATGGTAAGCCTGTGGGCGGGCTGTAGACCAATAACTGTAAACAACAAGTCTCAAAGTGACAGCGCATGAGTTGTCTGGTCAAGACCCCAAAATGATTTTTTGTATTTAATTTTTTTTATTTTATTCTGGAGAGTACATAACACTTTTGTGTTTTTTATAAGAGCTAAGAGTTTAATGCCTAAGGTTGCAGCCAGAGCCGCTGAAGATAAACAGTGCATATTGCAGCACTTTTCTTCTTCTGTTATTTGCATTGCATGTGCCACCCCTGAGATCAGGGGTGGCTAAGGCAGTGCCATGGTCGGACTGAGCGAGCTACACCTGGGGACCCCTAAATGATGTCCCTGCCGGCAGAGGCGCAACTAGAGCCACATTTTTTGCGGGGGGGGGGGGCTAAGAAAAAATGTCGGGGGGCTGAAACTTTAAGCAATAGTCAGAGTGGAGCTGCAGGGGCTCTTAGAAGGGGTGAACAACACCAAAGCCTCATTAGCATGCAAATGGTCTTTTAAAGACCTGTGAAGTGCTCGGTTGCGGCTGTGTGTGTGCCCGGGAAGCTGTCTCATCCCGGGCTGACACACACAACGGGGGGGGGAGCTGAAACCCTTTGAGTCCATTGGGTGTTGAGCGCCTGCCTGCCGGTACATAAAAACTATCCCTGAACAACCAGTAGTTCTGTAACTGATAGACTAGCAAACTGAGTTATAAAAAAAACTTTAAAATAACAACATCTACTAGGCCTGTTGTGTGACCTACCTAACTATTTCAAGAAGGTTAACGATTTGGTGAGGGCTGTGTTTAATCATGACCATCACCACATTCATGTGTGTCGCAGAACCACTGACCAATCACAAATTGGTAAAACTTAAATCAAAGATGTCCTTGTCAGTGACATGTTTGCTACATTACTGGCAGTTGGGTAAATCAAACCGGTTTCTGAGGCTCACCTTTCACACAATAGTTTGCATTTCTGATTTCCGGCCATATTTTAGCTCTGCCTACTCCCTTTTGGGACAAATTGAGCAGCCAAGTATGTGTAATGTACATCTATCAACTCTGCATCCCTGAAATGAGCACAGACGGCAGTGTTGTGTGTGAAAAATGAACATCTGCCATCTGTAAATCCCTACAGATCAAGTTCTTTAATGTGCAAATTTGAACAAGGCCAATTATGCGATTGTTCCAAAATGGAGAGAACATACTTCAGATTAAAATTAAGAAACATAAGAATTTATTTTAAATTGTTTTATTCTTTGCCTGCCAAATTTTGCTGTTTTACTTATTTTTTTCGGGTTACTCCCTTACTCCTTAAATAAATACTTTAAAAAAAAAATATGAGTTTTGTCAGGTGTATTAAAGCACATTCTAAACCATATGTTGTTAGATCAAACATCAAAGTTACAGGATAATTCACACAAACATGCAATGTATGCAATCAGGTATTCATAAAGGTAACTAAAGGCATATTCATGAGAAAAGCATCAAGTAGAGTAAACAAAAGAAAAGTCGTCTGTTATTTAGATAAGCATAAGTATAATCTGAGTGAACACGCAAAAAGGAGTAAAGAAGCAGAGAATCCAAGAAAAATGGGGTTTATGGAGAAACATTTGTCTGCAAACTATAATTTACCCGAAAAGCGAGCACACATGTCACAAAATGTATTAATGTTCTAAGACAAACTGATTAACAATTGTGAGATGATAGGTCATTCTTAGCACCACACCGGGTGTAGAGAGGGCACCAACCAATTCTTATACCAGCATTAAATACTCCTATAGTTGTTTTTGCTCCTATTTGCAACTCTTTCCGTTGAGATCATTATTGCCTCAGTCCAATGTACTATTTTGGGCATCTTTGTTAACTTCCAATAATAACTCATTTACCATTTAGGATAGCTGTTTGTATCCACAGATATGTTATGTCGAGACCTGATAGTAGACAATTTAAATGGATGGATCATTTGACAAAATTAAATTGATTCCAGCAACTAAAAGCATTATTTTTTCTCAACAGACCAGAATGTAAAAAGGTTAAACATTCACAGACTGTGCATTCTACAATGGCTGCATAATAAACAACACAAAAACCAAAACGAGCACCACTATTGCCAATTATTTGTGTTGGGGTCTAGGATGACCACTCGACCTACTGAACTAAACAGTAACTCTCAGGACACTTTTTTTGTCCAGAATCAATCAAATGACTTTAATCAAATTATTTTGTTGACACATTTTTAGAAAAAGTTCACATTAATTAGAAAAACATATTTCACTCCACATAAAACTTACAACAACAAATCTCTCATTCTCAATCTCTCATTCGCTCACTCATACAAACTATACTACACAACAAGAAAACACTTTACATCAGTTAATACAGGGTCATTATTTACATCAGTTAACACAACAAACCAGCATTGGAAATTATTTTTTCAATGTTAAGCAACATTTCAAATTTTTGCACAACAATCCTAATGCTGTATGAGGAAGGTCTACGCGTTTCGATAACCCCTAGTTTAAGGGAAATCTCATCAGGACCACGTAGCTGTGAATAAAAAACACAGGCATGAGTCAATCTGATAGAAGACCAACCCTATATCACTTTTGAGTCAAAAACGGGATGGAAACTAATCCTACCTCAAAGGTGCTCGTTTTTCTTTGAGACTGGGAACTGTAACAAAAAACAAGCTGCACTTAATGTCAATTCTATAAACAAACTCTCTAGAGACAACAAACAAATCCACTATACTTACAGCCTTCGCTCTCAAGGTAGTCTATAATTCATGGGGAGTGAAATTCTGTAGTGGAAAAGGATTTTATGTCAGTGTGAGCCGAGATCGTATTTTTTATGCTGGCGGTTCTTGACAAACAAAGATGAAGATCTTACTTGTATTGTGGCGTGTTCAGAATCCAGCATTTGGATAATGAGGGGCGGTCACGTTTTTCCGCCTGTTGGAATCAAGAAAACTTATATCAGGTCACTGTATAATTTTACAAGGTGTCCGTACGTTTTGCAGACTGCGGTCCCGCAATAGCCTCAATATCGCTGTACGTACCTTCTGCTCAATCAATGTAGCAACAACGTTATGCACGCCAGACAGCCTCCGTGTCTTTCTTCAGAAGACTGACGCCGTCAGAACCAAGTTTCCATTAAAACGTATCGGCATGTTCCTTACTTCCTGTCTCAGGGAATTCTGGGATTCGTAGTTCACTGGTATATTTCGCCACTGACATAGGGTGACTTGTTGTTGTGAAAATTATGCAGATCTCTTTTTTGTTTATTATCATCAGTGCATGTGATCTATTGCTAGGTACAAAGGGAATAGTCACAATGGTCCATAAGCCGCCGGCGCGACCCCGTGGTCTGCGATGTCAATCAGGTGGGAGGGATTCACGTTAGCATAGTTACTGTTTCAAAGTGTATCTTTAGAGCCGATACATTTCTGAAATTTCATTGAGACCGTCAATGGCTGTGTTAAATCTTATTATTAACATCGCCTCATTTCGTGACAATTTTTCTTCAATGTCGCCCCCTCGGGGGTCCTTCTCAATTTTTGCAATCACTGTCCATTTCAACTCATCCAACGTATGGTTGTTAGCCCGCCAGTGGTTGACTAAGGGTGCAGTCTCCACGTTATTCTTAATTCGCGATTTATGCTGTGTAATTCGGCATCTCACCTCTTGGGTAGTTTTACCAATATAAAGGTTGTCACATGGGCATTTTATGCCATATATTACATTTCGAGACTTGCAATTTGAAAATTTCTCATGTTTCCATAAAACCTGTTTGTGCTGGAAGAGAATCCCCTCTTCTGTACTCGAGCAACAGATGCATGATCCGCATTTATGATGGCCTTGTATAGGTGGCAAACCCAACATTGAGCCCACTGTTAGTTGTTTCTTCTTTATTGCTGCTCGTACTAGGTGGTTAGACACACTTTGATCTTTTTTGAAGGCAAAAAGTGTTTTTCTTTCAGTGATTCATCAATATTTTCCACTAGATGCCAATTGTGTAATATAGTTTTTTTGAAAAGATTAGAATTCGAACAGAATGTTGAAACACATACAACTCTTTGGAGTGTGGGTTTTTCTCTCTTCTCTAGGAGGGTGTCTCTTGGGACCCACCATGCTCTCTTCATTGTTCTTTTAAGAAGTTTCTTTGGGTAGCCTCTGGCTAACAGGTTGTTAGTCAAGTTATTTGCATGAAACATATACTCATCTTTAAAATGGCAGTTCCTTTTGATCCGGAGATATTGCCCAAACGGCAAACTCTCCCTTAGATTGCGTGGGTGATTGCTCTGGAAATGGAGGGCCTTATTCCTGTTGGTTTTCTTTTTATACAGGGTAGTGACTAGGCCTTCTTCTGTTGGATATACTTCAACATCAAGAAATGCCATTCTTATCTTAGAGAAATTAAGGCTGAATTTTATCTCTGGTGTTCTTGAGTTCAACCATTCATGGAATTTTTTACAAGGGACAGGATGGCCGAATGTGAATAGTATTGTGCATAGCGTATCGTTCTTCTACTGATCCAAGATGGCAATCACATTGCTTCTAAACATGGTGATTATCTTAAGATGGTAAAATAATGATACATTATGGACAATACCATTTCAAGATGACTGCCTGGCTTAGAAGCTGGAGCTGTGTGGAATGTACAGCAAATGAGTCTGGTAGTACTGTCTGGGGACCTTCGGGACACATTAAAATAATGAAAATGTATAAGGAAAGAAACATAAGGAAATGTATGAAAGGAGAAATGTAAAACGAAACGCCCGGCACAAACGTTATATCACCGAAGAACATCGATTTTCAGGTGCATGATTATGGAAAATACTGTGAATTGGCTCATCTATTATCCCATGCTGTATCAAGTCTAGGCTGAAAAAAGAATTTAGGCGCTCAAACATACCAATGGGTGATGAGGGCTGCCCCAATGCCATCCGTGTATGCATAGGTAATCATGTATTTTAAATAATTGCTGTAAATTCAAAAGCCTACTAGACAGCTAACACTGTCAGGCAGATCTGTAGATTCTTTAGTATGAACCCATCTAAATACTATGCATAACATTACAAATATGCACACCATTACAATTGGCAAAACAATATACAACCCCTTCTAACCTAACAAATATTCTCACTGTCTCACAGTGCACATCAGCTATCCCCAGAATTTGTCGGAGGTAGTAAATTAGTAACCAACACCAACCCCTTCCCACCATGTTAATCTGTGAGTTTTTATGTTACAAAATATCTGTCTCCATGTCTTGGTGTAATTAAAATCCATCCTTCACAACACACTGGCTTTAACATATGCTTTTCACAATAACTTATGCAAGACAGACTACCTTTGTCATATCTGTTCCCATACTTTTTATGATGGACATTAGCATAACCAATCCACTCTTTCTGTATTGAACATAACATTCCCACGAAACAATCTTCTGATGTACGTTCACAAAATTACAAATGAGCGCAAAATTACAGCTGGCAAACAAACTACAATCCATCCCAAGAAGGCATAGCAAGGGTTGCCACAGTGGTGGCGAGAGGTGTGGAGCAGTGGCCAGAGCAGCTGACTCCAGAGTTCAGGGATCACGGTTCAATCATGTGTGTCTGGGCAATAGCTCACTTAACCTCCCTGACAGCTCCAGCGCCTTGAAAGTTTAAGGAGTGATATGTATGAGCTTTACAAGTAAGTATTATTATTATTTACCACAGAGCAAATCTTCTAGTGCCAGGGTTTTAAGAGGTGGTAACTAACACCAAACGCCATGCTTTCTATGGTATTCTGCAAATTTCTATGTAAGAAAAAACCTGTTTCAGGCTTTAACACAGTATAATAACAATACTGTCGTAGAGATTTAATGGCTTTAACATATGCTTTTCACACTAAATAAGTCAGGCATATTGCCTTTGTTGTATATATCATAATAAATAGATTCAACCTATGTCATCTGGAATACCGCTAACCAATGAATCACTCAGATCTACAGCCTTCATCACTCGTTTGTCACCATAACCAACTCAGGTCTACTATATTGAGTTTAAGCTTTCCCACAAGGCAACCATAAGGCTGTGGTACAGCAGTCCCGGTGGCCAAGAATTCCAAGATAGCCACCACGATACCGCCTTCAGGGGAAGATGTCAGCATACCAGCATTGGAGGCATACACCTCGCTAACTCCTGAGACTCTGACAAAAAGGAAGAAAAGACAGAGACGAGGCAGGCAGCGGGGAGACCAGGGAAACAGAAGGAGATGCAGAAACCTGATTAAGACGAGGGGACTCTGTCAGCAAGGACACCAGTGGCCAAGAAGAAGAAGACGAGAAGAAGCAAGAGGGGGAAGCAGAATCGCCACCTGGAGACCAAACCTGTGTATCCAGTCATCCCTCGGGGAAAGAGAACGCTGTGATGCCCATTGCTAAGGTCCCGGAGGACTGTAGCCTCAGCAAGTCCCACTCCTTAGTTTTTTTAGGAGGGAAGCGGGAAGCCGGGGAAACACCAGTAGAATCACACTAAAAAGAGGGCCCTTTTCACTTTTCCACACATTCGGTGGTGACACGGTGGCGGGTGATAATTGGCTTACTTAAGATACAGACTGGGAGTATGATCTATATATGTATATTTTTTTCCTGAGAAAGAGACACACAAGCTCTGAAAAAGAATCCGGCACCAAACTCTGACCAGACGGGAAGGCCAAGCCTGACCAGAAGAGAAACAGGAGGACTTCTTTTACTTTTTTTCTATATTACTGTTATGACAGTGTATACTCTCTCACTTTTGGGGTTTAAAGAGACAAATCACTCAATAAACATACCGCACTCAAATCAATGTGACTTCTCAGACGCCGTTACGTCTTTTTGGGTAGGAAAACAACCAACCCATTGGAACTAAAGGTATTGGTGACAGAAAGGGGAGATACCAAAGTGGTGTCAGAAGTGGGATTCTGTCATCTGCGGCTAAAAGATGACGTAACCCATTACCATGGAAGCCATGATATTCCAACTAGCTGAAGGGCAAAGACACTTACAATTAGTTTTGGAATAACAAAACCAAAATGCCCAGAAAGAAAGAGAAACCTTTCAAACCGCACTAAAAGAACAGGCAGCCCTTGTGGCAACCAACCAGCGGGTTCAAGATACTGTCATATTGTGCTTCACGGAAGCCATTTCAAGTACCAGAGTGCATCCTAATGTTCCAGGGTGTGTCCTACAGAAGTTTCAGGAGGGAGACGATCCTGACAATTTTTTTCCAGATTTTGAAAGCGTAGCCACCAATGTCTCATGGCCTCTAGAGAGGGGGGGACAATACATCGCCCCTCTGTTGTCCGGGGAGCTGCAAGCAGCCTAAATGGCCACTAACCCTATTCGAAACACCCCATATACCTACATATAAAAAGCTATTCTTGAATGGTTGGGATACAACCACAAATATTTTATAACCCGGTTCTGTACAGAAAAGTGGGTAGCCGGAGATAATGCTCGGGCTCTCTACTACAAGTATTGGATCCAAGGAGAGGTACAAGATCCCCGGGGACCACCATTTTGGGCTCTCGGTGCACCCGAGTTACATATACCCTGACAGCGCGGATGTGGCAGAGGGGCAGATTGGGGTCCCTGCGGTGGCCTGGGACTGGAGCACAGCGTCCGCAGAGGACATATTTTGCAGCAGGGGGTCGCCCACGGCATCGGGCGTTCTCCCCTCACCCGGGACGCTTCAAGGGGGGGTCCCCGTGCACGAGGCCCGCTCCCAATAGCCCGCAGGGGTGCCCTGCTCCTTGACTACTGGGGTGAGTCCACCTGCAGACCTCGACTTGTTCTGAGGGGGACGCTGAGGGAGTCGCGTCAGAGCAGAGACAGAGACGACTCGAGATCAGCGCTCTGGTGCAGATAACGACGCTTGCCGCCATTGCCCTGGGGTGCAGGAGAGACCTTTCACGTCATAACTGGGCAGCCTGAAGGAGACTGGTGCTGGGGTCCGTCGTGTGACCGTGATTGCTTCGTAGAGTATAACGTAGGAGCCCGCGTTGGGTGCGGGCCCGTCCCCCATCGAGAAGCCGCGCGGGGACGCCCGGTGGGTCCCTCCCTGGTGTGCGCAACTGCCTTATTGAGAAGCGCGGACGCTGACCGCTCCGTCACGATGGGGAAGGGAGATAAGACTCAGAGTAGACTCCCTTTTGCGCAGAGGCGAACACCGTTACAGAGCCCTCCCACGCAACACAGGGAGGACCCACACCCAGAAGAGTCCGGCGCGATGGACTCCGACCTCAAGTCAATGCTTCATTCCATGGAGCAGAGCCTACAGACTAGCATCTCGGCGCTGGGCACCAAAATGGACGCCATGACCTACAGAATGGATCGCATGGCTGAACGCCTCGACAAGCACGCGGAGAAACACGACATGGCTGAACGGAGAATCACGGAGGTTGAAGAGGCGCAGACGGAGTTGGACACGGCCCACAAGCGAGTAGAGAACCTGATGAGATCCCTCCAGGACAAGACCGAAGACCTGGAGGCGCGTTCACGTCACTGTAACCTTCGTATTACGGGCCTACCGGAATCCACTCAGACCGGTAAGATGGAACTCTTCGTTGAGCGGCTGCTCACCACCCTCCTGGGGGAAGGAGTATTCTCGACGATGTTCGTGGTTGAGCGAGCGCACCATTCCCTGGCTCCAAGACCGAAGCCGGGTCTGCCCCCTCGCCCGATAATAGCGAAGCTGCTTAACTACAGGGACAGGGACACGGCTCTCAGGCTAGCATGGACCAAAGCGGATCTACAATATGAGGGCTCGGCGATCTCCATATTCCCGGATTTCACAGCTCGAGTCCAGGAAGCCCGTAAGCAATTTGCTCCGCACAAAAAACGTCTCAGGGATCTGGGTCTAGATTACACGATGCTGTACCCTGCCAAACTGCGAGTTAACAGACAGGGGCACTCGCACATCTTCACGGACCCTTCAGAACTGCAGAAGGCATCAAGGAGTTGGTCTAAGGAACAGAGAAGCGGTGGTCCGAACCAACAGACGGATAATGACAAGAGCCCATTGGATGAGCAGGAGTGAAATTGTGGATAGCATCCTTAGGCGGGGGTTCCGCGGCGGAAATTGATCGTCGCTGAGGGCCCCTGCCGAGCTGGGAGATGGAGAGAACTGGACACTCGACGCCATGAACAGACTGGTCTCTTGCAGATAAGTGTGTGCTGGGTCTCAGGGGATTCACGCCTCCAGCACGGTGGTAGTTTGGTTATCCAGCAATATAGAGTCATGCTACTGTCCTCCCCCATTTCACTTACTCGTAACGGGGGTCTGCTCCAATTTCATTCCTAGGTGGGAGGGACAGCGTTTGCTTGGAGTGATGGTTAATGTAGTATATGTACTGCTCTGATTGCTTTACAGGTGGTGCGCGGCAGGGGGATGGGGGCTGGACTTCAGTGACGGAGGTTGATGTGATGCTTAAACTGTCTAGCGACCTCGATCCCCGAGCGTATTGCTTTGTTGGAGTTGGAGTCAACTCATCGAATGGCATGATGGGTGGTTGGGTTGGGTGGGCTGGGAACCGGCGAGGCCAAGTTGGGGTGGGTCTGCTGTGGGAGGGGGGTGGAGGTTTGGGGAATATTGCTAAAATGCTGTTGTATTTCTTGCCTGCTGACACCGCCTGCGCTTGCTTTGTCCTTCTTAGTGTTGTGTGTAGGTTTGCCACATTTCTGCTTTCCATGCTACGCACTCAGTGGCCTGCTCCTGCTTGTTCATTTTCCCCGAATCCCAGGTGGGCTCAATGCATCTCATTGTATTTTATCCAGAGTCTGTTGCATGTCACTTTAAGGTATACATACCCTTCTCTCGGAAATGGCGGAGTTTATTGCACCTCCAACAGATAACAGTACTGTCTTTTTGAGAGCTTTGACATGGAATGTGAGGGGTCTCAATGACTTTCGGAAGTTGAGAAAGGTCTTAAGTTACCTATGTAGACAACACATAGATCTGGCACTCCTCCAGGAAACTCACCTCCCTCTCACTAGCAAAATGCTTTCGGCTAAGGGCCTTGCGGGTAGTAGCGTAACGGCAGGGTTCACTACACACTCCAGGGGGGTGGTCACCTGGGTCAATCCACAATCTAAACTGAAATTGACGGCACTTGAGGTGGATCCGGAGGGCCGCTATTTAATTGCTAGATGTGTATGTAAGGGATATGATCTCCTAGTGGTGAATGTCTATGGCCCCAACTACGACGCCCCAGACTTTTATACTGTACTGGCCCAGCATTGTCGCACACACAGCTACTCTAGGTTGCTCTGGGGGGGATTTTAACTTGGTGTTCGATCCGGACCTGGACAGGTCAGCGGGACCGCCCCGACGGCCGTCGGCAGCGGCCCTATCTATGCAGGCGGAACTCGTTACATTAGATCTCCTGGATGTCTGGAGAAGCCGTCATCCCTTGAGAGGCGGGTACACACACTACTCTGCGTACCACGATATCCATACCAGAATCGACTATTGGCTGGCCTCCCAGGCGCTCGCCCACGGCATTAAGGGATGTTCCATACTACCGCGCACCCTCTTAGATCACTCTCCGCTGCTCCTGATCTTGGAGACCCCAATGAAGGGAATCCCTCCATTCACATGGCGCTTCCCTCCGTATTCATTGCTAGATGACGTATTGCGGGGAGAGTTGGCAGAGGAAATTGATAAATTTTTTGAGATCAACGTCGGGACTGTCGATAGTTTTCAGACAGTGTGGGAAGCATTCAAGGTATTCATCCGCGGGATCGCCATGTCCAAGCACTCTAGTGTCCTGAAATCTATCAGGCGAAGGCTGCAACAGCTTGAAGCCCAACTGTCTGACCTGGAATCACGGCAGCTGAAAGAGCCAGATATAGACTTGGCTGCGCAAATTAAACTACTAGTCACGGAATATAATGAGGAGGCTGACAGGGAGGTGCAGCATATGGGTAAATACGCTACAGCACGCACCTATGGTGAGGGGGAGCGACCTGGCTCCCTCCTAGCTAGACTTATACGCAATGGTAGACGCCCACTGGTTGTGGGCGAGCTGGTGTTGGAATCCGGGAAGGTTCTCACAGAGGAATCGGAGATACTTGCAGAATTCAGGGATTACTACTCTGGCCTCTACAAGTCCAAAACCTCCCGGGTGAGGAGGAAATTGATGACTATTTGAGCTATATTAAAATGCCCCTGCTATCCAACTCCCAGAGAGAATTTCTCATGATGCCCATCCAGAAGGAAGAAATCGCTGAGGCGCTGGAGGGGATGAGGTCCGGAAGCGCCCCTGGCGCAGACGGGCTAACAGTGGGTTTTTATAAGGCTTTCAAAGATAAGCTGGTGCCGTTCCTGTCCATCCACTTCGATGACATATGTGTAGAGGGAAGTATGCCCGATTTGTCGTGTATTTCTATAGGTTCTGAATCAGTCCCCCTATTCCTGACCCTATTCTGGTTAAACTAACTATCAAGTTAACTAACAGTCAGCCCATGAGGCAAGAAAACCCCCATGATGCAGAGACCGTTATCTGACGCAGTCACACTACGGCACAGGAACGTGTTATCTGATTAGGTCATAACGCTTGAGATCTAATTAGACAAGCGACATTCCTCCAGCCCCTGATAAGGCATACGACGTTCTCATAACAAATCAAACCTATGACAACCTGGATAATCCGTGCGGCCATTGTTTTGATTTCACAGAGAACTTTAGTAAAGAATGTGCTAACGAGCAAGTCGTATGACATCTTTATTGACGTATCTATGTCCATCCTTACGTCAATCTCGGCACCTTTAAGGTATAAATATTGCCGACCTTGCCCTATGCAAACACACGCGTGGTGACAAGACGGAGCAGCCATACTTGCCGAAGCCGAGAGCAGAAGCAGACCCCGCTGGCAGCAGCCCCGCCTTCCTGACGCGCTGAGAGACGCGCTGCTATCTCAAGCCGAGAGACCCAGCACCGGCGCTTTCGGGCAGCCCTCGCAGGCAGCCTGGAATATCGAGAGCAGAGAAAGAGATACTATTCCTCATCCATCCTAAATTCCAGGTACAGAACTGAATAACCCCTCACAGAGAATTCTTTAGTTATTCACTTGGCAAAAACAAACTTAACTTAAACTGTAACTTTCTATTCCCGCCCACGCATCAGACTTAGGTCAGGTACACGGGGTAGGCGTATTTAGAAACACCAGTTGAGCACGTTTAGTCAAAATGTATATGTGTATGTAAATATATTTTAATCATTTTAAACATCATATGGCTCAGAAACCATATCAATGTTTTTACAGTATTATTTTATACTATTGCTTTTAATGTATGCACTTTACTTAACTATAAGTATTGCAATAATATCGATCCATTTCTCATGTATGAGAAAAGAGACTGATCAATAAATAACACCTTTTTATTGAACACGCCCGTCTCTTCCTTTTCTCTACATTCTGATGAGACTAAGAATGCACGTACTACGAGGAGCCTAGCTCGCGACCGAGATGGCCGCGCTTTAGCTCGGCTCCGTTCGCCCGCCTGTGTTTTTCACATTTATCCTGCATTTATCCTGCCCCGGGAAGCCCTCCTTGCAGTGTGGTACTACTACGACGCACTGCAGGCACTTACCACTTGTTCCGGTTGTCCTGGCTGCTGTGGGTCCGGTGCAGTGCCCCCGACCATTCCCGGGACTCGAGAGCGGACTGGCCTGGTTCTTCGTCCCGGCTCCTGGGCCGGATGCAGCCTGCGGGCTTGCCCTTCGGGGCGCGCTGGAGGTGATTGGAGGGCCGCTGTTCGTGTGAGCCGGAGGTTCCTGGCTGAGAGACTCCTGTGTGGCGGCAGCCTTGGATGGTGACGCTGCCCTTCCTTATTGGGGTTCCTCGTGTGTTCAGCTTCCTCCCCCTTTGTTCTCCGGTCCGGCCATTTTGTTCTTTGCCGCCGGACTCGGAAAACGGGACTGGCGACATTGGGGGGCCGGTGAATCCCCTTCTTCTGGTGGCCCCCCCTTCCTGTCCGGGGTGTTCTTCTGCCTGTCGGTGGGACTTCATCTGCTTGACTGCCGCCCCGGCGGAGGTTGTTGGGCGCGCGGCCTGTTCGGGCTCTCAAGATGGCGACCAACCCCATTTGTTTGGGCCGGGCCCGGACGAGCACTGGGGGCCCGCCGCAAGGCCCGGGTGTCGGATACTGTGAAGGTTTTCCTGCACTTAAGGGGATCTTGAACGTCCTGCTATCCTGGCGGCTCTCGGTGGCCGCGCCACTCCTGGCTCTGGAGACGGTTCCTCACTGCGGGCCTCCCGGGCCCCCACGACCGGATGAGGCATTGATATCGCGGGGTGTGGCTGGTACTCTCCTGGCGGACTCGGCCCCGGCTGCCGCCCCGGAGGTGCGCAACCTGATGGCGCCTTCTCCTCCTGTGCTGCCTCCTCTGCCCTTGGCCCGGGAGCTGGATTTTGTTTTGCCGGACTTTCATGATTCTCCTGGTCCCTCTCAATCACCACTGCCCGATGACGTCTCCTGTGCCGGCCCGGATGGGTCGGTTTTTATGGATATATCCTTGGAACTGTGCCTGCATCGTTTGCTACATTCTATGCTTTTCCTGGATCTTCCGTGCTTTTCTTCCTGTGACTTTTTTGGACTCCCGTTGGACTCTCCTGCTGCCTGCCTTCTGTTCTTTCTGGCAGGGTCCTCGTTGGATCGGACCCTTACTGCTTTGGATAAAAAGGGTCAGGGCTGATGAAAACTGACTCTTATATGCGGTAGCTCATGAACGGTTTGGAAGATCTCTGTGTCCTGATATGGTTCTGTGTAATTGGTTAGTGTTCCTGGACTTTGGCCTGATACTCTTGGGCTTCCCGAGGACTTGGACCTTTAACCCGGGCGGGTGGATGGGTGCGTTTACTCCTGTCTTTGGCCCTCCCCCGTGTGTATGTTTGTATGTCTTTACTCCCTTCTTTCCTTCCCTTCCTTCCCCCCCCCCCTATTTTTTTGTCTTTTAATTCCAACTTTTCTTGCTCCACTATATTTCGGGTTCTATTTAGGGCGACAGGCACGCTGCGGGGGGGGTAGGCCGTAGCCTTCTGCAGGGGTGCAGGGTGGGCTTAGGGGTGGGTGGGGGGGGTCTGTTTGTGTCGGGGGGTCTTTTTCCCCCCTTATTTTCCCCTTTTTTTGTTCTATGGCTCTTGTGTATTCACTTTTTCGGGACTCTGTCACCTCGTGTCTCCCCCGGGGGTTTTCTGTCCTTCTTCCGGTGCGTGGCTGATTGTGGTTCGCTGCCTATTCTGGTATCGTGTTTCTGTTACATCGCATGCCGGTTTTATTGTCCTGTTTTTTCCCCCGGGGGTGCATGGTCTGGCGGGTGTTCCTTTTGTTGTCATTTTCTCCCTCTTTCCCTTCCTCCTTTATGGAGGTCCCCCTTTTCCGTTGGGGTGTGTATTGCATAGTCTTTGTGATGGGGCTTTTTGATCACGTCTTCTTTGTTCGGGTAGGGGCGGAGGTGAGTGAGCGCGATTGACTGTTGCCACTGTCGCTATTTGAAGGTCTGATTCTGTTTCTGTCCTTTGCTAGATTTGATTATATGGAGTCATTTTCTTACGTTGTGTTTATAAAATGGCGGCTTGCCGCGGTCCCTCCCTTGTATTCTCATAGACGGCCCGTTATTCCTTTGGTCCCCTCCCCGTGCTAGAAAATTAACCTTTATTATCCTGCTCTTGCTGAACGCTCGATGGTTTTTATTGCTTCACCAGTGCTCCTGATGTTATATCCTGTGCAGATCTTCTTTTTGTATGCTGGTTATTCGACCATTCTGTTCTGGCCAGCCCGTGGGGTTGTAGGCCAGTATTTGTGAGCTTTCATTGTTCAATAAAGGTTTAAAAAAAAAAAAAAAAAAAAAGAATGCACGTACTGACTGAGTAAAATAATTGCCTTGTGCTCACACGACTCTCGAGATAGACTCTTGATTAGGGGAGAGCAAAGTTGTCATGTTCTATGGTTGTCAGAAACTAAATCCCTTCTTGTCTAATCAGGGGAGTTAATTCCTTCCTTGAACATTCGAGAAAGTTTCTAGCGAACTCTGAGCTTAGCTGGCAAACCCAAAAATTAAGTCTAGTATCGACAGTAGTAGACCTAGTTAACGTCTGGCCTAGGCCTTTACGGCTGTAGGTACTATTCCAATGCGCAGAGCCTATTGGGAAAATAGGAGCTACACTACATGGCGCCCAACGCGTTTGGAAAGGGCAATAAAACTAACGTAAGACATTTAGAGTAACTCAGTCGTGCTTTCTCACTCAGACCCCTTTTCCCAAAAACTCCAAAGACGTCTGGAGTGGGTGAAAGGTTATATCCTCCAAAACCTCGCAGGAGGGAACTCCTATGTATGGTTCTTGGTCAAGTCAACGTTGAAGGATAAACAGTTCCAAAATATTGTGCATCTAATCTTTGTTCCATAAAGAAACCTGATCTGCAAATAGACATAATACCATCCTGTCTGTAAAATGGGAGACAGTGATGAAGAAAAAGAGGCAGTTAGATTAGCTACTGAACTCGCAGATGCTGATGCTACCATGCAAGCAGCAGACCCGAATATAACACTCATTCCGGTCATTAAAAGGAGATCTATAACCTTAAAACTTATAGAAAATGGACTGACACCTAGAGGTGGCACAGTCATATTCGTAATTGAGGCACACGAATATCGGCAGACAGAGGTATACTATTCATGGATACATTTTCCGGCAGCAAATGCTGTAACAAAGTACTTCCACTATTACAAAGTAGAGGAACCTCCTGAAACATACACTCCTTTCGAGGAGGTGGAAGTACCACTCAAATTCCAAGAGCATTTGCTCTTATTTGATGGCGCCCTAATACATAACAATCACATTACAAGGCTCGGTCCTTTAGGAAGACCAGGAGCAACGTGGCCGGTCTTAGCCGGATACACACCACATCCAGACATCGATAGAATGCCTGCAGCAGAGCTGTTAATACAGCTAAAACAATTACTAAAAATTCATAGACAATTAGTTCAGTATGTAATGCGGACTTCAACAATTCAGCCAGCGATTAAACTTCCACAGCTGACCCCTCACCAGGGGAACACAAATAAAATTACACCACAGAACATCCAATCCTGCCTAGGTAAAGTTCCAGCTAAACGGGAACAGATACCATTCTGGTTGGCACAGAAAATTACCCAAATAGAGGCGGTGTTTCCTGACACCACCCCATTAGAAAAACACAGGATTCTGACTATATGTCTCCCAATGGGAATCGCACCACACATTGAGGACTGTGACACTTGGGGTACAGTCTTTGCTTCCATCTACACAAAAACGCACGGTGTTCCATCCATTTCGGTAATACCAGATGTGCTAAAACAAATTCAAGATGAATACGGTCCAGAACCTGCTTTAACTCTTGGTATGAAATTACTGAAAGACTTCAAGCAGGTCTCGGCTATATTACTAGCCAACATAAAAGGTGAAGCAGCAAACGTGGCGATCCGCCAGAGGTTAAAAGAGACAGATATAGCAGACCAACCAGCTGAAATTGCCAGAATCATAGAAAAATCCTATGAAGAACTAGGCAGAGATAGTCTAGGTGGAATACCAGTAAAACCGCAACTGACTACAAGTCCAGAAAAAATATTTTTTAATAATAATAATTCACCAAAAAAGAACTGGGATGGAAACAAACAATCCAATCCTAAAGAAAAGAAATTCCAGTCCCGAGGAAGGTCTCCTAGGCGAAGAGAGAAATCTCCAAACCAAAGACAGAGGTCACCGCAGAGTGACCCCTCGGGGAATAGATATAACCTTAGAAATAGGGATAATATTAAAAAACCTGATAGATATCAAGACATTGATACACGTCCCTCTCAATCTTTTCAGAATTCCTCGCAGAAATCGGAAAGAAGAGGACGATCAGAAGAGCACGCCAAGTCCAAAGACAAGGAACCTGCTCAGCTAAAAAAGAAATTACAATTTCCAAAAAAGAAGGTAGCCAGTATCAAGGTAGTTAACAATGCCGAGAATACTGAGGACACAACTGAAAAACGGAGAGTGGGCTCAGACAATGCTAGACAGCGCAGCAGAGGTGAGCATAGCTCGCAAAGTCCTTATGAATCATCTGGAGACAGTGGACACGAATGAATACCTTCAAGTGGAAACTGCAGACACCAGAGTTAGCAAGCCCCACAAGATATACGAGATAACATTACGTATAGAGGGAGATAAGACTAGGAAAATAAGGGGACTATTTTGGGATAACCTCTCAAAGGGTTATGACATCCTTCTAGCTGAAAAAGACTGGCCACCAGAGTTTGTCAGGGAGTGCCCTCATGGCGAAGAAGTAATTATGCCTGCCTTCTCGAATCAAATACCGATTCATAAAAAATACACACTTGCTAGAAAGTGGGCAGTGGCCTTAGCACCTGCTTTATATAAAAATCATGTAGGATGGGATGAGGATTCTCCTCCTCACAAAATCCAGTTAAAATCACAACCTACTGCACAAAGGCAGTACCCAATTAAGCAAGAAGCTAAAAAACAAGTAAATGAGATACTAGATCAGCTAGAATACCAGGGGGTGATTGAAACTTGCACCTCACAAATGAACAATCCTTTGTTTCCGGTCTCCAAACCAGACAATTCATATCGTCTAGTTTTGGATTACCGACACCTTAACACATGTTGCAAAACCTTTGCAGTGCAAAACTCACACAGTGCTGCACTAATGAATAACATAGTGCGCAAAAAATACAAAACAACCCTGGACATCTCCAATGGATTCTTTTGTCAAAACATAGCACCAGAGAGCAGATATTTAACTGCATTCTCAGTAAATGGCACTCAAAAACAATTCTGTCGGTTAGCCCAGGGGTACAAGAACAGCCCGGGGGTATTCTCAGCGAGAGTAACAGAATTACTACAACTATATGATGATGAAGCATTATCTTATGTCGATGACTTGGAGACTCACTTGAAAAGGGTGAACACCATAATACTTGGGTTCGCTGCAGAGGGTTACAAATTCAACTTTAAAAAGTCAAGAATTGCCCATCTGACAGTCTTATATGTAGGATATGAATTATCAAGTATAGCCTGGTTGACAATTTTCTAAGACCTAGAAGAATTAAAAAATCTAAAATATGAAAAGACGTATCCTCTGCCAATCGACATTCTTCCTCTACGACATTACGCCTGTGTAATCTATACAGACGGACATGCTCAACCCTCCGTTTGGGGAGAACATGCATACAACCCCACATGTGAGATTACAAAAGAAGTGTGGCGCGGAGGTAAACTAAGACCTCTATTAACAAAATCACACTCAGTAGAAACTAATTCAGAACTACAAACTGAAATAATAGCTTTGAAAATGGCGCTAGATAATGCGGATCGTGAATTCCCGACACTTATAGTGTCAGATTCATATTACTGCGTCAAATCATATAACAGCGATTTGCAGACATGGATTCAAAACGGTTACAAAGATGACACAGATGCACAAATAAAACAGAAACTGCTCTGGGAACAAATAGCTCTTTTACAAAAAGAACTACCAAAGACTCACGTGACTCACTCACTGAGTCATCAGCGTGATGGCGTTCACGTTGTAGGGAATTCACTGGCTGAAACAGCCGCAGCGGCAGCCACTAAACCGGCTCCCGTAGATCGAAAAAAGCGTATATTAAAATACATTGACGGTGAAACAATGCTGGCGGTGAAAACGTCATCAAAAGGCGACTGCTCAGCGTTACCGATCAACTATCCACTCAATTATACATACATAATCGATGCAAACTCCGTCCCTTTTGCTCGAATCCCTGGAGTGGGGGATAGAGTGATTCCAAACATGGACAGGAGAAACTTGTTAATCGCAGACGCACACATGGGCGAGGGTCACAGACACCTTAAATTAAAAGATTCTCTGGAAGAATTACAATCACGGTACTGGTGGCCAGGCATGAGCCTGCACTACACCATGTTTGTAAAAAACTGCCCAAACTGCAACAGAGATCGCAGTGGGGAGAGAAGCAGTTTAATACCTCGTCGTATCAAGGCAGATAATATTACCAGCAAAAAGAATGGCTTGCGATTAACATATACAGGCTAGTTTCCACTTATAATGTAGATCACCAGCACTCGGCTGACGTCCGGACTATTATACAAGATTTGCGAGTCTAATTGGCATATACGCTAAGAGCATGTTACGTTTGACCATTGTTTTCACTCAGGCAATCCAGCCTGGGGGGGAAACATGGCCAAATGAGCACAGCCCAGCGGGAATCTTCTCACTTCCTTACTGAGGGTACGGGATGGTGTAAAGAAAAAACCAAGGCAGAAAGCAATCTATAATAGAAAGGATATTAGGTTCGGGAGCTGGGTGGGTCAAACATCTAATAAGTGTCCAACGTAGTCTAAATAACTTGCCAAGAAATTCTCTGAAGGGATTCAGTCTGTACGAATTATTATTCGGAACTAGGATGTTGATCTCTGACCTTGATAGTCAGACTTCAGTGGTAATAGAAAAAACCTTTGATGTCAAAGACCGTTTGGCTATTTTGCAGGACTTAAACAAAACAAGAAAAGACCTGAGCAACATACAGTTGAAACAACAGCCAACAACCACTGAAGAATCACCACCTGTCCCAGCAAGACCTGTCTGGATTCCAAAAGTCGGGGATCTAGTCAGGGAAAAGATCGCGGTAAAGAAGGAATTTGGGCCTTCCTACAGAAAAGCAGTTCCTGTCTTGTCTGTCAACGGGACAAGATCAGTTGTACTACCGCCACTTGCTGGTAAAAAGGAGAACCGAGTTGTATCCATCGACCTGGTAAAACCACAACATGTGGCCGATAACAAACAGTAGGCCAAGTGGACTCCCAGTAAGTAGCAGAACACCAAGGTTTGCTACCAGCACAGAGGTCCTAACAAAAAGGCTCATCACATTCGAAACGCCTAAAGAAGAACAAGAAGGACTATGCAACAATGCAATAGAACTCAGACCTCTGAAAACCCAAATAAAGACATTTAGCAGAGACACACCAATCTATACTGAAGTACCAAGTGACAATGCAAGAAACAAAAATCCTGAACCAATTGGAACGATTGACAGAACTGCATCCGGTTACTTCATCAACTTCGATGATTCCTCTGACGGCTTCAGTGAATCAAAGACACAGCCATCATCAAAATCCTTTTAAGACAAAGCTAAGGAACTTTTGAAACAACTGAAAGAAACATATCTGGTTTCTCCATGGATTGAATTTTGGGTGGATTTTGGCGCATTTATCCTCATACTTTGGCTCATCATGGTATTTACTTTGGGACGCTTCATTGAGGGAAAATATGCTAAAATGGACACAGCAAGTCAGAACATCAACTTGGTCCTCAAACCACACACATCTTCACACGTCAAGAAAAGAGAACTTTCTTCAGAACTTTCTTCAGCCAACTTCACAGCCAATCCTATACCTGGTGGGGTAGCCTGGGACAACACTGACTATGAAATTTATGGTCCGGTCGAGATCCTGAAATATCCACACCAAATCAAGATCTCCTTGAGTGACTTTGCAAAACCAAACTCATTTGCTGATGATTGGGACTTCGAAAGTATTAACAACATGATGTCTGACTTAGTAATGTCTGCTAAATTTACAAAACATGATTATTTGCAAGGTTCTACAAATTATGATAGTATGTATTGCTATAACCATTATGGTAACCATTTTTTGCATAAATCTGCACAACCTAGAAATGTTTTAAATTATAATCAATGGGAACATTGTGCTACACCTCCAAAAGGGAGCTCAAGAACCGTTTATGACAAATATTCATATTTTTCAGGTTTTAACACAAGTAAAGCTGAAACATTTTATTTTAAATTGTCAAACAAGACAGGGATGAAAACCATGATAACCAACACAAAATTGATATATTCAGATTCATTCTTTGAAAAAATGAATACTTTTGGATTTGATTATTGGGACAAAAATGTTGATTTGAAAAGTGTTTGGGGTACAAAAGAATGGCAAGTACAGGGTTTAGAAGCTTTGTTTAGAGCCTGCATGATCCCAGAACAAATGATATTTTTAAATGACACTGTTCAACAAACCACCTGTCTTGGTTTTGCCAAAATCAAAGATTTATATAACCCGTCTATTCCGAAGCCAACAATGTTTAGCAATAGCTCTGATACAGATGAAGAGATAGACGTAAACCATATATTAAACCAAAACCGAACACATCCTGATTGGAAACAATGGTTGATCTGGCCCACAGATACAAATCACTGTCAAGATAGATTCCTGAATAAAACACAGGGTTTCAAAATGACCAGGCCAGACCCTAGATATCCCCAAAGACATCACCCAGGGATAATAACAACCTACAGTGTGGGCAAATTATGCCTTCAATGGCTACAGACTTCCACACTGCCTGAAATTAAGCAACACCTAACTTTACTTACTGATGGTGCTGACTTGCGTGATTTCATACTGGGACCACGCAAACAGCGTCAAAAGCGTTTCATAGCAGCCTCTGTATATGCAGCATACAATGAGGCCTGGAAGGTTACTCAAATTGAAACAGCAGAAAGAATACGGGAAATTGCGTTCCATTGTACAGCTTGGCTGGACGTTACAAAATCTGCGTTCAGGCTATGTGCCTTGGCGTTTAATCAACACAACGTCACTATTCCAAATCTTTAACCTTACTGATAGACAAATCGGTATGGCGCAAAAGGGTGCTGATTATACAATCTTGAGCATTGAAAAACTAGAAAGATTACCGTTGACAATGTCAGAACGACCTGTCAGTGAATGGATAATCCACGGAATCATAAATATTCCAATCTCAACCTTCAGGTTTCAATACTGCCAAAAATATATACAGGCTGGCATGTACGAGAAATTGGGAAAGGGGTACCTTAAAACAACTTGGAACCTGCCCTATTCACATGCATGTGTCAGTAATAAAGGACAGAAAGTGTTTCTTAGTGGCAACAATTGTGCTATGTCACTAAGCGGCACGCTTCTGTGTAACGGAATTAGTTTGCATGGAGCCTGTGAAGGGAATTCATACAACCTTTCATGTCACCAGCAAGGCGCACCTGCAACTGAAATAGAACCATTCTTTCAAAGACTCTATAATGGGAGTTACATTCTTATTGTAGACCGCAGATGTTGCAGTCTTATGCCCGGTACTCCTTATCTAGTAACTACAACGGCGAAGGTCAAGTGCTGTGGACGCTCTTTATTCCCCAGCTCCTTTCCAGACAGGGAGGCAAGGGCATGGCCCAGTTTGAAAATTACTTCTATTCGAATAGATACTTTAAGCAGAATGAAAACAGTGCTTCTTCAGACGCCTACAAGGCTCACGTCATCAAAAGAAACATATGATCTACAAGTCGCAAGGACAACTGCAGAGATACATACATTATTATCAACTAATTCCCCCGTACATTTCGCGGAAATCCTAAGCGAAATCTTAAATATTTCTGATACCACTGGGGTCTCAAAGGTATTTAAGACAGTATTTTCGATGGCATTAACACCATTCAAAGCCATACTGGGTATTTTTCCAGATTTCGTCCATTCGATTTTTGGCGGACTTCCCCTGATCCTGGGACTAATTGCAGGAATCCTATTCCTAGTCCTTATTTTCCGTTATGGCAACCCATGTCACAGATCAAACTCTCGCGACAATGGAAGATACGATCCTAGCCATTGGATACCGGGACCGGATATCAAAAATCCTGGGACTCTCCCGGCTTAGAGACCTGAACATGACTTGGTTTCTATCATTTCGACCAATGTGGCAAAGGTGTGTTTTACCTGTACTAAGGTGTCTGCTATGCGGAGAAGAATGCGTGTTAGACACCTGTCTGACGCTACAATCGGATGCGCCAGTGGATGCAGATACACTGTTGGTTCCTACCAAGGTTCACGCTTTGTGCTGCCCTCAAAGGCTGCCAATCCTGATGACGGCATTCCTGGAATCTTCACCACTGCGATTGAAGAGTAGTGAAGTTCAAGATGAAAGCAGCATCGAACAGGTACGACCTTCTGTCAGCAATGCGAATCAGAATGTCAATGGAGACAATCATGCGCACGAATGCATGGTTACCCCTATTTCCGACTTAGTGGAACTTTCCCATGAAGCTGTTGACAGTTTTTTCGAAAGCCTGAATGATATGATGTTCTCTCCAGAACAGAAATAGAGACTTTTGAGTAAACTCGCACACGGCGTTCCCTGAATTCGGCCTTCAACTTTAAAAATAAAGTCACATGAACAATTTCACTCCAGCTCACGGACAGCAATATTTTTCAGCAAGCCCCTTAAAATATTTTTCTACATATTTTTTTCCGGGACACTGATCTTCTGCTTAAAGTAAGAAACTATTCCTAGAGAACTAAAATTTCTATTTTTAGATACTTTATAGACTTTAGCTGCTCGCTGGGATGTTCACGAATATTTTATTATGTGATGAAATGGTCTCGAACTTCCTTTCTGTATAGCAATATTAAGAGCCATTTCATGTGTATTTCTCATATACCAATAAGCAATAATGCATAAAAATGCGTGTTTACTTTTGCATTTAATTCATAGCTTAAGTGCATACAATATATATGACTGCAATTTTTCAGTATATTTGAAAATTTCCAAATGCATTTATGTATTTTGGGGTGGTAAGGTATACACTATACTCTATAGTATGTTGTACTATGTTATACTATGCGTAGATTAGTAGATATGACCATAGTTAGCGTGGAGTGGGTGTCGTGTATTTCTATAGGTTCTGAATCAGTCCCCCTATTCCTGACCCTATTCTGGTTAAACTAACTATCAAGTTAACTAACAGTCAGCCCATGAGGCAAGAAAACCCCCATGATGCAGATACCGTTATCTGACGCAGTCACACTACGGCACAGGAACGTGTTATCTGATTAGGTCATAACGCTTGAGATCTAATTAGACAAGCGACATTCCTCCAGCCCCTGATAAGGCATACGACGTTCTCATAACAAATCAAACCTATGACAACCTGGATAATCCGTGCGGCCATTGTTTTGATTTCACAGAGAACTTTAGTAAAGAATGTGCTAACGAGCAAGTCGTATGACATCTTTATTGACGTATCTATGTCCATCCTTACGTCAATCTCGGCACCTTTAAGGTATAAATATTGCCGACCTTGCCCTATGCAAACACACGCGTGGTGACAAGACGGAGCAGCCATACTTGCTGAAGCCGAGAGCAGAAGCAGACCCCGCTGGCAGCAGCCCCGCCTTCCTGACGCGCTGAGAGACGCGCTGCTATCTCAAGCCGAGAGACCCAGCACCGGCGCTTTCGGGCAGCCCTCGCAGGCAGCCTGGAATATCGAGAGCAGAGAAAGAGATACTATTCCTCATCCATCCTAAATTCCAGGTACAGAACTGAATAACCCCTCACAGAGAATTCTTTAGTTATTCACTTGGCAAAAACAAACTTAACTTAAACTGTAACTTTCTATTCCCGCCCACGCATTAGACTTAGGTCAGGTACACGGGGTAGGCGTATTTAGAAACACCAGTTGAGCACGTTTAGTCAAAATGTATATGTGTATGTAAATATATTTTAATCATTTTAAACATCATATGGCTCAGAAACCATATCAATGTTTTTACAGTATTATTTTATACTATTGCTTTTAATGTATGCACTTTACTTAACTATAAGTATTGCAATAATATCGATCCATTTCTCATGTATGAGAAAAGAGACTGATCAATAAATAACACCTTTTTATTGAACACGCCCGTCTCGTCCTTTTCTCTACATTCTGATGAGACTAAGAATGCACGTACTGACTGAGTAAAATAATTGCCTTGTGCTCACACGACTCTCGAGATAGACTCTTGATTAGGGGAGAGCAAAGTTGTCATGTTCTATGGTTGTCAGAAACTAAATCCCTTCTTGTCTAATCAGGGGAGTTAATTCCTTCCTTGAACATTCGAGAAAGTTTCTAGCGAACTCTGAGCTTAGCTGGCAAACCCAAAAATTAAGTCTAGTATCGACAGTAGTAGACCTAGTTAACGTCTGGCCTAGGCCTTTACTGCTGTAGGTACTATTCCAATGCGCAGAGCCTATTGGGAAAATAGGAGCTACACTACAGATTCTATGAGGGAGGCCCTGCTTGTTACACTGTTGAAGCCTGGGAAGCCCCCCAACGAGTGTGGCTCTTACAGGCCTCTATTCCTGATCAACGTGGATGCCAAATTGTATGCTAAGGTCTTGGCCACACGCTTGGCTTTACTAGCGCCGGGATTGGTTGCACCGGAACAGGCTGGATTTATTCCTAATAGGAACCTCACGTATAACATCCACACCGTACTAGGGGCCATGCAGCACGTGCGTCAGGAAAACAAGGCGCTGGCAGTTTTCCTTGACATGGAGAAGGCCTTCGACTCTGTGGAATGGCCCTTCATGCTGAGGGTGCTCCGAAAGTTAGGGCTGGGCGAACCCTTCTTACAGATGATTGGTGTGCTGTATTATAAACCTAGGGCCAGATTACGGATAGGTGACCGGGTCACGGACGCCTTTGACATTAGTAGGGGCACCAGGCAGGGCTGCTCTCTGTCGCCCTTGTTGTACGCATTAGTTGCGGAACCGTTGGCTTGCGCGATCCGTGAATACCACCGGACTGAAGGTATTAGCTTCCCGACATACAAAATCGGTATTTCCACATATGCAGACGACACTCTGTTGCATATCCGGGACCCGGAGACTAACCTCTATCCAGTGTTGAGGGAGGTGGTTCGGTTCGGAGCACTTTCTGGACTGAGAGTGAATTGGAGTAAATCGGTCACGTTCCCGTTAACACCTGTGACGTTACAATTTGACATGGAATTCCCGTTGCAGTGGACTACGGAACCGGTCAGGTATTTAGGGATCCAGCTCCATCCAGATCCAGACGTACTGGTGCGGGAAAATTATGGCATTGCATACACTAAGCTGGTTGAGGATGTGGATAGGTGGTGCAGGCTTCCACTGTCCCTCCTAGGGCGAATCGCAATTATAAAGATGGTCGTGCTGCCCAGATTCTTGTTTCTGTTCAATAACATCCCGGTGGTCCTCTCTAAGGCCTTCTTTAAAACCTTGACGCAGACTCTTATTCGGCTTGCCTGGGGTGGTAAACAGCCCAGAATTCAATGGAAGGTTCTGATACTCCCATATGAGTTGGGAGGGCTGGGCTCTCCAGATATGGAGCGATACTACCGGGTTGCCCAAGCGGCTCATCTGCATACATGGATACATGGAGATCCAAATACTCCACACATGATTCTGGAACGCTTGCTCAATGACCCATTGCCCCCTCCAGCTACGGCGTGCCAACCGGCTGACCGTCGCATAGGCGTACTGGACTCGATTAAATCCACAAATCACGCATGGCACGTGCTGTTGAAGGAGCAGGGATGCGTACTGCTGTACTCCCCACTTGTCCCTATAGAATGGGCGGTGTGGCTTGCACCGCTGGCGGAAAAGGGGGTCACGCGAGCTCTGAACAGGTTGGGTGTTTTAACATTGGGTGATCTATTCAAAGACGGAGTGGTTAAATCCTGGGAGCAGGTCGCATCCACAGGAGTTGAGACCACGCTATTGCTGCGATTTCAGTTCCATAGAGTCCGAACTGCGTTACTGGACCTTTTGGGCCCAGACCTGGCGGAGCCCCCGGAAATCCCGGAACTTACGTACGTGATCAAAACATCTTCGTCGCGCAAATTGATCTCTCATTTATTTAAATTAGCGGCACAGCACGGGGAACAGCAACTCTCAAAAGCCAGACTTGCGTGGCAGCGCGATCTGCAAATACAAATTGATGATGAAATGTGGAAGTACTGCTGTCAAAACACGAGGAAACTGTCTCTTAATGGAAGACACAGGCTGATACATTTCAAATATTTACAACGGGTATATTACACTCCAGAACGCCTACACAGATATGGGCTTGGACGGTCTGCAGAGTGTGAGCGCTGTCGTGCTCCAGTGGCAGACTTCATGCATATGGCATGGAGTTGCCCCGGTATCAATAAATTTTGGGACAACGTTTTTTCGGAACTGAGCCTGATACTGGATACGAACCTCCCGGCTAACCCGGCACTAGCGTTGCTGGGTTACTCTAAGACACTCCCGGTGGCATTACGTCGCCTGGCGGATATGGGCCTGCTGATGGCCAAACGAGTTGTCGCCATGTGCTGGATGAGGGGTCCGCTGCCAACCAAACGTAGATGGGCCAGGGACATGCTTTACTACTGTACACAATCACAAACTTATGGTGAGCTCCTTCCGCCTGTGAATAGACCTAAAAAAATTTGGGGTCTGTACCAGACATATCTGAACACCAGGGACAGTGCGGAGGCGGGACACGGTGGGTCCGATAACAGTCCGAGAATACTGGAGGAGGTAGTTGGCCCTATTGACTAGGCACTCATCTACAAGGGAATTTTCCTTGGGGAAGGGGAAGTACCTGGATGCATTCACACGAGGTGCGACGGGAGGTCAGAGAAACGTGGGCCTTTCAACAAACCAATACACCTGAGGGTATGTCACGATAGAGGATTGCCTGGGTGGTCTTGACATAATGGTGGGACGGGGCGGGGAGGATCCAGGGTATGGGAGCTTCCAACACAATGGCTGTGGGACGGGGACACTGTCTATTCTTCTAGGTGAGCGGGGTGAGCTAGCGGGCAGTTTGCATGTTTGGGGGGGGGCTGTTGGGTATAGTTCACATATCGTTCAGCGGAGAGGGATTGTAATGGTCTAACGCATTGCAGAACAGCCTCAACAGTGTTCTATGATGGAGTGACTACATTTCTCCTTGTGGGGCAGGACTGGGAGAAGGGCACCGAAATACATTGAAAACTGGAAAAGACTGCGTTTTATTGTACTGCACGCCGCCGGAACTACGGGTTGTCGGCTAAAGTGGCTGTGTTCGTTCCATGCAGGTAACGCATCCTAATTGTCTTTGTCTTGCTGCCGGCCCCCTGGGTTGTAGGCTGATAGCTGTGTGTGCTGAAAGATACCTGAATAAAGGTTTTTGAAATTCAAAAAACAAAACAAAAAAAGAAATAGACGATTATCCACAAGTACAAAAAGTAAGAGTAGTTCCGGGACTCTCCAAAGAAGTCCTCCTGGGTACAGATCTGCCTCACTTTCATGAATACCTGAAAACCATATGAAAACCATCTCCTGTTATGGATTGGTTGAGAGAAGCCCCCTTCTATAAGAAACAGACACAGAGCGCCAGAAAAATGGAAAAGAAACCGAGGGTAGAGAATACAAAAGAAATGGAAAAGTGTACCATTGCATGACAAACTATTCCTTCATGTCTACTCTTTTCTCCAGGTAGCATAAACACTCCTTGACGGAGCTTCCGGGCAGCTCAGAAAGATGACAACACCCTGATGAATGCCAGGAATCAAGTACAGGAGGACAACCACGAGAAGGTAGCCCCTATTTCTGTATAAAAAGGGTCTCCTATATAGGGTCAATGGGGTTCCCGACCAAAAGACAGAACAATTGGTAATTTCAGTTGATTTTCATGAGCAAGTTCTATACCTGGCCACTAGACAAGCTGGGGGCGCCCACTATGGGCAAGAACTCACTTTGAAACACATATTAGAAAGATTTTAATGGTCTGGTATTTATAGAGAAATGGTAAGATTCTTCACTGCCTACCCTAGGTGCCAGCTGGTCAATACCTTGAATGAAAAGAAAACCCTTCTGCACCCTCTTCCCATTATTGATATTACATTCCAACGTATAGAAATTGACCTAGTTGGTCCCCTATACCCAGTGCTTAATTTGTAAAATATAAAGTCCAGGTGCTCAAATGCTTGTCGGAGCCCACATCTACTTTTACCGGCTCTACCCGCTTCCTCCACTGGCTCCACCCACATCCTCAATGGGCAGATTTTCATGTATATAGCCATGTGCCATCGCCTTCCTCCAGAATCAGGGCATATGACCTCTCTAAAGGAAATTATGGTTAAAGTATGCATCTAATGGACGTTTCAATCTTGAATAATAAGATTTTTTTTTATTTTGAATCTCAACTGAACATGTGTTTGGATACAAGAATATTATGATACAAAGCTATTTAAATTATTACTGATTGGAGTTGCTGAGTGCACATTATATTGGAAATATTCCCATGTTGTCCCAAGTGTGGTTTGGGGAGCAGCGGACCCAGAAATTATTGCACCTGTACAGGGACTTTTAAAACGTGTATTCAAAGTTGGACAAGGGGTATGAACACTGAATGTGAGTATATGGAATTATATGGAATACATCAGCTGCTGCTGTGAATTAGCAGATGCCACATGACTGTATCAGTGGTATGCCCGGGAAGCTGTTATACTGGCTTGGATTTGCAGGCATAGAATATTGAAAGTGAATTACGAAAAGTTGTACTTTTACACCTTTGCATAGGAGTATGTTTGCAGGTGAGCAGTTGAAATTACAAGCATTCTACACGTAGATAGATTCCATTCGGGCTGATTTAAATTAAAGCTGAGTAACACATACAATACTATCTGCCCGAAAATATATGCTGTTGGACTACACGCCCTATTATCAAAGTGTGCAATCAGGTGGGCTCACAGATGTGTACCTGTGATTTATGTGATGGCACTCTCTGATGCCCATACATCTTACTTACAATGTCTCTTAGCTAGCTTGTGGGTGGACTGCTTGCAACACAGCTCAGAAACAGAGAGAGATAATCACGTTTCCCTCTTTTAAAGCAATGCTGTTGCAGCTCATGCAATTATACAGAGAAATTCTGAGTGAAATGTCTGCACTTGTCTTTAATCAAAGACAGTCACTTAAAACTGGAGCCTCATTACGAAGGTGTTCATTGACGGAGGACTCAGCTGTGAGTCTAGTTTTATGTGAGTGCGCTCTTAAAAGCAGATACATTTAACTGGTAATATCTCTGAGTTAGGGCATGGCCTGCTGAGAGCACAGCTCAGAAACAATGAGAACGAAGCAATCAGCGCTCTGTGTTCATGAGCTGTGAATCCACTCAGGCATTAACACAGGCGAGTTCCGAGTTAACTGTATCTTTGCACAGTGCAATAGCACAAAAAGTGGCTCACAGGTTTGCCCGCTCATTTGCTCACGTTCACGTCTATGAACAACGCGGGACAATGAGAAGTGTACCATGTTTTCTGCTGGACCCAAGCAGTTTTGAGTATAGCATTCATTATTATTCATTTTCAATCAACTACACAATAACTTCTTAGCAGCAAGTCGGTGTGTCGGTGTAAGAAAATTGATGGACAGAAACGCTGCGGAGCACAATTACTTTTGATTTTTAATCCATCGATCGTGTGATGTGATGGCGATGCTAAGAATGCTTTTCACACCATGTCCTGGAGAAAGTCAGTGTCATAAGTTGTCACGTCTTCCCTGTCGACCTTACTGTGGGCCGATTTTGCTAAAAAAAAAAAGAGGCCCCAATAACAAAACCAGGCCGGCCCTCTGCTTCAAAACCGGCTCAGCCCCAAACGTTCAAGCCCCCAGACCCGGGGTTGCACACTATGCCCGGTGGCATGATTACTCGGTGACACAGAGTTGTCACTAAAGTAATGCTAATACCAACCACCACACTCAAGAAAAAGCATCATTGGTCACTTACTGTAATGTTACTGCAGTTGCGGTTACTGCCTAAGAGGCCTGCTGCTGCACACTGCATGACATGCTGCGCTGCTTCAAATATCAGTGCCGGACTGACGGCGCCTGCCTGTGCTTCTCGTGTGCCTCGGTGCACCGGCAGCGCGGGATTTAAGAACTGTTAATCACGCTATTGCAGTTGCCACAGCCCCACAGGAACAAATCAAGCCTACAATCAGTGGCCCACCCACTGGCAACACGGATTTAAGCATCTGCATAGATTTATTATTGGCTCGCTCAGCTCTTATCCAGGGAGACAGTGTGATTGTGAACAGTCAATTATAAAAAATATATTATGTGTGATACCCATTGTGCTGTACTGCAGCAGTTGATGTGAGGTGGTACTGGCACTCAGGTCTAGAGTAGACCCGGCCCTGATAAATAAGTGCTGGTGGAAAGCACTGGCACAAATTAAGCAATGCCTATACCCTCCAGCCGGGGACATGAGTACATATTGGTCTTGGTGGAGTACGCTACAAGATTTTCCAAAGCCATTCCTCTCACAAGAATGACTACTTTTTCTGTAGCACAAGCAATGATTTAGTTATTTTACTGAGTAGGTTTACCCCAGGAAATCTTGACGGACCAGAGAACCCCCTTTATGGCCTGATTAATGAAAGAAATATGCAAACTCCTAGGAGTCCACCAGATCCGTACAGCCGTATACCACCCCCGAACCAATGGACTGGTAGAAAGATAGAACCAGACAATCAAAACTATACTCTGAAAAACTATCAATGATACAGGCAGGGATTGGGACCGTGAACTATCCCTAGTTCTCTTTGCCATCAGAACACACGAACAGACGTCTACCGGGTTTAGCCCGTTTAAACTACTCTTCGGAAGAATACCCCGAAAAGGAATAATGGACTGAAGAAAAAGATGAGGGGAAACCCCTACTGGGGTATATGCAAACCCTGAAAGAGACCCTAGCCACACTCTGGGAGAGTGTCCATAGGAATATGGAAAAAGCCCAATGAAGACAGAAAGCACACTATGAGCAAGGTAAGAGAGTTGTCCATAGGAGGCAAAGTATTAGTTCTCTTACCATCCTAAAAAATAAATGTTGGCCACCTGACTAAAGCCTTGAGTGGGAAACTCATATACATCACCTAAAGCATGTCTTTGATACGTTGAAACAGGCAGGCCTCACAATGAATCCCCAAAAGACCACTCTAGGCACTCACCATATAAAATAACTGGGGTACACCATAAGCAAAGGGACAATACAACCACAACTCAATAAATTAGAAACCATACAATATATTCCCGACCTACAACCAGAAAAGAGGTATGAGCATTCCTAGGTCTGGTAGGATATTATCGTAGATTTATCCCTCAATTTCCAGATGTAGCCAGCCCCCTGACAGATCTGCTCAGACGCGCACACGAGCCACAATAGACTGGAATGAAACACAAGAACACAGTTTCTACACTCTGAAACGTTTACTATGTCAAGCCCTGATATTGGTTTGTCCGGACTACAAAAAGCCATTCATATTACAGATTGACACCTCTCATCGGGGACTAGGTGCACTGTTGTCGCAACCCGACCTACATGGCCTTCTACACTCTGTATACTGTTCCTGAGTAGGAAATAGTTTCCCCGGGAAACACACTATGCTGTAGTGTAGTTCCTATATTCCCAATAGGCTCTACGCATTGGAATAATAATAGTTCCTATAGATTTGACCTAGGACTTAGGTCAGTAGGTCTATATCGAATATACTAAACTTAATTGTGAGTGCCAGCTAGCTCAGAGGTCATTAGAAACTTTCTTCAATTCACAAGAAGGCATTAGTTTCTGACAACCGCATAAACATGACAACTTTATTTCCATAGGACTGGAATAACCATCTTCAGAGTCATGGAAACAATAGATAAGTATTTCATTCAGTCAATTGTGCATGCTTCGTTTCTACAGAGTTTGCAGAGAAATGCTGAGACAGGCATTTTCAATAAAAGGTTTATTGAACAGTCTTCTTTCTCATGCAAGAGAGGTGAACTGCTACAATCGTTAGACAGAATGCAAAGTATAATGCATACAGCGAGAATAGTATTATGAAATAATACTGTAAGAGCATTGTATGGTTTCTAAGCCATATAAAAATACATATATAAATAACACAGACTAAAATACTCAACAGGTGCTTCTAAGATACGCCTACTCCAATGTACCTAACCTAAGTCTAGTACGCGGGAAGAAGTAAGTATGGTCTTTTGCATAGGTTTAGTTTTTGCCAAGAATATACCAAAGGTTTCTCTAGGTTCTAATCAGCTCTATACCTTAGAATGAAGGAGGTCTGGTATCTCTGTCTCGGGACTCGATTTCCAAACACCCCGCAAGGGGAGTCAAAAACACTGGAGCTGGATTCTCGCAGAGGAGGTCAGCTTCCTGATCAGTGCGTCAGCTGGAGAGTCGACTTCCTTCAGCACTTGCTGTAGCAAGCTGCGTCGGGCAAGTAGGTCTTCGAACTGCTCCGAACCACCGTGCTTTGCCATAGCAAGTGAAGGTATATTTATACCTTGAAAGTGTTTAGAAATGCCATATTTGACGTCATGAATGAACGCCTAAGGAATAGATGTTCATTGTAAAACTAACTGAGTTCTTAGAGAAATCATTATTCAAGCAAGGGGAAGTCCCTAATGGCTTAAGCTTGTTTTCCAAGAAATCGTTTTGACGTTTGGTGAACGGATGGAAGTAGCCATGCCTGTATTTGGGTAGCATGGACTATGCCTAGATAAGGGCTTGATTTCTATGCCTATATAAGGGCAACGTGAATTGTACCTACATAAGGGCATGAATCAGGATAATCCATTCGGAATCTAAAACGCCATACAACACCCACTCCACTTTCTTATGTACGACATTACTAAGTTCTAAACACGTTAAACATATCTAAACATGATGTGTAAAAACCCACCCAAAATAGATAAAAAATGCAATGGCACTGGTTGTACACAAAAGCGCATTGGTGCTGTACGCATTCAAAGCAATGTTTCATTCTAAGCATGTAGTTGACATTTGTAAATGCTGTCTGAATGAATGACGAAAATACATTAATGAAACGGCTCGTCAATACAGAAAGAAAAAAGGCCGAAACCATTTCATCTCATATTACATATGAATGTTGGTATGAGGATAAGGTCAAATATTGTCTCTGGAAGTTTTCAAAGAATTCTAGTTCTCTCTGATTAGTTCTAGTTTAAGCAGAGTACTTTGTGCCAAAAAATGAAAAATACAAATTTGGAAAAATTAATAATCATAGAAAAAAGAGTTCCAAAATTAGAACTTTGTTTTGAAAAAATGAAGGTCGAATTCAGAGTCTCTCAGAACACTGTGTGCCAAATCAAAAGTCAGTGTTATTGTTTGGTGAAAACATCAAATCTTCTAAGTCTGTAAAGAATTCGTCTACCACAGTAGGTGAGAGTTGGATTACCTCGTTAAGAAAATTAACCGCACATAGATGTGAAGCATCATCATCAGCGTTGGTCGCATTAGCAATGTTCGAATTGGAAGGTACCTGTGTGCATGTTTCCTGTCGTACCTCACAGTCAGCATTTTGCGTCTGTGAGATCTCAATGAATGCCTTCATCAGAATTGGTAGCCGCTGGGGACAACACAGTGCATGGGCCGTTACTGGTTCAAGATAAGTATCAACATCCGTTGGCATGACTGATGGGAGTATGAGACAGGTGTCCAACAGGTATTCTTCTCCACATAGCAGGCAGAGTAGACCGGGTAAGATGCAATCTTGCCAAATTGGTCTGAATAATAGAAACCATGTGGTATTCAATTCTCTTAGACGAGGTGGTCCCAATATTTGAACGATGCGCTCACGACTCTTCTTCGCCAGTAGAGTGGTCTCCACGGTGAACTGGGTGTCGCTGGTGACTTGGCTGGCCATATCGCAGAAGTAGGAGAAAAAATAGTATCCCTGCAGCAAGTCCCAAAATGAGAGGCAAACCGCCAAACACAGAGTGCACGAAGTTTGGAAATATTCCTAGGATTGCTTCAAAGGGTGCTAACAGTCCTGAAAAAACTGCCTTAAATACATGTACAATACCACTCGTATCAGACATGTTTAAGATACGACTTAACATTTCCGAGAAATGTATAGGGCAATTTGTAGTTAAGAGGGCATGTATCGCTGCAGAAGTCCTTGCGACTTGCAGATCATAGGTCTCTTTGGCCGAGGTCAGTGGCACAGTTTTCTGTAAAAGAATGGCTTTCATTCTGCTTAAAGAATCAATTTGTATAGAAGAGATGTTTAGAGAAGGCCATAACGGCGACTCCCGGACTGTGTTGGTTTTTGGAAACAATTCTTGCATACCACAAGTGACACTGGCTGACACAGTTACGAGATAAGGTAAACCTGGCAACATGCCACAGCAGCTGTGATCGTTTAACATAATGTAACTTCCATTTGAAAGTTGTTCAAAAAGAGGATCATTCACTGTAGCCAGAGAACCTTGCAGGATAAGTTGCTAGAGGAACCATCGCAGGGCCCGTGTAAATGAATACCCTGACAAAGGAGAGAACCGCTTAGTGCGTTTTCACAATTTTTACCACTAAGAAACTCCTCTCTTGCCCCACTCTAACATCTGTGTGTGTATGGTAATTCCCAGGATGTCTTGATGTATTCTTTGCCCAACCTTTCATATGAATGATTGTTCCATGTATAATCCATTCTGTGGCTGGCTTTTCAGCGACAGTAAATGGCAATCTTTCCAGTTTTTCAATGCTCAGCGCCGTATAGTCTACTCCCCTCTGTGCCCGTTTGATCTGTTTATCAGTGAGATTAAATTCTGAAAACAGTGACGTAGTATTGATTAAACGCTAAGGCACATAGCCTGAATGAAGTTTTTGCAACGTCCAACCTAATAGCATGATAAAACATAATTGCGACTGACCATGTTGCAACATGACCAAGTCCTGTTCCATTATGTCTACGGCAGAGGATACCATGCTGCCCAAAGAATATATCCTAGAAACAGAGTTGTTAACCCATTGTCAACTACAGAGAGAGTTTTCTCTAAATTAATACGATCAATTTCTCGTATTCATTCTGCAGTCTCTGCTTGCGTAATCTTCCATGCTTCATTAACAGCAGCATAAATACCGGCATATATAAAACGTTTATGACGCGGTTTTCTTGGTCCTAGCAAGAATTCCCTAAGATCAGTGCTATCTTTAAGTAAAGATAAGTGTTGTTTTACATCCTTGAGTGTAGATCTATGTAGCCATTCAAGGCACAGTTTCCCTACACTGTATGTTGTTACTATTCCTGGATGTTGTCTCTGAACATATCTTGGATCTGGCCTAGTAAATGTGAGCCCTGTGTTTTTGTCCGGAATCTATCTTAACAGGTGTTTGTGTCTGTGGACCAGATTAACCTTTTTTTTCCAATCTGGATCTGTTCTGTTGTGATGCAAAATAGTATGTACGTCAACCTCCCCATCTGAAGTGTTATCACTAAGGTGTAGGTATGGACGGATTATTTAGGTCTTTTATCTTGGTTAACCCAAGACAAGATGTCTGTTGCACAGTGCCATTCAAAAACATATTTTGCTCTGGGATGATGCAGGCTCTAAATAAAGCTTCTATCCCCTGCACTTGCCAATCTTTTGTGCCCCAGACAGTTTTTGTCTCAATGTGATCTGTCCAAAAGTCGAAACCTAGTGAAGACAGCTGAGCAAAAAAGGCTGCAGAATAAATTTGCTTGGTGTTTGTCAACATACTTTTCATTCCTGTCTTATTAACATTTTTAAAGTAAAATGATTCTGGATTGGAAGCATTAAAACCTGAAAAATCTGACAATTTTCCCAAAAATGTTTTCGAGCTATCCTTTGGTGGCGTATGACAATGTTCCCATTCGTTATACATCATTACATTTCTAGGGTTTACAGATTTGTGCAAGAAATGATGACCATAGTGATTATAACAATACATTTGTTCATGATCTGATGAACCTTCTAAGTATTCATGATTCGTAAATACAGCAGACATTTCTAAGTCTGATATCATATTATTAACAGTTTAAAAGTCCCAATCATCAGAAAAGGTACTAGATGAAACAAAGTCATTCAGGAAAATCTTGAACTGTTGTGGAATCTTCAACAGCTCCGCAGGGCCAAAAATGTCATAATCAGTTCTGTCTCAAGCTATACCCCCAGGTATAGGAACAGCTGTGATGCTCACTGACGACAAGTCGCTCTGTTCACAATGAGATTATTTGTGTGGCTTGAGTAGTAAGTTGATGTTCTTACTTGCTGTGTCCTTTTTAACATATCTTCCATTTATCAGCATTCCCAAAGTTATTACCAGAGTCAACCAAAGTAGAAGAAAAAGCACATCCAACATAATCCAAAATTCAATCCATGGTGAAACCAGATAAGTTTTTTCCAGGTGATGAAAAAATCTGTTGCTTGTTCTTTAAAAGTTCTTTTTACTGGGAGGAGGAGCCAAGCCGGAGACCGAGATGGCCGCCTAGGCACTCGGCTCCGCCGACCTTGTTGCTTTGTGCACTGATCCTGCATCCTATCCTGACCCCGAGCCGCATTCCTATGGAGGGGAAGTGTGGCGGTGCTCGGTGATGTGCTCCCGAACTCTCCATCAGCCGTAGATCCGGAGAAATGCTCTCGCCTCCTATCAGGCCCTCCGTAGCTGCTGATCCGGGGTTTTGCGTGCGAGGAACGGCCGGCCCCCGCTATCCTGGTGGTGATTGCCTGTGACGAGGAGGAGCCGGCTGCCCGGAGTGATCCGCCCGCATCGTTTGCCTCTTGCTGCGATCTCCGGTCCACCTAGTGGGTTGAGGGCCGGTAGCGCATTGAGGAACCGGGGGATTACACTTCATTTGGGACTTTTCGTCTGTGCATGGCTCGGCCGTTCCCTGCATTTCTCCTGAAGTAAGTCTGAGCGCCATTTTGTTCGCCGAGGGGTCGGTGTTTTGAGACTTGGGGGCACTGGTGTGTGATTGAGACCCTGACACCGCTGAGGCTGCCTTCGTGTCCTTTTCTGTAAACATCATGGAGTTTGCCACTTTCGCAATTGTGACTCACTTGTGCTCTGATGGGGGGCGAGAGGATGCCCGATCAGATGTGTGGGTCAGTGACACCCTGACTAACATGGCGGAGCCTGCAGTAGAGCCTATGGAAGGGATGAGCGTCGTGGACTGTGCTCATGGGACGTCGCCAGGGGTCCGGGATGTACTGATTGCCCTCGGTGCCCTTCGTGGCGCCATGATCTGCAGTGCTCGCGATCTGAGACGCAAATTGGAGGCCATTACTCCCGTAACCGGACACGCCTTGCTTGACTATCCGCGCGCTCAGGACATTATGCCACACCCTACACTTGAGCGGTCTGCTGAGTTCTTCCCAGTGGATGTGGCGGCTTTGGAGGGCCAGTCTCCCGCGATGACAACGGAACTATCGGCTGTCGCTAGGGATTGGGGACTGGTGCCGTTCGTGGAGCTTTCATTTGACGCCCTTCACAGTACACTGTTGCTTATGGCGGATGGCGGAAAACAACCCACTGGCCACTCCTTGTCGCCCACATTCATCTTCATGGTGGCTGGTTGGATGTACTCAGCTGGTGCAATCGAGCGCACGGGACAGGGCTGAGTCTGCTTCATTGATTGATGGTGTTGGTTTACCTGGTGACTACGAGGGGCGCGATCTGTTTTGACTGCCACTGCTCTCGCTTCTGTGTAGACTTTGTGGTTCTGGGCTCCGGGGATGGATGATTGGGTGCTGACATACTGATTTTTCTCCTCCTCCGCTTTCTTTCTTTCTTCTTTACTAACTTACTACATTTCGGGTCTCTTATTTAGGGCGACAGGCACACTGCTGGGGGGGGTAGGCCGTAGCCTTCTGCAGGGGTGCAGGGTGGGGGGTTGGGGGGGGGGATTTTTCTTTCTTGCTCTCTGTTTCTTCCTTGGTTCTATGGCCCTTTTTTTCTTTTTCTTTTTCTGTACTACCGTTCCTTAGGGTCTCTGCAGTGTTTTCGGTCTTGAGGGATGGGGCGCTGGTGTGCTATGATATGTAACTGTGTTAGGACTCCTCCTGATTTGTTCGCGTAGCCCTTTTTCCCTATTGCATTCGGGTTGCTTGTTGACCTCTCCCTTTGTGCGGACTACCTACAGGACCTGGAACGATTGCTTGATAGTGATCCTGTGATTTAAAGATTTGAAAACGAACCTTCTTTACTCCTGACTGCCTACACACATGCTTGCTCCTACGTTCTTCCTGCCTTTACGGGTCCTCCTGGTCTTGTGCTGCTACGTTTTTTATTATTGCTTTGCTATTATTATGACTTCCTTAGTGGCTGGCCAGGTGGTTGTAGGCCTCTGCCTGTAATTGCTCGCATTCATAAATAAAGGTTCAAAAAAAAAAAAAAAAAAAAGTTATTTTTACTGGCGTTGTTTCAGGTTCGCTGGGATCCTCAGAAAACGTATAAAAGTTAATTAAATAGCCAGAGGCAGTTCTGTCAATTGTAGGGATTGCATCAGGATTCATCGAAATCGCTGGAACCACTTGATCACTTGATACATTCGTGTAGTCTGATGATACTTCGTTGTAGACAGGTATATCTTGACAAACTGTTATTTGGGTCTCATGAGGTGATAGTTCCAAAGCTTTGTTGCTTAGTCCTTCATCTTGCGCTGCAGATTCTTCAAAGGTGAGGAGTCTCTCAGTTTGAACCTCTTGGTTAGTAGCTAGATTAGGTCATCTGCTACATTGGCGGAGTCCACTTGCCCTACTGCTTATGATCGGCCACATGATGTGGTTTGACCAGGTCGATTGACACAAACCTGTTCTCCTTTTTATCAGCAAGGGGCAGCAGTAATACTGTTCTTGATCCGTTGATTGCTAGGACAGATACTGGTTGTCTGGCCCAAATTCCTTCTTGTCCGCAATCTTCTCTCTGACTAGATCCCCAAGCTTAGGAATCCAGACAGGCCTTGCTGGGACGGAAGGTTTCTCTTCAGTGGTGGTTGGCTTCAGGAACACATTACTTTGTTTCGTTCTTATTTCATTTAAGTCCTGTAAAACAGCCAAACGGTCTTTGATATCAAAGGGTTTTTATTCTACCACTGAAGTCTGACAATCGTGATCCGATATTAACATTCTAGTGCCAAAAAGGAATTCATATGGAGTGATACCCCCTAGTGAACTTCTTGGCAGATTGTTAGGGCTACGTTGGACACTTATTAGATGTTTGACCTACCAGTCATCCGAGCCTAATACCCTAGCTGTTATAGATTGCTTTATGTCCCTTTTTTTCTCTCCACTACCGAATTTCCCTCAGGATGGAATGGACTAGAGTACTGCAATGCAACGCTCAATTTGGCCATGGCCTCCTTGTAAGCTCGAGAGCTAAACGCAGGACCCTGGTGAGAATGTAGCGTGCCGACTGCGTATGTGCTGATAAAGAATCGCAAATCTTTTAGAACAGTTTGAGCGTCAGCCGAGCGATGAGGCCACATCCAAATGAATCTTGAACACAAATCCACTGCGACCATGATATCTTTATAGATACCATCCCTCTGTAAGGGACCGCAGTGGTCCAGGTAAACACAAGCTAATGGTTTATCTGAAATTAACAGGGGCGTCTGCGCAGGATGTTTCACTGTAGAGACTTTCATCTTTTGGCAGATATCACATTCCAAAACATAGTTTCTGGTCTCTTTCCTCATGCGCAGCCACCAGTATCTTTGTTTTAATAATGACACTGTGGCGGAAAAACCTGCGGGTGCGAGGCAAGCCCTTCATGTACTGCTAAAATTAGTCCTAATCTATGTTCCATGTTTGGAATTACTCTATCCCCCACTCCAGGGATTCGAGCAAACGGAACATTGTTCACATCAGTTATATACGAGTATTTGAGTGGAAAGCCTTTCAGTAATGTTTTACCACTGTCTTTACTTGAAGCATTGACAGCTTGCATTATTTCACCGTCTATTTTCATTTTTGAACGAGTGATTGCAGCTACGGAAGCCATTTGCACAGCTGCCTTCGCGACTTCATCAGCTAATGAATTCCCTTCAACCTGAACGCCATCACGTTGATGACTCAGCGGATCACTGACATAATATCGATTACACTAATATAGAATTACACAAATATCGAGGATAAAATATCGAATACAAAAATATCGAATTCCTATCTACAAACAGGTAAGTACAAAATATTGAATCAAAAATACAGAAAAAAATATATACTTATTCAAAATATCGATTTTTTTTAAATGTCTTTAAAAGAATTTAAAATGTATTAAATATTAAAAATTATTAACTAAAATATACTTAAAAATACTTAAATAACCTTAAAATGATTAAATAATTAATGTAAGTTATAAAAAAACATACAATTTTATTTTTCAAAACATATATATATATATTAACATAATATTAATACAAGAATATACAATATTTTTACCGTAGGATAGCAGGAGGGTAAAATTTACTATTCCCACTCCAGTGAGTGCAACAGTAGGAAAAGCGCTGGATAGCGTAGGGGTAAAAATTACTATTACCACTCCAGATAGTGCAACAGTAGGGAAAGCGTTGGATAGCGTAGGGGTAAAAAATACTATTCCCACTCCAGAGAGTGCAACAGTAGGGAAAGCGTTGGATAGCATAGGGGTAACAATTACTATTCCCACTCCAGCGAGTGTAACAGTAGGGAAAGCGTTGGATAGCGTAGGGGTCAAAATTACTATTCCCTCTCCAGAGAGTGCAATAGTAGGGAAAGCGTTGGATAGCGTAGGGGTAAAAATTACTATTCCCATTCCAGAGAGTGCAACAGTAGGGAAGGCGTTGGATAGCGTAGGGGTAAAAATTACAATTCCCACTCCAGAGAGTGCAACAGTAGGGAAAGCGTTGGATAGCGTAGGGGTAAAAATTACTATTCCCACTCCAGAGAGTGCAACATTAGGGAAAGTAAATACTTCATTTATTAATAAAAATAAATTAAATATTAATACCAATAAAAAATTATTTAAAAGCAATTATCAATTTTATTTAATATAATAATTAATCAATTAGAAATAAAAATAAAAAATAATTATTAAAATTCATTACCTATTAATACAAATTAATTACCAATTAACAATTAATTAATTAGCAATTGAAAATTAATTAACAATTAATTCAAAGTAAATACCAATAAATAAATTAAAATATTTAATTAATTACAATTAAATTAATTCCCACCCTATTCCCCTATAAACCCACAACCCGCTACAGAATTAAATTATGCAATAATTAAATAACATAAAATTAATTACTTAAAATAAATTATAAAAGAAATATACAATTTTCACACATATACTAACATACAAAACACTTTAAAAAATTGTATATTATAAAAAATTCGATACATTTAATATCTATATTATGTAAATGTAATTGTATTTATATAGCGCACTTCTACCCAGAGGTCTCGTAGCGCTGTATTCATACCGCTGTGAAACCCATCCTGGCTTTCCTGTGAAATGTCCACTCCTGGGCACCCCCTAGGTGAAGCCAGGTATCCAAGCGCTGCTGGGGCCGTTGTGGAGATTAAGCAAGCTATTTCCCAGAGTCACAGAGTGAGACCCATGATTAGACTAGGCACAGAGGCGAGAATTATCAGGTCCGGGGAAATTGAGTCCAAGAGCTGCCGAGGCGGGAATTGAACCCTGGTCCCGGGCCAGACCTCTGCATCAGGGTCTGCCGCTCTAACCATTGAGCCACGCTTCGATATTTTGACTTTCTATATTTACAAAAATCGTTATTAAATTACTTACCTTAAATTCGATATTTTTTTTGACTATATTCTGTCCATTCGATATTTTGTACATTCTATATTTTGACTAAGCCTGGGCGTCCGAATCGGCTACGCCCACGGAGTAGGCGTAGTGTTGCCTCCTACGCATTTTGCGTAAACAGCGTAGCCGGCAACACTACGCCCACTCCGTGAGCGTAGCCGAGTCGGCCGCCACCCGCCTCCCTCCCGCCCTCCCCTACATACATTATTTAAGCAAACTACCCTTAATAAAACAATTTTAAAGCACTTACCGTGTCCGGGGCTCGTCCGGGGCTCCCTCTTGGAATAGCGTCCCTTCATAGATACCAATGCGCATGCGCGGCCGCCCGCGCATGCGCATTTCTCGGGAGAAATGCGCATGCGCGGCCGCCCGCGCATGCGCATTGGTATCCATGACGACGCGATTCCAAGAGGAAGCCCCGGACGAGCCCCGGACACAGTAAGTGCTTTAAAATTGTTTTATTAAGGGTATTTTGCTTAAATAATGTATGTAGAGGAGAGCGGGAGGGAGGTGCGTAGTGGGGCTACGCGGAGTGCGGGAGTGGGCGTAGCTTCTCGCCCACTCCACGTAGCTCCGCGGAGCCCCACTACCCCCACTACGCCCAGGGTTAATTTTGACTTCAATATTAGTGCTATTCTATATTTTTGATTCGATGTTTTGTCTTTATACCGACTCAGCGTATGTATCACGTGAGTGTTTTGTAGTCCTTTTCGTAACTGAACTACTTGTTCCCAAAGCAGTTTATGCTTGATTGTGCCACCTTTTGCATCTTTGTAACCGTTTTGAAGCCAGTTTTGCAAGTATTCATTGTAAGATTGAACACAATAATACGAATCGCACACTATGGGGTCGATTCTGATCCTGGAAAAAAAACGTCCGTACGATTCGTATCCGGAGCCCTCTCCGTACGAATCGTAAACATGCCGTACAACCCACGAGTACGATCTGGACCAGGGTATGAGGACGCGATTCGTACGGTCCACGTCAGGTAAGGGCGGTTCGTACGGAAAAGCACACAATGACATACACACCGTACGGTGCGTACACCCCATGATCGCAGGGGTACGCACTGTACCCCTGCGATCATGGGGTGTACGCACCATACCCCGCGATCGCAGGGTGTACGCACCGTACCCCTGTAATCATGGGGTGTACGCTCCGTACCCGGGGGGCGTTCTGTACCTGTTTCGAGGTGAATTCTGCTTCTCCAGATGTTTTCGGCTCCCGTAGGAAAAGCGTCATACGGTGCGTACCCGACACAAATCGTACGGAAAAGCACACAATCACATACACACCGTACGGTGCGTACACCCCATGATCGCAGGGGTACGCACCGTACCCCTGTAATCATGGGGTGTACGCTCCGTACCCAGGGGGGGGGTTCCGTACCTGTTTCGAGGTGAACTCTGCTTCTCCGGATGTTTTCGGCTCCCGTAGGAAAAGCGTCGTACGGTGCGTACCCGACACGAATCGTACTTGCTGGGTCGGAAAAACCAGCTGCGAACCGTACGGATGTCGCGTGCAGCAGGTTCCGAGGGAGATTCATACGGGGATTTGATTTGTACGGTCTCTGTACGATTCGTACGGAGTCCAGCTCCTGGTATGAATCGTACTTCGTCGTACGTACGGAGGACGTTGCAGGGTACGTATGGGAAAAACGCTCCGTACGGATATTCGGAGCGGTTTTTCTCGAATTGGAATCGACCCCTATGAGTGTGGGGAATTCACGATCTGTATTTTCAAGTGCCGTCTTGAATGCTTGTAGTTTAGCTCGCTGAGCTGTACAATCTCCTACAGATTGAGTTTTAGTGACCATTGGTTGGAATTTGCCATTGCGCCAGCGACCTTTAATGATTGCGCACACCGCACTATAGGATTGTTTACCCCACGTAGCGGATTGAGCTGATCCGTCAGTATAAATTATACATTCATACTGCTCTAGATGCAGAATTTTAGTAGGTAGAGGACATTCCTGTTCATATTGTAAAAATGCTTGTGTTTTCAAATATGGGTCAAAAACGTATTCAACGTCTGTTGCAGCAAGAGAATTAACCTATTGTATCCATCTCGGATGTAAAGCTTTAACATTTGGAATGCTCGCTTTCATCTTTGCCTCTAAGGCAGGTACAGGTGTAACGACCATTGTGCGCTTTCCCTGTGCAATGGCGCTCTCTTTTGCTACTGCAGCTTGAACCGCTGTCAGAATTTTTCTGCTGAAGTGAATTTCATTTCTGCTTGTGTGTACAAGTGTGATTTGTAAGCTATTGGTACTTTTTCACCTTCATTAAAAGTTAAGTACGTGAATCTGCATTGTCCTGGAATGATTCGGATCACTAAGTTGCGTATGTTTACGCGTGTTTGCAAATGATTAGTTGCTAACATGTCTGTTTTGATTAGTTCCTAGAGAGGTTTAACCCTTTCTGCATAATTTAGAATGTATGTTCTTTCGAAATTTAGAAAACCTAGAATTCACTGTAAGTTTTTCAGCGTTTTTTGAAGGTTGGAGCAGCGCACATTTCTCTAGAAAGTTTTCTGCCAGGCTTTTGCCTTCACTTGAAAATTCATATCCTAGAAAAAGGATGTTGAGGTGGGTAATTCTTGATTTTTAAAAATTACATTTATACCCTTCAGAGGCGAATCCAAGTATAATTGTATTCACCCTGTTCAAGTGCCTTTCCAAGTCATCGTCTGTCAGATAGATGTCAATGACATATGATAATGCCTCATCATCATAGGTTTGTAGTAACTCTGTTACTCTAGCTGAAAATAACCCAGGACTATTCTTGAATCCCTGTGGGAGATGACAGAATTGACGCTGTGTCCCCATAATTGAGAAGCGGTCAAATACCTACTTTCTGGTGCAATGTTTTGACAGAAGAAACCGTTAGAAATATCTAATGTGGTTTTATAGTTTTTACGGCCAATGTTATTCATTAGTGCTGCACTGTGTGCATTCAGTACTGCAAACATTTTGCAACAAGAGTTTAGATGTCTGTAATCCAATACTAGACGAAAAGTATTGTCTGGTTTGGAGACAAGAAACAAAGGATTGTTCATTGTCGAGGTGCATGTTTCAATCACCCCTTGGTATTCAAGTTGATCTAAGATCTCCCTGACCTGTTTTTTAGCTTCTTGCTTAACTGGGTACTGCCTTTGTGCAGTTGGTTGATTTTTTAACTAGATTTTATGGTGAGGAGAAACCTCATCCCATCCTACATGATTTTTGCGTAATGCAGGAGCTTGGGCTACCGCCCATTTCCTGGCATAGGTATATTTTAAATAAATTGGAATGTGATTGGAGAAGGCTGGCATAATGATTTCTTCGCCATGTGGGCACTCCCTGACAAATTGTGGTTGCCAGTCTTGTTTAGCAAGAAGAATGTCATAACCCTTAAAGAGTCGCTCCCAAAAGAGTGCTCTCACTTTTCTTGGTATGTCCCCCTCCATCCCGAGTGTTATTTTATATAGCCTATGTGGATAACTAACCCTGGTATCTGCAGGTTCAACTTGAATGAACTCATTCAAGTCCACTGTCTCCAGGCGATCCTTCAAGTTCTTGCGAGCTATGGTGACTTCTGCTGCGCTGTCCAACATTGTCTGAGCCCATTCCCCGTTCTTGGGTTGTGTCCTCAAGATCCTCGGCATGTCTGATTTTTAGACATGCTGCCTTCTTTTTGGTGAATTTAAGTTTCTTGTTTTTCTGAACGTGTTGATCGTCTCTGAACTTCACACGTTCTTCTTCGTTTTCTGACTGTCCTTTTCTTTCGGATTTCTGTGACGAAGTCTGAAAGGTACGAGAGGATCATGTATCAGTGTCTTGATATCTATCAGGTTTTCCCAAATTATTCCTATTCCTGAGGTTATACCTCCTTTCAGAGGGCTCCTTTTGAGGAGACCACCTCTGGATTGAGAACGCTTCTCTTAAGAAGTTTGTTTGCTATTTTCCCTCTTCTTTTTTTTTTTTTTTTTTTTTGAAAACCTTTATTGATATCAAAAGAAGACAGGTCGAGGCCCACAACAAAGCCGGCTGGCCGCAGTGTACAAAACAATCAGGAGTCAACAGGCAAATATTACATAATCAATCAGCACAAGCAGAGGCCGTACAATCGCAATAGGGGAGAAGAGATACAGAAACTAAAGGGCTAAAACGCAGGAGTAAATAAGGCTTAATTTTATAATAGGGGGAGAGGACGTATGACAGGCTCACTTGCAATACGGAGGCATCCGACATCCCGTAACCAACCTCAACATTAAGAAGGGGGCATGGGGCAAAATATCAGGGGGACAACACAATGCAGTCAAGAAATCAGGATATGTGAGACACAGTCAGCCCCTGAGCATTATCCTCGTAACACGCCCGCCACCCGAGACACTACCAAGTCAGAACAGAGGGATCGGAAAGATAATGCAGCAAACCCCGCCCGTCATAGTACCCGTCTGGGACACAGGAAGGAAAAAAGGGGGGGGGGGACTAAGCAGGGAGGGGGGGAGAGAGGAAGGGAAAGGAAAATGGAGGGAAGAAAAACAAAACAATAAAAAGGGAATAAGGAAATATGAAAAAGAAAGGCAGAAGACACGCCGACACAGGCCCCCCACGACGGGAAGACAGGAGACAAAAAGGATTAGCGGCCCAAGCGGGGGCATGGAGATCGGGAAGAAAGACAGCCGAAATATAGCAGGATGAGTAACGACGCCATACCCCCACCCGGAACACACCATAGGAGGTCGGGACAGACGCGGCCTCACGAAAAAGAGATACAAAAGGGCCATAGAACCAGAAGACAAACAAAAAATAGAAACCCAACCCACCCGTCCCACCCTGCACCCCTGTAGAAGGCTATGGCCTACCCTTCAAACAGCGTGCCTGTCGCCCTAAACCAGAACCCGAAATATAGCGAGAAGAAAGAAAGAAAAACAAGACAAAAAGGCAACAAAAGCGGAGAAAAAAAGGACAGGAGGGAGGAGCAGAATAACTATAATCCTAACGGTCGGCCGCAGCCCCCCGCCCAACCGGACAATCACAATCAAAAACAGACCAGGACGACATCCCATCATGCACCACAAAATATTAGGAGAAGGGGACCTCCCACCTTCCTACGATCATAAACAATTGTGAAACGAAATCATATACCGGGAATCAAGAAGAAGTCGTACATTTCACCCCCAACCCTTTCGAGCGACAAACCCCACCCACCACATGGCAATGTATAACCACATACTAAATACGAAATCAGCATATAATCGAGTGGAATGGTGACTAGCATAGCTACATGGGGGGTAGATAGATCCACAAGTGAGCAGTAGTCCAAACTGAAAGTATCGATGCATCAACAATCGAAGCACGAGCCATGAAAAACAGGAGTTCAATTGCGCCACTGGAGCGGGCGAGGTGGTCCCAATTATAGACACAGGCAAAGTCATCGAAGCAGGCACAGGAGGAAGTCCACCCATAGTTTCAGGCAACAATGTCGAACAGGGTCGTAGTACAGCATCCAAGTCCCCGGGGCCCGAACCTTGAAAAGCAGGACGCCCCAGAGTTACCAGCACACTACACGATCCTCGATCAGTGGCAGAGACACTCAGGTCAATCGAGGGGGGTGAGGCAATGAAGTCATCGAAACAAGAGGGCGACAAGAAGAAACGGCCGCCCAAAATGGCGGCAGATCGTGGCGGACCCATCGAGACGCCCAGGGCCAGGGAAGCGTGCAGGGATCTCAGGGCTTCCAGGATATCTCTGACTGTCGGCTCACGCCCACCAGATCCGATCTCCACACAATTAGGCACCTCGAGCCCGCCGCCACAGGGCGACTCTCGTTCCGGAGGGCCAGCCGCCATTTCGAGAAGCAGCCCAATCGCCGCCCACGAGGACCCCCGGAAATAACAGTTCTCAAATGTAGGACTTTACAAGCGCCGGGGGTCCCAGCAAGGGCGGCCTCGATGGCAAAAGGATGTCCGGCCAAAACGGGTCTCCGCCAGCACCAGCACCGGCGCCCCAAACAAGCGGAGTCCGGGCCCCGAAGACCAGGGCCGCCGGACAAAGCAGCGGCGGGGGGAGACCCCTTCTCAGAATCAGGTCCCGGGGCTTCTCACCCACTTCGGCCGCGCGGCCACCAGGGCAGACCCGGGTCAGGATCGCCGGGATCTTCGCACATCGGCTCCCAACACTGGTTCTCGCTCTCGGCCGGGGCCGAGAGCCATCGGATCCCACCAGCCAGGTCCCGGTCCAAGTCCCGCGGAGGCCCCGATCCTTCGGAGGACACAACTCCGGAGCCACTGCACGCCGAGACCCCGGGGTCAGATGGTAAGTACAAACAAGCCGTTATGTTTCCAATTCCCCAAAAATGTGCCGTCCCGGGACAGGGTAAAAGACAGGATAAGCAATCAGGATGGAGGGCTGCGGGAGCCGAGCTAAAGGGCGACCATTACGGCCGCGAGCTAGGCTCCTCCACCCTCTTCTTTTTAATAGTGGTAGGAGTGTTTTAGTAAAGACCTTTATTTATACAATTCAATTAGATTTGGTATATTACTAAGTAATTCTTCATTCGACATTGCTTCAATGTCAGGGTCAGGTCTGTAGTTGGCTAAAGCTAGCCATATTGCTCCTGGTCTACCTAGTGGACCTAGCCTGGTAATGTGATTTATATGTTTTAGGGCGCCTTTAAACCAGAGCGCATGCTCCTGGTAAGTTAGTGGAATTTCAACATCCTCGAAAGGAATGTATTCCGTTGGTGGTTCATTTTTTTTGTAGAAGTGAAACACATCTGTAACTGGATTTGCTTCAGGGAAGACTATCCATGAATAGAATACCTCTGTCTGATGATATTCATGTGCCCTATCACAAAAACTACCCTACCACCTCTCGATGTTAGGCCATTTTTTCTAAGTTTTATAGTGATGGTCCTCCTTAAATTTTGAGGAATGCTTATGGCATCTTCGTCGGTTTCTTGGAAACCTGAAATGTTAAGAGCTGTATCGGCTTGATCAGCCGCAGTTCCACTGGCCCCGGGAAGTAATTTGTCTGCCATTTTGTTGACTGAAAGTTTGCAAAGCAAGTTTCAAGGAAACAAAGATAAGGTGCACAATATTTTGGAACACTGTATCCTTCAACGTTGAATAAACCAAAACTAATACATAGGATTTCGTCCTACTCAGCTATGGAGGATATTATCCTTTTACCCACTCCAGACGTCTATTGGAGTATTACGGAAAAAAGGGGTCTCTGAGAAAAGCAGGAGTGAGTTACTTTAGTATCTAGCGTTAAATTGTTGCCTTACCAAACGTTGGGTGCCATGTAGTATAGTTCCTATATTCCCAATAGGCTCTGCGCATTGGAATAATATATCCTATAGATTTGACGTAGGACTTAGATCAGTAGGTCTCTATCAAATATACTAAACTTAATTGTGAGTGCCAGCTGGCTCAGAGGTCACTAGAAACTTTCTTGAATTCACAAGAAGGAATTAGTTTCTGACAACCACATAAACATGACAACTTTGTTTCCCTAGGACTGGAATAACTATCTTCAGAGTCGTGGAAACAATAGATACATATTTCACTCAGTCAATCGTGCATGCTTCGTTTCTACAGAGTTTGCATAAAAATAGTGAGACAGGCTTTTTCAATAAAAGGTTTATTGAACAGTCTTCTTTCTCATGCAAAAGAGGTGAACTACTAAAATCGTTAGACAGAATGCAAAGTATAATGCGTACAGCGAGAATAGTATTATCAAATAATACTGTAAGAGCATTGTACGGTTTCTAAGCCATATGAAAATGTATACATAAATAACACAGACTAAAATACTCAACTGGTTCTTCTAAAATACGCCTACTCCAATGTACCTAATCTAAGTCTAGTACGTGGGAAGAAGTAAGTATGGACTTTTGCATAGGTTTAGTTTTTGCCAATAATCTACCAAAGGTTTCTTTAGGTTCTAATAAACTCCATAGCTTAGAATTAAGGAGGTCTAGTATCTCTGTCTTGGGACTCAATTTCCCAACAAAAACACTGGAGCTTCCTGATCAGTGCGTCAGCTGGAGAGTCGGCTTCCTTTGGCAATTGCTGTAGGGAGCTGCGTCGGGCAAGTAGGTCTTCGAACTGCTCCGAACCACTGTGCTTTGCCATAGCAAGTGAAGGTATATTTATATCTTGAAGGTGTTTAAGAATGCCATGTTTGACGTAAAGTCGGGCATATGAACGTCATGAATGAACCCCTAAGGAATAGATTTTCATTGTAAAACTAACTGAGTTCTTGGAGAAATCAATATTCAAGTAAGGGGAAGTCCCTTACGGCTTAAGCTGGCTTTCCAAGAAATCGTTGTGGCGTTTGGTGAAGTAGCCATGCCTGTATTTGGGTAGCATGGACTATGCCAAAATAAGGGCTTGATTTCTATGCCTATATAACGGCAACGTGAATTGTACCTGTATAACGGCATGAATCGGGATAATCCATTCGGAATCTAAAACGCCATACAACAATGCCACTATGGAAAAGGAATGTTTAGCCATAAAATGGGACATGGAGGCAATACAATATTATCTGTCTGGTCAATCCAACGCCCCCCAAACCTGGTTAGCTACCCATAATGACACAAACCCTAAAATTCTTCGATGGTTCTCAACCTTGCACCCATTCTCGTTTCAGATTCCAGGAAAAACCCAGAGTAATATTAATTACCTATCCCGGTATCCAGTTTCTGCATGGCCCGATTGTCCATACCTCGGTGAAAAGCAGTGTGGTACAGCGGTCCCCGGGTGTGAGAATTCCAAGATGGCCGCAGCGATACCGCCTTCAGGCGTACCAGTGCTGGAGGCATACACCTCGCTAACGCCTGAGACACAGCCCCAAAAGGAAGAGATGAGGCAGGCAGCGGGGAGACCAGTGAGAGAGAAGGAGACGCGAAAAGATGAGGAGGATGAGGGGACTCGGTCAACAAGGGCGCCAGCAGCCTGAGAAGAAGAAGACAAGAAGAAGCAAGAGGGGGAAGCAGAATCACCACCTGGAGACGAAATCTGTGTATCTAGTCATCCCCTGGGGGAAGAGAATGGCGTGATCCCCATGACTACGATCCCAGAGGACCGTAGCCTAAGGCAAGTCCCACTCCTTTGTTTTTTCAGAGGCTGGGGGCGAAGCAGGGATAACCCCAGTAGACTCACACTACAAAGAGAACCCTTTTCACTTTTCCTCACATTCTGTGCTGGCACAGTGGCGGTGATAATCGGCTTACTTAAGATACAAACTAGGAGTCTGATCTATATATTCTTTTTGTCCTATTTATTTTTTCTTCCCTGAGAGAGAGACGGACAAGCTCTGAAAAGGAATATGGAACCAAACTCTGACCAGATGGGAAGGCCAACCCTGACCAGAAGAGAAACAGGAGGGCGTCTTTTGCTTTGGTTGTTTGTTACTGTTATGACGGTGTAGACTCTCTCTCTTTTGGGGTTTGAAGGGACAAGTAACTCAATAAACATACCGCACTCAAATCAATGTGAATTCTCAGATGCCTTGACCTATTTTTAGGTAGGAAAATTACCAACCCATTGGAACTTAAGGTATTGGTGACTGAAAGGGGAGATGCCACAAAGGCATACAGTCATAATGTTACACAGATGTACAAAAATAGAATCTGGAATACAGACAGTCTCACAAGGATTGTTAAAGTGCAAATCTTCCACCCCTGGGTTTGTCAAAAGGGGAAACCAACAAAATAACCCTTACCTACTATATTAATCTCACAGATTCAATGTAACAAATACCTGTCTCCAGGCTTTTACACTGAATAAATGGGAGCCCATAGAGGGCTATTGGTTTTAACATATGTTTTTCACTATAAGTAAGTCTGTTCTATTTACTTTGCTGTGAAGTTTCATACAAGGTAGATCAGGCCTATGGCATTTCACATATTTTTCTGAATGGGCCCATCAGATCCAAAGCCTTGACCATTGGCTTGTTACCAAAATCAAACCTGGCCATTTGCATTCAGCATAACCTTTCCCAGAAGGCAAAACATGCAGTAGCGGCTCCTCCACTAAGGCGAAGGAGAGTCTCCCCACTGCTTTCAAGCAGTGTAAGTAAGGGAAAAATAGAATGTTAAAACTCAATGTTATTATAATTTTATTTTTTCCTGCTATGACAGTGTGACAGCTTGGTGGGCGGGCGGCTCTGCTCTCAGAGCAGGGGGGAGTAGTGGGTACTCTGTTAAGTGTGCATGTAAAATGTTCATGCGCACTTTGCATGTTCTCCACCCAGGCTGCATTACAACCTGGGTGGAGAACATGCCCAGGTCCCCGGTCCCCGTGTGAGTGCTGGACTATGGCCCTCAGACCAATCACAACGCTGTATTGCAGCATTGTGATTGGTTCAGGGGAGCCTGGAAGCCTGGGTGCTTCCTGTTCAGCTGGAGGAAGGGATGTGGAGAAGACATGAGGCGAGAAAGAGAGATGCAGTAAAGAGGTAAGTGGTATTTACTATTTCTCCGTCCCCGTCTCTTTCTCCCGCCGCAGCACCCTCCCCGCCCCACCACCCCTGATCCGTGCCAGCTGCTGCTGAAAACATGCTCTCTTTTTCAGTGGAAGCATGTACCTTAAGCTGAGCCTAAGTCCCTTTGTCTGTGCTGCTTCTCTTTTGCTGATGAATACATAAGGTCTGACAACAGTTGCACTGTCAAGAAAAGTGTAACAAGCACTGGCAGTGTCACACGGCCGTGCTTATCTTCACATACAGTTGCGACCCTTTACCAAATGTATTCTTCATACATAAGGTTCTGTATTTTTAAATAGCAAATGCTAGGAAATTGCTGTTTCAAACACTGAACTCATAGTACAACACTATTTGCAATTTCTAAATTGTGAATCTGTATTTCTATTTAGGAATCAGAAATTTTACTTTATATGCATAAAGCCCTGAGGCTCAGAGATATGACTCAGTAAGACGCACACACATCTGTTTACCACCCTGGATTCAGTGTAACTGCAATCATGGGTAGTTCTAAATCAGGTGGTAGTGCACCATGGATTCAATGTACATAGTAAGAAGATGTGAGTAGAGGAGCGAATTGAATCACTTAAACATGAGGTGGAATCCATCAGGGCTCGTAGTCTTGTCTACCTCCATTCCTGAGATGGCGTCTGCTACATTTTCCATCATTCTAGACTGGTTGAGTTTGCCTCGGTCCTCATCATTTAGGATTTCTAGGGCAGGTTGTTTTCAGGGATCAGTCCAGATATGCAGTCCTTATCTGACAGTGATGTTTTTCGTATAGAGCTTTGGTAGAATGTCGTGAGAGCAGGCAATTTGAATTGCAGCAGTCTCCCCTCGCCTCGAGGAATGTTCTATTTCAGGCATAATTCAAGATACAGTTTCCCCAAAGGCTAGCCAGTATGAAAGTTCCTCTGCCCCATCTGATGAATTCAAACATTCACAGACAGAAGTGCCTTTTTTTTTTGTGGAGTTATGTATAGCGCGAACTAGACCCGAAGGTATCAGAGCACTTTACATGAGCACCAGTTATGTTACAGATGCACACATTCATTTTTGTTAGGCACGGAAGGATTACGTGATTTGTCCAGAATCACAGAATGTTGAGCGTCCCTGCCGATACTTGAACCCGGTTACCCAGCTCCGAGGTCGACCGTCCTAGCCGTTTCTCCACATTCTCTCCCTTCATCTAAGTTTGGGATTGGGCGCTGCCCAGTAACCTTTTTTTTAATTATTTATATTTTAGTTGATGAAAGTACATATAATGTAAAACACAAAACAAAACTCACACATCCCAGCATGTCTTCTAATGGCCTAGGCAGCGCTCAACCTCATCCAGGTCCACAGAAAGACCATGGGGCATATTAGCAATATTTATCGCTAAATGAGTTTAGCGCATTTTTTTTTTCGCCACGCATCACCGGATATTATTGCTGAGATAACGTGCTATTAGCAACGTTTATCTCAAAAGCGATAAAATATCGGGCGATAGCGCCACAATGCATGAATATCGCTGGAAATCCAGCGATATTCAGGCATTAACGCTAATAGGGACTTAACCTGAATATCCACCTCCCATTGGATATAGAGGTTAAGAAGTGGTCTGAGCAGGCGTTAGGTTTTGGCGATATTCGCGCTTAGAGGAACTTTTTTCATCGCTTTGCCTGCCTTGCTAATAGGCGATAGCTGTGTTAGCGACTGCTTTCAGTTGCTAACAGGTTGGGTACGCCCACTTTGCATGTCATTAGCGATAAATACCGGTCGCTATCGCATAAAAGCTGTCGCTAACTGTTGTTAGCGACAACTTGCTAATAGGGCGATAAAATTATCGCCGCTTTAGTGGGAAAAAGTCACGCTAAAGCGGCAATGATGCCCTTGCTAATGTGCCCCAATGTTTCATCTGACACCATCAGGATAATAATGTACTGCAAGTACCCCACTCTACCCCTAGAGGGCGCACCTCTGCACATGCAAGTGAGATGGAAACATTGACCTGCAGCACAGCCCTCAGTTTGTTGGGAGAGTATGCAGTGGTGGAGGCCAGGATGCAGGGTTCTTTCACTGCATCTTTCGTCTTGAGATCCAGGATCTGTTCCTTTGGTCTCGTCATGATATTTTGAAGTTGAGGCTACCAGCAGCCACTGTTCTGCTGACCTCACCACCTTCTTCCCTTCCACTGTTCAACCAGTGGAGAGCAGTGTTCCAGATAGTCTCAGGACCAACAGGGGCCACCTCATGCTTAGATAAAACCACCTTCTGGCTGCTTCAAGTATGGGCTCCTTCTAACAACTGCTGCTCCACGGTTAGGCTGCAAGAGTTTCTTCTTGGGCCTCACCTACCACAAAGTGTTCTCTGCAGCATGCTCAACAGCACAGGGTCAGGTGCGCCATCATGATTTGTGCCCAATTCACCCCCCACCATCAAAGACAAGACCTCCTACCCGCGAGTTAGCATAAGGAATAGCAAAGAGCTTCACTACGTCACTGTGTCAGGCGCTCCACAGTCCTTTCAATATCATAACCTATCTTTGGTGATCATGTGTTCATACCTAGACTATTCGGAATCATTAAACAAATTGATGTCAAGGTGTGAGCCCAATATTTCTAGACATCATGGCTTTGCCCAGTGGCAGCCCCTCCATTAGGGCAGGGGAGCGATGCCCCCCTGCCACAAGTCGCAAATAGAACAGGTTCATTATCATTTATTTTAATCCCTCTGGACCCGCCCCAGGACTGTGAGGAGTCTTGGGGGCGGGCCCAAGGGGATGATACTGTGGTGGAGGAGTGCAAACACTTCCTTGTCCCTTCACTGCGCATGAGGTGTTTGGCTGGCCGTTTCAGGCCGGCCAAAATACCTCATGCGCAGTGAAGCTTTCTCCAGGCCCAGCTGCGTTGCTGGGGCTGGAGAAAGCAGGCACAGGCTCCCAGTCTGCCTGGGAGCGCAGAGTCCCAGCGCTCAGGCCAATCCTGACTCCGCTTTCCTGCAGCGTCATGATTGTCCGCATTGAAGTCTGGGAGCCTGTCCCAGAAGCAGGAACAGCGGAATGAAGCGGACGGCGGAGGTGGTGGCACTCTTGTAAGTTTATTTTTTTTAAGGTATTTTTTTTATTTTGTCCCGGAGCCCTCCCCCCACCTCCCTCTTCTGGCCCACTCCGCCACTTTAGCAGAGGACAGGCCGCGACTTTGCCTTTGCTTCTCAAAATATTTTGTGGCGAATGATCTTTGGCATTGTAAAATATCTTTCTCTCGCTCAACTTTCTTCTTGCTTCTCTTTTTGTTGAATTCTCCCTTTTCCCTCACTTTCTATCCTCTTTCTACTCTTATCTGTCTCTCTATCTCTTTATTTATTTCTACTCTTTGTCTGTCTCTTTTCTGCTTTACACCCCTTTGTAGCTCTCTTTCTCTACTCTCCGCTCTCACTTTTTTCCATTTTTCTCTTCTGTGCCATCTACTGCCTCTTTCTCTCATGCCTAACTCTATTTAATTTTCAGGTCCTTTGTCTCTTTCTTCTCCTCTCTTGTGCTCCCTTTCTGCTCTATTATCCATTTGCCCTACTTCTCATTCTCTATCTTTGTTTCATGATTTCTCTGTCTCATGCTCTGTCCCTGTTTTTGTGTCTTTGTCTCTCTCATTCTCCCACATTTCAGGTTCATTCAGTTCAATAATGATGGTGTCTTAGGCAGTACGTATTATATTTTGTGCCATTTCTGGTTTTCCTGCGTGGGGGCGGTGGACGCATCTTCAGCTCATCCTTTAGCTGTGTGATGGAAGTGGCTGTGTGGGAGAATTGTTTATAGTAGTTGTACTTTGTTTCTCTCTGTCTCATTCTCTCCCCTTCACTTTCTCTCTCATCCCCTTTGCTCACGTTCTTGCTTCTCCCATTCTTTTGTTCTTTCCCTTTTCTCTTAATTTACCTTTCACCATCTCTCTCTTACTCTCTCTCACATTCTCTGCTCTATTTCAACCCTTCTCACTCGTTCTCCCTTAACTCTTCTACCCATTGAGGTTGCCCATCTTTCTTTCTCTCCCTTCTATCAATCGATCAGGATACATAAAGCATAGCTAAACACCTGAAACGGTATCCAAGGCTTGCAGGCCCGGAGGCTCATTGGAACAGCCAGGCCTTGACCGTCATTTGATATTCTGTCACTGAGGTGATGTTCTAGAGGTGCTTGGGAAGGCTGTTCCAGGTCTTTGCTGTGATGTGGGAGAAGAAGCATCCTCCAGTTTTGCATTAGTAGATGTGGGAGATGGGTAAGTGAAAGGGCGGCAGAGCATAGTTTTCTTGTGGGTTGGTGTAAGTTCAGGTGGTGGCCAATGTAGGTGGGTCCTTGGTTGTGTAGAGCATTGTGGATGTGGGTCAGCAGCTTGAATTGGCATCTCTTCTTTACAGGGAGCCAGTGGACTTTCCTGAGGTGGGGTGTGACTTGGGTTCATTGGGGAAGGTTGAGGATGAGTTTGGGTGCAGTGTTCTGTATGCTCTGAAGTCTCTGTCGAAGGTGTGTGGCGATTCCTAAGTAAGGGCATTGCTGCAGTCCAGTCAGCTGGTGATGAGGGCTTGTGTCATGGTGTGTCTCATATTCAGGGATAGCCAATTGAAGTTCTTACGGAGCATGCGCAGAGTGAGGAAGCAGACTGAGGAGATGGCGTTGTTCTGTGATTTCATGGTGAGCTTGTTGTCAATGATGATTCTGACGTTTCTGGCAAGGTTGGAGGGAGTTATGTTAATTAAATTTAACATAGCGCACGACTTCCTCTAGTGCATCTCATCACTGCCTATAGATGCAAGCAAGCATCCACAAGAGAGAAAGAACTTAAAATAAGGAAGCTTTCAGCAGTATCCTGAATTGATAGTAGTTAGTGCAGAGACGAATGTGAAGAGGTAGTTTGTTGCAAAAAAAGTGGTTCCAGGTAGGAAAAGGCTCTACCACCGTACCTAGACAAATGGATACGGGGTACGCTCAGCATGGCTTTGTCCTGGGATCTTAAGCTTCTAGAAGGTACATTACATTTAAGTTTCTTTTGGAAATATCTGGGTCCTTTACCCCTTAAGGCATTATGGGTGAGGCTAAGGAAATCAAAAAGGGGGAGTGAAGAGGTGATGCCGATGGGCACCGAGGTGGGCACGTCCTCCTCTTATCAGGGATTTAGGTTAATCAAAAAGGGCCACCTCACATTGGGTGGGTGTATATCCGGATGTCATTGGAATACACCTTCTTTGTTAAAATACCCCTCACACACCAAAAGGGCCCTTGGTGTCATGCTTCATCATCGGGGTCTTCCCGTCCCGCTGCGGGGCGGGGCAGTGCTGCGACAAGCGGATACGCGGGAGCACCTTAAGGTGGAGGTGCTATGTGTTGGGAGTGAGTGTCAGTGGGGTCAGGAGTGATATAAGTGTGAGTCGTTAAAAAATACCTGGCCTAGTGGAAAAAAGAAATTTTATTAAACACTGGCTGGTATTATTAAAAGAAAAGTGAAGCGGAGAGATGGAGCAGATTAATGGGCTCTCTCTCCTATGTGGGTCAACATGTTTCGAGGCGCGGGGCCTCTTCGTCAGGACCTAGGGGAAGATCCCCCTGTCACTCACTAGTGTTTCTCCACAGAGGTAGAAAAAGTGTATATACAAAAAAAGTGAAAAACGATTGACTATGTGTGTAATTACAATTAATAATTACGACACATTTTTTGCTTCCACACTAATAATGTAGTATGCTTATCATTGGAGGAGTCAATGCCTCATGAGCCAGCTTAAGATAGAAGGGTAAGGTGGGGTCCCAATGAGCCCCTCGCACGCTCGTGCTTCCTCCTTCGTCTGCGGCTTCCGTGGATCCACGGAAGCCGCAGACGAAGGAGGACAGCAAAAAATGTGTCGTAATTATTAATTGTAGTTACACACATAGTCAATCGTTTTTCACTTTTTTTGTATATACACTTTTTCTACCTCTGTGGAGAAACACTAGTGAGTGACAGGGGGATCTTCCCCTAGGTCCTGACGAAGAGGCCCCGCGCCTCGAAACATGTAAATGTAAATGTGTAAATGTAGTTGAGCTTATATAGCGCACAGCTACCCGCAGTGGGTGTCCCGGCGCTTGCTTAGGGAACCCTTCCTGGTATTCCCCTGTGAGATAGCAGGGTATCCACAAGGTGAAAGTCAAGCATCCCGCCGCAAGGGGCCGTTGTGGAGATTAAGCAAGCTATTGCCCAGAGTCGCAGAGTGTGAACCCATGAGTCAAGGAGGCACCGGGGCGAGAATTATCGAGTCCGTGGAATTTTTAGCCCAAGACCCGCCGAGGCGGGGAATTGAACCCTGGTCCAGGACCGATCTCAGCTTCCAGGTCTGCTGCCTCTAACCCCTGAGCCACACTTCTCCATGTTGACCCACATAGGAGAGAGAGCCCATTAATCTGCTCCATCTCTCCGCTTCACTTTTCTTTTAATAATACCAGCCAGTGTTTAATAAAATTTCTTTTTTCCACTAGGCCAGGTATTTTTTAACGACTCACACTTATATCACTCCTGACCCCACTGACACTCACTCCCAACACATAGCACCTCCACCTTAAGGTGCTCCAGCGTATCCGCTTGTCGCAGCACTGCCCCGCCCCGCAGCGGGACGGGAAGACCCCGATGATGAAGCATGACACCAAGGGCCCTTTTGGTGTGTGAGGGGTATTTTAACAAAGAAGGTGTATTCCAATGACATCCGGATATACACCCACCCAATGTGAGGTGGCCCTTTTCCATTATGGGTGAGGCAGCAGATTCTAAAGATACTTCTCTTTCTTACTGGTAGCCAATGTAAGGATTCCAGTGAGGGGGCGAAGGCGTTTTGGATGAAAGACTGAGAACAAGCCTGGCTGCTGTATTGTGTGCCTCTTGCAATTTGGCCAAAAGCGTCTCATTTATTGTAGCCATAAAAGCGTTCCTGTGGTCCAGTCAGCTAAAAAGAAAGATTCCATGAAATAGATGCATGGTGTGAAAACACAATCCAGTAGTAGCCAAAATCTGTTCTTTTATAGAAAGGGCTTGGTCAATTTTTACCCCAAGATTCTTCCCAGACTGTCTGGGAGACAGAACTATGCCCAATTTAGAGGGCCACCACTCATCGGACCAAAGAGTTGCTGCCTTACCAAACAACATGATCTTGGTCTTATCGACATTCATCTGTAGCCAGTTAGCTCTCATCCAACTAGAGATGGCTAGCATTCCCTTCGACCAACGATCTTTGGTTTTAGCCAGATCTTTGTCAAAAGTGTAAATCAGCTGCGCACCATCAGCCTAGGATAATATTTCAAAGCCAAATGGCTCAAAGATCTTAGCAAGGGGTGCCACATAAATGTGGTGTGTGGGGGTCCTAAGTCTGATGGCCACCAGGAATCCTTCGATGTGTTACTACTGTTGCCCTTCCTCTATCTGTCACTCTCGCCCCGTCTCTTTCTCTCACTCACCTCACTCTTTCATTGCTTCTGTTTTTCTGTATCTAGGTTTAGGAGCATGCAGATAATTGCAGACAAATTTATAAAACTGAAATACGTCAATAAAACAATTGTCGAGTTGTTACCAACCAGATGGTGTTTAACAAATCCTATCATTAAAATGCATGGAATAAACACATTCAGTCTTGAAGGCTGTGTTTTGTTCTGTTGCACACAAATTATAGTTCTCCACTGAACCAGGATGTTTAGCTCCTAAGAGCTGCTAGCAGATGGTTTAAACGAAAATCCAAAAAATGGCCAAATAAAAGCTCTGACAAACATCCAGAGGTTCACTTTGAACTTAGAATTGAAAAGAAGAGTAATTAAGTGAAAGTTTGGAGAATAAAGTTTTCATTTTCAGTTAAATGCAGAAACATGAAAGTAAATCAGACATGTAGCCTTAAGTTTACCACAACAGCAGCTGGACTTTGCACACTCTCTATACCATTGACATATTCCACAATTGCATACTCAAATGGCCTAAATGTATTAACTGAATTAATTGTATCTCTGAAAAAAGGCGCGTTTGAGGCTCAACAAATAAACATATAAACATGCTAATTACCAGAATGTTAGGGTGGCAGTGAAATGTCTACTCATATTTAGAGGGGAACCTGTGCACATTTAAAATTATGAATGTGTATTTTTTTAGCCCATGTCATTCTGGTCCAGTCAGTGTGAAGTTTGTTTAATCTATGATTTTCAACTTGAGGCCACTTTTCTATTTGTAATGGTTATGGATCAGGCTCCGCCCTCTTTAGCAGTCATTTATATTACATGATGTCACGAGCATTTATATTGTGCATTTCTGCTATTTAAGAGCCTTGGGGTTCTTTTTTTTTACATGGTTCTTAGGCTTTCTAGTCATGGCAACTAGTTTTCTATCAAATATGCGTAATGATAGAACTGTTCTTTTGAGGAGTATCCTATTGGTTTATGGAGGACCATGGTGTGACCCTATTGTGTCTGAGCTTGTGTTGAGCTGTAGACATTTGCTTTATATTTCGGTTCATTTTGGTGAATGGTTGTCAGTTGCATGCTAGATTATGATACTGTTGTCTATGTCTTTGGGTGCAGGTTGGGTATAACCAGTTGCCAACTGTAACATTTTATGGGGTGCAGTAATATCTATCTAACCTCTTCTGTTGATTTTGTCTAGATGATGGCATAGTCGTGATGTGATTGTGACCGAACTATCAAAATCTTACCCACTGAGTTACTTCAGTTCTGTAACAAATCCTTGGGTCACCCATGGTAGCTTGGCACAAGCAGAAAAATGTCATTGGAGACAATGATTGTGGTCAAACTACAATAAGGTTCAGACATAAATAAATAAAGAGCTTAAATGCTCAAAACAAAGTTATCTATAAAAAATAAGAATTTTAGTAAACAAAATCAAGCCACATATTAGGGAAAATGGGTAAAATATATAAAAGATAGGTAATTAAGGTATCAAAGTAGAAATGTATTTATTTAAAAGAGTGTTGTATAGCTCTGGCTAGACCCGAAGCTATCAGAGCGCTTTACATAAGGTTCCACATAGTTGCAAACTTAGGTCAGAAATAGCATAAATTAATCTAGAACTTGAGCTCAGTTCGAAGTTTGCCTCAAAATAAAGTGAGCAAATTGAAACATACTATTTCACCCATTCAAGCAGTATTGACCACAGTAAATCTGATTCGAGGGCTTGATCACGCAGGCGGTCAAGTTCCAGTTCGAAGACGTTGAACGGGCAATTCAAATGAGATATGTCCTTTGGTAGTAAATTGAAAAGCAAAGACTCTTTCATGTTGGTGACTCTGTGACTTAAAGCTATCATGATTCAAGGGCCGCACTCACTTGTATGTACAGTTGCAGCCCGTCCGTATGGGTCACAACTCACCACCTTTTCCCAGACAGTAGGAGTGTCTGTCAGACTGAGCAAAGGTCACCGTGACAGACAATCTTCTTGTTTAAGTCATGCAGCCAGGAGCTAGACATCTGCTAAACGCGTAGGCGCCTGGCTGCCCGACCAGAACTTTTCCAGGCTGATGATTTTCCAACCCTGTTGGTGAGATCTCCCCAGCCTGGCAAAAGTACCTCAAGGGCACTCCCCCTATTGACCAAGGGGGGGGGGGGGGGGGGGGGGGGGGCTCACTGATTGCTAGGACATGGTCGCTTCAGTTTTAAGACCAGAAGTCCCCAGACCAAGTGTCAATCATGGACACCTCATCACAAAGAGGGGTGGGTTCATCAGTCTCACTGACCCCATCCCACTCTGTGGCAAGTGAGAGACTTTTGCCTCTTCTCATTGGCTGACCTAAGGTCAGCCAATGAGAAGAGGCACCAGTCCTAACCCTCCTTGGACCTATGAGGCTTCCATCTCCAGGAACTGGAGAGCAGGTAAGTTTTATGTTTTTGAATGTTTGGTGCGTGTGTGCATCTGTCTGTGGATATGACTGTATGAATTTATTGTGAGCGAGTGTTGTGAACGGATGTTTGAATACACATTTGATAATGCATGAGTGTGAGTGACTGTATTTGTGTGCGTCTGTGGACTGTCCCCGCCCTCTCTGCTAAAATTACTGCCCGTCACTGTGTAACTACTGGACTGACAAGGAGCAGTTCTCATGCGAACATCCTGGGTGCATGGGTCTTCCACAGGAGAAGAGGTCGCCAGTACATGCAAAGTGTGAGCGATGACTGGTGTGAAACTTTGCATCTTTGACACGTATGCCACTGCCATGTGACACACAGAGATGGAGTCAAGATAGACTACAAGTCCCACAATAAGTTCCTCATATTTCAGAGCAGTCCCTTGTTGCCAGGGATTTAAACACTAAGAATTCTTGGAGCAAGTTCATATAGCAAACATCATCTTTGTATGTGAGAAGTCATGTCCCAAGTAAGGGAGCATATGCTTCCAGTTCTGGGGAAGAGTGCTGGAGGCAGATATTTAAGAAAAAGCTGGAGAACATTTTCCCAATGTTCATTGCAGTTTGTCAATAATAGTAGGTTTGCTTTTCTTCTTCAAATGTAGATTACGATTGATCCTCCTATTCTCAGTCTCAGATACAGCATCAAGAATATTAGCAATTGACAGGAAATATAGGTTATTTTTAAATGTTAAACGAGCAAGCTCACATATCTTTAATGTTTATATTATTTTTAATAAATATGTTTTCTGGGGTTCTAATATTTTACTATTTTATATTTTGGTGCAATTAAGTATTACATTTGTTATTTGAATTTGAATTATTCATATGTTTTATGCTGTTCTTTACTTGTATATGTATTTTATATGAGAATGTATGAGTATATATATCTATATATATATATATATGATTGAAAATATGAAAACATTTAAATTAATATGTAAAATAAATATGTATTATTATTGATGTAATGTTATCTATATATAATATATATATATATATATATAATATATATATATATATATATATAGGCATATACAAAGAATGATATCAATAATAAATATTTATATACATTTTTAATTTTTTCATATTTTCAATTTTGTACTCTAAGACATATATCAATACATATCAATATATATATATATCAATAAATACATAAATAAATTTAAAAAAAAATATATATATATATATAGATAGATAGATAGATAGATAGATAGATAGATAGATAGATAGATTATACATATACATACACACACACACACACACACACACGTATATGCCTGAAGCTCATCTCGGACAAGACGAAAGTGCAGATTTTTGGGAACAACACCTCCCCATGGAACTACACCTGGTGGCCCTCCAAATTCGGATCCATACCAACAGGCCACGCCTGCAACCTTGGCATCATCCTGGAGAGCAAACTCAGCATGAAAAGCCAGATCAATGCAGTTACCTTTGCCTGCTTCCACACCCTGTGCATGCTCTGAAAGATCTTCAGATGGATCTCCATCAGCACTGTGTAAACCATCACTCAAGCCCAGTCAGCAGCCAGCTGGAATACGGCAACGCACTCTACGCAGGAATCACCAGCCAACTCCTGAAGAGACTCCAGATGATATAGAGCTCAGTCGCCAGATTCATCCTCAACCTTCCCAAAGGGAGCCACATCAACCCCAACCTTAGGAACTTCCACTGACTCCCCAACCAGAACAAATGCCAATTCAAGATGCTGACTCACGCCTACAAGGCCCTCCATGACCAAATACCAGCATACATCAATCACAGCCTGAACTTCCACCAACCCTCCAGACCAGACACCTGCGCTTTGCACCCCTCACCCTCAAACATACTCCTGCATCCACCAGAGCTACAGGGGATGATGATCCTTGTCCTACCTCACCGCCAGGTCCTGGAACAACCTTCCCCTTCACATCATCCTCTCTCCCGGAATTCAGAAAGGGATCCAAGACCGGGCTCTTCAACTAATCCCAGTAAGAACCTTAGCGCCAGGATACCCTCACGAGTGATCAGCCACGCTCTTCAAATCTGAGTTGATTGATTGATATATATCATTAAAAGAATTAGTGGAACGTAATTATTTATAACTTTGGTGAAAAAACGTTGGCAAAGAAACAATGTATGATAACATGATTTTATCAAAGTGTTAGATGAATGAAATTCAATGTACGTATTGTTTTATAGCCTATGGTAATAATAATAATAATAACAATAAATTATATTTTCTTCCTCAGCTTTAAGCAAATTCTCCCATGTAGAGGGTGTTATAGGCTAAATCATTAAACTATTTGTTTTTAGCTCTGTACTAATCATAATACCACCCCTGCGCTTCCAGCCCCCATATTTTCTGCCAAGTGATGGACTCATGTTCTAGTGATGTGTCTTTTGGCATTTAAGCCTTCCAAACTTTCCATGCACCTTAAAGTCAAGATGCTGAATACACACCCTCTCTCCACTCTCCTTTGAATCTCAGCCCAAGCCATGATTTTCCCAGTTCAACCCCTAAACTACAAAAGAAAATCGCTGTTCCATCCATTACTCTAAACCTAGGGGAGGGTACCAAAAGCCTCCTGGAACTGTTCTATGAAAGGAGAATATGTTACCAAACCTCCTCACTCACAGCTGTCCTACTGCCAGACCAAGGCATGAGCCAAGAGCAGTCCTCCATTCTTCCCAGGCTGTGCTCTGTGAGAGAACCCACTGAGGTGACAATCGACAGCAGTGCAATTATCAAGTGTGAGGTAAGGATGTTTATAGGCAGAAATGTTTATGTCGTTGTAAGGTATTGATGCTGAGTACAGTGAGATGTTCATTTATATGCCTGAACAACTAGACGTGTATAGGTTAACAGCAATCTACTTTCACCAATTACATTTTCTGCCAATATTACCTGCATACTTCAAATTTTGGTATGGTCGTATCTGTCATGTAAAAGTTATAAATTAATTACAGTATTATATTTCTTTAGCAAAGGATATGGTGCCGCAGCATGATGTGCCAGGAGAAAATGCAATCAAAACGACAGATTTCAATTTTAGAAATTGTCATGCAATGTATATTTCACTGTTTCCTCCAATATCTATACTAACAGAGCAGTTAGAGAATCTACAAACAGATCCCTTACAATTATAGAATAAAGATCATGGCATGTGTAATTAGGTCTAATCAATAGACTGCAGCCTCTTCAGAGATCAAAATTCCAAATTTCCTAAGCCAAAAGTGTGTGGGACATTTTTATGTGCTTCATTTCCTCTCAATGATTGTGTGAGTTGTGGATTGTACTGGCCTTTCTATCTCTATACCTTTGATGCTATGTTCACATGAGGGAGCAGGAAGGGTTGTCTATCGTATTCTGTTTGGTTGTGGACATTATGGGCTTGATTCACAACGGTAAACTTACATGTTTGCATAAGTCTACACTCGCTGTAGTAACATTATTACTTTTTGGTATTCACAAAGTACGAGTGTAATTTTATTACTAGTAAAACTACTAGTAGTAAAATGTATTAGTAGTAAAATTACTAGAAGTAAAATTACACTTGTAGTTTATGAATGCAAAAACAGTACTAAACTTACTACAAAGAGTAACCCTTTGTGAATCAGGCAGATTGACATGGTCTGATTTGCAAGGGTAAACGTATCTTTTGCGCAAGTTTACCCTTGCTCCAGTAACTTTACAACTGTTTTGGTATTCACAAACTACATGTGTAATTGTACTGCTTGTAATTTTCCTAGTAGTAAAATTACACTTGTAGTTTGTAAATACCAAAAAGGAGTAAAGTTACTATAGCAAGTGTAAACTTATATAGAAATGTAGTTTAACTCTTTGAAACAGGCCCTACGTTGTTGATCTGTATTGTTATTCTGTAGCACACAATGATAATCTGGTTGATGCATTGCTTCTATTGCAATGCATATACTTCATTACATAAGAGTGCATTACATTATAATATGGTGATGTACTATATTATATTCATGTTTGCCAATACATCAAGATTTTATCCATTTGAAAGATACAGGTGATGCACTACATTATATTCAGGTTTACTAATACATTAAGATTTTCTCCATTTGATATGATACCGGGCAAGGAATTGGTTCTCATTTTGCGAGAGGCGCTTACAGCATCAACCGTCCCATGCCCACAGGATGTAATGGAATGGAAGGGAATTCATGTTGGTTCCTGGATTAACACTGTATCACTATGAGTACTCCCTTGGTTATCTAGTCTGCCGTTAGGAGATTTAGGCTAACTAGAACAGTCTACAACTTGTGGATAGATGGTATGACCTATTTGAAGTTATTAACACCACCTATGCGTGGGGAAGGAAGCACATCCTTTTATTCCCTCACACACCCTAGTGGTGTAATGCTTCATCATCGGGACACCCTTAAGCCTAGAAGTCAGGGTGGGCTCGACGGTTTTCCAGGGAGCACTTACTGAAATAGTTTTTGGCCAGTGGGATAAAGATTAAAAATCAATGTCAGACCCCAGTTTCCCTTTATTCTTGGATCTGAGAGAAATAGTAAAAACAAAGAGTTAAGGGTCAGTAGGGGTATTGTGGTCCTAGGAACCTATTGCTGCCCCATAAAGGGTGCCCAAACTTTCTTCAGGGCGTGTACCCCCTGGAAAATTTGGATAGCAAGAGAATTACCCTATACTATTTCGCGATAAGGGCAGGTAGCTGCTCCTTATTTAAATGAGACACTCGTCGTTATAACTCACTCCATCCCAGTTTGGGAGAGGATCAACTCCACGTAGGACCTCATTAAAAGCCGGGGTAGCCCTGTAGTCAAACCGCCATCAAGGGTCCTGCCCCGTATGTAAACCTGTTCGGTTGAGGCCGTATGTAAACCTGTTCGGTTGAGGCTGGAGGAGTGTTCCTGTATTAGCCACTAGTTTCCTATTGCTTTCAACTGAAGTCTTTGTTCATGGTCACCCAGCAGAGACACAGGCAACGGTTCCCAGTCACCACACTAAGGCCCATGGCATATGTGGGAAGACTGAAAGGGTGTGTGTTAACCCCGTCATGTGTCCAGTCATGGGAGTAGTCTGCTGTTTGCACAGTAAGAAGGTCTACTGGCTCTGGAGAGTGACGTTCCCTCCTGTTACCAGCCATATTTTCAGTAGGGGGAGAGTGCTGAGTATGTCATTGCATCAGGTAGTGTTAGAGCACATCTGAAGTAGGCCTGGGTGGTAAATTCTGTTCCGCTCGCGGACTTTGCGGAATTTGGGTAATTTAGCTTTCCATGGAGAACGCGAAACTGCCCAAAATTCTGCGTTCCGCGACTTCGCGAAATTTTTGCTTGTTTGCATTCTCAAATGCATGTTCACGAGATATTTCCCCCCGATCACGCAAACAGAGCTTGCGAACAGGAAAAAAGCATCGCGAACAAGCAATTCCGCATGTTCGCGGAATTTTTGCGTGTTCGCTGAGATTTTTACCATTTCGCAGAAATTTGCGTAACGCGAATATGCAAACTCTGCCCACCCCTAAATTCTGAAGCTGAATTCAAGGTCTTCTTTGTTCTGAGGATTATCACAGTAGGGCTTCAGCTGGTTTGGGTTTTAGGCTTTTGAGTTTCACCAAAGTAACCACATATTATTTTTTAGAACAATACAGAATACATTCTGTTGAGTTCTGTTTGCACTGAAGGGGATCTTCAAGCTCTAACTCCTCCCCCCTCCCTTTTGGGTTTTACCACTCATATCCACTAGGCAGTGTTTCATACTCCATGTTTTACATTGGGATGCAGTACAGCTTAACGGCATTCGGAGATCACTATCATTTTATTCATGTACGCAGAGTGAAAATTAAAAATTCATAGCGTTACTGAAATGAGCACGCCACCTTCTAATGTCAATGCTGTTAATTTACTCTTGTCTTTTCGCCATGCGTAAATTATGCATGTATTGCTCATATGCGAATAAAAATGTTATGAAATTAGGTTAAATATTGTGGCTTAATCAGCAGCATAAGTGTAAATTGCAATTTGGGTAAATTATAAAAAATGTTCATGAATCAGGGACATTGAGTATATGGTGAAGGCTACCTGCATGCACTGGCTGTAATGTACTGTAGATAAGAACATTACTTCTTGGGGGTGTGGCCCTACGTATGCTCTCGCTATTCTCCAACTTTTCTGGATTCATTAAATAATCCTGTTCACAATATATGTGAGACCCCATATGTTCCCCCCACTGACGAATCACTGACTCCTTGATGTATAATTCTGTTATCCTGTGTATTCTTTCCCACTGTACTAATGTACGTAATAACCACCTATTCTGTGTAACTGTGATACAACTGTAATTAATGATCTATTGTATGCATTGACCATTCCACCTGCATTGTTTAATAAAAAGAACTTTAAAAACAAAAAAAAGTCCTGCTCAAAAGTGGAAAAATGCAATGTGATCAGTGGCTCCCTCAAGAAGAAGCCTTTCTGCCCCCATTGATACCCAGAAAGTGCTGATGTCTCCGAATCTCTAGAACATTTACACTATAATGAAAGAATCTCCGCACCAGCCTGCAAAGCATGCATGGCCAGTACTAACCAGGAGACTTTCCTGGACCTGTCCTGGATAGCAGCTTACGGCAGCTCACATTAAGCTGCTGGAGGGGAGAATGGCCATCTGGGGCTTCAATGACAGCTCCCTCCCTGCCCTGTGTACTAGACTGACATTCCTGGGAAGGTAGATTTCACTGAAGTAATGGGGTGTGGCAGCAGGTCTGTTGCCGACTCCACCCAGGGTCACTTGGCACTGAATAGACAACTTGGACTCTTGTGTGGGGTGATCTGCATCACAATGATTTGGTGCTGCATCTCCAATAGATGGTGATGGTACAGTGGAGTTGTTGCACAGTTAATTTTGGTTGGGGAGAATGTAACAGAGGGAGATGAGCAGACAGGCAGGCTGCTAGCTACTTTTACCGATGGCTGGCCTCATTCGACAGCATGCCTTGAGACAAGGGATGGAGGTCCTACAGCATGGGGAAGAAGACAGAGGTAACCCATGGACAGACCGCGAATGGGCCATGATTCTGGCCACCGCCACGTATATACCACAGAATTCCAGATTCAGGCTTATACAGACATATATTGTACATAGAGCATATCTTTCGCCAGACAAAATAAACACATACTTTCATATGACTACATCAACATGCCCCCGCTTTCTGCAGGTGAATGCAGACTTTCGTCACATATTGTGGTCCAGTGCCTTCCTGTATACATACTGGAGGGAAGTTAACGTGGCACTCGCAGCATGCACTGAAAGGGAATTGCCACAAACATGGGAGGTGTGAGTGTTGGGTTTTTAACACAGGGTTACGTCTAGGTTAATTGACCTGGGCCTTATTGTAGCTGAAAGGCTAACCACCAAAAGATGGAAGCATGCCGACCCTCCAGCAGCAGCCATTCGGAGAAACTCACTTCTAGTATGGGCACGTGCAGAAAGCACGTCATTACATAGGAAGGAAATAGCAGGACTATGTAAATACCCAATTGCCCAGTTATGGGACGCTATACTTGCAGACTTGACACGTACGAATGGAGAAGAGGGGAATAGCTCTTCACAAGAGGCTAGTGGGCGAGACACAGTTGTTGATTCCCAAACGCATGGCTCCCCTGGCTTACGCAAAACCGAGAGCTGACAAGATAGGGCTGGTCGTGGTGGGGACACACACAAGTGAGGGAGGGGAAGATATAACTGCTAATTTCCCCAATCAATAGAAGGGTAGGGTGGCACATCTAATACACGGTACCTTTGATGGTGACACATCTCACCTATATATCCTAACCAAGGCGCAACGCTATGATGACAGTTCTTTTGTTTGTTTTAATGTTTGATTGTTAAATCACAAATTGTATCTGATTTTGCCTCAATTTGATATCGCACTGTATAACCAGGTATAGACATTGATGTGCACAACTAAGAACGGTTGAGTAATTTTCTTATACCCGTCTGTGCACAAATCGGTGGTCCTCTTAACAGGTGACATATATGTAACATGACAAAAATGTACTCTGTGGTCAGTCACCTGACGTGCAGACTTATTGTTTAGCACAGTTTACAAATATTCCAGAAATATCTGCCAAACCCTTGATTGCACCTGTATTGACTATTTGTTCCCTATCTCACCCAAGTTTTTTCCCTGCCTGCCTTATCTTTATGTTACCCCTTCCTCCCTTCCCTCTCTCTCCTTTTCAATTGTGACCTGTATGTTTGACAAAATGTAAATAAAGATATTTAAACAAAAAAATGGAGGTCCTACAGCATGGAAGTGGGTGATCAATGGGTGCCCTGACAGATGGAAGCTCTCTCCCTTACTCCCGTGGGACTCTTCCTTAGAACTGTTATCCTGACCCCACCCCTTAGTGAGCTGCTACGCCTGATCTTCAGTTTTCCAGGTAGTGGTTGTTGAAGGCCCACTCTACCCTGTATTCAATGTAGGTGAAGGAAAAAGGGTACCAGCCCCCAACAGACCAAATATGGGCAAAGTATATGGCCCCTTAAAGAAAACCAGAGGACAGCATGGTGGGGATTTCTGTGTTTCAAGAGATACTTCTGGCAGTGGAAAACAGAATTAATACAATTAACATTCATGTAAATTTGGTGAGGTCTGACCTGTGCACATTTTTTGACACAGTGAGTAAAACTGAGGACTCAATCTCTTCTTGTAAAGTTTAAGTCGCTAAATACTCAAAAAGATTACTTGGCTGAAGGGTCACATAAGCTGTGACAAAAGGTGAAGGACCCAAGAGAATTGGTCATGATGCAATAATGTAGGTTTTCTTGGAACATCAGATATATCTGAGGGGCACAGCATGTTTCCAGTTGTATTTGGAGGACTGGATAGTAAATAAATGAAGCTCGGGCCAATGTTTTTCTCCATGGAAAATGCTCATCTGACACTGATTAAGACTCCTCCAAGATCTATTATTGTTAAATTATTTCTCTATCACAACTGGTACACTGTTATTCAGGACCTCACACATGCATACAATCAACTGCAAAATCACTAAATGAGTTTTTACCCGTCTACACTGAAAATGTTGAGAAGAGGAGAACATCTATTGTTGCAGAGAATGTTCTGTAATTGCTATACATCCTTGCATGCTTGAGAGTGGTTTCAACTATAACACTTACCACTTCACTGAACCTGGAATGGCTGAGACTGGCTGTTGAAACGGACGCATCTGGGCAGTGAGAGGCTGGTGAGGAAGGCTGTACTCAGGTAAGCAGACACAACAATGGACCTGGGGTGGAAAGTCAGATTGGTGCACCTGGTAACCCCCTTTTCAGAGTGACTATCTGTGCATTAGGGGCTGGTAGACTGCTTCTAAGGGTCAAATGTAGCACTTATGAGGCCTGTAAGAAAACTGCTCCAGAGCTGAAGGTGTGGGTTAGTTTTTAGGGGGCCCCCAAACAGGGGCTCCAGAGGCCAGGCTCCCATACTCGCTGTCCGACAGGCTTTCCATGTCGGAAAGCCCGACATGTAAAGCCTGCTTGAGACCGTGTATCGTAATTCAATTGCAGAAAGGCAGCCATTTGGGATTACGGGCTGGCCTCTGACCGGACTACGGGCTCCTTAAGCCAGTCGAAATGACCAGTAGATTTAATTTCTGACTGCCAGCATTGTAATGCGGAGGTCGGAAATTGAACGGAGATCCAGCCCCTTAATGTATATGATTAGAAGATTGTCTGCTAAACTTCCCATTTAATGTTCAGCGCTCCATTGCTTACTATCTAGGTTTGCGTTATATAAATGCCAATAAATGCATACGTGTTCGACTTTTAAGAGCAATACTCATTGGCAATTTCACATGCGGACGTTGTTGGAGGGCACGATATTCTATTCAACAGGAAGACAAAAGAAACGACTTCTTGGCTTTCTGCTATTTGAAGATTTGATAAGCAATAACTGACTGAGGTGGACTGACTGAGAAATGGGCCTTGTTGATTTTCATTACCTGGTTATTTTGCGCTCCATTTTCTTGTTGTTTGATGACAGCCACTAAATACATTTTAGTTTAGTTTTGATCTTGTCGTAATGAAGTATTCCGTGTGGGTAGTTGGGATGGGCTTGCTCTTTTGCCATTTTTAGAACGAGCAGGGGCATCGCATTCGCTGCTTTGCGAGGCATGCTGTATTAAATGTAAGCCCTTCCCACTGTCCGCCTATATTTTTCATTGGCTTGTGTCATTGTCCACTGTAAACTGTGGCTTTTTATTGGTCAATAGGCATAAAAGTCCCTCCTTAGTACCGCCTTGTCTCATTTTGTAACCTATCATGAGGACACCCCCTGTTACGTGTTTTGTTACTTGGTAGGCTTTAATCACAGCCTTCAAGCAATATTTTCTCAAATAGATTTGTTCCTGCTATTGCAAGCAGGACTCGCTCTCTCCAAACTCTTTTTAAAAAAAATCTTCTCCTAACTCTTTTTAAAAAAAATCTTTACAGCAGCGGTGCCAAACGCATTTGCAATGCAATAGGTCTTGCATTTGTGAGAGTTATAGCTATTGGCATTATAAATGACAATGTTTTTTATTTATCTGTCTTACAAAACATCACATACATAAAAGGCATTGTCATTTACAATCAACTCTCGTAAATGCAAGGCCTTTTGCATTGCAAATGCTTGTTTCCTTGCTGTATCATGGTGATAGTAGGGTGACGAGGTAACTGAGACAGAGCAATCAGTAGAAGACAATCATTGTCACATTGAAGGGGGATGCTATGTGCCTATCAATGGGGGGACAAAAAAAGCATGGCATGAAACGTCAATGAGCTGATGGCCGTATTAATGGTGGTCTGGTGTCTCCACGTGTACATTGACATAAACCTGATGTAGCGCTCTTCCAGGCCAACTTGTTGACTATAGAGTGTCAATTCATTGTCTGTGGGAGAACCTACTTGAGCATTCATAGCACTCATGTAGCGGTCCCATGACATTTGAAGTCTCTATGAAATGGGTGATCAGGTCAACAAGGGAGTTTTGGTGCTATTTGTGGACTGTAGGTAAGATCAGAATACATGATTATCTGCATGCATGTCATACCTAAATTGGAGTTGGAAGTTCTGTACAAGCTGGGTCAATTATTATTGAACACCTTAGACTCATATTCTGAGTGGTACATTTGATGATGCCAGAGATCAATCAGCTTAAGGATCTCTCAGGAACTGAGGCCTTATCACTTGGCATAATTTCCAAGCATTTGGTCTTGCGATATCTGGAGGATGAGGCACATAAGCAATAGTAATTTTTTGTTTTTAATTTTCCGAAGAGCACAATTTGTTCATCAGACTTATTTTTTCATTGTGGCGGGAATTTAATATCCCATCATAGTGGGTCTAGAGTATATGGCTCGATGCACCTCTAACCCTTCACCATTGGACATGACTATTTATGCCAAGAAAGAAGGTGACTAAAGCTGATAAATGAAAAATCTTTGGATCATTTGAAAACGGCCACAAATCAGTGTTTTCAGGAGAAATATGGCCCCATTCAGCCTATTGATCGAGTGGGAGGCCTTCAAGATGTTAGTTGGAGAACAGACCTAGTTGCTAGGTCACAAATGGGATTTATGTTCATGGGAACTTCTGGACACCCTCAGTAGAGGTGTTGATTCGACCCCGACTGGGGATACAAGTCTGGTCTTTGGATCTCATTGGGGTTTCTTGATGCGAGTCACACCCCTTGTCACAGTAGTGGCATTGCTTCACCTTGCAAAGCCCCTTCACACCCCTAGCTTCTTCTGAGCAGCGTAGGTTTCATTCTTCATGTACGGACACCTCCAGTGCCCCTCTTGCGTAAGCAGTCAGCTTTCTACTTCGAAGCTGCAGCTCGACGCTCTGGGTAGGCTAGTCGACTTTTCTCCAGGTTACTGGTGCTGAAACTGGCAAGTAAAGTCAGTAGTCATCACCCAAACCCTTGAGCTCAAGGGAATCTCCAGGCCACCACTGGCATGGGACCCCAGGCTTATAGTCAGGAAATCTTAGCACACTGACTGGAAATGTTTACCACAATTTAATACTCAAGTTGCAGACAGTTCCTGTATATTCCATCAGTTCAGATCTGTCACTAGATCTGGGCAGGTCTGCAGTTTTGTGATTTCCATGCAGACTGGTCCTGCCATGGGCTTTGTAGCAAGTATGAGCAAGAAGGCAGGGATTGCTAGAAGTCTCCTCTCAGGAACAACACATAACAAGACCACAAGGTAAAATAGTCTGCCCCACTCATCTACCTTTTAGCCTGTAGGGTGTAGCCAGTCCCAGAGAACAATGGGCCAGGAAGGGGGAGGGAGATCCCTAATTTCATAGGGCCCTCTGTTGCCATTCTTAATTTCAGCAGCTCTCCTCTGGCTGTCCCGCTGAGAGAGATCCCTGGAAGGTTCTGAGGGAGGAGCCTACACTTATGCATCTGCTGCCCGGGCTCTCCCTCCAATCCTTCCTCTTAGGTACCACTATGTTAGGTACCACCAGAGTATGCATGAGGCAAAATGGAACCCTCAGAGGTTATAGACATGTGCACTCTTTTGTTACACACCCTTCACGGACAAGCAATGCAGACATGTGCAGCATATACATACTGTCCTGGGGACTCACGTATGGGCAAAACTTTGGTAAGAGTGAGGTGTTATCCTTTCATAGGTTTCAGATACCACTAGCTATGTAATCATTTATATAGTTCTAACGTGTTTTGCATGGGTTTGCCCCAACTTTCGGAGCATTTGAGTGACGAGATTTAAAACAATATCTACCCTTTTCACGTCATTCAGGGGCTGATATATTAATTAGGGTGAGAACATGTATGACAGTGTTTTTAAGGGCATAAGATGAGGCCGTTGGCGTGATTTTTTTTCCCCAAGTTGTAATGCAAAATAGGGGTATTTCTAATTTATTTGGGGGACCCACAGTTCTTTTATGTTGAGTGCACAGAGGTGTGGCATATTCCTGCACATAAGTGGACAAGGGACGTCTTTCCAGATAGTATTTGCACTTTATTGTAGGATATGTTGGGTGAGCGCAGGTGTTATTTTTTCGTGGCATGTCTCTTGATGTAGGTGATACTAGCATCTTTCTGTCGGATCCTATTTTACAAGCTGAGGAGGCTTTTCTGTCCAGCGTTAAAATGAATGTGATAATGGTGACAATTTGTTTGATGATATATTTTTGATATCTAGTATAAGGTTACTTGTCTTCCGTTGGTCCCGTAGAGGCCTGAAAAGGTGAAAAGCCGAAATACATCGACCTGTTTTGTACATTGGAAGAGGTAATCTAAGCCAAACTTTGATACAAAGATGTTTGCGAAAAGGTCTGAAGTATTTGAATGGACTGTTTTATAGGTCTGACCTTAACTTTGCTACCGAATGGTGGATTATGGTCTTAAACCTATTGTATATACCACCTGTTGGATATAAAATTGGTGTTTGGATAGACAAGAAATGATCAAAAAATGGAAGGAAATATATATACAATGGGAGGTGTATTTTTGATGTGTTGATGATTTTTTATGTGTATTTATGTAATGCGTTTATGTGTATTTATATACATGCATTTTTTCTCATAAACTATGTGTGTATAGAATGTAATTCAATGTACTTTTTATTGTATATTAATAACTCAGAAATACACACGTGTTAAAAGCAAAATGCGGGGTGTTACCATATTTTAGATGAAGCTTTGAAAATTCACAGCCACACAAACAAATTATTTTTGTCTTGCAATGAAGGAATTCTCTTTATTCATCCTCGCACTTCCTATTCCATGTTGTCATGATATTTGTCCAGAGGTGTTGAAGTTACAGTGGCGTCCCCGCTTCTCTTTTGCCAGGATATACTCACCGCATCACATCATGGACGAGTGAAGAAACTGGTCATATGAGACTGACCGAGTAATTAAAAAAAACTGGGGACAAGACTGTAAGCAGTTCTCCGAGGCAGGCAACAGCGCAAAATGTCTGCCCTCGACTATAATCAGTTACTTGTTCACACTGTCAGTTCTCTATAGCCGGGGTAAGTAATAGTAGTCACTGTCATAATGAGGTGCACTTTGTGTGCCCTCCCAACCACTTCCGGGTCTCAGAGCATGGAAAGGCCTCAGCTGAGGTGGGGGGTCATAGAATACGCTGCTTGCTATCGGGACTTCGATTCCAAAGCCATACTAGGGACCTTTCTCCATCCCAAAGCTGCTTTTAATAAATACAGGGGCAGATTTACAAGAAACTAACGCAGCGCAGTACCGCAGTCAATTTGCTGCACCATGCTGCGTTAGTAAGGGGCACCTTCCTGCACAAAAACAATCAATTAAGGTGATTTCCTCTTCCAATGCGTGCTGTAAAATTCAGCACGCATTGAATAAGGAAAAAAAGTGGAAGAAATTAAAACATTTCTCCCTTTTGCACCTCGCTACGCCACCCATGGGGTGGCGTAGCATTCTGACACAATTCCAGATTTACGATTTCTCGTAAATCTGGCAATGCATCAGTGGACATGGGTGTTGCATGGGAACACCCATAGCAACACCCATGTCACGCCCCTAACACGCAAAGTGTTGTGTAAAAAGGATCGATATTTACAAGCACAGGTAACGCCAAGCACGATGGCTTTATGTGTGCTTGTAAATATCACGCAGCAGGTTGTGCTGCTTGCGCGTCACCCAGGGCCGGCTCCAGGGCGGAGCGATTGGTGCGACTGCATCGGGCGCTGACTTGAGGTGCAGGCGCCATGTTCATAGTTTTAAAAGCACCTGTTGTGCATACATTTTCCCAGCAATTTTCAGGCATCAATAAAAATGTCAACTCCGGTGATTAATGTTCTTCATGGAGAGAGACCTGAGCTTTGTCTAGTGAACGTTTTGACTCATCTTAGCCAGAGTATTAACATGCCTGCTGCAAAGAACGTGTCCTATTCACATCACAAAGTGCATATAATATAAATAGGTCAAGGGTTACTGCTTTTGTCAGAGATCCTTTTGTTACTTGCAGTTTATAAGTTAAATCCTGATATGGAGCAGTGATCTATTAACTGCCATCAAAGAGCAGTATGCAAACTGCAAGGAACATATTAGAGCTATATATTTTTTGCCTAGGCTTTCGTTGTCAAAATGTTGCAAAAGGGGTTCATTTGAGTAGAAATCAATTCTTAATATTAAAGAAAACCCCTAACAATAGTGTTACATTTTAAATTCTGAATTTGTGCTTTTCCAGTCCAAGGACTCAAACTATCCTGCCTACCAGTATGGATGACAGGTGACTCCTACTCCTTGTAGGCCTCATTCTTATGTAAAGTTTCCTATGTATTGATTTACACACCTACGATTGCCTCTGCGTGTGATGTTAAGTGTTCTGAAATCTTAAACTCTTATGAGTGGTGCTATAAAGCTAAATTAATCTAATACAGTGGTTATGGGTGTAGTGTAGTTCCTATTATCCCAATAGGCTCTGCGCATTGGAATAATACCTTCAATAGTAAAGGCCTAGACCAGACGTTAACTAGGTCTACTACTGACGATATTAGACTTAAAGTTTTGGGTTTGCCAGCTAGCTCAGAGTTCACTAGAAACTTTCTCGAATGTTCAGGAAGGAATTAACTTCCCTGATTAGACAAGAAGGGATTTAGTTTCTGACAACCATAGAACATGACAACTTTGCTCTCCCCTAATCAAGAGTGTATCTCGAGAGTCGTGTGAACAAAAGGCAATTTATTTTACTCAGTCAGTACGTGCATTCTTAGTCTCATCAGAATGTAGAGAAAAGGAAGAGACGGGCGTGTTCAATAAAAAGGTGTTATTTATTGATCAGTCTCTTTTCTCATACAAGAGAAATGGATCGATATTATTGCAATACTTATAGTTAAGTAAAGTGCATACATTAAAAGCAGAAGTATAAAATAATACTGTAAAAACATTGATATGGTTTCTAAGCCATAAGATGTTTTAAAATGAATAAAATATATTACATACACATATACATTTGACTAAACGTACTCAACTGGTGTTTCTAAATACGCCTACCCCGTGTACCTGACCTAAGCCTAATACGTGGGCGGGAATAGAAAGTTACAGTTTAAGTTAAGTTTGTTTTTGCCAAGTGAATAACTAAAGAATTCTCTGCGAGGGGTTATTCAGTTCTGTACCTGGAATTAAGGATGAATGAGGGATGGTATCTCTCTCTCTGGTCTCGATATTCAAGGCTGCCTGCGAGGGCTACCCGGAAGCGCCGGTGCTGGATTTCTCGGCAGGAGAAAGCAGCGCGTCTCGTTCTCAGCGCGTCAGGAAGGCGGGGCTGCGCCAGCGGGGTCTGCTCTGCTCTGGGCTTCGGCAAGTATGGCTGCTCCGTCTCGTCACCACCGCGTGTGTTTGCATAGGGCAATATCGGTAATATTTATACCTTTAAGGTGCCGAGATTGACGTAAGGATGGACATAGATACGTCAATAAGGATGTCATACGACTTGCTCGTTAGCACATTCTTTTGCTGAAGTTCTCGGTGAAATCAAAACAATGGCCGCAGGGTTTTGCCCAGGTTGTCATAGGTTTGATTTGTTATGAGAACTCCGTATGCCTTATCAGGGGCTGGAGGAATATCGCTTGTCTAATTAGATCGCAAGCGTTATGACCTAATCAGATAACACGTTCCTGTGCCGTAGTGTGACTGCGTCAGATAACCGTATCTGCATCATGGGGGTTTTCTGCCTCATGGGCTGACTGCTAGTTAACTTGTTGGTTTGTTTAACCAGAATAGGGTCAGGAATAGGGGGATCGATTCAGAACCTATAGGAATACATCACACCCACTCCACGCTAACTATGGACATATTTACTAATCTATGCATAGTAAAACATACTATAGAGTATAGTGTATACCTTACCACCCCAAAATACATAAATGCATCTTGAAATTTTTCAAATATACGGAAAAAATTGCAATCATATGTATTGTATGCACTCAAGCTGTAGAATAATGCCAAAGTAATCACGCATTTGTATACATTATTGCTATTTGGTATATGAGAATTTACACATGAAATGGCTCTTAATACAGAAAAAAAGTTCGAGACCATTCCATCACACAATAAAATATTTATGAACGTACCAGCGGGCAGCTAATGTCTATAAGCTATCTAAAATTTAGAAACCTTAGTTCTCTAAGAATAGTTCTTACTTTAAGCAGAAGATAGTGTCCCGAAAAATATGCAAAAATATTTTGGGGCTGCTGAAAAATTGCTGTCCGTGAACTGGAGGTAAAATTGTTCATGTGACTTTATTTTTAAAGTTGAAGGCCGAATTCAGGGAACGCCGTGTACGAGCTTGCTCAAAAGTCTCTATTTCTGCTCTGGTGAGAACATCATATCATTTAGGCTTTCGAAAAAACTGTCAACAGCTTCCTGGGAAAGTTCCACTAACTCGGAAAAAGGTGTAACCATGCATTCGTGCGCATGATTGTCTCCATTGACATTCTGAATTGGATTGCTGACAGAAGGTCGTACCTGATCGATGCTGCTTTCATCTTGAACTTCACTACCCCTTAATCGTAGTGGTGAAGCTTCCACGAATGCCGTCATCAGGATTGGTAGCCTTTGAGGGCAGCACAAAGCGTGAACCTTGATCGGGCTCAACAATGTTTGTGCATCCATTTGCGCATCCGATTGTAGCGTCAGACAGGTGTCTAACACGCATTCTTCTCCGCATAGCAGACACCTTAATACAGGTAAAACACATCTTTGCCACATTGGTCGAAATGATAGAAACCAAGTCATGTTCAGGTCTCTAAGCCGGGAGAGTCCCAGGATTTTTGATATCCGGTCCCGGTATCCAATGGCTAGGATTGTTTCTTCCCTTGTCGCAAGAGTTTGGTCTGTGACATGGGTTGCCATAACGAAAAATAAGGACTAAGAATAGGATTCCTGCAATTAGTCCCAAGATCAGGGGAAGTCCGCCAAAAATCGAATGGACGAAATCTGGAAAAATACCCAGTATGGCTTTGAATGGTGTTAATGCCATCGAAAATACTGTCTTAAATACCTTTGAGACCCCATTGGTATCAGAAATATTTAAGATTTCATTCAGGATTTCTGCGAAATGTATGGGGGAATTAGTTGATAACAATGAATGTATCTCTGCAGTCGTCCTTGCGACTTGTAGATCATACGTTTCTTTTGATGACGTGAGCCTTGTAGGCGTCTGAAGAAGCACTGTTTTCATTCTGCTTAAAGTATCTATTCGAATAGAAGTAATTTTCAAATTGGGCCATGCCCTTGCCTCCCTGTCTGGAAAGGAGCTGGGGAACAATGAGCGTCCACAGCACTTGACCTTCGCAGTCGTAGTTACGAGATAAGGTGTCCCGGGCATAAGACTACAACATCTGCGATCTACAATTAGAATGTAACTCCCATTATAGAGTCTTTGAAAGAATGGTTCTATCTCTGTTGCAGGTGCGCCTTGCTGGTGACATGAAAGGTTGTATGAATTCCCTTCACAGGCTCCATGCAAACTAATTCCGTTACACAGAAGCGTGCCGCTTAGTGACATCGCACAATTATTGCCACTAAGAAACACTTTCTGTCCTTTATTACTGACACATGCATGTGAATAGGGCAGGTTCCATGTTGTTTTGATGTACCCCTTTCCCAATTTCTCGTACATGCCAGCCTGTATATATTTTTGGCAGTATTGAAACCTGAAGGTTGAGATTGGAATATTTATTATCCCATGTATTATCCATTCACTGACAGGTCGTTCTGACATTGTCACTGGTAATCTTTCGAGTTTTTCAATGCTCAAGATTGTATAATCAGCACCCTTTTGTGCCATACTGATTTGTCTATCAGTAAGGTTAAAGATTTGGAATAGTGACGTTGTGTTGATTAAACGCCAAGGCACATAGCCTGAACGTAGATTTTGTAACGTCCAGCCAAGCTGTACAATAGAACGCAATTGAGACTGACCGTGTTGTAATAACAGTAAGTCTTGCGATAATATGTCGATTGCTGAAGACACAATGCTGTCCAAAGAAAAAATTCTGGAGGACAGAGTCATTAACCCATTGTCCACTACAGAAAGTGATTTTTCCAAATTAATACGGTCAATTTCCCGTATTCTCTCTGCTGTTTCAATTTGAGTAACCTTCCAGGCCTCATTGTATGCTGCATATACAGAGGCTGCTATGAAACGTTTTTGACGCTGTTTGCGCGGTCCCATAATGAAATCACGCAAGTCAGCACCATCAGTAAGTAAAGTTAGGTGTTGCTTAATTTCTGTCAGTGTGGAAGTTTGTAGCCACTGAAGGCATAATTTGCCCACACTGTAGGTGGTTATTATCCCTGGGTGATGTCTTTGAGGATATCTAGGGTCTGGCCTGGTCATTTTGAACCCCTGTGTTTTGTTCAGGAATCTGTCTTGACAGTTATTAGTATCTGTGGGCCAGATCAACCACTGTTTCCAATCTGGATGTGTTCTGTTTTGGTTTAATACATAATTTACGTCTATCTCTTCATCTGTAGAGGTATTGCTGTACATTGTTGGCTTTGGAATAGACGGTTTATTTAAGTCTTTAATTTTGGCTAGGCCAAGACAGGTAGTTTGTTGAACAGTGTCATTTAAAAATATCATTTGTTCTGGGATCATGCAGGCTCTAAACAAAGATTCTATACCCTGTACTTGCCATTCTTTTGTGCCCCAAACACTTTTCAATTCAACATTTTTGTCCCAATAATCAAAACCAAAAGTATTCATTTGTTCAAAGAATGAGTCCGAATATATCAATTTTGTGTTTGTTATCATGGTCTTAGTTCCTGTCTTATTTGACAATTTGAAATAAAATGTTTCAGCATTACTTGTGTTAAAACCTGAAAAGTATGAATATTTGTCACAGAAGGTTCTTGAGCTTCCTTTTGGAGGGGTTGCACAATGTTCCCATTGATTATAATTTAAAACATTTCTAGGTTGTGCAGATCTATGTAGAAAATGGTTACCATAGTGGTTTGATTGAAAAAGCTTTATTCGAGTTATACACTCATAAAAGCACACACATAAAAGTTTACACATTTAAAACTCTATCATACATTGACGATAAATTTCAGATTAAAATACACAGTATACATACATAAAATCTTCACCAATGGTAATTAATATAAGCTTTCTCATAATATACAAAAACTAAATGCAAGTTAAAATACAAAATCACCCTCTTTGTGGACCATAACCAAAAATGTATTCCGTCAGCATCCCCATCTCATGTACCCAGCCCCACCCTCAAAGTTATGTGCCTGCTTATAACAATCATTTGGACGCGAGATAGGGGCAGGGAAAGAGCTGGCCTCTACCCAGTGAGGCAAACTAATTGTTATTGACTCATTACTTCCCCCAGGATGAGTGGACACTGGTCTAGGATAGAAAAAAGTCAAATCCACAACGCCAATCCCACCAATGCTAATATTCCATCCCGGTCTCGTAATCAACCCTACTACCCTTGGATCTTGGAAGTTGATTATGATGCACTCACCCCCCTGCTTTTTTAAAGTGTTCCCAATCCAGTTGACCCTTCTAACCCCAATAATCAGGCCGTCCACACCCCCTGGCAAGGGTCTATTGACCCGTAGCCAATGCATGGCTTTGTTTTTTAACATGTCATAAGTTTCCCTTTGACCTTCCAATAAGGGTGGGACATTTGTGAGAATAGCCACGTATGGATAGGAATCAGGGGTGAGTTGGACCGGGGGAATCCGATTCGAAGGTTTGTTAACATATGGTTTTAATGGGCAGCGTTCTGGGACAGCAAGGCTCAAAGGAACACCACTTCCCACAGCCATGATAACCTTATTTCCATCGACTGTGGTGTTGCCATCCCTTGCATGGCCGCCCCTACTTGCTATCTGGGAGGCAAGCGGACCATTGGATCCAACAACATTCATACCTAGGTTTTTGTCTATATCTATCAGTGTACCCTGGTTACGTTCCAAAGTAGCTGGTAGGAGTGGACTATTATTATTAGCGGCGGGGGCCAAGTTTTTAGAACCATCTTTGGTACCTTTAGCCGTAATACTATTACAGCTGGTCTTAGTTCTCCCACAACTGTTGTTGCTTACACAGGGTAAAGGTACTGCTGTATTCTTACTATTCTGCCCCTGGTTCTGCTGAGTAGATACACCACTCGCTATTGGGGGAATCAGTTCGACCACCGTGGCACCTATATCCCGCTCAGCTAACTTGTGTTTTGCCCCATTCTCTCCCATTTTATTATAAGACTTAATTAATGACTTTATTGAGAAGAAATTATCTAAGCTAGCCTGCTCAAAATGGTCCAATTGTTCTGCTAGCTTTCCAAGTCTGGTCTCAAGGGGCTTTAAAAGGGAGCGTATTAGTTTTTCCAAATCCGATAAGCATTCCGGGTTAGACATCAGTTGCCCAGGGGCTGCTAGAATAATGGGGTCTATTTCTGTTGCTATTGGTGCTGGCATCATTGGGTTTTCTGTACCTATTGGAGCAACTAATTCCTCCCCCGTTATTGCCCCAGTAGGATTCTCAGCAGGAACATGGGTTACGGGTGTTTTAATGGCCAACTTCCTGACCTTCCTTGCAGGATCTAGAACTTGAGATTTTTTTATAGTTGCCGCCCTTTTCCTCTTTGGGCATGGTTTAGGCTTAATAGCCTGTGCTTGAACACATGCTTTTGATATGGCATTTTGCCCCCTCAATAGTCTGTTAGAAGCATTTGAATGCTCTGAGGATAAGGTGGTAACCACTATATCTACAGGAGAGGTACCCAGTGGCTCATTAGAAACAGATATATCATACAATGAATCATGTGTAGCTGGCAGTACTGTGGAAGATAGCGGGGTGACCAATGCAGGAAAACTTTGACCTATACGTTTATCGAGGGGGTTTTTCATAAGCTCAATCGATAGCCTTCGCCCGGCGCGTCTTTCCCCCAAAGCAATCTCCCTATCTATGTCCTGGGGCAGGCGTTTGAAGTACGTATCTAGGGGGCCCATAACCGCCGTCTCCACCTCGCCCATAGAGGACAGCAAAGCAGAGGTATTTAGAGAGCTAGCCATGAATCACACCCCCCTGCTACCTTCTAATAAACTAGGTGATCCAGGTAAACACCAAACAAATAAGTTACATCCAATAACGGGTCTGTAGATATTAAAGGGGTGGCCCAGCCCGGCCTCCTGCGGCCTCGGACGGCCACAGACGGTCCCGCCCTTGTCCCGGGCTCTCCCGGCGCTCCCGCGCGCTCCCGCGCAGCGGGGATACTAGGAGCTTAATATGGAGTGTAAACACAATAGGTGGAAGGGGTAGGAGGGGTCGGGGAGAGCGGCCCAGGTGTAGGTATTCAGGGCTGGCAGGCGCTCCTGGGAGATGCAGTCCCAAAGGAGCACGCACTCGCTCGCAGCCCCGAGTAAGTACTTCCCTCAATATCCCCTTCAAAGCAACAGCAGGCAAACACTCCTCACGCAGCGGGACCCGCGGAGCGGGTTCCGCAAGAAGTAAGCTGGTGGCAGGCAAATCCAGACGGGTGAGAGCAAAAGCAGCAAGGCGTCCCACTCGCCGACTCAGCGAGAACAGTTAATGAGGGCTCGGTGGAAGGGGTAGGAGGGGTCGGGGAGAGCGGCCCAGGTGTAGGTATTCAGGGCTGGCAGGCGCTCCTGGGAGATGCAGTCCCAAAGGAGCACGCACTCGCTCGCAGCCCCGAGTAAGTACTTCCCTCAATATCCCCTTTGAAGCAACAGCAGGCAAACACTCCTCACGCAGCGGGACCCGCGGAGCGGGTTCCGCAAGAAGTAAGCTGGTGGCAGGCAAATCCAGACGGGTGAGAGCAAAAGCAGCAAGGCGTCCCCATAGTGGTTATAACAGTACATACTATCATAATTTGTAGAACCCTGCAAATAATCATGTTTGGTAAATTTAGCAGACATTACTAAGTCAGACATCATATTATTAATGCTTTCGAAGTCCCAATCATCAGCAAATGAGCTTTGTTTAGCAAAGTCACTCAATGAAATCTTAATTTGGTGTGGATATTTCAGGATTTCGACCGGACCATAAATTTCATAGTCAGTGTTGTCCCAGGCTACCCCACCCGGTATCGGATTGGCTGTGAAGTTGACTGTAGAAAGTTCTCTTTTCTCGACGTGTGAAGATGTGTGTGGTTTGAGGATCAAGTTGATTTTCTGACTTGCTGTGTCCATTTTAGCATATTTTCCCTCAATGAAGCGTCCCAAAGTAAATACCATGATGAGCCAAAGTATGAGGATAAATGCACCAAAACCCACCCAAAATTCGATCCATGGAGAAATCAGATATGTTTCTTTCAGTTGTTTCAAAAGTTCTTTAGCTTTATCTTTAAAGGTTTTTGATGATGGCTGTGTCTTTGATTCACTGAAGCCTTCAGAGGAATCATCGAAGTTTATGAAGTAGCCGGATGCAGTTCTGTCAATTGTTCCAATTGCTTCAGGATTACTGTTTCCTGCATTTTCGCTTGGTACTTCATTGTAGATTGGTGTGTCTCTGCTAAAAGTTTTTATTTGGGTTTTCAGAGGTCTAAGTTCTATTGCATTGTTGCATAGACCTTGTTGTTCTTCTGTAGGCGTTTCGAATGTGATGAGCCTCTTCGTTAGGACCTCTGTACTGGTAGCAAACCTTGGTGTTCGGCTACTTATTGGGAGTCCACTTGGCCTACTGTTTGTTATCGGCCACATGATTGTGGTTTTACCAGGTCGATTGATACAACTCGGTTCTCCTTTTTACCAGCAAGTGGTGGTAGTACAACTGATCTTGTCCCGTTGATAGACAAGACAGGAACTGCTTTTCTGTAAGAAGGCCCAAATTCCTTCTTTACCGCGATCTTTTCCCTGACTAGATCCCCGACTTTTGGAATCCAGACAGGTCTTGCTGGGACAGGTGGTGGTTCTTCAGTGGTTGTTGGCTGTTGTTTCAACTTTATGTTGCTCAGGTCTTTTCTTGTTTTGATTAAGTCCTGCAAAATAGCCAAACGGTCTTTGATATCAAAGCTTTTTTCTTTCACCACTGAAGTCTGACTATCAATGTCAGAGATCAACATCCTAGTTCCAAATAATAATTCGTACGCACTGAATCCCTTCAGAGAATTTCTTGGCAAGTTATTTAGACTACGTTGGACACTTATTAGATGTTTGACCCACCCAGCTCCCGAACCTAATACCTTTGCCGTTATAGATTGCTTTATGTCACGGTTTTTTCTTTCAACAATTCCGTTCCCCTCAGGGTGAAATGGACAAGAGTACCGCAATGCCACGCCCATGCTGACCATGGCCTCCTTATAAGCTCTAGAGCTAAAAGCAGGACCGTGGTCCGAATGCAGCATGCCAATTGCGTATGTGCCGATAAAGACTCGCAAATCTTTTATAACAGTTCTGGCGTCAGCCGTTCGCTGGGGCCACATCCATATGAATCTCGTGCATGAATCCACTGCGACCAAGATATATTTATAGTTACCGTCCCTTTGTAAGAGACCGCAGTGATCTAGATAAACACAGGCTAATGGTTTATCCGAGATTAGAAGGGGCGTATGAGCTGGACGTCTCACCGTTGATACTTTCATTTTTTGACATATTTCACATTCTAGAACATAGTTCCTTGTTTGTCTTCTCATTTGTGGCCACCAGTATCTCTGTTTTAATAATTATACTGTGGCTGAGACGCCAGCATGGATGGAAGCAAGCCCTTCGTGTGCCGCTGTTATTAGTCCTAATCTATGTTCCATGTTTGGAATTGCCCTATCCCCCACTCCAGGGATTCGAGCAAAAGGAACATTGTTTGCATCAGTTATGTATGAGTATTTTACTGGAAAGCCTTTCGGGAGTGTTTCTATCGAATCCTTTTCTGAAGCGCTGACAGCTTGTAATATTTCGCTGTCTATTTTTGTTTTTGACCGGGTGATGGCAGCTACGGAAGCCGTTTGCACAGCTGCCTTCGCGGCCTCATCAGCCAATGAATTCCCTGCAACGTGAACGCCATCACGTTGATGACTCAGTGTGTGTATCACGTGAGTCTTTGGTAGTTCTTTTTGTAAAAGAACTACTTGTTCCCAGAGCATTTTATGCTTGATTGTGCCTCCTTTTGCATCCTTAAAACCATTTTGAAGCCAGATCTGCAAGTATTCATTATAAGACTGAACGCAATAATACGAATCGCACACTATGAGCGTGGGGAATTCTCGATCGGTATTTTCAAGCGCCATCTTGAATGCCAGTAGTTCAGCTCGCTGAGCTGTGCAATCTCCTAGAGATTGCGTTTTAGTGAGGGTTGGTTTAAATTTCTCTTCGTGCCAGCCACCTTTAACAATCGCGCACGCAGCACTATAAGCTTGTTTACCCCCGACTGCGGGTTGTGCTGATCCGTCTGTATATATTATACAGCCGTAATGATCTAGAGGCAGAATTTCGGTCGGCGGAGGACATTCAAATTCATATTGGAGAAATTCTTGTGTTTTTAAGTTAGGATCAAATTCGTATGCCACGTCAGTTGCAGCAAGAGAATTAGCCCATTGTATCCATCTCGGATGGAGCGCTTTAGCATTTAGAATGCTTGCCTTTGTTACCGCCTCTAGGGCTGGTATCGGTGTCACGATTATTATTCGTTTACCTTGTGCCAGGGCTCGTTCTTTTGCTATAGCTGTCTGTGTTGCAGTTAGAATTTTTTCCGTAGGGCTAAATTTCATTTCAGCCTTAGTGTACAAGTGTGATTTGAATGCAATTGGTACCTTTTCTCCCTCATTAGAGGTCAGGTATGTGAATCCGCATCTCCCTGGGATGACTCGAATCACAAGATTGGCGTGTGTTATCACGTGTTTCTAATTTTTGTTTTAATTAGCATGTCTGTTTGTAAGGATCTCAAAATGTCTGTGTGTATTTGAGTCCAATTGGATCTTTTAAAATCTGGTTTTATCAGATCATAAAGGGGTTTGACCCTTTCTGCGTAATTTGCAATGTATGTTCTTCCGAAATTTAGGAAGCCTAGAATCGACTGTAGGTTTTTTAGGGTTCTAGGTGCTTGGATTACGGCACATTTCTCTAGGAAATTGTCAGCCAGGCTTTTGCCTTCACTTGATAATTCATATCCTAAGAACAGGACTGTCAGATGGGCAATTCTGGAATTTTTAAAGTTGAATTTGTAACCCTCTGCTGCGAACCCAAGTATTATGGTGTTCACTCTCTTCAAGTGAGTCTCCAAGTCATCATCTGTTAAGTAAATGTCGTCGACATAAGATAATGCTTCATCATCATATATTTGTAGTAATTCTGTTACTCTCGCTGAGAATACTCCCGGGCTGTTCTTGTACCCCTGGGCTAACCGACAGAATTGTTTTTGAGTGCCATTTAATGAGAACGCAGACAAATATCCGCTCTCTGGTGCTATGTTTTGACAAAAGAATCCATTAGAGATGTCTAATGTTGTTTTGTATTTTTTGCGCACTATGTTATTCATTAGTGCAGCACTATGCGAATTTTGCACTGCAAAAGTTTTGCAACATGTGTTAAGGTGTCGGTAATCCAAAACTAGACGATATGAATTGTCTGGTTTGGAGACCGGAAACAAAGGGTTGTTCATTTGTGAGGTGCAAGTTTCAATCACCCCCTGGTATTCTAGCTGATCTAGTATTTCTTTTACCTGTTTTTTAGCTTCTTGCTTAATTGGGTACTGCCTTTGTGCAGTAGGTTGTGATTTTAACTGGATTTTGTGAGGAGGAGAGTCCTCATCCCATCCCACGTGATTTTTATATAAAGCAGGAGCTAGAGCCACTGCCCACTTTCTAGCAAGTGTGTATTTTTTATGAATTGGGATATGATTTGAGAAGGCAGGCATAATTACTTCTTCGCCATGAGGGCAATCCCTGACAAACTCTGGTGGCCAGTCTTTTTCAGCTAGAAGAATATCATAGCCCTTGGAGAGATTATCCCAAAATAGTCCCCTTATTTTTCTAGTCTTATCCCCCTCTATACGTAATGTTATTTCGTATATTTTGTGAGGTTTGCTAACTCTGGTGTCCGCAGTTTCCACTTGAAGATATTCATTCGTGTCCACTGTCTCCAGATGATTCATAACGACTTTGCGAGCTATGCTCACTTCTGCTGCGCTGTCTAGCATTGTCTGAGCCCATTCCCCGTTTTTCAGTTGTGTCCTCAGAATTCTCGGCATTGTTAACTATTTTAATGCTGGCTACCTTCTTCTTTGGAAATTGTAATTTCTTTTTTAGCTGAGCAGGTTCCTTGTCTTTGGACTTGGCGTGCTCTTCTCTTTGTTCTGATCGTCCTCTTCTTTCCGATTTCTGCGAGGAAGTCTGAAAAGATTGAGAGGGACGTGTATCAATGTCTTGATATCTATCAGGCTTTTTTATATTATCCCTATTTCTAAGGTTATATCTTTTCCCAGAGGGGTCACTCTGGGGTGACCTGTGTCTTTGGTTCGGAGATTTCTCTCTTCGCCTAGGAGACCTTCCTCTGGACTGGAATTTCTTTTCTTTGGGATTGGATTGTTTGTTTCCATCCCAGCTCTTTTTCTGTGATGTTGAATTATTATTAAAAAATATTTTTTCAGGACTTTCAATCAGTTGTGGTTTTACTGGTATTCCACCTAAACTATCTCTACCTAGTTCCTCATAGGATTTTTCTATGATTCTGGCAATTTCAGCTGGTTGGTCTGCTATATCTGTTTCCTTTAACCTCTGTCGGATCGCCACGTTTGCTGCTTCTCCCTTTATGTTGGCTAATAATATAGCCGAGACCTGCTTGAAGTCTTTTAGTAATTTCATACCAAGAGTTAAAGCGGGTTCTGGACCGTATTCGTCTTGAATTTGTTTTAGCACATCTGGTATTACCGAAATGGATGGAACACCGTGCGTTTTTGTGTAGATGGAAGCAAAGACTGTACCCCAAGTGTCACAGTCCTCAATGTGTGGTGCGATTCCCATTGGAAGACAGATAGTCAGAATCCTGTGCTTTTCTAGCGGGGTGGTGTCTGGAAACACCGCCTCTATTTGGGTGATTTTCTGCGCTAGCCAGAATGGTATTTGTTCCCGTTTAGACGGTATTTTACCTAGGCAGGACTGGATGTTCTGTGGTGTAATTTTATTTGTGTTCCCCTGGTGAGGGGTCAGCTGTGGGAGTTTAATCGCTGGCTGAATTGTTGGAGTCCGCAACACATACTGGACTAATTGTCTATGTATTTTTATTAATTGTTTTAGCTGTGTTAACAGGTTAGCTGCAGACATCCCGTCGATGTCTGGATGTGGTGTGTATCCGGCTAGGACCGGCCACGTTGCTCCTGGTCTACCTAACGGACCGAGCCTGGTGATGTGATTATTATGTTTTAGGGCGCCATCAAATAAGAGCAGGTGCTCTTGAAATTTGAGTGGTACTTCCACCTCCTCGAAAGGAGTGTACGTTTCAGGAGGTTCCTCTATTTTGTAATAGTGGAAGTACTTTGTTACAGGATTTGCTGCTGGAAAATTTATCCATGAATAGTATACCTCTGTCTGCCGATATTCGTGTGCCTCAATTACGAATATGACTGTACCACCTCTAGGTGTCAGTCCATTTTCTATAAGTTTTATGGTTATAGATTTCCTTATAATGACCGGGATGAGTATTATATCCTGGTCTGCTTCCTGCATGGTAGCATCAGCTGCTGCGAGTTCAGTTGCTAATCTAACTGCCTCTCTTTCTTCATCACGGTCTACCATTTCACCGACAGGATGGTTATTTCTTTTGTTTGCAGATCAGGTTTCTTATGGAAACAAAGATTAGATGCACAATTTTTTGGAACAGTGTATCCTTCAACGTTGACTAAACCAAGTACCATACATAGGAGTTTCCTCCTGCGAGGTTTGGCGGATATTTACCTTTCACCCACTCCAGACGTCTTTGGAGTATTATGGGAGAAAGGGGTCTGAGTGAGAAAGCACGACTGAGTTACTTTAAATGTCTTACGTTAGTTTTATCGCCCTTTCCAAACGCGTTGGGCGCCATGTAGTGTAGTTCCTATTATCCCAATAGGCTCTGCGCATTGGAATAATACCTTCAATAGTAAAGGCCTAGACCAGACGTTAACTAGGTCTACTACTGACGATATTAGACTTAAAGTTTTGGGTTTGCCAGCTAGCTCAGAGTTCACTAGAATGTTCAGGAAGGAATTAACTTCCCTGATTAGACAAGAAGGGATTTAGTTTCTGACAACCATAGAACATGACAACTTTGCTCTCCCCTAATCAAGAGTGTATCTCGAGAGTCGTGTGAACAAAAGGCAATTTATTTTACTCAGTCAGTACGTGCATTCTTAGTCTCATCAGAATGTAGAGAAAAGGAAGAGACGGGCGTGTTCAATAAAAAGGTGTTATTTATTGATCAGTCTCTTTTCTCATACAAGAGAAATGGATCGATATTATTGCAATACTTATAGTTAAGTAAAGTGCATACATTAAAAGCAGAAGTATAAAATAATACTGTAAAAACATTGATATGGTTTCTAAGCCATAAGATGTTTTAAAATGAATAAAATATATTACATACACATATACATTTGACTAAACGTACTCAACTGGTGTTTCTAAATACGCCTACCCCGTGTACCTGACCTAAGCCTAATACGTGGGCGGGAATAGAAAGTTACAGTTTAAGTTAAGTTTGTTTTTGCCAAGTGAATAACTAAAGAATTCTCTGCGAGGGGTTATTCAGTTCTGTACCTGGAATTAAGGATGAATGAGGGATGGTATCTCTCTCTCTGGTCTCGATATTCCAGGCTGCCTGCGAGGGCTACCCGGAAGCGCCGGTGCTGGATTTCTCGGCAGGAGAAAGCAGCGCGTCTCGTTCTCAGCGCGTCAGGAAGGCGGGGCTGCGCCAGCGGGGTCTGCTCTGCTCTGGGCTTCGGCAAGTATGGCTGCTCCGTCTCGTCACCACCGCGTGTGTTTGCATAGGGCAATATCGGTAATATTTATACCTTTAAGGTGCCGAGATTGACGTAAGGATGGACATAGATACGTCAATAAGGATGTCATACGACTTGCTCGTTAGCACATTCTTTTGCTGAAGTTCTCGGTGAAATCAAAACAATGGCCGCAGGGTTTTGCCCAGGTTGTCATAGGTTTGATTTGTTATGAGAACTCCGTATGCCTTATCAGGGGCTGGAGGAATATCGCTTGTCTAATTAGATCGCAAGCGTTATGACCTAATCAGATAACACGTTCCTGTGCCGTAGTGTGACTGCGTCAGATAACGGTATCTGCATCATGGGGGTTTTCTGCCTCATGGGCTGACTGCTAGTTAACTTGTTGGTTTGTTTAACCAGAATAGGGTCAGGAATAGGGGGATCGATTCAGAACCTATAGGAATACATCACATGGGGACTTGAGGGGCACTGTCAAATGGTGGTAGTGAGGAAATACATGGCAGAGGTGGTCACTGGTGGGGGGCGCCAACAAACATTGCTGCACAGGGCTCCACAAGTGCTAAAGCCGGCCCTGACGTCACCCAACGTGAGCTTGGAACTCTGCCCCACAGTCGCAGATTGAACCTAAGCACGGAGTCCAGTAGTTATTTTGACCACAATTGGCAGAGATCGGGGAGGGAGGTTGATACCTATGCCAATCCACCAGGGTGCGTAAAATGATTCAGATCGACTGGAAAATGGTGCACGGCGAGTTATCATACGTTCTGGGGGAAATAGAGGCCATGACACTTCAGACTGAGCACAAAATATCTTGGCGCTGCCGAGAAACAACATGGCGCTGTTTTCACTGGGTCTCCCAGTAGCTTAATGGACATAAAGGGGGACTTTTGTAAGAACCGGAGATACTTAAAGTGGGGCATGGTGAAGGGCTGGTGCAGGACCTCTGGAAAAAGCGGGAAGCCCCCAAACTATAACAAAAAATTGAGGGGGGCATGACAGGCGCACTTTCGGGGTGGATGGGGTTGAGTGGGGGGACTGACTGAGATCCTCCAGCAGCATTTAGCTTATCCTGTCACCTGCCCATGGCCATGGCCCCTGTTCACAGGCTACTTGAAGTGGTTTCTTTTTTGTTGATTTGTTTTGTGTTTTTTCACTTTAACTGATGAAGAGGCGTGGTTGTTTAGTTTGTAATGTTTACTTGTTTTCGTGAATAAACAAATAATAAAAATGTCTTAAAAAACAGAAGAGTGTCTCTTTTTATAGAGCATTCAAAAGCCTGCACAGTTGTTTAGAAGAACTAGGTACAAGTTACAGATGAGCGACCCTTGACCCTGTTGAAGGCAGGTCATTCCCCACGCCGCACAGCTCCACCTGTTGTGCTGTGTCCCTTGCTCCTGACCCTCACTGCTGCCGCAAGTTCGAGGCCCTCCTCCACCTGCAGGCTGCCACCTGCGCCTCATCCCTGGTGGCCCAGTAGTGAGCCCTGAGTTCTGTCTGCTTGCTCTGTCCCTTTTGCCTTCCATCTGTTTTTTACTTCTGTCAGCTGTTTTTATTCCTTTGTGCTCCGTTTTTTTGCCTTTTGTACTGTACTCTGTGCCCTTTTGTATTCTGTACTCCTGCCCGTTTGTGCCCTTGTATTTTGTATTTTGTTCCCGCCGTCCCGCTTTCTGCTTTCCCTTTTACGCCGCTGCGTACCCTGCGGCCCCGCCCCTGCGCGGCCATTTATCACACTCCCTCCTCCCAGCTGCTCCTCCCTCCCAACTCCTCTTCTTATGGTCAGCCGCTGCGCGGCAGCACGCAGCGGGATGCGCTACTGGCGCACCAAAGCCAATCTCGTCCGCGCCCATGCACGCCTGGTCCGCGCCCAGCGCCAGAACCCCTGGCCCCATGAATGCCACAACACCCAACTCCGCTACGATGCCAACACCCTCCAGCACTCAACACCGGCCATTTACACACCTGCATCAGGGCCATCCCGAAGCGGACCCATGGGCCCTTCTCCTGCCGGAACTGCAGCTACACCAGCCTCCAAACCACCACCGCGCCCACCAAGGTAGGCCCTGATGGCTACAACATCACCCGCAGGGACCGCACCATCGGAACAGGAGAAGGAATCGCCTTCGTCCAGAGAAACACCCTCAGAATCTTGACCAGCACCGACGACACGCTCATCACCGCTGAACACCTGCACTCCCAGATCCACACTGACCCCAACACCACCCTCAGAGGAACCCTCATCTACAGACCACCCGGCCCTGGCCGCAGTTCAGCGACTCCATTGCCGACCTCGTCTGCACGCACGCCCTCGCGTCCACGGACTACATCCTCCTCAGAGACCTAAACTTCCACTTCGAGAACACCAACAACAGCAACTCCACCACCCTGCTCACCAACCTCGGACTCCCACCCACTCTACCGGACACACGCTCGACCCCATGTTCTCTGCCAGCAACCACCTCACCTTCAGTCACACCACCGAACTCCACTGGATAGACCACCACTCCATCCACTTCACCTTCGAGGAGCCTACCATGCACCACCGCACACAACGGGCTCCCCAGCGCAGCTGGAGCAAAGTCACCGAAGACCAGCTAGCGACCACCCTCGACCGAAACCCACCAACGAACACTACCGACACCGATGCCGATGCCCTCAACCTCAGGCAATGGATCGACGACTGCGCCAACACTCTCACCCATATCAAGAAACCCTCGAACAGACCTACTGACAGAAAAGCTGTTGGACAGGCCCCACGAAGGGCTCGCTCCCTCCCCGCATGACAGGGCCCAGACATCGGCTCTCCGGGTGCTACCCGCAGAAACAACCCGCAACCCGTCCCCCTCCGGGACGCCTGCTCCCGGATATCTCTGTGCCACGGGCCCAGGCCCCCGTCAACCCCATTGCCCGGCCCAGCCGCCATCTTGGACACTGCACCACGCGGCCGCGTGGCCTCGGCTCGACCCCAACCCTGGGCCTGGCCGGGCCCCGACATCCCGGCACCACCATCCATCCAGGAGGTGAACGGACCACTTGGCAGGTTAATGGGAGAAAGAAGTGTCGATGGCTCTCCCCCGCCAGGTGCCGATCGCCCCCAGCCTCCCCGGGTGCTGGCTCCACCCCCCTGCTGGGTGTCTGGACTCCCTCATCCCGGACCTCCCGACCTCCCAGTGCGAGGGTCCGGACATCAAAGGGCGCCAGACCTATAACTGAGGCAGCCCCAGAGCAGGAAGGCAGTTGTATCCTGGAGTCGAGAGACACCGAGAAGAACTCATCCTTGACGGACTGCTGGCGCTGCCGCAGCCCTGCCTTGTGAACTATTGTCCTGCCTGCTGGCGCTGCCGCTGCCTTCTGCACCGTTCATCCTCGTGGGACCTGCTGGCGCTGCCGCGGCCCGTTGTAACCGTCATCCTCGTTGGGACCTGCTGGCGCTGCCGCGGCCCGTTGCCACCTACGACCTCTTCAGGACCTGCTGGCGCTGCCGCGGCCCGTTGCCACCTACGACCTCTTCGGGACCTGCTGGCGCTGCCGCGGTCTGACCCGTCCGAACGCCGAGCTCGAGGATTGTGAGCTACCACCGTTTCTCCTCAGTACCTGTAGGTACCAAGACTGTCCCGCTACCCCCTTCCCCTAATAGAGACTAGAATTGAGAGGATCATCGTGTCCTGATCTCCTTGTATCGTACCACCTTACTCAAAGAATTGCCTATAAAAGGTGTTAAGCTGATCTTCGTGTGGTGTCCATCTGTGGGGGGGAAGTTACTTGTCTGTACGCACGCTGGAGACGGCCCTCACCGGAGGCCTCTCCCCTTGTGCTCGGCCGACCCTCCAGGTCCCCGTCTAACATTGGTGGCCAGCGGCGCGATCCGAACCAACGCGTACCGTACAGAGGGTAACTCACCCTACGACTAATCCACGATGACGACCAGAGAGAGCGGATCTGCAGAGAAATTCCAGATGGAAAAACTGGAAGAGTACAACCACCGAGAGCTAAAACAATTTTGCATAGAACTAGGCATTGCTACCACCGGTCTGAGCACGAAAGAGGACTTCAAACACGCCCTAGAATCCTGGGCAGAGACAAATACCGCCGGACCCCGGGACCTCGAAGCCCCGGAAACAAACACCACCCTGACAGAAGAAAGGAGAACGGATCTCTCCCGGGAAGAGATCCGAGAACGAGAGAAAAATAGACTTCACGAGTTAGAGCTGGCACGGCTCAAATTAGACGGAGAATTGAAACTGGCAGAACAAAGGATGAACTTAGAACACTTACGGCTCCAAGAAGAGCGAGAGGAGAAGCAGAGACAGAGAGAACTCGAAGAAAAAAGACTGACATACGAACACGAGTGCAAGCTAGCGGAGATAGAGATGCGCAAACAGAACAAAGACCTAGGGGTGCCCGAGCAACCGCGCCCCCCAGGTACTACCGAACAGAAGGTCCACATCCCCAAAGATGTGGTCCGGGAATATGTCCGGAACGACGACATACAGCAGTGGTTCAAGGCCTACGAAATCGCCATGACTGCCCACCGGATCGCTCGAAGTGACTGGGGGGCCGGTCTATGGGGGAGATTCGTCAATGAAGGCCGTGATGCCCTGCTGCAGCTTCCGGACCATCAAATGACGTCCTATGACCACATGAAGGCCGCCCTCCTCAGTCGATATGGGCTGACGTCCGAGATGTACCGCCAGAGGTTCCGCAACTGCACCCGCATCCCGGGTACAACCTGGATAGAATATGTGAACTATTTCAGCCGAGCTTTCGAGGGATGGATCAAGGGTAGCAACGTAACCACCTACGAACAGCTCTTCAACCTCATTGTGTGGGAGCACCTCTCCAACAACTGCTTCGTCGAGCTCAGGCAGCACCTCCTCGACAGTAAATTGACTGACCCACGGCAGCTCGCCGCCGAGGCTGACCGGTGGGAGAGCACCCGAGTGGCCCGAAGTGGGCCCAATGAGCAGAACAGACCCAACCAAGGTCATCATCGTCCCCGAGGAGGAGGAGGAGGCCAGGGCCGGGGCAGAGACGCCGTCCCGGCCGCTCCCGCAAACTACACCCCGCCCCCGGCCGGCCGGGGCAACCCCCCGATGCGCCCGGGGTTCCGAGCCAACATTACGTGTCATTGATGCCAGCGAGTCGGCCACTATGCCAGTGACCCGACCTGCCCAAAGAACCAGACCCCCGGGCCCCGCCAGGTGGCTGCCGCCGCCCTAGGAGAAGAGCAAGTCTCCGAGGAGCCTGAAGATTACGAGCAGGAGCAGCCCGAGTGGGAACCTGCCGCCATGACCCTGGCCTGCCTAGGGGGGAGAGACCTGATCCCGCGGGCTCCCCTACCAGCCAACACCAGGAAGTACAGCCAGTGGGTGAACATAAATGGGCGTAAGGCCGAAGCCCTGCGTGACACAGGGGCCAGTGTGACGGCCGTCCGTTGTCACCTGGTGACCCCAGAACAAATCCTGCCAAATGTTCTTTGCCCCGTCCGATCGGCCGACAATTCGGAGAGCCTGTGTCGGATGGCCTGCGTCCCCTTCGAATGGGGAGGAGTGTCCGGGATGCTAAAAGTGACTGTCCGCGACGATGCCCCCGTGGACTGCCTCCTGGGGAACGATCTCGAGAGTTCCCCGTGGGCAGCCGTTGAAAGAAGAGAGCACCTGGGGATGTTAGGCCTCCCGGGCTGGGCGTGCGTAACAACCCGGTCCATGGCCGCCGACACCATCCCTAGATCTGAAGAACCCGCATGGCCAGCACCTCCTCCCCGGATCGCTCCGGAGGGAGACTCCATCCCTACCGACACCCCGGAACAGCCCCAAGAAGAGCCCGCTCAGCCCCAAGACCTTCCGGACCTGGCTCAGTGGCGTCAGGAAGGGGGGCCCACCCAAGAACAATTCCGGCAAGAGCAAAAGACCTGTCCCTCCCTCGAGGGACTGCGACAGCAAGCGCTCGCCCAGAGCGCAGGAGACACCGCAGGGGCCCACTGGATCTATTGGGACAATGACCTGCTGTACAGCGAACAAAGAGTAGCGGAGCTGGGGACCAGTCGAGTGCTGGTGGTGCCCCTCCGCTTCAGAGACTTCCTTTTGAACCTGGCCCATGATGTCCCCCTGGCTGGACACTTGGGGCAAGACAAAACATACAACCGCCTGGTGACTCACTTTTACTGGCCTAGGATGAGAAATGACGTCTCCACCCACTGCCGGTCCTGCCCGACCTGCCAGGCCAGCGGGAAGAGCGGCCGCAAACTCAAGGCCCCCCTGCAACCATTCCCCGTGGTGACCACCCCGTTCGAAAGGGTGGGAATAGACATTGTGGGGCCCCTGGACCCCCGAACAGCACAAGGGCATCGCTTCATCCTGGTCCTGGTGGACCACGCCACCCGCTATCCTGAGGCGGTTCCCCTTCGAACTGTAACAGCACCAGTGGTAGGGCGAGCCTTAATGGGGATCTTCTCTCGAGTGGGCTTCCCCAGGGAGGTCGTCAGTGACAGGGGCACGAACTTTATTTCAAAATATATGAAATCCCTATGGCAACAGTGCGGAGTCACCTACCGATTCACAACCCCCTATCACCCGCAAGGAAACGGACTGGTCGAGCGATTCAACCGCACTCTCAAGGGGATGATCATGGGGCTGGAAGAACCCCTACACCGCCAGTGGGACGTGCTACTACCGTGCCTCCTCTTCGCCTACCGAGAAGTCCCCCAGAAGTCCCTCGGCTTCAGCCCCTTCGAACTCCTGTACGGACACCCTGTTCGCGGGCCTCTCAGCCTAGTTAAGGAGGAGTGGGAAATGGCCCCCCTGAAGACCCCTCCAGACGTCTACAAGTACCTCCTGACCCTCCGTAATCAGACCCGGCGATTCAGAGAGCTCGCCAAAGCCAATCTTGAGGCCAGTCAGGAGGACATGAAGAAGTGGTACGATCAACATGCCTCCTCCATCGAATTCGAGCCTGGCCAGCAGGTGTGGGTGATGTCCCCCATCGAACCCTGTGCCTTACAGGACAAGTGGACGGGGCCCTTCAAGGTGATCGAGCGTAAGAGCCCCGTCACCTACCTCATCGACATGGAATCCCCCCGGAACCCCCTCCGGGTCCTCCACGCCAACAGACTCAAACCCCACTTCGTGCGCTCGGAGCTCAGCCTGCTGATGGCCACAGACAGTGGAGCTGAAGAGGACTCCGAGCCCCTCCCTGACCTGCTGGGGACCGGGGAAAAAGATGGTTCAGTGGACGGGGTCCAACTCTCCGAGGCCCTGACCCCGGAGCAGCGCCAAGACTGTCGGGCCCTCCTGCTGCAATTTGCACGCCTATTCTCCCTCACACCCGGGGTCACCCCCTGGTGCCTGCACGACGTGGACACCGGCGACAGTCCTCCTATCCGACACCGGCCGTACCGAGTACCAGATCGGGTACGCACCTGCATCCAAGAAGAAGTCTCCAAGATGCTCGCCCTCGGAGTCATCGAACCCTCGGACAGCCCCTGGGCCAGCCCGGTTGTACTGGTCCCCAAAGCGGCGGCCCCGGGCACCACACCCGAGCTCCGGTTCTGCGTCGACTATCGGGGTCTGAACGCTGTCACCCGAACCGACGCTCACCCCATCCCCCGAGCCGATGAGTTAGTTGACCGCATGGGGGCGGCCCGCTACCTAAGCATCTTCGACCTGACGGCGGGCTACTGGCAGATCGGCCTCACCCCCAGGGCACAAGAACGATCCGCTTTCTCCACCCCGGATGGACACTACCATTTCAGAGTGATGCCCTTCGGCATGAAAAACGCTCCAGCCACGTTTCAACGACTTGTGAACCAGGTATTGGCGGGCCTCGAGGAGTTCAGCGCCGCCTACCTGGACGACATCGCGGTGTATAGCCGCCACTGGTCAGACCACCTCCGCCACCTCCGAGGGGTCCTGCAGGCCCTCCAACAGGCCGGCCTCACAATCAAGGCCAGCAAGTGCCAAATAGGCCAGGGGTCCATGACCTACCTCGGACACCAAGTGGGGAGCGGTCTGGTGGCCCCCCTCCAGCTCAAGATCGCTGCCATCCAGTCCTGGCGGCCCCCCGTAACTCAAACCGAGGTCCGAGCCTTCTTGGGGCTCTCCGGATACTATCGGCGGTTCATGAAGGACTATGGCAGCATTGTTCGGCCCCTCACGGAACTCACATCCAAGACCAACCCAAAAACCGTCAACTGGACTCCCGACTGTCAAGCGGCCTTCGAGAGGCTGAAAGCCGCCATGTGCACCGCTCCTGTGCTCCAGGCCCCCGACTACAGCCGTGAGTTCATCGTCCAGACGGATGCCTCAGACCAGGGCATCGGGGCCGTCCTCTCCCAACTGAACCCCGAGGGAGTCGACCAACCAGTGGCCTTCCTCAGCAGACGCCTCCTGCCCCGAGAACAGCGCTGGAGCACCATTGAGCGAGAGGCCTTCGCAGTAGTATGGGCCCTCAAGAAGCTCCGGCCTTACCTCTTCGGAACCCACTTCCGGGTACAAACAGATCATCGGCCCCTGCAATGGCTAATGCAAATGCGGGGAGAGAACCCCAAACTATTGCGATGGTCCATCTCCCTGCAGGGGATGGACTTCACTGTGGAGCATCGCCCTGGCCAAGACCACGCCAACGCGGACGGCCTGTCCCGCTTTTTCCGCCTCGACGAGGAGAGTCCCCAAGAGGATGGGTGACTCTCCCCGCCTTCAGCTGGGGGGACGCATGTTGGACAGGCCCCACGAAGGGCTCGCTCCCTCCCCGCATGACAGGGCCCAGACATCGGCTCTCCGGGTGCTACCCGCAGAAACAACCCGCAACCCGTCCCCCTCCGGGACGCCTGCTCCCGGATATCTCTGTGCCACGGGCCCAGGCCCCCGTCAACCCCATTGCCCGGCCCAGCCGCCATCTTGGATACTGCACCACGCGGCCGCGTGGCCTCGGCTCGACCCCAACCCTGGGCCTGGCCGGGCCCCGACATCCCGGCACCACCATCCATCCAGGAGGTGAACGGACCACTTGGCAGGTTAATGGGAGAAAGAAGTGTCGATGGCTCTCCCCCACCAGGTGCCGATCGCCCCCAGCCTCCCCGGGTGCTGGCTCCACCCCCCTGCTGGGTGTCTGGACTCCCTCATCCCGGACCTCCCGACCTCCCAGTGCGAGGGTCCGGACATCAAAGGGCGCCAGACCTATAACTGAGGCAGCCCCAGAGCAGGAAGGCAGTTGTATCCTGGAGTCGAGAGACACCGAGAAGAACTCATCCTTGACGGACTGCTGGCGCTGCCGCAGCCCTGCCTTGTGAACTATTGTCCTGCCTGCTGGCGCTGCCACGGCCTTCTGCACCGTTCATCCTCGTGGGACCTGCTGGCGCTGCCGCGGCCCGTTGTAACCGTCATCCTCGTTGGGACCTGCTGGCGCTGCCGCGGCCCGTTGCCACCTACGACCTCTTCGGGACCTGCTGGCGCTGCCGCGGCCCGTTGCCACCTACGACCTCTTCGGGACCTGCTGGCGCTGCTGCGGTCTGACCCGTCCGAACGCCGAGCTCGAGTATTGTGAGCTACCACCGTTTCACCTCAGTACCTGTAGGTACCAAGACTGTCCCGCTACCCCCTTCCCCTAATAGAGACTAGAATTGAGAGGATCATCGTGTCCTGATCTCCTTGTATCGTACCACCTTACTCAAAGAATTGCCTATAAAAGGTGTTAAGCTGATCTTCGTGTGGTGTCCATCTGTGGGGGGGAAGTTACTTGTCTGTACGCACGCTGGAGACGGCCCTCACCGGAGGCCTCTCCCCTTGTGCTCAGCCGACCCTCCAGGTCCCCGTCTAACAAAAGCCTTCTGGTTCACCGCCGACCTCCAGGCATCCAAGCAAGCCTGCCGTACGCTCGAGAAGAAGTGGCACCACGAACAGACACCGGACAGCAACACAGCCTACAAGAGCGCCATCCGCAGACACCACCAACTCATCCAAACTACCATAAGGACCTCCTTCATAGACAACAACGCACACAACAACAAAGAGCTCTTCAACATCGTGTAGGAACTCGCCAACCCTAGCTCCAACTCCAACGACATCCCACAATCACAAGACCTCTGCAACTCCCTTGCCACCTTCTTCCACCGCAAGATCGCAGACATCAATGACAGCTTCAGCAACCAGGCCCCCGCTGACAAACACAGACACCTCAGACTCCCCACTCCCCAGCCACATCGACCCCCTGCTTTCCTGGACCCACGTCAATGACGAAGACACCATCAAAATCATGAACACCATCCACTCTGGTTCACCCTCCGAGCCCTGCACGCACCACATCTTCAACAAAGCAAGATTCACCATCGCACCCCATCTCCGCAAGATCATCAACAGCTCCTTCGAGACCGCCAACTTCCTGTAGAGCTGGAAGCATGCCGAGATCAACGCCCAACTCAATAAACCCAAAGATGACCCCAAGGACCTCAAGAACTTCTGGCTCATCTTCCTCCTCCCGTTCCTGGCGAATGTCATCGAGAAGATCGTCAACAGGCAACTGACCTCCTTCCTCAAAAAGAACAACATCCTGGACCCATCCCAATCCGGATTCCGCAGCAATCACAGCACCGAAACAGCGCTCATCGCCACCACCGACGACATCAGGGCCATGATGGACAACGAAGAAACAGCGGCCATCCTCCTGGACCTCTTGGCCGCCTTCGACACTGTCTGCCACCACACCCTCCGCCCACACCTCCACAACGCAAGGATCCGCAACAAAGCACTGGACTGGACCACCTCCTTCCTCACCAACAGTACCCAGAGGGTCCGCCTCCCCTCATTCTGCTCTAAAGACACCAAGATCATCTGCGGCGTACCCCAAGGATCGTCCCTCAGTCCGACACATCTACATGACACCGCTCGCCTTCATCGCCAAATCGTACGACCTCAACATCGTCTTTTACGCCGACGACACCCAGCTGATCCTCTCCCTCACCAAGGCCCCCACCACCACCAAATCCAACCAACACGAAGGAATGAAGGCCATCACCGAATGGCTGACGCACATTTGCCTGAAACTGAACTCAGACAAGACGGAGGTCCTCATCCTCGGATCCACCCCCTCCGCCTGGGACGACTTATGGTGGCCAGCCGCGCTGGGAACTGCACCGACGCCCACTAACCACGCACACAACCTGGGAGTCATCCTGGACTCCGCATTGTCAATGACCCAGCAAGAGAACACCGTCTCCTCCTCCTGCTTCAACACCCTCCGCATGCTTCGCAAGATCTACAGATGGATCCCCACCGGTACCAGAAGGACAGTCACACAGGCCCTCGTTAGCAGCAGACTGGACTACAGCAATGCTCTCTACACAGGAACCTCAGCCAAACTCCAGAAACGACTACAACGCATACAGAACACCTCTGCACGCCTCATCCTCGACATCCCCCGCCACAGCCACATCACAGCCCACCTGAGAGACCTACACTGGCTCCCCGTCAACAAGAGGATCACCTTCAAGATCCTCACCCACGCTCACAAAGCTCTCCACAACACCGGACCAGCGTACCTCAATGAACGACTCACCTTCTACACCTCGAACCGCCAGCTTCGCTCCGGTGACCTCGCCCTTGCCACTGTCCCCCATTCCCCGCCTACACCGGCGACTGCCGGTGGCAGGTCTTCTCTCACCTCGCCGCTAAACCCTGGAACACCCGCCCCATCCGTCTACGACAGACCCAGGACCTACTGGCCTTCAGGAGACTCTTCACAACCTGTTCGAGCAGTAGCAAAACACCCACACCCCCAACCCCCTCCCCCCACCCCCAGCGCCTTGAGACCCTCATGGGTAAGTAGTGCTCTCTACAAATGTACCGATTAATTAATTGAATGTAGATCCTCGCTCCCTGCAATCATGCTGAAAACCGATACCTGAATGTAATGTATATACTACCGTATTATGATTTTTTGGTGGTAAATTATAGATTACTTTCTTTTTTATTGCCTATGTTATGCTACTTATTCTATGCCTATTTGTATCTGTTACGTTTTCTTTCAATATGCCCGCTACTGTGTGAAGGGTTGTGACCCCCACCTTGTAGGCGCTATATAAAATGCCAAAATGAAATAAATATACAAAAATGGTGGCCCTCGGCGGAGCGCTTATCGGGGAAGTTCAGTCGTTTCCAAGCACTGCTTTCACCAGGCCTAATGCTGATTTTAAGACAGCAGGATGGCATTTCACCCAGGAAATGGCTCTGTCAGTGATGGCACGCTTTATCAAATTGGAAATGGCTACTAATTAAATCGCCCTGCAGGTAGTGTACTGCGGCACATTGACTGTATTATTAGGGTTCTCCCAGATCAGGGCTTATCAGCTCATGAAAAGATGAGATCAGCGACCTGCCTGCTGATTCCTTATTCCCAATCTAATTAGATTATTGTGAAGCAAAAATGCCTAAAGATGAGCACAGCATTCCCCTTAGCCAAGAGGTAGGGGTGTGGGGGAGGGGCGCGATTGTACTGCATTTCCAAATACATTTTAAAAAATGTGTCTCTTCTCGTGCCAGCTGCTTGTCAAATTTACAATTTACAAATTGTATAATTTTCATGGGTGGTATCTCAGATAGGCAGACATAATTGGGTTAGTGTGTAGATTCAGGGACTGAACCTTTTCGCTAGCCAATTAGCAATAGCCTACCCTGGCACAAACCTTGCTTCCTAACCTCTGGCCACAGGGGCGGCGGCTGCTCCTCCACTAAGGTGAAGGAGCGTTACCCCACAGGAAAAATAAAATCATAATAATGTTATTATTATTTTATTTTTCACTATTGGCATGCAAAGGTGCATGCGTGGCGGGGCGGGTTGGGGTTGTGCTGCGTGCAGAGCAGGGGGAGCGGTGGGCAGTCGCTTAAGTGCACATGAGTCATGCGCACTTTGTATGTTCTCCACTGGCTATAATGCACAGCTTAGGTGGAGAACATGCACAGCCAACCAGTCCCTCTCTGAGTGCCGAACCATGGTGCTTAGACCAATCACAACGCTGCTGTAACGCAGCGCCGTGATTGGCTAAGGGAGTCGGGAGCCTGGGTGCTTTCAGCTTCATCGACCGAAGAGGACAGAGTAGAGACGGCTGTCGGGAAGGTAAGTGAATTTGTTTTTCTTCCCTTTTTCTCTTTTATTTTTTTTAACTTGCCCTACCACTACTGCACGGGGGTGAAGATGGCTGTGGGGCAAACACATGAACGTCGATTCACCAAAAAGCCAGGCGTAGCGAAAGTGACATTACTTGTCCTTTAACCCACCCATGACATCAGAGAACGTGATATTACATGACCTATTCCTCATGATGACATCACAGGACTAAGACAGGAGATGTATGCCTAAGGTTAAACAGATCTTATAGGCTTTGGCCCCAAACAATTATCCATAGGGTAAACAGAGCGTAGAGGTTCAAGCCTCTGGCAGCAGAGCTGTCACTCAGGCTCCAAGGATCTCATAGGTTGAAACAGTTCTGGTCCTCAGGTTACACCGATGTTACAGATTCAGGGCTCAGCAGCAGACTTTTAATCAGGCTGCACAGGTCATGAAGGCTCAAACCTCAGACATTAATTGTCTCTAAGGATAAGTAGACCTTACAGACTCACTCCTTAGAGACGGAATTATTTATCAGGTTACACAGTTGTACAGCTGGTAACTCAGAGAGCAGATCGATCCCTGCACTTTAACAGATATCAAAGGCTCAAACTTCAAATAGCTTCATCCATCACATCGACAGACCTGTCAAACTGCACAGATCTGACATGTTTACATGTTCATGCCTCTGACATCAGAGCTATCTTACAGGTTACATGGATCGTGTAGTCTCAGGCTTCAGGTATTTTAAAGTATGCCCACTCACTTAACAGATCCTATCACCATTTTAGAATATATGCAATATAATGTTTCAAACTAGGCGAAGACTAAAAACTTGAAATATGCACCAGATGCACAGCCATCAATCAACCAACAATCAGCCTAATGGCACTTTTTGACACAATCAGAAAGTGCTTGCTATTTAGCCAACACACTTTGTGCAATGGGGTGATAAGGCTAATGTCGATAATAAGAAGATATGAATCTAAAAATCCCTGAATACAAACTGCACACTTGTCTTCATCTGACACAAAAGACATAGGGTTCCTACTTGGCTGCATAAGGGTGCATTCTACTGAAAAACAGTAAACTGATGCACCAATTTCTCACCTCTGCTAAAGAAAATAAAAGATAGGTCAGCTTCCTGATTAAAGCTTTTTGTAAAATGCACAGTACGGAAAGGGTTGCATTTCTTTCCTCTTTCAGTTTGTGGAAATTAATATTTGCATCAATATAGAATAGACTGAGTCAAGCATGCAGTATGCAAGTACATGTTCCCTTCGTGAGCAGGGAAGGGAGAAAAAAATAAATTTCTCAAAACCCAGCATTATTGTCCTTGCACTGCTTCTGTATTCTCTGAGGCAAAGGGGCACATGTACAGTAACAGGGGTCGCAGAAAAAAAGCCAGGGGTCACAGCTGTGACCTCTGGTGCCCCAAACAGATGTCAGTATGAAATCAGAATATTATTTGGGGTGAATGACTACCAACCTGAAGGAATAATAACAACCCTTGTCAAGGTGAACCCTCAAAGTCACTAAATTACCCTGCACAAGCTCAACTTCCTTGTAGCTATGGTACAGAGCAGATTGGCTTAATTTAGGGCATTGTGTAAAATATTTATGCAGTACTGAAACAGTAATAAAGTCAAAATGATGAATAATAAAAACCCCAAACCCAATTAGAAAAATAGAGAACAATGTATTTAACAAAAATACACCTAAATGGTGCATGTTTTATTTTTATTTTATTTATTTAATATACTTATAGAGCGCAAGCCTGTCACCCAGAGGGCATGTCCAATTAGGGGAGCCATAGATATGAATTTACTAGGAGGGAGCTGGTAGGGACCCCTCCAAATGAGTACAGCTACTCCTAGGTATAGATTAATGCTGCCACTAGCACTGTTAGTCTACCACAGCATATGTAGAGAGGGCAGTAGCTACTCTCTGCAAAAAGGGGGTCACACTGCATGCCCCCTCGACCTCAAACCCAATATAAAAAGAGGGAGACCCTTCGATGGACATGTGCGTGTGTTATGTTCACTGAGGAAGAAATCAAGAAAACCTGCAGCAACTTTCCAGTGATCTGCCAGATCAGCATAAGGGAAGGAAGTATGCTCTTCAGAGCCATGCCATAGACTTCCCATCCCAACAATGTGAAATGAGTCTTATGATCATGAAGTGTATGAGTATTAGGGCACGCCCCAGTAAAATAATGCCAAATTTTGAACAGCCAAAGATTTGAGCAGCTTGTTCACAAAGGAGATTCTAGCAATTTCTCACAGTGCTAATCTCTGGAGTATAGGACTAGAACTGAAGACCTCCTCAAAGTAACCCTAAAGAATTCATAGTAGCAAACATTTATATTCTACCATATCTACATAAGAGCAATTAAAAAAAAAAAACCTTGTAAACATAATTTCGGAAATTGGAAGGAAAAATCCGTTAGTGCCAATACTGCCTTTAGTAGATTTTAATGCAAAGATCCCTCATTCCGAAACCAAGGATACTTTTTAATAAGACCTGGGAAAGAGACTGTGCATACCTTGCTAAATACTTCATAGAGGTAAAGCTAGCCATATGGAGAAAAAACTAGATATGGTCTCCTTAAAAGTTATTACTATGAATTTAGCAAATTGAAGAACAAATAGTTACCATCCAACAGTATTCACTTATAACAATGGCAAGATAGAATCTCTCATTGATTACCTAGTAATTTCTTCTGAGAATTTCACTTGTGTAAAGGATATGAAAGTAGAGAAGAAGACTGACAGAGATCATAAACTGCTTCTGCTTACCCTGGAGTGCTTTGTAAGCTTTAGAGAAATTTGGCATAATAGCCAAGAAATCTGTCATAAAAACAATTAAAGGATTGTGTAGTCATCGAAGTAAAAAAACACAGCAAAAATAAGATTTCAGAGTTGAAGAGATTATACACAGAGCATGCAGCACAAGGACGATTGGAGGATTATAACAATTTTATTGAAAAACAGAAGACTGTGTGCTGATAGTAATGTGACTAAAGGAAAATTGAACCATGAAGGACCATTACTCACAAAGACAAAGCAAGAGCACAACTGAATATGAACATAAGAGAAGCTTTTAAACCAGCTAAAACATTAAGAGATCTTCTCATGAAGCATCATAGTAAACAATATCAGAAGGGGATCAGAGGAGCACATTGGGGTCAAAAGGAACATAAATTGAGAGATGTTATATATGTGCTTTACACGAAAGGAGATATAAAGCCTGCTTGGAAGCAGTGCTTAATTTGAGCCGGTGGTTTCCGGTGCTCAGCACCGGTAATTAATTGACAACACCAGCACTTGACAGGTGCCACATGGTGGCGATGTTTCTTTGTAATTTAAAGATGAGCAGAACAACAGTTGCTTACTAATTCAATATACTTTTCAAACTACTAATATCTGCCACTCAAATCATTCTTATACATTTGGGGCCTCAAACAGTATGAATTGCCACACTTGTAGCAATGTGATGGTTAGGAGTTGTGCGGGTACTGACATTCTCAGCGCTGGCAGGGGCAATGGGTGGTTCAAGCAGCGGTGGCCTCCTGACGAGGGCTTTGTCACTTATCTTTTTTTACAAATAAAGCACTGCTTGAAAGTAAGAAGAAGATGGTGGCTCACTTTGTGGAAGAGGAAGTAATGGCCAAGTATATTTCAAAGTTGTATAGCACAAAATGGAGTGTAAGTGAGACGGATTATTTAAGACCCAACAGAAAGTTCGTATTCCATCAATAAAGGAAGTTAAAGAATAAATGAGGAATGAATAAGGAAGTAATAAAAAAATTCAAGAGCCCAAGAAACAAATAGTCTATCTGCACAATAAATGGAGAGGCAGTATAAGGATGCCATCATACCAAAAGGGGTCTCGAGAACTACTTAACAATTACCAGGTGATAACCGTCCTAGATATTCCTAGCAAAATAAATGCAAAATATTTGCTAAAATATCTTGAAGAATGGGTGGTAATTGCAAATGTTCTACCAAAAACGTGATTAGTATTGTGGAACGGCTATGCAACTTTTGATAGCTTTTTGTTTACTGAAACAACTTGCCAAGAAATAGTCCTTAAGGAAAGGTCAATCACTTTGTGTGGCTTATATGGATCTAACCATAGCATTCAATACCATGGATGGAAAAATATTATCGAAAAAGATGGTACAATGGAGGATTCCATCTGGTGTCCTGAAATTTACAATTCAATTGCACAATGACTCCTAGACACAAATTTAACATGGCAGTAATGCCGCACCCACAAGAAAAATTAAAACCCCAAATGGATTAAGGCACGGATTTATACTGGCTGCCCTTTTTATTCTCTTTATATATAGCCGATGTGCTAAAAATTGAAGTCTACACGCCCATTCCACTTGAAACTGGAGAAAAAAGTGTTCCAAACCTATTTTATGCAGATGACACAGTTCAAATAGGCCTGACACCGGTAGGCCTGCCGAGACTATTGAACGAATTTGCCAAATACTGTCAGGTGAATGAATTGATAATAAATGTTGCTAAAACTAAAGCCATGTTTATTTTTTGCAAAAAAATTAAATGGAAAACATTGGGAATGGTCACTTAATGCACAGTTGGAAACTATGAACAAGTATATGTATCTAGGGATGGTTTCTAAAAGCAATCTTAATTTTAGGAGACATATTGAAGTATTGGAGCACAGAGGTAAAGCAGTGGTGGTAACCATGAGACGAATGGACTATGAACGAAGCCATAACGTGCTTAAGGAAACAAATAGCCTGAATACTGTGTTATGAAATCAATAAATCCTGGTTATTTGTAGAGTTTCAGTTGAGTTTATTGTAGAAATATAGATCTACACAGCTTATCATCTGCCAGCAATCCTCACAGTCCCAGTTAACTACCAAGCATTGAAATCATAACATTCCAATAGCAATGACATCACAATCTCATTAACATGAGCTCTACATGAAATCTCTAGAAGCATAACTTATGAACATTGAGCATTTAACATAACATCAAACAGTGTGCTTAGAATATAGCATACCTCCTTTTCTTAAACATTAAAAAACAAAGAGAAAAGGAAAAAATGGTGAAGCATGAAACACAGTACAACAAACAAAATAAAATAAAATTAATCACGAAACCTGCGAGGTACAACAGTAACTCTTGAGCTTCTCCTCTGTATAAGGGAGTTAGATTGATCAAACTCACCCTTATCCAAAGTTTTAGAATCATTACTGCTGAAACAGGGACCAGAACCAGATTTAGTCTTAACAACCTTAGACACATTCCACCAATTACCACCTACTACTTGAACAGAATTGTTACCAATTTTGACCACCTTGACAGGATCACTAAACGTACCCTTACCTTTCTTGTTATGCACAGCTTTTTTGATCCTTACAAAATCACCAACACACAATGATACTAGCTTGACATTCCTCTTCTTATCAAAACACTCTTTCTCTTTTTCCTGCATGTGATGTACATTAGATCTGACACTATCCATAATAGCTTCAACATCAACCAAAGAGTCAAACCATTTGTTCATCCATCCAGGACAAAAACTAGTATTGGCTTTCCTGCCTCTCAAGACTTCAAAAGGTCAAAACTTAGTGATAGAATGGGGAGTCGTTCTGTAGAACCACACCATACTCTCTAGAGAAGACAACACCTCATGCTTTCCGTTTACAGCCCATTTGACACATTCCCCCACAACTCTGTTCATTCTTTCCACTAAGCCATTAGCTTGTGGATAATAATAAGAACTCTTGAGGTGTCTGATGCCGCTAGATTTAAGAAAACTTTGGAATTCATAACTCACAAACTGACTTCCATTATCTGAAACAAGAAATTGAGGAAAACCTCCCCTCATAAACACCTCCTTCAGAAATGTTATAACACTGTTAGAACATGCCTCTCTGACAACTTTAATCTCCGGCCACTTGGAAGTATAGTCTATCAAAACAATGATAAACCTCATGTTCTGGGGTAAAACCTCATATGGGCCCATTATATCAACACCTACTTTAACCCATGGTCCATCCAGACACTCAACAGGAGATAAAGGAGGTGTAGCAACCTTGAGTGTCTTCTCAGAAGAAGAACACAACAGACAATTCTCAACAGAGGTCTTGATCTCATTGTCCATACTCGGCCACCAAAAATTCTCACGGACGCATCATATGGTAAGGGATATTCCTAGATGTCCATCATGAGATTCTCTGACAATGACAGACCTAAGAGAATGTGGAGGAATCAACTTGTCACACCTCATCAGTAGACCATCTTCGACAGAAATCTCAGACTCAACCTTCCAATAAGGTTGGAGCTCAGAAGAAAGAGCTTTCTCATTTGGCCATCCATTCATCACGAACTTGCACACATCTTGAAGAACCTTGTCCTCCGAAAAAGCCAATCTCCAATCATTTTCTGACCCAACAGCTAAGACAGGAATATCAACGGAAGCTACAAAACAATCCTCGTCATCCTCATCACACAATTCATGGAAACCTGTGTCTTCGCTAAGATCAGAAACTTGAGGAAAACGTGACAGAAAGTCAGCTCTGACATTTTTTCCCCCAGTAATGTGTGAAATGTCAAACTGATATTGTAACAACTTGCTAACCATTCTGGTGATTCTTGGAGTGCAACACTTACTAGGACCAGAAGATAATATTGACACAAGGGGTTTGTGATCAGTGATTAGATTAAAATATCTTCCCCACACATATGGACGAAATTTGTCAATAGCCCACAGGCAAGCCAATAGCTCCTTTTCAATTAAGGAATAATGTTCCTCCACACCTCTCAAGACTCTTGACGCAAATGCAACCGTATACTCTTGTTCTCTTGACTTTTGCGTAAGGATAGCACCTAAACCATTTTTACTTGCATCTACCGTTATATAACAAGGTAGTTCGGGATCAAAAGGTGTCAACGCATTACTCTCTTTCAAAGCTTTTTTAATCTCCACAAAAGCACGATCACAATCTGAAGACCAAATGAACTTCGTGGAACTTTTAAGGAGATTGCTGATCGGTCTCACCATGGACACATACTTGCAGACAAATCTTGAATAATATTCCAACAACCCTAATAAAGACTTAACTCCAGTTTTGTCCTTGGGTACAGGGGCATTCATTATAGCATCAATAAGACCTTGCCTGGGCTTGATTCCATCTTTAGACAGAAGATGACGCAAGTATTCGATTTCATCACACGAAAACTTGCATTTCTCATTCTTTAACACCACACCGTTTTTTTGGAAAATCTCAAGAACTCTTCTGATGATATTGTTGTGGATTTCGTTATTTCTGGCATAAATAAGGACGTCATCCTCAAACACAAGAACACCCTCTACACCTCTGAACATATTCTGCATCACCCTCTGAAAAACAGATGCCGCGGAGGCTAGGCCGAAAGGCATCCTTTTATAACAAAAAGTGCCAAGGGGCGACACAAAAGCAGTCAAGGAACATGATTCAGGATGAAGTTCTATTTGATGGTAGGCACTAGCCAAATCCAACTTAGAAAAAACTTTAGCCCCTTTGATACATGAGAAAAAATCTGTTATTTTGGGCAAAGGGTGTGAATCAACCCAAATCTCTTTGTTGAGAGACCTGAGATCCACACACACCCTCAATTTCCCATCCCGTTTGTGAGCAACTACTAAAGGAGATAACCAAAGGGATGAATCCGTAGGTTCAATGACTCCCTTTTCACATAAAGAAGAGAGTTCTTTATTAAGTTCCTCCCTGACACTAAACGGTACACTCCTGAGTTTATTTTTGATTGTAGTAGCACCCTTCTTAACAATAATTTTGTGTTTGAAACCTGAGATCTTGCCCAATTTATCACTGAAAACAGTAGGAAACTCATTGATCCACCCGGTGTTTGCTTCATCACTCGTAACTAACATAACCTGTTCCTTTGTCCCTGGTCTCAGTTGCATTCCAAATAGTCCCTGATGGAACCAACCCAGAATGTTGAGACCTTTGACAGCCACATAGATTTTTCCCCTGATCTTCCTACTCTTGAATATAAGGAAATCCTCAATAAAACCTAATAAGTCGATCTTGGGTCCCTCATAAGAGACTGGTGATCGATCAGGCGGAAAAACTTCTCTCTCCCCCCACGTCTCTTGAAAAAGTTTTTGAGTTATCATGGTGATCCTGGCTCCAGAATCAACTAACAAATTGATTTTTTTATCACCAACTCTTATTTCAACAATGGGATCAACACAAGTTGAGGGATCTCCAGTGAGTGGAATGGAGGACTCATTAGAAACCATACCGTCTTGGACAACGGAAATAATTTCATCTTCAGAATCATATTCATCAGATTCTAACACACAGGCTACAGCTTTCTTCTGGAATTTCTTTTTTAAACAGACAGAAGCAAAATGACCAGTCTTCTTGCAAAAATTGCAAGTGACATTAAATGCAGGACATTTGGATCCCTTTACATGAGGCGAACTACCACAATGCAGACGAATATTGCTGGGTATCGAACTTTCAGACTTCTTCTTCGAAGAGTGAGTCATACCCTTCTTGAAGGACTGAGTTTTAGACTTTCTAGAAGGACCCACGTAATTGATTGAATCAAGTGGTTTATCTTCCAGTTCCTTGAGAGATATGTTGGAAGTCTCAATACTTTTGGCTACTTTAATAGTTTCATCAAGTAGAGGATTATCCACTGATAACAGTTTTTGTCTGATATGTTTATCTTTACAATTACCAACAAACTGATCACGGATTAGCTGTTCAGTGAAGTTCTCAAACAGACATACAGAAGCAAGCTTTCTGAGAACAGAGATGTAATCATCTACGTCTTCACTATCAGATTGTTTTCTTTTAAAAAACCTATGCCTCAGTACAATTAAATTGGGTTGCTTATCAAAATGTGTTTTAAGATTAGCCACAGTGCACAGATAGTCATCTAAAACTTCTCCCCCTTCAGGTAGATCTGGTAAGTGTTTAAAGATTGATCTCCCCTCAAACCCCAGGGAATGTAATAACAAACATTTCTTTCTTTCTGGACGATACCTGGTTGCACCAATGGCACCCAGATATGTCTCAAAGGCATCAAACCAGATGTCCCACTTTACTGGAGGCTCACCAGGAGTCTCAAGGAAAGAGGGAGGAGCATTAATAGATTGCAAAGACGACATTGCACAAACCACACAAAGAAAGAAAATAAACAATAAAGAAACGAGTAATCCCCAGAACACACTTCTAGAAAATATGTTCTAAAGCAATCAGTGTTTGCAGAAAATAAGTGTGCGAATCACAGTTGTATGGAGAAGTAATTCTCATCAGCAAGAGTCATTATTCGCAAAAACAAGTGTGCGAATCACAGTAGTGTTGTAATTACTTAGAAATAATTCTCATTAGCAAAAGTAATTATACGCAAAAACAAGTGTGCGAATCACAGTAGTGCTGTAATTACTTACTTTGTATTCAGCTCAGGTTACATAAAGTTAAAACAATAGAGTTGAAAAAAAATAAAAGTTCTAGAATGTAAACCTGAAGAGAAAAGTCTTGAGTATTATGGCATCATGGCCATGAAGTTCATTGAAGAAGAACAATCCATAAACAGAATCCAGACTGTTGAATGAAAAAAAATAGAATGTCTTGAAGTCAGCTTCCTTCCTTCTTTATAATGCAGTGAACGCTGTTTTGAATGTCACTGTAACATCATGGTTGGCAAAACAGAGTAAAAAAAATGATTGGCAGCATGGAGAAAAGAGCAGTAAAAACGCGTGGTTGGCAACAATGTGGTTGGCAAAAATCATGTACTGTTTGCGCATGCGCGAGACTTTCTTTACAAGTCACGCGGTATAGCGCTGTATTGAAGGTTGTGGTTGGCAGATAGAACGATTGGCAGATAAACACACTGTTTGCGCATGCGCGAGACTGAAATTTGTAGATCTCGTGTGAAACTCAATATGAGAACGACAACAATGGAGGAAGCACGAGGTGTCCACTCTGCAAGAGTCGTCAGACGAACAGTCAGGTAGGCATTTCAAACAATAACACTTGAAGCTTCAAAGTAGATATAGTACGAATTTTGTCAAAATACCGTTCAAAAAACATTTGTCCTTGATGAATGAAAAAGCCAATCTCAAAAGCAGTGCAAATCTGAAACCGCTGAATAAGCAGAAAGTCTCATAAAGATGCACATGTAAATCCACACGCCTTGAGTAGAAACCAAGTCACATAGAAGTGCCAAATTAGCGTTAACCAAAAAGTAACTTAGAATCACAAAAGTAAAAACGAGTACCAACCACACTGCTAGGAATTAACCAACCTTAAATGCAATTTTACATAAAAGAGATTAAACTGCCAAAGAGTCTCTTGACAGAAAATGTGTTCAAATGTCAGCTTGATAGTAGAAGATGGTCAATTCCGTAAAAGATCCACAGGAAAGCAGTCTTGATAGTCTTGAATTGTTGTTGCAGCAGATGATGTAGAAAAAAAAACGTATTTTGAAAAATAGAAAATGTTGAAGATTGAATCAGGATGGATGTGGGTTCAGCTGTGTAGAGTCCTCGTCGCAAAATTTATGTTATGAAATCAATAAATCCTGGTTATTTGTAGAGTTTCAGTTGAGTTTATTGTAGAAATATAGATCTACACAGATTAACATCTGCCAGCAATCCTCACAGTCCCAGTTAACTACCAAGCATTGAAATCCTAACATTCCAATAGCAATGACATTACAATCTCATTAACATGAGATCTACATGAAATCTCTAGAAGCATAACTTATGAACATTGAGCATTTAACATAACATCAAACAGTGTGCTTAGAATATAACATACTGTAAACCTGCTGCTATATGGTAGCTAAAGGAAAGAGATAATCCAGAAGGTAGAGATGAGTATATGGAAGAACTGGTTTGCTCTCTTGGGGGGCACTACACATTGTGCATTAAAGGACACATGTATCAAAGGTTTTTGCAAAAATCGGCAGTTTGCGATCGCAAATTGGCCTTTGGAGATGCATGAAAGTGTTTCCTATGCATAATTTAAGAATTTGCAACTATTTCCGAATTCCAAAAATTGCGATTGCATTTAAGGAATCGCAATTTACTATTCCTTAAATGCTGTGCTAGAAGCACTTTCAAATAGCGATTTTGCTATTTGGGACCGCAAATTACAGGCAAACCAAACTTGTCTGTAATTTGCAAAAACTTTGAAAAATGCACTGAAATGCATTTGTTAAAGATTTAGGTTACACACACACATGCCCTTGGGGCCCTTGGGGCATGTGTGTGTGCAACATGGGTGCACAGTTCAATTTCAGGGGTTCAACAGGGTGTGCTTTTGACACCCTTGCTCCCTGGAAATTGCATGCGCAATTTGCGAGTACCTACTGGTACTCGCAAATTGCGTATGCAATCTCCACTTCATTCGTATGGGCCTGTGGGCCCATACGAATGAATGGGAAGGCCTTCTTTAATTGCGAGTCGCAATTTGCGAGTCGCCATTAAGGAATGTTTAGGAATCGCTATTTTTATTGCGATTCGTACATGCATAGGCTTTTGCGATTCTTTAATTGTGATTCCTTAATAATCGCAATTAAGGAATCTCAAAAGCCTACCTTGATGCATGTGCCAGTAAGATTGGTACTTGGTTTGGCAAACATAATATTCAAGTATTGTCAAATATTTATAAACTATTAGTATGGCATTTTAAGAGCAGTGAAGTGTTCATTGAAGTATACAATAAAAATGTACTTACAGTATTTAAACAAAGTTTCATGGCATGATAATTAAAACAAACAAGCATTTACAATGCAATGGTCTCGGCATTATTAAAGGTAGAGCTATTGGCATTGCTCATGACATTTTTTTGGGGTTGTTTTTTTTTTATTCATAAATAAATGGCATTGTCATTTACATTGCCAATAGCGTATTCGTTAAATAAATGGCATTGTCATTTACAATGCCACTAGCTTAATCGCTCACAAATGCATGACCTATTGCTTTACACCCACACAGAGCCACACACACAAAGCCACCCAAACACACAAACAGAGCCACCCACACAGTCTGCACTCTGCACTCTGAATCTACACTCTGCACTCTGAATCTGCACTCTGAATCTCTGCACTCTGCACTCTGAATCTCTGCACTCTGCACTCTGAATCTCTGCACTCTGCACTCTGAATCGGCACTCTGAATCTGCACTCTGCACTCTGAATCTGCACTCTGAATCTGCACTCTGAATCTGCACTCTGAATCTGCGCTCTGAATCTGCGCTCTGCACTCTGCGCTCTGCACTCTGCGCTCTGCACTCTGATTCTGCACTCTGATTCTGCACTCTGAATCTGCACTCTGAATCTGCACTCTGCACTCTACACTCTGCGCTCTCCATCTGCACTCTGCACTCTCAATCTGCACTCTGAATCTGCACTCTGCACTCTCAATCTGCACTCTCAATCTGCGCTCTGCACTCTGAATCTGCACTCTCAATCTGCACTCTCAATCTGCACTCTGCACTCTCAATCTGCACTCTCCATCTGCACTCTGCACTCTCAATCTGCACTCTGAATCTGCACTCTGCACTCTGCACTCTGAATCTGCACTCTGCACTCTCAATCTGCACTCTGCACTCTCAATCTGCACTCTGAATCTGCACTCTGCACTCTCAATCTGCACTCTGCACTCTCAATCTGCACTCTCAATCTGCACTCTCAATCTGCACTCTCAATCTGCACTCTCAATCTGCACTCTCAATCTACACTCTCAATCTACACTCTCAATCTGCATTCTCAATCTGCACTCTTACTCTGCACTCTCACTCTGCACTCTCAATCTGCACTCTGCACTCTCAATCTGCACTCTGAATCTGCACTCTGAATCTGCACTCTGAATTTGCACTCTCAATCTGCACTCTCAATCTGCACTCTCAATCTGCACTCTCAATCTGCACTCTGCACTCTCAATCTACACTCTGCACTCTCAATCTGCACTCTAAATCTGCACTCTGAATTTGCACTCTCAATCTGCACTCTCAATCTGCACTCTCAATCTGCACTCTCAATCTACACTCTCAATCTGCACTGTCAATCTGCACTCTCACTCTGCACTCTCACTCTGCACTCTCACTCTGCACTCTCACTCTGCACTCTCACTCTGCACTCTCACTCTGCACTCTGCACTCTGAATCTGTACTCTGAATTTGCACTCTCAATCTGCACTCTCAATCTGCTCTCTGCACTCTGAATCTGCACTCTGCACTCTCAATCTGCACTCTGAATCTGCACTCTGAATCTGCACTCTGCACTCTCAATCTGCACTCTCAATCTGCACTCTGCACTCTCAATCTGCACTCTCAATCTGCACTCTCAATCTGCACTCTGCACTCTCACTCTGCACTCTCAATCTGCACTCTCAATCTGCACTCTCAATCTGCACTCTGAATCTGCACCCTTAATCTGCACTCTGAATTTGCGCTCTCAATCTGCATTCTCAATCTGCACTCTGCACTCTCAATCTGCACTCTGCACTCTGAATTTGCACTCTCAATCTGCACTCTGAATTTGCACTCTCACTCTGCACTCTGCACTCTCACTCTGCACTCTCAATCTGCACTCTGCACTCTCAATCTGCACTCTGAATCTGCACTCTGAATCTGCACTCTGAATTTGCACTCTCAATCTGCACTCTCAATCTGCACTCTCAATCTGCACTCTGCACTCTCAATCTGCACTCTAAATCTGCACTCTGAATTTAGACTCTGAATCTGCACTCTGAATCTGCACTCTGAATCTGCACTCTGAATCTGCACTCTAAATCTGCACTCTGAATCTGCACTCTGAATCTGCACTCTGCACTCTGAATCTGCACTCTGAATCTGCACTCTGCACTCTGAATCTGCACTCTGCACTCTCAATCTGCACTCTCAATCTGCACTCTGCACTCTCAATCTGCACTCTGAATCTGCACTCTCAATCTGAACTCTGCATTCTCAATCTGCACTCTCAATCTGTACTCTCAATCTGCACTCTCAATCTGCACTCTCAATCTGCACTCTGCACTCTCAATCTGCACTCTAAATCTGCACTCTGAATTTAGACTCTGAATCTGCACTCTGAATCTGCACTCTGAATCTGCACTCTGCACTCTGAATCTGCACTCTGCACTCTCAATCTGCACTCTCAATCTGCACTCTGCACTCTCAATCTGCACTCTCAATCTGAACTCTGCACTCTCACTCTGCACTCTCAATCTGCACTCTCAATCTGCACTCTCAATCTGCACTCTGCACTCTCAATCTGCACTCTAAATCTGCACTCTGAATTTAGACTCTGAATCTGCACTCTGAATCTGCACTCTGAATCTGCACTCTAAATCTGCACTCTGAATCTGCACTCTGAATCTGCACTCTGCACTCTGAATCTGCACTCTGAATCTGCACTCTGCACTCTGAATCTGCACTCTGCACTCTCAATCTGCACTCTCAATCTGCACTCTGCACTCTCAATCTGCACTCTGAATCTGCACTCTCAATCTGAACTCTGCACTCTCACTCTGCACTCTCAATCTGCACTCTGCACTCTCAATCTGCACTCTGAATCTGCACTCCGAATCTGCACTCTGAATTTGCACTCTCAATCTGCACTCTCAATCTGCACTCTCAATCTGCACTCTGCACTCTCAATCTGCACTCTGCACTCTGCACTCTCAATCTGCACTCTGAATTTGCACTCTGAATCTGCACTCTGCACTCTCAATCTGCACTCTCAATCTGCACTCTGCACTCTCAATCTGCACTCTCAATCGGCACTCTAAATCTGCACTCTGAATTTGCACTCTGAATCTGCACTCTGAATCTGCACTCTGAATCTGCACTCTGCACTCTGAATCTGCACTCTGCACTCTGAATCTGCACTCTCAATCTGCACTCTGCACACTGAATCTGCACTCTCAATCTGCACTCTCAATCTGCACTCTCACTCTGCACTCTCAATCTGCACTCTGCACTCTCAATCTGCACTCTCAATCTGCACTCTGCACTCTCAATCTGCACTCTCAATCTGCACTCTCAATCTGCACTCTCAATCTGCACTCTCAATCTGCACTCTCAATCTGCACCCTGAATCTGCACTCTGAATTTGCACTCTCAATCTGCATTCTCAATCTGCACTCTCAATCTGCACTCTGCACTCTCAATTTGCACTCTCAATCTGCACTCTGAATTTGCACTCTCACTCTGAATCTGCACTCTGAATCTGCACTCTGCACTCTGAATCTGCACTCTGCACTCTCAATCTGCACTCTCAATCTGCACTCTGCACTCTCAATCTGCACTCTCAATCTGCACTCTCAATCTGAACTCTGCACTCTCACTCTGCACTCTCAATCTGCACTCTCAATCTGCACTCTCAATCTGCACTCTCAATCTGCACTCTGCACTCTCAATCTGCACTCTAAATCTGCACTCTGAATTTAGACTCTGAATCTGCACTCTGAATCTGCACTCTGAATCTGCACTCTAAATCTGCACTCTGAATCTGCACTCTGAATCTGCACTCTGCACTCTGAATCTGCACTCTGAATCTGCACTCTGAATCTGCACTCTGCACTCTCAATCTGCACTCTCAATCTGCACTCTGCACTCTCAATCTGCACTCTGAATCTGCACTCTCAATCTGAACTCTGCACTCTCACTCTGCACTCTCAATCTGCACTCTGCACTCTGAATCTGCACTCTGAATCTGCACTCCGAATCTGCACTCTGAATTTGCACTCTCAATCTGCACTCTCAATCTGCACTCTCAATCTGCACTCTCAATCTGCACTCTGCACTCTCAATCTGCACTCTGCACTCTGCACTCTCAATCTGCACTCTGAATTTGCACTCTGAATCTGCACTCTGCACTCTCAATCTGCACTCTCAATCTGCACTCTGCACTCTCAATCTGCACTCTCAATCGGCACTCTAAATCTGCACTCTGAATTTGCACTCTGAATCTGCACTCTGAATCTGCACTCTGAATCTGCACTCTGCACTCTGAATCTGCACTCTGCACTCTGAATCTGCACTCTCAATCTGCACTCTGCACACTGAATCTGCACTCTCAATCTGCACTCTCAATCTGCACTCTCACTCTGCACTCTCAATCTGCACTCTGCACTCTCAATCTGCACTCTCAATCTGCACTCTCAATCTGCACTCTCAATCTGCACTCTGCACTCTCACTCTGCACTCTCAATCTGCACTCTCAATCTGCACTCTCAATCTGCACTCTCAATCTGCACCCTGAATCTGCACTCTGAATTTGCACTCTCAATCTGCATTCTCAATCTGCACTCTCAATCTGCACTCTGCACTCTCAATTTGCACTCTCAATCTGCACTCTGAATTTGCACTCTCACTCTGCACTCTGCACTCCCACTCTGCACTCTCAATCTGCACTCTGCACTCTGAATCTGCACTCTGAATCTGCACTCTGAATCTGCACTCTGAATTTGCACTCTCAATCTGCACTCTCAATCTGCACTCTCAATCTGCACTCTGCACTCTCAATCTGCACTCTAAATCTGCACTCTGAATTTAGACTCTGAATCTGCACTCTGAATCTGCACTCTGAATCTGCACTCTAAATCTGCACTCTAAATCTGCACTCTGAATCTGCACTCTGCACTCTGAATCTGCACTCTGCACTCTGAATCTGCACTCTGCACTCTCAATCTGCACTCTCAATCTGCACTCTCAATCTGCACTCTCAATCTGCACTCTGCACTCTCAATCTGCACTCTGAATCTGCACTCCGAATCTGCACTCTGAATTTGCACTCTCAATCTGCACTCTCAATCTGCACTCTCAATCTGCACTCTCAATCTGCACTCTCAATCTGCACTCTGCACTCTCAATCTGCACTCTGCACTCTCAATCTGCACTCTCAATCTGCACTCTGAATTTGCACTCTGAATCTGCACTCTGAATCTGCACTCTGAATCTGCACTCTGAATCTGCACTCTGCACTCTCAATCTGCACTCTGCACTCTCAATCTGCACTCTCAATCTGCACTCTGCACACTGAATCTGCACTCTCAATCTGCACTCTCAATCTGCACTCTCACTCTGCACTCTCAATCTGCACTCTGCACTCTCAATCTGCACTCTCAATCTGCACTCTGAATCTGCACTCTGAATCTGCACTGTGAATTTGCACTCTCAATCTGCACTCTCAATCTGCACTCTGCACTCTCAATCGGCACTCTGCACTCTCAATCTGCACTCTGAATCTGCACTCTGAATATGCACTCTGAATCTGCACTCTGAATCTGCACTCTCAATCTGCACTCTGCACTCTGAATCTGCACTCTGAATCTGCACTCTGAATCTGGACTCTGAATCTGCACTCTGAATCTGCACTCTGCACTCTGAATCTGCACTCTGAATCTGCACTCTGCACTCTGAATCTGCACTCTGAATCTGCACTCTTCACTCTGAATCTGCACTCTGCACTCTGAATCTGCACTCTGAATCTGCACTGTGAATCTGCACTCTGCACTCTGAATCTGCACTCACAATCCGCACTCTGCACTCACAATCTGCACTCTGCACTCACAATCTGCACTCTGAATCTGCACTCTGCACTCTGAATCTGCACTCTGAATCTGCACTCTGAATCTGCACTCACAATCTGTACTCACAATCTGCACTCACAGTCTGCACTCTGCACTCTGAATCTGCACTCTGAATCTGCACTCTGTGAAGCAGACAGTCTCTGCAGACATCCCCTCGCTGCGAGGAGCAGAACACGTCAGAACCTAGGACACACCTGGGACACACCTGGGACACACTTACCTGCCTTTTGGCCAGGGGACACGGGCCCTCAACATTACATTGGCGAAGAGGGGGTCTGATCCCACGCGCTGGATTTTCCACCTGGCAACTGCTGTGAAGTAATCAGAGCCATATTTACTTCCACCACCTGCTACTCAAGGTCTGCGTTGGGGAGGGCGGGGGGGCGGGGCGGGGGCAGCTACAACGAGAAAGCGGTGATGACAGTGGAAGCGCTCTGGCCCATCAGGGTGTGAAGGGGCCCACAACATACCATGCCACTGCTAACGCGGGATTACTGGTTACTAATTATCTTACCAAATCCCAAACTATGTCGACTGAATCGTTGGTACCTGTCGTTGAGTAAAGGTAATCTCGCAATAAGTCAATCAATTTAAGAACTTACACCACTCTAAATGACCACTGACCAAATTTAAGTTTAAAGATTTAATATAAAGTCAAAGATAACTGAAGATACAAACTTCTCAAAATGAGATTCAAAAGGTAAATTGGTATCACTATAAACATGAACTTCTTGAATAATCTAAGTCTGAAGAACAAAATAATAAGTACAAGCTCAAAGACCATAAGGGTTGTCAAAATAGATATAAGTTGCAATCTCAAAGTCATTACAGAAAAGAAAATTAAGGTTAGTCTGTCCCTACACTATACTAAGTGTCATCCCTACTTAGCAAGATCTTAACCCTCTAGGTGTCAGCCGTGGTGACTTCCTAAGAAGATCACGCACTTCTCTTTGTCTCTTCTCTGATAATGGGTCTCTCCTGATCAGCCTATCTGCCTACCCATCCGCTTCCTTAGGCTCCCAAAATCATCTGCTCTGCTCTCCTCCCGGGTCGCTTTCCCTAATACCAAATCACATTTCCAATAGAAACGCCCCTTGGGACGCCCCTCACGTGGTACATCTTTGCGCGGCAAACTCCATGATGGTACTCTTGAAGACCCTCGTTATAGTTGACCTTGGTTCCCAGGCTTCTTCTTCAGTGCGCTGATACCCCCTGAAATTCCTGGAAACTCCTACAGGCCTGCGCAAGGCGCCACTGAACAAAGTCCCTTTCATTCGAGCTGATTAGGACCCTCGCACCTGCATACAGCTCGTCCTGCAGTGGGCCTCAAATTCCAGACTCCACCATATCTTTAGTCATAAAACACTCTCAAAGCTCGGTGCTGGACACCTCGCGACCTCTTCTCTAACGAGCACATGACGATTTACACGACATGACATTATCTCCTCTGGCCTACTTGATTTACATGCAACAGGTCCCTGCACTCTTAAAACGTTAACTTGATTTAAACAGCAAACATTCTTAACTAGCATACGTTTCTAAAATAACACATCTATAAAGCATATACTTTTAACCCTAAGTTCAATAGTACATTTTGGAAGAACCATGTCAACCTTATCTCACATTAATTTAGCAGCACGTTCAGGTTTGCTGTGAATTGCCCTAAGGCCTACACATAATACTGGATTTTCAAAGTTACATTTAATTCGGACATGATTCTTTTAACATGAGAACATGAGGTTTTCACATATATTCCAACATTTCTACATTAATCTCACACCGTTATAATTATAGTTACTCTACTTAACATTCTATACATTTCACTACTGAATATAAACCACTCTGTATATTTCACTCCTGGATATAAAACACTCGTGTGCAAAACATGTTTAAACTAACTACGTGCTTGTAAATATGGCGTACTTATACATTTTTTTCAAACTTGTGCTCTCTCAGTCCCCCCTTTGATGACCTTCAGGGGTCATCATCACCAAGACACTAAAAATGTAGAACCTTTTAAAGTGAAGACAGGGCAGTTCCACCTCTTTTCATACTCTCTAATGCTTTCAGACTCTTATATTGAGTGTCCTGCATCGCTGTCAACTCTTCTTCCTGTTTCTTCATAGCTCTCTGTAACCTATTTGCTCTATAACATTTATACAAACGCACCAATCCCCACAAAGTGATTACACAAATCACAATTATGATGATGGGTTTCAGTATGTACCAAATGATACCCTTTCCTAAGTTGGCAAACCAACTTCCAACTTTACCCATTCCATGACCTACTTTTTCCCACACATTTACCTTTGCTAGGTCCTCAATTTCGTAGTGTATGGCAGTGATATTTTGTATATACTTCTCTAGAGGTTTTGAATTGTCTGGAATGTAAGTACAGCATTCCTGGACCTTCAAGGCCTTACAGACTCCTCCCTCTTTTGCTAACAGAACATCTAAAGCAAGTCGGTTCTGAAGAACCATTGCCCTAATCGATTGCATCTCACCTTCTATCAGCATCAATGATCTTGCAGTACTAGCAAATAGCCTATCTACGACTGTAGCTAACCTCCTAATTTTGATGTCATTCATTATCAATCCTAAGAAAGGGAATGCAGCACCGAGTACATCTCCAACTACTTCTGCTGCACCCAGCCCTCGCTTCCATCTAGTTGATATTTCTTTCTTAGGCGTGTCTAAATTCTCAACATGATATATTTTAGGGAAGACAACAGCCAGATAGCATGATCCGTACCAATTATCTGGTAACTTCACATAGGCACTTCTTCCACATACAAAATATACATTTGGTATTGCTTGCATCCCTTTCAAAAAGTTCTTAGAGTAATACTCCAATTGAAAGGCATGTTCACAATGGACTTGACCTACATAAAAGTTTTCATAATAGGAGTAACTCCTGTGTATGCACAGTTTTCCCCGTTTATCCTTATCCAAAGCAATTGGACCAATACTACCTTTTCTTTGATGTGCCCTTTCCTCCTTGGTCCAATCTGTTTCCCATTGTCCTGATGCTTTCAAAATCTTCTGCCTCCTGTATCTAGTATCTACCTGTGCTATAAACTTTTTCTCAACCTCTGATATTTGACAAGTCAGATTGTTTCTTCGAGCATGTGAAGTATCTAACGTTTTCCATGGAATAAACCATTTGTGTAATCTGTCTTCGCTTTTGTAGTAGTCCCATTTGTTCAAATGCTTGAAATTCGGAACCTCTGGCAATGTCGAGTCGAAATTCGAGAAATAATACTCGAATCCTTCTCGTCCATAAAACATGCTCAACAATAAACTGCACGTTATTCCATATGTCAACGGAAGATGATGGTATCTGATACCCTCCTCCACTGAAGCTGGTAATTGCATACAAACGTAACAATCCTTCACTTCCATGGCATCAACATATTCATAAAGCAATTTAGCATAAGCATTTGACTTGTAATTTCCCTGTGACTCATCGGTGTGAAGCCTTTTTATTTCTGCATCTAACAATGCTTTGTCTTTCTCATTGATGTTTCCCTTCACTTTAATAATGGTAGTTTTCGGTGTTGATACTCCCTTATCCTCCTTAACTGCGGTTTCATCCCCTTCGTGTCCCGCTAGGAATGAAACAGTTACCACTAAAATTATAAGAGAAACCACTACTCCTAAAAGTGTAACAGCTATACATTTTGCCCTGCGGTTCGGGTTGCCAGCCTCCATGTTCTCAAACAGTGTAGTTCTTGACTTTCTTCCAGCATTCACTTCCTCTTCTTTTCAAACAAAGTCTTTCTCTCTTGCAATGTCTTTCTTTGAACACTTGGAAGCTTGACAATTTGTTTCCGCAAAACAGTTCAAAGTCCAGTAGAAAATAGACAACCCTAGCCCTTCTCCATCCACTAAAATGAAACCCCTATCACTTTTCTTCTTCCACTCGGCGCTAGGTTATCTTGCAACAAGTTTTTACAATTTCTTTTCAACAGTCTTATTTTCGTCTGAAGTTATGTATGACTCAAGGAGTGACACTACGTCTTCATAAATGTCCATCCGAAGTATCATTCCCTCAGGTTCTGGGCAGTTCGTACCACAACATGGAAAGTCAACTTTTTCTAGGATTATTCTCCTTATTTCGCTCAAGACAAGTGGACGGACAAAATTGAGAGTTAGCGTTTTTTCAATTTCCACTCCTGGTACTATCAGTTCTACATCCACAATTACAAAGGGGTCCGTTCTAATCAAGATCACTTTCTTCACCTTTCCAGTTCTGCGCCCCTTTGAAGACATTCACAATATGGTATTAATCCACAACAATAAGCGCTCCTAGCATTTCTACTATTCGCTCAAGCATTTCCAAACGAAGAAGAGTTCCCTCCAATATTGGATATCGTGAACAGCAAACTGGAAACTCAACTGTCTCTAAAATCAATTTTCTTATTCCACTCAGGAGAGCAGGATGAACGATGTTGAGTGTCAGCAACCTTTCGGTCTCCGCTCCTGGCAGTAGAAACCTTATTTGCACTGTGATGATCGGGTCAGTTCTGATCAGTTCCACTTCCCTGATCCTCCCTGTTCTGTGTCTCCCAGACATCTGCAACGAGGTAGGTCCAGTCGGGAGTAGAGTATCTTCTACTAGGCACTCGCACCCTCCTTGATCTTCTAAGACCCTCCTCGGCTTGATCCTGGATATCTTCTTCTGGATCTGAGTCTTCGGATATAGGAGTAAGCGTTTCTTCCTGGGCCGACCTCAAACTTAGCCTTCTTCTCCTTGTTGGCCAAGTGGCAGCTCCAAGCCTTATTCTCCTATTTCTTGTCCTCTCACTTGGTTCTTGGTCGCTCTGATACGGATCTGAGTCTGAGTCGTATTCACTTCTGCTCTCTCCTTCAGTTGCGTCTTCTGTCTCACTGCCGTCCTGCCTTCGCTCTTCTTCTGAATCCGTTGTGTTCCCAACTTCTTCTGACACCCCCTCAGCTGCCTCAATCCCTTCTTGCAACTCTTCTTCCACTTCCGGGCTTTCGTCTGGGATGGGAGCTGTTCCTTCTAGAGGTGCTGGAACTCTTCGAGTATGGGAAGCATGGATCCAATTTGGCAGCCCCCCGCACTTCACCGCGGTGTTCGTTATCAGGATTACCTGAAAGGGCCCACGCCAGCGAACATCTAGGCAGTTCTTCCGGACGTGTTTTTTAACTAAGACCCAGTCCCCTGGGTTCAGATCATGACACAGGTTCCTCGATGCTGGAACTTCAGCCGCATGCACCTGAAGGGACACAGAATGGATGGCGTCAGACAGTCCTTTACAATAATCCAAGATCAGATCATCTGTAATATTCAATAGAGCAGTAGTTGGAACTGTAAGAAGTCTCATGGCCCTCCCCATCAGGATCTCGTGGGGAGAGAGACCTGTCCTCCTATCAGGTGTGCTGCGCATGCTCATGAGCACTAAAGGAAGAGCATCTGGCCAACTCAAAGATGTGGATGCCACTACTTTAGCCAATCTATTCTTCAACGTGCCATTCACTTGTTCCACAATTCCTGAAGCTTCTGGTCGATAACTACAATGCAGCTTTTGATCGATATTCAGTGTGGAGCACAACATCTTCACTATTTCGCTGTTAAAATGTTTTCCTCTGTCAGATTCCAAAGAGGCAGGCACCCCGAAGCGCGGTATCAACTCCCTGAGCAACAATTTAGCCACTGTGAGTGTATCGCACCTACGTGTAGGGTACGCTTCAACCCATCTGGAAAATACGCATACAATCACCAACACATACCTAAGGCGATTGACTCTTGGCATTTCGATGAAATCTAATTGCATTCTATTGAAAGGCCCCCCCGACCTCCCAATGTGACTCAGTGTGACTGGTGTTCGTTTGCCTACGTTCAGTTGTTGGCAGGTAACACATCGCTTACATACTGATTCTGCTGCTATTCTAAATTTAGGGCAATACCAAGTTTGCCTAAACACTCTCATCATAGCATCCCTTCCTAGATGTACTGGACCATGTATTTCTCTCGCCATGGGATTAGCTAATTCTTCAGGTAACACAGCTCTCCCATCTGCTGAAACCCAAAAATCCATTTCACTTCGCACACAACCTGCTATTTCCCATGCCTTTTTCTCTGTTTCAGGTGCGTTCTCCTGCATTATTCTTAAATCCTCCCAAGTGTCTACAGTTTCTAACATCATACTTAATTCAGTCTTTTCTTCTGCACCTTCTATTTCCACCTTTGAGAAAGAATAATTGTGTTCCGCACAATAGCGTGCGACTTCATCAGCGTATCTGTTGCCTTGTGACACAAAATCTGTATTCTTAGTATGAGCTACACACTTTACGATTGCAATGTCAACTGGACCTTGTAATGCTTCTAACAATAATCGCACAAATTCTCCATTTCGAATGGGCGAACCAGAGGAGGTCATGTAACCCCTCTGAGACCACAACTGCCCGAAATCATGAACCACACCGAAACCATATTGGCTGTCCGTGTAGATGGTGACTCTTTTTCCGTTTCCTGCTATGCAGGCACGAGTTAGGGCAATAATTTCTGCTACCTGTGCGGAATGTACTCCTTCCAGGCAAGCGGCTTCCACAACTCCAGTAATGGTACAAACAGCATAGGCTGCTCTCAACCGACCAGTATCGTCTCTTAAACATGAGCCATCAACAAAATAAATTTCATCGGGGTCAGACAATGGCTCATCCACAATATCTGGTCGGGGTTTCGTGCATAGTTCAGTCACATCAAGGCAATCGTGGTCTTCACATCCTTCGCCTTCTATTACAGTAGGTAATGGCATCAAAGTAGCAGGATTTAAGACAGAGCATCTCCTGAGAGTCACGTTCTCTGCGGCAAGTATAACTTGCTCGTAGCGCGTGAGCCTACTATTGGTCAGATGCTGCGTCTTCGTTCTGGTCATTAGCAATTCAACTGAATGTGGTACATACACCACTACTGGATGTCCCATCACAATACTCTCGCTCCTTTCAATGCTGACACCCGTTGCAGCAACGGATTTGAGACATCCGGGCAACGCTGCGGCTACTGGATCTAATGTAGCCGAAAAATATGCAACTGGTCTACGGGCATTTCCGTGGGTCTGTGCCAAGACTGACAAAGCACATCCCTCTCTCTCACAGCAATAGAGTGAAAATGACTTTTCGTAATCTGGCATTCCCAGAGCCGGAGCACGACATAAATCGTCTCTCAGCTGTAAAAACGCCACCAAACATTCTTCATCCCATGGTACCGGATCACTCACCTCCTTGTGCGTCAGTTTCTGTAAGGGCTTTGCTTTCAGTGAAAAGTTAACTATCCACTGTCGGCAGTAACCCACCATTCCTAGGAACATTCTAACTTCTCTCTGTGTTGTAGGCGCATTCATTTTCATTATCGCCTCAATCCTCTCCGGGGACACCTTACGTTTCCCTTTTTCTAACCTGTGCCCTAGATACTGTACTTCTGTCAAACAATACTGCAACTTGCTCGGAGATACCTTATGTCCATTCTCAGCTAAATGATTCAGTAAGGCAATTGAATCTGCTTTACAAGCTTCCTCTGTCTCTGACGCAACAAGTAGGTCATCTATGTACTGTACCAGAACCGAATTCTGTGGCAGTACTAGATTCTCAAGATTCTTTTTCAGCAACTGATTAAAGATGGATGGGCTGTCTGTGAATCCTTGTGGGATTCGACACCATGTTAAAACGCGATCTTCCATTTTAAAAGCAAAAAGATACCTGCTCTCTTCATCCAATGGGATTGAAAAGAAAGCCTGACAAAGATCTATCACTGTGAACCATTCTGCTTGACATGGTATTTGAAACAATATCACTGATGGATTCGGTACCACGGGACAACATGAAACGACTATGTTGTTAATTTTTCGTAAATCCTGAACTATCCTAAACTTCCCGCTAGGTTTCTGCAAACCCATAATCGGGGAGTTACAAGGACTACCCACGATTTCTTTCAGTATTCCCTGCTGTATCATTGACTCGATCACAGGTTTTATTCCCGCAATCGTTTCCTGGGACAATTTGTATTGAGGCGTTCTTGGAAACTCAACATTAGGTTTTACCAATATTTTTACCGGCTCTACCCCCTTAATCAATCCTATTTCTTCTCCTGTGAAATCCCATACCTCTGACGCCACTGCATCTCTTAAATCTTGGGGAAGATCTTCTATTGTCAGAGTAGGATATAGTTCTACACAAGATTTTGAATTGGCCACCTTAAAAGTAGCATCTTCGTCGGTAGTCTGTACCTCCACTCCTTGCGGGGTGCAGTATATGGTGCAGTTCAATTTGCACAACAAATCCCTTCCTAACAGACATACCGGACTTGAGTCACAAACCACAAACTGATGTTCGTTCATATGATTTCCTATTTTCACAGATACTGGTTCTGTCAAAGGACTGGTCATTCTTTTATTTGCGACTCCTACCACCTGAATTGTTTCCCCTGACATCGGCAAGTCTGGAACCACCGCTGATCTCAGAGTCGAACGAGTAGCCCCAGTGTCCACTAAGAACGTAGTGGGACACCCTGCCACTTCTGCCTCAACGAATGGCCCTCTTTGATCCACTTCTAGGACTGCCCCGAGGGTACAATCCTCTTCACTGCTCACCCGTTGTCCTGTCAATGGGTCAATGTAATAACACTTTTCTTCCTCGATAAACAGGGGCATTTGTTTAAAGACCTTTCCCCCAGCTGCTATCTTCGGTGGCTGTGGGAATTGGGCCCGTGGAGCCGAAGTCCCCCCTTTGGCCACCTTGCCTCCTGGAACTGTCACCTTTTGCACTGGGACTTCTTGGACCTGCTCTTCTACTTCTAGCTCTCCATTTTCAGGGTTAAAGGGACACTCGCGTCGCCAATGCCCCACCTGGTGACACTGATGACACTTTGTCGTTTTCTTTAGAGTGGCAAAGTCTATCCTAGGTCTCTGCCCTTCCTCATTGTCCTTATTCTGACCGTTTGGCTTTCGTCCCATCCCCTGTTTCTGCTGGCCACCCTTCCCAGCGGACTGCATTTGCACCACCATCAATTTCTCCTTTAGATTCTTGGCTTTAGAATCTATCTCGTCACTGCAGTACCTCGCATAACGTAAAATCTCATCTAGTGGTTTGTTCTGCCAACAGATTAAATGTTGCTGTATCATCAAACAAATATCAGGTCTCAACCCCAAGACAAACTTTGACACAAACTGCCCTATATCTTTGGGATCCATTACATCTAGTCCACTGTATTGCTTGAATGTTTTCAATAATCTTTCATAAAACTCGTGAACTGTCTCCTTGGGTTCCTGCCTTGTTCGGTCTATTTTTACCCAATCTATGTCCTGTGGTGGTACCTTATCTTTCAGCCATGCTATTACCCTTTCGTACTTTTGCATGACAATCTCGGACGGTCCATTTGTCCGAGCATCCCTCACTGGTTCAGTATTTGGCCATTCAACACTAGTCTTGCACGGGGTCCACAAATCAGATGGGACCACGATGTCAAACAACGTGTTCAAATCTATCCACAATACTTTCGAGATTTTGACAAACCTCTCTACCTGTTTATACCATTCGACTGGATTGTCCCGCAACTTCGGAAATGAGTTGGTAAATGCAGCTAAATCTCCTCTACTCCAGGGCACATGTACATAATTTCCGTTTGATATTTCTCGCAAAGGGAATGCCTCCATCTGCATTACCCTTCCCTCAGGGGTCATCACATTTGTACTTCGCCTAACTGTGCCCTTTTTCGACCACCTTTCTTCCCATTTATCCAGTTCCCTCCACACTCTTATCCCTGATACCAGCTCTCTTATGTGTGTTTTTAATCCAGTAGTTCTCTTCTCATCTAGATCTTGGTCTGCGTACTGTAATCTGTGGTTACTCTGTAATGCCCTTGTCCTAGACAAATCCACGGCATACCTGTCTGCCAAATCAGTCAATTTCTCATGAAACGCTCTAGCTTTCCTAGTAATATCCTTTGCCATGAACAATAACTCATCCTGTTCATACAATTCTATCCTTTCCAAAGGCAATGTTCCATCTATTATCTCATCAACATCTGATTTTAAACTAGTAACATCAAGCCTTTTTGCCTTAATTTCAGCTTTCAAGACACTCAATTTAGCTCCTCCATCCGCATCTCTCCCATCCCAGCTCCGAGATCTACGTTTAGGTATTGGTGAATTATAGGGAGTCCTCCCCTGTTCCCATCTCTCTAAGTCCCATGCCTTTCCATCTTCTCGGGGTGGGTGGTGAAACACTCCTTCATGCCTCCTACCCTCTCTCTCCCCATCCTGGCTAGTTTCACGGGATGCAGGGTAAGATGTTCCATTACTCCCTCTTTCTTCCCTACTTCCCTGTGATTCCTGATTATTCGAGGCATGGCGGGACCTATCGCTGTTCTCCTTTCTCCAATGTTGAACGTCTTCCCCAAGTGTATGATGAAGGCACCTAAACCTATTCTGAAAAGCCCGTACCGCCTCATCTCCTCCTTTCCCCCAGAGACGGGACATTTCCTCACATTCTACAATCCTAGTATTTTGTTCTGGCTGTTCTCTCTGATTTGTAGGACATGCATCCCCTCTATTCTCTTGACTTTGGCCTTCCCGGCCCTGACTGCTTTCGCTGGCCCCACAATGAGATACAGTCCTGTTACCCCTGCTTTCCCACTCTGGTTCCGTTCTTGTCCTGTTACTCGGAGATACTATGGACCCGTCCCATTCCCTCAAATCAGCTCTTAACTCTGAAAAAGATCTTGGCCGTGGTCCCCTTAGATCCATTGGTCCTCTCGGACCTCCCTGTTCTGAATTGGGACCGACAGTTGTGTCTAATGGGGTGTTCCATGTTACCGAACCTGGCAATTGTTTCCATGCATTTGTCACATTATTCCTCCTTTCCATCTCAATCCTTTCCCTATCCAATTGCCTTTGTTGTTCCCCTCTATCTCTCTCAGAATTATAGATCGAAACTATGGGTCCTATGGTAACAGGCACTTGAAGAGCGTCTGGCAATCCCACAGACTCAACCCTTTCTGTGGTTGGCGTTTTCTGCACCACAAACCTTCCCACTACACTCTGTACAGTGTTGTTTGGAGGTGTTTCTCCGCCTTTGATAGGTGTCCATTCCGATATAGGGAGTGGTGTATATCCCTCTATGTCATTTCCATCTTCCCTTGCGAGCCCTCTATCTTCTATTAACCCCACTCTCGGAGGTGGTCTATCCATTAACAATCTGTTTATCAGATTGTCCTCCGACTCGCTTTCCTCGTCTTCTTCCATGAGGTTTCCTCCTCCTGACACCTCCCTCATCGGATACATTTTCTCCACCTCAATAGTCTGTACTCTCCAACGCTTTTCCTCCTCATCCCATTTGGAATCTCGCACTGCCCTTACCGATCCCGTCAGTCTTTGTTGACGCCTGTTCAAATTTCGGTCGTGTGCAGCCTTAATCCATGCATTAAGAGCCTCAAACTGTGTTGGTCTGGGCGAGGGTTTCAATGAGGACATGGTTGCTTTTAGCCGATGTAACACCTCTAATTTAAACGTCCCGTACCTCGGGAACTGCATTTCCTCATTCCCTTCCGTAAGCTTATTCCAAGCCCCAATCCACAATATCGTATGCAGCCCCACATTCGTTGCCATGTAATGAGCTGGTGTACCCTCCGGCGGTGCCTCTTCCCCGTAATAATGTTCACTTCTTTTACGTTTAAAAATCCCTTTCAAACACTTAAAACACTTCATGATTTCGCTCTTTCTCCGCGTTCGTTTACTTCCTGATGATATTCCACCAATCTCAGCCCCGTTCTCACTAACTGGCCTATCCGTACGCGACTTTCCTCCGACGTCACTCTAGCCGCCCAACCAGAGCGCGGCTCTAGCTAACGTCACACCAACCGCTCAATCACTGCGCGGCTCTAGCCGACGTCACCCGTCCCCCTTCGCAGCAGTTCCCCTCCTTTCTCAGCTCGTCTCCTCGGTCATGCACGCGTCCCATTCATACTCCGAAAAATGATTACTTCCGTCCAAGCGATCACCTTTCTTGACTGTACGCCCACAGTCTTTCTGTAGTTGTCACCTTAACTTGGCGAAATGTCTTTCCGTTTACTTCCAGACAATCGCCTTCTCCGATAGGTTACTCACACGCAGTAACTTTCGACCAGCGTCCGTTACTCATACACTCACTCTTACACTCCCCCTATCTTGGATCCACGGCGGTCAATGGTACCTCGTGACCTCCGTACTATGGTCGACAACTACCCTGGATGTTCGATACACCCAAAACCACTTAAGCTCTGGCCTGAACTTAAGATTTCACCAGTTCACCCGTTTACCAGGTTACCAGCTTACCAGGTTGCGCGCGCTCACAACCTTCTCTCATTCACACTACAGGCATTCAACTCCGCAAGACATTATACAACACAAAACACCGCAATCTGTTCACGCATGACCCTTTTTATACTCACTCTCCGATACTGCTGCTTTTCTCGCACCGTCTGCACCTTTCGGCACACGATTCTTCCGCTGCTCGTCTCTCGGCGTCTCGGGCCTTGGGGTAAACTAACCTCTCTAGATTACCTTCCTCAAGAAGATAACCATCCTCACTCTGCTACCAACTGCTAACGCGGGATTACTGGTTACTAATTATCTTACCAAATCCCAAACTATGTCGACTGAATCGTTGGTACCTGTCGTTGAGTAAAGGTAATCTCGCAATAAGTCAATCAATTTAAGAACTTACACCACTCTAAATGACCACTGACCAAATTTAAGTTTAAAGATTTAATATAAAGTCAAAGATAACTGAAGATACAAACTTCTCAAAATGAGATTCAAAAGGTAAATTGGTATCACTATAAACATGAACTTCTTGAATAATCTAAGTCTGAAGAACAAAATAATAAGTACAAGCTCAAAGACCATAAGGGTTGTCAAAATAGATATAAGTTGCAATCTCAAAGTCATTACAGAAAAGAAAATTAAGGTTAGTCTGTCCCTACACTATACTAAGTGTCATCCCTACTTAGCAAGATCTTAACCCTCTAGGTGTCAGCCGTGGTGACTTCCTAAGAAGATCACGCACTTCTCTTTGTCTCTTCTCTGATAATGGGTCTCTCCTGATCAGCCTATCTGCCTACCCATCCGCTTCCTTAGGCTCCCAAAATCATCTGCTCTGCTCTCCTCCCGGGTCGCTTTCCCTAATACCAAATCACATTTCCAATAGAAACGCCCCTTGGGACGCCCCTCACGTGGTACATCTTTGCGCGGCAAACTCCATGATGGTACTCTTGAAGACCCTCGTTATAGTTGACCTTGGTTCCCAGGCTTCTTCTTCAGTGCGCTGATACCCCCTGAAATTCCTGGAAACTCCTACAGGCCTGCGCAAGGCGCCACTGAACAAAGTCCCTTTCATTCGAGCTGATTAGGACCCTCGCACCTGCATACAGCTCGTCCTGCAGTGGGCCTCAAATTCCAGACTCCACCATATCTTTAGTCATAAAACACTCTCAAAGCTCGGTGCTGGACACCTCGCGACCTCTTCTCTAACGAGCACATGACGATTTACACGACATGACATTATCTCCTCTGGCCTACTTGATTTACATGCAACAGGTCCCTGCATTCTTAAAACGTTAACTTGATTTAAACAGCAAACATTCTTAACTAGCATACGTTTCTAAAATAACACATCTATAAAGCATATACTTTTAACCCTAAGTTCAATAGTACATTTTGGAAGAACCATGTCAACCTTATCTCACATTAATTTAGCAGCACGTTCAGGTTTGCTGTGAATTGCCCTAAGGCCTACACATAATACTGGATTTTCAAAGTTACATTTAATTCGGACATGATTCTTTTAACATGAGAACATGAGGTTTTCACATATATTCCAACATTTCTACATTAATCTCACACCGTTATAATTATAGTTACTCTACTTAACATTCTATACATTTCACTACTGAATATAAACCACTCTGTATATTTCACTCCTGGATATAAAACACTCGTGTGCAAAACATGTTTAAACTAACTACGTGCTTGTAAATATGGCGTACTTATAAATTTTTTTCAAACTTGTGCTCTCTCACCCATACCTGGTGCGACACCCATAAGCTGCTCGCTACCTCCGCCACCATCTGCCCTTCGTTAGGCGAGGAGGGGAGACCGCTCTTATAATAAAGCGGAGTGAGGCCCACATGCACATGCCGGCAGTTGAGTGCTGTACCCCACCAGCAGGGGTGAAGACCGAGGTGCATCTGCACCTCTAGCGCCAGTAGGGCCTGCAACTGACTTAGCAGCGCTGGCACAGGAGAAGTGACCCGCGGAACTAAAACGGCTATCTGAAGTGCCGCGCTGAAACGAAGTAGTCACTAATTTAAAGATCTGTCCTGCAACTGAAAAGACGCTGTATACAAGCCACTTTGACATTGTGCAAACCATTTAGCTGCCAGGCGGTGACTTTTCTCCCTCTCATGCTGCGGGCCCCACTGTCGTTATCACACCCAACTGAGGCTGTATTCTGCTCGGTGATGTCGGAACCTTCCTGAAGCAAAGTCCCCCACCGGTGAGTGCACCCGCAGTGCTACTTGCCAGATGCTCATCACATTACACCCCACCAAGGCCTCCAGTCGGTGGAAAGACTGCTGCGGCCTGCAAAGACAGACATCAGCAGCACCACCTACTGATTGGCTTATGTGGTGGCCCCAACCAGAAGTAACATCAAGGCCAAGCCGCCTTGCTGCACCAACTCAAAGTGACCATCCCCGCACCTGCAATGTATGCGAGGATAAAAGGCTGCACTAATCGAGACAGTTCCATCTGCCGACTGTCCTTTGTGAGGCCGCGCCAGCACTGAGCAACATGCAACTCCAACGCTGCAGCGCCACCGTGAAGTCACTCCAGTAATGCTGCCATTCAGCAGAGAAGCCGCTGCAGCCCATTTCCCACAGCCGGGGCCTCCCTCACAGAGTGAAGCACAGTTGAAGACCTCACAGCTATAAGGAGCACCGCAATAGGGAGAAAGTTAACATGCACGCCTACTCCTGAGTCCCTAGCACCAGAAGCACCACCTAGCGGCTGTTAACTTCACCTCACTTGTGACTTCGGACAGAATCGAAGAAAACAAGACTGACCATCGCATGGTCTGGGACTGCCGGCCACCTCCCCCCTTAACACACTGACTGAGTTACCTGATTCAACCAGTCAACACATGGGGTCTTTGGAAGTCAGGGGGTACAGGGCCCCCCCCTGGCCGTATTTATTAAAATATAAAAACAAATCAAAATTTTAATAAAATAAACATTTCTGACAATTATTAAAAAATGCACATTTCAGAACATTAGATTGACATCCGTTTCGACATGGTATGATGGGCTAACCTTAACAAATATCTAGTACAGCGTGTTTCCTAACCGAATCTAACATCCTGAAAATTAAAAATGCATTCTAATAATTAAGTCGTACGGCAAGGTCGCCAACCGGTGTCAGATCCTTTTACAGCTGCGCTTTCACGTTCGAAATGCGCATGCGCAACCCAGGGCACGTTTCACCCAAGTGCGCTCCCTGAACTCCATTTAACCATAACAGGAGGGCCCAGACACTCGCGCACCTTAGTGACGTCATAGTGTTGTGAGGGGTGGCTACCAGCCTGAGGAAAGCGTAGACTCCCTCTCCCGCACCCTTTAAAATACTGGATATCATATCCTGCCCCTGAAGTTCTGAGAGAGGCCAATGGCCCCTCCCGACGGGCGGCCCCTTTCGTGAATGGGCCCGCCCCCCCGTAAGGACCTTAAAATGCTGCTCACCGATTAATGACCTTACCGCCAGACACACATAATAAATACGACATTGCTATACTAAGAGGGAAAAAGGCCTAAGGAGAAAATTGGTTAATACACAGCAAAGCACAAAACATATACATAATATAGATATTCCTGTAAGCGGGAAAAAAGGCCTAAGGAGAAAATTAGTTCAAATTATCACAGCAACGCACAAAACATTTACATCTGTTCATTCCTCCAGTAAACGGGAAAGAAGGCCTACTGGATCGAGCATATTATTCCTATAATCCGACACATTGCTAAACATTATACCTACCATTGGCTGGCCCCAAGGTCTGCTAAAAAAGGGGATGGAGGGCGGGGAAAATTAACAGCCCCACGGTGGGGCGAGGAGCGAGCCTGGGAGCGCGGGCACAAAGAGGCCGCTTCCCGCGCTCCCCAGGCTCTTAACCCTTTCGCCGCCGCGGCCCCGCCCCCTCACCCCGGAAGTGCACAACTACTTCCGGGCGAGGGCGGGGGCAAGCGACCACGAAAGGAACGGGGTGTGGGAGGGGCCGGGCCCCGCCATGCCTGCATGGGGGCCGATTGGCCCCCCCTTCTCTCATGGTCTGGGACTGCCGGCCACCTCCCCCCTTAACACACTGACTGAGTTACCTGATTCAACCAGTCAACACATGGGGTCTTTGGAAGTCAGGGGGTACAGGGCCCCCCCCTGGCCGTATTTATTAAAATATAAAAACAAATCAAAATTTTAATAAAATAAACATTTCTGACAATTATTAAAAAATGCACATTTCAGAACATTATTTGACATCCGTTTCGACATGGTATGATGGGCTAACCTTAACAAATATCTAGTACAGCGTGTTTCCTAACCGAATCTAACATCCTGAAAATTAAAAATGCATTCTAATAATTAAGTCGTACGGCAAGGTCGCCAACCGGTGTCAGATCCTTTTACAGCTGCGCTTTCACGTTCGAAATGCGCATGCGCAACCCAGGGCACGTTTCACCCACGTGCGCTCCCTGAACTCCATTTAACCATAACAGGAGGGCCCAGACACTCGCGCACCTTAGTGACGTCATAGTGTTGTGAGGGGTGGCTACCAGCCTGAGGAAAGCGTAGACTCCCTCCCCCGCACCCTTTAAAATACTGGATATCATATCCTGCCCCTGAAGTTCTGAGAGAGGCCAATGGCCCCTCCCGACGGGCGGCCCCTTTCGTGAATGGGCCCGCCCCCCCGTAAGGACCTTAAAATGCTGCTCACCGATTAATGACCTTACCGCCACAGGCCAGGTAGTTGACCGACTATCTGGCACCCCCCCAAACCGCCTACACTGAAAGGTCATAACTTCCTAATCCAAAAACCCTCTACCCCTGCTATTTTGTTCCCTATCCATAGGGCATTCCCTGACTCTGTCCACTGGACCCCCCACCCTGTGAGTAGAGCCTCTAATAAACGTCAACTCCTCATTATCAGCCGACTGTTAATCTACTTGGTCCTGAGATGACCCCCTGTGGGATATTCTGCAATGAAATGTGTATGAAAAAGTTACTCAATCCAAGTGTTCATCCTCTTTACTGAGTGATTCTTCATCGAGTGACTCTGCGCACTCCCCAAGTCCACCCCCCCATTTCCTGCAGTCTGGGGAACAACTGAGCCCCCCTATGGTGCAGTCTGTGTTTTATATTTTGCTAACTAGTTTGCTAGTGCGATTATCCCTTCCACCAGAACCCCCTTTGCCCAATTAAAAAACCCCAATTGTTGTTACCCGCTGTCAGATATTGACTGAGGGTGTTGGGCGTGCCTATCGGGTACTTCACCTTCCCGCTCTGGACGGACAGACCCCATCTTTGGTGTCTCTGTAGTTGCTGTGACCGGGGGTATCCTGATACTTTACCAATTGGTACCCTTATGCATATGCCATGCTGACACTGGTGGCCCTGCGAGCACAGGCGCCGTTACTGTAGAAATACAATTTCCTGTTTCAGGAAAAAATTACCGCCATTTTGTGTGAGGCAACATCCCGCTCCATTACTGCGGCCAGCCCAATCAAGGGTTTACACACCATAAACAATCAACTCAGTGCTGGCACCTCCTGCGTCTTTTGATCGCTCGCCCATCACACTTGCGTTGTTGCTTGCCATCCTCTACCTGACGTAAGCATCCCTTGGGCTGTCCACCTGTAGCAGCTGTTGTGATGTGGAGCACTCCAGATATCCACCATGGACCCGGCCATACATAAATGGAAAAGATAAACACAAACCATTAGTGTTTCTGGCGATAACTGCTGTACACGTGCTAGTCTTACATTGCCATCACTTGCTAAGTTTGAGATACTATTAGCGTCAGATGCATACTCATAAACACTTCCGACTAAGTGTTAAGCATAGCCTCAGTTTGCATCCCCTGTAGCGTGACTGGATTAGTGTTACGAAGAGTGCCCTGTAAAATGGCCTTCATTAACGAATACTACCCAGTGTGCAGTGCAGTGACACAAAGCATGGAGTCCCCAGTGAATACCATAGCGCCCTCATGACTCCTTAAGGATGATTATGATATCAGTTTAAAAGGAACAGTCTGTTTGCCAATGCCGCATCCAAGTCTTTAAGCATAGGATTAGCACCCACCCAACCACAACTTGATGAGATATACGTATTCTAAGTATCGAACCCCTCGCGCCTGGCTGTTGGCTTCGACCGTGGCTGACAATGGTAATGCGTAATATAACTAAGGGGCAACCATAACCTATATATATTATTGTTATGATACCAAACTGAGCATCATTCCCTTAACAGGTTGCATGTAACAGGTGGCCCACCAGCTGCCACACATGATTTTTCAATCAATTCATAGTATACCGCCACCTCTCGTAAATCATGATGCAACATTAGTTTCAACAGATCAGGGTTTAATGTGTTACCGTTCATTAACCCATTCTGCCTCCCCCAGTTCAGCCCTGGTCATATGCAAATCTGTCCGACTCTCCTGCCCATATAAGAGCACCAGCAGTATCAGAGATGGTATTTAGGCATGGTCACGACCTTCCTTTTTAGATCCACTCTACTATAGTGAGTCCTTTGCGTGCTATATGTCCTCTGAGAAAATTACCTGAAACTAATAGGCATACTATGGAGTGGCAATTTCCTGGCTGACATTTGGTAAGGCTGACTCAATTAGGCAACAAAACAGGGGGGGGGGGAATTTAGTGCCAAATGCTGTTAAGTAGACACGCAAGTGCACACAGGTGACCCAGAACTAGTATTGTCAATATTCCCGATAGATATATCCCTTACGTAGCCACTTTACCATGTTACCGTTTGTAAGTAGCATTACCTTGGTCCTGGGGCGTCAAAAGTTTTTACCACCGTAACCCGGCTTACATCGCACTGTGCCTAGTAACTTGTGCTGCACATTTCATAGCTTTGTCCTGTCATCAAATCGAGGCCTACCACCTAGGCAAGTACGCACACAAGTGTAACTTGAATCAGCAGGCCCACAGGTGACCCCGAACTAGTATTGTCAATAATACCGATAGATATATCGATTACGTAGCCCACTCTGCCATGTTACCGTTGTAAGTAGCATTAGCTTGGTCTGCGGGCGTATACCCAGGTGAAGCGGACACACAATATTGTTTACTGAGATCACTCCTGTTGAACCAGGCAGGATCTATTATTTTATGAACAGTGAGGACGTTCTGAAACAACAAAAATCCCCGCACCCAGAAAGAAATATTGTGGGGTGGCGGGGTCAGTGTAAGGAGGGTGTTAAACAGGGATCAGATTACAGTGCCCGCCCAGCAATTATGGTTACATTGTCTATTTACCAAATAAATAGCAACCACGACTGTCTTGTCGCTGAGTCAGAAAGGAAAAACAAGGGCACAGTAATTGTCATCTTAATGTCACAGCATTTAACCCCATGTGGGCAGCTTTTCATGCTCCTTGCACTCAACCAATCTGACAAATGATCGTTTAAAGTGTTCTTGCCCAAATGTAGGTATACAATGGGCAGCATCTCTGAGATTAGAATTAACATATTAAATGCATTTAGATACAGTGCATCTAAATATAACACATTTTAAAGCGTGTTGATTATCCTGCAAATCTGTCATGGATACAGCCCTCCTGGGCCTACATTGGACATTCTTGATTTAAAGAAAGAGATAAAGATCTTCCAATTTCAGCAGGCAATTATTTGTGGCCCTGAACCATCCTTTTGATTAACTTGTGAGCTAAAAGCCCCACTGCCTTATTGCTATCCCCAGTAGCAGGTGGTCACCCTGGCCAACTATTCACTGAACCAACTTGCTTGTAAACAGGTGTGATAGGATGTGGGATAGTACTTTACCTACCCACACTATTCTACTTAAAAATCCCACTGCCTTACTGCTATCCCCAGTAGCAGGTGGTCACCCTGGTCAACAATTTACTGGACCAACTTGCTTGTAAACAGGTGTGATAGGATGTGGGATAGTACTTTACCTACCCCACTATTCTACTTAAATGAAAATTCGTGCACATCAGAGGCTGGCAGTTGCTGGTAAATTGAGCCCAAAAACCGCCAAGACGGGGAATTGACTCCTGGTCCCGGGCTAGACCTCTGCATCAGGGTCTGCCACTCTAACCATTTGAGCCACACTTCTCCACCAAACTGGAGCCAAACAGTACTTGATATAAACGTGTAAACATTAATACATCCACTTTGGGCATTCGAAATTGAACTGGACTGATCACGTCACTTCTAGCATCAAATATTATTCCACTGTGGCTCTTTATACAGAAAGGAGTTGAGCCTATCATTTTGCTTCAGCTTTCGTTGGCTATCCACCTTAATCACAAGATATGTGTTTTAATGTCAATTCAAGCATAATTGATGTAAAACATAGGGACAGGCTAGAGTTTGGTGTACAGAATACTCTGTCACCCACGTGCAGTAATACTCTATCCACCAACCCTCAGTTTTATAGAGATAATGTCTGACAAAGAGAGACACACAATAGCCGCTAACGATAACCAGAGTACCGGAATGTACAGCAGAATGTCTTATGGCCGTAGGAGAGCTTCACCTGTGAAGCTGCGAAGTTTAACGCATACATGCTGTCTACATAATTACATGTCCATACTGATTAAGGACGTTGAAATGACGAGCCGCAAAGTTAAAGTACGGTTTGGGGAACACCGTAGTATCATCAGGTGCAAATAAGCCACTACAAGTCTGAACAATCATTATCTCACGTCTCAACCAATGTCAAATGAACTTGAGTGGGTAATTCTGGAAACACTCGATGAGGCCGACACCGATGCAGAACTAATCCTCTTTCATAAAGAACAACGATGGGTATACTGTCTTAAAACCTTTGATATAGGACTTAATGACAGTGTCCCTTGATTGGTGTTCGGCCAGCCATAGCATTTTTCCTTGATCAGCAACATAACTCTGCGTCCAATAATGTTCCATAATTCTACGGAGGCCTTGGACAAATTTAATAAAGCTATGCTGCACTCATTACTTTAACTCATGATCATTACTCAAGTCATGACAACATGATTATTACTTAGGAGCCGCCACAATCTCCACTCCCATACTGACATTTTTTCTAAACAAGTGCCTGTAGACATCACCCCAAATTGCTACAATCGCCACCTGGGCTACCTTCTAATGACGGCACCTGACGTTGATATTTTCTTTGCTCTTTCGTATGTACTTTTGACTTTAAATCATGTCAGTTTTCACTTTACTACCTTGCCACAACATGAGAAAACATCGTAAATTCCTACACCAGAGGCAACCTTGCAAAATAAAAGTAAGGGAGCAGAGGCCATGGCCTCTAGCGGCGTGTCCGACAGGCTGGCTGTGCGCCCGGGTCTAAATAACTCATGTTTTTTGGCCATTAGCATCACGGCACATCCAACGGAAATGCAACTAATGCTCGTCCTTTTCCTTTCTCCTGGAATTCTAGGTAATACCTCTCATGTTTTTTGCCATGAGCATCACTGCACATCAAACGGAAATGCAACTAATGCTCATCCTTCCATACGCTCTGCAAAATATCGAGAATCACAAATTACGGAAGACCACTGGCCCCCGGCTCCTGCAGCTCATCTCGAAATACCTCACTTGCTATTGCAAATGTAACGTATTGAGCAAACAGAGACATGTTTCAATCTTCTACCTTGGAAAGTGTCCTGTTTGTGTAAATTAAAAGTATTTTTCTTTCATCTCTCCATAGAAATGCTTAACCTAAAACAATTTAGCAGATTTATAGTGCGTGTATATTTAAATAGCGTGCGCACTATGATGTCAATCAATACCCCCCAAATCGCTTGCTTTTATTTCTAGTTACAGAAAAATAGCTCATTTCACTTTGCAATGCTTTCGACCAAACCACCCAACACACGCGGCTCCTGCACTGAATCTTTGAAGTAATCCACAGCCGCGTCTGAAGTTGAACCTGAAAGTTCAGATTACGCGTCTTTCAATTCCATATTTATAATGGACAGGTTAACATAACTTAAAAATCATCGACTACCAATAAAGCTTTTCAGACAATGCTCTCAAATAGGCGCTTATTTTCATCGCTGTAACTGTAACGTTCATTGCCTTTTGTAACCTTTTATCATACAAGAACAGGCCCAGCAAGATAATTGCGCAAAACCCGGCCGGGGAACTTACGTAGTCGCTCTTGCCACCTGCAACCGAAAGTCCGCCTCCAGCAAACAACGGTGTGCCACCGGGAACTGCCACGACGAAAATTGGTCCCACGTTGTCCCTCTATGTCGTGGGGCTTCAGGCTGTGCTCCCCCTCCGTTTTCGGTTCACGCTCCAGACCGCCGATTTCCCGTAGGTGAGAGCGCCAACCTGCAGAAAGACAAAGAGGGAAAGCAAATTACGGGCCATTATTGGCCCACGGCCCTCTCTGCACCTCTTCATTTCGCCGAGATGCTTGTCCACGCCCGGCTCACTCTGCGCCTCCTCATTTCGCCGGGATGCTTGTTCACGCCGGCTTCTTTGCTTATAGCACCGCCGTGACTCGCGACACCTGCAGAGGAAAATAGAAAATAGAGAAAATTAACAGCCCCACGGTGGGGCGAGGAGCGAGCCTGGGAGCGCGGGCACAAAGAGGCCGCTTCCCGCGCTCCCCAGGCTCTTAACCCTTTTGCCGCCGCGGCCCCGCCCCCTCATCCCGGAAGTGCACAACTACTTCCGGGCGAGGGCGGGGGCAAGCGACCACGAAAGGAACGGGGTGTGGGAGGGGCCGGGCCCCGCCATGCCTGCGTGGGGGCCGATTGGCCCCCCCTTCTCTGGAGCGTCGGAGTCAAAATCATTCAACAACAACAACAACAAAAAAAATGGCTGCCGCAAACCTCCAAAAATGTTGGATTCGGGGGCGTGTTTTTGGCGTTTTGAGTGACGGATGACGTCACAGTCCAAAGAACGCAAAAAAGCACGCCCCCGAATCCGAAAGAGACGGGGCTTTATTGGAGTGACTCCCTTCTCCTCCAATGGCAGGCCTCCGTTTAGGAAGCCAGCCGATGGAGGAGAATGGAGGAGAGAGGCGTGTTCCAAGCCCCCTAACTCCAAAACATTCATTCTTCGGGACTCCGCCCTCACTGCGTGAGAGCTACGGTCCCTCGACCTAAAAAGCAACTGTTGGTCTGCTAGGCTCAGTAAAGCCTGGGGAGTTAACACTTCAAAAAAGAAGATAATGGTTAAAAGTCTGGCAAAGGAGATTGCACTCCCAGAAAGACCTTGAGAATTGTGGAAATGGAACAGATATACTCACATACTGGACATAAACTCAATGGCGAATTGCAACCCTATCTTAAACATTTACAAGATGGGAACATCAGGAGGTGGCCTATGAAGATAAGAAGGGGACCAGTACTCCACTTTTATCAAATGGAAGATAAATAACATGAAGAATACAAACGAGGATTATGATTTCTACACTTGTTCTTTCTGTAAGACTGGACCCAGCACGTTTGCACCTCATTGTAATTTTCACATCCTTTTTAACTGTCAAATAGGAATTAGTACTCCCAGTGTTTAGGCAATTCCAAATAAGGGAAGTTGATGTATTGCCTTTATTAATTAGGAAATGTGAAAAGGTGAGAATATGTTTAATTTGGGAAACTCTTTAAATATTGTAAATGGAAGTATAGAGCAGCGGACATCTAAATAATATAAATATAGTTAACTGCTGATCTATTGCTTACTGTCACTGTGTCTTGGTGTAATCTTAGTATTTTGCTGCTATAACAGTAATGCATTTTATAGGGCACAATATAAGAACATAGATGTATCTGAAGAAAAGATCTGCAGAATGGACTTTATAGATGTAGGCATATATAATAGTGGAGTAGAAAGCTGAGTCCCGAATTCTTCTTGGATCCTATTACATTTTAAACACTTCATGCCACTTTATTGCACTTTATATATCCCGTGGCACTTTTCCGTACTTTGGATATGATTTTCAGATGCAGGTTCGGAAACATTATCAAGTCATGAGGTATTGTATATTGGGAAGAAAGTCATCTTAATAATAAGATCGGGTGTTTCCATATATCTCATTGCAATAGTAGTAACAAACGTTATGTGATTTGGTATAAAGTTAAAAAGTAATAGAACAAAATGCCATGGTAGAACATATCGGATACAGGACATTGTTACTAAACTACATGATAGATGGTTAATTTCATATATGATCTTATTAAGTAGAAGTGTATTGATGTATGTTCCGAATTCTGTCCACACTTTATTACATCTTGCACATCCCATGGCACCTTATTACAATTTGTACATTCCATGATACTTTTCCGAATCTGTACATGAATACAGTCTAAAGATGCATTATATGGCATTCAGTTTGTCAGATGGCATTATATTTTTTATTTTCATGAAATAAAATTGAAGATGGATGGAACGTTAGTTAGATGCTCTTTTGGCATCAAGATAGGGAGTATTTTTATATTGTGCAACTGAAATCTTGAGAAGCGATGGAAGATTATTATTTTTATAATTGGATGAAAAGAAATAATGGCCTTTTGAAGGTTTTTATTGGATCTATTATGGGATAAAGACATTGAAATCATTTAAGGTGACAAGAGATTGCTATTTAAATCTGAACATAAAAGAACAAGCACTGAAAATGTTTTATTATTTGCTGAAGAAACATTGTAGTCATGAAACATTTTGGCCTTTTTTGGTGAAATATAAATTTCAATAAAAGCAAGTAATTTCTTCAAAATTAGATAGTCTTCTCAACCCTCTTTTCTGTTGATGACTTAAATTAAGTAGTCAGGGGGCATATTTACATGCCTCTATCTCCACTGGAGCGTCACTTCTTGTGACGCTCCAGTGGCATAGCAGCATTTCCCATATTTACACGATGGCGCTAAGCCACTTAAAGTGGCTTAACCCCACCTTGTAAATATGCCCCTTTCTGCCGAAGTCCTCTGCGGCAAAGGGGCATGCTTTGGGTGTTGCATTGGGCATTCCACTGCAACACTCATTGCTTTTTGACGCTGCCCCACATTCACAAGGCTGGGGCAGCACCAAAAACGAACGCCAGGAAATACCTTGTGTTATGATGAGTATACGAGGAGAAATTATTAATTTCTCCTCCTTTTTTTGAACTTTTATGTGTGTGAATGCAGCACACATAAAAAGAGCAAATCGCCATTATTGATTGTTTATGTGCAGGAAGATGTCCCTTTCTGCACATAAACAATTCCCCTTGCAGGGCTGGCACCCTTGGAACATGGCGGCAGGGTGTTTGCACTGGCTCTAGGCAGCTTATTTTGCACCAGCGCTGGGGAAAAAAACAGGGATGCGCCTTATTCTTGTGAATACGGTGCATCCCATCATTTTAAAAATGTCAGAGCACGGCGTGTTCCAACATTTGTTTGTAAATATGAACCTATGTTGGAGACCCCGAGTAAAGAAGGGAGCTTTTGCCGGTTGGGGAAAATGATGAACTACCCTATTATGACACCTAGTACGATGTATCTGGAATTTTTACACCAATGCTTTATCAATCAATCAATCAATCATAACATTTGTAAAGCACACTACTTACCCGTGAAGGCGCTGGGGGGTGGGGAGTGCTGCTACTGCTCGAAGAGCTAGGTCTTGAGGAGTCTTCTGAAGGTCAGCGAGTCTTGGGACTGCCGTACGGGGATGGGGAGGGTGTTCCAGGTCTTGGCGGCGAGGTGGGAGAACGATCTGCCACCGGAGGTCGCTCTTCACTTCGGCCGAGTGAAGTTGCCGGGTGGGGGTGTAGAAGCTGAGTCGTCTGTTGAGGTTCGCTGGTCTGGTGTTGTGGAGTGCCCTGTATGCGTGGGTGAGGACCTTGAAGGTCACCCTCTTGTTGACGGGGAGCCAGTGCAGGTCTCTCAGGTGGGGTGTGTTGTGGCTGCGGGGAGGGATGTCAAGGATCCAGCGTGCAGAGGCGTTCTGGATGCGTTGTAGCCGTTTCAGGAGTTTGGCCGAGGCTCCTGCCTAGAGGGTGTTTCTGCAGTCCAGCCTGCTGCTTATGAGGGCCTGGGTGACCGTTCTTCTCGTTTCGGTGGGGATCCACTTGTAGATCTTGCGGAGCATGCGGAGGGTGTTGAAGCAGGAGGAAGAGACGGCGTTGACCTGCTTAGTCATGGTGAGGGTGGAATCGAGGATGACCCCTAGGTTGCGTGCGTGGTCGGTGGATGTGGAGCTGTTCCCAGTGCTGTCGGCCACCAGGAGTCATCCCGGGCTGAGGGGGTGGATCCGGGAAGAGTGCCTCCGTCTTGTTCGAGATCAGCTTCAGTTGGCTGTTCCTCATCCATTCGGCGACGGCCTTTATTCCTTCATGGAGGTTGGTTTTGGCGGTGTGGGTGTCCTTGGTGAGGGAGAGGATCAGCTGGGTGTCATCTGCGTAGGAGATGATGTTCAGGTCGTGCAGTCGGGCGACGTGGGTGAGCGGTGCCATGTAGATGTTAAACAGCGTTGGATCCCAGCGTCGTGGAGGCGTGTGCGGTGGCAGACCGTGTCGAAAGCGGCTGACAGGTCCAGGAGAATGAGGGCCGCGGTTTCCCTGCTGTCTAGCAGGGCCCTGATGTCATCGGTGGCGGCAATGAGGGCAGTTTTGGTGCTGTGGTTACTGCAGTACCCGGGCTGGGATGGGTCCAGGATGCTGTTCTCCTCGAGGTAGCGGGTCAGGTGTTTGTTGATGGTCTTCTCGATGACCTTCGCTGGGAATGGGAGCAGGGAGATGGGCTGGAAGTTCTTGAGGTCCTTGGGGTCCACCTTGGGTTTCTTGAGTAAGGCGTTGATCTCGGCGTGCTTCCAGCTCTCCAGTAAGGTTGCTGTCTCGAAGTAGATGTAGATGGCTTTCCTTTATAATTGTGGATTATTGTATTGCACTGTAACACAGGGTACCTGAGAATCAAGTCAGAAATATTGTTGGACCACAATATCATGGTAATAATATTGTGACACCAAAAATATCTTGGCCCATAATATTGAAGGCATGTCTTTTTTATGTTTCTCAAAAATGTTGGGGTTTAAAACATAGCATGATAAAATATTGTGGTATTTAATATAGTTTGTATTAATATAATTTGTATTTCTAAAACATGGTAGATGGCGGAACCTTGATACAAATGCACCTGATAAACAAATTGCCAATATTGTAGAAAATTCCCCTTGTCTAAACCCTTAGGTGGGGATCATGTGCACACCGATATGACACCCGCCAACACAATGCCAGTTCTAAACAGAACTAAAACATGAGTTAAATGAAAGCACAGGTGCACCATAAATTGAACAAGTTTTCAAATTCAATTATAACAACTTCACAAATATGAATGTCCAAAAAGTCCGTTTTGTTTGGATGATTTATTTTTCAACAGAGAGAAAATAGGACAGCCGACGCGTTTCGTCCCAGCCGGGACTTCTTCAGGGCTGTGTTTACAAAAGACAAAAGGTATAAACATACAATTAAAAAATGGAACATTGCAAAACCCAGCCGAGTATACAATGGTCACATTCATTAAAAAAGTGAATCAACACTTATGAGAATGTCATATAAAGACAAACAACTTTGAATTGCTACATTCCTGGAATTGACCAGTAATCGGTACCCCAAGTTAACATCATATGAAAAAAAGACGTATTCTCTTTTTTTATAAATCAAATTGAAATTCCTAAGTGAAGAAAGAATATATACAGTTTCAACAAATAATGCATTACTAGATGCAGTTTATACAGAAATGAGAACAGGATTTTCAAGCAATTCTTAACAAGTAATGAGAAGGTGCGAAATCAAGTAATCTAAGACCCTCTTGGCACCTAAAGAAAAAACCCAAGACAGGGGAAGTGCACCTACCAAGAGTTAAATAAATGTCCAGGATAAGGTATAAAAACCAGTTGGGTTGCAGTCCGCTCTGTCAGTCTCTACTCCAATACTGAAAACAGATAAGTGAAAAAAACATATAAGTAAAGAAGGAGAATTAAGAACAAAAGGAGGAGAGAACAAACTATGCAGGCAAGCTATTACATCGTCCAAGAATATCCATATTCGGAAGACCAACATGGATAGTCAGAACAAAGGCGAGAAAGTCACACTTACTAAATAGTAAGTATCCACGTGGATGTTCATGAAACAATTCAATCATGAGGTATCATATATATACGGGGTCTTGGCAAACGTACTATAAAGAGAAAAAATGAATGAACAAAAAATGTATTAGGAACAATCAGGAGCTGGTGTGTGAAGTCCTTACAAAACACACTCGAAGATAGCCAATGGTCCTCTCACAAGTGCAATATTTCAACTAAGTGAGAAATTACTGTACAGTGGAAAGATAACAATTCCAGGGTATAAAGAGTTGTAGACCCGGCTTACCTATAATAGGCTATCAAAGCTTAATAGGGGAAATATTTTGAAATCCAAGTAGCATGAAAAAATTAATATATGGTGCGCCATCAATACGATGTGCACTGCAATCTGAATAAATGAAGAGAAAAGAGAAAACAGCAATTATTATTAAAAATTATGTTGCATGATTTGAGTTGAATCAAAAGGGATAACATAAGGTGGTGGGATATACCTAAGGATAACCAAGTGCCCCTTGTAGCGGAGATCCTGACATCAAAAGTAGTTTCTCATAATTCCTCCTCCTTAGTTCTAAAAAAACACATCAAAACAGTAATATAGCAGTTAGCTATATATAACATGTAACAGAATGAATAGAGATAGACAAAATCACTCGACGCAAAGTATATCCATGGAATGAATAGTGATCATAAGACATGGGGAGTTATTGTAAACGCCACCAATCTATAAGGTTAAAACATGATAACATGGTGAAATGTGGCGAGATCATTAAGGAGAAAAGCATAAATAAGGACAAGCCTATGGATAATGAAACCAACATGCACAGAGCGAAAAATCAATACCCAGCGTTTGGTTTATGTAGGAAACTGAAGATAAGAAGTTAGAAGAATGCAGGGATACAATCAAAGGGGAAAATGCGCGGTAAACATAGAAAAAAGGAGATTTATACAGGAAAGCAAAAAAGACCGAATAACACTCACCTAGGAGAAGCTGGAAAAAGCGGGAAATAACCGCCCAGACGTAGAGTCCACTCAGTCTGAATAACGCCTGATGGTGAAAGGCCATGGCAGCACTAGTATATATACCTGCCTTAATTGAGTGCATGGGAATAAAGACGGACAAGCTCCGAGATGTCGGCATTTCGCGGCCGCCATCTTAACCGAGTAAGGAAGTGAGGGTATAATAGCAAAAATTGCAAACAAAGTGTGAGAAGTTGGCCTGATGTGCAGTGCTCACTATTCTAGTGATCACTATATATCAGTCCAAACAACCCTTATTGATGATTGGTTGTAAGTCAACCTTATAGACCAGCTATCCTAGTAGCATGGATACGAGCAGTCTAAGGCTAAGACTCTAGAGGGCGTGTTAAGCCAGCTGTTTTACCATCACATTACCCCTTGAACACCCAGTGAAAGGACACCACACAAGTTGTTATGAAAATAAACAGTGTATTTATTTATAACAAGACTACCCTGGCTCTTTATGAGACAGGGAGCTAAGCACACAACAAAACTCTTACGAAAATACTTTTAAGTTAGCACGTTACACAAATGCCCGAGGGGCACGAAAAACCATATACGCTAAAAGTGGAATGCGAATTACTAGCAGGTAAGTAACAGTTCTAATAGGCTTTGGAATCGCTAGGACTGGACTAGGGAAGCGTTAGATTACTACTAGGAGGCCCAGGGGACTCGGGTGCAGAGTGTGCACTCTCACGCGGGATGCGGGACAAAGTCTATGGAAGCTAGAATTCACAAAGTTAGTGTTCACGGGCGAACCCGACCTGGTAGGAAGAAAACGACAGTGGATCCTGACCCTTGGATAGTGAGGCTATGCTGGGACACCGAAGTGCCGAAGTTACCTAGCCCAGGGGCTGCAGCTGCATAGGTCTGAAAAGACGTCGGGGATCTCGTTGCCGGACCAGGAGCCTGGAAGGAAGAAGTTGCTGGCAGGCGACCAGTGAAGGAAAGTTCGATGGATCCAAGCCTGGATCAAGGAAGAAGAAAACCTGAAAGCAGAGGGGACCAAGTTCTTGAATCACTAGCCAGTGATTACGTGGGCACCAGGACGGCACCGGGCGAAGTCACCGCAGTCAGGTGAGTGGGCGCTGCTGGGCTCTGCAGTCTCTCGGACCAGGAGGCGTTGTCGGCGACCAGGATGGAGGTGCGAGCTGTCCCACGAAGGATGAAGTCGTTGGCGTCGAAGTTACCCAGGATTGGGCAACAAGCCTTGGCTAATTCAAGCCCACGCGGTGGACTCAAAATGGCGTCTTGAGTGGACCAGGAGGGTCCGGGGTGCTCCTCTTCTGGAAGGGAGCAAGGGCCAGTCTGGAGCAACCAGACCAGCAGCAGAAATGTCGTCGGGCGTCGTCAGGAAGGCCCCAAGCCAACGGGCTAGTAGCCAAACAACGCGGTGAGCAGCGGAAAGCAGAAGGGCCCCACGCAGATCGTGGAGATGCTGGGGGGCTGCACTTCGGAGCTGGAGCTGCTCAGAGTCGGGGCTTCTCGGACCCCAAAGCACTCACCAGTAGATTACTCGGCGGGCTTGCTGGAAAGAAGTCGTGCAGTCTTGAAGATGGCCGGTCCCTCGAGGTCTCGTCACACCCACGAATCTCAGCGTGACTGATGATGCAGGTAGAGGTCAGAGGTGCCAGGGAAGCCGGTTCTCGTCGAGCTGGGCAGTCTTGATCCGGAGGAGAGACTTGCAGCAGACCGCAGTGTTCTTAGATGGTGCCTGCGGATGCAGGGTGACTACTCCTTAGTCACAAGGGAGAAATCTTAGGAAGAAGTCTTGAGTTCCTTTCGTGGAAAGTAGTTTCAGGATTCAAAGATGATCTGATTTGGAAGGGGGCCAGTCTCTACCTTTATCCTGTAAAAAGGGGCAGGCACGCGACTAAGTCCTGCCCTATGGGTGGGACTAGGAGGGGGGTGGTTACACCCACTTCCTTGGCGGGCTTTTCCCCAGCACAGGGTCTGGAGTGACCCTGGAACTGGTTCCAGCCAGCCTATGCACAGTGAGCACCGGGGTGCCACGTGCAGTCACCTTCCTCTAAAGCCCTGCCTACCTACAATACACAAAACCCTGTCTGGGACGGTGCTGGCACCGCCCCTGGCAGGAAACCCTTTGTCCTTATCTCCTGCTCTGGGAGGACTCCCAGCAGCAGGAGGGCAGACTTGTGTCTCGGTGGCAGCATCCATTTTGTGGATGCTAAGGCTCTGTCTGACCTTAACCGGGGTTAGGGGTTACATACATGTCGTGTCCCTCTAGAAGGGTGGAATGCTAACCCCGTCGCCAGAATTGGCGAGGGGTTAGTATTCCAATTCGTATGACACCTTACTCGACATGTTTTGATAAAGCGATACCAGAGTTGGCACATAACCGCGAGGATTATAATGCACTTAAGAGTATATGGTATGCGATATCATGGAAACGGCTAAGGGATGGATCCCGAAAGCCGCAGACAGGCTCAGCTCATGCCAGAGCACCATCTCACATGATTCCAAGCACTCTGCCTTCAGGATTGTTAAGGCCTGCCATAGGAGTGACTGATAGGAGATCTATGTGTCCATTTTAGGGTTAGATATAGGTATACTATATCTAAAGCAAAGGGTGAGTACACCACCTTGCCCCAGCTGTCGTGCAGCCAGTTGTGTCAGTTTTAGTTAGTCAATCCAGGGGTGGCACAATACATGCTTCAGCCCCTGGGAGACTTCTGGGTGCACCTCAGCCCTGGGTACAGGGACTTGGAGAGGGCCCAGTGCCAATTCAGTACCTGAGTACAATTTGGATAGAGAGAACAGCTAGGCTGTGGGTCTGATTAGCAGGCCCACAGCCAGGGAAAGTCATAAACCAGTGCAGCAAAAAGCAAAAATCTGGGTGATCATAGGATTGCAGACCCTACTCTCCTACATGACCCCCCCCAAACTTTGGGACAATAAACTAACCTTGACCAGGTGAGTCTTCTTGCTCTAAGTGGAGATACCTGGAGAGCCCATCAGCATTGCTGTGATCAGTCCCAGGTCTATGCTCCACTGTAAAATCCATCCCCTGTAGGGAAATGGACCACCTAAGCAGTTTGGGGTTTTCACCCGCAAGAGGGGCTTATGGTCTGTCTGAATGGTGAAGTGAGTGCCAAACAAGTAGGCCCTCAGCTTCTTCAGGGCCCAGACCACAGCAAAGGCCTCCCTCTCAATAGCTGACCAATTTTTCTCTCTGGGTGTCAACCTTCTACTAATGAAAGCAATAGGCTGATCATTACCATCAAAATTCAGTTGAGACAGAACAGCTCCCACACCCAACTCAGAAGCATCTGTTTGGACAATGAATGGCTTGGAGTAATCTGGACTCTTGAGGATAGGTGCTGTGCACATGGCCTGCTTTAGGTCATTGAATGCTTTCTGACAGCTTGCTGTCCACTGAACTTTCTTTGGCATCTTTTTGCTTGTCAGGTCATTAAGGGGGGTCACTATGGACCCATAATTTCTGACAAACTTCCTATAGTACCCAGTCAGGCCCAAGAAAGCTCGAACCTGAGTCTGGGTGATTGGAGGAGTCCAGTCCTTGATGGCCTGTATCTTACTCTCCAGTGGCTGAACCTGGCCTCCACCTACAAGGTGGCCCAGGTATACAACCTGTGACTGCCCTATCTGGCACTTTGTGGCCTTGATAGTGAGGCCTGCCTTTTGCAGGGCCTCTAACACTTTCCTCAGGTGGACCAGGTGATCCTCCCAGGTGGAGCTAAAGACAGCAATATCGTCAAGATAAGCTGCACAGAAGTCATCCAGCCCAGTGAGGACTTGATTCACCAACCTTTGGAAGGTGGCAGGTGCATTTTTCAGTCCAAAGGGCATTACCACAAATTGATAATGCCCTCCAGGGGTAGAAAATGCTGTCTTGGGTTTGGCTTCCTCAGCTAACCTGATTTGCCAATACCCAGCTGTCAAATCAAATGTGCTTAAGAAGTTGGCAGAAGCCAATCTATCTATAAGCTCATCTGCTCTTGGTATTGGGTGGGCATCAGTCTTAGTGACTGCATTGAGGCCTCTGTAGTCTACGCAAAACCTCATCTCTCTCTTACCACCCTGGGTGTGAGGCTTTGGCACTAGAACTACTGGGCTAGCCCAAGGGCTATCTGAGGGCTCAATGACTCCCAGTTCCAACATTTTCTGCACTTCAGTTTTGATGCAGTCTCTAACATGATCAGGCTGTCTGTAGATTTTACTCTTGACAGGCAGACTGTCTCCAGTGTCAACATCATGGGTACACCAATCAGTTTGGCTGGGTGTCAGAGAGAACATATGTCGAAAGGATTGCAGAACTTGCCTGCAATCCTGTTGCTGATGTTCAGTGAGGCTGCCACAAAAGACAACACCATCAACTGATCCATCATCAGGATTCTGAGTGAGCAGGTCTGGGAGAGGGTCACTCTCTTCCTCCTGTCCCTCATCTGTGGCCATGAGCAAGCTCATGTCCTTCCTGTCAACATATGCCTTGAGCCTGTTAACATGGAGCACTCTGAGAGGGCTCCTGGGAGTTCCAAGGTCCACCAAGTAGGTAACCTCTCCCTTTTGCTCAATGATGGTGTGGGGCCCAGACCATTTTTCTTTCAGAGCTGCTGGGGCCACTGGCTCCAGCACCCACACCTTCTGTCCTGGCTGGTACACAGTCAGTACAGCCTTTTGGTCATGCCAAGCTTTTTTAAGTTCCTGGCTGGCCTCAAGGTTTTTAGATGCCTTTTCCATATACTCAGCCATCCTGGAGCGGAGACCAAGTACATAGTCCACTATGTTGGTTGCAGGCTTTTTGAGAGGTCTCTCCCATCCTTCCTTCACCAAACACAGGGGTCCCCTTACAGGATGCCCATACAGAAGCTCAAAAGGGCTGTAGCCAACCCCCTTCTGTGGGACCTCTCTGTAAGCAAACAAGAGGCAGGGGATCAGGACATCCCATCTTCTCCTAAGAGGTTCAGGTAGTCCATGAATCATCCCTTTCAGGGTCCTGTTGAATCTCTCAACAAGCCCATTGCATTGTGGATGATAGGGTGTGGTGAACTTGTAGTTCACACCACACTCTTTCCACATGGCAGTCAGATATCCTGACATGAAGTTTGTACCTCTGTCAGAAACGACCTCCTTAGGGAAACCCACTCTGGAGAACACTCCAACTAGGGCTCTTGCCACTACAGGGGCTGTAGTGGTCCTAAGGGGTATAGCCTCAGGATACCTGGTGGCATGGTCCACCACCACCAGTATAAACTTGTGTCCTGATGCTGTCTGGGGTTCCATTGGACCAACAATGTCAATCCCCACTCTTTCAAAGGGAACCCCCACCACAGGTAGTGGTATGAGGGGGGCCTTTGTTGTGCCACCTGACTTACCACTGGCTTGGCAAGTGACACATGAGCGACAAAACTCCTTGGTATTCTCATTCATATGGGGCCAGTGAAAGTGTGAGACAAGCCTGTCCCAAGTCTTTGTCTGACCTAAATGACCTGCAAGGGGAATCTCATGGGCCAAGGTGAGAAGGAAACCTCTCAGAGACAAGGGGATGACCAGCCTCCTGGTTGCACCAGGCTTGGGGTCTCTTGACTCAGAGTACAGGAGTCCATCTTCCCAGTATACCCTGTGGGCACCTGTGGCATTCCCTGCAGCCTCATCAGCAGCCTGCTGTCTGAGGGGTTCAAGGGAAGGGCAGCTCAACTGTTCCTTCCCCAGGTCTGCTCTGGAGGGTCCCCCTGAGCCCAGAAACTCAACTTGATCAAGTCCAAGCTCTTTAGGCTCAGTTTCCCTCAGCTCTTCTAGATCAGCCTCCTCAGAGACTTGATCCTCAACCTGGGGCAAGGGGGAAGGCAAAGCCTTACCCTTACTGCTCTTCTTCTTGGGAGGTGTCTGGTCCATAGTTTCAGGATCCAGCACCTGTTCAGTGGGGCATCTTCTGGCCCGATGACTCCAAATCATTGCCCAACAAACAATCAACTGGGAGGTCTGAACTGACTACAACTTTCTTTTGTCCCTTCACTCCACCCCAGGAGAAAGCCACAATTGCCACACTATGACTAGTAGTGACATTGCTGGCATTGGTCACCAGGAAATCAGTACCTGGCATGATCTGTCCAGGGTCCACAAAGTTAGGTGTCACCATGGTGACACTGGCACAAGTGTCCCTATAGGCCTGAGCCATCTTGCCATTAATCAAAGGTGTCTGCCTGTATTTGCCCAAAGTATTGGGACTTATTTCAGGGGACATATCCATATCCCCTGTACAGACAAGGACAGCCTGAGTGAGTGTGCCAACTAAGTTGTCAGACCCCTCAGTACCCAAGGTTAACCCAACTAATGCCTTGGGAGTGACACTACCACTACTGACTGTACTAGGGGGTGCAGTTGCTTTAGGAGCTGTAGTGGCAGGAGTTTGTCCTCCTCCTCTTTTGGTGCACTCACTAAACCAGTGAGATTTACTTTTGCAGTACTGGCACCACCTTTTTGCCTGGCCTTCTTGAGTCTTCTTCTTCTGGGAAGCCTGACCCCCACCCTCTTTGGTTTGTTGGGGACTGGTGAAGACTTCTGGTCATTTTGATCATTCTTAACATTACCCTTCTGGTCTGCTTTCTTCTGACCACCCTGGTTCTGGTTCTGGTTCTGCTTGATCCTTGTCCTGACCCATTTGTCTGCCTTCTTTCCCAATTCTTGGGGAGAGGTCAGATCTGAATCAACAAGGTGCTGGTGCAGCAACTGGTTCTGACAATTGTTTAAAATTTGTTCTCTCATCATTAGATTATACAATCCTGTGTAATCTGTAACCTTGCTACCCAGCAACCAGCCCTCCAAAGCCTTAGTGGCACAATCCACAAAATCAGACCAGTCCTGAGACTGAGTTTTCTGGGTGTCTCTGAACAGCAACCTGTACTGCTCAGTGGTTAAACCAAACCCATCAACCAGTGTATTCTTCAGGACCTGGTAATTGTTAGCATCCTCCACTCTTGTAGTGAGGAGCTTATCTCTACCTTTACCATCAAAGGAGAGCCACAGTATAGCTGCCCACTGACTCTGGGGAATGCCCTGCACAGTGCAGGCCCTCTCCAGAGCAGCCATCCATTTCTGGATGTCATCCCCTTGCTTAAAGGGGGGCACTATTTTAGTCAGGTGTTTAGTATCTAAACCCTTCTCTCTATCTCTTGGGAGATTGCTGCCACCAGTGGGAGCTAGCCCACTCATCTGCTGCTCTCTTGCCAGGGCAAGCTTCTCTTTGGCCAGGGCAATTTCTTCCCTTTCAATCCTCAGTTCAGCTTGTCTCATCCTAGCTTCATGCTCCTTTCTCTGAGGGGAAGTAAATCTCCTCTGTGGAGGATTCCTTCTCCCCTGAGAAGAGGCATTAGAGTGCAGAGATCTATTGGAGTCCCTAGAAAGAGATCTATCTCTTCTAACTCCAAGGTTAGGCCCACTTCGGGTTAGTACTGGGGGGCCCCCAGATCCTAGCCCAAGTAAGTCTAAGTTGGTCCTAGTTAGCCTTCTGACTACCTCAAGACCCTTGTCTACCTCATCCCCAGAGAGTACCTCCTGATCCTCCTCCTCAACTGCTGAATCAGTGTTGTGGAGATCTGGATCCCCAGAGGTTCCTTCTAAGGCTGGCATGTTCTCATGTAACTGAGAAAGCTTTCTGGCATCATATGTCTCTAGGAGACCTATCAGAAAGGAAGTGGTGGGGTTAGACCCCTGCTTCAGTTTTCTGGAGACACAGATCTGTCTCATCTCATGAAAGCTGAGAGCTGCATATCTTGAAGTGACCTGTGGAGGGTCAACACTGACCAGGGGAGTCTCAGTAGAGTCCCCCTGAGTCGACATGCTTTTCTAGTGAGGTGTAAGTGGTGCACTTACCTACACTATATGTTTGCCTACTGATCCCTTGCTAGAGTTGTAGCTTAGGGTGTGCTAGGCCCTAGGAGCTACAACAGCTGGTTCAGTAGAACTCAGAGTATTCTAAGCTAAGTTATATGTACCTTTAGTACTTATGTGATCTTTCACAAGATATTCTTAGGGCATGTGTGGCAAAACAACAGCAAGCTCAAATCCCAACCGCTGCTCACCAATGTGAGAAGTTGGCCTGATGTGCAGTGCTCACTATTCTAGTGATCACTATATATCAGTCCAAACAACCCTTATTGATGATTGGTTGTAAGTCAACCTTATAGACCAGCTATCCTAGTAGCATGGATACGAGCAGTCTAAGGCTAAGACTCTAGAGGGCGTGTTAAGCCAGCTGTTTTACCATCACATTACCCCTTGAACACCCAGTGAAAGGACACCACACAAGTTGTTATGAAAATAAACAGTGTATTTATTTATAACAAGACTACCCTGGCTCTTTATGAGACAGGGAGCTAAGCACACAACAAAACTCTTACGAAAATACTTTTAAGTTAGCACGTTACACAAATGCCCGAGGGGCACGAAAAACCATATACGCTAAAAGTGGAATGCGAATTACTAGCAGGTAAGTAACAGTTCTAATAGGCTTTGGAATCGCTAGGACTGGACTAGGGAAGCGTTAGATTACTACTAGGAGGCCCAGGGGACTCGGGTGCAGAGTGTGCACTCTCACGCGGGATGCGGGACAAAGTCTATGGAAGCTAGAATTCACAAAGTTAGTGTTCACGGGCGAACCCGACCTGGTAGGAAGAAAACGACAGTGGATCCTGACCCTTGGATAGTGAGGCTATGCTGGGACACCGAAGTGCCGAAGTTACCTAGCCCAGGGGCTGCAGCTGCATAGGTCTGAAAAGACGTCGGGGATCTCGTTGCCGGACCAGGAGCCTGGAAGGAAGAAGTTGCTGGCAGGCGACCAGTGAAGGAAAGTTCGATGGATCCAAGCCTGGATCAAGGAAGAAGAAAACCTGAAAGCAGAGGGGACCAAGTTCTTGAATCACTAGCCAGTGATTACGTGGGTACCAGGACGGCACCGGGCGAAGTCACCGCAGTCAGGTGAGTGGGCGCTGCTGGGCTCTGCAGTCTCTCGGACCAGGAGGCGTTGTCGGCGACCAGGATGGAGGTGCGAGCTGTCCCACGAAGGATGAAGTCGTTGGCGTCGAAGTTACCCAGGATTGGGCAACAAGCCTTGGCTAATTCAAGCCCACGCGGTGGACTCAAAATGGCGTCTTGAGTGGACCAGGAGGGTCCGGGGTGCTCCTCTTCTGGAAGGGAGCAAGGGCCAGTCTGGAGCAACCAGACCAGCAGCAGAAATGTCGTCGGGCGTCGTCAGGAAGGCCCCAAGCCAACGGGCTAGTAGCCAAACAACGCGGTGAGCAGCGGAAAGCAGAAGGGCCCCACGCAGATCGTGGAGATGCTGGGGGGCTGCACTTCGGAGCTGGAGCTGCTCAGAGTCGGGGCTTCTCGGACCCCAAAGCACTCACCAGTAGATTACTCGGCGGGCTTGCTGGAAAGAAGTCGTGCAGTCTTGAAGATGGCCGGTCCCTCGAGGTCTCGTCACACCCACGAATCTCAGCGTGACTGATGATGCAGGTAGAGGTCAGAGGTGCCAGGGAAGCCGGTTCTCGTCGAGCTGGGCAGTCTTGATCCGGAGGAGAGACTTGCAGCAGACCGCAGTGTTCTTAGATGGTGCCTGCGGATGCAGGGTGACTACTCCTTAGTCACAAGGGAGAAATCTTAGGAAGAAGTCTTGAGTTCCTTTCGTGGAAAGTAGTTTCAGGATTCAAAGATGATCTGATTTGGAAGGGGGCCAGTCTCTACCTTTATCCTGTAAAAAGGGGCTGGCACGCGACTAAGTCCTGCCCTATGGGTGGGACTAGGAGGGGGGTGGTTACACCCACTTCCTTGGCGGGCTTTTCCCCAGCACAGGGTCTGGAGTGACCCTGGAACTGGTTCCAGCCAGCCTATGCACAGTGAGCACCGGGGTGCCACGTGCAGTCACCTTCCTCTAAAGCCCTGCCTACCTACAATACACAAAACCCTGTCTGGGACGGTGCTGGCACCGCCCCTGGCAGGAAACCCTTTGTCCTTATCTCCTGCTCTGGGAGGACTCCCAGCAGCAGGAGGGCAGACTTGTGTCTCGGTGGCAGCATCCATTTTGTGGATGCTAAGGCTCTGTCTGACCTTAACCGGGGTTAGGGGTTACATACATGTCGTGTCCCTCTAGAAGGGTGGAATGCTAACCCCGTCGCCAGAATTGGCGAGGGGTTAGTATTCCAATTCGTATGACACCTTACTCGACATGTTTTGATAAAGCGATACCAGAGTTGGCACATAACCGCGAGGATTATAATGCACTTAAGAGTATATGGTATGCGATATCATGGAAACGGCTAAGGGATGGATCCCGAAAGCCGCAGACAGGCTCAGCTCATGCCAGAGCACCATCTCACATGATTCCAAGCACTCTGCCTTCAGGATTGTTAAGGCCTGCCATAGGAGTGACTGATAGGAGATCTATGTGTCCATTTTAGGGTTAGATATAGGTATACTATATCTAAAGCAAAGGGTGAGTACACCACCTTGCCCCAGCTGTCGTGCAGCCAGTTGTGTCAGTTTTAGTTAGTCAATCCAGGGGTGGCACAATACATGCTTCAGCCCCTGGGAGACTTCTGGGTGCACCTCAGCCCTGGGTACAGGGACTTGGAGAGGGCCCAGTGCCAATTCAGTACCTGAGTACAATTTGGATAGAGAGAACAGCTAGGCTGTGGGTCTGATTAGCAGGCCCACAGCCAGGGAAAGTCGTAAACCAGTGCAGCAAAAAGCAAAAATCTGGGTGATCATAGGATTGCAGACCCTACTCTCCTACACAAAGCCTATACAAGGTGAACAAAGGATCGGTATTACTCAATTTCTAAAGGGAATTATAGGCTTAATGGAAAAGTATACGGTAATAAAAGTCGTAATAGCCCGATAAGCCATGTGTATAAGATAGTTTATTGTGGATATATAACGTGGCAGCCATGTTGAAACAGTCTAAGGGCGTCTACTAGGGGGCGGCCATCTTGGAGCAGTATAAGGGCGTCTGAGAAGGGAAAGTTCTATCCGTGGTAAAAATAAAATCGATAAAATTTACCAAAGTGACAAAAACAATTGCGGACAAATAAAAGAAATATATTACGAAAAAATGCCTGTTGATTCGAGATGTAACTGTTCGTGTAATTGTTATAAGACGCACGTTAAAGCCATGAAGCGTGGCGGCCATGATGGAAAAGTCTCCATACCTGGATTAAGCATGGAATGAATGACTTGAAATATAACTATCGCGGCCATGTTAAAGCGGTGTCCAAGCGTGTAATTGGTAACCAAATCCTACCCATGATAGTAAAAAGAAAAAGCATCCAACTACGAAAATATAACGATATGTTGACAAAGTAAGATAGGCACTATATAACGAAAATGTCCTTCGTTATCAAGTCTGAAAAGAATCTAATTATGCATGTTAAGTAGTAGGACACATATATTAACGAAAAAAGTGAAAGAGGAAAAAATAAAAAACGATAGTTATAATAAATGAGTAAATAGCAATCTACGTAAAGGAAAAAGGAATCTAACTAGGCAAAAGACAGGGACAGAACGAACAACGCAAACCAACTGGACCTGGCATATTAACTGGCTAAATTTTCATGGAGGTGCAAGAGAGAAAGAAAAGGTTATGTCAAAGCATAGTCAACTGAGAAAATACATGATCCATATTCTCGTCTATCCATTATATGTAATACATCTGTATTATATAATCGAGGTGTTGACATTGTGCCCCATTGCTGGTAATAGTTCGAAACGCAGAAAGTACAACAATGGAACATATTACATGAAGATGAAAAGGAGCATGTATAGCAGGAACATTGCAGCCTGAAAGGAATTCATTATAACAGAACAACAAATTTGAAACATCCATATTGAAGGCCTTTCTAGTTCGGACATCTGGTCAACTTATGCCAAAAAGTGATGTAACTCATCGTCAAAATTATGGCCAAATTCCAGTGTCCTCAATCTGCAAATCCACATCGCTTCCTTCTTGCGTAGCGCTAATAATCTATCCCCTCCCCTAGGATTAACTGGGATATGATCTATACCCATGAACCAGATAGTATCACTGGGTAGATGTTTTTCTAGCATATGATGTGTCATTGCATATTTAAAGTCCCCATTCCTATGTGCCCTGACATGTTCCTGTATTCTGATTTTGAGTGCCCTCTTTGTACTGCCCACATAAATTTGATCACATGGGCCTCCCAGAACATACACTACATAGGGGGTATTACAATTTATGTAATGATTGATTTTGTACCTATGTGTGGTATTGAAACAAAACTCTTTGGTTTTATCCTTACCAAGACCACACATATTGCAACCTCTACAAGTGTAAAAGCCTGTTAGCTTGCTGCTGAGCCAATCCACCCCTTTTTCTCGGGTGATATAGCTGGGACAGAGAATGTTTCTTAAATTGGGGCTCCGTTTGTATGTGATCTTGGGTTTTGCTGGTATGATTCCTTGTAGACTAGGTATAGAAGTGAGCAAATGCCAATGCTTGCGCAAGGTATTATAGATTCTCGCACTCTCATCTGTGTATGGAGTAATAAGTGCAACACCAGGAAATTTGTCCTTGCTTCTTTTGGATGAAATGAGGGTGGACTCTCTAGGGACATTGTTGATTCTTTTCAGTGCTTTATTCAGTACTTGAGGGGGATAGCCCCTATTGTGAAAACGATTTGTGGTCTCCTTGATATTTTCGGAGAATGCATCTGGGGTGCTGCAATTTCGGCGCATCCTGATCATCTCCCCGTAAGGGATGTTATTAACAACATGTCGGGGGTGCGCGCTAGTAAAATGTAATGTACTATTGCAGCTAGTAGCCTTCCTGTAGGTTTTACTATTTACCCTGTTGTTTTCCACAAAGAATGTGATATCAAGAAAATTGATTTCCTTAGCACTATACTCCATGGTGAACTTAACGTTGTAGGGGTTATTGTTCAGATATTCAAAATAAGACAGCAATACTGGGACAGGTCCATTCCATAACATGATAACGTCATCAATGTACCTGCCCCAGAAGATCACATGCTCTGACCACTCTATAGCATGGCGGCTCCAGGCATGCTCCCGCTCGAACCAGCCCATGAAGAGGCCGGCGTAAGCTGGAGCAAATCTGGAGCCCATGGCCGTGCCCTGGAACTGTTGGTACCACATAGAGTCATGTAAAAAGAAGTTCTTGGAGAGGATGATATTGGTCATCTCCAAAAGAACCTCATTGTGGTCCATGAAGCCTGCAGCTCTCTGTCCAAGATAGAACTCAAGTGCTCTGATGCCAAATTCCTTTTTGATGCAAGTGTAAAGGCTCGTGACATCTAGTGTCACGAAGATCATATTTTCTGCCCATGTAAATTCTTCAAATTTAGCTAGAATGTCCTGTGTGTCCTTGATATAGGACGGGAGGTTCTGTACAAAAGGTTGAATGTAAGTATCAACATATTCCGAAAGGCGTTCAGTTGGAGAGTTAACCCCTGAAATAATCGGGCGGCCCGGTGGAAAGGGGCCGCCCTTATGTATTTTGGGTAATATGTAAATACATGGAAAAGTAGGCTCAGACACCATAAGGTATCTGCATTCTTCAGAACTGATTAGTCCCTCTTCTCGCCAATCTACGAGTCGCATGTTAATATGGGCACTCAGGGCAGCAATGGGGTTACTAGGAATCCTGGTATAGCAAGAGATGTCGGAAAGTTGTCGTTCAATTTCGGAGAGGTAGTCTACTTTTCTCATCAAAACTACATTTTCCCCTTTGTCCGCTTCGCGGATGACTATATTTTTGTCTGTTTTGAGATTGTTAAGGGCTATGCGTTCTTCTAATGAGAGGTTGTGACGGCGTGCACTAGGACGGATCGGATGGTCAAGGAGTTGGTATAAACCTTGTGTGACTTTCTGCCTGAAAATATCAATGTTATCATGTGTCCCTACTGGGATGAATTTGGACATGGGTTTTAAGCCACTATCAACTGTGAGTTTGTCCACAACACCCAATTCTGCACAGACCACATCACTTTCAAAAGATGTATCAAGTTCTACTGACATCATGGATTGAATGACTTTTATTTCCGTTGCTGTATATGCAGAGATGGTATCAACATTACAATCAGTGGGCACAGTGGTAGGGTTTCTGACAAAATGATCTTTTAGTTTCAATACACGTATGAATTTAAATAAATCCACAAAAATGTCAGTATCTACACCCATATTATTAGGGCAAAAACCCAAACCCTTATTCAAAACTGTTATTTCCACTGGAGTAAGGGCCCTATCTGAAAGATTGACAACAATACTTTTTTCAGTTTCCACCATGTTGTTAACAATGATACTCATTGCTTCTTTGTCCTGTTCGACCTTGTTCGCCCTGCCACTGCCTCTCCACTTTGACCTCTTCCTCTGTTTTCGTTCCTGCCACCTCCTGCCCCCCCTTCTAGTCTTTGTTCCTTTGGTCTTGCACCAAGTCTCAGTCTTTCCATTTCCAATAAAAAATTATTGGTGGTAGGTCTTACTTCCCCTTCATTGGTCTCTGGAAGAATGTCTATAGAGACTGTACTAGCGACTGATGACAGAGAAGTGATGCTACTGGCGGAAGTTAGCTCTAAGGTTTCTTCCCTACCTCTCTTGGCCTCCCTTGCTATTTTTACATTGTCATACTTGTGGGCAAAGGTGTAAATTCTGCCTTCTTTGTAGTCCTTGTCATCTCGTTTGATCTTTTTTATTTTTTTGTCCCTGAGATAAAGTTGGTGGATTTCCAGAATTTTATCAAGAGTAGTATAGTTTTTCTTGATCACTTCCTTGAGAGGTGAATCATCAATTTCCTTTTCTAATTCCTCAATCTCCTTCCTAAGTTTTTCACCCTTCTTTTCTGCATTGAGAATTAGGATCTTCATCATATTATAGGAGGCGTTTCTAAGATTACCCTCCCAATCTGTTAACTGTTCAGGATCCAGATCCTCGAAAGTTGGAAATATGAGGATTCTCAATCCACGAGGGATTTTTTCATTTTCAATATACTTCTCTAAGGTGGTCCCATCCCACCACCTAGACATTTCACTTTTTTTAAGACGTTCAAGTCTTTGAAATTTCATTTTTAAGCCCTCCATTTTGGGACCTTGAATTGTACCTGGCTTGGGGTTTGTAGCAAAAAGGTCCTAAACCAATTCCTGACGTCTATCTTTAAACTCAGGCATGTTGAAAAACCTGGCAAAAATATTTTGAAATCCAAGTAGCATGAAAAAATCAATATATGGTGCACCATCAATACGATGTGCACTGCAATCTGAATAAATGAAGAGAAAAGAGAAAACAGCAATTATTATTAAAAATTATGTTGCATGATTTGAGTTGAATCAAAAGGGATAACATAAGGTGGTGGGATATACCTAAGGATAACCAAGTGCCCCTTGTAGCGGAGATCCTGACATCAAAAGTAGTTTCTCATAATTCCTCCTCCTTAGTTCTAAAAAAAACACATCAAAACAGTAATATAGCAGTTAGCTATATATAACATGTAACAGAATGAATAGAGATAGACAAAATCACTCGACGCAAAGTATATCCATGGAATGAATAGTCATCATAAGACATGGGGAGTTATTGTAAACGCCACCAATCTATAAGGTTAAAACATGATAACATGGTGAAATGTGGCGAGATCATTAAGGAGAAAAGCATAAATAAGGACAAGCCTATGGATAATGAAACCAACATGCACAGAGGCGAAAAATCAATACCCAGCGTTTGGTTTATGTAGGAAACTGAAGATAAGAGGTTAGAAGAATGCAGGGATACAATCAAAGGGGAAAATGCGCGGTAAACATAGAAAAAAGGAGATTTATACAGGAAAGCAAAAAAGACCGAATAACACTCACCTAGGAGAAGCTGGAAAAAGCGGGAAATAACCGCCCAGACGTAGAGTCCACTCAGTCTGAATAACGCCTGATGGTGAAAGGCCATGGCAGCACTAGTATATATACCTGCCTTAATTGAGTGAATGAATTCACCTGCATGGGAATAAAGACGGACAAGCTCCGAGATGTCGGCATTTCGCGGCCGCCATCTTAACCGAGTAAGGAAGTGAGGGTATAATAGCAAAAATTGCAAACAAAGCCTATACAAGGTGAACGCCTTTCGGAATATGTTGATACTTACATTCAACCTTTTGTACAGAACCTCCCGTCCTATATCAAGGACACACAGGACATTCTAGCTAAATTTGAAGAATTTACATGGGCAGAAAATATGATCTTCGTGACACTAGATGTCACAAGCCTTTACACTTGCATCAAAAAGGAATTTGGCATCAGAGCACTTGAGTTCTATCTTGGACAGAGAGCTGCAGGCTTCATGGACCACAATGAGGTTCTTTTGGAGATGACCAATATCATCCTCTCCAAGAACTTCTTTTTACATGACTCTATGTGGTACCAACAGATCCAGGGCACGGCCATGGGCTCCAGATTTGCTCCAGCTTACGCCGGCCTCTTCATGGGCTGGTTCGAGCGGGAGCATGCCTGGAGCCGCCATGCTATAGAGTGGTCAGAGCATGTGATCTTCTGGGGCAGGTACATTGATGACGTTATCATGTTATGGAATGGACCTGTCCCAGTATTGCTGTCTTATTTTGAATATCTGAACAATAACCCCTACAACGTTAAGTTCACCATGGAGTATAGTGCTAAGGAAATCAATTTTCTTGATATCACATTCTTTGTGGAAAACAACAGGGTAAATAGTAAAACCTACAGGAAGGCTACTAGCTGCAATAGTACATTACATTTTACTAGCGCGCACCCCGACATGTTGTTAATAACATCCCTTACGGGGAGATGATCAGGATGCGCCGTAATTGCAGCACCCCAGATGCATTCTCCGAAAATATCAAGGAGACCACAAATCGTTTTCACAATAGGGGCTATCCCCCTCAAGTACTGAATAAAGCACTGAAAAGAATCAACAATGTCCCTAGAGAGTCCACCCTCATTTCATCCAAAAGAAGCAAGGACAAATTTCCTGGTGTTGCATTTATTACTCCATACACAGATGAGAGTGCGAGAATCTATAATACCTTGCGCAAGCATTGGCATTTGCTCACTTCTATACCTAGTCTACAAGGAATCATACCAGCAAAACCCAAGATCACATACAAACGGAGCCCCAATTTAAGAAACATTCTCTGTCCCAGCTATATCACCCGAGAAAAAGGGGTGGATTGGCTCAGCAGCAAGCTAACAGGCTTTTACACTTGTAGAGGTTGCAATATGTGTGGTCTTGATAAGGATAAAACCAAAGAGTTTTGTTTCAATACCACACATAGGTACAAAATCAATCATTACATAAATTGTAATACCCCCTATGTAGTGTATGTTCTGGGATGCCCATGTGATCAAATTTATGTGGGCAGTACAAAGAGGGCACTCAAAATCAGAATACAGGAACATGTCAGGGCACATAGGAATGGGGACTTTAAATATGCAATGACACATCATATGCTAGAAAAACATCTACCCAGTGATACTATCAGGTTCATGGGTATAGATCATATCCCAGTTAATCCTAGGGGAGGGGATAGATTATTAGCGCTACGCAAGAAGGAAGCGATGTGGATTTGCAGATTGAGGACACTGGAATTTGGCCATAATTTTGATGATGAGTTACATCACTTTTTGGCATAAGTTGACCAGATGTCCGAACTAGAAAGGCCTTCAATATGGATGTTTCAAATTTGTTGTTCTGTTATAATGAATTCCTTTCAGGCTGCAATGTTCCTGCTATACATGCTCCTTTTCATCTTCATATAATATGTTCCATTGTTGTACTTTCTGCGTTTCGAACTATTACCAGCAATGGGGCACAATGTCAACACCTCGATTATATAATACAGATGTATTACATATAATGGATAGACGAGAATATGGATCATGTATTTTCTCAGTTGACTATGCTTTGACATAACCTTTTCTTTCTCTCTTGCACCTCCATGAAAATTTAGCCAGTTAATATGCCAGGTCCAGTTGGTTTGCGTTGTTCGTTCTGTCCCTGTCTTTTGCCTAGTTAGATTCCTTTTTCCTTTACGTAGATTGCTATTTACTCATTTATTATAACTATCGTTTTTTATTTTTTCCTCTTTCACTTTTTTCGTTAATATATGTGTCCTACTACTTAACATGCATAATTAGATTCTTTTCAGACTTGATAACGAAGGCCATTTTCGTTATATAGTGCCTATCTTACTTTGTCAACATATCGTTATATTTTCGTAGTTGGATGCTTTTTCTTTTTACTATCATGGGTAGGATTTGGTTACCAATTACACGCTTGGACACCGCTTTAACATGGCCGCGATAGTTATATTTCAAGTCATTCATTCCATGCTTAATCCAGGTATGGAGACTTTTCCATCATGGCCGCCACGCTTCATGGCTTTAACGTGCGTCTTATAACAATTACACGAACAGTTACATCTCGAATCAACAGGCATTTTTTCGTAATATATTTCTTTTATTTGTCCGCAATTGTTTTTGTCACTTTGGTAAATTTTATCGATTTTATTTTTACCACGGATAGAACTTTCCCTTCTCAGACGCCCTTATACTGCTCCAAGATGGCCGCCCCCTAGTAGACGCCCTTAGACTATTTCAACATGGCTGCCACGTTATATATCCACAATAAACTATCTTATACACATGGCTTATCGGGCTATTACGACTTTTATTACCGTATACTTTTCCATTAAGCCTATAATTCCCTTTAGAAATTGAGTAATACCGATCCTTTGTTCACCTTGTATAGGCTTTGTTTGCAATTTTTGCTATTATACCCTCACTTCCTTACTCGGTTAAGATGGCGGCCGCGAAATGCCGACATCTCGGAGCTTGTCCGTCTTTATTCCCATGCAGGTGAATTCATTCACTCAATTAAGGCAGGTATATATACTAGTGCTGCCGTGGCCTTTCACCATCAGGCGTTATTCAGACTGAGTGGACTCTACGTCTGGGCAGTTATTTCCCGCTTTTTCCAGCTTCTCCTAGGTGAGTGTTATTCGGTCTTTTTTGCTTTCCTGTATAAATCTCCTTTTTTCTATGTTTACCGCGCATTTTCCCCTTTGATTGTATCCCTGCATTCTTCTAACCTCTTATCTTCAGTTTCCTACATAAACCAAACGCTGGGTATTGATTTTTCGCCTCTGTGCATGTTGGTTTCATTATCCATAGGCTTGTCCTTATTTATGCTTTTCTCCTTAATGATCTCGCCACATTTCACCATGTTATCATGTTTTAACCTTATAGATTGGTGGCGTTTACAATAACTCCCCATGTCTTATGATCACTATTCATTCCATGGATATACTTTGCGTCGAGTGATTTTGTCTATCTCTATTCATTCTGTTACATGTTATATATAGCTAACTGCTATATTACTGTTTTGATGTGTTTTTTTAGAACTAAGGAGGAGGAATTATGAGAAACTACTTTTGATGTCAGGATCTCCGCTACAAGGGGCACTTGGTTATCCTTAGGTATATCCCACCACCTTATGTTATCCCTTTTGATTCAACTCAAATCATGCAACATAATTTTTAATAATAATTGCTGTTTTCTCTTTTCTCTTCATTTATTCAGATTGCAGTGCACATCGTATTGATGGCGCACCATATATTAATTTTTTCATGCTACTTGGATTTCAAAATATTTCCCCTATTAAGCTTTGATAGCCTATTATAGGTAAGCCGGGTCTACAACTCTTTATACCCTGGAATTGTTATCTTTCCACTGTACAGTAATTTCTCACTTAGTTGAAATATTGCACTTGTGAGAGGACCATTGGCTATCTTCGAGTGTGTTTTGTAAGGACTTCACACACCAGCTCCTGATTGTTCCTAATAAATTTTTTGTTCATTCATTTTTTCTCTTTATAGTACGTTTGCCAAGACCCCGTATATATATGATACCTCATGATTGAATTGTTTCATGAACATCCACGTGGATACTTACTATTTAGTAAGTGTGACTTTCTCGCCTTTGTTCTGACTATCCATGTTGGTCTTCCGAATATGGATATTCTTGGACGATGTAATAGCTTGCCTGCATAGTTTGTTCTCTCCTCCTTTTGTTCTTAATTCTCCTTCTTTACTTATATGTTTTTTTCACTTATCTGTTTTCAGTATTGGAGTAGAGACTGACAGAGCGGACTGCAACCCAACTGGTTTTTATACCTTATCCTGGACATTTATTTAACTCTTGGTAGGTGCACTTCCCCTGTCTTGGGTTTTTTCTTTAGGTGCCAAGAGGGTCTTAGATTACTTGATTTCGCACCTTCTCATTACTTGTTAAGAATTGCTTGAAAATCCTGTTCTCATTTCTGTATAAACTGCATCTAGTAATGCATTATTTGTTGAAACTGTATATATTCTTTCTTCACTTAGGAATTTCAATTTGATTTATAAAAAAAGAGAATACGTCTTTTTTTCATATGATGTTAACTTGGGGTACCGATTACTGGTCAATTCCAGGAATGTAGCAATTCAAAGTTGTTTGTCTTTATATGACATTCTCATAAGTGTTGATTCACTTTTTTAATGAATGTGACCATTGTATACTCGGCTGGGTTTTGCAATGTTCCATTTTTTAATTGTATGTTTATACCTTTTGTCTTTTGTAAACACAGCCCTGAAGAAGTCCCGGCTGGGACGAAACGCGTCGGCTGTCCTATTTTCTCTCTGTTGAAAAATAAATCATCCAAACAAAACGGACTTTTTGGACATTCATATTTGTGAAGTTGTTATAATTGAATTTGAAAACTTGTTCAATTTATGGTGCACCTGTGCTTTCATTTAACTCATGTTTTAGTTCTGTTTAGAACTGGCATTGTGTTGGCGGGTGTCATATCGGTGTGCACATGATCCCCACCTAAGGGTTTAGACAAGGGGAATTTTCTACAATATTGGCAATTTGTTTATCAGGTGCATTTGTATCAAGGTTCCGCCATCTACCATGTTTTAGAAGTCTCTGTTCACCTTGTTTGCACTGATCAGCCTCGGATTTAGATTGATATTTAATTATAAAACCGTGGGCATATTTTTGCCAGGTTTTTCAACATGCCAGAGTTTAAAGATAGACGTCAGGAATTGGCTCAGGACCTTTTTGCTACAAACCCCAAGCCAGGTACAATTCAAGGTCCCAAAATGGAGGGCTTAAAAATGAAATTTCAAAGACTTGAACGTCTTAAAAAAAGTGAAATGTCTAGGTGGTGGGATGGGACCACCTTAGAGAAGTATATTGAAAATGAAAAAATCCCTCGTGGATTGAGAATCCTCATATTTCCAACTTTCGAGGATCTGGATCCTGAACAGTTAACAGATTGGGAGGGTAATCTTAGAAACGCCTCCTATAATATGATGAAGATCCTAATTCTCAATGCAGAAAAGAAGGGTGAAAAACTTAGGAAGGAGATTGAGGAATTAGAAAAGGAAATTGATGATTCACCTCTCAAGGAAGTGATCAAGAAAAACTACACTACTCTTGATAAAATTCTGGAAATCCACCAACTTTATCTCAGGGACAAAAAAATAAAAAAGATCAAACGAGATGACAAGGACTACAAAGAAGGCAGAATTTACACCTTTGCCCACAAGTATGACAATGTAAAAATAGCAAGGGAGGCCAAGAGAGGTAGGGAAGAAACCTTAGAGCTAACTTCCGCCAGTAGCATCACTTCTCTGTCATCAGTCGCTAGTACAGTCTCTATAGACATTATTCCAGAGACCAATGAAGGGGAAGTAAGACCTACCACCAATAATTTTTTATTGGAAATGGAAAGACTGAGACTTGGTGCCAGACCAAAGGAACAAAGACTAGAAGGGGGGGCAAGAGGTGGCAGGAACGAAAACAGAGGAAGAGGTCAAAGTGGAGAGGCAGTGGCAGGGCGAATAAGGTCGAACAGGACAAAGAAGCAATGAGTATCATTGTTAACAACATGGTGGAAACTGAAAAAAGTATTGTTGTCAATCTTTCAGATAGGGCCCTTACTCCAGTGGAAATAACAGTTTTGAATAAGGGTTTGGGTTTTTGCCCTAATAATATGGGTGTAGATACTGACATTTTTGTGGATTTATTTAAATTCATACGTGTATTGAAACTAAAAGATCATTTTGTCAGAAACCCTACCACTGTGCCCACTGATTGTAATGTTGATACCATCTCTGCATATACAGCAACGGAAATAAAAGTCATTCAATCCATGATGTCAGTAGAACTTGATACATCTTTTGAAAGTGATGTGGTCTGTGCAGAATTGGGTGTTGTGGACAAACTCACAGTTGATAGTGGCTTAAAACCCATGTCCAAATTCATCCCAGTAGGGACACATGCTAACATTGATATTTTCAGGCAGAAAGTCACACAAGGTTTATACCAACTCCTTGACCATCCGATCCGTCCTAGTGCACGCCGTCACAACCTCTCATTAGAAGAACGCATAGCCCTTAACAATCTCAAAACAGACAAAAATACAGTCATCCGCGAAGCGGACAAAGGGGGAAATGTAGTTTTGATGAGAAAAGTAGACTACCTCTCCGAAATTGAACGACAACTTTCCGACATCTCTTGCTATACCAGGATTCCTAGTAACCCCATTGCTGCCCTGAGTGCCCATATTAACATGCGACTCGTAGATTGGCGAGAAGAGGGACTAATCAGTTCTGAAGAATGCCGATACCTTATGGTGTCTGAGCCTACTTTTCCATGTATTTACATATTACCCAAAATACATAAGGGCGGCCCCTTTCCACCGGGCCGCCCGATTATTTCAGGGGTTAACTCTCCAACTGAACGCCTTTCGGAATATGTTGATACTTACATTCAACCTTTTGTACAGAACCTCCCGTCCTATATCAAGGACACACAGGACATTCTAGCTAAATTTGAAGAATTTACATGGGCAGAAAATATGATCTTCGTGACACTAGATGTCACGAGCCTTTACACTTGCATCAAAAAGGAATTTGGCATCAGAGCACTTGAGTTCTATCTTGGACAGAGAGCTGCAGGCTTCATGGACCACAATGAGGTTCTTTTGGAGATGACCAATATCATCCTCTCCAAGAACTTCTTTTTACATGACTCTATGTGGTACCAACAGATCCAGGGCACGGCCATGGGCTCCAGATTTGCTCCAGCTTACGCCGGCCTCTTCATGGGCTGGTTCGAGCGGGAGCATGCCTGGAGCCGCCATGCTATAGAGTGGTCAGAGCATGTGATCTTCTGGGGCAGGTACATTGATGACGTTATCATGTTATGGAATGGACCTGTCCCAGTATTGCTGTCTTATTTTGAATATCTGAACAATAACCCCTACAACGTTAAGTTCACCATGGAGTATAGTGCTAAGGAAATCAATTTTCTTGATATCACATTCTTTGTGGAAAACAACAGGGTAAATAGTAAAACCTACAGGAAGGCTACTAGCTGCAATAGTACATTACATTTTACTAGCGCGCACCCCCGACATGTTGTTAATAACATCCCTTACGGGGAGATGATCAGGATGCGCCGAAATTGCAGCACCCCAGATGCATTCTCCGAAAATATCAAGGAGACCACAAATCGTTTTCACAATAGGGGCTATCCCCCTCAAGTACTGAATAAAGCACTGAAAAGAATCAACAATGTCCCTAGAGAGTCCACCCTCATTTCATCCAAAAGAAGCAAGGACAAATTTCCTGGTGTTGCACTTATTACTCCATACACAGATGAGAGTGCGAGAATCTATAATACCTTGCACAAGCATTGGCATTTGCTCACTTCTATACCTAGTCTACAAGGAATCATACCAGCAAAACCCAAGATCACATACAAACGGAGCCCCAATTTAAGAAACATTCTCTGTCCCAGCTATATCACCCTAGAAAAAGGGGTGGATTGGCTCAGCAGCAAGCTAACAGGCTTTTACACTTGTAGAGGTTGCAATATGTGTGGTCTTGGTAAGGATAAAACCAAAGAGTTTTGTTTCAATACCACACATAGGTACAAAATCAATCATTACATAAATTGTAATACCCCCTATGTAGTGTATGTTCTGGGATGCCCATGTGATCAAATTTATGTGGGCAGTACAAAGAGGGCACTCAAAATCAGAATACAGGAACATGTCAGGGCACATAGGAATGGGGACTTTAAATATGCAATGACACATCATATGCTAGAAAAACATCTACCCAGTGATACTCTCTGGTTCATGGGTATAGATCATATCCCAGTTAATCCTAGGGGAGGGGATAGATTATTAGCGCTACGCAAGAAGGAACCGATGTGGATTTGCAGATTGAGGACACTGGAATTTGGCCATAATTTTGACGATGAGTTACATCACTTTTTGGCATAAGTTGACCAGATGTCCGAACTAGAAAGGCCTTCAATATGGATGTTTCAAATTTGTTGTTCTGTTATAATGAATTCCTTTCAGGCTGCAATGTTCCTGCTATACATGCTCCTTTTCATCTTCATGTAATATGTTCCATTGTTGTACTTTCTGCGTTTCGAACTATTACCAGCAATGGGGCACAATGTCAACACCTCGATTATATAATACAGATGTATTACATATAATGGATAGACGAGAATATGGATCATGTATTTTCTCAGTTGACTATGCTTTGACATAACCTTTTCTTTCTCTCTTGCACCTCCATGAAAATTTAGCCAGTTAATATGCCAGGTCCAGTTGGTTTGCGTTGTTCGTTCTGTCCCTGTCTTTTGCCTAGTTAGATTCCTTTTTCCTTTACGTAGATTGCTATTTACTCATTTATTATAACTATCGTTTTTTATTTTTTCCTCTTTCACTTTTTTCGTTAATATATGTGTCCTACTACTTAACATGCATAATTAGATTCTTTTCAGACTTGATAACGAAGGACATTTTCGTTATATAGTGCCTATCTTACTTTGTCAACATATCGTTATATTTTCGTAGTTGGATGCTTTTTCTTTTTACTATCATGGGTAGGATTTGGTTACCAATTACACGCTTGGACACCGCTTTAACATGGCCGCGATAGTTATATTTCAAGTCATTCATTCCATGCTTAATCCAGGTATGGAGACTTTTCCATCATGGCCGCCACGCTTCATGGCTTTAACGTGCGTCTTATAACAATTACACGAACAGTTACATCTCGAATCAACAGGCATTTTTTCGTAATATATTTCTTTTATTTGTCCGCAATTGTTTTTGTCACTTTGGTAAATTTTATCGATTTTATTTTTACCACGGATAGAACTTTCCCTTCTCAGACGCCCTTATACTGCTCCAAGATGGCCGCCCCCTAGTAGACGCCCTTAGACTGTTTCAACATGGCTGCCACGTTATATATCCACAATAAACTATCTTATACACATGGCTTATCGGGCTATTACGACTTTTATTACCGTATACTTTTCCATTAAGCCTATAATTCCCTTTAGAAATTGAGTAATACCGATCCTTTGTTCACCTTGTATAGGCTTTGTTTGCAATTTTTGCTATTATACCCTCACTTCCTTACTCGGTTAAGATGGCGGCCGCGAAATGCCGACATCTCGGAGCTTGTCCGTCTTTATTCCCATGCAGGTGAATTCATTCACTCAATTAAGGCAGGTATATATACTAGTGCTGCCATGGCCTTTCACCATCAGGCGTTATTCAGACTGAGTGGACTCTACGTCTGGGCGGTTATTTCCCGCTTTTTCCAGCTTCTCCTAGGTGAGTGTTATTCGGTCTTTTTTGCTTTCCTGTATAAATCTCCTTTTTTCTATGTTTACCGCGCATTTTCCCCTTTGATTGTATCCCTGCATTCTTCTAACCTCTTATCTTCAGTTTCCTACATAAACCAAATGCTGGGTATTGATTTTTCGCCTCTGTGCATGTTGGTTTCATTATCCATAGGCTTGTCCTTATTTATGCTTTTCTCCTTAATGATCTCGCCACATTTCACCATGTTATCATGTTTTAACCTTATAGATTGGTGGCGTTTACAATAACTCCCCATGTCTTATGATCACTATTCATTCCATGGATATACTTTGCGTCGAGTGATTTTGTCTATCTCTATTCATTCTGTTACATGTTATATATAGCTAACTGCTATATTACTGTTTTGATGTGTTTTTTTAGAACTAAGGAGGAGGAATTATGAGAAACTACTTTTGATGTCAGGATCTCCGCTACAAGGGGCACTTGGTTATCCTTAGGTATATCCCACCACCTTATGTTATCCCTTTTGATTCAACTCAAATCATGCAACATAATTTTTAATAATAATTGCTGTTTTCTCTTTTCTCTTCATTTATTCAGATTGCAGTGCACATCGTATTGATGGTGCACCATATATTAATTTTTTCATGCTACTTGGATTTCAAAATATTTCCCCTATTAAGCTTTGATAGCCTATTATAGGTAAGCCGGGTCTACAACTCTTTATACCCTGGAATTGTTATCTTTCCACTGTACAGTAATTTCTCACTTAGTTGAAATATTGCACTTGTGAGAGGACCATTGGCTATCTTCGAGTGTGTTTTGTAAGGACTTCACACACCAGCTCCTGATTGTTCCTAAAAATGTTTTTGTTCATTCATTTTTTCTCTTTATAGTACGTTTGCCAAGACCTCGTATATATATGATACCTCATGATTGAATTGTTTCATGAACATCCACGTGGATACTTACTATTTAGTAAGTGTGACTTTCTCGCCTTTGTTCTGACTATCCATGTTGGTCTTCCGAATATGGATATTCTTGGACGATGTAATAGCTTGCCTGCATAGTTTGTTCTCTCCTCCTTTTGTTCTTAATTCTCCTTCTTTACTTATATGTTTTTTTCCACTTATCTGTTTTCAGTATTGGAGTAGAGACTGACAGAGCAGACTGCAACCCAACTAGTTTTTATACCTTATCCTGGACATTTATTTAACTCTTGGTAGGTGCACTTCCCCTGTCTTGGGTTTTTTCTTTAGGTGCCAAGAGGGTCTTAGATTACTTGATTTCGCACCTTCTCATTACTTGTTAATAATTGCTTGAAAATCCTGTTCTCATTTCTGTATAAACTGCATCTAGTAATGCATTATTTGTTGAAACTGTATATATTCTTTCTTCACTTAGGAATTTCAATTTGATTTATAAAAAAAGAGAATACGTCTTTTTTTCATATGATGTTAACTTGGGGTACCGATTACTGGTCAATTCCAGGAATGTAGCAATTCAAAGTTGTTTGTCTTTATATGACATTCTCATAAGTGTTGATTCACTTTTTTAATGAATGTGACCATTGTATACTCGGCTGGGTTTTGCAATGTTCCATCTTTTAATTGTATGTTTATACCTTTTGTCTTTTGTAAACACAGCCCTGAAGAAGTCCCGGCTGGGACGAAACGCGTCGGCTGTCCTATTTTCTCTCTGTTGAAAAATAAATCATCCAAACAAAACGGACTTTTTGGACATTCATATTTGTGAAGTTGTTATAATTGAATTTGAAAACTTGTTCAATTTATGATGCACCTGTGCTTTCATTTAACTAATATAATTTGTATATTTATTCTTATATTTGGTGGTATTAAGGTGTTTTACTTTGTTGTGGTTTATTTTGGTGATTTCTTGGAGAAGAGTAATATATTTATATTAATATATTTTTTAGGTGTGTAAGTTGTGTGTATTCTTTTTTATTTAATTAAAACAATTCGTATGTATTATGTTTTTAGTTATTGAAATTCATTTATTTTGTGATTAGTTTTTATTTTAACATTTTATTTACAGGTTGGTTTATTAGGTATTGGGTGGGTAGTGTTTTATTAAGGGATTACTATATTTTTCAGAGCATTTTAGTGTAATTAATGTTTGTCTTATTTACATTTTTCATTTTGTAATTGTAATCCATTAATTCAAAAATGTATTTGGGGATATGTTTACATTAATTTAGAATTAAATAAACATTTCTAATTCTGTATTTTTAATTGTATTAATTTACTTGTACACATTTGGTTTTAGTTTTTTTTGTTAAAAATACTTTGAAAAATATTTTTGGTTTCTGAAACCCAAACATTTTACAAAACGTTAAACCTGCATTTACCAATATATAAATATGTACCCCGCCCCCCGCAACCACACACAGGGTATCATTTATGAGGCTGTCCGTCACTTTTACGCTGCCGGTGAGTCACTTTTTGTGACGCACCAGTGGCGTAAAAAATGCGCCTTGTAGCGCCATATTTACAAAGTGACGCATCTAGGTAGATGCGTCACTTTGTAAACCCCTGCGCCACATTATACCTGCACCAGGTATAATGTATGCAAGGGGGGCGTATTGATGCAAGAAAGGGTCATGGAAGGGACGCAGTGAAATCTATGAGATTTCACTGCGCCACTTCTAGGACTCAAATGCCGCAAAATCTTACGCCTGCCTCACAGCAGGCGTAAGACTGACGCAAGCCCTTTCACATGCGGCTTGCCCCATGTGAAAGGACACATTGTTGGAGTTGCGTCACTTTTGTGACACACTCCAGAAATGCGTCACTTTTGCGCCTACAGATACGTCAGAAATACTGACTTATCTGTAACTCCTTGCGACATGATGCGTCATACTGTAAATATGACGCATCATTGGTTTCGCTAGGAGGGCGCAATGAAAAGTGGTGCATGTTTTTACGCAGCGATGCGTCACTTTTCATAAATGTGGTCCACAGTTTTTGCATCATCCCCAATGTTTGTGTGGCAGGGGTTACAATATTACATTTGACACATTTAATTTCTGCTCTTCATCTAATGTCTGGGGGAGAGCGCTATAAAAGTTTCCCTCGCCCATGCACTTTGTCCAATGTTTCTTGGAATGGAAATAAAATAGTAAGCAATAATCCCCTGGTTTTAACACTTTTAATATATAGGGGAATGGAGTTAAAGTAGTAAATTTAACTCCCCTAATTTTTACTTTTTCCTCAAAGCTTGTGGGGTTGGAGTTACAAAATTAAATTAGAATCTGCTCCTCTACCTCAATTACAGAACACTCTCCAATGTATGCAGACTGCAGTTAGAGTACTAAATCTAAAACCACTTAATTGTTGCACGTTCGTCAAGGGTTGTGGGACTAATTCTAGAATTATTATAGAATACTAAATAATACCTCACCATCTGTTCACTTTGTCCAACGTTTCTGGGGTTGGAGTTAGAATTGTACATTATTTTTCCACCAATTTTAGCATGTTTCTCAATGTATATGGGATAAGGGTTATTAGAGTAAGTCTTACTCCCTCCCAGTGCTTGTAATTTCTCCAATGTTTATGAAACTGGAGTTAAAATAGAAAATTATAACTTCTCCAATGTGTTTACTTTCCATAATATTGGTATGACTGGAGTTGTAATATGAATTTGTAGGAAGAGGGCTTTTTATGTAGTGTACAAAAATGAGGGACACTGTATAGACAGTCCAGATGACCCCTGCTGGCTTACAGGGCTTAAATTAATAATCCTAAATGCTCTCTTTTGTGGTAGTGAGGGCAAGCAGTTTAGGCTTATTGGAGGGTAGTGTTAAGCATTTGTTGTACACAGAGTCAAGAAATGAGACACACATCAACTCGAGACTAATTTTAGAAAAATAGCATATTGTTATAGAATTTTAGCCACCAAACTCTTCATAATTGACTTAACAGGACAGTTCTTCTGGATTTATGGTAAATAGGGGCCAACGTACAAGAAAACACCAGCAGTTCAATCCTGTCTGCCCTGTTGTGCCTGGGTGCAGAGGTGCTGGTCACAATGGGAGCCCCAAATTCTACACGTTAAAGAAAATGGAAAACTGTACCTTTAAAAAGAGGCGAGGACTGTGGTACCTTTCCAGCACAACCCAATGAGGGGCACAGTTCTTGAGGGTCTCCCAGGCATAGGTACACTGTTGGTTTTGGTTGGAAAGTGGATTAGTAGGGCCACTGACAATAAGGCCACTAACAGTCTAGGGCTCAGAATAGGTAATAGAAAATTGTTCCCATGCTCAACCCTTGGTAGCTTGGCTGCGAGCAGGCGGCAGGCTTAACTTCAAGGATAGGTATGTAAAGCATGTAAAAACACCAATTCAGTAAATAATTAAGACACAACACACAATAAAAATCCAACACCTCTTTATAAAATTAGGAAATATTTTTATCTTCAAAATGACACCAAAAAAAAGAAATCCAATGTAGGGAATCGGACATATACATGTATAACGATTTAGCACTATATAGGACATAGATACCAATAGTGCCTATTGGGACACCTGGTCGTGCTACACCGGGTCAAAGTCAGAATTTCAGGCCAACTGCGATGGAGCCCTGAACGGCTACCCTTTGCTGTAGGTCTCAGTCACAGTTTTTATCTTCTGACTTAGAACATTTTCTGGAGCTTTTCTCCCCGGTGTCCCTCGAAGCTCTCAACCAGTCTGGATTCAGTGTGGATTCGCCTGCTTGCCTTGCAATGAGCTCCCCATCTAACTTATGGAAATCAGACCTCCGGTGGTGTCCAGCGGGACAAACTAGGGATCCAGGCTGAGTATTCTTTGTGATGATTTTCCAGGTGAGCTCTGTTAACCTGTAGCATGCAAGGAGTCTACTCTGTAGTCCTTTTAAAGCAAGGTAGTCAACAGGAATGTAGTTCTGTATGGTGCTGGAGACGCAGTCTTCTGAGTGCAGGATCTGGTTGATGTACATCAAACTCATCAGTGTGGACCCTTCTTGCTCTCTTAGGTTTCAAGCAGCAGATTTGAGATTCTACCCCTCTCAGATACTTATTATACGTTCTCTGAGTCAAGCAGCAGGGCACTCCTGTCCAATGAGGTGCAGGGCAACACCGTAGGGTATGACCACATCCTCTAAAGTGTGGCACTATTACCTCACAGAGAGCACCATTCCCCCAAAATTCATCATGGCTGATTTTGCAGTAGGGAGAGATGAGCTGGCTAAACAAACCTCCAGGATGGCTAATCACATAGTCTCACTCTCTTGCATCTGCTCATTACGTCCTTAAACCTAGCATCTGGCTGGGCTCAAAGAGGAGAAGTGTAAATGAAACTGGTGTATTCTACCTGTCTCCTCCTTCCATTGAAGTACATTGTTTACAACCCCTCACCCTGCTCTGGCATTCCTGTGTAGCAGAATCCTGCTTTCCCAGAAGAGCTGGCTAACCCCAAGGGCTCTTTATCACCTCATCAAAGGAGTCCGGCTAATCCACTTAACTCGGACCAAACAGGACAGACCACTGGAAGACTAAAGTTTAACTTACAGACAAGAAAGTGTTATAACTTCTTGTCTGAACATTGTAGGAGAAATTCAACAATGCCATATTGTTGAATTTATCAATACCATTCTGGGAAGTCCTTGAATGCTATTTTTATGATTCTACTAGCAGGATTTATTAGTGAATAACCTCTTTCCATGTTAGCCTATGTGGCAGGGGATTTGCAATGGGAAAAAGTACCTGGGCCATTTTCCCAACACCAGGGCTTATAAAATAACCTTTTATTAGGACCCTGCATATATCTACGGGAACCCCACCCCTGTAATATCTAGGGGAGACTTTAGGGGTTCTGAATATATACAAAAATATTGCAGATCCTCCCTCCACAGTGCTCCTAGCACAAATGATGATTTTATGACGCAGTTTATTATAAAGGCTTTTATAAAGGCTTTTATAGCGCGCTCTATTACTAAAAAATAGTATCCTGGCGCGAAAAAAGTGAAGGCAGAGCAAAGGAGTTCCTGGAATGAGTAGCAGAGAAAGGAAAGAGAACTACAGAGTGTTGTTAAAAAGATGGGTCTTCAGTCCTTTCTTAAAAGCAATGATGGTAGGCGCTGCTTTAATGTGGAGGGGGAGAACATTCCAGGCTTTCGCGGCTCTGACTGCGATGGATTGGCCGCCTAGTCTGCAATACTTAAATTTAGGCACGGGCATTTGCCATAAATTGGCCGACCGGAGGGAACGGTTAGGGACATAGAGGGAAAACCTTTTCCTCAGGTAAACTGGGCCGATTTGATGAACAGCACGATAAGAAAGGACTAAAATTTTAAACATAATCCTCTGGCCAACTGGGAGCCAATGGAGGTCACGAAGTAGAAGGCGAACACTGGAGCACCTAGGTATGTTGAACAGGAGTCTCACAGCGGCATTTTGTATGACCTGAAGACGGTGGATCAGATAGGCCGGTAGTCCACAGAACAGGCCATTCGCGTAGTCCAACCTGGAGAGTATCAAAGCGCGAATAACAGTCTCTTTGGCCTCTCTCGGGAGGAGGTGAAAAAACCTACGTAGAGTTTTCAAAGTGGAGAAACAGACCCCCGTAAGTTTTTTTAGATGATCCTCGAATTTGAGGTCATTTCCGAACCAAACTCCTAAATTTTTTGCGGGGCCGCCAATGGATTTAGGGCAGGGCAGGTCAGCAGGCCAGAGGAGGCCACTAAAATTGTCAGGAAAGGAGCCATACAGCAGAATCTCAGACTTACTTTCGTTACACTTTAGCTGGGCGAGTGCTAACCATCGGAAAACAGAAGATAGGCAAAATTGGGCCGCCGACGTATCTAAATTATTCTTAGGCCAGGTAAACAAAAGTTGGGTGTCGTCGGCGTAGGCCATAATTTTTGCCCCTAACTGTTCTGCAAGGTAAATTAAAGGGTAAGATAAATGTTAAAAAGCAGGGGGCTCAGAGTGGAACCCTGTGGGACTCCCGTAGTAAGTTTCTTAGGGGAAGAAGCAAAGGGAGGCATCCAGACTTGTTGCGTCCTGTTATCTAAAAATGATGTCAACCAGTCAAATGCAGGGCCAGTGATGCCAATAGCACAATCTGGGGAGTTAAGTGTGCAATTTCACTTAACCCAGGGCTTATAAAACTCATTTTATAAGGAACCTCGTTATAAATACCTGACCCCCCCCCCCCCCCCCACCCCTAGGACACATAGGGTTGATCCTGCGGGTCTAACATGCCCAAATATTGTAGATTATCCATTTTTAAGTGCCCCAAACATCAAAGTTGAGTTTGGGCACAATTTGCATTGTAAAAGAAGTCCTGCAACACAGGGATGCTTTTAAACTGACCTCAAGCTTCCGCGATGCACACATGCAAGTGCAAAAAGGGCTGCTGGCCTCTAAACTGCAGGGCCCTATTATATACTAGGGACTTAAAGGTAGTTTCACTCCCCCTGCCCTATTATGCACTAGGGCCTTATAGGGGACGTCATGACTATAACAGGGGTACCCTAACCTATAGTGTACTCTAGTATATGTAGATGTTTTCACTGTATTCTAAGTGTCTCTTTCATCATAGCACTGGCCCTGGGCCGGGCTAAGCAGAGCCCAGGGTCAATAAGAGTCAGTTACCACCAGTACCAGTCAGCAACAAGTTGGGGGGTGCCCAGGGCCCAAGATGACTTTGCACCAGTTTCCATGGAGTCAGGCTGTGGGGCTTGGGTGTATAGGTGTTTTGTCTGGTGGGGTCGCTCTGTCAGAAGCTCTCATTCTGTGTTGGAGACCTGGTGAAGGGGGCAAAGAGGACAGCAGGGCCACTCTCAGTGCTGGCCTCATGCATCCTGATGTCTTTTGACAGAAGGTCAGTGTTCGCATTGGTGGTGTCCGGACTGGTGGCAACTGCTCTGGTACCCAGTGTATTGGTGCAGGACGGCTCCTGGGGGTCCTTGTTATGATTTGCAATGTACCCCAGTATAGGCTTCGGTAGTCACCTAACCTTTTACCTACATATTCCCTGCATTGTACTACATAAAGGGTTTGTGCTGACCTTTTACCTAGTTAGGTGCTGCATAAACTGTTGTGTGGTTTTCTCCAAAAACTAGCCTCATTTATTATGCATTAGGATTCTCGGAATCACAGCAAGATCACCATCTTCTGCATCATCACTATATATAAGCGTCATCCCTATCATCACCCTCTGCCAACATGACACAGCAAGGTAGAACCCCATAGGGTACTTTTTGGGTAAATAAGCACCATATCTTTGCTGGAGCAGGCAGAGGAGAAAGACTTCCATGCTGACACGCTGATACGAGATGCAGTACTCTAGCACACATTGTTCTGACACCCCTCGTGGGATGTCCAACTCAAGACCAAGATGGGGTCCTTCATTTTCTCAAATCAGGTAATAGGGTTGGTTTTAGCCTAGGGGGCTTCTTAGCTTTACACCTACACACATGCTAGGTGCATTTAGGTACATCTAGTTAGGGTTAGCATCGTAGGAGTACACATTATTATTCTCATGTATTTTTATTTGTGCCTGTATTTATTCTTTTAGCACTATGGTAGAATTCTACCATTTATTTACTCTGTTGGGGCTTCTAACTGTGTATATCTGTGTCGGTCTTATGGTTGTTGCAGCACACATATTTTACGCTAGAATGACGCTGGTTCAATAAATGCTTATTGAAAACGTCCCCATTGTTTATACTGTGTATATCTCCAAGAAAAAGTGAGCAAGAGTGACTGAGGGAAAATTATTGTACTGTTTCCACAATCCCTGAGGCGTCAGGGCTATCAAATTCGATAGTTGCCAGAAACTATTTGCTCCTTGGTAAGAGGAGTTCATAGTGGCACTGTGAGCTAGCTGGTATACAGGCAAACATATTTGTTTGGGTATCTGGAATCAGTCTGGACACCAATCCTACAGTTTATGTTTTCTAAACGTGCAGATCCTATATAGATTTATAGGAACTACATCACATCCTTGTGTCGCCAAACTCAGTGGGGAGACAGATCTGACCTCCGGGAGCACAATGACCTTTTGCTGGGGTGCTGCCCAGGGTCGACAGAACGCTAGAATGGGAAGCTACAGTTGGTGCCTGCTGGTGCAGGGAAGTGGCTCCTCCACTCCAAGGGAGATCTTTCCTGGTTGTCGAGGTGATGGACGGTCCTCCAAGGGTTTGGGGAGGGTGTCCAGCTCTTTGTGAAGTCGCCCTCGGCAATTGGTGAAGTAGAAGCAGCCTGGCAGGGTTTGGCACCAATCTTTGGTGCAGGTCCTCTATTCTAGCTCTGCTGGTCCTTCTTCGTCTTCCTCGGATCAGAGTTGTCAAAGTCTTGACCTGAACTTTTTTCCTGGTGTCAGGAGGCCACCTAAACACTCAATTTAGGGGCATTAAGGGGATTGCACGGTAGTAGCCAATGGGCTACTTGCCCCTGGGATCACTACACCCCCTAGATGACCACTTCCTGTAAGGAGTGGGTATTCACCCTGTCCCAGAGTTACTAATTTCACCACAACCAAGATGGCAAAATCCTTTCTTGGCTGCCCACCCTAGAGGTGTGTCCAGCCTGTTCTGGCGTCGCATATCAAAGGCGGCAGAGGCTTTGAGTCTCTAAGGTGCCCTCTGGGTGCCTGTCATAATAAATCTGGTACTGCCATTAAAAGAGATATATTAAGACTAGGTGTTTGATACCAAGCACCAGTATTTTCAGTGGAGCCATCCTGTAGCTGGGGGAACGCGTAAAGACCAGTGCCTAGTCAATATACTTAAGATGACTTCCCTGTTCACTCTTACCATCTAGTAATTCCACTAACTGTAATATAAAGCACCCTGCCTTAGGGCTACAAGTCCTGCTGTAGGGGTGACTTACATATATTACATGCAGTGACTTTGGTATGGCACACAGTGAGTGTGCCATGTTGGGTTTTCACTCATAGCTTTCACTATGAAACGCAGTCTGCAATGGCAGCCCGCATGCAATTTGTGTGTGGGTCCCTTAGGTCATAAGTAAGGCTCCCTGTTTCCGTTTTTACTGATTTATACAGATACATACAGACAGAAAACATTTACTTTCTTGTCTGTATTTATTTTTAAATGAGGATAAAAACGGAAATTGGTTTGCTTTTTGAGTAATTCTAAATAATATCGGTCATGACGGCCAGGTCAATAGCTGCGTGGATTGATAGATAAGAGGGCTAAAAAAGAAATGAATTTTAGTAAAGAGGCTTTAACAACAGTAGATATGCACAAGGTTGATACTGAAATGTACATATTTTCATATAAGTGCATTGATTTATCTTCTGCTGGTGTTCCCAGCATTGAAACCTGGCAGACACTCAAGCATGAGTGCATATATATCTGTTAAATGAATGTTGGAATATTCTGATTTCAGCTTCGTTTTTCCACAAAACCCAAATTACATATGGATAAATACAGATAAAATTAGCACAAAAAAATATGGATGAATACAGAGGGAAATGTGATAAAAAAAATATCATAAAACCGGGATCCCTAGTCGTAAGACATACAGCAGCCCTTAGGGACCCTCTTTAGTACCCAGGCCCTAGGTACCAGGGGTACCATTTACTAGGGACTTAAATGGACGCTAAAGTCCTTGCCAATTGGGTAACAATTAGACTCTAACTTGTTTTAGGGGAAACAGCACTGGCACTGAGGTCTGGTGAGCAGGCCTCAGTGCACTGTCAGACCTGAAAACGAGCCCCTAGAAGGCAAAAAGGGGGCAAAAAGGAGGGGGACAACTGCAGCCAGTTTCCTACAGAACTCTCATCACACTAATCCTTGCACTTTTTCTAAACATTTATGTATTGCAGATGCCTTACTAAAGTAACATTTTAAAATCAGTTACTATTTAAAGTAAGGATGAATATTAAAATAGGAAGTCAAATATTGTATTTAAATTGGAGTGCATTGAAAAACGTAAACAAATATTTCTGTAAAATAAACATTACCAGGTAGATTCATCAAGCATTTTTGCGAGCGCAAACGGTGCGAATCGCAAAAATCGGCCGTTTGCGCCCGCAAAAATTGCATTTGGGATTCATCAATGGTTCATGCTCTCGCAATTTAAGAATTCGCAAATAATTGCGAGTTCTCAAATTGCGATTGCATTTAAGGAATCGCAATTTGTGATTCCTTATATGCAATGCTTGAACCATTTTTGAATTGCGAAATCGCTATTTTTGTCCGCTATTTACCGCGAAGTCTGACTTCGTGGTAAATAGCGAAAATTTAGAAAAATGCACTTTAGTGCATTTTTCTAAGTTGTATGTTACACACACACATGTCCTTTGGACATGTGTGTGCGCAACATCAGTCTACATTTACATTTCAGGGGTGCTACAGGGTGTCCTTTGGACACCCCTGGCACCATTGAAATCGCATCCTTATTTGCGATTAGCAGATTGCTAATCGCAAATAAGGAATGGGGAGTCATTCCTTATTTGCGATTAGCAATTTGCTCATCGCAAATAAGGAAGCTGTAGAAATCGCAAAAAAAATTGCGATTTCTACATGAATCCCGTTTTGCGAGTCTTTAGTAGCGATTCCTTAATAATCGCTATTAAGGACTCACAAAAGGGGACAATGATGAATCTGGGGGTACATTCGATATTTTAATAACAGTATGTCAAGTAACTGTATATATTTGCAATAAAAACTACATATATAACATTTTAAACTATGTGTACGTATTATTGACTATATTGTTCTAAATAATTTTGATTAAATATGTATTGTTCTTTAAAAAATTACTTTTTAATGAAATGTTAAGATTTTATCCGATTTGTGTTTTTACAAATTATAAAATTATTTTTACACTGACTGCAGTATAATCACAGTCTGTTTTACTTGTTTGTTATAGCACCATTTTCCCCAGATATCTCTTTTGTAAATACAACGTATTTTGTGGTCGATACTGTTACACAGAGCCCTCTAGAATTGTTCTAGTTAAGCTTTTCAGAAGAATCCATTTATTACAACCCCGTTGTATAACACTCTGAAATAGGTTCAGGTATTTTTCTTCTATTTATGTTATGACAAAGCATTGCACAAGACTCTCACGCACGGATGGGCGGAGCTTATCACAATTAATAAATAAATAAATGTTGTGACTAGTATGACATCGCAGAACCTTTTAGTAGACCTGGATATGACTTCCTAGCATGCCTCTGGGAGAAGGTGAATAATTCCGAGTCCACATAATAGTCTCTCCAATATGCGCAAAAAATCTCACACATTTTAATTTAACAAAATGGGGGGGGGGGGGGGAGGGGGCGTTTTGAGATGTAAAATTTAGGACACGCAAATTTGTTTTATAAAATTCCTGACCGGATTCATGTATAATTGCTCACATGGTTTATGAAAATAAGAATATCCTATATACACATATTATGACATATATATTAACCATGATTCGCACGGTAAGGTATATGGTTAGGTTAGGAAAAAAAGTTAAACCTGTACATTTTTTGTGAATAGCCCATTTTATACCGTGTCCAGCTGTTACATACTGTATACTGTATGGAAGTCCGGTGCATTGATGAGGTGAAGTGAGGCCTTACAGCACCACCTAGTGGCCTTAGGGCACCACCTATTGTTGGTGTCAATTACTTCAAAAGGCTGGTTAAAAATAAATTACCGACCCCCAGATGCATCAACAACCCATTTTGCGATTCCTTAATAGTGAAAAATACCGATTCGCTATTAAGGAATAGCAAAATGGAATGCATCAAGAAATCACAAAAAAAATAGCGATTTCTTAGAATTCCTTGATTGCGACTCGCAAATTGCGAGTCGCAATTAAGGAATACCTCCCCATTCATTCCTATGGGCCTAGAGGCCCATAGGAATGAATGGGAAGACAATCCCAATTTGCGAATTGCAATTAGCAAATCGGAAATTGAGGACACCCTGATGCACCCCTGAAATTGATCTGTGCACATATGTTGCGCACACACATGCCCTTAGGGCATGTGTGTGTGCAACATGAAACTTTGAAAAATGCACTTTAGTGCATTTTTCAAAGTTTTTGCAAATTACCATGAAGTTGTACTTCATGGTAATTTGCGTGCCCTATTAGCGAATTCGCTATTTTTAAAACTTTCATGCATTGCATTTAAGGAATCTCAATTTGAGATTCCTTAAATGCAAATAATCGCAATTTAGCGATTTCTCAATTTGCGATTTTTGCATTTGGGATGATGCATCCCAAATGCAAAAATACCGGCCGCAAAGGGGCAGATTCTGAGAAACTGCCCCTTTGCGAGCGGATTTTTGTTTGATGCATCTAGCTGCTAGTCTGAGAGCATGGGGGATGCTCCAGCAGCAGATGCAGGGTCTGTGCACCGGGAAAGCTAAGGTTTTCACCAGATCAGGTTTGTTCCAATACATAAAGCAGGGGATTCAGCAGACTAAATGGGTTTGTCTTTCATTCCTCAGATATAGGTCCGTGTATGTAAGCATTTTACGATTATTAACCAGCCGCAAATCTTAAAATGAGCTGTAATCATAGAGATGTGCCTAGACTCTGATGGCACAATTTTCTTTTTGTTGCAGAAAATCGTAAATCCACGTGTCATAGACTTGCATAGATTTCTGGTCAACGTTTCACAGAGAATTCCAGGATTATGCATGAAAATCTTTTCAAGGCATTGATTTCCCAGCGCTCTCCGACAGCCCACTCAAGTACACATTTTTTTTTTTTTTTAAAACCTTTATTGAGTCAATCAAAGCAGTACAAGCGCAGGCCTACAACCACAGGGGCTGGCCGCAAACTCAGGAAATACAAACAGGAGCATTGCACATGTTTACGGCTCAAAGAGCTATCGCGGTCTAGTCATAATACGTGGTTGTAGGCTCCACAAAGCATAAGGATAAAAGAGGTTTCATTTTTATATTTTGAAGAAGTAACTGTGGCTATATCATAGAAGGCATCACACTGCACGATAAACTAGAAGAGACGGGAGGGGAGTATCCCTCCACGCAATCAGGAATCGGTGATGAGCAATACGGCATAAGACACAGTACGCCCGCCAAAGGCAGGCCAGGAGGAAGGGTCAAACAATGGCAGCAATGTATCGAAAGCATCATCCGAAAAACCAAGCCTTCCGAAACCACAAAAGAGAGGCGAGTGCAGATGCCCGACAGAGAGAAGGGTGAAAGGAAAAGATACAGCCAACCCTACTAAGAAGGAAAAAGAAAGGGACCATAGAACAAAACAAACTAAAATAACAAAAACCCCCCCAACACCCTCCACCCTACATCACCGTAATGGCTATGGCCTATCCCACTAACAGCGTGCCTGTCGCCCCGGAATTACCCTAAAGAAGGAAAAGAAAGGATCCCGGTGTATAGACCCGAAATTTAGAAAAGAGAGGAAAGGGGCCCATCGCCCAACGAAATAAAAGAAGGGCCCAAGAAAGGGAAGAAGAAAGAAGAAAGGGACCATAGAACAAAACAAACTAAAATAACAAATCCCCCCCCAAACCCGCCACCCTACACCACTGTAATGGCTACGGCCTACCCCACTAACAGCGTGCCTGTCGCCCAGGAATTGCCCCACAGAAAGAGAAAGAAAAAGAGTAGATTCGTAAAAACTGGGGGAGGGCCCACAGTACGGGCTCCCAGCCGCCCCTTCCCGCAAAATATACTCCTCCCCAAGAGACATAATCCACAGCAATAATCAATCGAGTCAATCAGTAATGGGGAGTATCATCAACAGTTCGCACTAAAAGGCACAGAAAAATAACACGCGCCCCCCATCCCCGCTAGCCACCTAATTGTCAACATTTTAAGGGATACATCTTATCCTTGGCCTGTCCGTACGAGTCCCCGAAGGCACATCCGCCGATCGATTCCCGCATCCGCCGATACAAGGAAACAAAGAGGCCAAGCAAAGGCGGAGAGCAACACAAGCATACAAGATGGACGTCGCTGGCCACCAGCAGAGTCTTCGGCCCAGGCGGCCATCTTCCCCAAGACATTCCCAGGACCTGTATTCCACAGCAGGGATGCGAGGACAAAGACGGAGGAAACAGGCACGGGCACCAGCCGTCGCTGCGACAAAGCATAGGACGTCGGTAGCGGACCAACGTACGGAACCGCTAACAACTGTCGTGAGAGGGAACCATCAGAATAGTCAAAAGCCACGGATAGTTGTCCACAGTTCACGCATTGTCCATTAGCACCCACACTCCTCCGCGTACACGGGTGGTCACGGTACTCGCCTCGAAAACAATTCGGGCCGATCTTCATGTACCAAGAAGTCGTCTGACCGTGAGTGTCCCAGTGCGAGCATGACACCATCCAGCTTCCTCCCGAGCTCACGTGAACAGTGTTCCCAGGCAAATCGAAAGTCATCAATAGCAGCAAGTATGTCACCGCAGGACAACGTAGCCCCTGTTGTACATACCGCAGCGCCTCTTGATTGCACCCACTCCACCTCTTGTTGCACCCCGGGAGCCAGGATAGCATTCTCCATCTCATCCAGGCAGCATTCCGGTGTTTCCATCGTAAATGGGGACTGGGAGGTAGTCAGAGGCGAGGGCAGCTCTATGCGATCACATTCCGGTTCGCCGAGACATGGAGGGCAGAACCCAAAGCAACGGTCTCCTGAAGCGATCATCTGCGCTCCGGTGCAGCGGCAGCCGAAAATTCGGGAGTGGCCCGCGAAAACCGGGCCGAGTCTCAAACAGCGTCGGATTAGTCACCATCTGCGCTCCACATATATATTAAGTTCCCACCAGGTCATCGCTTAAGAGGTGCGCCACGGCCGCTGTGCTTGTCAAGCAGGACGCCCGTGGTCAGAATCCGATCGCCGGATCCTGCACTCCTGTGGACCGACTCCGCCCCAGAGCAGATGGCCGCTGTTGTTGCATCAGCACCCGGCCATGTTTAGAAGCAGATGCCCCGGCTCTAGAGTCCCTCAGGGCCGCCGACTGCCATCACAAATATCTCCGGTTATGAGGCCAGCAGGGAGTTCGGGAACACGCTATCAGTTTCAGCGCTCATTCCCACACACCAAATTAAAGCGCAATGTCAGGATAATGACAGGAGAGTCGTGCGGGGCTCGGAGGGTCACGGAGCTGGGAGCCTACACGTCCGTTCGCATCGCCATCTTGGCTCCTCCCCCCCACTCAAGTACACTTAAAAGAATTGTCCATGTGCGCACTGAGGGCCTTATTTATGAGGCTGGGTGTCACTTTTACGCCACCAGTGAGTCACTTTTTGTGTGGGACCGGCGGCGTAAAAGATGCACCATGTTGCGCACTATTTACAAAGTAACACATCTAGGCAGATGCGTCACTTTGTAAACCCCTGCACCAGGTATAATGTATGTGGGGTGGGAGTACCCCTGCAAAAAGCCTCGTAGAAGTGCGCATTGAAATCTATGAGATTTCAGCGTGCCACTTCTAGGACGCCATTGAGTCAATATCTTACGCCTGCCTCCCAGCAGGCGTAAGACTGACGCAGGCGCTATCACATGGGGCTTGCCCCATGTGAAAGGAAACATTGCTGGAGTTGCATCACTTTTGTGACACACTCCAGTAATACATCACTTTTGCGCCTAGATACGTCAGAAATACTGAGGTATCTGTAGCTCCTTGCGATATGATGCGTCATACAGTAAATATGACGCATCCATCATGTCGCAAGGAGGGCGCACTGAGAAGTGACGCATCGCTGCTTTCACGCAACGATGCGTTACTTCTCATAAATGAGGCCCTGAGTATTTGATTTACTTTTTATCCACAGGCACCATATTTTGCCCATGGAGAAGCTTCTTCCCAAGAATCCCACATGGACAGTGGGGCTGTTCCATTTATCTTTCACACCCCAGTAAAGAACTTTCAAAGCCTTTTGCGGGAGTAGTTTTTTGTGGACATTCAGGGTGGAAAAAAGCAGCAAAGTGTTTGTCATTCTACTGTTTCGATGATCCACACAGCACTATGTGGGCGTGCCAGAGGGAGAGGGAGTTTGGGATATCACCCCAACGTTGTCAATTGTTTTGGTTTAGTCCAACGCTCGCATCAGACTAGAAATAAACAGCCACAAAAAATTAGCATGGTCAGTTTAGAGACCACGAGCAGTTAACAACTGTCTGTGTTTCAGTTTGTTAAAGTTTTCGCCCTGCTGTGCCGCTAAACTGGCACGGAGGAGGCTCCATTGCCCCAATGTGCACCTGCACTCTCAGCCAGGGGCGGCTCTAGGCTCATGGCAGTCCTGGGCAGGGAGCGTAGGTAGGGGACCCCGGAAGAGGGGGTTCGGGCGGGGTGGAGCGAGGAGGCCCGTGAAGAGGGGGGGTCAGGGTGTTTGGAAGTGGAACAGAGTCGGAGGTCGCCAAATCCCTGTCAGGGGCCCCCACGCAAATATGTATCCATCCTCAGAGGATTATTATATTAAGGATATATATTGGTGTGGTGGCCCCTGGGGTTTGATGGCCCTGTGCAGGTGCACAGCTTGCACATGCCTAAGGCCGCCCCTGTCTCAGCCCTCGGATGGCTGCTGGACGCCTCTCCTTGAGCCCGTCTGCTTAGCCCAGTGCAGTGGCCCTTGCTCTGAGTCGGCTGCAGCCCTCTCTGCTTCCTCAACACACCAGTCTGCTGTGCTCATGTGGTGCTCGTGGCTCCCAGACCAGCTACTCCAGTTAGTCCGGCAGCTCCCCCGTGAACGCGGCTCCCACAACTTCACCTCACCTGCATCCTGAACTGCCATGAGGTTGTTGCGTCCTGGCTCTGCAGCTACCACACACCTTACTTACTCTGTCTGGCCTTCACCTGATCAGATATTTGATACATTGTGCAGGCCCCACCACGGGCACTGGTCTAACAGCTTCCCCATCCTGCATGCAACCATTTTTTTTTTAACACACTTTATTATCGACTGCATCTCGTCCTGGGCAAATACAACAGAATCAGCAACTTATACAGTCATTTTCATTAACACCCCATTCCCACATCGAACTGGTGCGGGGAAAATCACAATATGTGTACAAACATAAAATCCAGAATCATCTAAACCAATATAATCATCTCCCGTCCCAGCATTACAGGGTCAAGTCATACACAATCCACTCACTAGGAATCTGTCGTGTATAATTTTCAATAATCCATTCTTACTAAACTACTCCTACCCACAACGCCCCCCACCCCCTCCCCCCACCCATTTCTGGTCAGTCCTCCCGCACCATACAATACCCGTGGATTCTTCGGGCATCACCTAATTTTCCAAGTACCAAAGGCTAAGATAGTTCATATGTTACATTAAGAAAGGGCCACAATCCACAAGGTCACGTAGGGCTAACTTATCTCATTGGGACCCATCCACCACTGTTGGGGAGAAGTCCATCGCTTCCAGGGCAATCAACATAGCTTCCCACTCCAATGAAATAGGGTGTTTACGTAATCACCTCTCTGCCCTGCATGCAACCATTGGCCTTATCGCCCAGTGAGGAAGTATGATGAACTGAACGGCCACATTACACATCATGCTCTTTGCCCAAATGAGGACTAAGACTTTGCTTTATGAGGTCCCAGCCCCAGCTCATAACATCAGCCTCTGCACTGTTTGCCACCAATATACCTCAGCTCTTTATAGGCCCTCAAACACATAAAGAGGGCAGTGCTCATCCCCTCTCCACCAGCTCCTGGCAGGTACCCCTTGACTATTGACTGTTGCCCGGCATCACCTTCTTATGTTGCATATGCCCGAGGTGTACCAGGGTGCCTCACCTACCGCTTCTTAAGAGCCCTACAGTATAGGTGTCAGAACAATGTCTCCCTTACCTCTGTGATCACCTCATGATGTCCTCCATCCCTGCCTTATAGCCTTTCACAGTCACTGGGCCACCACCATCACAAGCCACCCACTGGAAAGCATGGGTGGAACAGTTAGAGACATACTTTGAGGCAGCAGAGATAAGTGTGGACATTAAACGAGCCATGCTTCTCCATCTAGGTGGTGCTGAAGTTCACAAACTCTCAAAAACTGTTGTTGAAGCAGGGCCTCGTGCAATAACACCACTCTAAAGAATGCCATCACAGCACATTTTGAGGCATACTCAAATCCTGATTATGTGAAAGTGGGTGTGAGCGCACTGCTTGCATGTAACAACGCCATTACCCCATAGCGTCTTGGTAGTTGTAGTTCAGTTTTTCACACAAAGTTCATATTATTTTTCAGCCAATGCCGTCTTTCGAAATCGTATCTCTAGAAACCAGTGTTTCAGGATTCCTCTCTCATCAGTAGAGAATATTTAACAGGTTGCTGGACATGCTGCCAATTTTCTCAGGTATAATTCTGCTCATAGCTTGCAGGCGTTCCAAAGCTCGTCAGCTTGGGGGCAGCTCTCTGCCAAGCGCAGCAAAAGTGGAAGAGTTTGTTGACCTGTTCTTCAACCACTTGAAGGAGCTTTCAAGGGCATACATGCTCTGTGATGAACGAGATGAATTGAGAGCACAGTTCATCCAAAGGTGCGCCTTTTCCAAATTCCGGGAGCGGATCCTACAAGAACTCAACATGTCCATGCAGGACATCCTTAATCTTGGGTGCTCCAAGGAACTCTCCAAGGCCTGTGCTGCCCACATGGACTTGAACCAACCTGCACCCATAAAAGAAGAACCGGTAAATACACTCCTCAAAGAGACATGCAAATCGAAGCCAGAGTTTGCCAGGTAGAAAGCATATGGCCGTACCTGTGGGGCGACAGCGGCCCCTACCCCCACTTGGGTGATTGCCCTGCCAAAGGGAAGTCCTGCACTTATTGTGGCAAGCTCAACTACTTTTCTATGTGTGCTGCTCCTCTTCAAAGCGCTGGTCAATGCCCCGAAGAAGATGGTCAGTGCTGCAGAGTCACACCCAGCTACACTGACAGAAAGCGAAACAGATGATGATAATGACACCGAAACTGCCCATGCAGTGAGGGTGATCCACCTACTCCAACCCACATGCCAGGTGGCCCCTACCTGTCTTATCAACGTGCAAGGCCAATGAGTCTCAGCTCTAATAGACACCGGCACCTCAATAAACGTAAGGACCGCAGTACCATATCATAGCCTGGCTAGTCCTGCTCCACTACGCCGCTCCAAAGTCCAAGTGTATGCATTTGGCGACCGTTCACTATTGCAGCTTGAAGGCATGATCCAGGCTGACCTCACCCATGACTCCACCTGTTAAAGTGCCAAGGTATATGTGTTCCGAGAAGGGGCTGGATTACTCCTCGGCTCGCAGACAGCCCAAGACCTCAACATGGCACAATTTAATTTGCTTTCAGCGTACAACATGCCAAGAGTCTAGACAAGATGTTAACTGAGTTTGCTCCCCTCTTTAATTACATTGGCTGCCTGGTGGGCCTAGCACTATGCCTGCACATCGACGACACGGTAGCCCCAGTGATGGTCTGATGCAGCAGGATTGCTTTCCACCTCTGTCCCAAGGTGGAGAAAGAACTAAGGGGCATATTATCAAGGGGGTTTATCTCCGCTTTTTTGGCTTTAAAAGCCAAGAAAGCGGAGATAAAATTATCTCCCTATTACCTAGCTGTCGCTAACACCAGTTAGCGACAGCTAGTAGGAGATAGCGACCATCTTGGGCCCCACTTTGCATGTCAGAGAAATTTATCACTAATGACATGCAAAGTGGGCGTGCCAAGATGTTAGCGACTGGAAACAGTCGCTAACATCGCTAGCTCCTATTACAAACTTTTGGAGATATTCGCGCTAAGTGTGAAAATCTCCAAAAGCTAACACCTGCCCTGAGCAGTTCTTAGCCATGTTATCCAATGGGAGGTGAATAACATGGCTAAGAGCATTAGCTCGGTAATGCCTGAATATCGCTGACTTTTCAGCAATATTCATGCATTTGCGATAAACCTTGGTAATACCAAGGTTTATCTGCGATAAAAATCGCCACAGGTCGGCGATACATTTTTGTCTCTAACCAAGCAATAGCGATAATTATCGCTATTGCTTGGTAATATGCCCCTAAACTCCTAGAAAAGGCAGGCGTCATTGATAAAGTGAGAGGCCCAACTCTGTGGACTCTCAGTGTTGTGGCAAAAAAACCTAAGAAGCCCGATGCTGTATGCATCTGCATAGATATGAAAATACAAAATATGGCAATCAAACAGGCGCACCACCTAACACCGACCATTCATGATATCATTGGTGATCTTTCAGGATCAAAATGATTATCCAAAATGGATTTCTGATCCAGTTATCACCAGATATTGTTACACTGTTTAAAAACTATATTTATAAATCTATGATAAAGGAGGAATGTAGTGTTGTGATGTTCCATACCATACCACGTGGGTTGCCCGAGGGAGGGGGAGTTTGGGATATCACCCCGAGGAAGTAGATGCTTTGTAAATACTTTATTCGACAAATAATCATCATAAAAGTGCAAACATACATACATACAAACAAAAAACATAAAGAGAGAAAAAAACAATCTGTCCCAAAGTACAACCACAAAGATATATCAAAACTGAAAAGTGAATTAATAAAGCTAGCTAATTAGTTCAGCGGATTTTTGAATCACCAAGTAATCTAGAGCGAATTGACCAAGCCCCCGCTAAATATTTTGCGACCCCACAAACAATATACATTGAGGCAGTATTAGTTGACATAATGCGTAGGGCTGCTCTATGGTCATTCACGCCCATGGATTTACAGACCGGTTTCAGCCATTTATTCCTAACATGTGTATAAGCTGAACATGCAAATAAAAAGTGCCCCAGGGATTCTTTCGGGCAACTACAACCTGGACAATTTAGATTTATCTTTTCCATACCTTTCCAACCTGCTGTGGTCTCATTAACAGGCAAAGATCCGTATCTAAGTTTAAAAAACAAAGTCCTATCTCTAGGTTTTTGGATAAAATCCAAGAAGGGTTCCATTTTACTCCCTACTTTATGCTCTAGAAACTTAATTGTCAGGGGGCCAAAATTTGAATTAGCATGTATCTTGGAGTCTACCCATTCCCAGTATAGCTTTTTAACTTCTTGTTTGGAGGGTGGGCATTGTGAAGACCAAGATGCCCCCAGACCTAACGAGTATACTAACACCTTAAGGTTGCTAAGCCACTTTATTTTATTGTTAACATTAAGGGCAATAAGCTCGTCCAGGACTCGAGCGTAGTCTTTTAATTCTTCAGTCCTACGTAGTCGTACCCAAAATAATAGGGGTCTAAGATGGACTTTATCAGCTATACATTTCATGCCCATGTCGAAAAATAGTGGTAACAGTGGGGTTGACACGGGGAGTGATACCAATTCTCGAATAAACTTGTTCTCAATAATGGTCAGGGCTCTAGATTTTACTGCGCCCCAAATTTCTGAACCGTAGACAGCCGATGCTACCGCCTTACCCTCATAGACTGAAAGGGCTGGAGCAACAGGTCTACTGGTGGACTGGCGATGATTTTTGATTATAGCGCCGGAGACCCTTTTAAGATTGAGTATCATTTTAGACATATGCGGACCCCAGGACATGTTATTGGATAGTCTAACACCCAAGTAATCAAATTCGTTAACAACCTCGAGCGGAGACCCGAAGAGCGAAATGTGTACATTCCTAGACTTTCTTTTTAGCGAGAATACCATTAGCTTTGTTTTTGAGGTATTTATTGTTAAGCCTCGCTCTCTGCAGAAGAGCGAAAAGCGGTCAAGCAATTTCTGGAGGCCCAACGGGGTCTTGGACATCAGGAGGGTATCGTCCGCAAAGAGGAGTGTAGGGGTCTTCTCACCGGCAAGGACGGGAGCATCCGCTGGGATCTCCCTCAAATGGTCCACCACCCCATTTATGAAGAGGGAGAACAGCGTGGGTGCCATCACACACCCCTGCCGTACTCCTCTATTGACCGGAACCCTCTCAGTCAATTGCCCTTGGCTTCCCCAACGAATCCTTGCAAAATTGTCCTCATGGAGCTTAATAATAAATTGCAAAAGATAATTGGGGAAGCCCATTTCCAGTAGAACTTCCCACAGTTTAGAACGAGGAATGACATCAAATGCGGTTTTCAGATCGATGAAAGCCAGATACAAACTACCTTTGTTTATGGATACTGACTTCCAATAAACCGCACAAAACCGGAACACCTGGTCTATTGCACCCACATTCTGTCTAAACCCTGCCTGGAAATGAGTCAGTATCTCATCTTCCATGAGCCATGTCTCAATTCTATTTACAATGACCCGAGGAAGTAGATGGTTTTGGTTTAGTTCGAGGCTCAGGTCAGATTGGAAATAAATAGCCTGGAAAAACAGGTGTGGCCAGTTTAGAGATCACGAGCAGTTAACAAACGTGTGTGTTTCCGCTTGTTAAAGCTGCCACGCTGCTGCTCCACTACATGACCCCCCACAAATATAGATGTTTACTGCATTTTGTGAGGCTAATCCCCCAGTAATGCCTCCTTTCTGCACCACCTGCCCATAAACCGAGTAATTCGGATAATATGCAGTGGCATCAAACTTGTTCTAAAAGTATCATCAGCTAGGGAACATGGCCATAGATCAGAGACACAAGGAAAGCAAAGAAATGTGTAAATAGGCACAGTGTACACTAGCCTATACAGTTTGCTAAATTTGTACATTTTGGAGATTCACAGACAACAATGAGAATTTGTTTGCAGCGAACACTCAGGTCGGAGTTAATTACATGAGCACCAGTTGCATTACAGACGGACATATTTGTTTTAAGGTACGGAGGGATTATGGAGCATATTTAAAATGCCCCAGGGGCACTTTTAAGCTGCCGTAATATCACTTTTTTGACGCTCCAGAGGGGCAGTGTGCTGGCCCATATTTTCAAGGCCACGCAAAGCCACCCTGCGTGGCTTTCCAGAGCCTTGGAATTATAGAATAAGGCAATGTCTTACTCTGCGTGTCAGGGGCGTTCCATGGGTTTTGCTGTGGGTGTTCCCACGCAACACACATGGTTTTTGACACAGCCCCAGATTTACAACATAGCGCAATTCTGGGGCAGTGCCAAAACCAATGCTTTGTCAAAGCAATAGTAATTAGGCGAAATGTTTACATTTCTCCTCATTCCTCATTTCTCCTCTTTACACATGTGCTACACTCTGCAGCACACATAGAACGGGGAAAACACCTTCTTTGATTGTTTTTATGAAGGAATGTGATCCTTCCTGCACAAAAACAACCATGGTGCATGGGTGCCTGCATTGTCGCTCTGCTGCAGTTGGTGCGCTGGCGCTGATAGTTAGGACAGGAATGTGCCATATCTTTTAGATACAGCACATTTCTACTTTTTTTTTTTAGGTAGGATAGTGCTGCTAGAAGGCTTGTGGCGCAGCCCTAAGCCAATTTTTTTTAAATTTGACTCTAAGTGATTTGCCCAGAATAACAGAATGTTGAGCCTCCTGCCGAACCTCTACCCAGTTCACCAACTTCAAAGCCAGCCACTCTAGCCGTTACGATACATCCTGTCCCCGAGACTAGGAGCCACAGGAATTTCCCTTTTTTAAGGTCGCAAACATCCTGATTCGCAGCATCGGGCTATTTACGACCGGAAAAAGGCTTTTCCAATGTACCAAACCCTATTTTGCAATTCAGTAACCTATTACCAAATCGAAAAATAGGTAGTGATTCGCTATTAGGATGGGGCGTGCTTAGGGCGTCCTTTCCTAATACCGAGTTGCATCAGTTTGTAGGAAAGTTTTGTGACCAAAATCTGGTTTCATAACATTTGCATTTTACCACCTAAATCAAGTAGACAGTAACCTATTTGGAAATAGGAAGGGGTCCCTCTCCAGAGGGACCCCTTCCCCTTTGTGAATGTATGTTATGTTATGTTAAGATAGTTTATAAAGCGCACAGCTGCCCAGCAACGGGGCGTCCCGGCGCTGAGAAACAATAACACAGCTACGGCAGGAAAATCCCAGCACAGTTAAAACGACGGGGGACAGGGGCGTCAAAGGAACATAAGAAAGGAGAGCTTATTGTGAGAACAAGTACGTTTTTATCGCTTTCCGAAAGATCAGATAATTATCCATGCTCCGGATATGAGAAGGAAGGCCATTCCAGAGTTTGGAAGACAGTACACGAAATGAGCGACCACCAGCTCGAGCTCTCTGCACGCCTGGTATAGAAGCCAGGTTTTTACCGGCAGAGCGCAGAGGAAGCCGCGGAATGTAAGGCGAAAGCAGGCCCGCCACTATTCCAGGAGAGGGAGATTTCAAGATCTTAAACGCAAAACAGAGGGATTTAAACTCCACCCTTCTCTCCACCGGTAGCCAATGTAGCCGCCGAATAGTACTAGAGGTGGAACAACGCCTGGGCATGGCAAGGAGCGTTCTTACGGCGACATTCTGGACCCTCTGAAGTCTTAAGATCTCGGGCTTATTGACCCCAAGGTAGAGCACATTGGCATAATCCAATCTAGAAAGGACAGATGCTTGCACAAGGGTCTGCCGAATGGAGGGATAAAAAAAAACCAACATGGGTCTAAGGCAACGTACAATACTGAGACAGGTTGCCGCTACCTTCTTCGTTTGGGTTTGAAAACTCAGTGCTGAGTCAACCCACACACCAAGGTTTTTCACCACTTTTTTTGGAATAGGAGGGGGTCCCAGGGAGGAGGGTCACCAATGTCCGCTCCATAGCTCATGATCCTTTCCCACCAGCAAGACCTCGGTCTTGCTGGCATTAAGCTGCAGACAGTTAGTCGTCAACCACTCTGCTACAGCCGCTAACCCACTTTGAAACTTAGCTGCTTCGTCCTGGCAGCCATTGGAGAGGGTGACTACAAGCTGAGTGTCATCAGCATATGACACAATTGTCAACCCTCTCCTTTTGGCTAACAAGGCCAGCGGCAGGACGTACAAGTTAAAAAGTGTAGGGCTTAGGGCAGAGACCTGGGGAACTCCCTGTTTGATAGGATGCATCCTAGAAGAAAAAAAGGGGGAACCGAGACTTGGAAAAACCTGTCTGAAAAGAAAGAGGATAGCCAGGTCAGAGCAGCGCCCGCAATGCAGCCTCCCTCAGCCTTTGAATCAGAATTTGATGCGAAACCGTATCGAAAGCGGCACTAAGATCTAATAGGATCAGTGCCGAGGACCGCCATTCATCCAGAGCAGCTCTCAGATGTTCAGATACGGCTAGAAGAGCTGATTCAGTGCTGAGATTGTGACGAAAGCCACACTGAGAAGAATCCAAGATGTAATTTTCCTCCAAATAGTCAGAGAGGATCATGTTAACATGAGCCTCTGTTAAAGCAGGCAGTGGTCCCACAGACTACTGTCTACTCGTAGAAAATGAAAAGACAACTTTTAATTTTTTTCTAAATGCAACCATTTTCCTTTAAGGAAAACGGGCTGCAGTTAAAAAAAAAAAAGATGTATTTATTTAAAAGCAATCATGGACATGGTGGTCTGCTGACCCCAGCATTCCACCATCCCTGTGATTTTAGCGATTCCTAGGGGGTCGCAAATTGTGACCTACCTCATTGATATTAATGAGGCAGGTCGATTTGCGACCCCACCCTACGAATCGCTATATGAAGCTCTTGGAGTTTCATACATTTGTAATAGCGATTACCTAATTGCTATTCGCAGAAAATTGTATTTAGGTAATCGCTATTTCAAATGTTGATACAAGTGGTGCTATGTCTTTAAACCTATTGGAATCGCTAACTTACAGGCAGTGCCCCAATTTAAGCAAGAAAAGTGGGACCACAATCAATCAATCAATCAAGAAATGTGTATAGTGCGCTACTCACCCGGAGGGTCTCAAGGCGCTAGGGGGAGGGGGGTCCGCTACTGCTCGAACAGCCAGGTCTTGAGTTGCTTCCTGAAGGAGAGGTGGTCTTGGGTCAGACGGAGGTGGATAGGTAGGGAGTTCCAAGTCTTGGCTGCCAGGTAGGAGAAGGATCTTCCTCCCATTGTGGCTCTTCAAATGCGTGGAACGGCGGCAAGGGCGTGGCTGGTCGATCGCAGCTGTTGGGTGGGAGTGTAGAAGGTCAGGCGGTTGTTGAGGTACCTGGGGCCCAGGTTGTGGAGGGCCTTGTGTGCGTGGGTGAGGAGTCGGAACGTGATTCTCTTGTTGACGGGGAGCCAGTGCAGGTCTCTCAGGTGTCCGGAGATGTGGCTGTGTCGGGGGATGTCTAGGATGAGTTGTGCGGAGGCGTTCTGGATGTGTTGGAGTCTCTTCTGAAGTTTGGCTGTGGTTCCGGTGTAGAGGGTGTTCCCGTAGTCCAGTCGGCTGGTGACGAGTGCCTGTGTGACCGTCTTTCTGGTTTCGGTGGGGATCCATCGGAAGATCTTTCGGAGCATGCGTAGGATGTTGAAACATGATGATGAGACGGCGTTGACTTGTCTGGTCATCGAGAGGGAGGAGTCCAGGATGAAGCCGAGGTTGCGTGCGTGGTCCGTTGGTTTGGGTGCGCTGCCCAGGGCAGGGGGCCACCAGGAGTCGTCCCAGGCCGAGGGTGATGATCCCAGGATGAGGACTTCCGTCTTGTCTGAGTTCAGTTTCAGGCGGCTGTTCATCATCCACTCGGCTACGTATTTCATCCCTTCGTGTAGGTTGGTTCTGGCGGTGGCTGGGTCGTTGGTGAGGGAGAGGATGAGCTGGGTGTCGTTGGCATAGGAGATGATGTTGAGGTTGTGTTGGCGTGCGATGGCTGCGAGGGGGCTCATGTAGACGTTAAAGAGGGTGGGGCTGAGTGATGATCCTTGTGGTACGCCGCAGATGACTTCGGTGGCCTTGGATCTGAACGGGAGGATGCGGACTCTCTGGGTTGTTCCGGTGAGGAACGAGATGATCCACTCTAGTGCCTTCTCTTGGATTCCGATGTTGCTGAGGCGCTGTTCTAGGGTGCGGTGGCAGAGAGTATTGAATGCTGCGGAGAGGTCCAAGAGGATGAGGGCTGCTGTTTCCCCGTTGTCGAGCAGGGCTCGGATGACATCAGTGGCTGCGATGAGGCCGGTCTCGGTGCTGTGGTTGGCTCGGAAGCCGGACTGCGAGTGGTCGAGGGATCCGTTCATCTCGAGGAAGGCGGCGAGCTGTCTGTTGATGGTCTTCTCGATGACTTTGGCAGGAAAAGGGAGGAGCGAGATGGGGCGGTAGTTCTTGAGGTCGGTGGGGTCTGCTGATGGTTTCTTCAGGAGGGCGCTGAGTTCGGCATGCTTCCAGCTCTCTGGGAAGGTGGCGGTGCTGAAGGCGCGGTTGATGATGTCCCGGAGTTGGGGTGCGATGACGGAGTCGGCCTTGTCGAAGATGTGGTGGGGGCATGGGTCGGTTGGTGATCCGGAGTGGATGGTGTTCATCGTGTGGATGGTGTCGTCAGTGCTGACCGGGGTCCAGGCGCGGAGGGTGGTGGTGGAGGGCATCGGTTCGGTGGTTGGGTGCGTGGTCTGTGCACCGAAGCTGTTGTGTATGTCGCCGATCTTGCTGTGGAAGAACGAGGCGAGTGAGTCGCAGAGGTCTTGTGAGGGAGTGATGTCGTTGTTTCCGGCACTGGGGTTGGAGAGCTCTTTGACGATGGTGAAGAGTTCCTTGCTGTTGTGTGCGTTTTTGTCGAGACGTTCCTTGAATGCTGTCTTCTTGGTGGTGTGGATCAGCTGGTGGTGTTTGCGGGTGGCGTGCTTGAGGGCGGTCATGTTGTCTGTAGTAGGGTTTTTTCGCCAGGCTTTCTCGAGGGTGCGGCAGTTCTTCTTGGAGTTCTTGATGTTGTTGTTGAACCAGGAGGCTTTCTTGCTGCCGGGCCTGCTGGGATGGTTTTTTATAGGTGCGAGGTCGTCAGCGCAGTTGGTGATCCACTGTGTGAGGTTGTTGGCTGCTTGGTTGGGGTCCGTTGAGCTGGCGGGGGGGTTCTGGCTCAGTGATGTGGTGAGCTGGTCGGTGGTGATCTTGTTCCAGCTCCTGCGGGGAACCTGTTGCGGGTGGTGGTGAGTCGTGGTCTTTCTGAAGCTGAAGTGTACGCATCTGTGGTCTATCCAGTGGAGTCCGGTGGAGTGGCTGAAGGAGATGTACTTGCTGGAGGAGAAGACTGGGTCAACCGTGTGTCCGGCGTAGTGGGTGGGGGTGTTCACCAGTTGCTTGAGTCCGAGGTTGGCGAGGTTGTCCAGCAGGGTGGTGGTGTTGTTGTCGTTGTTGTTCTCCAGGTGGAAGTTGAGGTCCCCTAGGAGGATGTAGTCGGCGGAGGGGAGGGCGTGCGGGCTGATGAAGTCTGCGATGTCTTCGCTGAATTGTGTGTGGGATCCTGGGGGTCTGTAGATGAGGGTGCCTCTGAGAGTGGTCTTGGGGTCGATGTGTATCTGGAAGTGAAGATGTTCGGCGGTTGTCAGGGTGTCGTCGGAGTTGGTCATGATGCGGATGGTGTTCTTGTGGACGATGGCGATGCCTCCTCCTATCTGGGTGGCGCGGTCCCTCCGGGTGATCTTGTATCCGTCCGGGATGGCGATGGCGATGTCGGGCGCTGAGGAGGTGTTCAACCATGTTTCCGTGAGGAAGGCGACGTCTGGAGATGTGGTGTCGGGCAGGTTCCAGAGTTCTACGGCGTGTCTGTGGACGGAGTGGGTGTTGAGCAGGATGCACTTCAGGTGGTTGCTGCTGGTGCTCGGCTTGGCGGGTGCGGTACAGGTCCGGATGCAGGAAAACTTGCACGATTGGCAGTTGAAGGGTCCTTGGCTGCGTCTTGGGGTGGCTCGGTAGCAGCCGGGGATCCGTCCGGTGTTGAGTGCGTTGAGGGTGGCGGCGGCGCAAGTCCGGCGGGTGGGCTGGCATCTGCGGGGGCCAGGGGGTCTGGCGCTGGGCGCGGTCCAGGCGCAGACGGGCGTAGACGGGCATGCCTTTGGCGCGCCTTCGGCGCGCCCGCTGTGAGTGCACGCTGCGCATACTTGCGGACTCTGCCATAAATGGAGAGTGGGTGGGGCGGATCGAGGGAGGAGCAGCTGGGAGGCGGGAGCGGGGTGGCGAGTGGGGAGGGGAGCGGTGCGGTGAACAGGACGAAATGGGGGTGGGGCCGCGGGGGAGCAGCGGCAAGGAGCGCGAGCGGGGTGGAACAGCGGGAGAGAACGGCGGTAGAAGCACAAAAATAGAATCAGGGGCACAACAGTGGAAGCAATGAAAACTAATCAGGGGCACAACAGTGGACGCGCAAAAGAGATACTGGCACAACAAAGAAGCAAAATAAAATTACTGGCAGTGGCGGTGGCGGTGGCAGGGGAGACCGGGCACACTCAGGGTGGGCCGCGTGGCGGGTGGAGCGACCCGGCGCTGACGAGGGCAGGTCGGGTCACAGCTCCCTGCCTCACGGACACCTCCTTAAGCATCCAGTGGGAGGGAGGAGCAGCTGGGAGGCGGGCGCGGGGTGGCGAGTGGGGAGGGGAGGGGTGAACAGAACGAAACGGAGGTGGGGCCGCGGGGGAGCAGCGGCAGGGAGCGGGGAGCGGGTTGGAACAGCGGGAGAGAACGGCGGTAGAAGAACAAAAATAGAATCAGGGGCACAACAGTGGAAGCAACGACAAACAAATCAGGGGCCCAACAGTGGAAGCAATGAAAACAAATCAGAGGCACAACAGTGGAAGCAACGACAAACACATCAGGGGCACAACAGTGGAAGCAATGAAAACAAATCAGGGGCACCACAGTGGACGCGCAAAAGAGATACTGGGACAACAAAGAAGCAAAATACAATTACTGGCAGTGGCGGCGGCAGGGGAGACCGGGCACACTCAGGGTGGGCCACGCGGCGGGTGGAGCGAACCGGCGCTGACGAGGTCAGGTCGGGTCACAGCTCCCCGCCTCGCGGACACCTCCTTAAGTATCCAGTGGGAGGGAGGAGCAGCTGAGAGGCGGGAGCGGGGTGGCGAGTGGAGAGGGTAGCGGTGCGGTGAACAGAACGAAACGGGGGTGGGGCCGCAGTGGGGGAGCAGTGGCAGGGAGCGGGGTGGAACAGCGGGAGAGAACGGCGGTAGAAGCGCAAAAATAGAATCAGGGGCACAACAGTGGAAGCAACGACAAACAAATCAGGGGCACAACAGTGGAAGCAATGAAAACAAATCAGGGGCACAACAGTGGAAGCAACGAAAAACACATCATGGGCACAACAGTGGAAGCAATGAAAACAAATCAAGTGCACAACAGTGGACACGCAAAAGAGATACTGGCACAACAAAGAAGCAAAATACAATTACTGGCAGTGGCAGCGGCAGGGGAGACCGGGCACACTCAGGGTGGGCCACACGGCGGGTGGAGCGAACCGGCGCTGATGAGGTCAGGTCGGGTCACCTATCGCACGGATCGATAGCAAAAAACTGGTAATGAATAGAGTGCAGTAGGCATTCACACAGACATGCTAACCCTCCCGATTCAGGCGTCAGTCTACCGATTTGAAGGCTAGTCTCCCGCCTCCCGATTCCTACAAGCAAAAACCCAATTCCTCAGGGGTTTCAGCTGGCAGGACTTGGTATTGTGTAAAGTGCTAATTCTTCCAGCAAAGAGTGGTGATGCAGGGGCTTTCGAATGGGTGAAAAACCAACAAAGCGTCATTACCAAGGGAATCGTCCTTTAAAGACCTGCGAAGTACTTAGGGGGGTCGGGGGGCAGAGGGGGAGCTGTTTCAGCCCGGGCTGCCGCAGAGGGGTGGGGGGGGGGTGCATGCACTGCCAACAACCTGCCAGGCCAGTGCCTAACACTTGCATCACCCTCTCTGCCTGCCATTATGCTTCATGCTTCTGAAAGGTAAGAAAAAAACGTGCATTTGCGTTTCAAATGTCCGATCCTACAGCAGCACACTTCCAAAGCCCATACATGCCAGTAACACGATTCAAAGCCCCACTCTCCCGATTTTTTTCTTTAATTCTCCCACTTTGCTCTCCTGAAATGTTGGCATGTATGCTCACAATCCTGGGTCCCGGTGCCACTGCACCTGCTGCGTTAATGACAGCTACACCCTCTGCTCCTCGACCAGCATGTTTCACTATTCTGGGCAATCTAAATGGCAGACGCCCCGCCCGAGTATAAAAGGAAGAAAAGTGCAAACGCACGTGTTCTATTTCTCCCCCAAAAGGTGGAAAACATTTCTCTGTGAAACCAGCCCATCCCACAAATCCCAAATAAATATGGAGGTGAACTCTTTCCTTTTCCCAGCCTGGAAAGATACAGGCCCCAGCTTTTTGCAGGAATACATTTCCAAGGTAGGAAAAGATGCCGCTTATCTTGTTTCTTTGACTCAGGATGAGGGAATAGTTGGCAAATTATTGCGGTACATAAAATAATGGGACTTGGACATTTACATTTGTGGTGCTAATCACTAATTGTTATCGAACTAAAACACTCCTTCGTCCCACTCGTGTTTTGTATTTTTGCATGTATTTTATCCTACAGTGTGTGTTACCTGTCGCATTGTCGCTGTGTGTTTGAGATCATTTTTCAGGGTACTGATAAAAGTTCAAAGTTTTCTCCACAATTCAGGAGATGAAGGAAGATGGTGTTTGGAGATGAAAGGCTTCTCGCATTAGCACTCTCCTGTAGCACAGATGTTTATCTGTCGAGACTGTCCCATCCCTGTTTGATTCATCCCGGGGCCTCGTTCCCTAAGCAGTTTCCCAGATGTTACATACCCCAGTGGGTTTATTACTGTCCATCTGTTCGCGCTTTACTTTCAGGAGGGTTACTGTCACCGCTGCAGATGGGGGTTGTCTACAGGGAGGATACCTATAGGCATTAGCGGATCGAACATAACACTTTTCGGAGATGTATAGTTGTATTCATAATCATATTTATCGTGTTTGTAAAGCGCCCACTGCTTATCGTTTGGCCCAGAGCGCTGTGTGAACGGGTGGGACCAACTGCAAAAGTTCTGTGCTATACACATTTCTGTCAAATATAACATACGGAGCAATTTTCACAATCACAGCATATTGTAGATGGTCTGAATCACAGAGATAAACTAAATTTGACTTTGTAAGGCCACGCTTGGAGGAAATTTCTCACTTCGGGGAAACTGGTCTTGACGCAGCTCCCAATGTGTACCCGCGGGCGAAAACGTGTACATATTGGGAAATGTGCACGAATATATTTCTGAATGCCTAAATGTAAGAAACTATTGGAAAATATTCTTCTCCTTTCACACACTGGAAACGTATTTTTTACTAAGTTTAGATGTAGAAAGTTTTTTCAAATGCTTAAATGTAGCGCGTGCAAAACCTCTGCTTTTGCACACGCTAACTTTAAAAAAATATTTTCCCAGTGGAGAAACTCAGGGCAGTATGTATCAAGATACCCATTTGCGATTCTCAAATAGCGATTTTTAAGAAATCGCTATTTGAGAATCGCAAATGGGTATATGTACAAAATCGCATTTTTTTGCGATTCCTTAGAATTCCTTAATTACGATTAGCAAATTGCGAATCGCAATTCAGGAATACTTTCCCATTCATTTCTACTGGCCAGGAGGCCCATAGGAATGAATGGGAAGTTATTCTCAATTTGCGATTCGCAATTTGCTAATCGCAAATTGAGAATAATTTCAAGGGTGCAGGGGTGTCCAAAGGACACCCTGTTGCACCCCTGAAATATGCATGGGTGCACATGTGGCGCACATACATGCCCTAAGGGCATGTATGTGCGTCACATGGCACTCTGAAAAATGCAAAAATGTGCATTTTTCAAGGAATTCGCAACTTATCACCAACTAGCAGTTGGTGGTAATTTGCGATTCCTTAAGGGCATTTTGCTCATTTCTTTTGCTACATACATTGCATTTAAGGAATCGCAAAATTTGCGATTCCTTAGATTGCAATTGCGAAATAAGGAATCACAAATTTTGCGATTCCTTATTTTGCACCAGTTTTGCTTCATACATTCCATTTAGCAAATTCGCAAAGGCCGAAATTCTGCGAATTTCGGCCTTTGCGATTGCGAATTTGCATGATACATATGGCCCTCAGTTCCCCAATCACCACAAATTTTGGGGATGTTCCCTCCTCTTTTTGATCCTGAAAAAGGTTAACTTGTGCCCCAGGCAGGAGTAAAACTGGAGCAGTTTTCCGGTTGGGCAACTACAAAAGGTGAGTGAATACTTACAAAATGTGAGTTTGAGTATGTTCATCTTTCTTTTCAATCTTTCCACCTTGAAACAACGACATCCCACAACGTTAACGAGATTTACTCACGCTTAAATACACCTTAGTGGAATATATTAATTTAGAAATCCATTTCACATTTGCAAATCACATAAGTGGATTGTGCTCTTAAATGATGACGTTTAACCACCTGAGTGTTCAGATAACTTACTGAATCTGATTGAGCCCTTGGAATTCAAGTCTTTTCAGTACTTTCAGATTCCCTGATCTTAACAATTGAAGAAATTCTGTCGAGTGGCACCTGTTATTAAACCCAAAGCCCCTTCTAACCCAATTTGTTCCCGAAAGGAAACTGAACACTAAAAGATTTCAGTCTTCATTTTCAGTAGACAACTATCAAATATTAGCTACATTTGAGAGGATTGCGCCTGGAAATGTACTATTTCCAAACATTGGCATGGGTGCTCCTGAAGATTTTTGTGAACGTTCTGAAAGCGAGAAATATATGCCAACATCAGGAGAAAATCCTGCCTGTTTCTTTATTGATAGTTCTGGACCAGATTCTGAGGTTGGGTGATAGATTTATCATTTACCATTGTGGCACATTTTCCTCCACCCCAATGACAAGGAGGAACATCTGACATATCTCCAGATTCAGAGTTCTCCACCTGGGCATATGCTTTATATATTGCACTGGGAACATTCTGTCACTGCCGCTTGCAGAACCAAAATGGATGTAGCCATCTTTTTGTCTCGCTGTGGCTGTACTATTTACAAAAAGCTTTTTGAGGTGGTATTTAGACCAAAGGCAGAACTCAGAGACAACTGTACATGCAGCAGCAACTCCCTCTTCCTTACCTGTAGACTCCGTCATGTTGCTTATTGAACCCTTGGCCATTCTGGATTTGGAGGCTGCAGGGACATCTTCACTTTTCCTCTGTCTACGTCACCCCTTGCATTATTTGGGAAAGGGAAGAAGCTCCTTGTTAGATTTTTCCGACTAACTGGGCAAAGTTTCATGGGGGCAATAAGGGGCACCGCCAATCCTTTTTTTGTTTTCTTTTTGGATGTTTTTGTGTTTGTTGATTGGGGAAATGGGACTTGGAGGAGCATGAAAAACAGAACAGAACTTGTGAGGTCTAACAGCCAAATGAATTGGCCTAGCTGGCATGAAATACACGATGTCAGTAGGTGCTATAGTCACCGCTAAACAGAGTAAGAGAGTGTGAGTCACATGTGTGAAGAGAACAAAGTGTGATCACAAACTGGTCACCAAAATCCTGGACAGCTTATTGTGAATAACCATCAAACGACCCAAGTGATCAGTCATATCATTTGGTCGTCCACACTGTGACCAGGCCGGTCTTTAGATCATCTAAACCCCATGCCACACAGTAAGTTGTTAATACTGAATCGGGGCCACAGTGCGTAGTGAACCATCAATTGTTCGCCAGTTAGTGATGGTTGAAAGTGGTGAAAAAGCAGTGCAACATAACACAAACGTGGTGAATCTAAAATAGGGTGATGTGGCAAAACTACTCTTGATTGGGAACAAGGCACATCCTCTAATTAAAAGAACAGGAACAGTGCAAAAGACAGTATGGAAAAAATGACTGTCGCTAATAGGACTGAAGGGGATGTACGACGTTACGACGCGTACCATAACAACGCGTGCTTTAACAAAGCGTCCCTTACAACACAAGTCGTTACCACGACTTGCGTTGGGGGCACGGATTGTGAATAGTATAATTTACTATTCTAACTCCAGTCCCCGTGGACACTAGGAAAGGTGTTGGAATAGTAAATATACTATTCTTAATCCTCTAGCGCCCTCCATTGCAAGTCGTGGTTACGACTTGCGTTGTAACGGACGTGTTGTGAAAGCCTTGCGGAGTAAAATCCGCGTTGTAAAGGCTGTTCCACGCTGGAGGAGCATGTCATAGAGAGACCCATGAGGCGCAAGCTTGCTTTTAGTACCATAAGGACAATGGGAAATTATTTGTCCTGTACTGTGATGGTGGAGACCTGGGACTAGGTTTCATCTTTTCCCCTGTGTGTTTTTTTTCTCCAAACTACTAATATTGTCCTTGATATGTTTTTCTGTTTGTGGCCTGGCGTAATCGTGTGCTGTAGGCAGCTAACAAAAGCGTTTATCAATTTTATTCGATTTTTCACACTTTTACTGCTGCTCTCCTGGGGCGTGTTAGGTCCCTATGGATGGACTTAGAATTCACTACACAAATGTGGCATATTTCTGTGCAGTGTATCATTGCTCTGCGTGTGTTTGTTGGCGGTTGAGATGCAGAGAGCCAGTTTCTTTTGGCTCTTCATAACTTTATCCTTCTTTGTTAAGTCATCATTAGTGCTGGGGAGATAGGTGCGTGTATGTGTGGGTGTGTGTGTTTGTTTTGGTGCCATATTAATGTCCATTTTCTGCCACTTAAAGATGTATTCTTCTGGGTGCATTATGTGTGTTACAGCTCCTTTTGGAGCTCACAAATTGTTCGTGCTTTCCCTCATTTATTTTCAATTTTTCTGCTTCTGTGTGGAGCCTGATGGTAGTAGGTAGGCCATGGATATTATTTTTAATTTTTGCAAGTCCTTCTATAGCTGTCCTGGGTAAAAGTGGTCCCATTTAATGGATTTTTACAGTCTAGCATTATAGCACAATGTTGCCTTTATTCATCATCTGTAAGATCTGGGTGGTAGAAGGAAAGTTATTTCATGGTCAGCCCTCGCTAACACCAGTTAGCGACAGCTAGTAGGAGATAGCGACCATCTTGGGCCCCGCTTTGCATGTCAGTGATATTTATCACTAATGACATGCAAAGTGGGCGTGCCAATATGTTAGCGACTGGAAACAGTCGCTAACATCGCTATCTCCTATTACCAACTTTTGGAGATATTCGAGCTAAGCGCGATAATCTCCAAAAGCTAACACCTGCCCCATAGCAGTTCTTAGCCATGTTATCCAATGGTAGGTGGATAACATGGCTAAGAGCATTAGCTCGGTAATGCATGAATATCGCTGACTTTTCAGTGATATTCATGCATTTTTGCCGATTTTTATCACTTAGGAGATAAACCTTGATAATAGCAAGGTTCCTAAGCGATAAAAATCGCCACAGCTCGGCGATAAAAATATTGCCGCTAAGCCAACATAGCGATAATTATCGCTAGTTGTTGGTAATATGCCCCTGAATGTTCATAATGCTTGTTGAGGCCCTTTCTTGATAGCTTGAGGAAATACTAACTCATTCCAGTAGCCACTGTGCCAGACTGCACTTACTAGAGGACATGAAATGTGCCAAGTGTCGCCTTAAGAGGGTCACGGCAGGAAAAAACACAAAAGGTAAGAAACATCTTGTAGCTCCTGATTGAAAATGAAGATTACTCCAGAAGTTATTAGCAATGCACTAAACTCAGCCTGACACCAGAGAAAAAACAAGCATTTGCAATGCAATAGGTCTCGCATTAGGAAAGTTTGAGCTATTGGTATTGTAAATGACACATTTTTTATTTATGTTTTGTTTTTGAAAATAGAGAAATTAATAGCTTTGTCATTTACAATGCCAATAGTTATAACTTTCGCAAATGTGACACCTATAGCATTTGTAATGCAATAAGTGTTGTATTTACATGACTTACATATATTGATATTACAAATAACAATGGCTTTTAATTTTTTTCCAATAATTAATACTTAAATAAAAGTTCTTGTAATTTATAATGGCAATAGCTTAAAGTTTTGTAAATAACTTTTGTGAAGATTATGTTCAGTGTATTTTATTGTGACAAAACTCCAAGAACAGCAATGAAAGATTAACATCTTCTTGTTACATTTGTAATAAAGCTTGAAACATTGAGAGAACATATTTGAACCAGGTGTTGTTGAATGGTTGCACAGATTGATGCTGTGGTGGCGCTGAGTGATGTTGTGATGGCGAACGAGTGATGCTGTGGCGTTCAGTGATGCTGTGGTAGTGCATAGTGATGTTGTGGTACCCCTGAGTGATGCTGTGGTGGTGCAGAGTGATGCTGTATAAAGTAAAGTAAAGTCCACATTTGTAAAGCGCACAATCACCCGTAAGGGTCTCTAGGCGCTGGGGGCCGTCGGGAAGATTAAGCGAGCTATTGCCCAGAGTCACATGGTGCTGGGCTAACCTGCCGCCGGAGCCGGGGATCGAACCGTGGTCACCAGATTCCAGCGTCAGTCGCCCTGGCCGCGGCGCCACACCTCTCCCCCCTATGCTATGCTATGTTTTGTTTTGCTATCCTATGTTTTGGTTTGTTATGCTATGTTTTGCTATCCTATGCTTTGAATTGTTATGCTCTGCTGTGTTTTGGTATGCTATGCTACGTTTTGTTATGCTATGCTATGTTTTGTTCTGTTTTATTATGCTATGCTCTGTTTTGCTATGCGATGTTTTGTTATGTTATGCTATGTTTTGCTGTGTTTGGTATGCTATGTTTTGCTATGCTATTATATGTTTTGTTTTGCTATGCTATGTTTTGTTGTGTTTTGTTAAGCTATGCTATGTTTTGTTGTGTTTTGATATGTTTTGATATGCTATGTGTTGTTGTGTTTTGTTATGCTATGTTTTGTTACGTTATGCTGTTTTGTTATGTTTTGCTATGTTTTTTTTTGCTATTGGGGAGAGGAGTTGGCCTAACAGCTAGGGCGCTCGACCTCGGACCTGGGGAACTTGGTTCGAGTCTCGGTAACGACGCCAAAACCTCCTGTGATTCTGGGCAAATCACTTAATCTCCCCGTGCCTAAAATTAATGTCCTCATGTAACGTAACTGGTGCTATGTAAAGCGCTCTGATACCTGATTTGGTTCGGGTCTAGTTCGCGCTATATATAAAAAAAAAACTCTGCTATCCTATGCTTTCTTTTGTTATGCTATGCTATGTTTAGTTTTGCTATCCTATGCTTTTTTTTGTTATGCTATGCTATGTTTTATTCTGTTTTGTTTTGTTATGCTATGTTTTGTTATGCTATGTTTTGTTATGCTATGCTTTGTTTTGCTATGCAATGCTATGTTGTGTTTTGTTATGCTAGGCTATGTTTTGTTGTGTTTTGTTATGCTATGCTATGTTTTGCTATGCTATGCTTTGTTATACTATGCTATGTTTTGCTATCCTATGCTTTTTTGTTTTGCTATGCTAAGCTGTGTTTTGTTATGCTCTGCAATGTTTTGTTATACAATGCTATGCTTTGTTGTGGTATGCTATGCTTTTTATTGTTATGCTATGTTTTTGTTGTGTTTTGTTATGCTATGCTAGGCTTTGTTGTGTGTTGCTATGCTATGTTTTATTTTGTTATGCTATGTTTTGTTTTGCTATCCTATGCTTTGTGTTGTTATGCTATGCTGTGTTTTGGTATGCTATGCTATGTTTTGTTATGCTATGCTATGTTTTGCTATGCTATGTTTTGCTATCCTATGCTTTCTTTGTGATGCTATGCTATGCTGTGTTTTGTTATGCTATGTTTTGGTATGTTATGCTATGCTGGTGAGGGTGTGTACGTGTGAGTGAGGGGGTGTGAGGGTGTGTGAGGGTGAGGGAGTGTGCCGGTGAGGGTGTGTGAGGGTGAGGGTGTGTAAGGGTGAGGGTGTGATGGTGAGGGGGTGTGAGGGCGAGGTTGTGTGGGTGAGGGGGTATGAGGGTGAGGGGCTGTGAGGGTGAGGGGGTGTGAGGGGGTGTGAGGGTGAGGGGGTGAGGGTGAGGTTGTGAGGGTGAGTGAGGGGGTGTGAGGGTGTGGGGGTTTGAGGGTGAGAGGGTGTGAGAGGAGTGTGTGAGTGTGAGAGGGGGTGAGAGGGTGAGTGAGTGTGAGAGGGTGGGTGAGGGTGAGGGGGTGTGAGGGGGTGAGAGGGTAAGGGTGAGGGGGTCTGAGGGTGAGGGGGTGAGAGAGTGAGGGGGTGTAAGGGGTGTGAGGGTGAAGATGAGGGGGTGTGAGGGTGAGGATGAGGGGGTGTGAGAGTGAGGGGGTGTGAGGGTGAGGAGATGTGTGAGGGTGAGGGGGTGTGAGGGTGAGGGTGAGGGTGAGGGGGTGTGAGATCCCTGACAGTGAATGTGCTGAACCAAGACTGGGTAAGAATGGCAGCATTGCTGGTTATATAAAGTCTATTCCCTGCCACCTTCAACGCTCCTGATCTTGTCTTCTTCTTGCTACTGCACCCGATCTTAATATGAATCAAAAAATATTTTCCAGGAACATAGTGTGATGCAAAGAACGTGTCACTAAGTTTCAATGTCGACTACAGTTTTTGATTCCTAAAATACCGATTTGTTGACCCACAACACATCATTGGTATTTCACGTACCGCGCAGTGAATAGCTGGTGCCTGGTGAATGTTACCCACTATTACAATACTAAAGGATGGCTTATCCATGTTACACAGAACTTTACCTACAAGAACTCTTAACATATTTTTCAAACGTCACGCTGAGGTATTGATCAGGAATGGAGGCTTTTAAAGGTCTTTTGCAGATGTTCGAAATTACCTAACTTGCATTTGCACAAATGTAGCCTCTTTTCCAGGTTTGAGCAGTTACTAACATGTTCAGCCGTGTGTATTCTTAAACGTGCTTTTAGTACACCTCGGAATTTCCTCAGCTGTAAAACTACGCATAGTAATATTTTGTGCTTTGCACATTTATCATGGTCCAGATGAGAAAAAGTCCTATAGGGAACAATATCTTGACTGACTGCACTGAATAGACCACTGTGATGCGTCATATATGCAAAAACCCCAATAAAATCTGTTTGGAAAAAAATGGTGCGTGCCGGAACTGTTCATAAGTCTACCCGGAAGCAAGTTGCAATCACGTATACCTCAGTGTATTAGGCTGCTCCACCTGTTAATAGTGAAGCAATTATGCGTTCCTAGTAAAATAATTTCTAACTTCAAAATACGTTCGTCATTTTACAGCCAATCAGCTAATGCGCTGAACTTGCAACTAACATCACACACATGAATCTCTGCTGTAGGTGCATAAACGTGCCTTTGTCCCCCTGTCACAGCACTCCTCATACCTCATTTTGAAGCATATCACTCATCACCAGCCCATGCTTAACCCTCAAAAATATTCAGGATACTAACACGAAATACTCTATACCATCATCTGACACCCATGTATAAAAAAAGAACATTGAAGTATAGAGAATCGATCCAAGCATCCCCGCTGCCCAGCCAGAAAAGTCGTCTTTAAATGCATCCCACAGAAATTCTGCATGGCAACTGGCAGCTCACCCCAACCTGGTGAAGTAACAGTTTCCACCGTGGCTGGGGTCCTTGAAGGACTGCCCTGAGCTAGCCAGAAATGTATGTTTTTAGCATAGCATCAGCAGACACTACTCTGAGTAACAAAAGTGCTTCCAACACACGAGCCAACGTTAGAACCAAGTACTCTGCTGTATTTTATTTATTAACTTAATCCAAATGTTCTTGTAACGTGAGGGTTGTGACGTAGTTTAGAGAAGGCAGTCAGAAATATAGCATTCACACCCACAATGTTTTACCATGTTTGTGCTATATCTCTGTACATTGATCGGCCCATGTAGACAGAGCTACTGAGCTTTCCAGTTCCGTGTGGCACTACCTGCCCCAGTCCAGATTGTTTTACCTTTGGTTTTACAATGGGAAAAACAAAACAAAATGTCCCGGAATGCAAATAAAAAAAGAAAAACAGGTGGGGAATAATTGGTGTAGGTTCATCCTCTACAGTCATATGTGAGAAAAAAATAGCAATGTGTAACATGCATGACGTTAAACAGGGCTTAAAGTGCCGGGTCCTGCCGATGCTCAGCACTGGCATGTCTAAAACCAGGATGCCAAACTTCCGAGGCGTGGAACGCAGGCGAGAGAGGCGGGCTCTACTTCGATAGGCAGGAGCCTGCGAATTCCGGCAGATTCCCCGCCTCTGTAGCAGGGTAGCGGTGACGTAGCTCGTCTGGAGCGTGGCACCTTGGAGGCATAGGGAGCCCACAAGCAAGCAGGGATTCCGGGAGAAGAAAGCAGGGATTCCAGAAGTGATGCGGTTCTCGGTAGAGAGCAGGAAATGCATAACGGTGCGAGGAAGCAAGAAGAGCCCGGTGAGTGGGGGGGTGGGGCGCGTGTGTGGGTGTAACTGTGTGTGTGCGCGTGTGTAGCTGTGCGTGTGTATGTATATGTGTGGCTGTGTGGCTGTTAGCTGTGCGTGTGTATATGTGTGTCTGTGTGCGTGTGTCCCGATGCATTGTGCCTGCGTGGGTGTATGTGTGTGTGCGCATGCGTGAGTGTGGCTGTGTGTGATTGTGAGAGGCTGTAAATCTGAGGCAGGGCATGTGCACGGCGCCGTGCGCGCCCACGAGGAGAAATCGGCGCTCGTGCCCATCCCCTGTCTCATATTCCCAGAAGACTGACAACAATAGTTGTCGAGCTAGATGCATGCTACGCATGCACATTCTAGCTCGACCTAAAAAGGACAAAGCAAGTATATTCTGTAGTTAGATCCAAAAGAAATTACAACTGAAAGGGGTCAAGAATGCAAGAAAAAATAACTTCACGTCTTCACTTGGAAGTGCCTTCATAGTGACTCAATAAAGCAAAAGCCTCATTGGAAGCTCAGATAGAATCTTCAGATGAAACCGCCATCTTGGAAAAGACAGTTTTAAAGCTTGTCCATGACCCTTTTCTGAAACCCAGGGCATTGAGTTTGGGGCAGATGTATCAACATCCATGTTTGTGATTCTTAAATAGCGATTTTTTGAGAATCGCTATTTGAGAATTGCAAAAGGGATGTATTTAAAAATTTGCAATTCTTTTGCGAATTCTAAATATTCCTTAATTGCGATTAGCAAATTGCGAAATGGCAATTAAGGAATACCTTCACATTCATTTCTATAGGCCAGGAGGCTCATAGGAATGATTGGGAAGTCATTCTCAATTTGCGATTCGCAATTTGAGAATTTGCAAATTGAGAATAATTTCAAGGGTGTTAGGGTGTCATAAGGACTCCCTGATGCACCCCTGAAATGAACATGTGTGCGCATATGGCACACATACATGCCCTAAGGTTATGTATGTGCGCCACATGGCACCTTTACAAATGCCAAAAAGTGCATTTGTGAAAGAATTCCCAAATTACCACCAACTTGAAGTTGGTGGTAATTTGCAATTTCTTAATGAGAAATAGCACAACTTGGGTGCTTGATACATAGCATTTAAGGAATCGCAATTTGCAATTCCTTAAATGCTTACGCAAAATTAAGGAATCGCAAATTTTGCGACTCCTTAATTTTGCGATGCGATTTTACTTATACATCATGTTTTGCACGTTTTTTGTCGCAAATGCTGCTTTTTTGAGAATCACAGCGTTTGCGACTAAAACAACGGTTGAAACATGTGCCCACTGTAATGTTTAGGACCGCGCACAAGCAGTCTAGTTCTCCGCGCACCGGAAGGTGCGCCTGTGTGTGCTCGTGACGCAACGCGCATGAGTATAAAAATAAAGAGGGTGTGGCCTGCGAGTTAGTCCGGGACCACGCACAGACCACACCAAGTGTACCGTGTGTTCTTTCAGCCGCAGCGCCAGTTAGGCCATGCGCATGCGGTCCCAAGAACACCACACTGGCGACGAGGGTCCCTGAGCCCATGCTGTGCCTCAATCATCGCGCAGCTTCGGCGAACACGAGGGCAGTGCCGTTTTCGGCACCCGAAGAGTGGCGTTATACTTGTGTGTCCCAAGCCACGTGGCCCATCCCCGATGGTATGGCTCGGACACACAGCCCGAGCGTCTGGCATGAAACGCAGTTTCCTACCCGGTGGAAGCGCCGTGGAGAAGTCTGGGGGCATTTGATAGGCCTGCCTGGCCCCACCACGTACCGCTCTGACCGGTGAAAAGGCCGAGTACGTAACACTCGCCATCACGCCTCCACTTTGACCGATCCCAGGCTGCGGTATCTCTCTACATCAAGGAACACGGTCAGTGCAAGCGCGGAGGGGTGCATCAATTGACCAATTCAGCACAGGCCTCGCCCAACCACGCCTCTGTCCACGAGGCTGCTCCACATCAGGCCGCAGCGGTCAAGGCTATCCACCGCATAGACTATAGGCCGTGAGCCGAGCCCAGCGTCACACCTCCATGGCGTCCATACCTCCCATTGAGCCTTTTGTAGTGGACGGCGCTCCAGCGTCCCTTGCGCCCAGGTGGAAAGACTGGACAGACCGATTGCAAATATATTTTGAAGGGGCGGGCACGGCCAGAGAGCGCCGCAGGGCGCTACTGTTACATTTGGGTGGGAAAGACATCCACAGGATCTATAAAACGATCGTAGAAGCCACCCCAAAGACTTACCACACACTCCTCAATGCGCTCAATGCACACTTCGAGCCCATGGCCAGCAAGGACTACGAAAGGTTTCTTTTTCGTCAAGCAAGGCAAGAGGCAGAAGAGTCACTAGACGCATTCCATGGCAGGCTGAAAGACCTAGCCAGCACGTGTGGTTTCCGCGACGAACAAGAGGAAATACGGGGTCAAATAATTCAAGGGTGCTACCCCTCTACGTTGAGAGTCACGATCCTACAGGAGGACGGCAAACCACTTGCAGAAATCCTCAAGCTAGGGCGCTCCAAAGTACTATCACAAGCCAGAGCATCACACATGGAGGCCGCCCTTCACAGACCCGTCAAGGCGGAACAAGTTAACACGACGGAACAGGTCAACGTCGTCAAACCCAAGCCACGCCAATATGGAGGGAAAAAACAGCAAGATAAGCACAGAGAGTGTGGATACTGTGGAGGACAACCCCACCAAGCCCAAGACTGCCCAGCAAGAGGGAAGCGATGCAGCTCATGCGGGTGGATGAACCATTTCGCGGCAGTATGCAGATCCTCCAAGTCAAAGAAGGAAGCGGCCCACGCCATAAGGGAAGATCAAGACAGCGAAGATATGGACAAAGACACAAACGACTACCCCGTCCATTATGTGTTTGCCATCGATCAACCACTGCGGAAAAAGCGGCATCTCCCGAAATGTCGTATCAAGATACACCAGCAAGAAGTGAAAGTGACAATTGACACCGGGGCATCCATCGAGCTAATGGCGGCAAACGTGTATAACCAACTTAGCGCTAAACCCCCACTGCGGGCCGCAAAGATTAGAGTATTCGCATACGGACAAAAGACGCCGATTCCACTAATAGGGTGCTTCCAGACAGAACTCCAACACCAGGACCTGAAAGTCCCGACGACCATCTACATTACTAAAGAGGGCAGTGGCATGCTGATCAGCGGGCAGGCCGCAGAAGAGCTCCGGCTGATATCATTCGCCATGGCCGTGCTAACGGAAGAACTGGAGACGATCCTGGAGGAATTCGAAGACCCATTCCGAGGCATTGGGTGCCTAAAAGGAAAAGAGGTATCCCTCCACATTGATCAGTCAATTCAACCAGTAGCCCTCAGACAGTGGAGAATAGCATTTCATCTGAGGAAGAAAGTGGAGGAAGAACTCGAAGCGCTGGAGCGGCAAGGCATTATTGAAAAAGTCAGCGGACCCACCCCGTGGGTATGCCCGATTGTGGTGGCGTGAAAACCGAAGCAGCCAGGCCAAGTGCGCATATGCGTGGACATGCGCCTACCCAACGCCGCGGTCAAGAGGGAAAGACACCTGACACCCACGGTCGACGACATATTAGGGGAATTAAACGGAGCCCGCGGGTTCTCGAAAATTGGCCTCCGATCCGGATATCATCAACTACCTCTCCATCCAGATTCCAGGTACATAACCACATTCTCTACCCACGTAGGCCTCAGGCGATACCGACGCCTCAACTTCGGCATCTCCAGTGCCGCGGAAGTTTTTCAGAACACGATCAGAGAAGTCCTCAGTGGGCTCCCAGGCGTCCTAAACGTCAGTGATGACCTGCTCGTCTATGCCAACTCAATCGAGGAACATCACCAAAGGCTACGAGGCGTACTGCAGAGAATCAAGGATGCGGGTTTAACACTGCACCGCGAGAAGTGCCAATTCCTTCAGAATGAAATAAGTTTTTTTGGCTACACTTTTTCAGACCAAGGGATAGCTCCGGACCCAGACAAGGTCAGAGATGTCCAGGACGCACCGGCCGCCTCTAACATTTCTGAGATGCGGAGTTTTCTAGGCATGGTGAACTTCTGTGAGAGATTCGTGCGAGATCTGTCAAACCTCACCAGACCTCTCCGAGAGCTGACCAAGAGCACTACACCCTGGCAGTGGGGAGAAGAGCAGGAACAAGCATTCTGTGACACAAAAGTAGCCCTATCAGCGGACAAGACACTGTCGTACTTCGACCCATCCAAAGCGACAAACATAGCCGTCGATGCCAGCCCCTATGGCCTGGGGGCCGTGCTAACTCAACACCAGGGCAATGACGAGTGGGCCCCCATCGCATACGCCAGTCGCTCTCTCACGGAAACCGAGCAAAGATACTCACAGATAGAGAGGGAGGCGATTGCAATCCATTGGGCGTGAAGGCATTTCCATGTCTATGTGTATGGACACCCTTTTACAGTGTCGACGGATCACAAGCCTCTGATTCCCCTATTCCGAGGATCAGTGTCGAAACCTCCACCAAGAATCGAGAAATGGATCCTCCAACTACAAGAGTACGCCTACCAAGTGGAATACAAACCAGGGGCTACCATCCCTGCGGACTATCTATCCGGACACCCCCGCGCTGCCACCGTAGGAGAGCGGGAGGACGCAGAAGAGACAGAAGAGTAAGTGAGGGTCGTGCTGGAACGGTCGAGACCCCTACCCATGAGCTTAGAAATGATCGTCGAGGCCACCAAAAACGATGAAGTGCTGCAACTGGTGGTGAGTGCCTTACGATCCAACGACTGGCGGCCAATCCAAGCTTCACTGAACAAGCGGACACCGCAAGCCAAGACCTCGTTGGAGACACTGATGAGAGTGAGGGAAGAACTGTCAGTGGACAACCAAGGATGCCTACTGAGAGGACCGCGGATCGTGATGCCGGCCAGCCTGACCCAGCAGGCCGTGGAACTCGCCCACCGGGGACACCAGGGCATGGTGAAGACCAAGAGCAGACTCCGAGCCAAAGTGTGGTTCCCGGAGATGGACACCATGGTGGAGAGAGCAGTCCGGACATGCCAATGGTGCCAAGCAGCGGGTCAGCCTGACCGTGCACCCCAAGTGATCACCGAGGACAGCCCACAGCGACCGTGGGAATGTGTCAGCGCGGACTTCGGACACCTGCCGGATGGAAGATACATGTTGGTCATAATCGACGATTTCACCAAATACCCAGAAGTCGAAGTGGTCGAGATGCAGACGGCCAAGGAAGTCATCGCAAAATTCGAGAAGACAATAGCAACTCATGGCATTTTTGAAACTGGCAAAACTGACAGCGGTCCACCTTTTCAGGGACAGGACTTCGCTGAATACCTCCAAAGCTGGGGAATCCATCACCGGAAAATAACTCCCCGCTGGCCCTAAGCCAACGGGGAGGTGGAGCGGTTCATGCGCACGCTGAACAAGGTTGTGAGGATAGCCCACGCCGAGGCGGCACCTTTGGAAAGGGCGATCTACAGTTTCCTGCGGGAGTATCGCCTAACACCTCACCAAACCACTGAAGCAGCGCCGGGTCCTGCAAGCATGGGGCGAGAATTCAGAGAGACCATTCCTACTCATCCCGCGTGGACTTCAAGCCAAGCAGACAGGCGAATAACTATCTCCAACAGAACCCGGTCCAACGAGTACGCCAACTTCCAACGCAAAGCCAAGGACTCAGAAATCCGGGAACAGGATCGAGTATATGTGAAGGACAGATACCCGGGGAGTAAGTTCCGACTCCCCTTTGAACCCAGACCGTGGAGGGTCCTGCACCGGACTGGCACCATGGTGACTGCCCAACGAGGACCGGAAACAGTTACCCGAAACGTATCCTTCTTCTAAAAGGCCCACCCCGACACTGTCAGTCCCCAAGACTCGGAGCAGAGGGAGGAAACACCAGGCCCGCCCGGAGAACCGGACCGACATGAGAACGTGGATCAAGGTGCACCAGATGGAGACACGGAATCGAGCCCCCTGATATCCAGGACCCCCAGGCTGAGCACCCCCAGGTCTCCGGAAGATCGCCCGGACATCCGACAGTCTCCCCAGGCCACCCCCGTGAGGGTCCTCTCCCGCGGAGAAGCGGCAAGGTACAATCTACGGAGAAATCCTGCTCCATCCTCCCAGCTGGCCGATTATGTGGTGGACTGATTTTGAACGAGCCCCATCAGACTGGTAACCGGCCTCATGGCCCTGTTTTTCTTACACTGACTCTGTCATGTTTTGAACTGTGTTTCGTTTAAATAAAGGTTAGAAGGAATGTAATGTTTAGGACCGCGCACAAGCGGTCTAGTTCTCCGCGCACCGGAAGGTGGGCCTGCGTGTGCGCGTGACGCAACGCGCATGAGTATAAAAATAAAGATGGTGTGGCCGGCGAGTTAGTCTGGGACCACGCACAGACCACACCAAGTGTCCTGTGTGTTCTTTCAGCCGCAGCGCCAGTTAGGCCATGCGAATGCGGTCCCAAGAACACCACACCCACTAGTGCACAAACCAAAAGCCCTCCTTTGCACAGCACTGAATTCCATTGTCCCTCCCTCCTGTTACAGTGCTCTTTGCAGCTTTAATGTTTGCGCGTGTCTTCTAGTAACATGCTTCCTGACAGCCCTGATGCACACTGTCTTCTGTTTGCAATCTCTGTTAAGCGTTTGACACAGATTCTGGAAACGTCTCCCACAGAAATGTGAGGAAAATGTATGATTTTGGCTGAAGTTTCACATTTTAATATGGTAAGAAAAGTAAGTGAAATGAATACACACAACTCACACCAAGTTCTCCCCCCTCGGTGTCTAGTTTTCTGAAATGTTAGTTTTTTTTTAGTTTTCCAGGGATTGTGGCTTCAGAGGCTATGCTGTTTATAGTTGAGTAATGGATGACTACTGACTAAGTCAAGAATAAAGTTTCATTTCTCTCAATTGTCAACTTTCTTCCATGGGAGATTGGCTGAGCTCATGTGGGCGACTGATTTAGCTTTATCGATATCAAATATTTCCCCAATTTCACATTCCCATTCCTTTTAGAGCCACTTATATACTGCAATTTGTTGTATGTTTTGTAGCACTACAATAGGATCACAAATGTACTATTAAATGGTATTCACAAACTTACGTGCGGAGGTTCCACCTACGCCATTCTTATCTTATTTTATGCAGAGTTATCTGCCTGACTGCAGATTCTCTGCACATGTAAGAATGCATTTATAAAAACATCTTTTTATTGCAAATAACACAACAGCAGTACATTAGTGATACAATTGTCATATATATAATCAGACCAGTATGTTTACAGATGTCTTTCATCCATCAGAGAGGATACAACACCAATGATAAGTGACCCAAATAGTATGTCTAATACCTCGCTCACAGCCCTCAACAAGCTTGCCGTTGCCCCCAAATCTTTCCCCATTTCTTTGGGCAGCCTATGCTTTGGTAAATAGTACGTTCTGCCAACCAGCACCAAACTGAATCAGTCTGCCAATCTTCAACCTCTGGTAAAGCATCTATCTAAATTGTGGTTTGCCACCACTACCGCCAATGCTAGCCAAATCTTAGTGTATCTGGGACCATGCTTCTTCCCCGGAACCACTAACAGGAACCATTTTGGCTTCAAGAGGACCTCCACTCCCGTCACCTGCACCATATTTCTTCCAATTTTACCTCAATATCTCTGTGTCTCTGGGCAATCCCATATGAGATGGTATAATGTTCTTTCCTGGCCACAACCCCTATGACACCGCAATGATTCCACTCTACCCAAGCAATGCAGTAGCCTCCTGGAACAATATGTGCACTTGAGAACCTTGAACTGGATTAGATGGAAATGGGAGTTGAATGCCACCTCCCTCAGTCCCTATAGGACCTCTTTCCAGTCTTCATCTTCTATTGGACTGATATCTCCCACCCACGCAGCCCCCAGCAGCCCCTGAGAATCTGATGTAGTAGTTACCAACTTTTTTTAAATATATTAATGATATTGCCTTACCCTCCAAGGGATCTGTCAGGAGTCTATCCTCCAGTGGGGAGGCCGTGGCCAGATCTTTGCCTTCGGAAAAGTGCCCCCGGAGAGCACTCTTGACCCTTTTCCCACCCACTACGGTGCCATCAAGATAACTGCTTTTAACTAATGAAAAACAACCCCCTTGTCCCCAACATATTTCCACCACCACCCTCCCTGCTGCCCTACAAATACGGTTGTGGAATCCCCAACTACCCTACCTGCAGAGCGCCTGTCCCTCATTAAATAATATGTTAAATTTCAACTAGGGCAGACTTGACATTCTTGGACTAAAAAAGAGTCCTCTCGCCCCTCTCTGCCTCACCAATGAGCCCATCTCAGACAATTATCCACTCATGTCCCAGTGTTTCCTCCCCGCAACAATGTCCAATGTTCGGAGGAGTCTGTTTTAAAATGTCCCAATCCCAAGGCCTGTTAACACACCAGTGTTTTTTCCAGAGCTCCTTCTGGCCCAACAACCCCTTACTTCCAAGTAGCCCATTCAATTCATGCCTCCTCACCCCCTCATCTATCCGCTGGCTTGTGCTGGTGTCCTCGTAGATTGCTTGCCCAGTGAGTCACTCCCTTCAGTCTCACCTCTGGTTGCTCCTCAATTGTGTTTGGAGCTCTTGTCTTTACTCCGGCTGACTGTACTCCAACCCTACAGCCACTCCCATGCCTCCTCCGGGGTCGCGAAGTGCCAAGTTTTGCCGTCCATGATGATGCGTAATTTCACTGGGAAAATCATCATATTATTTAATGTCTCTCACTCTGGGGTCGCAGGGGGAGCCTTAGGATGCCCGCCACATGGGCAGCTTCCCAGCTGGAACCCATGCAGTGGTGCCCAACCGGGGCACCCATATTGCCAAAATTGTTGGGGGGGTTAAGGGGAAGTCTCAGGGTCTCTGCAGTCCTGGTCAGTTACCCAGCCACCAACTTGCTGAGAGCCTGCCATTTTTCTTTTAAATCTATAAAAATGGGTGCCCACCTGAGGACCTACCTACAGGTAAATTGTTGGGGGCTGCTGGGATGAGCTGCAAGGCCCCCTGCAGCCCCAGCTGGCTCCTCAGTAAGCACTCATTGTGGTGTTGGCATGAGCCGGCTGGATTTCTTTGCTCCCACCTGGGCGGAAGCAGCATTTTTCCTTTAAGGAAAATGGCTGCATTGAAAAAATAAAAATAACAGCTTTATTGACAATGCAGTTATAGACATAGTGGTCTGCTGACCCCAGCAGACCACAATCCCTGGGAGTGCCAGCCATTCCCCATGGGGTGCAAATTGCGACAGCCTCATTAATATTCATGAGGTATGCAATTTGCAACCCCATTGAGATTTGCGAACAGTTTCTCAGACACTGTTGTACTTAGCATTTTGCGACTCGCAAATTGCGGCTCGCAATTCATTGCAATCTGCAAGTCACAAAATGCTATAGTCGTACATCTGGCCCTTACATGTTGCTTTGGACTGCTAGACTCTATGCAGCCCCCAACAACATTAAAATAAAACATAAGGGAAGTAGCCAATCAAGATCATAACGATCCAGTGGCTAGGCATGTAGAAAATGTTTATTACAGTGATTCAGTAGCATAACGAAGTTTGAGGGGGCCCCTCTGCAAAGTGCGGGGAGGGGCCCCCTCTGGGCTCAATCAGGAGCTCCCTAGCTGGAGTACTGTGCTGAGGGGGCCTCCCGGAGCTCGGGGACCCCCGCACCGCAGGGGTTGTGGGGGCCTGTGTGATGCATCCGATTGACCCCACCCTGTTGAAGTTCTCTAGTATGGAGAAAATTGAGGCTGATCCTAGAGGGGGCAACAATGTCCTTACACTAAGTAGGAGGGACGCCTGTTTGATCATGGACCTTAATACCAAGTTTTCCTGTGGACTCAACTCGGATGAAAAACTTTCAGTTCACATGGGGTGATAGTACTGCTAGATGTTACCAATGTGATAATCACTTTATGTATTCATTGTTATCGCGAGATCGAAGATTAATGTATTACTGTTTTACTTTTGGTAAACACAATAGTGGACGATTAGATTTAAATTGCCCACTTGAACTTTATGTCATTTATCACATTAGGAAGGTGGCTGCACCTCAGTCGGACACAGCATTGGAGCGAGAGGGTGTTCATTTGTTTAAGGGCTGTTACGTTATGCCCACAGGGGCTTATTATTGCATAAGGTTAAAAAATTCTTGAAATGTGATTAATAATATAAGTCCAAGGGGTCGCTCACTACTTATCCTACCAGCGTGTAGCCCCAATGCGTTGTGGTCCTTGCAGTCAGCATCAGCGGATGCGCCTCTGCCTGGGTCTTGAGGAAAAAATCAGTCGCATTGGCCATCCCTGGACACGTGTTTCGAGGTTGTTGCCTCTCGTCAGCAGGGAGTAGGAATGTATAAAGGGGTGCTGCGTAGGCTGCCAAAAATATTTTCAGGTCTGGTACCGCTCGTGGCACGTAGGAGCGTAACCCGGGCTCGTCAGCCCCACCGGCTCAAGGGAGCCTGAATGTAAAAGTAAGTCCAAGGGGTCGCTCACTACTTATCCTACCAGCGTGTAGCCCCAATGCGTTGTGGTCCTTGCAGTCAGCATCAGCGGGTGCGCCTCTGCCTGGGTCTTGAGGAAAAAATCAGTCGCGTTGGCCATCCCCGGACACGTGTTTCGAGGTTGTTGCCTCTCGTCAGCAGGGAGTAGGAATGTATAAAGGGGTGCTGCGTAGGCTGCCAAAAATATTTTCAGGTCTGGTACCGCTTGTGGCACGTAGGAGCGTAACCCGGGCTCGTCAGCCCCACCGGCTCAAGGGAGCCTGAATGTAAAAGTAAGTCCAAGGGGTCGCTCACTACTTATCCTACCAGCGTGTAGCCCCAATGCGTTGTGGTCCTTGCAGTCAGCATCAGCGGGTGCGCCTCTGCCTGGGTCTTGAGGAAAAAATCAGTCGCGTTGGCCATCCCTGGACACGTGTTTCGAGGTTGTTGCCTCTCGTCAGCAGGGAGTAGGAATGTATAAAGGGGTGCTGCGTAGGCTGCCAAAAATATTTTTAGGTCTGGTACCGCTCGTGGCACGTAGAAGCGTAACCCGGGCTCGTCAGCCCCACCGGCTCAAGGGAGCCTGAATGTAAAAGTAAGTCCAAGGGGTCGCTCACTACTTATCCTACCAGCGTGTAGCCCCAATGCGTTGTGGTCCTTGCAGTCAGCATCAGTGGGTGCGCCTCTGCCTGGGTCTTGAGGAAAAAATCAGTCGCGTTGGCCATCCCTGGACACGTGTTTCGAGGTTGTTGCCTCTCGTCAGCAGGGATTAGGAATGTATAAAGGGGTGCTGCGTAGGCTGCCAAAAATATTTTCAGGTCTGGTACCGCTCGTGGCACGTAGGAGCGTAACCCGGGCTCGTCAGCCCCACCGGCTCAAGGGAGCCTGAATGTAAAAGTAAGTCCAAGGGGTCGCTCACTACTTATCCTACCAGCGTGTAGCCCCAATGCGTTGTGGTCCTTGCAGTCAGCATCAGCGGGTGCGCCTCTGCCTGGGTCTTGAGGAAAAAATCAGTCGCGTTGGCCATCCCTGGACACGTGTTTCGAGGTCGTTGCCTCTCGTCAGCAGGGAGTAGGAATGTATAAAGGGGTGCTGCGTAGGCTGCCAAAAATATTTTCAGGTCTGCTACCGCTCGTGGCACGTAGGAGCGTAACCCGGGCTCGTCAGCCCCACCGGCTCAAGGGAGCCTGAATGTAAAAGTAAGTCCAAGGGGTCGCTCACTACTTATCCTACCAGCGTGTAGCCCCAATGCGTTGTGGTCCTTGCAGTCAGCATCAGCGGGTGCGCCTCTGCCTGGGTCTTGAGGAAAAAATCAGTCGCGTTGGCCATCCCTGGACACGTGTTTCGAGGTTGTTGCCTCTCGTCAGCAGGGAGTAGGAATGTATAAAGGGGTGCTGCGTAGGCTGCCAAAAATATTTTCAGGTCTGGTACCGCTCGTGGCACGTAGGAGCGTAACCCGGGCTCGTCAGCCCCACCGGCTCAAGGGAGCCTGAATGTAAAAGTAAGTCCAAGGGGTCGCTCACTACTTATCCTACCAGCGTGTAGCCCCAATGCGTTGTGGTCCTTGCAGTCAGCATCAGCGGGTGCGCCTCTGCCTGGGTCTTGAGGAAAAAATCAGTCGCGTTGGCCATCCCTGGACACGTGTTTCGAGGTTGTTGCCTCTCGTCAGCAGGGAGTAGGAATGTATAAAGGGGTGCTGCGTAGGCTGCCAAAAATATTTTCAGGTCTGGTACCGCTCGTGGCACGTAGAAGCGTAACCCGGGCTCGTCAGCCCCACCGGCTCAAGGGAGCCTGAATGTAAAAGTAAGTCCAAGGGGTCGCTCACTACTTATCCTACCAGCGTGTAGCCCCAATGCGTTGTGGTCCTTGCAGTCAGCATCAGCGGGTGCGCCTCTGCCTGGGTCTTGAGGAAAAAATCAGTCGCGTTGGCCATCCCTGGACACGTGTTTTGAGGTTGTTGCCTCTCGTCAGCAGGGAGTAGGAATGTATAAAGGGGTGCTGCGTAGGCTGCCAAAAATATTTTCAGGTCTGGTACCGCTCGTGGCACGTAGGAGCGTAACCCGGGCTCGTCAGCCCCACCGGCTCAAGGGAGCCTGAATGTAAAAGTAAGTCCAAGGGGTCGCTCACTACTTATCCTACCAGCGTGTAGCCCCAATGCGTTGTGGTCCTTGCAGTCAGCATCAGCGGGTGCGCCTCTGCCTGGGTCTTGAGGAAAAAAATCAGTCGCGTTGGCCATCCCTGGACACGTGTTTCGAGGTTGTTGCCTCTCGTCAGCAGGGAGTAGGAATGTATAAAGGGGTGCTGCGTAGGCTGCCAAAAATATTTTCAGGTCTGGTACCGCTCGTGGCACGTAGGAGCGTAACCCGGGCTCGTCAGCCCCACCGGCTCAAGGGAGCCTGAATGTAAAAGTAAGTCCAAGGGGTCGCTCACTACTTATCCTACCAGCGTGTAGCCCCAATGCGTTGTGGTCCTTGCAGTCAGCATCAGCGGGTGCGCCTCTGCCTGGGTCTTGAGGAAAAAATCAGTCGCGTTGGCCATCCCTGGACACGTGTTTCGAGGTTGTTGCCTCTCGTCAGCAGGGAGTAGGAATGTATAAAGGGGTGCTGCGTAGGCTGCCAAAAATATTTTCAGGTCTGGTACCGCTCGTGGCACGTAGGAGCGTAACCCGGGCTCGTCAGCCCCACCGGCTCAAGGGAGCCTGAATGTAAAAGTAAGTCCAAGGGGTCGCTCACTACTTATCCTACCAGCGTGTAGCCCCAATGCATTGTGGTCCTTGCAGTCAGCATCAGCGGGTGCGCCTCTGCCTGGGTCTTGAGGAAAAAATCAGTCGCGTTGGCCATCCCTGGACACGTGTTTCGAGGTTGTTACCTCGAAACACGTGTAACAACCTCGAAACACGTGTGCAGGGATGGCCAACGCGACTGATTTTTTCCTCAAGACCCAGGCAGAGGCGCACCCGCTGATGCTGACTGCAAGGACCACAACGCATTGGGGCTACACGCTGGTAGGATAAGTAGTGAGCGACCCCTTGGACTTACTTTTACATTCAGGCTCCCTTGAGCCGGTGGGGCTGACGAGCCCGGGTTACGCTCCTACGTGCCACGAGCGGTACCAGACCTGAAAATATTTTTGGCAGCCTACGCAGCACCCCTTTATACATTCCTACTCCCTGCTGACGAGAGGCAACAACCTTGAAACACGTGTCCAGGGATGGCCAACGCGACTGATTTTTTCCTCAAGACCCAGGCAGAGGCGCACCCGCTGATGCTAACTGCAAGGACCACAACGCATTGGGGCTACACTCTGGTAGGATAAGTAGTGAGTGACCCCTTGGACTTACTTTTACATTCAGGCTCCCTTGAGCCGGTGGGGCTGACGAGCCCGGGTTACGCTCCTACGTGCCACGAGCGGTACCAGACCTGAAAATATTTTTGGCAGCCTACGCAGCACCCCTTTATACATTCCTACTCCCTGCTGACGAGAGGCAACAACCTCGAAACACGTGTCCAGGGATGGCCAACGCGACTGATTTTTTCCTCAAGACCCAGGCAGAGGCGCACCCGCTGATGCTGACTGCAAGGACCACAACGCATTGGGGCTACACGCTGGTAGGATAAGTAGTGAGCGACCCCTTGGACTTACTTTTACATTCAGGCTCCCTTGAGCCGGTGGGGCTGACGAGCCCGGGTTACGCTCCTACGTGCCACGAGCGGTACCAGACCTGAAAATATTTTTGGCAGCCTACGCAGCACCCCTTTATACATTCCTACTCCCTGCTGACGTGAGGCAACAACCTCGAAACACGTGTCCAGGGATGGCCAACGCGACTGATTTTTTCCTCAAGACCCAGGCAGAGGCGCACCCGCTGATGCTGACTGCAAGGACCACAACGCATTGGGGCTACACGCTGGTAGGATAAGTAGTGAGCGACCCCTTGGACTTACTTTTACATTCAGGCTCCCTTGAGCCGGTGGGGCTGACGAGCCTGGGTTACGCTCCTACGTGCCACAAGCGGTACCAGACCTAAAAATATTTTTGGCAGCCTACGCAGCACCCCTTTATACATTCCTACTCCCTGCTGACGCGAGGCAACAACCTCGAAACACGTGTCCAGGGATGGCCAACGCGACTGATTTTTTCCTCAAGACCCAGGCAGAGGAGCACTCGCTGATGCTGACTGCTAGGACCACAACGCATTGGGGCTACACGCTGGTAGGATAAGTAGTGAGCGACCCCTTGGACTTACTTTTACATTCAGGCTCCCTTGAGCCGGTGGGGCTGACGAGCCCGGGTTACGCTCCTACGTGCCACGAGCGGTACCAGACCTGAAAATATTTTTGGCAGCCTACGCAGCACCCCTTTATACATTCCTACTCCCTGCTGACGAGAGGCAACAACCTCGAAACATGTGTCCAGGGATGGCCAACGCGACTGATTTTTTCCTCAAGACCCAGGCAGAGGCGCACCCGCTGATGCTGACTGCAAGGACCACAACGCATTGGGGCTACACGCTGGTAGGATAAGTAGTGAGTGACCCCTTGGACTTACTTTTAGATTCAGGCTCCCTTGAGCCGGTGGGGCTGACGAGCCCGGGTTACGCTCCTACGTGCCACGAGCGGTACCAGACCTGAAAATATTTTTGGCAGCCTACGCAGCACCCCTTTATACATTCCTACTCCCTGCTGACGAGAGGCAACAACCTCGAAACACGTGTCCAGGGATGGCCAACGCGACTGATTTTTTCCTCAAGACCCAGGCAGAGGCGCACCCGCTGATGCTGACTGCAAGGACCACAACGCATTGGGGTTACACGCTGGTAGGATAAGTAGTGAGCGACCCCTTGGACTTACTTTTAGATTCAGGCTCCCTTGAGCCGGTGGGGCTGACGAGCCCGGGTTACGCTCCTACGTGCCACGAGCGGTACCAGACCTGAAAATATTTTTGGCAGCCTACGCAGCACCCCTTTATACATTCCTACTCCCTGCTGACGAGAGGCCACAACCTCGAAACACGTGTCCAGGGATGGCCAACGCGACTGATTTTTTCCTCAAGACCCAGGCAGAGGCGCACCCGCTGATGCTGACTGCAAGGACCACAACGCATTGGGGCTACACGCTGGTAGGATAAGTAGTGAGCGACCCCTTGGACTTACTTTTACATTCAGCCTCCCTTGAGCCGGTGGGGCTGACGAGCCCGGGTTACGCTCCTACGTGCCACGAGCGGTACCAGACCTGAAAATATTTTTGGCAGCCTACGCAGCACCCCTTTATACATTCCTACTCCCTGCTGACGAGAGGCAACAACCTCGAAACACGTGTCCAGGGATGGCCAACGCGACTGATTTTTTCCTCAAGACCCAGGCAGAGGCGCACCCGCTGATGCTGACTGCAAGGACCACAACGCATTGGGGCTACACGCTGGTAGGATAAGTAGTGAGCGACCCCTTGGACTTACTTTTACATTCAGGCTCCCTTGAGCCGGTGGGGCTGACGAGCCCGGGTTACGCTCCTACGTGCCACGAGCGGTACCAGACCTGAAAATATTTTTGGCAGCCTACGCAGCACCCCTTTATACATTCCTACTCCCTGCTGACGAGAGGCAACAACCTCGAAACACGTGTCCAGGGATGGCCAACGCGACTGATTTTTTCCTCAAGACCCAAGCAGAGGCGCACCCGCTGATGCTGACTGCAAGGACCACAACGCATTGGGGCTACACGCTGGTAGGATAAGTAGTGAGCGACCCCTTGGACTTACTTTTACATTCAGGCTCCCTTGAGCCGGTGGGGCTGACGAGCCCGGGTTACGCTCCTACGTGCCACGAGCGGTACCAGACCTGAAAATATTTTTGGCAGCCTACGCAGCACCCCTTTATACATTCCTACTCCCTGCTGACGAGAGGCAACAACCTCGAAACACGTGTCCAGGGATGGCCAACGCGACTGATTTTTTCCTCAAGACCCAGGCAGAGGCGCACCCGCTGATGCTGACTGCAAGGACCACAACGCATTGGGGCTACACGCTGGTAGGATAAGTAGTGAGCGACCCCTTGGACTTACTTTTACATTCAGGCTCCCTTGAGCCGGTGGGGCTGACGAGCCCGGGTTACGCTCCTACGTGCCACGAGCGGTACCAGACCTGAAAATATTTTTGGCAGCCTACGCAGCACCCCTTTATACATTCCTACTCCCTGCTGACGAGAGGCAACAACCTCGAAACACGTGTCCAGGGATGGCCAACGCGACTGATTTTTTCCTCAAGACCCAGGCAGAGGCGCACCCGCTGATGCTGACTGCAAGGACCACAACGCATTGGGGCTACACGCTGGTAGGATAAGTAGTGAGCGACCCCTTGGACTTACTTTTACATTCAGGCTCCCTTGAGCCGGTGGGGCTGACGAGCCCGGGTTACGCTCCTACGTGCCACGAGCGGTACCAGACCTGAAAATATTTTTGGCAGCCTACGCAGCACCCCTTTATACATTCCTACTCCCTGCTGACGAGAGGCAACAACCTCGAAACACGTGTCCAGGGTTGGCCAACGCGACTGATTTTTTCCTTAAGACCAAGGCAGAGGCGCACCCGCTGATGCTGACTGCAAGGACCACAACGCATTGGGGCTACACGCTGGTAGGATAAGTAGTGAGCGACCCCTTGGACTTACTTTTACATTCAGGCTCCCTTGAGCCGGTGGGGCTGACGAGCCCGGGTTACGCTCCTACGTGCCACGAGCGGTACCAGACCTGAAAATATTTTTGGCAGCCTACGCAGCACCCCTTTATACATTCCTACTCCCTGCTGACGAGAGGCAACAACCTCGAAACACGTGTCCAGGGATGGCCAACGCGACTGATTTTTTCCTCAAGACCCAGGCAGAGGCGCACCCGCTGATGCTGACTGCAAGGACCACAACGCATTGGGTCTACACGCTGTTAGGATAAGTAGTGAGCGACCCCTTGGACTTACTTTTACATTCAGGCTCCCTTGAGCCGGTGGGGCTGACGAGCCCGGGTTACGCTCCTACGTGCCACGAGCGGTACCAGACCTGAAAATATTTTTGGCAGCCTACGCAGCACCCCTTTATACATTCCTACTCCCTGCTGACGAGAGGCAACAACCTCGAAACACGTGTCCAGGGATGGCCAACGCGACTGATTTTTTCCTCAAGACCCAGGCAGAGGCGCACCCGCTGATGCTGACTGCAAGGACCACAACGCATTGGGGCTACACGCTGGTAGGATAAGTAGTGAGCGACCCCTTGGACTTACTTTTACATTCAGGCTCCCTTGAGCCGGTGGGGCTGACGAGCCCGGGTTACGCTCCTACGTGCCACGAGCGGTACCAGACCTGAAAATATTTTTGGCAGCCTACGCAGCACCCCTTTATACATTCCTACTCCCTGCTGACGAGAGGCAACAACCTCGAAACACGTGTCCAGGGATGGCCAACGCGACTGATTTTTTCCTCAAGACCCAAGCAGAGGCGCACCCGCTGATGCTGACTGCAAGGACCACAACGCATTGGGGCTACACGCTGGTAGGATAAGTAGTGAGCGACCCCTTGGACTTACTTTTACATTCAGGCTCCCTTGAGCCGGTGGGGCTGACGAGCCCGGGTTACGCTCCTACGTGCCACGAGCGGTACCAGACCTGAAAATATTTTTGGCAGCCTACGCAGCACCCCTTTATACATTCCTACTCCCTGCTGACGAGAGGCAACAACCTCGAAACACGTGTCCAGGGATGGCCAACGCGACTGATTTTTTCCTCAAGACCCAGGCAGAGGCGCACCCGCTGATGCTGACTGCAAGGACCACAACGCATTGGGGCTACACGCTGGTAGGATAAGTAGTGAGCGACCCCTTGGACTTACTTTTACATTCAGGCTCCCTTGAGCCGGTGGGGCTGACGAGCCCGGGTTACGCTCCTACGTGCCACGAGCGGTACCAGACCTGAAAATATTTTTGGCAGCCTACGCAGCACCCCTTTATACATTCCTACTCCCTGCTGACGAGAGGCAACAACCTCGAAACACGTGTCCAGGGATGGCCAACGCGACTGATTTTTTCCTCAAGACCCAGGCAGAGGCGCACCCGCTGATGCTGACTGCAAGGACCACAACGCATTGGGGCTACACGCTGGTAGGATAAGTAGTGAGCGACCCCTTGGACTTACTTTTACATTCAGGCTCCCTTGAGCCGGTGGGGCTGACGAGCCCGGGTTACGCTCCTACGTGCCACGAGTGGTACCAGACCTGAAAATATTTTTGGCAGCCTACGCAGCACCCCTTTATACATTCCTACTCCCTGCTGACGAGAGGCAACAACCTCGAAACACGTGTCCAGGGTTGGCCAACGCGACTGATTTTTTCCTTAAGACCAAGGCAGAGGCGCACCCGCTGATGCTGACTGCAAGGACCACAACGCATTGGGGCTACACGCTGGTAGGATAAGTAGTGAGCGACCCCTTGGACTTACTTTTACATTCAGGCTCCCTTGAGCCGGTGGGGCTGACGAGCCCGGGTTACGCTCCTACGTGCCACGAGCGGTACCAGACCTGAAAATATTTTTGGCAGCCTACGCAGCACCCCTTTATACATTCCTACTCCCTGCTGACGAGAGGCAACAACCTCGAAACACGTGTCCAGGGATGGCCAACGCGACTGATTTTTTCCTCAAGACCCAGGCAGAGGCGCACCCGCTGATGCTGACTGCAAGGACCACAACGCATTGGGTCTACACGCTGTTAGGATAAGTAGTGAGCGACCCCTTGGACTTACTTTTACATTCAGGCTCCCTTGAGCCGGTGGGGCTGACGAGCCCGGGTTACGCTCCTACGTGCCACGAGCGGTACCAGACCTGAAAATATTTTTGGCAGCCTACGCAGCACCCCTTTATACATTCCTACTCCCTGCTGACGAGAGGCAACAACCTCGAAACACGTGTCCAGGGATGGCCAACGCGACTGATTTTTTCCTCAAGACCCAGGCAGAGGCGCACCCGCTGATGCTGACTGCAAGGACCACAACGCATTGGGGCTACACGCTGGTAGGATAAGTAGTGAGCGACCCCTTGGACTTACTTTGTGATTAATAATATGATACCCATGTACTACCATCATGTTTGTCCTGGTAACACTACCAAGATGTTGAGAGAATTCAATGAACACACTTCGTTGACATCATTTTATGCTCTTAATCTCATGCCCTATAAGTGCTGTAAATTTTTATACAACTTGCAAGCCAATAAGATGTTTACTATGATTGGGTGCTATTTATGCTTTATGTTTAGATACCATTCCAATATGGTGCTCATATGATCTGATTCATTCCTGTGTCCATTTCTGACTCTCTGACACATATTTGTAAGTGTTTGCACTTGAGCCAGCCAGCATGAGCAAGGATGTGGTGCCAAAACGCATCGCTGGAAACTTTCTTACAATAAAACACACTGAGAGACCGCTATTCTGAGAGCGCGGAATTTGACATGTGTACTGTGTCAATCAGGGAATTGCCAAGCGCACTATTCACCCGTGAGGGTCTCTAGGCGCTGGGGGGCGGGGGGGCTAAGCAGCTCTGTTCAGTTGAAGAGCCAGGTCTTGAGGGTCTTACTGAAGATTTTCAGACAGGGGGCACGCCTGATGTCGATGGGGAGCTGGTTTCAGGTCTTGGCCGTAATGTGGGAGAAGGCTCTTCAAACTATTCTGTGTATGCCGGTATTTATTTATAATTAAAGCCTAGTCTGCATAGGGAAAGATTTTTTTGTTTTTCAACTAACTTTGGTGCCATTTGACGAATCTTCACAAAATATTCAAAATCAGTACACCCCTCACTTGAGCTGCTGTGTTGAAAGTTTTGGGGGGATTCATCAAGCGGACCCGAGAAAAAGGGAAGTTCCAAAATGCATTATTTTCCTTGGAATTTCCCTTCGGGATATTGAACATGACTACAGCCCGAACCCCTGAATGGAATTACAGCAGATTTAGGAAAAAGGTAGCGTTTGGTCCAGAAAGTGTGCTATCTTTGTTTTTTGGTGTAAAACCGTCCAGTAGTTTTTGAGATTTTAAAAGAAAAAATTGATATATCTTGGAACACAGACCCTCCGTGGATCCACCCAAGGTGGCTCTGCAAATTCACATGCCTAAGCAAAATCCTGATTGGCTGGCTAAAACTGTACAGAAAGTTGTGGCTGCATTTTACATTTCAGGAATGGTCTCCGGGCTAAACAGTAGCATCTAAAATAAATAAAGGGGTCAGGTTGTTCTTTCCTGACCCCTTGTGCATGTTATAGATGTGGAAAAAGCATGTACAATGAGTAGCAAAATGCCAGAAAACATTTTTCTTTTGCCAAGAGTGAGGACCGTGGATCCATCGTGGGGCTCAGTGCGGTCCCTGTGTAAACCAGCAACAGATCTCTGAATCTCAACGCAAATCAAAATATATATATATATACTCACACATTCACCTTGGCACCCACATACAGACACTTGAACACCCACTGTGACACCCAAACAGATACTCTCACACCCAGTCGCACACCCAGACAGACTCTCTCACACCCACTCTGATGCCCATACAAACTCTCACATCCAGTGACACACACAGACAGACACTCTCACACCCACTCTGACACCCATACAGACACTCTTGCACTCAATTACACACAACGACACTCTCACACCCACTGTGATGCCCTTACACACACCCTCATACCCACTCACACACACAGAAATACACTCTCACCGCCACTCGTACACTGAGAGAGATGCTTTCACACACACTGACACCCATAAAAACTCTCTCATACCCACTGACACACACAGTAAGGCCCACAGTTGCTATGGAAAGTGAGCTAAGCAGTGTGGGGGAAAGTGTTCTGAAGAGACTGTACCTTCAAATGTAAAAGTAGTTTGCTTTAGAAACATTCCTTATGGGGGAGTTATTTTCTACATCAGTACTATCTTATAAAGTTAAACGACGTAGATGCAAACTTATAGTAGCATAGATTCGCAAATCTATGGTGAAGTTATATGGGGGCCGTGCTTAGAGTCACGGAGGAGTCGCGAATTCCTGGAAAAAACAACCAGATTGGGATTTTTGTCAGGAAACATGGAATGGAGTAGAGGAATTCTGACCATTTAGAAGTGTTATAACAAAAAAGAAAGATGAAAGGAAGCTTGTGATTTGTTAACTAGTGCTGCATTAGTAAGAGCACATGGTGAGGGGTAGCCAGTTTACCTGCTTTTCTATTGAGAGAGGATGCGGTTTGAAGGAGTTCAGACTGGAGATTTCAAATTGAAACAGATGTTACCAGATATAGAAATAAAACTGAGAAAACAGCAAAGAGATTTTACATGTATGCTAATTAGGATGTAGAATATAAAAGTATATTTACAAAAAAGTAATGAGTGTGTGTAAGCTGAAAGAAAATGTGTAGCTTCTTTTAGACAGTATACTAAAAGGGAAAATAGAAGGGTGCTTAGATGAGAATATTACTTAAAAATGCAGTGGGCAGGAAAGGAGAAATAGGAATTGGTATACTGAATGAATATTAATTTTATTATGCCAGTATAAATTAATGTGTTTGAAATTAGATGTGCGAGCTTGCATACAGTATGTCATTTAATAGTATGTAATTTTCATAAGCTCAAACAGTGGGCAGGCAATTACACTCCCACAACAGTGCTTATGTATCCATCACTCATATAGCCAGACAGTGACTGCCACACTCACTCACACACCAATAACATCATTCACACACCCATTTACTCACCTGTATGTCCAAGTTTGAGTACTCACTTGCCCTTAGACTCTGGGAGGACATCCACAGAATGTAATCTGCACCCCAGGATGAGTTTTAAGAGAACTACTGCAGCACTCTCGAGAAGGGAGAACCTTGTTTTTCAGTTGACCTTAGAATCAGGTCCACTAAGGTTCTGGCTCTGAGAAGGAGGGAAAGGAGTAGAGAACTGACTGGGCAAAGGTTCCGGGGGAGAAAGGAGATCCCCAGCACAGATAGAGTTCCCTACTGGATTCAATGCAGGAAGTAGTGTCTCCTCCCAAACCCAGTCCCCTGCGGACCTCAATGATAGACAGGCTGAGAGGGACCAGTGACTGAAGCTGGCCCAGGTGTCTGCAGAGGAGAGAAAAGATAAGGCTGAGAGATCCTTGGAGGAGAAAAGGGTCCTGTTGGCTCATGAAGCAACTGTCAAGGAGGTGGACTTGAATCAAAATAAGTCAAGTCAAGCAAAACTACTGTGTTCAGTGCAGAAGAAAGAGTTCATATAATCAGATAACTTGGTGCCTGACTTTAAACAGGTGACTGATATAGACAGGTTTTTCCAAGCATATGAAGTAGCTCTAGAGGTACAGACAATCTCTGAGGAGGAGTGGGGCGGTGGACGTTGGAGTATCATTCCTGGTGATGGAAATGACGCCCTAATGATCCTAGGGAAGGGGGAAGAGGTTTAGGTATCCCATCATGATGGAGGCCCTTTTTTAGTAAGTATGAATTCACCCCAGAGGATGTAGGTTGAAATACAGGGGTAGGCAGAAAGTGTGTCACCTGTCCTGGGAGGATTTTGTGGGGTAAATGTTTATTAAAAGTACTGTTGTTTTATAAGAAGCTTTTTCTAACCGTTTTATACATTTCCTTTTTTTTCCAAAGAGAAGAAGGAACTGGCTTCAGACTGTTAACAGCATGAAGGTTCAATGGGGAACTAGGAGAATAAATAATTATTTCTACTGATAGTACTTTACACATGTATGTTAATGGAACCACATTAGTTATTGCTTTGTGCTTTTGCCCACAGCTTCTTTTGGACTACTACATGTAATAAACTGTTCTATGAGAGAAAGTTCAGACTCATCTGTCTCTGTTCCAATTTTAGGTGCCTCTTTTACCCACAACAGCATATGAATATGAGGAGTATCTCTTGCTTGGTAATCTTTTTACAAAACAAAATCAGTAATTTCTCCAAGAAGTATATTTTTGTGTTGTAGATAAGGGATTGCACAGTTTCAAACATGTGCTTAAAGTACCTGCAAACATTTGAAAGATGCAAACAGCAAAGTTCTCCTGGTGTCTTGATTTTGATGTCTTTAATGTTACAGCTTATTTGTGTGAAAAAGTCATGCAAGTCATCCCATGGATATTCTGCACAGCTCAGAGTTAGCATCTAAGTTTGGGTTTGTTTTTGTACAATCATTATAATTGGTTTTTCTTCACAGTTCATTGATGATTCTTTCAATAGTACATCACTTTTGGTGTTTGAGAATAGAACCTGAGAACTGTAGAAAAGGGAAAATGCATCCGCAGATGAAAATTGTACGGTGAGAAGCATATGGCATTTCAAACAGTGAGTAAACATCTTAGGCACTCGCGACATTGTAATCCACTGTAATGGAGTAATATGAGAAACGCAGAAGAGCTAAGATACATTGTTTTGTCTTATAGTTGATGCTGTGAAATGTTTGGTATGCCCAATGGGGCACAATTTTGTCTCTGCTTTTTCCTTTTCTCTCTCTTCTAATTTTAATTGTCATTCTTCTACGGTTTACGCTATGCAAGCAAAACGGTAGCACTAAGCTGGTATTTATGTTTAAATTAGGCTTGTGTTAGGAGCTGGTTGCACCAAAAGATATTTTTTTGTGAAATTACTGCAGCTAAGAACAAGCCACTATTATGAAGTTTAATTTAAATTTAAATATGTATAACTCAATTGTATATAATAATCCTAAAATACAGTAATAATGTAATTCTACAATTCAGTAGTATTACATATCCAATACATATTTGTATACTCCAATATTGCTACCAACATTGTGGATATTGGGTAGGTCATTGTTTATGTTGCAGTGCATATTGAAATAGGAAGTGTTCTAGTGTGCAGGCGCCGTGACAAAGGCTTTGTAAGCGGAAACGCGTCTGACGCTAGAAAAGGTATTGTTCTGTTTGCTGATTAAATTATTGCAACCCTACTGGGAGTACCATTTTGTGACTTAAAGGTCGCTGAAGAACTGCGATTTATACACACCCATCCGTCGGCGTTTTACAAACATCCTCAACATTTGGGCAGCACGCCATCTGTATGTGTGGCCCTTATATATATATATATATATATATATATATATATATATATATATATATATATATATGCACCAGAGCCGTGCTTCTACACAGCGTACCTCAGCACGGCAATAACGGACACAATTCGGTTTGAAGTGCAGCAGTCGTGGATTTATTGATCAGAAGATGGTCTCTGGCAAGAGAAACACTCACTCGACGCGTTTCGGGATTTTCTCCCTTGGTCACGAGTGTTTGACCATACGATTCATTGGTTAATATAAACATGTGACATAGGTGTGAGTGAAAACAGACTCTAGAAACAGACTGTCGTATTCAAACAAAACAGAACGTTAAATTCAGTGAGTCTAAAGAATAATCAAGCAATAAAATAAAATAAAACAGATGCTTACATGCTTTTTGGGAAATGCAAATTAAATGCACTAGTGCGCTTTTCTGTTGGCATTTACTCATTGTGTGTTATGCTGGATCCCACATCCTAGTTCTAATCGAGTTAATAACAAGGGTGCTGTGACGCTTCAGTATTTACATATACAAGTGCAAAATAATTACCTCGTGCCCAAGTGGGCAAATAGACGCTCAGTACATTAAACCAAAATTAATTGGGATCAAACCCTTTCCTGCCCAAATGGGCAATTGTAACTAAATTCATAATCGATGAACCAAAGATGCCCTAATCATAACTGACAATAATTATGATAGTGCCCAAGTGGGCTTTATCAGTCCTGTAACTTATCCAATGTAATTCATTGTGCCAATCTTAATCTGAACCATATCCCTGCTTCAATTAGACATGCCTCATCTGAATAACAATAAACAAGACAAAAAGTATGTCACCTACATGAAATCATAAAAATAACATATAATCAAAAACAGTTAAAATCACATACAGCTCTGCGGCAATTCATAGTTACGGACATCTTATTCAGGCTAGCGTACCCCATAGCCCGCCACTTTTATACACACCACGAGCAGAACACAAATTTGCTGAATTTTGTAGTATTGGATTTTGTGAAGGCGGACGTGAGAGGGGGGAACAGATTGAAAGAATTACGTAGATTGGAATCTAAGCTCATCATACAGTACAGGACACTTACCCCTTTAGGTCATAACCATGATGAAGAGCTAGCCGTTCATTTAGGGTGAAGCATGTTCTAATTACAAAGCCTGAATAAGATGTCACTAGTGCATTTAATTTGCATTTCCCAAAAAGCATGCAAGCATCTGTTTTATTTTATTTTATCGCTTGATTATGCTTTAGACTCACTGAATTTAACGTTCTGTTTTGTTTGAATACGACAGTCTGTTTCTAGAGTCTGTTTTCACTCACACCTATGTCACATGTTTATATTAACCAATGAATCGTATGGTCAAACACTCGTGACCAAGGGAGAAAATCCCGAAACGCGTCGAGTGAGTGTTTCTCTTGCCAGAGACCATCTTCTGATCAATAAATCCACGACTGCTGCACTTGAAACCGAATGGTGTCCGTTATTGCCGTGCTGAGGTACGCTGTGTAGAAGCACGGCTCTGGTGCATTTTCGTAGAGGCTGCCTGCCTCATGACGGACCGCCTTCTTTAAGAGGCTGGGAGAGGCGCTGCAAACAGTTTGTTTGCGATTGGGATATATATATATATATATATATATATTTTTTTTTTTTTTTGTAGCAAGTAAATAATAACACCGCACTCTTCTCGGGTAGAATTCAACACGGTTTATTCCAGATCTAAAATACTTCCTTCACCTACGCGTTACGAACACAACTGTTCTTGATCACGTGATCAAGAACAGTTGTGTTCGAAACGCGTAGGTGAAGGAAGTATTTTAGAGCTGGAATAAACCGTGTTGAAATCTACCCGAGAAGAGTGCGGCGTTATTATTTACTTGCTACAAAATAATACACGAGCCTGGTCCTTGTCTTGTCGCCGGCACCAGCTGATAAGCTGCTCCTCCTCACGAAGGGACGTTTGCTGCCAAATATATATATATATATATATATATATATATATATATATATATATATATATATATATATATATATATATATATATATATGGGCCAACAAACCTTGAACGAGGTGGGGGGCATTGTTATTACGTACACTACTGCATACGTCTCTAAAATGCTGGAGCTACGACAAGACACAGAACATTACACCCTGGTCACATTAAATCCGACCTCCTTTCAATCAATCAATCAAGTGGCTTATAAAGGGTGATTGCTCACCCGTAAGAGTAACAATGTGCTGGCGGGTGTGGGGAGAATGCAGATCTGTTGCAAGGCACAGTGGTTCAGTTGAAGAGCCAAGTCTTGAGGTCCTTCCTGAATTAGGGCAGTGACGGTAATTGACTTAGGGGGAGAGGCAGTGTGTTCCAGGTCTTTGCTGCATGGTAGGAGAAGGATCAGTTGGGTGGAGCAGAGGTCTCTGGTGCGTGTGTGGGATGAGAGGCAGTGGTTGAGGTATGCAGGTCCCATGTCGTGTAGGGCTTTGTAGGTGTGTGTGAGGAGCTTGAAGGTGACTCATTTGTTGACTGGTAGCCAATGGAGGTCTCTCAGGTGGCTGGTGCTGTGACTATGGTGGGGGATGTTGAGGATGAGTATGGCAAGGGCATTCTGGATGCTTTGCAGTTTCTTGAGGAGTTTCGGGGTGATCCCGGTGTAGAGTGCATTGCCATAGTCACGTCTGCTGCTGATGAGTGAGTGGGTGACCGTCTTTCTGGACTCGGTGGGGATCCACTTGAAGATCTCTCGGAGCAGGCGTAGCGCGATGAGACAGCGTTGATTTAGCAGTTCATCGTGAGCGAGGAGTCCAAGATTATGCCGATATTTTGTGCATGGTCTGTGGGTGTGGGGGGAGGTACAAGATCTGCAGGCCACCAGTAGTTGTTCCAAGCAGTGGGATGGAGCCCAAGATGAGGACAGCGGTCTTCTCTGGGTTTAACTTGAGGCAGCGGCAATTTCATCCAGGTGGTGACAGCCTTCATCCTGTCATGGAATTTGTTCTTGGTGACTCTGGGCTCGTTGGTGAGGGAGAGGATCAGCTGGGTGTCGTCGCTGTAGGAGTGAGTAGGTCATGTAAATGTTGAAGAGAGTGGGGCTCAGGGAGGAGCCCCGAGACACTCTGCAGCTGATTTCTGACTTTTCCAATCTCTATGTTCGGCCAGTGAGGAAGGATAGGATCCATTCCCGGGCATTTTCACGGATCCCGGCATCGTGAAGTCTTGTGCATAGGGTAAAGTGGGAGACAATGTCGAAAGCATCTGAGAGGTCCAGGAGGATGAGGGCTGCAGTTTTGCCTCAGTCAAGGAGGGTGCAGACGTCATCTGTGGCAGTGAGGAGGGCGGTCTCTGTGCTGTGATTGCTTCTGAAACTATAATCAGTGTGGTCCAGGAACCGGTTCGCCTCGATGACCTCGCAAAGTTGGGCGTTGATTGCCTTCTCAATGACCTTGGCTGTAAAGTGGAGCAGAGAGATAGGTCTGATGTTCTTGAGGTCCTATGGGTCGGCAGAGGGTTTCTTCAGCATGTGGTTGATTTCTGTGTGTTTACAGTCTTCCAAGAATGGGGCTGAGTTGATAGAGCAGTTGATGGTGAGGCAGAGTTTGGGGCGATGGAGAAGCCGGCTCTGTTGAAGATGTGGTGTGGGCAGATTTACGAGGGTGTTCCAGAGTGGATGCTCTACATGATCTTGAGTTTGTCGTCAGTGGTGGGGGAAGTCATCTGATGGTCATCTGATGGGGGTCTGCTGGGGTCTGGTTCCGTTGGGTGTGGTGGTTGTGTGTGTCTGAACTGGGGTGGCAGAATGGGCTAAAGAACGGTGATGGATTAAACCCAGATCTGTTGACTGGGTGTGAGTGTTTGATTGGTTCAGATGCTCCGTCCATCACCACCCCTTTTGTACTGCTTTGGCCGCCATAAGTTGGCAGGGTATGCTCAGATGTGAGTCCATTGCTCACTTTGCCACTGGATTCATGCAAGCCTGGCTGAAGACGGCTGTAATGCCAGAAACCGGTCCTAGGAAGCTTGAATCCGGTCCAGGTAAGGCATGACTTGGCAGTTCGGGCTGGACTTTTCCCATGAGGCACAGGGTCAGACTGATTTGCATATGGCCATGTCTGAACTGGGGTGGCAGAATGGGCTAAAGAACGGTGATGGATTAAACCCAGATCTGTTGACTGGGTGTGAGTGTTTGATTGGTTCAGATGGCCCGTCCATCACCACCCCTTTTGTACTGAAGAATTAGCTGCAGCAGCAGTACAAGCAGATTTAGGTGACAGAAATAGGCTACAGAATGACCCGGATGCTATAATCATCCCGGTAAACGTAAGGAAAACTATAACTTTCAAACTCATAAATAATGGGGTATCATCGAGAGGTGGTAAAGTAATCTTTGTTATAGAGGCACATGAATATCGGCAAACAGAGGTATTCTATTCATGGATTCACTTTCCTCCAGCAGATGGAGGAACACACGAGTTTCACTACTACAAAATAGAGGAACCTCCCGAGGAATATGTTCCTTACGAGGACATTGAAATTCGATCAACTTACCAAGAGCAGCAGCTCTGGTTTAAAGGCGCCCCAAAAAATGAAAATCACATTACCAGGCTCGGTCCACTAGGTAGACAAGGAGCTACATGGCCGGTACTAGCCAGCTATACACCACATCCTGATATAGAAAGTATGACAGGTAGAGAACTGCTAGCACAGCTGAAACAGTTAATTAAAATACATAGACAATTAGTTCAATATGTTAGGCGGACCTTAACAGTACAACCTACTGTAAGGATTCCACAGCACACCCCTCAACAGGGGAACACAAACAAAATCACACCACAGACTATACAATCAGTCATTGGTAAAATGCCTGCCAAAAGGGAACAAATTCCGTTTTGGCTAGCACAAAAAATTACTCAAATTGAGGCTGTATTCCCTGATGTACACCTCATGAGAAACACAGGATTCTAACAATCTGTTTACCAATGTGGATTGCACCACACGTAGAGGACTGTGACACTTAGGGTACAGTCTTTGCTTTAATCTACACAAAAACACATGGTGTACCGTCCATGGCAGTGATACCAGACGTTCTGAGACAGATTCAAAATGAGTACGGTCCAGAACCGGCCTTAAATCTAGGTATGAAATTACTGAAAGATTTCAAACAGGTCTCGGCTATACTATTAGCCAACATCAAAGGTGAAGCAGCATCCGTGGCAATTCGCCAGAAGTTAAAAGAAACAGATATAGCAGACCAACCATATGACCTTGCAAGAATTATTGAAAAATCTTATGAAGAACTAGGAAGAGATAGTTTGGGAGGGAAACCATTAAAACCCCAGCTAACTAAAAATCCTGAAAAGGTATTTATTAAAAATAATCTCACTACTACTAAAAAGAAGTGGGAAAATACTAAACAGACACTTCCTAAAGAGAAATATTCTCAGTCCAGAGGAAGATCTCCCCAAAAGGGAGATAGGTCTCCCCAACGGGAACCCTCTGAAAGAAGGTATAACCTTAGAAATAGGGATACTTTAAGAAAGCCTGCTAGATATCAAGATACTGATACTCGTTCCTCTCATACCTTTCAGACTTCTACGCAGAAATCCGAGAGGAGAGGACGATAAGAACAGAAAGAGGAACGCGTGAAGTCCAAAGAAGAACCGCACGTTCCAAAAAATAAGAAAACCCAATTCACAAAAAAGAAGGTAGCAAGCATAAAGATCAGACATGCCGAGGATCTTGAGGACACAACTCAAGAACGGGGAGTGGGCCCAGACAATGCTAGACAGCGCAGCAGAAGTCACAATAGTTTGCAGGATCCTGATGGATCATCTGGAGACAGTGGGCTTGAATGAATGCATTCAGGTTGAAACTGCCGACACCAGGGTTAGTGTACCTCACAAGTTATATGAAGTAACACTCCGGATGGAGGGGGACATAACTAGAAAAATAAGGGCACTCTTTTGAGAGAAGCTCTCTAAGAGATATGACATACTTCTAGCTGAAAAAGACTGGCCACCTGAATTTGTTAGGGAGTGCCCACATGGCAAGGAAGTAATTATGCCAGCCTTCTCAAATCACATTCCTACTCATAAAAAATACACATATGCCAGAAAATGGGCTGTGGCCCAAGCTCCAGCATTATATAAAAATCATACAGGATGGGATGAGGATTCCCCTCACCATAAAATCCAGTTAAAAAATCAACCTACTGCACAAAGGCAGGATCCAGTTAAGCAAGAAGCTAAAAAACAAGTCAGGGAGATTTTAAATCAACTTGAATACCAAGGGGTGATTGAAACATGCACCTCGTCAATGAACAATCCTTTGTTTCCTGTCTCCAAACCAGACAATTCATATCGTCTAGTTTTGGATTACAGACACTTAAACTCCTGTTGCAAAACATCTGCAGTACAAAATGCACATAGTGCAGCACTGATGAATAACATCGTGCGGAAAAAATATAAAACCACATTAGACATTTCAAATAGGTTTTTCTGTCAAAACATTGCACCTGAAAGCAGGCATTTGACCGCTTTCTCAATTATGCGGACACAGCGACAATTTTGCCGTCCCCCCCAGGGATTCAAGAATAGTCCAGGGTTATTTTCAGCCAGAGTAACAGAGTTACTACAAATGTACGATGATGAGGCATTATCATATGTCGATGACATCTATCTTACAGATGATGATTTGAACGTGCACTTGAAAAGAGTGAACACCATAATACTTGGGTTTGCTTCTGAAGGGTACGAATTAAGTTTTAAGAAATCACGAATTTCCTCCCTCAACGTCCTATTCTTAGGATACGAGTTATCAAGTGAAGGCAAAAGCCTGGCAGCAAACTTTCTAGAGAAATGTGTGCTGCTCCAAACTCCAAGAACACTGAAGAACTTACAGTCAATTCTAGGTTTCCTGAATTTTGGAAGAACATATGTTCTGAATTATGCAGAAAGGGTTAAACCTCTCTACGAACTAATCAAACCTGATTTCAAACAAACTAATTGGACTAAAACGCACACAGAAATTTTGCGTTCAGTGCAAACAGACATGTTAGCAAAAACACAATTAGATACACGCGATAATACACGCAACCTTGTGATCCGAATCATCCCAGGGAGATGCGGATACACGTACCTGACTTTTAATGAAGGTGAAAAGGTACCAATAGCATACAAATTACACTTGTACACACAAGCGGAAATAAAATTCACTTCTACATAAAAAATTCTGACAGCGGTTCAAACTGCAGTAGCAAAGGAGAGAGCCCTGGCACAGGGTCAACGCATAATGATCGTTACACCTGTACCTGCCTTAGAGGCAGTGACAAAAGCAAGCATTCCCAATGCAAAAGCTTTACATCCAAGATGGATACAATGGGTTTACTCTCTTACTGCAACAGACGTTGAATACGTGTTTGACCCCTACTTAAAAACACAAGAATTCCTACAATACGAGTACAAATGTCCCCTGCCGACCGAGATTCTGCCTCTAAAACATTACGGTTGTATAATCTATACAGACGGATCAGCGCAGCCCGCATTTCAGGGTAAACAAGCCTACAGTGCTGCATGCGCGATCGTTAAAGGTCGTTGGTGCGAAGGTAAATTCAGACCTATGGTCACTAAAACTCAATCACTCGGAGACTGTACAGCTCAGCGAGCTGAACTACAAGCTTTCAAGATGGCGCTTGAAAATACTGATCACTAATTCCCCACACTAACAGTGTGCGATTCGTATTACTGCGTACAATCTTACAATGAGTATCTACAGAACTGGGTTCAAAACGGTTTCAAAGACGCAAAAGGTGGCACAATTAAGCATAAAGCGCGTTGGGAACAAATAGTTCTTTTGCAGAAAGAACTACAAAAGACTCACGTGATTCATACACTGAGTCATCAACGTGATGGCGTTCACGTTGCAGGGAATTCATTGGCTGATGGAGCCGCGAAGGCAGCTTCCGTAGCTGCGATCACTTGGTCAAAAACAAAAATAGACAGCAAAATAATGCAAGCTGTCACTGCTTCAGTCAAAGACAGTGGTAAGACACTCCCGAAAGGCTTTCCAGTAAAGTACTCATATATAACTGATGCGAATAATGTTACTTTTGCTCAATTCCCTGGAGTGGGGGATAGGGCAATTCCAAACATGGAACACAGGTTACGACTAATCTTAGCAGGACTAGTGTCTGCACACGCAGGGGTTTCCGCCACAGTATCATTATTAAAACAGAGATATTGGTGGCCGGGCATGAGGAAACAAACTAGAAATTATGTTCTAGACTGTGAAATATGCCAGAAAATAAAAGTTTCAACAGTGAAACGACCTGCACAGACGCCCCTTATTTCAGATAAACCACTCACATGCGTTTACCTGGACCACTGTGGTCCCTTAACAAGGGATGGCAACTATAAATATATCATGGTCGCAGTGGATTCCTGCACAAGATTTATTTGGATGTGGCCCCAGCGCTCGGCTGACGCCAGAACTGTTATAAAGGATTTGCAAATCTTTATCGGCACGCAGTTGGCACGCTACATTCTGACCAGGGTCCTGTGTTTAGCTCTCGAGCTTACAAGGAGGCCCTGGCTAGTCTGGGTGTTGCATTGCGGTATTCTAGTCCCTTTCATCCTGAGGGTAATGCGGTAGTGGAAAGAAAAAAACGTGACATAAAGCAATCCATAACAGCTAAGGTATTAGGTTTGGGTGATGGGTGGGTCAAACATCTAATAAGTGTCCAACGTAGTCTTAACAATCTGCCAAGAAATTCTCTGGGTGGAATCACTCCGTATGAATTACTGTTTGGTACTAGAATGTTAATCGAAGACCTCGATTGTCAAACTTCAGTGGTGGAACAAAAACCCTTTGATGTCAAAGATCGTTTGGCTGTTTTACAGGACTTAAATGAAACGAGAAGAAGTCTAAGTAACACATCACAAAAGCCAACATCCACTGAAGAAAAACCACCTGTCACAGCAAGACCTGTCTGGATTCCAAAGATTGGGGATCTAGTCAGAGAGAAGATCGCGGTGAAGAAGGAATTTAGGCATTCTTACAGAAAAGCAGTACCTGTCTTGGCAATCCAAGGAACAAGATCAGTAGAACTACCGCCCCTTGCTGGTAAAAGGGAGAACAGAGTTGTGTCCATGGACCTGGTCAAACCACAATCATGTGGCCAATAATAAGTAGTAGGCCCAGTGGACTCCCAAGAAGTAGCAGAAGACCAAATTTCGCTACTATTCAAGAGGTTCAAACTGAAAGACTTACCACCTTTGATGAACCTGCAGTGAGAAGAGAAGGACTATGCAACAAAGCCATGGAACTCGTGCCTCTTGAGCCCCAAATAACGGTTCGTCAAGAAACACCTGTCTACAATGATGTAGCCTCTGACTATACAAATATGACAAGGGAAGAAGCAGCTGCAAAGATTAATAACAATCCTGATGCAATTCCAACAATTGACAGAACTGGATCTGGCTATTTAATCAACTTTGATACATTTTCTGAGGATCCCAGTGAGCTCAAAGATGAGCCAGCAAATAAAACTTTCCAAGTAAAAATAAAAGAACTCTTTCATCAACTTGAGAAAATATATCTGGTAGGAGTACTTTTCCTCATCCTCTAGCTCATTCTGGTTTTGAGCTGGGAAAAATGATAGATGGAAAATATAATACAATGGACACAGCAAGCCAGAAAATCAGCTTGGTCCTGAAACCTCATAAATCTTCCCATCGCGAAAGAAGAGATCTGTCATCAGTGAACATCACAGCCGTTCCTATACCTGGTGGTATAGCATGGGACAAAACTGAGTATGACATCTATGGCCCAGTAGAGCTTCTGAAGATTCCGCACGAGTTCATGATCTCTTTGAGTGACTTTGTATCACCAAACACATTTTCTGATGATTGGGACTTTGAGATTATTAATAACATGATGTCAGATTTAGAGATGTCAGCTAAATTTACTGAACATGAATACTTACAATGTTCATCAGATTATGAACAAATGTATTGTTTAAATCATTATGGTCACCATTATTTGCACAAATCTGCAAACCCTAGAAATGTTTATACATATAATCAATGGGAACACTGTCCAACGCCGCCAAAAGGCAGCTCAAAAACGTTCTATGAAAAGTTTCCATACTTCACAGGGTTTAATGTTACAAATCCAGAAACGTTTTATTTAAAAAATGAGAATAAAACAGGAATGAAAACAATGTTGACCAATACTAAACAAATTTATTCTGCAAACTTTCATGCTCTGCTGTATACATTAGGTTTTGACTTTTGGAAAGACAACATCGAGACAAAAACTGTCTGGGGCACAAAAGACTGGCAGGTGCAAGGTTTAGAAGCCCTGTTCAGAGCCTACATTATACAAGAACAAATAATGTTTTTAAATGACACTGTTCAACAAACTTCTTGTCTTGGCCTAGCTAAGATAAAAGATTTAAATAAACCGTCTATACCCAAACCCACATCTGACAGTGATAATACTACAGAAGAGGAGGTAGACGTACCCTATATTTTAAAACAGAACAGAACTAATCAAGATTGGAAAAATGGTTCATCTGGCCCACAGACACTAATAACTGTCATGATAGATTGCTGAGAAAAACACAGGGGTTGACAATAACTAGGCCAGATCAAAGATACTCCCAGAGACAACATCCAGAGATAGTAACTACTTATAGTGTAGGAAAGCTATGCCTTGAGTGGCTACAGGCTACAGAAATCTACACTTCCGGAAATCAAACAACACTTATCTTTACTTAAAGAAGGCAATGATTTGCGAGATTTCCTAATGGGGCCTCGCTAACCACGGCAAAAACGTTTCATATACGCCGGTATATATGCTGCGTACAACGAAGCTTGGAAAGTGACGCAAATAGAAACTGCAGAAAAAATACGAGAAATTGATCGTATTAATTTAGAGAAAACTTTCTCTGTGGTAGACAATGGGTTAACAACTCTGTCCTCCAGAATATATTAATTGGACAGCATTGTATCATCTGCAATTGACATAATAGAGCAGAACTTGCTAATGTTACAACATGGCCAGCCTCAATTACGTTCTATAATGCAGCTGGGCTGGACGTTGCAAAATCTGCGTTCAGGCTATGTGCCATGGCGTCTAATCAACACAACGTCATTGTTTTCTGTATTTAACCTTACAGATAAACAAATATCTTTGGCACAAAAAGGAGCAGACTATACGGTGCTGAGCATTGAAAAACTGGAAAGATTACCATTAACAGTTTCTGAGAAGCCTGTCATTGAATGGATAATGCATGGCACCATTACGATACCAGTGACGATTTTCAAGTTCAAGTATTGTCTACAGCATATACCAGCGGGCCTGTATGAAAGGTTGGGTAAAGAATACATTAAGTCGACCTGGACTTTACCTTAAACACATAAATGTTGACATAAGGGAAAAAAGGTATTCCTTAGTGGTAATAATTCTATGAACTCACTAAGCGGTACACTTTTGTGCAAAGGTATTAATTTACACGGAGCCTGTGACAAATAACCTTTCATGTCAGCTGCATGGGACACCCTCCACAGTGATTGAACCAATTTTCAGGCAACTATCCAATGGCAGTTACGTTATGCTGAATGATCACAGCTGTTGTGGCATGTTGCCAGGAAAAGCTTATCTAGTTAGTGTGTCGTCCATGGTCACTTGTTGTGTGCAAGTGTTGTATCCAACGCACAAGGCAGACAGAGGGACGGACTTATGGCCTTCACTGAATATCTCTTCTATACGAATTGATACTTTAAGCAGAATGAAAGTCATTCTTTTACACAAAAATGTGCCACTGACCTCGTCTAGAGAAACGTATGATCTGCAAGTTGCAAGGTCTTCTGCAGAGATACATGCATTATTATCAACAAACTGCCCAGTACATTTTGCAGAAATGTTAAGTCTAATCTTAAACTTGTCTGATACCAGCGACATCGCACATGTATTTAAGACGATTTTTTCGGGACAGGTTAACACCATTTGAAGCAGTCCTCTGCATTTTTCCAAATTTCGTGCACTCTGTGTTCGGCGGCCTGCCTCTCATCTTGGGACTAGTAGCAGGAATTCTATTTTTATTCCTTCTGCTCCGATATGGCAAGTCCGGTCACCAGCAACACCCAGACTACCATGAAACAATGCCTCCTTGCCATGAGGTATCGTGAGAGAATTTCACAGATTCTTGACTTGGCTCGTTTAAGAAATCTGAACACAACCTGGTTTCTATCGTTCAGATCAATCTGGCAAGATTGCATCTTACCTGTTCTTCGATGCCTGCTTTCCGGACAGGAATGCGTGTTGGACATTTGTCTTAGACTTCCATCAGTACTGCCATCGGATGGTGACGCTTTGCTAGGTCCAGTAACGGCTCATGGATCGTGTTGCCCCCAACGCTGCCTATTCTGATGACAGCATTCATTGAGGTCTCACCGGCAAGTCTAACTGAGGGTGAGATACGAGAAACTACAGGCATACAGGTACCATCTACTACGGACATTGCTAATGCATCAAACGCGGACGGCGATGATTCACACTTCTGCACTTTTGATCTGCTAACTGAAGTGGTTCCACTTTCACCTACTACGGTAGACGGTTTCTTTGCCAGCCTAGACAATCTGATATTTTCTCCTGACACTCCTGAGAATAACTTTTGATTATTTCACACACCGTTCTCTGAACTCTGAAATTCGGCCTTCATTTTTCAAAACAATCTACTAATTTGAACTTTTTCCAAAATAGAACTTTTGGCACAGAGTAATCTGCTTAAAGTAGAACTATTCTTAGAGAACAAGATTTCTTTTGAAAAACTTCCTAAATGACTATATTTGGCCTAATAATCGGAACAAAAAGGTCTTTTTAAGTATGATATGGGATGGTCTTGAAAATTTATTTTTCCTTTCTGTAAAAGCTTCAGAGACATTTCATAAATATATTTGACAATGATAGATTGTATACTATGCTTCATGTCTATAAAGGCCTGCTTATTCTATACTCATTACATTAAAAAAAGCCTTTTCAAATGCAATTCTGTATGTTGTATTTTGGGTGGGATTGTATACACCTGCTTTAGATATGTTCAGTGCTTACAGGTTTAGTTTTATTGAACTTAAGATCGTGGAGTGGGTGTTGTAAATTAATCTAGGACCCTAGTGTAAATTTTCCCGATTCATGCCCTTATATAGATACGGATTATCCTATCCTTATATAGGCATAGAAATCATTACCATATTTAGACTGAGCCTCTGTAGCCCAAATACGGAATGGCTACTTCCACTATGTACCAAGAATCAGCAACAATTTCTTAGAAAAACCCTCCTTCACCAGCTAGGGACATCCCCTTGCCTGAATACTAATTTATCTAGGAAATCATGGAGTTTTCGAAGAACTAAGTCTTCTATGACGTTATTAAGTCCAATCACATGTCAAACTCGGCACCTTCATAGTATAAATATGCCTAGTTTTGCCCAAGCAGACACACAGTGGTTTGGAGCAGATCGACTAACTACTTGCCCGACTCCCTGCAGCAGCAAGTGCCAAAGGAATCCGACCCTCCAGCTGACGCACTGAGAGACTCTGTATTTTCTCCTGCCAAGCAATCCAGCTCCAGTGTTTCCAGGCTATCCTTGCGGGTTGCTGGGAAATTGAGTCCTGAGAGAGAGATATAAGACCTCCTTCATTCTAAACCAAGGTACGGAGCTGATTAGACCCGTAGAGAATTCTTGATTAGATTGGCAGAAACTACTAAACTTAGACTACTCCTCACTTACTTCTTCCCTTGTGCTAGGTTTAGGTCAGGTACACCGGGGTAGGCGTATTTTAGAAGCACCAGTTGAGTACTTTTAGCCATCATTTTATCACTGTATGTATTTTATACGTTTTAAGGCAATTTATGGCTTAGAAACCATATCATGCTTTTACAGTACTACTTTATAATACTGTTCGTATTATATACTCTGTACTTTATTACCAGTATTACGATTGTAGCAGTACATTTCTTATGCTTGAGAAAGAAGACTGTTCAATAAATACTTTTTATTGAAAACGCCCGTCTCTCTATTTTCTCAGCACCTCTGGTGAAACGAAGCATGCACGAATGACTGAGTAAAATAGCTATCGTTTCCGCGACTCTAGAGATTGATTTCTTATTCTTGGGAAACAAAGTTGTCATGTTTATGCGGTTGTCAGAAACGAATCCCCTCTTGTGAATTCGAGAACGTTTCTAGTGACCTCTGAGCTAGCTGGCACTCACAATTAAGTCTAATAGATTCGGTAGAGACCTAGTCGACCTCAGTCCTATGTCTAAGCTACAGGATTTATTGTTCCAATGCGCAGAGCCTATTGGGAATATAGGAACTACACTACAGTAGCAGTGTCGATTGAGCAGTTGATGGTGCAGCAAATCTGGAGAGTGATGGCGGTGACTGCACTGTGGTATGTGTCTGCCGGGGCTCCTGAGTGAATGCTCTTCATGGTCTAGGGAGTAGTGTTGTGCAGCGACCTGGGCAGCTGACTTCGGAGCACAAGGTTCACGGTTCGATCCCCAGCTTCGGCGGCAGCTCAGCTCAGCACCATGTGACTCTGGGCAATAGCTCACTTAATTTCTATGACGGCTCCCAGCGCCTTGAGACCCGTAAGGGGGAGTAGTTCGCGTTTTACAAATACGTATTTATGATCTTGAGTGTGGCCTCTGTGGTGAGCGGAGTCGAGCAGAGCACAGTCTGTTGGGGGGGCAGCTTGGTTGTGAGCAATGGCGGTGGGCGTGCCAACCTGGTTTAGGGTGTCGAAGTTGTCGTAGATCTTCCTGATCTTGTGGCAGAAGAAGGTGCTGAGTTTGTTGCAGAGGTCTTGGGAAGGGGGTACGTCTGTAGTCTCGCTGTTGGGCCTGGCAAACTCCTTGACGATGGCAAAGAGCTCTTTGCTATTGTGTGCATTGGCGTTGATTCTGTCTTGGAGGGGCATTTTCTTTGTGGTTTTCAGGAGAAGGTGGTGAGCGTAGATAGCGGATTTGAAGATTGAGTGGTTTTCCGGGGTTTTGTCGCTCCTGCATCCCTTCTCGAGACGTTTGCAGGTGTGTCTGGACCCGTGGAGTGCGGAGGTGAACCAACTGGATACCTTGGAGAATTGCTTGCCTCATCTTCTCTTGAGGGGTGCTACGATGTCAGCTCAGTTGGATATCCATTGTGGAGGTTGTGTGCTGCTGTGTTGGCATCCGTAGGCTGATGTAGTTGATAAGAAGTTCTTTGGTGGCCTTGGTTCAACTGTGGCTGGGTGGGCAATGATGACAGTGGTGCACAGGGTAATTTGGTGGCTTTGGCTGTGGCTGATGTTCATGCTGGCGGAGAAAAAGGGGTTGAGCTTGTGTCAGGCTGTGTGGGTTGGTGTGGTTACTAGCTGTTTGTGATTGATGTTGGTAAGGTTCTCCAGGACAAAGGCGGTGTTCTGGTCGCTGGGGGTGTCCAGGTGGTAGTTGAGATCTCGGAGTAGGATGTAGTCGGTGGATGCGAGGGCCTGGGGTGCGATGAGGTCTACAATGGAGTCGGTGCAGGGGGTTTGGGGTCCGTTGGGCTGTAGGCGAGGATGCTGCAGAGGGTGGTGTTGGGGTTGGTCTGGATCTGGAAGTGGAGGGGTTCCATGGTCATTATTAGACTGCGTTGTCAGTCAGAGCATGCTTTTGTGGACTATGGCGTTGCCTCCTCCAGGTCAGTAAGGACGGTCTTTGCGGGTGATCTTGCGGCCATCAGGGATGGCGATGGCGATGTCAGGTCTGGAGCAGGGGTTGGTCCAGATTTCTGTGAAGAAAGCGAGGTCAGGAGAGGTGGCAGCAAGGAGGTCCCAGATTTATGTGGCATGTTTGTGCAGGGTCTGCCTTGAAGAGGATGAAGTTGAGCCAGACAGGTGCGCTGTCAGACAGCTAGGTTGGAGAGGAGCTGGCGTGATGGTGTGTTTGAAGGTGAGGTTGCAGTTCCAGCAGCCGAAGGGTCCAAGAGTCTTCTTCGGTTCTGCTAGGTGGCAGGTGGCGTGTTGTCCCGGGCTAAGGGCGCCGCGGAGGATGTCCGAGAGGCACGGTCTTGTGCGCGGTCCAAAATAGAATGCTTAACATCCATGGCATTATGACATGACCTTATTTGTGAAAAACATTATCGAATCGAATCAGAAATCTCTGATACTTGCCCAGGATGGCAAGTATCTTTGGGGAACTCAAAATCCACAAAAACATTGAGGATCCTCCGTACCGCCCCATTGTTACCATGATAGGCTCTGTCACAGAGCCATTATAAAAGTACATTGACTCCATATTAAGACCTTTTGACTCCAAGATTCTATCTTATGTACTAGAAACCAGGGACATTATAAACATTGTAGAAGGCTTTAAATATGATGCAGTTAATGAAACACTGCTCACCTTGGACATTGAAACCTTCTATAGCAACATCCCTCAACATGTAGCTATAGAGGCTGCCCAATAGTTTATTGAATTTCAGGTTGAATGCTCAAAGACCTTTACTGTAGAATGTTTAAGAATTGTAATTGAGGTGAACACCTTCGAGTTCAATGGCCAGTTGTACAAACAAAGCAAAGGAGTCAGTATGGGGGCATTCTGTGTAGCCAAAATTTATAAGGCAAACTTTGAAAATACATTTATTCATTAAGCACTATTATTTGACTCAGTAATTAAGTAGTCCAGGTAAATTGATGATATTTTCTTCATTTGGACAGGGCATTCATATCTCCTTCATGAATTTGTAATCTGGCTAAATCTCTGTGATGAAAATATGCATTTTAAATCAGACTCCAGTTTTGAACAGGTTGAAGTTTTTGGACATTAACATAAAACATAATGATTGACAACTCAAGGTTGATCTATTTGTAAAGCTGACAGTGAAAAATACTAAGCCTGGGCGTAGTTTTGCTACGCAGAACTCCGCGAAGTTACAAAAAAACTCCGCAAAATTCTGCGAGTGGCAGAGTGCAGTGCGAACTGCGGTTTGTGCTGGTATTCCTGCTGCTCGGGTAGAAATTCTACCCAAGCTGCAGCTCGTGCTGCTAGTAAACTTACCGTTCGCGATCGCGAACTTACCAATCGCGATTGGAAGCAGAGAAAAAACTCTGCTGCACATCGCGAAGCGGAGTTTTCTGCACTCCGCAAACTTTGCGGAGTGCAGCGTGCATGAAACTCTGCAAACTCCACGGACGGAGCTAAGTTCACCACCCAGGCCTAAGAAATACCCTTTTGCATTTCAATAGCTTTCATCTGCAATCACAGACAAGGAGTATACCATTCGGACAGTTTTTACAGCTACAACCTAACTGTATGAATATAATGGATTATGACTACAGAGCTACTGAAATGAAACTGAAATTTATCTCTAGGAGATACCCCAAAAGATCATTATGAGAATCCTACAAAAAGGCACTGCTTTACAACGAACATCTTCTACAAAAATACCATCCTATGAAGACACCTAATAATTTGTTAGAATTTCATATCCTAAATGTAGAGAAAGAAAAGGACCAACAAATTTCCAGAGCAATGTTTGTCCATCATAGAAATAAGATCTCAAGGGAGCACCTGGTACGATCTAGAATGGCACCAGAATGCGGGTCCATACAAAAAACATAGATGGGAGCAATTCCACAATTGTCAACTTTAAGTGTATGTCTTGTAAAGCATGTGACACTGCTCTGGAAATTTCGAGTCTTACATTTAATGGGTATAATCTGTGGCTTTCATAAACATGCAAAACCAAACATTTCACATACCTCCTGATCTGCCCATGCCTTCTTGGCTATGTAGGCGAAACCTCCTGGGCATTAACCACCAGACTTACAGAACATAGATCAACTATAAGCACTAAAAAATTCACAGCACCATTGGTAAAATATTTCATAGAACATGATCACAAGCCAGAGGAAATGTACTTGATAATTCTTGAGAAAGTAGAAGTAAGACCAGGTCTTAACAGTGATGAGATCTCTGGGTCTTTTCTCTCAACACATACACTCTAGGCCTGAACACTGAAATACCTTAGGATCAAGCTATTCTTTTCAACACATATTTTAATTAATTATAAATTGACATTACTGATAGAAGATCTAGTCTTGTTGCACTGCCAGGCTTTTGCCACCTTAACACTATAGTAACCGTTGATGCATATGACAGTGTGTGTTATAGCATCAACTAAAGTTACATATTAGTTCACAATGGCCTGTGTTTCACCTCTTCTCATCAGGCTAAAATATGTCATGACATCATGGTACCATTTATGTTTTGAGAGTTTTAGGTATATAGATTAACATACAGTAGATATTTTATAGAGAAGTTAGCACCCCCCTGCTATATTCATGATTACCAGCATATTTCAGGATAATTCCATCCTCTTCAGAGACTACCTAATTGGCAATTTTAGAATTTCTATAAGTATCATCCTAATTGAATGATAGACTTCACTGCGGCTCAAATAAGTATTTACAACAGCCGCATACATTGCTTAGGCTTTGTTGTAGAATAGCCATATATGCACTATTTATGCAGCACCATGCGTATGTATATTATTCCAAGATGGCACAACCTCTAGCCTTCTCCACACAATGAAGGCGCACCAAAGGTAAGCCCGCCTGCTCGCATCTGAGTCTGGATGGGGCCAAAGGCCGTAACCCCTGCTCCTTTTCAGCAAACCCCGCAAACCTTTTCCTCTCAGGACCTTTTTACCCTCCGACCCATACCTAATGCTCACTGTCAGGTCTTTGATCTTGCTACTGGTCCCATGCCCTGCACTAACTGCCAATTTGATAGCACCCTCAACTCCCAGCAGTGGAATGTCCCTGATCACTTGGCCATGGTGGTTACACTCCATCCCCTTGCCTATGTCGATGTTGACTCTCGTCCACCCAATGAATTCCGCAGCTTCAGCTTAAACTGCTGCTCCCTTCCCAAACATCAGCTTCATCCATTTAACTTTCTTGTTGATACTGATCCAAAAGTGGTTTTTCTAACTGAAACCTGGCTTCATGACGGATCCTTGCCTGACGTGATTGCTGCACTCTCTGACAACTTTGCGATGCTGGGTATAAATAGACCCCATGCAATAGACAGTGGTATTGCCATTATTTTTAAGAAATTCTACAATTGTAAAATAGAGGAACTTCAGATGACTAATTGTGAAGTCTTGTTTTTCTCTATTCCTTTTTCCACTAAATTCACCTTCTCAGGTGTTCTTATTTATAACTCCCCTGTGCCTTCTAACAACTTGGGCTCAGTTCTTTCTGACTCACTGGGCCCCCTCATCGTATGGGTAGCAAAGTTTCCAATGCTTGGTGACGTCATCTTTCATCTTGAGGATTCCAACAACAAATCAGCACTACCTCTCATTGAAGACCTGAACACTCTTAATCTTTGGCTTCTCAGTTCCTCACCTACTCACTTAGCGGGGAACCTTTTGGACCCCATTTTTTCCAATCTATCAACCTTGTCTGTTGCACCTCCTATTGGATTCTGCCGGACTGATCACCTTGCAGTACTTTTACCATCAAATCTTCCTCGGCCCCCCTCACCCTGTTGACTTTAATGCCTAAACCTAGGAACTGGTCCAAACTTGACATGTCGGTATTTAATGAACGGCTCCTAAATAAAACTCCTATCCTCATATCCCAAACTGACTTAGATCAAATCTTGGTTCATAATTGGCTTTCGGAGGCTATTGATTCGACCCTTCCATTGATAGACAAACCTCAATACAGAATTAATCCGCCTGACCCATGGTTCACCGACTCCCTGAAACAAGACGAAAAATGCTGCAAAGTTTTAGAGAGGCAATGGAGAAAGCACTATGTGCCCCAGGCCAAGTTAGTTTACTTGGTAGCATTGGAAAAATAGCACGCTCTCTGTAGATCTGCCCGTGCCACCTTCTTTACAGAAAGGATTACAAGTTCCCAACACTTCCGTAAAACTCTGTTTAAAGTTGTGAAGGAACTTTCAGCAGTTAGTACTTTTATGCCTTCTCCCTCACCATCGCAACATCAATGTAATAAGCCAGCAACATTTTTCCTTAATAAAGTAGATTCATACACTGCCAACTTGACTTGAACATATCCCATCAAAGTAACTTTACCTTTCCTGTTACTCTAAATGTGGACCTGGCTGCAACATCTTCACAGTCCACTTTTTCTAATGAGCATCAACAAATCAGGGCTTGGCTTTCACTGGACATGGCCACACTGCAATCTTTATTGGGAACTATCTAGTCCGGCTCCCCACTTGACCCTCTTCCCCCATCGCAGCTTATGCTTCTGGATGAATCAGCCCTCATTGTGATTCTTGACCTTCTCAACACCTCTCTGAGTTCAAGTCTCGTTCCTCAGAAGTGGAAAAACGCTCTTGTTCTTCCTCTACTGAAAAAAACCAGCCTTGATACTCTCTGCTGGTCAAATTACTGTCCAACATCCCTCCTTTCAGTCTTCTCTAAGGTATTGGAAAGACACATCAATTGCCAACTCTCCTCTTTTGTTGCAATTCACAAGTTATTTCATCCCTCACTGTCTGACTTCAGGTCTGGTTACGGTACTGAATCAGCTTTGCTTGGGGTCACTGAATATCTCAGGCAGCGGCTCGATTACAGAGGTACGGCAGCTCTCATTCTGCTGGACTTGAGTGCTGCCTTTGATACAGTGTTGCATTCCATCTTGGGAGATCGTCTTGAAGCTGCTGGTATTGAGGGTGTGGCACATCTCTTTTCTAAATGATCGCTCGTTTCAAGTGTTTTCTCTTACCTCAAAGTAAAATCCTCTCGCACTATCTTCAGGAGTGCCACAGGGTTCGATATTAAGTCCTCTCCTTTTTAACCTCTATGTTCGGCCTCTCGCGGACATTGCTGAAAAGTCAGGACTGACAATTCTTTCCAATGAGGATGATACCTAGATCATCTTTTCTAGAGATAACTATAACAGTAGAATCTCAGTGTTTTCTTTTAGTTTATATTTTCACCTACCTATAACGATACTTTAAACTTTGTTTTTTTACTAAAAATACACACACACAAGCATACACACACACAAATATATATACATCGCTGCAAAACGCCTCCATCATCAAAGAAGTGGAATCAGCACTCCGTAAGTTTGCAATATGGCTTATTTATTAGGAGTTAAACATCTACGCATTTCAGCCATTACCTCACGGCCTTGTTCATGATGTCGAGCCACATATGAAGTTCTGTTTAAACACACAAAAACATCAATGCATAGACACAAACACTAAAAGAGAACAATCATTCCTCACAGTTGTAAATAGTATGAACACATAATGGAAACATGGCAACCATCTTATAACAACGGTATTCACAATGTATCTGTTCACCATAGGGAGTAGATGGAAAGTTCCATACATATTATAACCCTATACCATTTTATTTTGTCATATTAATATGCAATTTTTCATGCATTTCTTCTTATAATGTGCATAGAGTGCATAGTGTTTTCTTTAGCTGCCATTTTAACCTCATTTCCACTATTCTTCAACTATGATTTTACAAGTCAAGATTTCATTTCTTATTTTTCATTTTTAAAAGTGCTAGTGCTCAATTCTTCAAAGTGCTAGGGCTCGATTGTGCTAATAAAGTGCATTGCTAATATTTCAATAAAGTGCATGGCTGTTATTGAATATTCCCATTATAACTGGGCATAATACCCCTTAAAGAATAGAGATAAAAAAATTCTCTCCTATTCCTTCTAAATGAATCATTTTAAAAACTACCATCTTCTAAAGTGCTCTATGTATTTTCTTATTTTTAAAGAGCTAGTGCTTATTATGGTTCTTGTAGCCCTCTAATTATTCTATAAACAATACATTCTTCTCTTCCTCTTTATATTGCTTCTCCTGATGAATACATATTATGAGATTTCATTTAACATTTGTTCAGTACAGGCATGTAAATAACTCTTCATCGAAATTAAAACCATTGGGCTCATTAGTATCTAATTCTAGGATGTAATAAGTTACCAAATTCCTCAGTTCCCTTTCTCTATCTCCTCCTCTCCTTTTCTTAGGCACTTGTGCTAAACAGCTGTATGTCATAGCTGAGGGGTCACTATGGTGTTCCTTTTCAAAGTGCCTGGCTATTGGATAGCTCCTGTCCTTGTTAATTATGGCTCTCCTATGCTGTAAATTCTTTTGTGGACTGGGAGTGTGGTGCTCCCCACATATATTTTCCTACATAGGCACTTCAAAATGTACACCACAAAGCTCGATTTACATGATAAAACTCCTCTGAGCTTTACTGTTTTGTTAAATGTTGTTTTCAGAAAAGACATGTCTTGGACTTGGCCCTTTTGGCAGGTTCACCCCAAAAAGTTTTGCGTTCTCCTAGTCTTTTTCTGTAACCTGGTGTCGGCGATTTTAGGCCTCTGCGCAAATTAGCACTGTGGTCCAGTGTAAAGTGTGTGCGCTCTCTGTGTATGTGTGGTGAGATGGGCCTGCCCTCCCATAGTAATGAATGGGGGATGCGTATGTCCCTGGTATGAGAAGAGTGCAGGGGCGAGTTTAGTATGTGCAAACTCGTGAGAATAAATGCTGCGCAATGGTGCGCACAGATTTATTGTGACTGGTGGAGAAGTGCCACTTTTAGAAGTTGGCATTTCTGTGTGCAGTTTGTCTGCCTGCCTGATGTGAATTGCATGCCTGGCTTGTGATTGACAGGTGCTGGATGATGTGGGTGGCTCCAGGAGCCAAGATGGGTCTGCCCAGTGGTGAATAGGGAGATCTGCATGTAGCTTGGAGGGAGGAGTTGCAGCTGGGACCTGAATAGGGCTATTCCTTCCTTCCACAATGCTGGTTCCACCTCCTGTGGTGCGTCTGATGTCCCTGGCCTGTTCTGTGAATAGAGGAGAGGAACTGAGCACAAAAAAGTGCTCCATAGCTCCCCCAAATCAGTTGCGTCTGTTTTTTCCCCCAGCCCTGTGCTGTGTCACAAAGGGAAAATGCTGTATAAAAGAAAGGGCTGTGACACCATGTAAATTGTTCAGTTCTTGGAGTGTGCTGATCCTGCTGCCAGGGCGTAGTGCTGGGGCCCAGGGGGAGGGGGCTACCATGAGGACTTGCCTCCCTGTGCCCTGCACTGCCCATTCATCCCTAAAGGACTTTTTGCTGGGAGCTTATTGCTCCATTTCTTTATCCCTAAGGACTTCAACAAAGACTTCCCTCTTAGCGCCTGGTGAACGCTGCACCGATTGCTTTGCTAGCTCCTAGGGAGCGCTGTATTTTAAATTCCCCAAGGAAGGAGGATTGCGTGGGCTTTGCAGCTCGCGGCTACCTGACGAGGAGAGGGTAATCCCAGCACAGGATTCCCCATGATGCTTCCGGGAGCGGGTGCCCACCCTGTACTGTGGTGCCTGTGATGACGGGAGCCTACCCCGTTTTATGTTTACTTTGCTCACATGTTGGTGCTCTCAGTGGGTGCCCATCCCGCTTATTTTGATATCAATTATGGGTGCCCACCCCACTGATGCCTTATCTCCTTTGCGGGTGCCCACCCCGCATTCGACAATAGAAAGATCACTGCTGCCGACCCGAGCCAGAAGTCAGGCAGCGGAATGCCTGACGTGGGGCAGGACTTCCGTTTCCCCGAGGGAAGCCCCACACCCACAGGATCGCCGGAGGGAAAAGTGCTGAGGCAGGGCATCGGGGCTCTCATGATGGAGAGAGAGCCTCGCGTAGTGAGGGAGACTCCGTCCAGGGCATCGCAGGCGCGTTGAAGTCCTGGTCCCAGGAAGAGGGACAGGGCAAAGAAAAGCACACATGAGGAGTCCCGGGACTGGGTGAAGAGGAGCACAGGAGCGGGAAACCGACGTCCGGAAGGTGGCAGAAAGCCCCGGTGAGTGAGGGCTTGCCTGCACAATGAAGTGCACGGTGGGGGCAGTATGCTAAGAATGGAGCCCCGGGAAGGAGGGAGGCTCCCCCGTTATTACTAAACGCCAGCTCTTCTACCCGCAGTCCGTGGGCGGCACAGTGGAGTGCCATGGGGGCAAAGTTGACATTTAAAAGTCCCAGTGAGGGCCTGTGTCAGTCAGAGCGGTCCCGTCTAGCAGCGGGCCGCTCCAACGTTTGGTATCGTTATTTCTATCCCTCAGGGGGCATATGTGTTTCAAGGGCCAGAGGAGCACGTTGTTGCCCCAGTTGGACAGGATTGTTTTAGGAGCCAGTGCGCTCCATGTGGCCATATTGATTTCCAGAGCGTGTGGCTGAAACGTTGGCCATAATTGTTTAGGAAGGCCCAGAGCGGCCCAGGCTTTTATTGTTTGAGCACATTGGTATAAGAGGGCACAGTGAAGCCAGGCCTCATTTTTGAGAGACACAGCTACCCAGCAAGTAGTGGGCAGCTGCACCGTTTAGGCACACAGTTCTTTGGGGGCATGCCTGAGTTAGGAGTGAGTTGCACTCCTTTGCCCCTGACATTCACAGCTGCGCAGCACTTAGTGCCAGCTGCACCGTTTAGGTTTGCGCAGTGGCGCAATTGGATTCCACTGCTTGGCAGCGTGCCCTGACTTTTGAGACACAGGGCATTTGAGCCCCTTCACTGAGATGGCCAGTTGGCCAGGGGACTGGGAGGTAAATGGCCCTAATGTGATTTGGTGCTAGGAAATGTAATTCGTGTAGTATGTTTTACGCACCCTGTGTTATACCTCTAAATGTGGTCTTTAATGATTATGAGGTTGTTTTGCATGTTCTGGTTTATGTTAGTGAGATTATGTTTCACTGTGTGATGTATGACCCTAATGTGAGTTATGCTTAGGAGGTTAGGGTCTAATGCATTTAGACTTGTGAGATGATTGCATAATGTGTTTACGCAGGTGAGGTTGGCACAGAATGTAATTTGCGCCTAATATAATACTGTGCATAATGTAGTTTATGTTACAGGCTGCTGCTAAGTACAGTGATTACCAGCGGTTACTGGTTGTACGTTTATGATCTGTTTTACTTTTACTGAGTTCGCTTTGGAGCAGTGGCACTGATACTGCTTGACCTGTCAGCGGCGTTTGACACGGTATCCCACGACTGCCTGCTGAACACACTCCTGAGTAAAGGAGTTCAATCTACAGCATTGAACTGGATTCAATCTTTCTCAAGCAATCGCACCCAGGCAGTGCATATGGGCCAGTTCCACTCAAAACCCAACCCCATCAGCTGTGGGGTCCCTTAGGGGGCTCACTGAGCCCCACTCTTTTCAATGTCTATATTTAATCTTTGGCCGACATTGGAAGGAAGTGGGGCATTGGCATCTGCTCTTATGCAGATGATACACAGCTGATGGTGGCCATGAACGAAGGGCCCGAGATAACCAAAAAAAAGCTACATGACTGCCTCTCCGAGATGGCCCAATGGATGCACAACCATTGTCTAAAACTGAACGCTGGCAAATCGGAGATTCTCCTGTTCGGTGGAGCCAAACGTATGTGCGACGCCACATGGTGGCCACCTTCACTGGGATTGGCCCCCACTCCCAAACAACACGCTAGAAATTTGGGAATCATCATGGATGACGCCATGTCCATGAAGGATCATGTCCGCTCCCTCTGGGGCAAGGGTTTTGCTATATTAAAACTGCTCGCGAGGATATTTCCCTGGATACCCTTGGACTGTAGACGCTCAGTCACACAGGCCTTACTGGTTAGCCGCCTAGACTATGGCAACGCACTATTCGATGGGATGAATGAACAACTATTCTCCCGCCTACAGGTCTTGCAAAATCAGGCCGCCAAACTGGTCTGCAATAAAGGCAAACGAGACTCGGCATCGGAACGCCTAAAAAAACGACACTGGCTCCCGATGCGCCAGAGATCTGCCTACAAACTGCTCAGCCATGCGCACAGAGCTCTACATAAAACTGACCCCACAATTCTTCAAGGGAAAATCGAGTTCTATGTTCCCAACAGGAATCTACGGTTGAGTCAATCAGCTCTAGCCAAACCCAAACGAATCTATAAAGTCAGAACAGGCGGTCGCGCCTTTTCTTACATGGCAGCCAAAAGGTGGAATGACCTACCTACCGACCTAAGACACACCACAAACTACCTTCAGTTCCAGAAAAAACTGAAAACACACCTCTTTCCCAAAACGTAACCTTTCAGCATATGCCTTCAGTAGTCCCTCTTGGTTCATAGCGCCGTGATATCCCTTGGGATGAGTGTCGCGCTCTATAAATACCGCAAATAAATAAATAAATAAAGATGGTTCTGACAGTGGTCCAGTTGGCCCTGTCAGGTGTATATAATCCCTTGTAGATATGACCCAGTGCCAGGTGACACCATGTATATTATGTGTTTACTATTCTACTGTGTTATGAGAGTACAAAGGCTATTTTTGATATAACCTTGTGTGGAGTTCCTTTTGTAGTGTACCTGGGATGTCGTTGCTGTGTGCATGCGCAAATGCTTTACACATGGCCTCCGGGATAAGCCTGAATGCTCGTGCCAAGCTTCCAAGGGGGTGAGCAGGGGTTATCTTTTGCCTGTAACTCCCTTGCCCTGACTAGAGTGGTGGTCTCTGCCTGGCTTTGGCGCAAGCCTTAGCCAACCAGAGATCCCATTATTAACAACAAGTTTTCTCCATGTTGGCATGTCTTACACTTAGAACACTTGCAAAAGCCTTTCTCTGCCTGAGCTACGTTTGTTGGGGGGCTTCCCCCACATAGTCAATTTTAACTAGATAGTCTCTTAGAGACTTTGATTTTCTATACGTGCCAGTGCTTTTCTAAAATCTGTCTCATCTTTTTGTAAATCATATTATATGTTGTTATAAATCTGTGTGTACTGCTCTGACCTCTGTTCTTATTTCACAATGTTGTCATGGATGGTTGGAACAGCACCTCTCCCCTATTCAAGTTCCGAGCTGTTATTGATGCTGTTTCCAAGGTACTGATAGAGTAGCCCCTTTCGATAAAGCGTTGTCTCTTCTCCTGCTCTACTTTATCATATTCATGAAGGGTACTACATGCTCTTCTGGCTCTAGAAAATTCCCCAAAGGGGATCCTCCTGCATGTAAAATAGTATTTCCAGCAGTAGGTTTCTGAATACTGTACTCTTCAGTTTCTCCCCTTCCACACATACTTTAATGTCTAAAAACTCTATTGATTGCTTACTCCAATGTCCAACAAAAATTCAGATTCAGGTCATTATTATTTAATTCATTGATGAATTGATCCACCTCTGTCTCTGTGCCCTGCCCCAAGATGAAGACCTCATCAATACATCTACACCAAATTATAATCTTCTCTGATGAGTGTGTAAGTATTTGGCCCCCGAGCACCAGCGCCTCCCACCAGCCAAGATGTAAATTAGCATACCTGGGGGCGAAGCAAGTGCCAATTGCTGTTCCTTGTTCTTGTTGGAACATTTCCTTTCCAAACAAGAAGATGTTTCTGGTCAGGCACAACTCCATCATTTCGAGGATCATATGATTATGGTTGGCAAATCTCAAGGGTTTCATCCTCGGAAAGTGTTCCATGGCTCTTAGTTCATCTTTGTGTCTGATGCTTGTAAAGTAGATATATCCAATGCCACAAGTACCATATCTTCCTCCCACTTGATATCATATATTTTCCTTAAAAATCAGTAGAGCCCCTCAAATATAATATATATATATATATATATATATATATATATATATATATATATATATATATATATATATATATATATATATATATATATATATATATATGTGTGTATTTCACAACTCAAACAATCAGTGGCAGAGTCTCCATAATGAGAACTGCAGTAGGGAGATTCCACCATGATTACTGAGCGTCCTCCACAAATGAGGAGGCTCTTTGTGAATCAGACCCACAGTATAATGCACTTATAAACAGCTTGCTAATGTAGAAAGTCTTTCCTAAACTAACTAAACATTTCCTTTGACTGACACATAATGCATTAGACAGTTACATTTGTAAATGCAAGAAAGAGATTGTTTGAGTTGGGAAATATATATATATGTGTGTGTGTGTGTGTGAACTAAGAGCAGAACATAAATAACACTTTTCTATATAGTTAATGCAACATCACATATTCAACATAGATGATAGCATGACACAGGTTTGTGATGCAAAAAGTGTATTCTTTTATTATGACAAAATGATGACAGTGAAAGTTAGTAACAAATAGAAATTTGGGATAAATGTCATAGTTATTTTGTGGGGTTTCCCCTGTTACACCGCCTATGTAATGCTAGTGGTGAGAATGGTTGAGACTGTGCTGGTATTGTTAGTGGTTAGTTGATGGCATTTCAGTTAAATGGTAAATGTCAGTGTTTCTTTAGGTCTTTAAATTATAACATCACGTTCACCTTTGTTTTATTCAGTATTTAATTATCATAGATATCTACCTAAGTTGTGCTGAGATATCTGCCTGTGGTCAGTGAGTAGAAAAAGTTTGGAAGGTCTTTACATTTTCTGCTTACGACCAAAGCCAGTATGGCATTGGACTTTTCCTTTTATGATCATTTCTTGTACCCTAGTAATATACAAAATATAGAAATCGAAATATACAAATGTAGAGGAGTATTTTTTTTTGACTTCTGTGGTATTTGGAGGCTGGATCTCTTCCCACATAAAAAGTTGCTAGAATGATATGATTGATCTATCCACAAACATATGATTCGGTTAATGTTCCACACCTTGGGTAATCCTGATGTGTTTCTGCATCTTTTTAATTTACCAGACCCTGTATTTTGTCACAAAAGTTCAAAGCACAGGTTACTGGGAAGGGGGGGGGGGAGGGGGGGCCATGTTGGCTGTAAAAAGTAAACAAAGGGAAGGTTTGTGTATGCTCTTTGAAGATAAAATGCACTATTACCATGCTTTAATTGATTGCTCTTTATTTTTAAAACTGTGCGCATATTTTTAAAACCTTTGTGTCGGACTTGGCACGCTTTGCAGGGTCACCACCCAAACTTTTTGTCTTCACCCTTCCAGTTTTCTGAATCCATTTTCTGCTGGCTTTGCAGGCTGTGATTCCTACCACCAAGTTCCCCAAGTATCGGATGTATGACATTACAACGCATGCTTTTACATCGCATGCTTTTACAACGCGGTTTTTACAACGCATACCATTACAAGGCATAGTGCTTTTAGGCGCTGGATAGTGAATTGTTTAATTTACTATTCCAACTCCAGTCCCCGTGGATAGTAGTGAAGGTGTTGGATAGTACATTAAACACATTCCCTATCCTAGAGCACCCCCCAGCGCAATGCGTTGTAATGGTTTGCGTTGTAAAAGTTGCGTCGTAAAGGCACTGCGTGGTAAAAGTTGCGTTGTAAAGGTTGTTTACCTATTGATCCACATGCCATCCTGGTGTGAATACGTATATCATGATCTGCCCAATAATGTGCCCAATGAACTCAATTTTCTAAAACTGGGAACTTGATTTGGCCATTTTTAAGAGCAACATTTAGCAGCCTTAGAATGCCAACAACGTCAACATTTTATTATATTTTGAAGATTAAATAATATTGCATGCACTGCAAGTAATGATTTTTGTCTTTCTTTCTAGTTACAGGCTAGGATGCAATGTGCATCTAATATCACTCGTTGTCATTTCAGAATGGCAGTGAGATGCTTCTATTCAGTGATGTTAATGCCATTCCTCGGTGGATTTCTCTGTCATGTTTTACAGCTTAATCAATTTTTCTCCACTTGTGCCCTTAAAATAAAGAACTCTCTCAATTCACACGGTAGCATGGCAAATTATTGTAAACTCCAAAATTAACCTCAAACACTTTCAGGCTGAAACCACTTGAAAAACAGATAATTAAAAACATTGTTTATAGATTCTATGAACACATTCTTTTCATAGTCAAACATCACATGACCTTTCTGATCTTGAGAAATAACCCTCCAGTTTCCTCATTTTGCTTCCTGTTAAGTAGAAGTAAATGATGGGGTGGAAAATTGGAAGTGATGGCTCAGCTTAAAATGGGAGCTTGGCATGAATGAATGAAAGGCCTGGTATTGTGTCTAGTGTGAGAGAATTTCAGAAGTGTGTGTGAATCTCCAATAAAAATACCAAGATTATTTTTGTCAGCTTCATTAGGAAAGGGAATCAGATGATTTTCTTTGTCAATAGATGCATAGATAAATTAAAAAAGACCAATTCCAGAAGCCAACATTATAATGTTACAACACATTTAATATATTTTCAAAAGTAACATTCCAACTCAAAGGTCACTCTTTCTAAGCAAACTCAAAATATTCATATTCCCTCTTTAGGTTGGAGACAAAAAAAGAAAGCACTCTTTTAGCCCTACTAAATAATAATTATTATGATAAATATTACAGTTGTATAGCAGATTCTACCATGTATCTGCTCTCTAGGCACTGCTGATAGGTTACTAATTGGTCAACTTAATGGTACTCCTTCTATTGAACTCAGAAGGATGAAAGGCTGCGTGCACCTTCCGTGATTCTAACCTTTGAGCTTCAGGTCACACATAAACATCTACACTTGATGCATTAGTCCACTGAGCTATTTTTCTGACTCCTGTGATGTCATCATTTAGTGTGCCCCAGGCTTCCTCAGCATAGTGGGATGGTGAGGGCCAATTCTGTCTATTTTGGTAACTGAGCTCATGGAGGAACCTCCCTGGCTACTGGGGCAGATACCCTCATAACCTAATTCCAGTTATAGGGGTCTCTGCCCCAGTAGTCAAGCACTCAGTAGAAGCATATGGCTTAGGTTTGGGACAGAAAGGCTTGCCTCTCTTTCAGATGCTGGGTATGATGCTTGTGTACAGAAGGCTGATTACACACGGGTTTCTAATAAATGGGGAGGTAGTGGAGCAGTAGTGCTGTTTGAAGAGATGGATCTTCAATTCTACAATACTTTTGTGAATTTCAGGACACAAGAAATTATAATGTTGATGGGGATCAGGGCAAGACAGGGAACCCAAAGCAGCCCTTGTTGCAATTTCATTGGACCCACCGTTGGTGTTGCGGGGGGGGGGAGAGGGGTGGGGTGCTAGTGTGAAGCTCTGCTACTTCACTCAACCGGCACCCAGCACTGCCTGCTGCTTTTGCAACTGGGGGCCGATATAGCAGTACTGCCACAAAACCAACCCACAGTAACAAAACCGCCCAACAGCTCCAAAACAGTCCCGCATTCTTCCAGCCCACCGGGAAACCGAGAGGTGCTCACTACAGTCAGTCCGGCCCTGATGGGGATGTTGTTGCATCTCCTCTGTGTCCAGATGAAAATGACATGCCTGCCAGACTTTTCCTTCTAGTATTTCTTCCTCTCTAGTTTGCTGTTGTTCTGGCTCCTGGTTAAGTACTGTTCATCTGAGGTAGTTATTGTTTCGACCCTGCATGCTGGGTTCCAATTCTGATGTCTTCTAATGGCTTGGCACTGTCCATCTGAGGTGATTATGGGTTTGGTCAAGGACGCGAGGTTACCATTTCTGATGATTTTTATGAAACAATTTGTCTTGAACATTATGAATGCCTGTAAATCTACTTGAACTCTTTCAAGCCTCAAATGAGAAATACTGTCATGTATATTATGCTTTAATGGTGTCGGAGTATTGCTGGGAAGATTGTTGAGCTGAGTGGCGCCTCCAACGAAGTGAGAAATGACCAGGTCTGGCACTATTATGCTGAAGTCAGTTGTGGGTAGATAGAGTTTAACTTTCTTGAGGAGAGAAGGACTACCACATGGTGGCTTATGTTTTCTTGTCAGTGGTGCCCTCTTCCACCAACCCAGGCTAGCACAAATGGTCAATCACATGGAAAAGGCAATTTGTAATTGTATTTATGTATTGTATTTATGTATTGTGTAATTTATCTAAAAAGGTGCAGAAGTCAAGTAGTGGATAGGTAGCCCGCTACATCATAGGCGAATGCTTGGTTGGTGAAATGAGGCATTGCAGTGAAGTCATGTCATGGTAACATTCTGGTGCCATGCTCTTCTCATGTCTTAGGTCACAGTGGCTCGGCACAGGTGGAATGGATTGTGAGAGATAGAACCTACACATAGCCATGCCTGCCGCAATCCTTATTTCGGATGACACAGGGTCAGAGCACATCTAGAATAAAGCGTGCAACAACGGACAGGAAGCTGCTTGGCATTCTAGTCGTTCCCTGCCTGCAGTTTCCTGTCTTTGTTTTCCTTACGTTTGCTTCCCTGCTTGGCACGAGTCGTAAAAGAAGAAGTGGGGGGATTAATCTAGTTAATCAGTATGCAAGTGACATCACGGTGCGTGACATCACTGCAACATCACAGCGGGTGACATCACAGAGTGTGACATCACAGCGCATCACATTACGGTGCATGACATAACAGCAAATGACATTACAGCATGTGACATCACAGGAAGTGCCATCACAAGAAGTAACATCAGATCATAAGCCCTCACATATATGTTTAGCAGGTCTATCATGAGAACATTAAAGCACATTTCGAGTATGCGGGTAACCCTCTTGATTTAGGTAGAGGATTCACACTTTTGTAAGCTACACATTAAATAATGTTGCCTTTGTCAGCATAAACTTCCTCTACCCATAGTGCTTTACAAGAATAAATAGTGATAAATAATTATTACAAGGCCTCCTCAGGGATAGTAAGCACAATATAAATGCTTTTTATTTTGCGTTAAGACCTACACATCTGACATTCTTACAGTGAATGCATATGTTCTAAACAGACCCTGAACAAAGTGAAAATCTGCCTCTCTTAAGCATGTGTGAAGTGTTAACAAGGTGCGAGCCTTTGTTCCCCCACAGCTGCATTTTCTTTAGGTGTGAGGCTTCTGACTGCTCCCAGCCAAGAGACTCGGAACAAAAGGAGGCCTGATGAATCCTCAAGAATTGACCTTTGTTGTGGGTTCAGCAGGAGTCTGAACTAAGAAAGCCCCACCCCCACCTGCACTTTGTTGTGATCGAGAGTAGACAACATGCAGGCGCTGCTGAATGTGTCGCGATGTTTGCTAATTACACCGGACGCATCCAGCATATTTTTCAGTGGGCCCCAACTTCTTGGCAGGGTTGACGGTGTCCATCCTCTGAAAATAGTGGGTGGACGCCATTCACCCACGTGTACCCCCGACTCGTGCCCTGCTTCCAGATCCTCCTTGTTTTTTCTGCGTTCTCGGCGCAGGGGCGGCTCTAGGCTCATGGCGGCCCTGGGCAGGGAGCATAGATAGGAGGCCCCGGAAGCGGGGGTCCGGGCAGGGCGGAGCGTGGAGGTCAGTGAAGAGGGGGGGTCAGGGTGTTTGGAAGTGGAAGAGGCCGCCATACAAATATGTATCCATCCTCAGAGGATTATTATATTAAGGATATATATTGGGATGGCGGCCCCTGGGGTTTGGTGGCCCTGTTCAGGTGCACAGCTTGCACATGCCTAAGGCCGCCCCTGCTCGGCGGCTCCTCATCTAGTTTCCTTTGTGGATGGACTCCTCTTCGTCTGCCTCATTGGATCCACTCTTGTTGGCTCATGCACTCCGGTATTTGGAAATCCTGCGGGAAAAAAAAGACACATATAAAGAATTCACGTTCTGCAAGTTTGCAGTATGTGCTCTTGCATGCTTAAAGTGAACAAACAGACACTTAACTGATTTTGCATCGTACTCTTGGATTCAACATATAGTTATGCCTCTGACGAAAAACCTATGAACAGAAAATGTAATGTGATGATTTGCTTTTTTCCTAAAGACTGAAGTAATTCACACATAGGATTTCGATTACTGTTACATGATGCTATTTTTTAAGGCTCTGTATTTTGTTTTGGACTTGGTCACTTGACTAGTACTGCGATGCATGTAGTAATGCATAGTTGTCTATATGCCTTTCTTAACTTTGTTCTATTTTTTAACATTCTAGTCATTCCTCTGAGCCTTCTTAAAGTCAAGAACAGTAAAATATCAGGTACACTGTAGACTAGGAAATATTTTCTTATACGATCTTCCCTGTTAAACTTCTACTTGATATACAACCACTCTCCTTCTTTCCTTAGATATATAAGACATCACTAGCTGACATTACAGCTACTATTAGATGGAAGAGGGTAATTGCTCAGGTATTTAGTTACATGTAAAAGACTCATATGTATTAAGGGAACTCACATGGATTAGAGGTTGTTTCTGACACATTCTTTATTTTACTTTCATGTAAGAGGAGTCTTACACCGGCCAGATAGACACTCGCAGAACAACACAGTCTTTGTGGGACATTCTTAATTTTCTCTTCCCTTCCCTACTTCCCCTTCGATCTGGGTTGGCTTTGACTATTGTTGGGCTGCCTTGGTCGTTAGGGAAGTTGGGACCTAGCATTGTGGCTTCCTCTCGCTCCTGCGGAAAATAAGGTGAGATTCTGACAAACATATAGCATTATTAAATTTGTATTCCGGACTGATCTGTTCTCTATAAAATCCTCCGATAGATGATGCTTTATATATTTGTCTTAGATTCGCAAGGTTTGACTCATAGGCATGCACAGGAGAAACGCAGCCTTCATAAGGCTCTTGAGAGGCTACTTATGAGTGACAGAGCGGTGACCCATAGGTGGGCACTGGTTACAGCATAAACACTCTTTGGGGTCTATCTAAGAGTAACAGAGGATTTGCCCACAACATGCACCATTTACAGACAGCCATAGGTGTGCCTTGCTTACAGGCAGCTATAGTCAATGCTGTAAGAGGTCTCCTAAAGAGTGACAGCTCAGTGGCCCCTGGGAATGACAGGATGCAGTCACCTATTGGAAAATAGTGTTTCCCAGGAACAACTAAGAGACATCTACAGGCGTGCAGACATAGGTGTGTCCCGTTTACAGGTAGCCAGGGCAGTAATCCACCTTAATAAAGACAACAGAATATAATTTTACCAGAATATCATGGACAAAAGGACCAAACATCGACAAGGTGCTTATGTATATCTCTCTATCTATTCATCTATCTATCTATCTATCTATCTACCTATCTATCTATCTTGTTAAGGTACATAGATGTGGAGTTAAGAATAGAAAATCTATGATTACCTCAAAGCAATCACCTGCCTGATATTTTGGTCCTCAATATTTTGGTAGTGCAATGTTTATGTCAATGATATTTTGACATATAATCACCCTAGGTTCTCACAGGGCCAAACAGTGGAGCCGCCTTTTAGCTCGGACAACCTTTACCTGAGCACGCTCCGGTGATGGTACTTTCTGGTAAGAGTGGTTGTAAAGATCAACGTGTCACCTGATAACATACTTGTCAATGTGAATCTTCTAGTTAAATGCTTGGTCCAATATGGTAAAAGTTATGCACTCTCATGGACAATCTCTCCTTAACTCAAGTTGGAAAGGGTGGGCTAGAGGTCAAGACCACTTAAAAAAAAGAAGTGTTATGAATGTTGATGGCCATTTGTTGGTAAATCAGAAGGAAATAATACATTCTGCAGGTAGATGGTACAAGGAACAATTGCTGATCTGGGGACACAAGGAGAGAGGGAAATGTCACCCCCCACATGATGCACAGGGATAATGGATGCGTCCAGCCAGTGGTCTGCTTCACCAAAACCTGTCAGCCAAATCCAAAAGACCCGGACACTCGCAGATGTGGTTGAGGGGGGAGAGGGGAGAAGGAGACCGGGACACTCTATTGAGACAGATTAGGAACGAAGCACTGGACAGAGTCACAGAGAGGCAAAGGATGCCAAAGGGAGCTCTTATGGGATAAACATCAAGCCGTGGGAGCAGAAAGTGACCAATGGGCAGATATTGAGGAGTTTGGCTCTGGTTCCCCCGATGGCCGTCACCTACCCATTCGATCGTCAGACATTGTTTCTTTTCTCGTCGCCCTGTTGTGTTTCCTACCCCCTCCCTCACCTCTTTCCTCCCTCACTCTTTATCTTCCTCCTTCTATTCCTTCCCTCGCTCCCCCTGCCTGTTTTTTCTTCCCCATACCTGAACCATGCCTTTGAAACTCATGTATCTCCAGTAACTATGTACCTGAAACTGTTGTAACTATGTTTTAAAGCAATTGTACCTCCTCATGTAAAGCGCTCTGATACCTTTGGGTTTAGTCAGCACTATATAAAACTTTCAAATAAATAAATAAAATAAATGGGTAAATTGAGGTAAGATTGAGTGCAGCAGGAAGAACCATAGGACAGGAGCACAGAATACGGACCGGGAGGGAGGGGGGAAAGGAAGTCCTGGGGATTCCCGAATGAGTATGGGACATGAGTGCAAGCACTGGCTTGTGGGGACACAATGGATCACAGGCGATTATGGAGTGGCCAAGAGAGCTCCAATGGAGCATTGACCAGGTGGGAAGGAAGAAGAAGGGTAACACCAGTGGTGGGGGGTGGAGGTTCATGCAGAGTGCAGCAAGGCGTGCGTTGGGGACGCTGAGATAAATGTTGCTCACTCCATGTTAAGCAGGAACAATGGGGGGCTTTTCATCTCCACTATATACTACGTTTAGTTGTAAGTTTGGGTGACAGACGCTCTGTATGGTTTGTTTGATGGGCAGTTTAAGGCCCAGAGTGCAGGGGAGCAGGGACGGGGGCAGTTGGGTTGGTGAAGTGTTGTTACGAAAATTTTCTGAGAAGGCGACATGGCCTATCCGTAGTCAGAAAGAGGGATACATGGTTTATAAACGCCTGAATGAGAACACATTTGGACAAAAGCTTTAGACTCCTAATTTGTAACGTCAACGGACTTGGGGACAAACTAAAATGTTGCATTGTCTTACAATATATTAAACAGCACACCCCAGACATGGTATTCCTCCAGGAATCACACCTGGTAGGCAACTCTTGTAAAGCAATGAACAGATGGGGCTATAGACTAGTGGTGCACTCTGGCTTCACCATAGGCTCCAAGGCAGTGGGCATCATATTCAAAAATTCTTTCCCGCTATCCATACAGAACACCTGGTTTGATAAGATGGGTAGATATGCTGCGGTCTCGGGGCAGTGGGAGGGGAAAACACTTACAGTAATGGCAGTCTATGTCCCACCGGGACTACAGGGTTGAACCTTCAAAGACTTAAGCACAATTTTGCTTTTGTTTCCAGACGGCTACCTCGTTGTAGGGGGTGACCGCCACTCCTCCCTGAAATTGGTTCCACGCACCGATGGCTCCCAGACTTTTAGGATGCGCTGGGCCTTGCAGAAGCGTGGAGGGCGTACCACCCTGAAAGTATTCAGCACACCTTCCATTCAGGCGCTCATAACAGTCTTTCTCGTATCGATTACATCCTTGTTCCAGTATCTCAGATAGGCAACATTCTCGAAATTAGGCACATGGCGCGGGGTATCTCTGACCACTCCCCGTATGGGCTGAGCTGGTCGTGAGTGACAAAAGGGTAGGGAGGATTGCACCAATCAACCCCTGGTACATCCGGAACCCTGTGGTCAAAAAAGCACTCCGGCAAACCATTGATAACTACTTCCTGGAAAACTAAGGGATGTGAGCTTGTCTCAAACCATAAGGGGAGCATTAAAACAGTACTGAGGGGGCAGGTACTCTCTCTAATTGCAGGAGCGCATAAAGACAAATTAAAGGACCTAACCTGTCTAGAAGAAGACATCCTCCGTTTAGAGGAAGAGAGTGGGGAGGTGGTCACACAGGATGGAATTCATGCCTTGAAGCTCATACGGGATGAATACAAATCCACTGATATGGCCAAAACATTGGGCAGGGACAAAGATGGCAGATTGTACGATTTGGGGGATAAGGCCGGGAAGTTGCTTGCCTAGTTAGATAAGAAAGAACTGGCAAGTAGACTTGTACCAGACTTATTAGATGATGTGGGTGGGACTATAATGGATCAACAGGCAATAGCCAGCGAGTTTGCTGAGCATTATAGTTCCATATATCGGGCAAGTTTCACCCTTTCGGAGACTGAAACACCAGCTCTGCTCTCGGATATACAGCATCCCACCCTGTCCACAGAGGAGAAGAATGCACTAGATAGCGACTTCACGAATGACAAAATCGCACATGCGATTAGAAAAACTCCAGTCGGGCAAATCTTTGGGCCCTAATGGTCTACCTATAGAGCTATATAAGCTGAGGCCAGATAAAATAGCCCCGTACTTATAGGCCATGTTTGAGGAGAACCGGGAGCTGGGACTGCTCCCCTTCGATCAAAGGGTCGCAACATTTGTTACTATACATAAAGAGGGTAAAACAAGCAATAGGTGCTCATCATACATGCACATTTCCTTATTAAATGTAGAGCCGAAAGTTCCAGCCCAACTGCTGGCGAGTCGCTTGGCCCAAGTAATAAGTAATTTGGTACACCCTGACCAGTTTGGCTTCATGCCCAACAAAAATACTGCACTAAACCTGAGGAGGGTGCATGTAGTGCTGGAAACACTGGATAAGATCCAAGAAGCTACAGTGGTGGTCTCGTTAGACCCCATGATGGCATTTGACACAATCGAGTGGCCATACCTGTTTACAGTTTTGAAGAAGATGGGTTTCAGACTCAGCTTTATTGGGTGGGTGTGGCTGCTTTACTGGGAACTTTGGCGCAAGTGGTAGTTAACAACAAAAAGTCAGAGGTGTTTGAGCTGGGTTGTGGGACTCGCCAGGGCTATCCCCTGTCACCCTTGCTCTTCGCCCTCTCTCTGGAGCCATTGGCAGCATGGATCTGCAAAGACCCAATAATTCGGTGCTGAAGTGAACTGAAGCATGGGAGGACAACATCCCTCTATATGCGGGCGATAGCCTTCTGTAGCTAGCCTCCCCTAAGACATCGCTTCATAGAGTGCTTAAATATTCACGAACTTTGGGAAATAATCAGGGTACACAATTAATTGGAGCAAGTCTTTAATGTACGTCCTCAGTGGAGATCCCCCTCCCCTGCCTAGGGGATCGGTGGGTTTCCAGTATCTGGGCATTTACATCACAACAAACCCCAGAACCTGTTAAGAGCGTAATGTGCTCCCCCCTACAGAGATTGAAGCGAGATGTCGCGAATTGGAAGGCGCTCCCGCTCTTGCTGCTGGGTAGGGCAGCGCTGTTTAAAATTATGTCACTGCCACGTTTTCTATATGCATTGCAGAACTTCCCAGATCTGGTCCCAGCGTGGTACTTTATGGAGATAGAGGGCATCCAACAAGAATTGCTATGGGATCGTAGTCCTTGCAAAAGCTAGTTTTGAGTTGGTATGATGGGGGATAGGCCTTCCATATGTCAAAAAATACTATTGAGCTGCCCATCTAGCTGCGTTCAATCATTGTACATACCGCCGCTGGGTTACAGAATGGATAAATGGCTACTGCGGGGTGGCAGCATGGCCCTATATTCTAAGCTCAACAAGTTTCCCCCAACAGGACCAACTAAACACTCCCTTCACGTTTGGCGCGCAGCCAGTAGAAGCCTGGGGTGGGACAGGAAACTTACGCTAGCTACTCCTTTGTGGGATAAGGAGCAGTTGGGCTCCCTGAAGACCTCAATGGGGTTTGACAAGTGGGATCTGAATGGGATCTCCAAGATTGGAGACCTATGGAAGAAGGGTGAGGTGGTAACATTTCCTTACCTACAACAGGAATACGAGGGTGCCTCTCCTCCTGGAACCTCACCGCTGGAGGATGGATTGCTCGATGGGTATTTGCCAACAAAAGTGATATCCCTGACCTACAAAAAAGTTGATTAATAACACCCTGGATCCCCTTAGACTGGTCAGTGGGCGCTGGGCAGGAGCTGGACTAGAGTTCGATGATGAGGAATGGCAAGAAGCTGCGGCCTCCCCGTGAGAGGTTGCGATCTCCTCTAGATTGCGTCTGGTTCAGCTTAAGATCCTCCACAGAGTTTATGTTTCTGGCTCACAGCTTGTCAGCATGGGCAGGGTAGATGAGGGACTCTGTAAAAGAGGGCGTGGCCAAGCAGGTACATTTATGCATATAATATGGGAATGGGGGCATATCCAGTATTATTGGAAGAGAATACATGACTGTATGGGAGAGGTTCTTGAGTCAGGAATTAGACCTGAAGCTAAAAGGTGCCTCTTAAACATGTGGGAACCCACTGACTTGAGTAGCAAAGACAAAAATGGGTAGCATTGGGGCTAATCGTGGCTAAAAGGAATGTAGCTCAGTTGTGGGGTGCTGGGGTATCGCCTAAAGTTGAAGCCTGGAAGACTGATATGTACTGGTGTACAGCCAGAGAAAAAGCTGTATATGTGGCATGGGGGTGCCCTAAAAAATGGTCCTCTATTTGGAGCAAATGGAACACCTATCGAGGCAATATATTTGTCCCACCAATTACCCCCATTTGAAGAACCTGCTACGCCTCGACCGTCGAAACCTATTATGTATCATTTGTATTGCTCATTGTCAAAGACTGCATATGTGTATTTCATTTTGACATTATCCCTCTCTTTTGTAACTATAAATGTCGATTCTCCACTGTTTAATAAAAAGAATAAATAAAAAAAAGCAGGAACAATGGAAGAGTCCAGTTATGGGATCTCTTGTCATGAACTAGATGTCAACCACAGGAGACCCTGAGAATTAAAGACGTGGCTGGAATAGGGGCGAGGAGAAGGAGCTCAAAATAAACAACTAAGGCAGATTGGGACAGAAGCACAAGACAAGTGAGGGAGGCAGAGGTGAGCTCTGAAGGAGCAAGAGCTGGAAAGGAGAATGAAGTGAGATACGAGAGGACAAAATAATGCAGAATGTGGCAGGGCAAGCACACCGGGCAATGACAGACGGAGGGTGCAGGGAGAGACAAAAAGAAAATTAAGGCAGAATGGGGAAGAACATTAAGGCATGTAAGGCAGAAAAGGGCACAAACAGGTACATGGATCAGGCTAGATGCACAGGGCAGTATCAGGAAGGGAAAGGAGGAACAGGCAGCTCTGAGAGAGGTGACCAGTGTGATCAAAGGAGGTGGAAACATGATCGGTAGTGGATAAAATAAGCATTTGCAATGCAATAGGTCTCGCATTAGGAAAGTGTGAGCTATTGGTATTGTAAATGGCAAATTTTTTTAATATGTGTTGGCTTTGAAAATATTTAAATTAATAGTATTGTTATTCACAAAGCCAATAGCTTACACTTTCCTAATGCGAGTCCTATTGGCTATGGCAATGTTTGTTGGTAGCAAGCAAGGACAGTGCTGTTGTGGTGCTGAGTGATGATGTGGTTGGGCTGAGTGATGTGGTGGTGTATTAGAGTGATGTGGTGGTGTCCCAGAGTGATGTGGTGGTGTCCCTAAGTGATGTGGTGGTGTCCTCGAGTGATGTGGTGGTGTCCCCGAGTAAATGTAAATGTAAATGTAGTATACTTGTAAAGCACACAGCTGCCCCAGCAACGGGGCGTCCCGGCGCTGTATAACTCTGGGGAACCCGTCCTGGCTTTCCCTGTGGGATGGTCCCTGCTGGGAGTCCCCAAGGTGGAGCCAGGCATCCCCAGAATTGGTGGGGCCGTTGTGGAGATTAGGCAAGCTAATGCCCAGAGTTGCCGAGTGTGATCCCTGATTAGAGTAAGCACCGAAGCGAGAATTATCGAGTCCGCTGACCAAGGTCCACGACCCTGCCGCGTCGGGAATCGAACCCTGGTCCCGGGCCGACTTCTGCTCTCGGGTCTGCCGTCTCTAACCAGTGAGCCACACTACTCCTGTGGTGTGGTGGTGTTCCTGAGTGATGTGGTGGTGTCCCTGAGTGATATGGTGGTGTTCCTGAGTGGTGTGGTGGTGTCCCTGAGTGATGTGGTGGTGTCCCCGAGTAATGTGGTGGTGTCGCCGAGAGATGTGGTGGTGTCCCTGAGTGATGTGGTGGTGTTTCTGAGTGATGTGGTGGTGTTCCTGAGTGATGTGGTGGTATCCCTGAGTGATGTGGTGGTGTCCCTGAGTGATGTGGTGGTGTTCCTGAGTGATGTGATGGTGTCCCCGAGTGATATGGTGGTATCCACGAGTGATGTGGTGGTGTCCCCGAGTGATGTGGTGGTGTCCCCGAGTGATGTGGTGGTGTCCTTGAGTGATGTGGTGGTGACCCTGAGTGATGTGGTGGTATTCCTGAGTGATGTGGTGGTGTCCCAGAGTGATGTGGTGGTGTCCCTGAGTGATGTGGTGGTGCCCCTGAGTGATGTGGTGGTGGTCCTGAGTGATGTGGTGGTGTCCCCAAGTGATGTGGTGGTGTCCCGAGTGATGTGGTGGTGTCCCTGAGTGATGTGGTGGTGCCCCTGAGTGATGTGGTGGTGCCCCTGAGTAATGTGGTGGTGTCCCCGAGTGATGTGGTGGTGTCCCCGAGTGATATGGTGGTGTCCCTGAGGGATGTGGTGGTGTCCCTGAGGGATGTGGTGGTGTCCCTGAGTGATGTTGTGTTGTCCCTGAGTGATGTGGTGGTGTCCCTGAGTGGTGCCCCTGAGTGATGTGGTGGTGCCCCTTAGTGATGTGGTGGTGTCCATGAGTGATGTGGTGGTGTCCATGAGTGATGTGGTGGTGTTCCTGAGTGATGTGGTGGTGTCCCCGAGTGATGCGGTGGTGTCCCTGAGTGATGTGGTGGTGTCCCCGAGTGATGTGGTGGTGTCCCCGAGTGATGTGGTGGTGTTCCCGAGTGATGTGGTGGCGTCCCTGAGTGATGTGGTGGTGTCCCTGAGTGGTGTGGTGGTGTCCCTGAGTGATGTGGTGGTGTCCCCGAATGATCTGGTGGTGTCCCAGAGTGATGTGGTTGTGTCCTTGAGAGATGTGGTGGTGTCCCTGAGTGAGTGGTGGTGTTCCTGAGTGATGTGGTGGTGTTCCTGAGTGATGTGGTGGTGTCCCTGAGTGATGTGGTGGTGTTCCTTAGTGATGTGATGGTGTCACCAAGTGATGTGGTGGTGTCCACACGTGATGTGGTGATGTACCCGAGTGATGTGGTGGTGTCCCCGAGTGATGTAGTGGTGTCCCCGAGTGATGTGGTGGTGTCCCTGAGTGATGAGGTGGTGCCCCAGAGTGATGTGGTGGTGCCCCTGAGTGATGTGGTGGTGTCCCCAAGTGATGTGGTGGTGTTCACGAGTGATGTGGTGGTGTCCCCAATGATGTGGTGGTGTCCCCGAGTGATGTGGTGGTGTCCCCGAGTGATGTGGTGGTGTCCCTGAGTGATGTGGTGGTGTCCCTGAGTGATGTGGTGGTGCCCCTGAGTGATGTGGTGTTGTCCCTGAGTGATGTGGTGGTGTCCCTGAGTGGTGCCCCTGAGTGATGTGGTGGTGCCCCTTAGTGATGTGGTGGTGTCCATGAGTGATGTGGTGGTGTCCATGAGTGATGTGGTGGTGTTCCTGAGTGATGTGGTGGTGTCCCCGAGTGATGCGGTGGTGTCCCTGAGTGATGTGGTGGTGTTCCTGAGTGATGTGGTGGTGTTCCTGAGTGATGTGGTGGTGTCCCAGAGTGATGTGGTGGTGTTCCTGAGTGATGTGGTAGTATCCCTGAGCGATGTGGTGGTGTCCCTGAGTGAGGTGGTCGTGTCCCCGAGTGATGTGGTGGTGTCCCTGAGTGATGTGGTGGTGTCACCGAGTGATGTGGTGGTGTCCCCGAGTGATGTGATGGTGTCCCTGATTGATGTGGTGGTGTCCCTGAGTGATGTGGTGGTGCCCCTGAGTGGTGCCCCTCAGTGATGTGGTGGTGTCCCTGAGTGATGTGGTGGTGTTCCTGAGTGATGTGGTGTGTGAGGTTGAGTGTGTGTGGGGGTGTTAGGGGGTGAGGGTGAGTGAGGGTGAGAGGGGTGTGAGGGGTGTGAGGGTGTGAGGGTGAGTGAGGGTGTGTGAGGGTGTGTGAGGGAGTGAGGGTGAGTGAGGGTGTGTGAGGGGGTGTGAGGGTGAGGGGGTGTGAGGGTGAGGGTGAGGGAGGGTGAGGGTGGCAGGGGTGGGGGTGATGGGGGTGAGGGTGTGTGAGGTTGAGGGTGTGTGAGGGTGAGGGTGTGTGAGGGTGAGGGGGTGTGAGGGTGAGGAGGTGTGAGGGTGAGGGTCCAAAGTAAATGTTGGCAGGGCAGACATCATAAGACAGAGAGAAGAGACTGCATGGTGACTGCGTTGGTCAGTTTCAGAATCAGGAGGGGCAGAGTCAGCACAGTCTGCGAGGGATCAACGTGTCTAGAGGCAAAGCATAGCGGATGTAGCATTGCACCTAGCACGTCGAGTGTTTTCAAGCTGAGTGTCCCTAGAGAGGTGGCAACACAGCAACAGCATTTGAGGACCAAGGCTACTGTAAACAAGCACGATAGGCTTTCACTTTCGTTCAGAAACAAGCTCTCGGCATTGCTGTGGCGGAGAGTGGGGTAGTGGGGGGGATGCGCCAGCCTTTGAAGTCTGATGCCGAGGCACAGACAAATGGTGGTGCGCAATGTGCACACGGGGGAGCGGCAGCCTTTGAAGTCTGATGCCGAGGCACAGACAAATGATGGTGTGTTATGTGGCTGGCTCTGTGCACGCGCATAGATCACATGAACTGTATACGATCCGCAGCCGTTTTGGTAGACTTTTCTTTTCTGCTTACTATAATCTCGCCGGAGCAATGCGCAATCGCATTGGCTCAGGCGAGACCTAAAAAGGGATGTTGAGGTTCAGGAGATCTCTAAGGAACAGAGGTTTAGGAAGTATTTATGGTAATCATTGGTGGCCAGGCGATACCGGAAAACAAGAACATGTGACGAGTTGGGGACAAAGGGACAGAAAGAAATGCAGCATCCAATATTTACTTACACTAAAAGAAGTTCTGCCGCTGCATTACTGCTTTCAGCAAATTACCATACTCATCACTGTGGTCATGTGCTGCTTGGATTACTGCATGGCAACCGACTATCTTCTAGTCTCCCAGCTTACCTCTCTTGAAAATCCAGAGTTCAAATCTATGCACCTCGACTGCTGCTGTTTGACTTGAAACAATACAGTTACATCACACCAGCCTTCTATCGATAGACACCATTGAAAGAAACAAGAATTTGCAATGCAATTGGCCTAGCATTTAGGAGAGGTTGAGCTATAGGCATTGTAAATGACAATGCCTTTTATTTATGTATTGTTTTTTAAACAGATAAATAAAATCATTGTCATTTACATTGCCAATAGCTTAAACTCTTACAAATGCGAGACATATTGCAGTGCAAATGCATTCAGTGCCCGTGCTATAAAGATAATGAGCAACGCATGCACGGCCCAGGTTCGACCAAAAAATTACATTTAATACACTTTGGACCTGATTCACTAAACAATTTATGACAACTCGTGTTTATGGTCATAAAATGCCCCATTTATGGCTAACAGCTATGAGAATTAATCAGTAGTGGGTGGGTGGAGTGGTTAACTCGCAGATTTGTGAAAGCCCACAAACAAAATCAGTTTGTGGTAATCCATCTCACTGCTTCCATCCCATTAAATCATCAAAGTTTTACTCCAGCAAAGGGAAAGAATGGAAATGGCTCACCCCCAAAATAGGGGTGAATGTATAAGAAATTATTTCTCTGAGTGTAAATAATTTCCTGGTGAAGAAAAAAAAAGAAAATACATTTGCACATCGACAGGGGTTTACAGTGTATAATTGCACACTATATACAATTATGCATTAGCAAAATAGCAGCCATTAAAAAAAAAACGACTTTCTCAGTAGAACACCTGGAGAAATGTGGTATAATACTGTTGAGTTTTGTGAACTGGGAAAAAATGTAAATTTGCACCATTAGGAATAGTACGTACACAAGAGAAGATTAGCAACTCTTCTTGTGAATTAGGTCCACTACTTCATTCACAAGTCACTCTCTACGAAGAAGATATCTTCATTGTTCAATTAATTAAAATTGTTACAATATTCTATCAGTAAAACAAAAGCTTGGTTAAGAATTCACACAATTATTTAAGAATAAAGTAATCGTTTAAAAAAGATTCAAAATAATAAAAATGACTTATGATTATTTTCTTAACTGGCAGTAAAATATTATACATAGAATTTAAGAAAGAAAGTTTTTGTCGTAGTCTCTCTTTCTCAATGGCTGACTAAGTCCTGTTATAGTTCAGTATACAGTTTCAATTTGGCTTGGATGGCATCAGTGAATTTCCCTAGTCGGGCTAATATTTGAGGTGTTTTAGTAGAGAAGCACAGGTCGGACACTTCACTGCAACTTTGTAGGCCAAGCAACCTACAAATAGGGAGAATCAAGCGCTGCCTCTCACTGACTAATTTTGGGCAACAGCACAACAAATGGAGCCAGGATTCACGATGGTAATTACAGAGTCGACAAGCCACTGAGTTATCCTGCCGGGCCCAGGTTGAATTAAAATCCGTAATGGGCAAAGCGAGCAGTCTCATGTAAGAGATTCTTCCCCGGGCCAGGACTGTCAAAGCTTGCTCTAGGTAGGGTTGAGGTGTTCCCATGGTATATGAGAAGTCCAGCGAGGAGAGATTCGATTGGTGATGCAGGCTTTCCAAGTCCCTTTCAAAGGATATTTTCTTGGCTTGTGTATTCACTGTTTTCCTCCAAGCTGTTAGCGGGATGTCAGGGTTATGCATAATTTGGATGTTGATGTCCAATAATCTAATGCCTGCTGCCAAATGCACCTGCCATGGGGATCCCTCCTCTTCAAAGAGCATTTTAATTCGTCTTTTTAATGACGATTCTGGTGCTCGCGTGGTCCTGATATAATATTTTATTAAATCACCTGAGCAAGTAATGTCCGGACTAGTGAGACCCAGCTCCAGCCTTACTCTTGTTCTCCTGGCCTGTCTGGGGAGAGCTAGGACCTTTTTGTAAGCCAAAATTTGGTGGTTCGCGAGGAACTTATTTAAGGCACCGGGGAAAACTAAGTGGCCATAGTTAAGAGAGGGCACTAGCTTAGCCTTAAGAGCTTTCAAAATAGGTTCAGCAGTTGGACTATGAAGTCGCTGATTAAGGCTTTTTAAAGAGAAAATGATGCCCGCCGCTTTCCTTCTCAGATGTTTCAGATGGGCTGTGGGTTTTTCCCCTTCCGATAGCCAAAAGCCCAAATAATTGTAGCTCATACTTATTGTAATTTGCCGGGCCCCAAGTTGCCAATGCGTGGTCTTCTTACGCGGGTACTTCCGAAATATAAGTACCCTGGTCTTTTCCTGGTTCACCAGGAGTTTGTTCTGTTGGTTATATCCATGCAAGGCTTTTAGGGCCTTCTGTAAGCGAGTTCTCGTGTGGTCCATAATCACAATGTCATCCGCGTACTGGAGTATTTGAAGCCGCGTTTTTCCCAGTCTGGGGGGCAATAAACTTGCCCCCTCCAGTGCTTTCCCCAGATCAGCTGTATACAGATTGAAAAGTATAGGGGCAAGTACGCACCATTGTATTAAGCCGTTATTGGTTGGTACCTTAGCAGTGACTAATATTTGGCTGATTTTAATGCGGACCCAGGTCTCCTGATATAAGGATATTATGGCTTTTAGCAGCTGTTGGGGGATTCCCCAAATGTGTAGTTTTTCCCACTGCTTACCGCGATCAACCCTATCAAAAGCTACACTGTAATCAACAAAACAGCAAAAGAGTGGTAACTGAGATGTCTGGGTGGCACGATTGGACAGATGGCCCAGTACTAAGATGTTTTCTGTGGTAGAGCTTTGGGCCCTGAATCCTGTGTGAAATAGGGGAAGAATGTTATTATCCGTTACCCAGGCTTCCATTTCTTTCAGAAGTATTCTGGCGTATGCTTTGGCTTCAACGTCCAATAATGCAATGAGCCGGTAGTTTTCGGGTTTTGTGCTGTCCCCTTTTTTGTAAATTGGGGAAAGTATTGAACCTGATGTTGATGTCCATGGTGTTTGAACAGTAGAGGTGGCAAAGGTGTGCTTAAAGAGTGTTGTCAACTGCTCTGCCCAGAATCCCTGCGAGGCTTTAAACACAGACGCCGGAGCTCCGTTGGGTCCAGGAGCTCCATCTGACCTCATGTTTTTGATCAGGGTGATTACCTCGGCCACTGTGATGTTAGAAGTTTTAATGACTTTATCTTTTGTTGGAGATTGTAGATGGGAATAAGTTTGGGTAATGTCCTGTTGGGTTGAATACAGCTGAGTTGCATGTTTAACCCACTCCAAGGCGGCCACTCCATTTTTTTTTATCTGGCCGGTGTTGGAGAGTTGCTTTATATATCTTCAAAGTTGTATGAGGCCCCTTTCTTTGAGGAAGGTAACATTTTTTACCCATTCTGACTCAGTTTTCTTGGAGCGTATTTCCCATACTTTCTTTCTGTGCGCTGCGCGTAGAGCTGTTATTTCCTGAGGTTTGATGTTTTTGGTGCCTTTCCTTCTTGCCTTCAAGGCTCTTGTAAGACTACGTTTTGTGTGGATTAGGTCTCTTGATTTGATGGCTATCGGGTGTCCTTGGGAGAGGGTATCCTGCACTTGGGTACCTCCAATTTGTATCCTTAGGGTTAGTTTCAGTTCTACTAGGAGTGCTTCCCAGTAGGCCTGGGGCAAGAATGGACTCGTGACTGTGGGATGTGATTCTTTGTGAGTTACCCATTCCAGGATTTTAGGGCCAAGATTGTTTGTCCATTTTATTCTCCTCAGAATTTCATAGCGTTCTTCCCCGGTTGAAACCCCTAGTACTTTCAATTGTGTTGCAGGTTCCCCACTTAGCTGCAGGGTCATCCTCAGTGGCCTGTGGTCACTCTCGTCCCTATTGTCCACTTCAAAGTTGTTAAAAAATGGTGCTAGATAGTCCGAGATAAAATTTTTGTCTATTGTGGACTTGTCCCTAAAGGTGGGTAGAGGTAGCCAGAGAGGATCCACAGCTGTTTGGATAGTGTAAGCTGAGACCAAACTGTGATTTAAAAAGAGCTGCTGTAGTGAGGCGCAATCGATGTGTGATGGAATATGCTCTTTCGACTTCCCTAACTCCCGAGTATTCAAATCACCAGCGATAACTGGAAGGTGTGAGGCATATTTGTTTATGAGCTGGTCCATTTTTGTTGTCATTATTTTTACAACATGTTTTATTAGCTGGGAGGCAGGGTTTACATAGCAATTGATTACCAAGAGACGGATTGAATTGTTGTTAGATTTCAGTCCGCTCACTAATACCGCTTGCATGTCAGGGATGTTAGTGGTAAAGGGGTAGTCTCTAGTCTGCGTGCTTGGTTAATGTAAATTGACAGCCCGCCAGAAGCTCTCCCGAAAATGTTGCGTTTTATAGCTGTGGTGTGTAATTCATGGAAACCATGAAGAATTGTTGGTGAAGTGGCCCAGGTCTCTTGTAGGTACAAGATGTCATTTCCACGGAAATAGTTGCTCACTGAATTGTTATCAAGAAGTCTTTTTAAGCCAGCTACATTCCAGGAGATCATGGACAGCTGGATGTTATTTCCCGTGATTCTGGTGTTGAGCAGTTGGCGTGCAGCATTTTTGTTGTTGGAAGTGCCGTCGTAGTTGCTGCTACTCTATACTCATTTACCAAACTGCTTCACAAAACTGTACAAGAAACCTCAGGTCAATCAATCATGCTTATTGGCAAGCCGACCATTAAAATACAAGCAATACAGTGGCTGATCTTTGCTCCTTCAGAACTTCTCCTTGTCGATCTCCCTACAGTGCTTAATTCGCAGTTCGCACAGGTGGTTTTTGGTGCTCGGCACCTGTACTTAATTATGAAACCCAGTGCTTGAAACAGTCTGCCACAAGGTGGCGCTGTGTCGATAATTTCAATATGACCATGAAAACAGTCAATTATTAATTCAATATACATTAAAAAATGACAAGCCATTTTTAGGGCTTAGAAGGCCTGAAATAATCCGGATTGTCACACTTGTATGTGTGTGGCGGTTAGTAGTTGTGTTGTTACGATCATTGGCAGCACTGGGAGGGGCAATGTGTGGTGCAAGCTGCAGTGGCCTCCTGACGACAGCCCTGGAACTTGTTTTTTTCTCCAAATTAAGCTCTGACTCTCTACCACTAAGTTTGAGACTGTAAAAAGATTATCTCAAATTCAAGAGGGCCTTAAAGATCACTTCTTCATCTGAGCATTTGGTTAATAAAATCTATGGCAGTCCTTTTCAGTTACATCTCTAAGTCCTGCCCGTCAGATGTCTAAGACCGGTTGTGCCGCTTCGTCTATGGTATTAGGACACTTGGTCTTCTTCAAGGCTTGGGTATCATGTGGGGGACATATCTGATGGCAGCAATTTACTGATATTCTCCATTCCGCCTGCATGATCAGAAGGTCCTCAATCACAAGGTTCTTTTTTTTTATATATCTTTTTATTGAAAAAATAACAAGACATTGGCATTGCAACAGAGAATTACAGAGCTTCTATCACATTATAAATACAAATACTGAAATTGGGCCTATATGAACAAGACAGGTCTATGGTTCGTTCTCAAGGGGATAGTGCCTCATCTTCTATTGGTATCAAAGGAGCCACACAAATATCCCCCCTATATGCATTCCATTTACCCCAGATTGAGGACCACTTCTTTGGACACCCTCATGCAACATATACAGTTTATTCTCTAAACATGCTCCTATCTAGGTTCTTTTTCCAGGTTAACAATGTAGGTGCTACATCCGACCCCCATTTTTGTGCAATATCCTGTTTCGCGGCAGTGAGGCCCAATGTCACCCAGGTTTTCTCCAAGGTGTTGAGATCTGTTGGCTCCCATATGTTAAGGAGACACTGTTTAGCCTTGGGGAGTATGTCTTTATTTAGGACTGCCCTGAAATTTATTTATTTATTTATTTATGGAGCTTATAGAGCGCGCAGCTACCTCCGAAGGAGGTGTCCCGGCGCTAAGATTACATAACTGTCCCCAAGAGGAGTAACCAAGATCATATCTCACAGAGAAAATGGGAAACGGTGAGGAGTTGACAGTCCAAGTCCTACCGCCTAGTGAACAGCCAGGTCTTGAGTTTGCGGCGAAAGGCTGGCTCAGATTCACAGAACCTGAGGTCAAGGGGGAGGCTATTCCAGAGTTTGGCGGCAGTGACGGTGAAAGATCTGCCGCCAGTCCGAGAAAGCCTGAATCTAGGAACCAACAGAAGACGAAGGTTATTGGATCTGAGATGTCTGGCTGAAACAGAGATCTTGAGACGCTTTTTCAGATAAAGTGGGCCAGTACCATGGATAGCCCGAAATGTCAGGATCAGAATTTTAAAGTCAATGCGTCGTGAAATGGGAAGCCAATGAAGTTCTTCTCGGTAGGCTCTGACTGAAGTACGGGCAGGGATGTTACCGATGAGCCGGGCTGCCGCATTTTGGACTATTTGCAGGCGATCAATAAGATAGTGCGGGGCACCTGCATATAGACTATTAGCATAGTCTAGATGGGTGATGATAAGGGCCTGGACTACAGTTTTGCGTGAGGATAGAGGGAGGAAGGGGAAGATTTTTCTGATCATGCGAAGTTTAGAGAAACAAGCCCCTACCACTTTGTTAACTTGGGCATTTCCGGACAAAGAGTTGTCAAAAATGAAGCCCAGGTTACGAGCTGCCTTCACGGGAGAGGGTGGGGGATTCAGAATGGTAGGCCACCAAAGGGTTGCAGGGGGGGGGGATTTTTTACTGAAAAAGAGGACCTCGGTTTTGTCGGTGTTAAGGGCAAGGTGGTTGGCTGACATCCAGGAGCATATGTTACCAAGGCAGTTTCTAAAGTTGGAAAAGAGGGAGTCAGAATGGTCTCGAAAGGAAAAGATAAGCTGAGTATCATCAGCGTAGGAGACCACCCTGACGCCCCAGGATTCAACTACCTTGGCCAGAGGAGCCACATAAGCATTAAACAGTAGAGGGCTCAGGGCAGAGCCCTGAGGCACTCCACACAGGAGGGGTTTGTCTTCGGATTCAAAAGGGTGCATCGTAACCCTTTGGGAACGGCTAGACAGGAAAGAAATAATCCAGGCCAGCACTGTCCCACCGACCCCTAGCTGCTGTAGACGGGAGGTAAGTATTTTGTGGGAGACAGTATCAAAAGCAGCGGATAGGTCGAGGAGGACCAACATGGCCTCCTCGCCCCTATCCACTGATTCCCTGATAATTTCAGAGACTTCAAGCAGCGCAGTCTCGGTGCTATAGCCGGATCTAAAACCGGACTGAGAGTCGTGTAGCAGCTGATTTGACTCTAAGTACAGTGCCACTTGTTTCTGTACCACCTTCTCCAATATCTTGGCGGGTTTGGGCAGGAGAGAAATAGGTCGATAGTTGCTAAAAAGCAGAGGGTCTGCACCAGGTTTTTTCAGTATGGGGACCAGCCTGGCCTGTTTCCAAACTGAGGGGAATAGACCTTGCGACAAAGAGGCATTCCAGATGGAAAGAAACGGGTTCACAAGGATAGGGGCGAGATTACCCATGATTTTGGCAGGAACTGGGTCCAGGGGGGAACCAGACTTGACGTTGCGTAGTAAAGCTAACGCGAGATCAGGAGTTAGCTCGCTAAAAGAGTTGAAAGAACAAGAGGGGAGGCCAGGGCAATCATCAGGGAAATCCGGAGCCATTGCTGCAAAGGAGGAGGAGAGTTTAACTATCTTCTCTTGAAAAAAATCAGACAATCCATTACAGAGATCTTGAGTGGGAGTAAAGAGGGATTTCAAAGCAGGAGGATTTACGAAGTCATTCACTATGGAAAAAAGAGTTTTGGAGGAATTCTGCGCCTGTTGAATCAAATTAGAAAAGTAAGCTCTCATGGACGAGCGTGTTAGTTTGTGGAACTTACTCAGGGCAGATTTGTAGGCCAATTTGGCTACAGGATCATAGTTCAATCTCCATTTACGTTCCAACTGCTTACACTTGCTCTTTTCCTCACGCAACAGAGGGGAGAACCAAGGGGCAGAAGGACGGGATCTGGAGGAAGTAACGGGGACCAGAGGGGAAACCGAGTCAAGTGCATCTGAGAGGGCCGAATTGAATCTCAATGTTTCTAAATTGAGGTCATTTAGCTGGTTAAGATGAAAATGTAGATGAGCTTCCAGAGAGTTACATGTAACTTTGGTCCATTTACGACCTTTAACTCGATTAAGGGGGATAGGGGGAGGAGGGGAGGGGGCCGTGAAAGAAAAAGGGATAAGATAATGATCGGTCCAGGTCAAAGGAGAGGGGGGGAGAGTGGAGAGGGAAGGAAGATTGGAAAAAATGAGGTCAAGGGTATGGCCTGCTATATGAGTAGGACCTGTCACTAGTTGAGGCAAGGTGAGTCCTTGTAAGGTTTCTAACAGAGAAGAAGCTAGTGTGCAGGAGGGATTATCAATATGAATATTAAAATCTCCTAGAACAGTAAAATGGGGATGTTTGAGAGAAAAATCGGCGATGGAGTGAATCAGAGTGGTAAGGGAGGAAGAAGTGACGGCCGGGGGATTATAGACCAGTATGCCTGCACAAATGGAACAAGCAGGGTCCATAATTGAAAAGTGAGCGGCTTCAATGATGCCAAGGTTGGGAATTTTTGTGAGGTTTAATTTGAGATGGGATTTAGTAATGATCGCAAGACCTCCTCCGGTCTTAGAGTTGTCTCGATTAATGCCAATGAAATGATAACCAGGGGGAGTAGCAAGAGTGATGTCCGGTTTGGAGGAGTCTTTTAACCAAGTTTCAGTAAGAAACAATAGGTCCCAATTGTGGGTTTCAAGAGATAGCCATATGTCATGAGCATGGGCTGGAATGTCTGAATGAATGTCTATGTACACCTTGCCAGAACTGCTGGATGTGGTCACATTCCCACTTGCACCTCGAGAACAACAACAACTCCAACTCCACTTGCCTGATCGCCAACCTCGCCAACCTCGGCCTCAGACAACTCGTTACAGCTCCCACCCAAACCGCGGCCACACGCTTGACCCCATCTTCTCCACCAACACCCACATCTCCTTCAACCACACCACCGAACTCCACTGGACCGACCATCGCTGCATCCATTTCACCTTCAACAAGGTCACCATGTACCACCGCACCCAACAGCTACCCCGCCACTGCTGGAGCAAAGTCACAGAGGACCAGCTGACCACCACCCTCGCCCAGAACCCACCCACCGACCACACCGACCCAGACGTCGCCGTCCGCGATCTCTGACAGTGGATCACCGACTGCGGCAACACCCTCACCCTGCTCAAGAAACCCTCTAACAGCCTCACCAGCAAGAAAGCCACCTGGTTCACCGAAGAGCTCCAGACCTCCAAACGAGCATGCCGAAAACTGGAGAAGAAATGGCTCCACGAACAAACACCAGTCAGCCACGCAGCCCACAAGGACGCCACCCGCAGACATCACCACCTCATCAGACTCGCGAAGAGATGTTCCTTCAAAGCCCGCCTAGACAACAATGCACACAACAGCAAAGAGCTCTTCAGCATCGTGAAAGAACTCTCCAATCCTAGCGCCAAAGCCAACGACGCCCACAAGAACTGTGCGACGCACTGGCCACCTTCTTCGACCGCAAGATCTTGGACATCCACGACAGCTTCAACACTGCGACCGCCCCAACAACGACAGGCCGCACCCACCCGAAAAACACCACCCGCATCAACGGCCTGACCTCCTGATGGACCAATATTACCGACGACGAGACACGCAAGGTCATGAAGTCGATCCACTCAGGATCACCATCAGACCCCTGCCCCTACCACGTATTCAACAAAACAGACGCTGCCATCGCACCCCAACTATGGAAAGTCATCAATATCTCCTTCGAGACATCTACATTCCCAGAAAGCTGGAAGCACGCCAAGATCACCGCCCTTCTCAAGAAGGCCAAGGCAGACCCCAAGGACCTCAAGAACTTCCAGCACATCTCCTGCTCCCGTTCCCGGTGAAGGTCATCGAGAAAATCGTCAACATACAACTGACCCGCCATCTCGAGGACAACAACATCTTAGACCCGTTCCAGTCCGGATTCAGAAGAAACCACAGCACCGAGACAGCCCTCATCGCCGCCAGAGACGACATCAAGCGCCATCCAAACAACGGCGAAACATCAGCCCTCATCCTCGTGGACCTGTCAGCCGCCTTCGACACGGTTTGCCACCACACACTAAAGACACGCCTGCAAGAAGCCGGAATCCAAGAGAAGGCCCTCAACTGGACCACGTCCTTCCTCACCGGCAGAACCCAGAGTGTCTGCCTCCCACCTTTCCGTTCTGAAGCCACCGACATCATCTGCGGCGTACCCCAGAGCTCGTCCCTCAACCCGACACTGTTCAACGTCTACATGGCCCCTCTCGCACAAGTGACCCGCCAGTACGACCTCAACATCATCTCCTACGCCGACGACACCCAGCTTATCCTCTCCCTCACCAAAGACCCGCACACCGCTAAAACCAACCTCCACAAGGGTATGAAGGCCGTCGCTGAATGGATGAGGAGCAGCCGACTGAAGCTGAACTCAGGCAAGACGGAGATCCTCATCCTCGGACCAGCCCCATCAGCCTGGGACGACTCCTGGTGGCCAACCACGCTAGGAGGAGCACCAACACCCACTGACCACGCACGCAACCTAGGAATCATCCTCGACTCCTGCCTCTCCATGTCAAAGCAACACCCTCCGCATGCTCCGCAGGATCTACAAGTGGATCCCCATCCCCATCGAAACAAGAAGAACAGTGACACAGGCCCTCGTCCGTAGCAGACTAGACTACGGCAATGCGCTCTATGCTGGAATCTCAGCCAAACTCCTACAACAACTACAACGCATTCAAAACGCCTCCGCCCATCTGATCCTCAACATCCCTCGCCGCAGCCACATCACCTCCCACCTGAGAGACCTACACTGGCTCCCTTTCGACAAAAGGATCACCTTCAGACTCCTCATCCACGCACACAAAGTACTACACAACACCGGATCAGCCTACCTTAACAGCAGACTCAGATTCTACACCCCACCCGCCAACTCTGCTCTGCCAGCCTCGCCCTCTCTGCTGTTCCTCGCACCCAACGAGCAACCTCCGGCGGCAGATCCTTCTCCTTCCTCGCCGCAAAGACCTGGAATACGCTGCCCACCCTCCTGCGCAGACTCAAGACCTACTCACCTTCAGAAGACTCCTCGAGACCTGGCTCTTTGAGAAGATGCAGCACCCCCTCCACCCCCACCCAGCGCCTTGAGACCCTCGCGGGTGAGTAGCGCGCTCTACAAGTAGACTGATTGATTGATATGATGTGCATGTATGTGCCCACTTGCCCACACCTCTGACGACATTCACCCTTGTCTCCCCTCCCCATGCGTACCAGTTGAGGCCCTGTGACATAAATCCTATGAAGGATCTTGAGTTGGACAAGTCTCAGTCGAGCGGATATACTCACTTTGTGGGGGAGGCCACCGCCTCTCGCCACTCGTTCTCTTCTATCTCAAGGCTGTCTCTTACCCAGCAATCCTTAAGTCTCTCCAGGGGGTCAGGGGTATTATTGATCAGCTTCTTATAAGTAAGAGAAATCACTTTTCGCGACAAGTAGCCATCGAGGAGCCTATCCTCTAGTGGAGAGGATTCAGAGAGTGACGTGCCCCTCAGTATAGCTGTATATAGGACATGGCGGATCTGTAAATATCGTAAGGATTCTGTTTCTGCTAACTCGTATTGTTGTTGTAGTTTCTGAAACTCCACCACCTCTCCTTTGGCCCAAAGATCTCCTAGCATTATATGCCAATGAGATCCCATCTATCAAAACCCTTGGAGGTCCTCAAGTGCCCCAGACGTTCTAAGTCCCACAATGGAGTGGCCAGGGTTTACTTACCACTCCACCCCAGACTCTTGTGGGCATCATGCTAGATCTGTACTGTGAGTCTCGTTGGGCCAGTTAGTGGAATTTTCTTGTGGGATGTGTATAGTGCTTTATTATAGTTTAGTATAGTGTGCAGCCTAATGTGCTTACTTGTGGTTCTGTCGCCACCTTGTGGATAGGTACGACCCCAATAAACAGGCCACTATGTTTAAATCTCCCTAAATTGCTTGTGCTGAAACACGCAGCAGACCCACCCCCTAAGCGGTCAGGTCAGAAAGATCCAGGGGAAAACGGACAACAGCAAGACCAGCGAAGTGTGTGCAACAGGGGACGATCATCCTCATAGACGAGCACCGGGCCATCCCTATGAGGCCCTGTGCAAATTTGGAAATACCGAGGCGCGTTGGCATGGAGGTCGAGGCTCGCCTAAGCAACTAGGAACGTGCGTGGGAGTGAATCGGTGAACAGGGGGAGAGGTGAGTCTCGGTCCGCAGGCCAGCCACGGGATGCACCAGAGATCAGCGCAGTTGCACCTTAGCGCCCGAGGCAGGAGCCCACCCGGCGCCGCATACTATGGAGGGCTCCCAAATTCCCACTTCCCCGCACACAAAGTCACTCCAGAGCTCGGCCTGGCGCCCCACACAGAGGCTGTCACCAGGACCGAAAGGCGGCTTCCTTCAGCCGGGGACACACGAGCACGACACAAAAAGCGAGACGGGCAGCTACGAGAAGGAAAACAAAACAAGCCTCGATCTCTTGTCTTTATGGGGCCATGTGTTTGAAACACATGGCTCCATAAAGATAAGAAAGCTTTTAAAACAAACGAAAATCAGACGAGCCGGTCCAAGTGGGCCGTTTGAAAAAGAGAAAAGTCTACGTCACAAAAAGTTCTTTCCCAATGGCTGGCCACCGTTTAGCATAAACGGTGATGCCAGCCAGTGGGAAAGAGGGGCGGGGCTTAAAGCCCTGTACTGAAGCTCCCTTAAAATCATAAAATCTCGCCGAGCTAGCTCCACATGTGTGCAGCCACGCCAGCCGAGACTTAAAAACAACGTTAACTTTCAAGTGCCATTACCCATGTGGGCAGGAGACTGCCAGAGAATTCATTTGCCAGTTAGAATTGTCTTGATCCTTGACATGAGAAATATTTGGTGCTAAATTATATCAAAGCTGTTGAAAGGTCGTGAAAAATCAAGAAACTCTGTTTTTTGTCACTGATGAGGAAGATATGGCTTACTGAAACATTTGTTTAGATTGCACAACTCTGTAATTCCTACTTTAATATATATTCCATCATGATGAACATATTATTGAGTTTAACTGCCTTATACCCTTTCTTTATTTACTTAAAACTAGTGTTTACATTACAACATGCCAAAAAAGTCAAGTGTTGTAGGAAGCTGGCTCTCTATATAGTGTACTAAATGATGTACAATGTGTAGATAGTCCAGGTATCCTTTACTAGTGTACAGGAGCTTGTTTTAACAATCCCAAGGTACGCTATTTGTGGTAGTTTGATCGAGCAGCCATAGGCTTGACAGAGGGGAGTTTTAGGCATTTGTTGCACACACATAGTTAATAAGTGGGACACACACTCAATTAGGAAATCTGACTCCAATTTATAAAAATAACACACATTATTATATTAATTTAGACACCAAGATCTTTTAGATCAGGCAAGTTCTTTTCTAATTGGTGATTTTCCAGAAACATATAAAATACAGCTGTCAGATTTGAGGCATGAGCCTTGAACGTGGTAATGCTATCCTACGAGAGAAAGATACCCTGCATAGGGTCACTTGCCAATGCCTTACAGGACTGTTCTTCTCAACTTAAGGTAAGTAGGGGCAAAGGTCCAAAAAAGCAACAAGAGTTCAAGTTTACCTGCCCTGGGGTGTCCAAGTGCAGAGGTGCTTTTCGTGGTGGTAGCCTTGAACACAACACGTTGAAGTCAATGGGGAACAGCACCTTCAAAGAAAGGCTGCAAGTGGGGATAGGGGACTAGTTCAGCAGAACCCAAAGGGGGGCTCGATGCTTGAGGGTCTCAGGACCATAGAGACACTGTCAGTTTAAAAAGACTTGGGCTGGGGGGCTCAGATGCATAGGTGTTTTGTCTGGCGGGTCAGTGAGTTTGAGGTTCTCACAGTTCTCGGTGCACCTGCAGAAAAGGGAGAAGAAATACAGCACAACACAGCAAGATGATTTTTGCTGTAGTCCCTCAATGTGCAGGTCAGTTTTGGCGGTTGTGGTGTACTAACTGAGCACAAACAAGCCTGGGCGCTTGCAACAGGTTCTGGTACCCTGGATGTTGGTGAAGGGAGCTTCAGGGGTGGATCAGTGTCTCAAAGACTGGATGGAATGACAGGGTTGGGATCTCGGTGACCTCCTATGCTGCTGCTGCAGCTGCTGCTGGCCCGGTGGACTCTGTGATCAGCTGATCGGTGAACCGGACTGTGCGTTGGTGCCTGCTGGAAAGTGGTTCCTCCACTTCAAGGGATATGCTGGCTGGTTGGTTTAGTGCTGGCAGCCCGAAGGCTTTTGGAGGATTCAAAGCTGCAGGATGAGTCTGGTCTTTTTGTAATTGTTGAGACAGGAGCAGGCAGGCAGTGTTTGGAACTAGGTCTACAGCTAGTCTCTGCCATTCTTTATCCTTCTTTTTCTTTAGTCAGGCAAATATGTTTTCCTGATATCAGGGGGCCCCCTAAATACTCTATTTAGGGGCATTAAGGGTAGTAGACATTGGGCTACGGACCCTGGGGTCACTACACCCCCTAAATGTCTACTGTGGGGAGTGGACATAACCCAGTCTCAGAGTTCCAAATTTCATCACAACCAAGATAATAAAATCCTTCTTTTCGTGTGCACTTCAGGTAGCCCACCTTAGGTGTGCAGCCAGCCTGACAGTTTAACACATATCCTGATTATTTAATTCCCTGCCTGTTCTGGTGGCACTCTCCTTCAAAGGCCACTTATCATGGGCACACACCGACCATGATGAAGACATTTCAAAGGACAAAGAGGTGTTTCTAACATCATACACAGCACCCTCTATAAACGGCTGACATTCCCAACCAGTGTGTAAAGTTGCACTATTAGGGATAACCATCAAGGCCCTGATTGTCATGGGCGCATCATTAAGCATCAGGAGCAGGGAGCAATTTCATAATCTGGAGCCACAGCCAATCCTATCACCCACCAAGGTAAAGATCTACACATATGGCAGTCGACAGCCACTCCCACTGACAGGGGTGTTAGACGTAATGGTGCAGAAGGATGAGAAGAAAACTATGGCCAGATTCTACATTGCCAAGGAAGGGACAGAGAAGCTGTAAGGCTGTCATAGAGCCGAAGATCTCAGGTTACTCTTCTTTACACATGCTGCCGAGAACACTCAAGTGGACCACCTTCTAGAGCTATTTCCCAAACTATTCCGAGGGCTGGGTGCCTCAATGGACACCCTGTATATCTGCACATAGGTAAGTCAGTGAACTCCATAGCCCTCTGACACCTTGAGGTCATTGAGAAAGTATACGGCCCCACCCTTTGGGTGTCCCCAATGGTAAGCATAAGAACCAGGAAATATCTGACTCTGCACTGACATGTGTCTCCCCATCAGAGCCTTCAAGAGGGAGGCACATCACCCCCAACATGGATGACATCATTGCTCACCTAAATGGGGCAAAGTGGTTTTCCAAATTGGATCCTAATGCTGGATACCATCAGTTACAGTTGGATCAAGGAAGCTGCAGTATTTCAACCTTCTCGAATCTCCTGGGCTTGCTATGCTACAAGTGGCTGAGTTTCAGAATACCATCAGCAGCAGTGGTATTTCAGACCTCCAGCTGCAAAAAGTTCTCTGGCCTGCAATGAGGTATAAATACCAGTGATTATATGCTCATATACACAGCGACCTGTGAAGAACATCATCACTGACTGCATGCGGCACTGCAGAGACTCAGTTACCATGGTCTCATGCTACACCATGAAAAGTGCTAATTTTTTGATTCACAGATTGATTTCTTCGGACATGTATTTACCAAGGACAGAATTAAGGTAGACCCCAGGAGGTTGGAAGTGACCCAGCAGGCACCCGCCCCATGTCATGCCACTGAGGTGCGCAGCTTTCTTGGAATGGCTACATACTACTCCTGATTCATCCCAAGCCTTTCAACACTGTCAGAACCACTCCATGCACTGATAAAAACGTGAAGTGGGCATGGAGCCAGAAAAAAACTGCAGCATTTGAATACGTAAAACAAGCACTACTTGATAACTGCAACAATACAGATTCACCGTCATACATCAGTCTGGGGCAAGTCATGGTAAGGCGGACCAGGTGACCAATGACTATGTGGGAATTATGGGCGAAGCAGAATTCCTGAAGGCCTTGACGGTGACGGAGATTAGCCCAGCCACACTGGAGTATGCAGCATTCCTAAAGGTTGTCTTCACTCTCCAATAGGGAAGGTGGAAGACATTCCTGAAAGTTGACAACCAATGGATAGCCCCTGATAAAGAATGATTATCTCAGCAATGGAGAGCTCGGAACTCATTCAGTTGTCTCCCAGAGGGGCTGTTGTGATGAGGACACTGCATTGTCATGTGGGGGTGCTGTGCAAGAGGGTAATTTAGTTAGCACACACTATCAAGGAACAGCAAAAGTGAAGGCCCTCCGGAGAGGAAAAGTGTGGTTCCTGGCACTCGTAACCATCGTAGATGACCTGGTGAAAGACTGTTCTGCGTGTCAATTACCTAGTTTAGCAGAAGCTCCAGCACCAGTCACTACGGAAAAAGGCTGCGAGACACCGTGGCCCAAAGTCAGTCTCAATTTAGGCAGCTTCCTGTAATGGATGCCTGATGATGATTGGTCAATATTCTAAATACCTAGTGGTAGAGCTTACTGAATCAATTATGTTTGCCAAAGTCAGGCCACTGTTAAAGAAGGTCTTCTCACTGTTTAGCATCCCAGAACAAACATGTACGGATAATGAGCCCCTCTTCCAAGAGTCTGAATTCAAGGAATATCCAGAATGCCTTCGATTTTGACACATAAAGATAACATTGCAATGGCCCCAAGCCAACTGTGATGTTAAACGCCTTATGTGCACTCTATTAAAATTTATGAGGTTGCCCTGTATCCCTCAGAACCTGAGTATATAATATTATAGACTACAATGTGTTCTGTCGGGTGTTGCAATTTCTTTCCGTGTACCACATTTTCATAGTGGAATTTGACTACAACCACTCAACTGTAAATTTGTTGAAACCACTCCTTATTTGAAGAAATACTAGATACTTTTTGATCCTTATGGTGCCTCTGACCTGGGTTGGAGGAGTCTATTTTCATCCATATACAGTAGAAATTGACAAAACTGCAATTTCGCTAAATTTCCCCCTTCCTTGATGAATATTGAGTGGATACTTGTTGATCCCTGTTGTGGTCTCCATCCTGGAATGGAGGAGTCTTGTTTACCAAATAATTTCATTACATTTAGGCTGTCCCCAACCTGCTAGTCTTGAGGAAGACACGCAGTGATGTGTATCTACTAACACATACGTATAGGCTTGAATCATCGGACGACAACCGTATTGGTCCATGTACTAGGTCAACCATCCTAAATAGACTAGCAATGAGATAGGGTGTTTGTGGAACTATTTAGTATAAATAGTATTGACATTTTCATATTTTTTCATATATATTTCTGTGTTGTGTCAAGCACTTTTGAACGACACCTTAACCGACCACCTCATGGAAATCATCACAGCCAAGGTTTCCCAAATTCTAAAGACATTTTCCTTGGTGATTTTAATCTGCACTGGAACGACCTCAAGTACCCTCAGGCCAACGCCATCAAAGACCTCCTGGCCGACCAAACCCTTACCCAAGCCTGCTCACTCCCAAAATACTCGAAAGGCGCCACTCTAGACTGGATCATCGCTAAAGAGGCAACAGTCAAGCTTAGCTCTATAGACCCATGTGATTGGTCCTTCCACCATGCTATCACTTTCCTACTACCTGGCACCCACAAGACATGGGCACCGCAACCTATAATTCCGAAACGTTGGGTCAGAGACACCCCAATGATCATGAGGAACTGGCTGCTCGCTGCAAGTCTGACCTCCCCCCATTATATCACAATGGTCAATGACCTCAATGATCATTACTCCATGACTATATCTAACAAATTAATTGTAGGCTACGTGCACAGCAATATTTTATTCGAGCAAATTGTGACAGTCATGTGTGTGGTAAATAAATAAATTACCGGTACTATTTTTCTATGCATTAAATGAAAAGGATAGCTCAATAAATAAGAGGCAGAGTCCGTGGTATCTGAGTCATACGGGCTTTAATTAAGTGGCTCGAGCCAATGGATATCGTGTTCCATCACCTACTAAGGTTCAGGAAGGGACATTCTCAACATTTCATTAACATCATACAATATATATAGTAGAACCATACAGTTGCATTGAGTACAGTAGGCGTAACAAGTGAAAAAGAAAGATAAGAACATGTGGGCGTGAAAAGAAGGCGTGCACAGGACGTGCACGGAGGTGTGTGATGTAGACGTCACAGAAGTGTCATAAGTGGGTGGACACATGGCGGGTGCTACATGGGCAGCTGGAACCTTTAACCTACTGGTGCGCGCATAACGAGTCATGACGCGTAACTGGGGAGAGCTGGGGGGCGCTGACTTCTAGCACTAGTAGAGGAGACAGAAGTCTGGGATGTCAGAACGACCTGTACCTATAGCGTATCTGATATCTTGTGTTTGGAGTACATGTTGCTTGATTCTAAAAGTCATCAGGGCAAAGGCTACTTGTCACTAAAGGCTAGTGTATGCATATATTTCTTCATGTATTGCATGGACTATGGATCTTCTATGGATACTAGTTCAGTAGATCACTTGCATGGAGACAGAAAGACTAGACTGTAGATGGATATGTTTATGCTGTTCGTAAGCCAGGAATGTGAAGCCGGGGAGCTGAACAGATAACTGTAGGCATAACATATTCTTGGCAGGCAGGCCAGGCCGAGCCGGGCACCACGTTGCTGGGCAGGAAGTAAGGGAAGGGTCAGGGATGCGGGTGGGGCTGCATCTCTCGGAGTGTTTCAGGAGACTTGAGGCCTGGATCTGGTGTCCAGGCCCTGTGGGGCCTTAGGAACGGGTGCATCTCGATGACTTAACGTGCACCATGTAAAGACGTTGGCAACATAGGCCTGAAAGCCTAATTCACGTTGCTTTCACCGAGGACTGGATAACTGACATACTAACGTTGGACGTAACTGTAAATGCGTCTTTATTTTCGGTCATGGAAGGAAATGCATAGAAATCATGCATATATATTACATGTTGGGGAACACGTAGGGACACATAACAGGGCAAAATTCAATTTTCCTCATTCCCCCCTTGTTCCCTAAGTTCCCTTCAGGAAACATCAATATTCATAAGACCATCTATCTGTTCATACAGCATCATTTGCTCGTCTTTTTTCATTTGGGTATGGGATCGTGGACGTGGAATACAAGATGTAGCGCACAAGCCGCAGATCGCTGGGCCACATTGTAAACAGAGACAACAACTGAATATGATCATTACTATTAATCCCAGGAATGACAGTACTTTCCATCCCCATGCAGAAATGACACTCCAGAGCCAGCCGGACCAAGTCCAGGTGCCTGGATTCTGGTGTAGCTGATGAGCTATTTTATGAAGTCTAGTTATAGCTGAATATACAGACGTATTTAGGAATGAAAATGCAACAACTAGATCCGATGACTCTACAAGCTCCGCCCCTATCGGCCAGGATGACGTCAAGGACAAGGCGGTTCTGAAGAACAACAAATCTCATAGCAGACTGCTCTTCTGTTAAGTTACCTAGGGCGGAAGTAGTCTCATTCACTACTGCTTCAAGGGTTCTGGTTAACCTGCGTATTAATTTACTATTCTGGACAGGACCTATGAAGAAAAAGAAACCTTTATTGAAATCCGTATACTGTTCCAATGCGGTTTCAGTCTGATCGACAATTGGGGACTCAACCTCCCTCCTATGTCTGACGTGTACTAGATGGGTATTTCGGTGATAATCGGATGGGGCTAGGAAAACTGGTGGCAGTAGGAATGCAATGTAACATGTTCCATCCCAATCTAGGGGCAAACGTACATAAGCGTTCTGACCACATATAAAATAAGAATGACGTGAAGCTTTGAAAGTAGACTTCCCACTGTCACTGTACTCGACCACAGTAGAACAATCACTGTGTCCTAGGTGTACTGAACCATTCTTTCTGACACATAATTCGCCTTTTACTGGTAGAACTGTTATAGAAGGCAAGTCTGGATTGGTCTCGGACTGAACATTCAAAACCATGAGGTTAGAGGAGAAATTACCTAGACCATATACTTCATTTTCTAGATCTATCCCTGTCCTATGGGGAAGACCGTCCTTGTCTGGGAAACAGGTTTCATTCATAACTGTATTCAGAAGGGAAACTGTGGATTTATCGTCTAAAGATGACGTCAATGTAAACCATGCTCCACACGAACCATTGTGTGAAAACGGATAGGGAAAGAGTGGCAGAACTCCCTTCACTGTCTGGTAAGGGGGGAGTCGACCACATACCCAGCAATTAGTGGCATTGCTGGTCTGGTGCGAATAGTGTAACATACGAATAAAAGTATTGTTGCGCATTGCAAGTCGATAGGACAACTCGTGAAGGGGTAGTTCACTAAATGTGTGCTCTACAGTATCATTAGAGGAAAGGTGTGAATGTGAATCGAGAGGAGGAAAAAATACATGTAGCATATAACTTATACATGTGATCGTAAGACTCAGAATAAACATAAACAATAAGGTAACAATGCATCTGCTTCGTAGACTTTTACAATATTTCGTTTTCTTGAAGTTTCGTCTATCTCTCTCACTATGTGGGTCTATCTCATACATGTCAGAAAACCTGTCTAACCGCTTCACCCGAGGGGGACTTCAACAATTAAACGCTGTCTGACTTACTAGACCTTAGTTTCAGTTTATACTCCTGCTGCGGAGTTTTCTCTAACAGGGGAAGTTTAGAGTCAGTATCGGAGCAGTCTTTGAAAAAAGTCTTTGGACACAGTCCATGGAAACGCTTGATGTGACTGGAATGGAGCCAGCCTTTTCTTCCTTCTAGCTTTACGGCGGTCCTTGTGGTCATCAGAACGAGTTTTGGCTCCTTCCAGCGGGGCTCCAGAGGACTTGAACGATCAAAATTTCGAACCAGAACGAGATCACCGGGAACGACCTCGTGCGGTTTCACCTGGGTGTTGTCTGGAAAGGCAGCCGCGACCTGTGAACGACAAGAGAGTAGTGCAGACATCAAGGAAGCTAGGTAATCTGTCAGCATGTTACTGTCAACATCGGTGATTTTACGAGGCATAGGTGTACCCCACATGTTCGGGGGATGACCAAAAACTACTTCATATGGTGACAAACCAGATCTGGAGTGAGCCACCATTCTCATATAGAAGAGGGCAACCGGCAGGGCTACCATCCAATCTACACCTTTTTCTGCACAGACCTTCGCTAATCGTATTTTTAGAGTTTGATTGTGTCGCTCGACGAGGCCAGCTGCCTCGGGGTGTCGTACGCAGTGGAATTTCCACTGGTACCCTAACAAAAGTGATACCTGTTTCATGAGTTCGGACGAGAATGGCTGTCCATTATCTGAATACACGACACGGGGCAAACCATATCGAGGGAAAAACTCACGAACCAGCTGCTTGGCAGTGGTCACGGCAGTATAATCTGAGACTGGATATGCTTCTGTCCATCTGGACAGAGCGCATACAACTACGAGGACATACTTGAATCCTCGACATCGATCCATTTGAATATAATCCATCTGGAGGACTTCAAAAGGGTGGTCAGGAGGATGAAATCCACCTTGTTCCACGGGAACACCTTTACCTGGATTGAACTGACAACAGATCATGCAGGTACGCACTTTCTGCTTCGCTGCTGCTCGTAAATGCTTGTTAAACCAGAGGTTCTGGATGCTTTCTAACATGGCTTTTTCTCCTAAATGTGCTGGACTATGTGCTGTATTAATAATGACTTGAACCATAGAGTCGGGGAGAAACCATGTGGCTTTTCCCTTCGTCAACCATCCCTGATCTGTTTGGACTCCTCCTTGTTCAGTCCATTTCTTGATTTCGTCTGGAGTAGCATGTGTCTGTATGTCTAGTACATCTTGTGTGGGATCCTTGACTGTCATGCAAGTTGTCAGGACTGAAATGTCTGTCTTTGTCGTGTCGGCTGGAATGTCTGGAGTCTGAGCTGTAAGCTTGGCTGTTCGATCTGCCAGGTCGTTACCCTGGGAAATTGTGTCAGTGACTCTTGTATGTGCCTTGCACTTCATAATCGCTATAGCTGTAGGTAAATGTATTGCTTCTAACAGAGCTTGAATGAGGGGGCCATGCTGAATCTTGGCTCCATGAGAGGTCATAAAACCTCTTTCTTGCCAGAGGACTCCAAAGTCGTGAACAACTCCGAATGCATAACGTGAATCTGTATATATGTTTACTTTCAGGTTCATGGCTCGTATGCAGGCTTGGGTCAGAGCGATGAGCTCAGCTGCTTGGGCAGACAAGGTGTCAATACGATGTGTTTCTATAACTTCAGTTTCAGTAGTTACTGCATATGCGGCTACTAACTCTCCTGTACTTGTTCTCATACATGAGCCATCCACATAGAGTGTCAGGTCTGGATCAGGTAATGCAATGTCCGTCAAGTCTTGTCTTGGCTTCGTCATGGTGTTAATAACTTCCACACAGTCATGTGTCGCAGGGTTTGAGGTAATCGAAGGTAACAGTGTAGCAGGATTTAATATATTACAGCGTCTGATCTCTATGTGTGGTTGAAACAGTGTCAATTCATATCCTGTTAATCGTGCAATTGTCAAGTGCTGAGTCTGTGTTCGGTTTAAAAGAACTTCCACAGAGTGTGGAACCTGTACTGTCAGGGAGTGTCCTAACACTATGGAATCACTTTGTCTGATAGCTAAAGCTGTGGCGGCAACTGATTTGAGGCACGCAGGCAAAGCCTGGGCTACTGGATCCAATGTGCTAGAAAAATAAGCACAAGGCTTGTGTTGTCCTGCTTGATCTTGAGTGAGAACAGATAATGCTGTACCATCACGTTCAGTGACGAAAAGTGTAAAAGGTTTACTGTAGTTTGGTGTCGCTAAGACAGGTGCTCGACATAAAGCTTTCTTTAATTCTTCGAAAACAAGTGTATGTTCCTGGGTCCAAGGGAGGACAGTCGATGTCGCTGCCTCCTGTGTTGTCAACTGTATCAGTGGCTTGGCTAGATATGCGTACTGAGGGATCCATTGTCTGCAGTAAGAAGTGAGGCCGATAAAAGCTCGTACCTCCTTCTGTGTCTTGGGCTGTGGAAGATGTGCAATCAACTGGATACGGTCAGGTGTCAGCTGTCTACCCCTCTTGGACAGTAACTGTCCAAGGTATACCACTTGCTGGACACAGAATTGCAGTTTCGAAGGGGACACCTTGTGTCCCATTTCAGCCAGAAAATACAAGACTGTCAGTGACGCACGTTCGCAGTCACGTTCTGTACGGGCTGTAATTAATAGATCATCGACATACTGGAGCAGGGCAGTGTCAGTTGGCATGTGAATACTATCTAGTTGTCGTTTAAGTGCTTGACTGTAAATACTGGGACTTTCTGTGAACCCTTGTGGTGCACGTGTGAATTTATAGCTTCTTCCATTTAAACAGAATCCGAAAAGGAACTGGCTGTCTGGATGGATGGGGACACTAAAGAAGGCGTTCTTGAGATCGATAACAGTAAAGAACGCTGCTTCGGAATCAATGGTAGTCAATAGGGAAGAGATATCTGGAACCACTGGGTACTGGGGTATGATACATTTATTAAGTTCTCGAAGGTCAATCACTAGCCGATAAACTGGAGGTGCATTTGGGTCAGTACGTTTAAGGATCGGAATGATAGGAGAATTACATACATTGGAGTCAGTTTCTACAACCACTCCTTGAGCAATGAGCTCGTCAATGATTTTTGATAAGGCTGCTACAGCCTCAGGTGGTAACTTGTATTGTCGGATTCGTGGTAATACAACTCCTTGCTTCAGAGTGACACGGTATGGTGTAATGTGCATACAACCTACATCAGTTGGACCTTGCGCCCATAAATGCTGTGGTACATTCAATAATCTTGGATCAAAATCTCTTAACACATAATGTCCTTTAAAATCACGTAAAAACAATCTCACTCCTTCCGGAGAACAACAAATCACTGCACCCAGTTCTTTCAATGTTTTAATACAAAGTAAGTTTTCTGGACATGATTTCGTAAGTAACAAGTCTGTAGTTCGGGACAATGGACCAACTTCTAGGGAAACTGGCTTCGATATTTCATTAACAATAGGCTTTCCTGAAAATCCCAGGGAAACATTTCTTGAGTCTGAGAGAGGAGCCCCTGGAACCTCGTCATGACTGATGGTAGTCCTACTTGCCCCTGTATCAATCAGAAATTTTCTGTCTTTCCCTAATACCTGGCTGTGTACATAGGGACCTTCTTGATCTACAGGAACCTCGATAAGAGGCAAGCCAACCTCCCTCTCTAGGCTGTTTCATGAATACTGCTGATATTCTGGATAATATGACTGTGCGTACTGGTACATCTGCTGTGTAACTTGTTGTGTGGCAGCTATAGGCTGCGGCACTGTTACTGTCTGTTGTGCGTTCTGTGGTGGTTGCGTATTTTGTGGAACATGTTCCTGTCTAGGAGGACGCGGTCTCTCTTTCGTCTTACCAGTAGCAATGTTGTGTTTCAGAACGGCACATTCGTTTATATAGTGACCTGGCTGTTTACAGTAATTGCGTGTCCCTTTTACAGGAGCTGCAGAATGACTGGTCTGAGTCGTACCCCTCTTCTGACTATTCACCGGAACAGACTGTGCCACTAGTACTTTCATTTTCGTGTCTTTCACACATCTCTTTTCGTGTTCTTGCTCTTCTCTGATTCGGTTCTGATGGTACTGCAACATTTGTAACATTTGGGACGGGGTATTAGCTTGCCAGGTACTCTCAACTTTCAGTACTCGGTTTTTAACTTGCGGTAAAGAATTCTCTACTAATTTGGTAACAAAAAGATGTGGATACGATTCACTACTTGTTTTCAAGCCGCTATTAATAATGAAACATTTCTCAAATCTGGAATAAAAATCACTAGTGTCTTCGTCTTGTTTCTGTTTACAGGCTGAGATGGCATCCCAGTCTTCCTTTTTCGTGGTTAGTAATCTTGGCAAGACTTGTATTAACAACTCGGGCAATGCTTTGGCTTTTTCCCCGAGACCAGTACCAGGAACTCGTGTATTATCTTCGTTTTCTAATTCTGCCCAGTCAATCTTTTTCTCTCCCACCTCCCATTCTTTTTCTTTAAGTTTTTCATATATGCCCGCAGGCAACAGGACCTTTAACATTTTAATGATATCGGGATACGTGTATTCTCCCATACGGAGCATGTCTTTTAATTCGCGATGGAACCCTGCTGGATCTTTATCGTGACAGGGCACTAACTTTTTCATTTGCAGTAGTTCTATTTTCGTTAAAGGAGTGTAAACAAATACTCGTTCGAGCGCACCTCCCGTTCCCTTAACAGGATGGACTTCTCTCAAGGGATTCTGTCTGTCTATGTAAAATGTCTTCCTTACTGGGGGTGGAACAGGAACGAAATGTGGAGTCAGGAACGTTCTGTATTTGTGGCGTTGTTCTAAAATGACATTAATCAAATCGGTACCTAGGCCTTTCCATCTGTTTAGGAGTAATTCGTCCAATACATGATATAGGGGACCTGGATCAGAATGCTGACTTTCGTACAGTGTAATGAGGTGTTGGATCATGTACATACCCACCAGTCGCTGTTCGTCTGGGGAAAGTTTCAGAAACGTTTGGGCCACTACTTCGTCTGAAAATGTGCTAGAATCACTAGTCCATTGAACTGCTGATCGGGCTAGTTCCTGTTCATGCATAGTACTAAGCTCACTGTAACCTATTCGTTGTTTCAAAACTCTATCGGTAGCTTGGAATAAATGCTCAAAAGAACATTGTTCTGGTACGGGAGGAAGAAAAGGTTTCTTGCATTCTAGGCGTGTGTGTCTGTCAAAAGGTCTCGTCCTACCTACGTACGCTATTCTATCTGGATTCTCTATGTCTGCATCTTCGTCTGAGGTGTCATTCTCTTTCTCGGTTTCTCTCGTTGCTTTCTCCCTTTCGTGTATGCCTAGAATTTCCTTACGAATCTTTCTATACATGGATTCTATACAACCTTGTTTACTGTGTTTCCCGTCTGCTATGTTGTCACTCCATTTTGTCAGGACTTTCATCTCGTCTTTGTTTTTACCAGGCTGGTCTTGTTCTCTTATTAAACAATTTATCAAAAACTGCAAGATCATATTTTGAGTCTCGACTTTCCTGTGGGCCATAGCCTCGTGAATACTTTCTGGTCTTTCCCCTGTCCTGATGAAATGATATATTCTGTCTAAATGTTCCCTCATCTCTGGTATGATAGCCAAATAGCTTGCAACTCGTCGTAGACGTATGGAATATAATTTCATCTGATCTTCGCCTGGCACTGGGTCATATCTACAATCCGTAAGGTATTGTTTGAGGGCTGCGTAAGTAGCTACTTTTGGCGTGCGCTGTAATGCTGCGTCTCTCAGCGTCATTCGTTTTACTTGAGGTGGGGTGATAGGGATACCTCCCCCTGCCCCTCCTGAACTAGAATCGGCAACTAATACTGGATGTGCCGTTGCTGGTAGTGTGACTGGTAAAGTAGGCATACGTAACGTGGGTTGGTCCGGGGTTACTGGCGGATCAAAGGGATTCCCGGGACCAGTGGCTGGAGGAACAGTAATCGCGTTATTACCAGGGTTGTGAGGTTGAGCAGGCGGAGGAGGATTCGGATTTGTATATTCTGGGACAGTATCGTCTAAATAGGAAGAAAGGAAAATTTCAGCTGCGGTCGGTTTATGACGTAACTTAGTCGGGACCAATGGTGGCGGTAAATTACAGGGTGCTTCCGGGGTCGCCTTAGGCAGGCCCTCGGCGAGAAGGGGATACATGCCTTTAATAAGGGCATTTCTTTGTCTGTCTGACTGTTCTGCTCTAACTCGTTCACCTTCTTCTAGTAGTTCCCGTTCTTGGGCTTTTTCTGATGATTCCCTACTTAGTTCTGCTTTCCTGAATTCTTTTTCTGTTCTTTTATGCGATTCTTTACGCCACAATTCTATGGCATCTTTCTGGGATTGTCGGGCTTTCTTTTTCCATAATGCTTCCTCTACTCTCATGATGCATTCAGCATCCCAAGTTCCTGAAACAGGCCATCTATATTTCTCTTCTAGATTTTTGGTATAATCTACCCATAAGTCTAAGTACAGTATGGCATCTAAGCCATGTTTATGATACATGAAATGTCCAGGACTGTCCCTAGGTGGGACAGGAACTGATTCTTCGAGTATCCCTTTTCTGGTTTTTATCTGACGTAACTTTGAAAACAGAGGCATATTTGAACGTACTTGAACTCGAACACAATAAACACAGTAATAAAATAACAAACAAATCATTCATACCACGACATCAAAACACATTAAACAGGTACTACCTAGTACATTGAAACCATAATACATCGAAAACATAATACTGGAAATCTCGAGAGACTATACTAGAAAAACAGAATTACTGGATGCACTGCTAAAACAGTACAGAACATACCGGTCTCATAAAAGAGACACGTCATACCGTATCCACCTAGGTGAACACGTCGGACCGGATCTGTGTACCCAAACCCGTCTGGACCGGGCACAAATTAATGAACCCGTCTAGATGCGTTCCCAGCAATGGTACTCACCGGGAAGCAAAACTGAAGGCCTCGGAAACTGGACTGGACTGGTACGACGTCTGGTTACTGCTACGCACTACGCATGCGCTTCGGGCTTCGGAAACAGGTGGGCCTCAGGATACCTCGGACCTTGCTCTTCTCTCAGCTTGGGCTCTGGTCGGGACTCGCCGCATTCCTCACCGCCTCGTCTGGATGCCGGACCGCAGTCTCCGTCTCCTCCGTGGGCCTGAGGGAGTTTAAGCAGGAAAACCTGCAGGTGCGCAGAAAGGGGTCCGTCACGGCTGTAGAAGGGTCAGGGGGCCTGCGTTACATCGCCGGCGCGTGGGGAAGGGGCTGGTCCCTGTTCGGGCGCCATTATGTGGTAAATAAATAAATTACCGGTACTATTTTTCTATGCATTAAATGAAAAGGATAGCTCAATAAATAAGAGGCAGAGTCCGTGGTATCTGAGTCATACGGGCTTTAATTAAGTGGCTCGAGCCAATGGATATCGTGTTCCATCACCTACTAAGGTTCAGGAAGGGACATTCTCAACATTTCATTAACATCATACAATATATATAGTAGAACCATACAGTTGCATTGAGTACAGTAGGCGTAACAAGTGAAAAAGAAAGATAAGAACATGTGGGCGTGAAAAGAAGGCGTGCACAGGACGTGCACGGAGGTGTGTGATGTAGACGTCACAGAAGTGTCATAAGTGGGTGGACACATGGAGGGTGCTACATGGGCAGCTGGAACCTTTAACCTACTGGTGCGCGCATAACGAGTCATGACGCGTAACTGGGGAGAGCTGGGGGGCGCTGACTTCTAGCACTAGTAGAGGAGACAGAAGTCTGGGATGTCAGAACGACCTGTACCTATAGCGTATCTGATATCTTGTGTTTGGAGTACATGTTGCTTGATTCTAAAAGTCATCAGGGCAAAGGCTACTTGTCACTAAAGGCTAGTGTATGCATATATTTCTTCATGTATTGCATGGACTATGGATCTTCTATGGATACTAGTTCAGTAGATCACTTGCATGGAGACAGAAAGACTAGACTGTAGATGGATATGTTTATGCTGTTCGTAAGCCAGGAATGTGAAGCCGGGGAGCTGAACAGATAACTGTAGGCATAACATATTCTTGGCAGGCAGGCCAGGCCGAGCCGGGCACCACGTTGCTGGGCAGGAAGTAAGGGAAGGGTCAGGGATGCGGGCGGGGCTGCATCTCTCGGAGTGTTTCAGGAGACTTGAGGCCTGGATCTGGTGTCCAGGCCCTGTGGGGCCTTAGGAACGGGTGCATCTCGATGACTTAACGTGCACCATGTAAAGACGTTGGCAACATAGGCCTGAAAGCCTAATTCACGTTGCTTTCACGGAGGACTGGATAACTGACATACTAACGTTGGACGTAACTGTAAATGCGTCTTTATTTTCGGTCATGGAAGGAAATGCATAGAAATCATGCATATATATTACATGTTGGGGAACACGTAGGGACACATAACAGGGCAAAATTCAATTTTCCTCAAGTGGACAAAATTTGGAAGTTTGGGTGCTCCAACAGGTGGCGTAACCGTCCTAATACGCTGGGTTAATGAAGCAAAAAGTGGCGCACAAACGACGTGAGTGCGTCCCTGTGAATTGGGCACACCGTGTGGGTTAGTCTGCTGAGACTGACTCCAGACACGTGATTAAACAAAGTGCAATAGTTCCGTTTATAATGTGTTTTTTATTTTGTAAATTTCTCAATTCATCTCTTGTATTTACAATTCTCCAAGTGAGATTCTCCAAAAACAAATGCAATTTCTCCAATGCATTTCGGGCTGTGCCCTTTGTCAAGGAGCTCTGTGGATGAAAATGAAACACTTTAACATGCGCTTATAAATGCGATACGCTTATGAATGCAATGAATCACATTAAATAAGTCACTGTTTTCAAACTAGTATCAGTGGATATCCTGTTGAACCTGTACACATACAAATGCAGTAAATTATATTGACTCAATCCATATTATAAACAAGTCTCACATGGTATCGGGTTGGCCTGTGTGTTACGATTTAAAATGAGGATTATAGTAATATTGTTGCCGTGTGGTTCGGAAAGGTACGAAAAAAGGTGCGAAAAAATGAATGAGTAAACACATACCGAGGTTTCTCTGTAACGGAGTGTTCGGAGCTGTCGAGAAAAAACGGGTAATTAAAATGGTGTCCTAATGTTGCGGGTGGGAAAACATTGCAGCCCAATCGTAAAGTGAACTTACTTCATGGCGAAGTTAAATTCTCTTGGCAATCCGGGGGCTCAAAGGAACAAGGTGAAAGGGTTTCTCCTTGTATACATTTTGGTTGTGTGCGTGTGGGGGTTTAACATGGGCTGAGCCCGGAAGGGGCGGAGGTTTCAAAAAAAGTGAGTGAAGACGGACTTCGAATGTGAAACTAGTTTGGCGGTCATGATGGTGCAGGTGAAGCTAAACTGTCATGAATATGGAAAACGGACGGGTGATACACTTGTCAATCAATAAAAATAATACTAAAAGAACCAAAATAATATGGAAAAATATACATTATGAAGCAAAACCACAATATTTGGCAATGTGTCAACGCTGGTAGCAGTCATCATAGGTAACAACTGAATTCAATACGGTCATTAAGGCCAAAAGGCTTCAGAGATTGAAGGCGATAAAAGGCCAGAGACACCCCAATGATCATGAGGAACTGGCTGCTCGCTGCAAGTCTGACCTCCCCCCATTATATCACAATGGTCAATGACCTCAATGATCATTACTCCATGACTATATTTAACATTCTTGATGATCTTGCTCTGCTAAAACTAAAAAGAACCCAAATCAAAGACACAAACCCCTAGTTCAATGGATTCGTATACAATGAGAGGAGATCCCTCCGGCAGGCAGAAAGAATTTGGAGACAGCACCCCTCAGCGGGACATTTAAAACGTATCTGCCAGTCCAGAAACACCAATAACAGGAACATCCTCAACTCAAAAAAATAATTCTTCAGATCCAAACTGGGGAATGTCAAGAACAGACCTCACAAGCTTTACGAAATGGCCAAACACCAATCCAACAAACTGGCTAAAACCTCTAAAGAAACCCCTAAATTCCTAATATCAGGCGAGGAACTCTCCTCCTTTTTCTCCGACAAAATCACTGCCCTACGAAACAAACTTAGATCTGCCACCGGCTCCCAACCCCTTCCGGATCTGCCTCCGCTCTTCGTGCTGCCCCCCCCAGACGTCACCCAAAAACCAAGCGCAGTGGACCAATTTCAAAGTTTATGACGAACATTCCATCGCAAAAATTCTTTCCTCCCTAAAACCAAACAACCACTTTAATGACACACTACCCTCTCACTGCTTAGCCGCCGCCTCTCAATCTATCATTCCTAGTTGGACTGCAATAATCAACGCCTCACTTCTACAGGGCTCGATACCTGACTCTCTGAAAGCCGGCCAAGTCCTCCCCATCTTAAAAAAAAAATGCTGGATCCCGATGCCCCTGACAACTTTAGATCTACATCTAATATCCCACTCCTAGCTAAAGTTATAGAGAAATGTGTGCAACAGCAGTTGAGCCAACACATCACCAACTTCCACCTACTAGAAGACTTCCACACCGGATTCAGGCCAGGACATAGCACTGAAACCACCCTTCTCCACATCGTGGATGATGCCCTCCAAGCCCTTGATTAAGGCAAAACCTGTCTCCTAATCCTTCTAGAGATATCCTCAGCTTTCCGATACGGTCAACCACGAAAAACTCCTTGAACCCCTCCAACTCAGGATGGGTCTGGATGGCCCTGTCCTGGAATGTTTTAGGTCCTTCCTCCAGAGCCGCTCACAGAGATTCCTAATCAACTGTAACCTGTCCGCTCCCTCTCCGATCACGGTTGGAGTCCCTCAAGTTTCAACCTTGTCCCCTACCCTCTGTACTACACAACGCAAATATCTCCTACTACATGTCTGCCGACAACACCCAGATTTACATCAAAATCTCTTCTCCTGAGGAGACTCTTTCGCTGAATGAGGCCTTGAAGTTGGCTGTCCATTGGCTCACCGCCAACCAGCTCAAACTCAACGCAAAAAAACGGAATTTCTCCTAATCTCCCCTCCCAAAACCAACCCGGACATTCAGGAATGGATTAAGGTGATCACAACTTTGAACTGCCCACCGACCATAGTGGACTCCACCAAATGCCTGGGAATAACCCCTGACTGCAGTTTGAAGATGCGTGTCCACATCAACTCAATGGCCAAATCAGCCAGATTTCACCTGAGCTACCTAAGAAAACTGAAACCCTTCCTTGACACTCCGGACCTAAAAATGGAAGTCCAGGCACTAGTGCTTTTCTAGACTGGAATATGGATGTTCTACCCTCTCAGGTTTACCCAAGATTTCCCTTGCTCCATTAAAAGCCTTCCTCAACGGGGCCGCCAGACTACTAACAGGTTCAAGGAAATTCGACCACAACTCACCACACCTGAAAGCTCTGAACTGGCTTCCTTTTGAGGCCAGAATCTAACTTAAATGAACATGTATCACTCACAATGCGCTATACTCAAATTCCCTTGCATTTCTTGCCCAGAAACTCATGGTATCCGGAGGAACCAGAACTCTCGGTCCGCCAGAGACCTCTTGCTCCAAACAGCACGCTTGCGGAAAAAAAAACGTACAATCGGACCTTCTCTGGGACCACACCAAGAATATGGAACTCACTCCCGCCCACATATAGAAGAATTCTCCTAATCTCTTGCGTTGCATTCACCTCAGTGTTGATCTTCTTCTGTTTACTGCCACACCTTGGACTATCCGGATGCTATCCACTGGCACCTGTGGACATCCCTCCAAAGAATCTAGGACCTCTATTTTCTCATAAAATGTTTTTACATGTTTGTATCCCATATGTTTTCCTCCCCCCCACCCCCCTTCTAAGTCTCTTGTTTTCAACCTGTTAATCCTGTAAAGCGCTATGATACCCTAACGGGTCAAGTTCGCTCTCTATAAAACACAAATAAATTAATACATTTTCACCAAGTCACGCTGTTTATTTCTGTGTTCATGACAGCCATATACGAAGAACGTTTGTTCGCATTATTTGGGTATATGACTTTGAATTTACTTAATTATTAATGGCATTGATGTATGCTGTCTTTTTTCCAATATTTTTTTCAATAATTTTTATGGTGGTGGTTTTGAACAAATGGTCAAAGATAGACCCACACTTCTTCACCTTTAGACCATACATTGATTTTTAGTCATAGGTATGGCTTTTTGGACACCAATTCTTGCACACAAAGAAATTGGAACAACACACAGAACGCATTACGCGCACCCTAAAATAGGCACTGTGAGTGCCAGTAGATGAAGGATCAGACCTGGAGACCAGCCTACACAGGTTTCTGTTGGTGTACCTGATCACACCTCGCTGAGCTCCCTGTTGGTGCTGATGCTGAAAGGGGATATCCTCCATCCCACGATGGGTGGTGCCTGAGTATGACTCCAAAAAGTTGCAGAGTCGGAAGAAGAAGAGCAACAACATAGCAATTCAACACAAAATGGCCTGCTCCCCAGACCTGGCAACTAGAGACAAGGATAGTGGACTGTGACTGCAGTGAAAGACACGCTCAGATCTGCCCGGTGAGGCATGGAAGCAGTCTCATGGTTCAAGAAGGTGCGAACACCAAAGGGGGGTGACCATTAACATCAACCGAGACACCGACTGGCATGGATATGAACCCTGGAAGGAGGTCCGGAACGAACGACAAAAGCATGACAACCAGCCCAAGCTGCCAAAGAGGTGAACAACCAACATCACCATTTCTGGACCAAACACCAGCCAGCAAGGTGATGAGTCAAGAGATTGGTACAGGCCCAGAGGCATCCCACAGCCGCAGGGACAATTTATGCCCTAACCTATCTCCAAGCCAGTAACTCCTTGACTTTGTGTTTCTAGCCACCCCATACCCCATGCTGATGTAACACTCAGCCCCATGGTCGGGCGCAGCTGCAGGATATAAACAAAGGGGAGTGGGACCACTCGAGATCCCTCAATAACCAGCTATACCTTTCCGTGTGCTGTGTTCACCTCTCTCCACCCGAGGCTCGGGAATGTGTTAGGCTAACCAAGAGTGCGTCTCTACACCTCTGGCAGATGGGGTAAACGGCTCTGAGGTTTACAATGGCACAGCAGGTGGAGGTTCTGCTAAGTAAATAAAGGACTTCCCTCAACTCTAAATAGAGTGGGAGAACCACAATTTTGGGGTGTCAGGAGCACCAGTGTATTTATGCCTCACCACTTCACCCACTCCTAAGCCCATCTTTCTCCTTAGCGGACAAATATCTCTCCCAACCAGAAACTCCCTTGTAGGGATTCAACAAATCGCACACTAGTGGACAGAGTTACTCGTCCAAGCCCAGGCACACTTGATGATTTGTCCTTCCTTCTTTGCAGAGACACATGTTCCTCAAATTTTTATGGGTTCACTAACTGCAGCAGAGTCATAGGGCCTGGAGATGCAAGATATAAACATGCCAAACATAGACACTGGTCTTCTTACATGCTCTTTCGTATGTGTAGGGTAGAGGCCGTGCATATATGAAGCCATTGGCTGGGGTCGTTCAAGCCATCAATCAGATTTCCAGCTGTATGCTGATGATGTGGAATTGAAACAGGAGATGGAATTAGAGGTTTGTGTCCATGACGACTTAAGTGATGTCTACCTTTGGATGAGCTCCGGGACGCTTGCTCTGAGTGGCTGACCCCTGCGTTGGTGAGCCTCTTCGACACGTGGCCGAGTACTTCTTCTTTCCTGTGTCCATAGTTCCTGGGCACCCTCTCATCCAGTATTCCAGGCGTAAAGAAAGTAATGTGGAAATTTGATTCAACAGTGACTCTGTTACAGCATTGGTCAAGATGGCAGATTATCAACATAATCTTTTGAGTACCACCAGGTTTATCTCAACTCAATAGAGAGTCTGGCTATCCTCAGCTATTGTACTCACAAGGGTGCATTGTGCGACTTCTGTGTACTCAGGTGTCTCTCTTGTGCGATCAATCGCTTCCTTTTTTTTTTTTTTATTCCAGGAAGCAATAATTACAAGTTCTTTATATTCGACATACCAAAAGTAACAAACTTGATGCCTACACAGAAAAGAGAGAGAAAAAAAAAGCTTAAGACTAAAAGAGGCAAGAGAAAAACCTATCAAACAAACAATTGGACCGCCCAAACAGTAAAGACACATAATGTAAACATCCTGAGCACGCTGCAGAGCCCGGCGTTAACCCTCCCTTCCACCTATTCTTCCATCAACAGACCCCATATATGTCGGCCCCTCATCTTCCCCCTTCGACCTTTACACTTATACAAGGCCATCTCCAGATTAAATACGTGATATAGTCTTGCAAACCATGCCTGATATGTTGGTGGCGCTACATCCTTCCACATAGTAGCAATCAAAATACGATAGACAGCTGTCACCATATAACATAAATATCCTTGAGTAGGGTTTAGCTGTATTCTTTCATCAAATCCCAATATTAACATCGTTGACGTAAGGGATACTGCCCGCGCCAGATTTTGACATAGAAACTGTTCAATACCCGCCTTCAAGGCCAGCAGTTTACCTCAATCAACGAACATATGTATTATATCAGCTAGTCCCTGATCACACCTTGGGCATTTATTATTATCCCGTTTCCCCCAAGCCCAACGTTTAGCCGGGGTGAAATAGAGTCTGAACACTGTTTTATAAATTTGGGCTTTAAGATTTGCACTTAAAAATGTTTTCTTAGAGAGCTCTAATGACCTACAGATATCTATGTCCGGGTTGTCCAATTTAGCTGCCCACGCACTTTCGACTTTACAAATGTCATCCGGGGTGGCCTCCAACAATATTATGTACACATCCTTAACACAAATCTGTTTTTTCATTAAAAGTTCTAGTAACGGAATTCAGGCCAAGTTAGTGAATTGCAAGACCATCTTATTTATCACCTCCCTCACTTGTATATATTTAAAAATAGTACTTGAATGCAGCCCAAATTGTGTCTGGAGTTCCTCAAATGAGGCGACGCCATTCTTTTTTTTTTTTTTTTGTGTCCTCATACATGCCACCAGCAGATATGACCTCAAAGTGGGAGCTCTCCGTGCCACTTCCACACTTAAATTACTTGGATTCCGCCCTCGATGGAATGTGCAGAGCATGTAGGGATCTCCCAGAGGCAGGCTATTTCTTAGTCCAACTCCCCGTTCGATACGTTGCCTGGGAGGACCAGGCCAATAGCCACTGGCAAAATCATTGGACTTTGGTTAACTTTCGGCCCACGTTCTTAAAGCTGACCACACTTTGCTAGCGCATTCGTCACCACACAGCAAGTCAGACTGACTTATCATCATGACATTCCTCAGGCAATAAGCAAATTTTGGAGGTGCCACCGACTTCCACTCTCTACAAATTTCTCTCCTTGCGATTACAATTACATAGAAGATAAATTGAGTGGCAGGGTTGTTTAACACATATCCTGGGGGGAGCCCAAAAAAAATTAATCTGGGACAACATGAAATTGATGTTGACAAAACCTCTTCTAAAAAACCACACACCTGTCTCCAATAACTACTGATTTGTGGGCACCCAAAAAACATATGTAGGTCATCGGCTGCACCCAGCTTACACTTTGGACAGCAATAATTCTCTGCTGATAACCTGGAGAGCCTGGCCGGAGTCCAGTACACCCTGTAAGTTGTGAATAGGTGGTTCCTTCTGAGATTAGCTGGTTTAATTGTTTTCTGTGATATGACGAATGCATCAGACCAAATTTTCCTTATCTCCTCAGGATTACCGGCTATATCCCTACCCCAAAGGTTTGATATCTCGGACGTTAACGTGTCATTTGCCCCAATCAGGATGTTATACCAGAAGGCGACCTCGCGTTTCCAGACCCCACCTCTGTTTATGAGATCTAAGAATTGAGGCTCCTCCCGCAACCCCCAATCTTGTCTCCCCCACCATGAGGACAACTGATAGAACTTAAATCTTGTTAACGACCCCCCGTTAAGATTACTAATGAGTCCCAGTCCAGCAGTTGGAAGTTGGTACTAAGATCTGCCCACTTTGCTACACCTGCCTCTCTCAAAGGGGTTGCCAATCTGTCTAGGAGACAATCCGGGGTACCGGGTGAGTCCCAGATTGGAGCATGCATGTTATAATAGGGGATTTGCGAGACTTTCCGGAGATACAGCCAGGTTCTTAATGCAGCCTGCAGAATTTTCAGGCGGACCTTTTTGTAAAATTTTTGATGTCCAAATTTATAAAGAAAAAAGTCTGGGCTAAATGACTGGTCAGATAGCATTGCCTGAAAAATGGGACAATGCGAGGAAGAGTCGAGTCTGTTCGCCAAGATTCTAAAATTCTTAAGCTGGAAGGCATAGCAATACATCAAGAGATCTGGTAGTGCAAGGCCGCCCAGCTTCAACCCCCTTCTCAATTTCCTCCAAGCGATTCTGGGAGATTTTGTAGCCCAGATAAATGAGCCAATTTTACCTTGTAACTTGGCAATATCTTTAAAGTCAAAAGATAATGGAATGTTGTTAAAGAGGAAGGGTATTTTGGGGAGAATGATCATCTTTATGAGGTTCACTCTTCCATAGATATTCAAAGGGAGAGTCACCCATCTTGATAGTGACTTACTAACTTCCTTTACTATGCTCTGCCAGCTGGTTTTGGCGGTATCTGCTAATTTCTGAGTAAGCTGTATCCCTAAATACCTCATTTTTTGTTTAGCGCCCTGCACTGGGGGTAACTGTTCCAGCTCATGATTTCGGTCTTCTCCTTGTTTATTTTGTAACCCGACACCCTCCCAAATTCTTCAGACAGTTTAAATAATAAGGGGAACGATTCTGTAGGGTTAGTGGTGTAAAGGAGAAGATCATCTGCATATAATGCAGTTTTAAATTCAACCTCCCCCATTTTAAAGGGCAGAATGTTAGGATCAGATCTCAGGGAACATACGAAGGGTTCGATGTAAACATCGAATAATAGGGGAGACAAGGGACATCCCTGCCTTGTGCCTCGGGTGATATTAAACCAGTCCGTCAAGCCCCCATTAATCAATACTCTGGCGCGAGGTTCATTGTAAAGAGATTTGATTCCCTCGATGAACATGGATGGGAACCCTAGCTTAGCCATTGTTTCCCAGAGAAAAACCCAGTTTACCTGGTCAAACGCCTTAGTGGCGTCTATTGCTACGATTGTTAAAGGGAGACGCCTTTCTTCTGCGAAATCTATAGCCCCCAATACCTGGAAGGTAAGTTCATTCAGCTGTCGACCTGGTATGAAGCCTCTCTGGTCATGATGGATTATTGACTTTATGACTTTTGCTAGCCTGGAGGCTAGTAACCCGGAGAAGATTTTCAAGTCAGAGTTTAAAAGAGAGATCGGCCTGTAGGATTCTATCCTCTAGGGGTCCTTATTTGGTTTAGCTATTAATACAATCGTAGCTTCAAGCCAAGAGGTAGGTGTATTTTCCCCTTGGAGGAGAATTCTGTTAAAAAGTGATACTAGGATGGGCAGGATTACTTCTAAGTTGTCTTCGTACACCTCTGATGGTAGGCCATCTGGGCCTGCCGCTTTCCCCCGACTCATCTTCTTTATTTGCGCCCTCACTTCTCCCTCTGTGATCTCACTGGTAAGTAGACTCTTAGCCTCATCAGGTAGTTGGGGCAGTTCTATCCGGCCCAGCCAGGAATCCACCGCCTCTAGTTCAATGCCACTGGCCTCTTGGTACAGGTCTTTGAAGAAACCACTCGCTTCCTCCCTGATCAGATCATCTCCTGTTAGCTTATTCCCAGATACTCGATGGATGAGCAAGTCTATGGTGTTCCTACTCATCTCTGCCCTTGCTTTCCAGGCAAGAAGGGCTCCACATTTCTCCCCATACTCAAAGTTCTTCATTTTGCTAACCTCCCATCTGTCCTTGATAGCTTTATCGCTTCTTGCCTGGAATTGAGATTGAAGATCCAGGAGTCCTTTTTCTAACCTTGGGATACGCCATTCTGATTTGCGATATCACCTATTTGTTTTATTCCTGCCTTTTCCCATTTTTTACTTATGTTATCATAAAAGAGCGCCGGAGAGGCTGATGAGCGCCACAACCATATATATCTGTGAATTTTGGGTATCTCCAGATTTTTACTAATGTTTCGCCATATATTCCAGGCAGTTCTTAGAATCTTAAAACGTGTTTTCTTATAATAACTACCTTCCAGCTGCCTTAACTCAAGCCCTGGAGCAGGTTTGCCAACTGCTAGCTCACAAATAGTTGGTTGGGTCTCCTTATCCACCTCCTCCACCCCTGCCAAACCCCCACTTTAGTTCTGTCTGTAAAGCTTTGTAAAGCTCCATTGGAATCCCATCCAGACCCAATGTTTTCCTGACGCCATCATCCCTACAGCCTTCAGAACCTCATTTAGTGTAATATCTGCTTCAAGCTCCAGGAGCTGAGGAGCTTCATTCTCCAACTCTACCCCCCAATCCATCAAATATGGGATCCCTGGAGCAATAGAGGTCCTGATAAAAATCAGCAAGTATTTTTTAATATTCCTATTATGTCTGTAGCTATTATTCCATCCTTCCCCTTAACTGTAAGATATTATTAGCCACTGCCCTCTGTTTCATTCGTAATGCCAGATGTTTCCCTACCATCTCCCCATACTCATAGTTATCCGAGTTGCCACTTGAAATTTTTCTGCCACTTTTTTGTTAAAAATTCCATTAATTCTCGCCTTAACCTTAAGTACTTTTAGCTCTAAACTGATTTGTTGTTCCTTCTGCTTCTGTACTATGGCAGCCATATGTTGCCGCTCCATCATGCTTAGTTCTTCTGTCAATGCCTGTATTTCATCCCTTAGTTGTTTCTGATGGAATACACCAAAACTCGTTATTTCGCCCCTAAGCCCTGCCTTATATGGTCCCAGACAGTCTCTCTGGATATGCTATATCTATTCATATCGAAAAACTGTTTGGTCCACCCCCTGATATGTTCTATAAACCCTTTGATCGCTAGTAATTTTTTATCAAACGTCCATTTCATTGGACCCTTTATATATTCCGGAGCCACCATGCTCATTATCAGTGGGTTATGGTCCGATAGGACTTTAGGGAGTCTTTTGATCTGCGCTCCCTCTATAAGGGATACTGGAGCCAAAAAATAGTCCAATCTGACATATTTTCTATGTGGGCATGAGAAATAAGTAAACCATGGGTCCTCCCTTCTTTTACATGCCCACATATCAACCAAACCATGACTTTCTGTGAGAGTTTTTAATGCTTTAAAAACCTGTGGCTTCCTCCCTGAGTACCCGCCTCTACCCCACTCCCCAGTATCTATATGAATATTCAAATCCCCACATATAATTAGGGGTGTCGGCCAAGACGCTAATTCCATCTGCAGCTTTACCCACAATTCAGCATCGTCAATATTGGAGCCATATACTGTACAAGTAGTTCAATTATTAGGTATAAAAGCAATGGCCCACTGTCCCCATCTATCTGCCTTTACTCGGTTAATAGGTAACAGTCGTGAGGAGAGATGTATAGCCACGCCTCTAGTGCTGGTAGATTGGGAGGAGCAGACAACTTGGGAATACCCTGTTATAATGTTGACACCTCTTTTCTGCCAGGGAATATGGGTCTCCTGCTGACATAACGAGTCTGGCTATCCTCAGCTATTGTAGTCTCAAGGTTGCAATGTGCGACTTCTGTGTACTCAGGTGTCTCTCTTGTGCGATCAATCGCTTCCAGAGGGTGTAGAAATGTGAAGGATGAAGGCAAACAATCACACCCAACTCACCTGCAAGGTGTCCATCTTTGGAATGGCTTCATTTACCCCTTAGGGCTGTGGAGATCACACTGACACCAGGAAGAAGTTGAAGATAGTATTGTTAATACAACCCTTTTGCCACCTTGGACTAGAAAGGTAACACAATCCAGACCTGAGTTGGGTAGTTATATTATGAAAGAACACCGGTGTGGTGTAGTATCCTAGGAAAAGAATTCTGACACTAACCAGGTCTGGTAACAATATTATCAAATAAAAATAAATAAATATGCTAGAATCCTTTTCTGAAGTGGTGCAAAGATAAAAGCGGTGTGGTGTTACAAACATATATAACGTAATATAACATTAATAATATATTATAATAATAACGTAGTAATAGTATATTATATTAGACAAGAATAACTTTGGTTTCTCAAAATGGTGGTCGGTAATTAGAGACACAAAAAGTTAAATATAGGCGATGGTCTTTCTAAAAACGGGTTGTAAATTCGAGAACACAAACTTAACTCACGGTTCGGTATGAGATATTTTAAAGGTAATACCACTTGTTGTGGAATTGTGCCCTCATCTGGTTTTCTTCGGAACTGCATTCCCAAGCAATCTACAAATAAACTGAAAGCATAAATAATAGGAAATTGTCAATAAGTATGATATGTGTACCACCTTCTGCACAGATAGTTGATAACAACTATTATTGTAAAGGGTCGGGGCCGTAGGCCCCATACACTTAAAATAATGAGACAGACACAGTGTCTTACATGGTAGAACTGGCCCAGGGCACGAACCCCTTTTGTTGGCAGGGTCACATGTCCCGGGGCACCTGTGATGGCACCTGTGATGGATCGGTGTGGGGTGGTAGTGTAAGCCAGCCCTTGGGGAGTGGCTGGTACAAGAAACACTAGAACAGTGACCAGCCGGTCACTACAATTATGGCCAAAATGTGTAGGGTTGATGACGTTTTACAAACAATAATTTGCACAGACGATTGCACCGCAGGGCGTTTATCTCGCTGGTTACTTGACTGCCAGTCCCACCACACTACATGATTTTAGAGGTTTGTAGGCAACTCCCTTTCAGCTCATGTATATATACTTCGCCTATTAACAGCTTTACTCGTTTACCAAAAATCAGGATTAGAGGATTTTGTATGCTTTAATTTAGGAGAAAACACTCTGGAGAGTGTAAGGACGAAGAACACAAATGGAAGTCGAAGGAGTAGGGTTTATTCGAAAATAAAACCAGGGCACGAGTCAGGGGTACACCCGGGTGGACGGCATCCACCCACTTATTTCACAGGGTGGATGCCGTCGACCCTGCCAAGAAGCTGGGCCCCACTGATAAAGATGCTGAATTCGTCCCGTTGTAATTTGCAAACACCGGGACACTTTCAGCAGCGCCTGCACGTTGTTGTCTGCTTTCGATCCACAACGTGCAGGCAGGAACGGGACAGGGGCAGGGCTTTCTTATTTCTGACTCCTGCTGGCCCTTAACAAAGGCCGAATCTGAGGGGTCATCAGGTCTCCTTTTGTTAGAGTCTCCTGGCTGGCATCAGTCAGGAGACTCACACCTGATGCAAATGCAGAGGAGGGGAAACAAAGGCTCACACTTTCTTAGCACTTCACACATACTTAAGAGAGGCAGCTTTTCACTTTGGTCAGTCCCTGTTTAGGAAATATGCATTCACTGTAAGAATGTCAGATGTGTTGGTCGTTCCCAGTATTTGAACAAAATAAATAGCATGTATATAATGCTTACTACCCCTGAGGAGACGTTGTAATAATTTAAATATCACTATTTTTTCTTTTAAAGCACTGTGGCTAGAGGAAGCTTTACGCTGACAAAAGCCATCATTGTTTTATGTGTAGCGTACAAAAGTGTGAATCTTCTGCCTAAATCAGGAGGGTTTGCAAGTATACTCGAAATGTGCTCAAATGTACTCATGATGCACCTGCTAAACATATATATGAGATAGATCTGATGTCACTTCTTGTGAGGCCACTTCCTGTGATGTCACGCGCCTCACGCGCCGCAATGTCACACGGCATGATGTCACATGCTGTGATGCCACTTGCATACTGATGAACTTGGTTAGTCCCCTCACTTCTTTTTTTAGGACTTGTGCCCTGAATACAACCCATTTGTAACATCAGAACCGGGGATGCTAAACTCAGGGGTGCAGCGGGTGCTGCAGCAACTCTGCCCATAGAGGCAGTTGGGAGAGATGAGGGGAAAAAATGAACACTTCCTGTCCACTGCAGCCAAGGGCATAGTTAACCATCCCGCTATACCAGATTAAGCGGGGGTGATAGAGTGAAAGATTACATTGTTTTATGGCCCGTCTTAACTTTTATCTCAGTTTCGCAGGTCATCAAAAGTTAGGAGAACCTAATATTCAACTAAAATAATCCAACTCTAGGGTGGGGACCAAAAGAAAACCTAAACGTGGCCTAAAACGGTGACAGAGAAAAAGAACATGTTTTAAAATGGCACAGAAAAGGTGAGTTAGAGATAAATGGAGTGAGACAGCATAAAGGAACGAAATTTAAATACAAATAATGAATGAAGGTGTAGTAAAATGCCACGAAGATGTTAGAAGTCTTCAAGTATTTATTTAAGGTTACATGGATGAGGAGCCAGTATAATGCCAACTGGCTCCATAAGTCTTCATCTCAAGAGTGACCCTAACACATTCTACAGTAACTAAGCACCACTAGAATGCTCTTAAAGAAATACATAATCACAGCTTACTACGGAAGGAAAACGATGCATAAAGGAAAGAGGGCACAAAAGAACACAGAATATAAGGAAAACGATTCTAAAGAAGAATCAGCAAGGAAGAAAAGAAAGAAGGAGGGAAAAAAGAAAAGGCAGGAACAACAAAATAAATAAGAAAATTGAAGGAAAGTAGAAAAATATATTGACATAACAAAGAAGAAATGTAAGATGAAAGGACGGGCGACAGAAGGAAAGAAGAGAAAAAATAAATAACAAATGTACGGAATATAAAAAGAAAAAAGGTGCGAAGGAACGACATGAGCATGATAAGAAACAGGGATATGAAGAAGGATAGAAAGCTAGGTCAGATGGAACGAGAGAAGAATAGACGGAAGTAAAAAAGATGGAGATACGTAATGAAATATGCATAAAATAAAGGCAACATAATCGAAAGATGGAAGGGAAGAAGCTTGAAAGGAAAGCAAAAAGATGGAAAGGATGAATGAGAAAAAGAAGCCAGTACTGGTCAACTAGTAGTTTTTGGCCATATTCTTTTAAAATCTTTTTATAATGTTTATAATTTGGCACCATTTACTGCAAGTTTCCCCAAGGGGTACAATTTCCATGGCACTTCATAATAATGGCAGTAATCACTCACTTTACTCGTATATTTATTGCAATATGTGGGTAAAATTGGGGGGTACTTTATTTTTCTGGCTACTCCCTTGACTGCAGCGGTAGTTGTTTTGTTCAAATGCAGCGAAAGGTCAGTGGTAAATAAATCTAAATCCCCAAGAAAAACTTGAACCATTCACTGCATATTCACTTCTCATGTATATCTACATGTAAATAATATGGCTTCAAAGAGAGAGCATTTGCTAACATACTTTTATCACACTTAATCTGATATGGAAGATGAAAGAGCAAGGTATGCGAAAGCCACTAATCTAGAAAATAGCTCATTATGGCCTTATAGCCCGCCGTAGAGGGCTATACCGGCTATTAAAGGCCCTCTCCAGCGTTAAAGGCCCCGAGCTGAAGGTGAGGGCCTTTAACAAGGGAAAGGGACTTTAATAGCCGGTATAGCCCAGCTACGAAGGGCTATAAGGCTATTAGCACATTCTGCCATTAGAGGGCACAATGTTCCACAAAAAAGAACAAAGGCTTATGGGAGCGTTAGGGGACTGGAATCCCCTCAGGGTCCTTGAAGCCTTTGTTCACAGCCAGAGCTGTGAACAAAGAAACATTGGAATGTTGGAGCTCCAGGCTTATACCAGCCATTATAAGCCCAGAGCACTCCATTGTTTTCAATGGAGCTCCCAACATTCCAATGTTCTAATTTCCGTTAACAAATATTAAAAATGATGTCTGTTTGGAGCTTTTAATTTGAGACTGTTGTGGTAGGGAAGTTTCAAAGCAGGATTAGAAAACAAATCAATAAAAACCTTTATTTTACCCGTGTGTGCATTCATGACTAAAACCCCTTTGATTTATTAATAGTCTCCTTTTCGTGACTCTTTTATTGAATGGATTTGACACAATGTATCCAAGTATTTAGGAATAATGCATCATAATGCACCATTGAACACATTTTCACAAAAAATTCTCGGACTGTCGTCTCCTCCAAATCCTTCCAGCCTACAAACACATGCGCCCAACTTGAAGTTTTTCCCACTTCACTTGCCCTTCATTAACGTCAGTTTCTTCTTAGAACCCTTATCATTTCAGTGAGGCGATGCCCTTGGCCAGCACAACCAGTCAGGTAATTTTTCTAGTAACCATTGATGAGGTCAGATTTACCAATACTTAAAACATTGATGATTTCCAGCTACGCGCATTCTAACGCTGAATCCTGAAGGCTATGCTCCTCATAGCTAATTACCAGCAGAACCCATCACACATGATATAATCAGTGCATTGTCAATCGCCTGAGCACTCTGCACACCTGAGGACTTTTCTGTCCCTGACCATCATCACCCCACCACGTATATCTCTCGTGTTCCAAATCTCATAATTTCCAAAGCGTCCTCTACGTTACCTTAAGCTGCTGTTCTGTATTCCACCTCAGTATTCCTAAAATCCGTATGACACTGCCACTCGTCACTACAGCTCTTGCCAGCAGCTTGAACTATGAAATAAATTTCACCTTTTTAATGGGATCCTTAACATGGAAAAAGTCTCCCACATTGATTTTAACATCCACTTTGGTAACTATACACCTACTATCATAGTGGCTCTTATCCTTCTTCCTGTATTTTCTATGTAGAACACATTTCTATATCTAATCTTCCACCTCCCACAGACTTCCACACCCTTTCCTTAACTAATGCTGGATATGAACTACACTAATTAGATGTTCCTTTATCACTTAAAAAGGATTAATACCAGTGGTATAATAGGCAGCAGTACTAAAGGACCATAACATACCGTTCCCCACTTCTTGTATTACCCTCCAAACTTGGTCCACAGGATGTACTCAGAAGCCAGATGTCTATACAAGATATCAAAACCTTAGCATCTTCCTTGGTGCAGACTGCACTCTATTGTTGGAGACTATTTCCTCAAGGGAAGTCTCACCTGAACAGTTTTTCCAAAACTGTACTGAGAGACAAATGTAGCTTCCCAACATTTACTATAGCAGTCCGCCAATGCAAATGCAAACCTGGGCTTCACACCAAGGGTGTAAGATGGGCTTACAAAATCCACTGTCAGTTATGTCCATGGTGTCTCTAGATTTGGACACACGAACCTAGACTGATAATAGTTTCAACACTACTATTGTGGTGATTTGCTGTAGGCATATGGAAAGGAGATTGGCAGACATACTGGATATCAGCAAACATGTGGTTGCACAGCTGAGTTTTATCTGCACTGCAGGTACATTGATATTTGAAAAATTAAAGAACATTTTTAGCATGACTATAGTTTGAACACTAAAGTTTAAACTTCAGGTATTGTGTATCATATACCTACTGACACTCCCTGTATTTCTACTCTCTGTGGTAATTGAAAACTTGATCATTCTTCTGAGCCGAAAAACAGTTAAGTTCCCTATAAAAACTCTGACTTACAGTAGATTGTTTGCTAATATTAACTACATTTAATATTAGGAAATGGTGTTTAGTGCTTGCTTATGTTCAGAGTGATAAGTGGAGAACGGTAACTTGGAAAGCATTTGTTAGTAGTGCGTGTTTAGTTTTTACCATGGTCGGTTTGTTTTTTCTAGCATTGATGTCAGGATACCATACAATTATAATTCTGCACAAATACATTTTCATTGGAGTTTACAAGACTAGTTCATAACCCACACAGGTAATTACTAAAAGATGACTGGGTAAAAACAAACAACAGCTCTAAAAGTTGTTATCCTAATGAATAATTCCTTGTAAAGCAACAAAAAAAAAATCTATGTCCCTACTACACTTCTAGAAAAATGATAGGATTTCAGCACCAAGCCCCAGCTACAGCAACTGTGTATCATGATTGCCTAGGAAGGATGCGATCGAGAAAACTAATTTATACCCTATGTGTTCAAGGTGGCTGCTAACATCAGCAAGTCGTTTGAGAGTTCTTTGAGCTCACAGAACATGCAATCCTTCTTGCTTTTGCCCAGGTATTTCATAAAACACTACCTTCTGTCCAGGAAGCACCCACACCCTTCCATCCTCTTCTGCAGAAACACAATTCTGTGCACCCCTGAGAAGAGTGTCTTGCAGGAAAAAGGAAAGATGGCGGCCGCTTAGTTGTGGCCGAAAACATACCCTGACGGAAAACTACGGCGATGTTTCTCCTATCACCCTGAACCCTCAGTGATGCAGAATTCGAGACAAAACTAAAAAACCCGGCGGAACACTTCACGGATGATTCTACCGCTTACCTGCCGCGGCTCTGCGATACGGCTGCTTCACGAGCTGACACGGGCAGCTCTCTCTGTGTGCTCCAGTTGGAGAGCGAGAGGGCGGGGCGCGGGTGAAGCTTCACGGGTTCTGCGGAGCAGAGCGGCGTTCGAGGCAGGATTGCCGAGGCTCGCAGGACGTGACGAGGAGCATAGTACAAGGAGGTTTTGGGCAGGAAAGAGACGGATTGTAATGGCCCCAAAGGTCAACACAGGAGGGAAATCCGCTGCGGAGAAAGATAAGAAAAAAAAGGCTGGAATCGAGACAGCGCTGGGTGACACAGATGGTAAATTACAGACCCCCCCCGGTAAGAAAGCAGGTGGTGGGTAGAACGAGGCAGGCTAAAGCTACAGCCACAGCCCCAATTGCAGATATATTCACCAAGGCTGGCAGAGAGAAGGGGCCAAAAACTATAATACCAGTTGGAGAGGGAGGCGAGCCTGAACTAGTGGCAGATGATGTAACCTCCGTAATTCTCCCCGATTTGACTGATTTGACTGATCCCCCTCTACCCCAGAATACCATAGGACTAAGCATGATGAAAGGAGATGATTTGATTGAGCCTGAGCCTGAGCCTGATATTCTAGGCAAATGTGACAGGGAGGCCATGGAGAATGGGACTATTAGCATCATCACAATGGGCAAGAGTAAGCCAGGGGTTCCTAAAGCCGGACCAGCTACCTGTATCATTCAAAGGAGTCCAGTGGATTTGGAGGAAGTCGTGAATACGGCAGAAGACCAAGAGGGACAGAAAATTGGCGTGCCTACAGAGGAGAACCCAGCAGTCAGTGGAGAAGCTGAGAAGGGAAAAGAAAATGAAAAGGTTCCAAGTGAATGTTTTTTCTCAGTGTCGGAGGGAGGGGAGTGGTCAGAGGATGATGAAGATGAGGATCTTGGCTCCAATGTGGTCTCAGATCCTGACGCAGAAAGCGATTTCGAGCCTGGCTCCCCCGTAACAGCAGTTAAACCACCAAAAAGGTGCAAGCTCCCTCAAAGCGAGCTTAGTTGGTACCATTCTTCAACGATGCCCCTGCAGGGGAGCCGGGGGTGGGGGGGCGCTGCACAGATGTCGCCATTAGAGACTATTCACAGTGAGATTCTGGCCCACAGGGAGGAAGCCCGGCAGGACAGTCGGAAATCCCAAGCTGCTGTAAAGAAAATCCAGGGGGCTGTTAGGAAGCTGTCTAAGGCCTGTATTAATTTGGGAGATCGGGTAACTAATCTGGAGGATAGAGTTGTCTCTACGGAGGCGGAGGCAGCAGCCGCAGTCAATAAGGTCGAAGCCCAAAATGCACAAGTTATAGATATTCAGTGGAAACTGGAGGACATTGAGAACAGGATGAGACGGAATAACCTCCGGGTTCTTGGGGTACCCAAAGGAGTGGAAGGATCTGATGTTAGAGCTTACGTCATCAAAATATTTGAACAAGCATTTCCAGAGCTCTCAAACTGGGTCTGGGCAGCAGAGATCCAGAGAGCGCACCGCACTCCGTTCAAGATTAAAAAAGGTACCAAAGAAGGTGACAAACTCAGAGCTATTCTAATCTTTCTGGGTAACTGTGTTGAGACAGGCAATCGCGGAGAAGGCAAGACCGGATGCCAAGAGGAATGTGGACTGGATCTCATTCTTCGTGCGCCCGGATTTTTGGTAGGTGGGCAGCCAGGGGGGAGGGAGTGTAAGGGGTTGGGGGAAAAATCAAAAAAAGACAAAATAAGGTGTACTAAGGTAAATATTGTCGACATTAAAATTCAGCAGGGAAATTCAATACAAAAACATGTCAAGCATTAAAATGTGTACAGCCAATGTAGGTGGCTTGAATGATGCGAGAAAACGTCAAAGGGTGGATAATTTTTCTAAGTTTAATAACGTTGATATTTTTTGTATACAGGAGACCCACATTCCTTGGGTAAAAAGAAATCTGATGAAGTTTAGGGGGTTCGAAATCCTAGCTTGCTCATCTCAAACGTCAACAATCAGAGGTGTGGCCATTTTAGCTAAACCCTTTATAGGGGGAGCTAAGCGTCACAAAGCTGATAGCATAGGGAGATGGGTGATAGTGAAACTTAATTTAGGCCATACATTATGTGTGATATACGGCTCAAATCAGGATGATCCTGAAATTTTTGACTTTTTGGAGGGGGAACTAGCTAATTGGCCAACGCCCATAATGGTTTGTGGGGATTTAAATATCTCAGTAGATTGGAATAAATCAGATGACTACTCTGGGCGGAAACCTAAAGTGTTCCGAGCACTCGATTCTCTTATGAAGTCACATGGTCTCAAGGATGTGTGGGCGGTAAAGGAACCCTTAGATCCAGGATACACCTATTTTTCTAGCCCCAATCTGACATATACCAAATTAGACTACTTTTTGATTTCCTCTACGGAGTTGAATAAGGTGCGAATCAAGAAACTCCCAAAGTCAATATCAGACCCTAATCCTCTAGTGTTGCATTATGATATGCCTAAAATGGAAAGGAAACAAACCAGCTGGTCTTTTGAGAGACAATTATTGTTAGACACCAGATTTGTGGAACATCTAAAAAAATGGGCTGTGGAGTTTTATGATACTAACAGATATAGCACGTCTCGGAACAGCGTGTGGGACGCCTTTAAGGCCTCTTTACGGGGAGAGACGATAAGCTGCTCTGCTAGGATCAGGAAAGATGATAAGAGAGAGATCGAGAAGCTTATAGATATGCTAGCGGTAGTTGAAGAACAGCATATTAAGGACATAGGCCACGGACGGGAGGGACGGGAGAGTTTAAAAAGAATAACTGTTATCAAAGCTGACCTGCAGAAAATAGTTATTCAGAAAGAAACTAGCGAGTACCAGGTGTCTAAGGCAAGAAGATATGAAACAGGGGAACAGGTGGGGAGGGCACTGGCTCTGCAGATAAGGCAAGAGAGGACTGAGAACTTAATCTCCCTTATACAGGACGAAGATAAGGAGTATACGGAGCCCAAAGACATTTTAAGAGTCTTTCAGAATTTTTATCAAAAGTTGTATAATGAAGAGGGCGATATTGGTGAGCAGGTTTTAGATCTCGGTTATGCGGATGGTGGTCCGGGTTTAGAGGTACAGTCCAGAGAAGAGCTTGACAGAGACCTAGATATGCTGGAATTAACTAAGGCCCTACAGGAATTAGCCGCAGGTAAGGCAGCAGGCCCCGACGGAATCCCCCTCGAAGTCTATAAATGTTTAGAAAAGGAGATCGCTCCAATTTTACTTGATCTATTTAATGGGGTCTTGTGATCAGGTATAATACCTGAGTCCTGGAAGGAGACTAACATCGTTATCTTCCATAAGAAGGGGAAACCTAAAGAACTACCGGGATCTTACCGCCCAATATCGTTAATTAATGCTGACACAAAATTATATTCTAAGGTCTGGCCTGGTAGGTTGGGGGGTCATTGGTCGTCTCGTTTCCCCGTGGCAGCATGGGTTCATACCTGGGAGAGGCACTACGGAACATACTAGAAGAGCAATAGCGCTATTTGATGCCCATGGTGCCACGGGGGGGAGATGGCCATGATCCTCCTCGAAGCGGAGAAGGCCTTCGACCGAGTGGTCTGGGACTTTCTCTGGGGCATTCTGGCCGGTAGAGGCTTTGGTAATAACTTCCTGAGGGCAATTAAGGCTATGTACCTTGACCCGGTGGCTCGTGTTATGGTTATGGGGGAAAGGTCTGATAAAATAGTGATTAAGAGAGGAACACGCCAGGGTTGCCCTTGCTCCCCGATCCTGTTTTCCCTATATATAGATCCTTTTATACAAAAAATGTTAGCCTCTCGCCAAATTAGTCCTGTAGTGTTTAATAGCTTCACTACAAAATTGCTTGCCTATGATGACGACTTGGCGATAACTACATCTGACCCACACCAAGCAATGCCCGCATTGGTACAACTGGCTAACGAATTCGGGCTTCGTTCTGGCTATCGCTTAAATGAGGGTAAAACGCAGATTATTTGTACCAAAAATATTCTGAAGACAGATTATAGATTTGTAAACTCAGCCGTATATCTTGGGGTTAGAATTAATGCAGCAGTTGAGAAGATAGTTGGAGAGAATTATCTTCCCCTTATTAATTCAATCGAAAAAGATCTGAAAAGAATTGACGTGCTACACTTATCTTTGATTGGTAGAGTGAATGTTTTAAAAATGACTATGTTCCCCAAAGTTTTATATCTGTTTAGGGCTATGCCACTGTTGCTAGAGGAAAGTGTGTTGAGGAAAATTGAATCCATATTCGTTAGGTTTGCTTGGCAGTATGGCAAAATTAGACGCTCAATTAATCATATGTCACTACCCTGGAATAGGGGAGGCCTGGCTATGCCGAACCTTAGATTATATCATCCGGTATGCCTCATCACACAGATGAACATACTGATTCAATCGGATCCCCTACCATCTGAAGGTCAAATTGAGAGTCAGGACCCTCCCTCTATTTTCGAGCTATTATTGGGGAGGAAGGCCTATGGGTTACTGCAGTGTGAGGTGGATCGAAGGTACTATAGGAAGGCAAGGTATAAGATTATTGAAGGGGTCTGGCCAACCTGGAAAGCTATTAGTAAAATTATGAAGATCCCCAAAATAAACACCAATATAAATCTCTGGAAATCTAACTTATTTCCACATTTGGGCCTAAGCACGTATTGTACAGTATGGAGAGAGCATGGGATAAGATGCCTGGGTGATATCATGAAAGGCAGTACTGTCCTTAGCTTTGATGAGATACAGAAGAAATATGGGATCCCCGGTAGCCACTGGATTTTATATGGACTAATTGCTCAAACACTATCAACATATAGACCAAAGATTCTGCTACCCCCAGATAGTCAATTGGTTGAATATTTAAAAAAAGGGGGAAAGAAGATAGGTATAGCCTACAATCTCTCGCTGCCTGGCCTCCAAGATGATCTGGAAAAAACAGAGGCCACTTGGGCGCAAAAATTGGGAGATCCGGATGTTGATATAGACCTAGCCCTAATTTTAAGTAAGAAAGTATTTCGAGCATCAAATTTGAGGTCTCAACATTATAAGACTCTGTTTAACCTCTACTATACCCCAGCGAAATTGTATGGGTGGGGACTAAGAGAAGACGATAAATGTCCTAAATGCAATACAGGTCCGGCAGATCTACTGCATATGTTTTATCACTGTCCTAATCTGGTTTGAATACGTAGTGAGATAACTCTGTTTTTGGAGGGGCTGCTAGGTATTAACATCAACCTATCCCCTACCCTGGTTCTCACAGGGACAGACAATGAACATAATGTCGGGAGAGATACCCAAGCGTTATTGTTCATTGCAGTAGCGGTATTACGAATCCTTATCTCTGCTGGGTGGAAGGATACCGTCACCCCCACGTTTCATATGTGGCTGTCCAGATTGTTAGGTATGCATAATTTAGAGGCATGTCTATACGAATTTAAGGGGAGGATAGCGCGAGAATTTGGCAGGAATATCTGGGAGCCTCTTAAGAAATGGAGGAGCTAACGAAAAAAACAAGCTTTATGAATATATTATCTATGAATGTTTTAAGCTGATCAATGTTTTTATATTAGAAATATGAATTCTCCATGAAATATGAATGTATTTATATTGTTATCGAATTATGCTGACTAATTTATTGCACATGCTGAATTTTATATCTTTATAATGTATCAATTGAATATGTATTGGATTTTAATTGAATTACACCTTATCTCTCAATAAAAAAAAAAATTATTAAAAAAAAGAGAAGAGTGTCTTGCAGGACCAGCGTGTAATGGTGAGTGTCCACTGTGGCATCCTGACCCTTCTGTAGCACAACAGGTTGCATTGAAGTTGTAGCAGTCTTCGACTATTAAGCAACAAAAAAAACGTACACACTTTGTAAGTGTCGCATATCTGATTATCTATTGCAGGCCACCCAAAAATATGACATATCTGAAGGTTGGAAAAGGTCTAGCACAAATGTCCTTCGTGACCTAGATCCATGAATGTATCTCTCTACTTATATGGAGGAATATATTTCTTCCCCAGCATTACCATTTCATTCTATATGATCAGCTCCTAGGACATTTTACTGTATGTTTGAACCTTAAAAGATTAATTCTTTTGATGCTGCCATATTTCAGCCTTTTTACTTTTTAAAATTCCAAGTCATCTTTGACTGCATAAACCTATTCACTTTCAGATTTCTCAACAGCTACTATATTTCTCAAACATTCTTCATCATCCTGAGTTACACTTAATTCTTGAGCACACATGGTAGATCTTGACAAATAATCAGCGTGTGTATTTTTCGTGATGGAATGTGAATAATTTCATAATTTTGTTGTAAAAGCTTGCAGGTCAATCCTTTTACCATATGTGACTTTTGTCAACACTTCATCCTTCAAAATATAAAAATATAAAGCAATGCATAAGGTTGGTTGCTACAACAAACCTTCGGCCCATATATTACTTTAAATATGTTCCACAGTCGAGCAGCAAGCAAGAAACAACTCTTTTTCTGCTGCCTGCAGTGTTCTAGCAGCAAAAACTACTGTTTGCTTTATTTCACCATCCTCTTGATACAAAATGCCCCCCCGACCCAGGCCACATTTTCTAGCATCAGCTGTTATATAACATACAGACTTAGAGATGTCAGAAGTGGGGTTATTATTATTACTCTGGAGGGAGGCAATCATACCAATGAAATAAATCTATCAAGTTCAGGTCAAAACAAAATTCTGAAATAATCTATGCACAATCCCTGGCAGCTATGGCACAAGCAGCAGGTAATCCAAGTGTGTGATATGTCAAGCAGTACCAACAGTTTTAAAGTAAGAACACAACACAATAACATTCCCAAACCAATTTAGGTAAATACAGAAACATTTAATGAGCAAAAAGACTCCAAATAGTTTAAGAGAGTCAGAGGTATGGATTTTTCAAGTTTTAAGGCAAAAAGCTCCAAGAAAGCATCAAGCACTATGAAAACACAACAATTTGCGGTGAATCGCAACACAGGTGTGGTTCCGCACTGACTGTGTTGAGAAGAGGTCGTGTACACCAAGAGCGTTGTCCCTGTCAAAGGTTTTACCGACAGTCTTAGGGGCGTATTTACAAAGAAGTTTGTGTTGCGTTTGCACCACACAATGTGGTACATATGCATTGTAAACCTTAAGCAATATTTATGAAGCCATGCAAAGCCACAGTGCGTGGCCTGAGTGGCTTCATAAATCTAGAGTAACGCAATGCAGTGCAAATCGCTGTGCTCCGTTTCTGTGCCCAGGGAAGACGTTCCATGGGAATTGGGTGGGTGTTTTCACATGCAAATTCCATGGTTTTGAAAACATTCCCAGATGTATGAGAAAGCACCAAAGTTATGCCTAGGCTGGCTTCGACAAATACAAGGTAACGCGTATTCATTTGTTGTTCCCGCCCGCGCTGTTGTATTGTGAACAAATTTCCCCTGCTCCACCCCTGCTCCCCCCTTTGATTCGTTCCTTTAACCCCTTGGCTGCGGCTGTAATTCCGCCGCAGTGCTAAGGGGGAGGGGGGGCGTGCAGCGCCGCCATGCTCGTGACGGAACCACTCCGTCAGGAGCCGCGGTGGCGCTGTGCTTGTGACGGAATGGTTCCGTCACGGCCCCGCCCGCTCAATGGAACGCCCAGCGCAGGCGCGGAATCAGCGCCGCACAAGCGCATCGGCCAGGCCGTGACGGAACCATTCCGTCACCAGCACAGCCCCACCGTGGCTCGTGACTGAATGGTTCGGTCACGAGCACCGAAGGGGTTAATCTGTCCTCCATCACAGCTCTCACGGGGTAACAGACTTGTGATGCCTCCTGCAGCCCGCCTTCACCTGGGAGGCACTTTACAAGGCCCGCTAGTATCTGCAACCGGAGTCTGCCTCTCTGCTAAGAATAAGTCACAATAAATAACCACCACCCTCCAAAATGATAGCTGCTAAAGCAATTTAGATGAGTGCCAAGCACAACTCTTGACCGACAGTGCCTTGAACCTGTCCATTACTGTCTTACCTCCAGCTGCATCGAAGGCCTCACTCGAAGAAACGTAAAGCGGAGTGAAATGTCAGATAAAACTACCATTTTCGTTTAAACCGATTGCTTTAGCTCTTAATCTTTGCTTGTCTTAAGTGTGGAATCTAGTAGTCTATATTTTGTATCACATTTAACCTATCTGATAGTTTGTGATTCATTATTATGTGAGTGAACTAACATATAATGTCCTGCTTGAAAATATGCTAGTGATGATTTCAGGCATTTTTCATTTATCTGAAACTGTCAACAAGCTACTAATGGGCATCGTAGCACTACACAGATAATGTCATTAAGAAATCAGTAGACGGAAAGCGATTGCACTAATAACAGCACAATGTACACGTTCAAAATACCAAATATGACACCTCCATGAGCACGCCCCTAATTGATCGTGGAACCTTCTGTCCACCAATGTTCCGCCGCAGTCGTGCGGTGATTGTGCTAGGTGGCTCACTACTGGCGTTTGTTGTATACATAAAGCCGGAATGAACCTGAACAGCACTGACTGTAAGGCAGTTATGTATCAATGGGCATCTTTGAAAGGCTTAAGGGGCTGGGATAGAGTTAGTAACATGTCAAGACCAGTGGCGGCTCCTCTACTAAGGCAGAGGAGCGTCGCCCCACTGCTTCTAAGCAGTGTAACTAAAGGAAAAATAACATTATAATAACTGAATGTTATTATCGCTTTATTTGTTCCTGCTGCTTTGCTGCCGGGGCGGGCAGGGCTGCTCTGCTCTGAGAGCAGGGCAGGGGAGGAGTGGTTTGCCCACTCCAAGTGCGCATGACTGTTGGCCAGCCCTCTCCGGCCGGCCAAACAGTCATGCACACTTATATGTTCTCCACGCAGGCTGCATTACATACCCAGGCCCCCATTCCCTGGCTGAGTGCTGAACCACGGCACTCAAACCAATCACAACGTGTTGTGATTGGTCAGGAGAGTCTGGGTGTTTCCAGGTTCCTGTATGGCCGAGTCCTGACGCAGAGGAGAGGCTGGAGGGACGTGGCAACGATAAGGTATGTTTATTTTTGTTGTTTCTACATTCCCTGCCACCCTGATCCGTGCCGTCAGCCACTGGTCAAGACAATATGCCTGTGGGGGGTTGTCACGCTGATTGACATGCAAACAACTATGATCCAGCCCCTCAGGCCTTTCAGGGTAACTGTCCTGTCCCATCAATTACATCGGCAAGGGAAGAGATGTGGTTTAGTTGTAGGATCAGAACACTACATAACTAATCCACTCAATCATGTTGTGTGCTCTTGGGTGAAGTATATTTTCTCCAAGATCCTTTCTTACTTTACTTACTGAATGTTACTTGTAAAGCGCAATTCCATGTGTTTCAGGCCACCAGGTTGCAACCAGACATGAACATTAGATTAGTGTTTGAATTAATATGGTTATTTAAGAATTTAGGGCCTGGTCAAAAGGTAATTCATTTCTGTAGGATGTGCTAAATCAGAAGAAGAACCTTACACCTTATAATATAAACCCTTTGGGGTATTGGTAAAATATAGCTTTCATGTCACAGTTGGAATTGCTTAGAAAAAGGATATTCTGCTTATCAAGCGCCGTATGCACAGCAGAATATTTAAATGGTGAAGTCTTGCCTGTGGAGTGAAACTGCGACGCATGCCCGGAAGCGGAGCTGAATACAGATAGCGTAGGTCGCGTGTGCGCAGATGGAGAGGCGCCGCGTCACGTGCCGCTTACTTCACTAATCAATGCTGCAACCGAGTTAGGTGAGTTTAATTCAATCAAAAGCAAAATAAGAGAACACATTTTAAAAGTTTGCTGTGCTGCAAATTAACCACAAAAAATCACCCTTGGAAAAAGAATGAAGTCTTTAGAAAAGCAAACTGATTCAGCAATTCAATTCATTGATTGAAAATAAAAAAAGAATGTGTGGCATAAAATAATTGATTCTTTAAAAAAAACGATTCTTGGAAAACAGTTCTGAAACTGCAACCAATTAATTAAAAATCCAGCAGGTACGCTTCCTTAATTTGCATATTAGCTCATTCATAAATGGAACATACACTATTCCTCACTTCACTGGAAGAAAACCATTTACTTATAAAAGTAGAAGCCTGCCTTATAATGGAATGCAACAAATAAGAAGTGCTTCTTGACAATTACATCTCATTCCATTGATATATGCTATCTGTGGCATGTGGTGTTAAGCTGTTGCCTTCCACCAGGCACCTTCCAGCTGCATCAATGCACTTGAGGTGCACGAGGAGGTTTTAGCACTCTAGCCATGCAAAACCTACACCTCCATACGCAGAAGATACAATTATGAAGTTCTTTCTGACCTCAACGCAGGGTCAGATTTGGACCAAAAATAGGCACAACGCCCCCAAAAAAGTGGCCCAAATTTCTGAATTGCAACCTTTTGTGAAGCATTGCTTTCTAGGTTTCGCCTGCATGCATTTATGCTCAGATGCCACTTGTGATCTTACACTTTCCAGCTCAGCCAACATGGGATGCTTAAACAAATACAACTGCACAGCTGACCTGCTGCAAAGGACTTGGCTAGACCTCCAACTGGAACTACCTGAGCCCTGGTTAGGACTTTGGAACTAGACAGAGTTTAATACTACCTTTTTTGCATAATTAGTTTAACGGTTTGTGGCACTCTAAGCCTGAAAGGGTATTGCTTTGACTTAAATTGTGTGCTCCCCTGTGTCTGGACAAAGCTATGTTTTATATTTATTATTGTGTATTATGTTGGTGTATTTACGTAGTTAATGTTCTGGTGCTCATGCCAAGATCTTCTCTGGATTCTGGAGTGTAGAATCCAGCGGGGAGCGGGGTCAGTTGGTGGAAAGGCAGAGGAGCTACGACAACGTGTCTCAGGGGTTGTTACAAGAATAAAACTAATTCTTTTACTACTGTGATGGATTTGGCTTCCTTTCAAAACGATGTCTCTCTGATGAGCTCTTATAAGAGAGGAACATGTGTCAAGGACTGCTTTTATTCTCTTCAGGTTAGCTTGGATGCCGGTATTCTACCAATCCAAGGCTGTAATACTGTGCCTGGAGTGGTAAACGTCTTTTGTCATTTTTCAGCCCGGCATGGATGGCACTAGCTAATGCTACACTTAATGACTTTGCTTCAAAAACTGTAAAGGACTTTGTCACTTTTATAGCTCAGTGTGGATGGCACTATGCTAATCCTATGCTTTAAAACTCGGCGTGAAAAACAGAAATTTACGGTTTGCCGTTTTAGAGTGTGGGTGTTATGAAGTATTTCATCTAAAGGAACTGTTCTCCACATAAAACTTGTGAACTACCCAGAGTTCCCTATTTCCTTTCATGCATAATTTATATGGCACTCTATGCCTGAAAGGGTATTGCTTTGATATATATTCAGTGGAAAAATACAAAGGGGTTAAAGTAATGTATAGTTAGTTGTGATAAAAACATATGTTTTTGTTTATAAAAATCCTTTAAAAATTAATTGAACAAAAAACAAAGGTTAAAGTAACGCTATAGATTGGTGAGTTTGTCGGTAACAACAATAACATTTTGAATTCATAAAAGACAGAAATTCCCCAGTTATGGTTAGCAGAGCTAACTATAACTTGTGCCCCACCATGCACGGCTCTTGATCTCACATATGACATTACTCATGACTTGTTCTATGACATCACTGATGACATCTCAAATTACATCATAGATAGCCTCACTGATGACATCTCTGATGACATCATCCAATGAGTGTATTAGCATGTTTTATAGTTTACATAGTGGCAGATAAGTACCATATTACTTTTCTACCTAATGTACAGCCTGTGTCCAGCTAATAAGTGTTTACAAACCGCATGTGCTCCTAATTCAACATAGTTGAATAGAGGTATTAAACACGTTATAAATCTTTGTTTTGAAGAGTAACTTTGTGTGCATGTGACAGTTGACTTATTTTCATCATGTTCTTGGTTCTGCGGAAAAAGTTCCCCGCAGAGCAAAGATTCAGCATTGCGTTGTGGAAGGTTGGCCACAAGGCATGGCCCTGGGGACCTCATTCCCAAGGGGTATATGTATTTTAAAGGGGAGGGGGCCACATGCCTCCCTTCTAAGGGTCATTAGGCCCTGGGGACCCCATCCCACAGGGCACTAATTCAAATAAAGGGGAGGGAAGCCACGCTGCCCCACTACCCGAGCCATGTTAGGACCTGGAAACCCATCTCCCAAGGTCATTCATTTACATAGGCCATCCTCCCTGAGCCTAGTTAGCCCCTGGGGACCACATCCCACAGGTCCACTCATTTAAATAAATGGAAGGGGGGCTGTGCGCCACCCCCTCTCCCCGGGCCTTGTTAAGCCCTCGGGACCTCATTTCCCTCGGCCATTAGTAAAAATAAACGGGGAGAGGGGCTGTGTTGCCCGCTCCTCTTTATTTCATGATTACGGCCCTGAGGGTGGGATCTGCGTCCCTGAGTCCTGTAATGGCTCCCAGCAACATTTTTCCCATGTTGCTGTGTTGAAATCTAGTTTGTGAACTGAACATCATCTGCGCCATCTTGTCCATTTCCTCAGACACACGCACAAATATGCACAGCAGCCATTTTAGGTGCCATGGCCTCTCTGCCTACTGCCGATAGCCAGCGCGTCTCACCCCCTCACTCCCCGGCCTCGCAAGCACACACCCCCCCCCTTGACAGCCCCCGGTCTCTCCTGCTTGGGCCCTAAACGCACCTCCAGCGCGACCCTGCCTCCGAGCCACATCCCGTGCTGAACCCCCCACACCCTTTCATCTCATTCATAAAACAGGCCCTTTGATAACCTCTTCCTCCTTGCCCGATTGTTCGGCCTGATCCCAGGCCATCACTTAGCCCAACAGATGCAGTTTATTGCCCCTACAGTAGGACCTCGCCTCACTTCAAAGGAGCGGGGATTAATCAATGCCCTCACACCCCTAGATCCGATCGATTACCCGCATTTCTGTTCCCAGCGGAATGTCCAGCTGCGCGATAGCCATCATGCTGAGATTAGGGGTGGGGACTCCTACTGTAGATATGTGTGGGAACGGGCCTGAACCGGGGATTCCAAAGATGCCTTTTCCGTACTTCAGAGCAATACCACGGATGTCACAAATGTAATAAAGCCATAAAACTGTGTATAAGAGGCCAGGCCCCAGAGATGCGGTTAGAGCACCTCGAAACGATACCTCGTTGTCTGATCTGATGAGTTCTGCTCCGTCGGAAATAAACTCCTGTTTCCTGCCTTCCAGTCTCCAGCGCCTGCCTCTTTATTTGATAATCGTGAGTTGGGTGAGAAGCGGCTGACGCCGGGCAAACCTTGAGAGGGGTAATCGACCTGATCTGCCTGAACCCTTTGTTTAACAATTGGCGTCCCAAACGTGGGGCCCATCAGCGACACATGGATCCAGAGGGAGAGGTCCTGACGACGGAGTGAACGACTGCAACGATCGGGAAGTGCACCTGCCCGATAGACCCTCGTCTGGCAGCCGATCATCCGAACTTCACTGGTTCCGAACAGACCTCTCTCGAGTGATCTACGGTCCTGACTCGGAACCATCAGGAGTGCCGCGACAGAAGATAGAGGACGATCGGGCGCTGGAATCGGAAGACAGGAAACTGTCCATGCGGTCCGGGTAAGGTCGTGTAACACGACAAACTGTGAAATATTTGATTGATTGATTGGAAAGTACTAGTATTACTCTCCGAATTGTTGGTTCTCTTGGAGATTCTCTGTCTGCAAACGGAGAGGAATAGAAAGTATTCTCTCTTCCTTTGCAGGTAGTGAAGGGTAGGTAACGCAGGCTTTTGCCCCCGTTGTAATCCGTCGTGCCTATCTTTCTCCCCCACTGATTGATTGGTTGCCCGAACATTGTTTGTTCGAGGATTGCTTTCTCGAGAATTCTCTGTCTACAAACGGGGAAGGATAAAAGTATCCTGTCCTCCTTTGCAGATAGTGAAGAATAGGTAACGCAGGCTTTTGCCCCCGTTGTAATCCGTCGTGCCTATTTCTTTCTCGCCACTGATTGTTTGATTGAACGGACATTGATTGTTCGATATTGGTTCTGTGGAGATATTCTCTGCTTACAAATAACGTGGAATAGAGATATTCTGTCTAGTCTTTGTAAGCAGTGAAAGGGTAGGTAGCGCAGGCTTTTGCCCCCGTTGTAACCCGTCGCGCCTATTTTATTCCTCATTTGATTGATTGATTGTTTGTCCGAACATTGACTGTTTGGAATTGGTTCTCTCTCTGGGTATTCCCTATTTGCGAATACTGTAGAATAGAAATATTCTGTCTAGTCTTCGCAAGGTAGTGAAGGATAGGTAGTGCAGACTTTTGTCCCCATTGTAACCCGTCATGCCTATCTTCTCCCATTGTTCAGTAATTGGTTCAGCCCGGACCGCTTATTAGAGGTGGATCATCCGGCTCCTCTGGAGGGCACCCCTAATAAGGATATGTTTTTAAAGTATGGACTAGTCGCCGTAGCTTATAGTAAGTTATGGCATAAATATACTAAAAAGGATCAGGAAAGTCAGTGGCCACTGATAGGATCCTTCGATGACGCAAAAATAAGCGTGCTGGAAACAGCCCTTTGTAACAATAAAACAACGCCCACTATGCTTGATAGTTTCGGCATGTGGCGCAAAGAAACAGAACAACGAAAGAAAAGAGAAGAAGCAAGAATAGGAAAAGAGTTACGAAAGGCAGCCCACCTGACCGCTAAGAAACTAGAAGAAGAAATAAAAGAAAGAAAGGAGGTCAGACAAAAGCAGGAATCTGAGTCGGCAGGCCAATGCCCTGTTAGGACCCCCTCTACGCTCTACCCGGAGCTACCCTCCAAACAACGGGCGAACGATGAGTTACTGCTAGGTCCTCCGATCATCTACATGCCCCCCCCATATGCCCCCTCCCAACCTCTAGTACAGCACCTGCCAGCTCCGAGTGCAAATGAGAATGACCTTGGAGCTGGTACCCCAGCCCTCACGGCCTCCGCACCGACCGCATTAGTAACGACATCAGATGAGCTCGAAACTAGCAAGCAGCCACCAGCCAGACTGAGTAGATTGAGCAAAGATGAGCGGGATGGAATTGACAAGATAGTAAAGACACTGGTAGAACGGAAGGAGAGCGAAGAATACACGATAGATATGCACAATTCACATGCCGGTAGTCACAGACGGCATTTCGTTTTACGGTTTAGCTACCACACTCTGAACGCATATGAGGATAGGTATCAGAATCAGGGTCCTGCTAAACTGACAGCTTTATATAGAAAAGTCAATGTTGGAGACGAGGCTGAGCATGACGTGACGGACCTCTTCATGAAAACGCTTGAGGTCTTCCGCCACCTCACGGAACAGAAACCAGAAGTTAAGATTACAGTCCCTGACACGACTGGGTCCTCATCAGAAGTAGCCACCACTATGATGCCTATCAGAGAAGCCGCCCCCTACTGGGTTCCCCCGCGAGGTCAGGGAACAAACGACGATATCAACCACGCAGATGCAAAGGGGAGGGTTGTGTACAACTGGGTTTATCAACCATGGGATCGGCAAGATATTTTAACTTTTAGGCAAATCCTGCCCGATTTAAGAAAGAACCCGACAGCATTTTATACCGAACTAGGTACAGCCTTGGGTTCAACAATAATGACTCTAGCGGACATTGACTTGTTTTTCGGGCTATGTCTGCCGGCTGACGTGTGGAAGCAAATCCGGAAAACCGACCACACAGATCTGTTCGGACATACCTGGAATCAACTCAGTGAACTAGATAGACAGCGAGAGCCCGGAAAGAAACCTGTAAAAGACATACTGGAACTCCCGGACAAAATAGTTCAGAAGCTAAAGACATTGATCCCAGAGAAGAAGGTAGACTGGTCGATAGTCACGGCTTGCCGTCAGAAACCCCAGGAAGACGTATCAGAATACTTCTCCCGATTTGAAACAGTGTTCTCCGACTACAGTGGCCAAGACATGACCACTGCAACAGGACAACGACCATGTGCCTATTTCTCTGCCACCCTTGACCCCGTAGCGAGAGCCTTGCCTGCCTGCCTTCGAGCCGTAGCTGCCGCTGCTGTCTCTATCCGACAAAGTGAGGGGATCGTACTCTCGAATTCCCTCACGGTATTAGTGCCCAATGCTGTTGACACCCTCCTAAACCAGACTAAGACGCAACACCTGACTAGCGCACGACTGACCGGATATGAACTGACTCTGCTTGCACCCCACATCACGCTGAAAAGATGCACCACACTGAACCCAGCCACCTTGTTGCCCCTGCCCGAAAACGACCCAAATGTCCCCCCCATACATGACTGTGTGACCCTCACAGACGAACAGACTAGGAGTAGAGTTGACCTCCGAGACACCGCCTTCACAGACCCTGACGGAGAGCTATGGGTAGACGGCTCTTGCATAAAACTCCCCGACGGCACCACCTCAGCTGCCTATGCAGTTACCACAGCCCGAACTGTAGTTGAAACCGCCCGCATCACGCAACGATCCGCACAGGCGGCAGAACTGATTGCCCTAACACGAGCATGTATTATAGCGACAGGGACTACGGCAAACATTTACACGGACAGCCAGTATGCCTTCGGAGTGGTTCACCATTTTGGACTCTTGTGGAGAGAAAGGGGATTCCTGACGTCCCACGGCACGCCCATCCTCCACGGAGATCTAGTCTCCGCCCTGATTGAAGCATTTCTCCTCCCCAAACGATTAGCTGTAATCAAATGCCAGGCACACAGGAAGGTGACAGACTTAGTCGGACAGGGAAACGCACTGGCCGACATCACCGCCCGAACCACAGCTGAGAATAGGACGACGACACGCATGTATGTGACCAGGTCACAAGCAGAAAAATGGACTGACGCTAGGGAAACGATTAGGGACATCCAGATGGCCAGCTCACCACACGAATTGACTGAATGGACACGGGTGGGAATGAAAGACGATGAAGGCTGCTGGCGGACAAAGGACACCAACAAATGGTTGCTACCCAATTCATACCTGATCCCCATACTGACTATGGCTCACTCCCCTGCACACATAGGATCTGCCCCCATGACCGAACTCGTCTCCAAGGTCTGGCACAACGACAAAATCCCCGACTCAGCCAGACGCCTGGTCCAGCAATGCCTTATCTGCCTGCAACATAACCCTGGGAAAGGAACTGTGGTACCCCGGGGAGGGTTTGGGGTCCCCGACCATCCTTTTGAGGTCCTCCAGATGGACTACATCCAACTAGAAAGATGACAAAGCCTGAAGTATGTATTAGTCATTGTGTGTGCTTTCAGCAAATGGGTAGAAGCCTATCCAACCCGTGATAACACTGCCATGACCACTGCCAAGGTACTGCTGAAAGAGTTTTTCCCTCGCTACGGTCTTTGTCGAATTCTATGGAGCGACAACGGCCCCCACTTCATAGCTGAAGTTATCCAACTAATCTTGAAAGGGTTGGGTGTAAAACAGAGGTTTCATGCAGTCTTTCACCCCCAATCTGCTGGCTTAGTTGAGCGACACAACGCCACTCTGAAACTAAAACTGTCGAAGATAGTGGCCACCACAGGACTTAAATGGCCAGATGCCCTCCCACTGGCATTGCTATCGATGCGCTCCACTCCCACTAAGCACCATTTGACCCCCTACGAGGTTGTATTTGGGCGACCGATGAACCTCTGGACTGCCCCTAAACCGACCTCCATTCACGACGTCCCGGACGTCCTACTGTCTGATTACTTGTGCAAATTGACTAAAACATTGTCTGTCATTCATCAGCAGGTGCAGCAGGCCATCCCCGATGCTTCCAGGGGTCCGGGTCACGATATCCAACCGGGGGATTATGTGCTGATCCGAAATTTCCAACGGGCAAAGAGTCTGGAACCCCGGTGGACGGGCCCCTGGCAAGTACTGATCACCACCCGGACGGCTCTTCGAGTGGAGGGGAAACGACACTGGCTGCACGCACACCACTGTAAGAAGGTCTCCTCGACCCTGGCCACGACAGAAAACTTCAGCACCCAAGAAGAACTGCTGAACAAAGACCGGCCATCACTGAACTGTTATCCTGATACCGAGGCACTTGAACTTGCAAAAATCTCTGATCCCACTGTGCCATCCAGGGAAGGGTATTTCCTGCGTCGAAGGGAGGGAGCTTCGGCTAAGTAGACCACAGACTGAGTTGAACCTCAGAACGGTAGCCTAAACACAACCAAGGGTTACCCGGAGAGAAGCTAAACGAAGTCTGCGGTTCTGCCCACTACCGAGCACCTCGAAGATGATGGAAGCGCCAGATAAGAAGATGATGGAAGCAACCGGAAATACCCACTACCGGAACCCAAAGACTGACAGTATACACAAATCGAAGACAATTGCCCTTTTCATTGTCCTCCTCTTTTGCCTCCTCCTCATGACTTCCTTCTGGATCGTGAAAAAGATCGCACCCGCTCATCAGATATTGCTGACCACTGCACAGCCAACCACTATGAAAGAGAATCACCTGATCTCCCTTTCGCCTCAGCTCCGAGAAAGGCGTAAGGAGTTCTGGAACAATTCCTTTGTGCAACTGTTGCACCAACACAACCTTGCCGCCAACACCACCAACTGCTGGATCTGCGGGTTGCTCCCGCATGCCACCGGACACTCCATCCCTTTCATCCCTTCCCTTTTCTCAGTTCACGGCTCCTGCCTTGCCTGGTTGATTCTCTTGCAAGAGAGCTACAAGGACAACGCCACTTCAGGTCAAACAGTGTCACACTTCTACCATGGGTTCTGGATGAACAAAACCGGAAGAACATCTGCTCCCTTCTGTCCTTTGACCTCTGGTCCCTCCTTCCAGATGGACATCCCTGCCAAAGAACGAGTCGAAATGCAGGTGTTCCATAATCCAGCCAGACCCACCTTCTCCTACCTACGGAAACGAACTGCTGCCACACTGACTGTGACCCTGTCTGTTATCAACGTCACAGGCCTCGTGTGCCTCGAAGGCCTGGGAACACAGCAGGTGGGCCACAGTTCCTGCCGCATCACCAGAACATTGGACTCGATTGATCCCCCCTCCTTTGTTGCTTCTCCGAATATGTACTTTGTTTGTGGCACCAAAGCTTACACTTGGCTTACAAAAGGTTGGGGGGGTACTTGCTGCATCGACTTCATTCTCCCTCCAACGTACGTGGCCCCAGCAAACCATCACCGGCAGAAGCGCGCAAGAGACATTGAACAAGCCGACTCCACTGGAGCACAGTTCCTGGATGCAGTGAAGGGACTTGTTCCTCTGTGGGGCCCAATGGCAAACAGCCGCGCCATCCGACACCTGACCCAGGCAGTAGAAACGACCATGAACATCACATCACGGCTGGCATCCTCACTAACAATACGGCCGAGCTTCAGGCAGTCCGCCTGGTGGCTCTTCAGAACCGCCTTGTTCTAGATGTGGTTCTAGCCGACCGTGGAGGAGCATGCCGCATCATCGGGTCCAGCTGTTGCACCTACGTGCCAGATAACTCGCCCTCAGTCTACAAAGCAATCGAGCACCTCCACAGACTTTCCTCGGAGGTTCACCAGGAGCAGGAAGGATGGTCGCTTGGGAGCTGGTTCTGGGGTACTTTGAAGGACTGGGGATGGAGGTTGTTTACATTTATCTTGATACCGGTCGTGGTACTGTGTGGGTGTTGCCTAGGTATTCAATGCTTGCCACCTTTGTGTTCACTCATTGCCAACTGCATGTGCCCTAAGACTTTGGACTTTGGAACTGGACATATGAGTACCCTCTATGAAGTAGAAATACGTGGCCTTATGGGGATAGATCCGAATTGACAAGTTGGCGAGACATGTTAAAAGGGAGGACTGTTGAAATCTAGTTTGTGAACTGAACATCATCTGCGCCATCTTGTCCATTTCCTCAGACACACGCACAAATATGCACAGCAGCCATTTTAGGTGCCATGGCCTCTCTGCCTACTGCCGATAGCCAGCGCGTCTCACCCCCTCACTCCCCGGCCTCGCAAGCACACCCCCCCCCCCCCCTTGACAGCCCCCGGTCTCTCCTGCTTGGGCCCTAAACGCACCTCCAGCGCGACCCTGCCTCCGAGCCACATCCCGTGCTGAACCCCCCACACCCTTTCATCTCATTCATAAAACAGGCCCTTTGATAACCTATTCCTCCTTGCCCGATTGTTCGGCCTGATCCCAGGCCATCACTTAGCCCAACAGATGCAGTTTATTGCCCCTACAGTAGGACCTCGCCTCACTTCAAAGGAGCGGGGATTAATCAATGCCCTCACACCCCTAGATCCGATCGATTACCCGCATTTCTGTTCCCAGCGGAATGTCCAGCTGCGCGATAGCCATCATGCTGAGATTAGGGGTGGGGACTCCTACTGTAGATATGTGTGGGAACGGGCCTGAACCGGGGATTCCAAAGATGCCTTTTCCGTACTTCAGAGCAATACCACGGATGTCACAAATGTAATAAAGCCATAAAACTGTGTATAAGAGGCCAGGCCCCAGAGATGCGGTTAGAGCACCTCGAAACGATACCTCGTTGTCTGATCTGATGTGTTCTGCTCCGTCGGAAATAAACTCCTGTTTCCTGCCTTCCAGTCTCCAGCGCCTGCCTCTTTATTTGATAATCGTGAGTTGGGTGAGAAGCGGCTGACGCCGGGCAAACCTTGAGAGGGGTAATCGACCTGATCTGCCTGAACCCTTTGTTTAACAGCTGAATTCAGAGTGCCCACTCCCATGGGAGTCTGATTCCCATAGGAGCGGGATGGCTCAAGGAAAATAAAGCTCCATGGGCCAATCAGAACATTTTATTTTTAAGTTGCTGCTCCTGAGACTCTCGCCGACGCAACCATACAGAGATACAATTATTTTATAGCCTTCATTTCTCAAAAACTGCTGAATGGATTTACACCAAATCTTAAAAAGCACAATCTGTGGACCAAGATCTAGCTTCCTGCCAAATGTGGGGTAATTTTGTTCAACAGTTTTTTGCTGTAGCTCGTCTTAAGGGAGTCTATGGAAAATGCAGGGGAATTTTGCATTTTGGGACTCTCCTTTTTTCTTGACGGATCACTCCAAATCGTTACATGCAGACTAGTCAAAAAGGAGCACCTTTTTGAAAGTTTCATGGAGATTCGTCAAACAGGACCAAAGTTATTAGCAACACAAAAAAACCACTTTTCCTATGGAACAGCTGACCTAACTATAACTACCTAGTGGCGACCACATGTAGACTGAGTATACAGATGTGGAAAGGGGATGTTATACTTATGCAGATAGACATCTCTCTCTACCTATGTTAGTCACTTTAAAAATACCTTACAGTCTCAAATTACTGAAAAAAGACAACTCTCCTCACATTTTTAACCCTCTGGTTTCATACCTGTATTAACATCTTAGTGCTCATTCATTTTATCCTGCTCTTCAGGAAAGCCATTAAATTCAGCAGCTCCTGTTCTAACAAAATGTTATTCAGCAGTGCCTCACTTTTGTCTTGAATACAAAAAGATAGCACTAAAAGTTGCTGTTTAGAACTTTGTGGTAAAGCTGCAGTTAATCACTAGGGAGGGAAGATTCATACATGCCAACAAACCCAATTCAGGCAGGAGACGTAAAGATTTTTATGTCACAAATTACTTTCTTTTACATGTCTCCTGCCTAAATTGTATGTCAGTGGGGAAGATGCATTCCCTCGCTTTTTTTCAAAATCTCCCACATCCTAATTGTATAATTGTACCATGTATGCATGTTTCAGTCTGCATGTCAGAATCTTTTAATGAAATTGATGAGTAAGATACTTGAGACCCCATAGAAATGTGTCCTTGGTTTATCTTTCTAGAACACTAACCATAATTTCTATGAGAAAAAGACCCCCCCTTTTATTCATTTCTGAAGGAACTGGTTTATATTGTACAAAATTGAGTACACGAAGATGGCTTCAGGCGTGCCCCACTTTTGTCACAAATAGGGAATGTCAGTTCTCAAATTGTTCAAAAGAAAACCAAGGGAAACTACAGTTGATTACCAGAGAGTTAACTGACAGACTGGTGCTGGTGTAGGAAGTACTTTTCACTCTGCATGCCAGAATTTTTCACTGAAATAGAAGAGGAAGATATGTGAGAACTCATTAAAAAATCTGTCCTCATGTTATCTTTCTGCAGCACTAATTGTAATTTCTATGACAAAAAGAACCCCTTCTTTTTGTTTGTTTCCAAATGACAAAATGTAGGTTTTACAGCTTTGATTCCATTAAGATGGCTTCTGGTGTGCACACTTTTTTCATAAATGAAGAATGTTAGCCCGCTAGTTGTTTATTAGAACTCGACATTTGCAGTAGAACAATCAAGAGTTAACTGACAGGCTGCTGCTGAAAGTACATGTTTCAGTCTGCATGTCAGAATATTTCACTGACATTGATGAGAAAGATATTTGAGAATGCATAGAAAATGTGACTTCATTTTAACTTTCTAGAGCTCTAACCATATTCTTATGACAATACGTTCCCCCTCATTTTGTTCCTTTCTAAAGGAAATGCTTTAGGTTTACAGCCTTAATTCAGTCAAGGTGACTTCAGGTGTGCCACAGTTTTGTTGTAAATACAGAATGATAGCAGCAATGGCTTTGTGCAGGAACACAGCTCTGGAAATTAACTTTTTAAACTTTGATAAAAGAATAAAACTCTGGGTGTCTGACATTTTATAATGCAATGCTAATTCGTGTATAGAAATAAGTTTCTTTCTGAAAGGCTTTGTTTATTCAATTGAATCCTTAATTATTCCTAGTTTCTCATGGATCAGGAAAATAATATTTGCTAACATCTAGGCCTCCACTAGACTTAATTCAATTGTATTTCAGTTAAGGAATACTTTAGATCTAGGTTTCCATCTACGAAATATTCCACGCATGGCCCGACTTGGATAGAATATTAGGCCCAGACACCAAAATAAAAGTGGTCCTACTTAGCGAATTTTAAAGCTAAAATATGGTCCATGTTTGCAAATAAGGCTAGTTTTGCAATTGAAAAGACAGGCTGTATAAATGTTTTTCCAAGGAATGGGAGACTGCAAGGATTTGATCTTACAGCAAGCAATGTTTTTGGTATTATTAGGGAAATCAACAGTAAAACCCAGTGCAGCAGACATAAAACAGATCTGCAAACAGCCATAAAAACCGCCAACACACTAAACTGACAATCTAGCCCATCGGGCACTGCCTGATTGAGAGTCCGACTTTGAATCCATAGAAACACAATTATTTTCTTATCTCAATGGAACTATGACTTTATTCTTGCATTGAACATATCTTTAGTTTAGGGGCATGTAAATATTTTAGTCAAATTCTTGAAATTGCTCTAACAGAAAATGAATGTGTTACTACAATAACTACAAGTCTCATAAACCCAGATATCTGTAAGAATGGGCTGAGAATGTAAATGATAATGGAGACAGAAAACAGACTGTTACATGTGATCAATACTGTCTAGGATGAAACTTTTCTGTGTCTAGAATAAATTAGAACAAACGCCTTCCTTTTTCGGGGTGCTGTTTCATCATTGACAACTTGTGTGTCCATTTACAATGCCTATTGACAACAAAAAGTACACTGAAAAACAATTAAAAAAATAATCTACAGCGCTGTTTACTGCAGCACGAGTTATGGCAGATCCTGAAACACAGAAGTCTTTTATATGTTGAGCACATGTTTTTTTTCAAATTTGGGGTTAGCAGTCGTAAAGACTGAGAACAATATATAATAGAAGCTTCTGCTTATAGAATAGCTCCCTCTGCTGGTCAGTATGAGACCTTCAATTATTTTATTATTCATTGATATTTAAAAAGAAGACTCTTAGGGGTAGATTTTCAAACATTTTGCGCTGGGTTAGCGTCACAAAAGTGATGCTAACCAGCACATTTTTTAAACTTACTTTCCAGTGCAAAACAAGTAAAGTACCTTAAAATTAGCGCAAAACGGCCCAAAGCACTGCTTTGCGGTACTTAGTACCAAGGGGGTGTTACATGGGTGGTACATGAGCGTTCTCTCTCATGCCTTTCGACGTAAAACCTAATCTACAAACAATTTTAGACAGGGTTTAGCGCCAAAGGTTTACACCACTTCAAAAGAGGCGCTAACAGGAGAAATGTTTTTATTTCTCCTTTCTTTTCCAACTTTGTATGGTTGCTGCACTGTCCATCACACATACAAAGTGGGAACAGATTTAAAACTTTTCTAAACGTGGTATTTTGTACATGAAGGCTACCCTTCCTGTACAAAACCTATGCTAGACACAGGCATGCACCCTAGCACTATGGCGCTAAGGTGTGAAAGACACTCGGCAGCTGAAATCAGCGCTGGCGCTGGAAGATGGGTGGAGAGAGCCATATCTCTGAAGATATGGTGATCTCCTGCTCCCTCCCTGTCACGCCACACAGCGCAGTGCAGCCTCTGTGGGTGCTGTGCTGCTTTGCGTGTATTTTAAAAAAATCTGCCTCTTAGTATTGCTCTTAAGTTCTTATATTTAAAGAGGAGAATCTTAGTATTGATCTTAAGTTCTTATATTTAAAGAGGAGAATCTTAGTATTGATCTTAAGTTCTTATATTTAAAGAGGAGAATCTTAGTATTGCTCTTAAGTTCTTCATTTGGAATAATTCAGGACATTTTACTTAAGTTTCATCATTTTTAAATAATTGTACACTGAACGTTTTAGGCTCATGAAGATGTTAATTGTAGATCAAGTAAGTAGGCCAAATAAAGTCTGCGGTGCTGGAAAAGTTTTCAGAGTGGGGGTGCTGCCATCAATGTTACATCGCCCAAGTCATAGGGACCGCGGCACCGCCCTTACTTCCAGCGCCTATGAATACATTATGCAATTATTCTCCGATGTAAATAGACTGGTGGCATATTCATGAGGAGACGGGTGATGGAGGGACCCTAATTTCTGGCTTCTTGTCTCTAATGAATGTAGTCCTTTATGCAGTAAAAGAGCAAAAGAAAAGAGAACCTTCTCTAGTACTCTCTCTTTTTATTTATTGTATACACATAGACTTAGGTACATAATTACACCAAGAATGGCCATTTATTTATCTAGATTATTACTTTGCATCATGAAAAATTATTTGTATTAATTTGCTAATAATCATTGTTATGTATGGATGTATGGAATGGAATGTGATGAATGCAGATTTTTTCCAACTTTTTATTTATGTTTTAAAGAAAATTGACCACGTGTTCGATCATTTCTGTAGACCACAAAACAAACTGTATTCGTTGTATCGCCCTCTGAAAGATCAGTTTGAGTTAGCACTCAAGGACTGAAATATGCGCACTGCTCTCTCGCCAGAACACATACAATAATACTCAGGTCCAAAAGACTTTTTGGAGTAACACGAATCATAAAAAAAGGGCATCTGGTCCGGACCCACACACCCAAAAATAGGCTACATTTGTATACCACTCGATACAGAGACATTTAACTGAGTAAGCTAATTCAAGAAATGTAAACAATCAATTTTGGGGTATGATGGACCAGCATCAGTGAGAGAAAAGTTGTGTCGCCTATCCCTATTGGTGGATTCTGTAAACATGGATGAATTGAATAGATTGCAGACATCCACGGGAGAGTCCTTGAATGTGTCTTCCCGAGATTGATTAAATTAAGATATGGGGAAAATATCAGGGGAAATCTAAGCCAGGACTCCTCCTTTAAGCCAGTCTGCTGCCTTAGTGAACTAAAGCGTCAGCTGTAGGGGAGTGTGTTTGACCTCATGGTCTCAGGTTCAAATACCGGCGAGTCCACTCAGCCTTTCATCCTTCTGAGGTCAATAAAATAAATTCCATTGAGTTGGGTAACAATAAGCATCTGTTATCCAGAGCCAAAATGTATATGGGTGAACATGCGATTCACAAATACTCGTTATGTTATGTGTGGTGATTCAACCCTGGGGACCTTCCTGCATCAGTTGCATGGAGAAAGACGTGTGTAAAAATATTTGGAAATCGCGATAATCTATCCGGGCGAAAAAATACCAATTGTTTTGCTATAAGATGTTTCCAAATCTATGTGGAGGAAATTATGTAAAGTTTTTGGGCAATGCACCATAATTATGCATAGGATGTCTCGTGTTCTGATCATGTTTTAATTATTATGGTGAATAAAGAACACTACTTTGGGACTTTCTCTGGTATTTGGATGTTATAAATACATTTTTATAAATTTCTGTTAAATTATACAAATCCTTATTAATAAAAAAAAATATGCCTTGTTAGTAACATGCGAGTCTTTACAGTGCGAGCATAACCCACTTAGGTTTCTTACAAAAACTGGAACTTGTGACCACCAGGTTACCTGTGTATCTGCAGGAAACGAGCTCTCGGACCAGAATTCACAGCTGTGACCTGCAGTTTGCATGCATATAAACCCTCTGAGCTATTTCATGAGGATTCAAAAGACTACACACAGTTCATTCCAGCAAGCAATGCAACAGGGAGCTGGACCCACAACACAGCTAATGTGCACAAGTTGGAGAATGTTCACTGCGCACATTCCATAATTTCAGAACATATTCATGGGATTCCACCAAGGACTCGAATTCTGGACTGGAATATCATTAAATGCATGGGAAAAGACAGGACCCCACAGGTGCAAGCAGTCCTCACTCCGTACTGAAAGCGGTTTTACAGCAAGTAGCCACAAAAGTGTCTGTCACTGACAGACTCGTATGTCGTATCCACACGAATACTCACATCTTGCTTGTGATTGGATGTCTTTTACGTCAATCTCTGCTGCTCTGTTCCTTGGCTTTCCTAGGCTCTGCCACAGGACCTTTCTGTCTTAAATTTGCCATTCGCCAAGCTCTGAACGCAGCAATGAATTTAAGAAAACAGAGCAATGTTAAACTAACTTCGTTTTCTGCATTTTACTGCCACCTACTGGTCAAAAATAAATCTGCAGCAGAATTGTGGAAGATACTCCATCGAGAAAAGATATTGAAGACTCCTGTGGTAGCGCTCTAGTTGTTCCGACACCGGAACAGGAAGCAGCTAGGCAGGGAGCGGAAGGCGGCCATATTGTTCTGGCGCCGACCGCAAAGACGCAGCACAGCCCCGGCGCTCTGATTAAAGATTCCTAAAATCTCCTTTATAGTGTGGAACTCACTTCTTTACAATGGCGACGAGTCGGGACACTTAAGGACCCGCACGCACGCGCGACGTATGCGCAAACCACCGCATCACGCGTGAGAGACGACGGAATCACCGGAGCGCGGCAGAGGAGCTGACACAGCAGCGATTTGGCGCGAAAAGAAGGTACATCGCGTCCCCCAGCCAAACACAGCCTATTAAGCCACCAGAGCCCCATACACCACCCTGCCCAGCAAAAACCACGCAAACACAGCACGGAGGGCACAGAAGGGCAAAGGAAGACTATCCAGTGGGTCTTAAAGGCACACCCAATCTGTGCAAACCTTAGTGACCTCACACGGAGTCCGGGGGCCAGGCGGTGAGACGCAAACTGGCGGAGACAGCAGGACTATCGCGTCCAAGGACAGGAGAAGCGCTGCAGGCGACAGATATCCTCGTTAGGAGCACTCACGAAGAAGACAGTGAAGGAGAGAACAAGGAAGAAGGCGAGGAGGAACAGGACGCTCCGGGCAGTCCAGCCAGACAGGCACCCACCACAGCCACAGTCAGGAGGAAAACACCAGCCATGGCAAACCAAGGCACGTCTCTTACCCAGCTGGTACCTTTCCTGACAAAGAGCGGAGAACCAGAAAGAAAATGGGAAGACTGGAAGAGGTACTTTCTCAATTACTTGGAGGCGCTAGAAGAGGAGGGTGACACTCCGTTCACGAGCAAAAGAAAGAAGAAAATTTTGCTCCACAACTTAGGCCCAGAAGGACTCAGGATATACGACACCATCGTCAAAGGTGAGAGGAACGCGGGAGACACAGAAGTGTTCGATCATGCCATCGAGGACTTGGACGCACATTACAGACCTGTGGTGTGTGTCGCCATTGACAGGTTCAACTTCTTTCAGAGGAAGCAGAGAAACGGCGAGTCAGTAGATGAGTACGTGGTTGCGTTGAAGAAGTTAGCCCTCACGTGCAAGTTTGGAGGATTGCACGATGACCTCATCAGGGACCAAATCATTATGCATACCTCCAGCTCTCACATACAGGAGAAATTGTGGGTTAACGGCGACGCCCCTCTGAAAGAGATCTGGGCGATGGTAAAGAAGGCCGAGCTATCAAAGAGGTGCGCGCAAGCAGCGAAGAGGGATGCCCAGGAGTCGCAAACGGTATGCAGAGTGATGACGCCAAACAGAAACGACCGATGGAAACAGAACGAGTCGCGGAGGAACCAAGGTGGAAGTAGAACGGATTTCGCGTCCAGACCACATGTGGACAGTAAGTCACACAAAGCAGGAAAAACACAATGCTACCGGTGCGGCAGCAGCAGTCATCTGGGAAACGACAAAGTATGCCCCGCCTTCAGGGCCAAATGCTCCTTCTGCAACATCTTTGGACACTATGAAAAGGTATGTCGCAGGAAACCCAAGAACGCCATGGTGAGGCTAGTAGACCAGGAACGACAAGATGACTCCAGCGACCAGGAAGATACAGTGGAAGAGGAGGAGTTTCTGTACATCGACGTACAGATATTGGAGATGGATAGCTCCAGCTCGGACAGACCCAGATTGGACATGCACATAGGTGGGGTACCCTTGGAGATGATTGCGGACAGTGGAGCGCCCATATCCATCGTTCAGAGAAGGGTATGGGAAGACAACTTTGCCAATAGAATCAAGGATTCTCTGCTACCCATGGACGTGAGGCCGGTGACGTACACAGGACAGAAGATTCCCATGTTAGGGTACTGCCCGCTCATGTTTGAATTTAGAGGAAGGCACGCGCAGTGCAAACTGTATGTCGCGGAGAAAGGCCCGTCCGTACTGAGTTGGAAGGACCAGGGAGCATTGGGGATCCAGCTCAACCCAGGAGGCATCGAGAAAGTTCTCCTTATGGACATGGAAGTCAAAGAAAATGTACAACTGTGGCAGACGACGTATCCAAGAGTGTTCAATGGGCAAATCGGAGAATTGAGTAAATACACTCACCTGATCAAGCTTAAAGACGGAGCGGTGCCAGTAGTGCACAAAGTGAGGAACATCCCGTTCCGCAGCAGAGAGGCAGTACAAATAGAACTGGAGAGACTAGAAAAGGAGGGAGTAATCAGGGCGATCGAGAGCGCAGAGTGGCTGTCTCCCCTGGTCGTCGCCCAAAAGCCCAACGGCAAAGTCCGTCTCTGTGTGGACCTGAGGGAATTAAACAAAAACATTGTCGTAGATAAATTCCCCCTTCCACGCATCAGTGAAATGTTAGCCAAAACCAAGGACGTCACATGGTTTTCCACGGTGGACCTATCATCGGCCTACCACCAGGTGAAACTTCATCCTTCGTGCACCCACCTCACCTCGTTCATCACGCCGTTTGGGTGCTATGAGTTTGTGAGGATGCCTTTTGGCCTTGCATCGGCAGCGGCTGTCTTCCAGAAGATCATGCACAAACTCTTGAAGGATTTGAAGGACGTACTCTTCTTCCAGGATGACATTTTGGTGATGGGGAAGTCAAGACAAGATCACAATGTGAAGCTCCACAAGGTGCTACAAAGACTGCAAGACAATGGACTAACCGCTGAGTGGACCAAATGCAACTTAGGAGTCCAGTCGGTTACTTACCTTGGTCATGAAGTGAGTGGGCAGGGTATAACGCCTAAGAAGTCGAACATGAGAGCCATCGTGGATGCACCCACTCCAGAAAGGAAGGAGGATGTCCGGTCATTCCTAGGAATGGCCGAGTATTACAGCAAGTTCATTCCTCACTTCGCGACAAAAACACACTTCATTAGACAACTACTCAAGGAAAGAAATAAATTCCAATGGGGAAAGGATGAACAGACAGAATTTGATGCACTTAAGCAAGAAATGAGCACGGCCATCCCCCTCAAAGGCTTCGACCCACGAGCCCAGTCCATCCTCACCACGGACGCAAGTGACCGCGGCCTAGGGGCGGTCCTGATGCAGAGAGAGGAGTCAGGAGAGATATCTACCATCAGCTTTGCCTCTCGCTCGTTGGCCCCCAATGAAGAGAAGTTCAGCGTGGTGGAAAAGGAGATGCTGGCAGTAGTCTGGGCGGTAGAGAAATTTAGGCAATACCTGTGGGGAGCCAAGTTCCTAGTCAAAACGGATCACAAGCCCTTGGTCCGTGTCCTGACGTCGAGTGGGCATGATCATGCCACACCCCGTATTGCCAAGATGACCCTTCGGCTACTGGACTTTGTCTATGAAGTTGAGCACATTCCGGGGCCACAGAACAAAGTAGCTGATTTTCTAAGCAGAGCGGCGGCAATGGAGGAAGCAAAGGACGTAGAGAAGCACGAGTGGGAAGGCTATGTGGTAGCCACCATCCAGGACACCGAGGGAGTGATAAGTGCCCAGGACTGGGAGAGTGCCTACAAGGAAGACACAGATCTGGATGCGGTGAAAGGATACGTCATCCATGGCTGGCCGGAGAAAAGGCATCTGAAGGAAGAGCTGAAAAGGTACTGGGAAGTCAGGGAGGAGCTGTCAATAGCGGACAACCCGGTGTTCTTACTCCGTGGAGACAAGGTAGTTCCACCACAGGGCATCTTGGAGAGGCTGATGTCCTTACTCCACGAAGGGCATCAAGGGATCACGAAAACGAAGGCGTTGGCCAGGCAGGCTTACTGGTGGCCGGCCATTGATGTGCAGGTTGAACGGCACGTGCGAGCCTGTGAGTCATGTGCAAAAGCGGACAAATCCCAGAGTATGCTTAGACCGCCATTAGGAAGATTCCCTATTCCAGATGGTCCTTGGGAAATGTTGTCAGTGGACATCATGGGGCCAGTTCTCGACAAGGAGGGCATTGAAAAGTATGTGGTGGTGGCAATTGACAAGTATTCCAAGTGGCCGGAGTTACAAGTTTTGGAACGGGTGGACACGGAGGCAGTAATACGTTTCCTGCGCACCACATTCGTCAGTGAAGGCATCCCAAGGATCATCATCTGCGACAATGGTCCTCAATTCACGTCTGAGAAGTGGGCCGCATTTACCAGCAGGAACGGCATTGAGGTGAAGCACACCCCGATCTACCACCCGGCAGGTAATGGACAGGTGGAACGCTTCAACCGTGTAATAATGGGCACCATACAGGCAGCCATTGAAGATGGTCTAGATTGGGAAAGAGAGTTGGAAAAGATGATCTGGGCATACCGCATCACACCAGGGAGCACCGGATACAGTCCCTTTAAGATCCTGAGAGGTAGGGAAGCATTCACAAAGGACAATGCAGCTTGGAGGAAGTTGATCGTACAGAGCAAGTGGTCCCCGGCGGTGGTCAGGAAGAATCTGGAGAGGGCCCAAGATGTCTACACAGCTCATTATGACAAAAGAAGGAACACCCGCAATACAGAATTGGACAAGGGAGATTGGGTGAGGGTGAAGCTCGCCATCAAGAAAAGAAAAGGGGAAAGCAAGTTCTCCCCACCCCTCAAGGTAGTGGAGCCCTATGCCCGGTCTGCCCTGCTGAGCGACGGAAAGGTATGGTCGATGGACAGAATGGCAAGGTGTTGCAAGATAGTAAAGTGGGAAGAGGAAGTTGAAGAAGGCGAGGAGCAGGTTATCGAGGAAGGAGAATCAGGAGGAAGAGAAAGGCAAGAAGAAAGTGTTGGAGGCAGCGGAGAGAGACAAGGAGAGAACGTCGAGAGCGCAGAAAGGCGGATAGAAGGTGAAGAGAGAGAAAGGAGGAGATCAACAGAAGGAATAAGTGGAAGTGAAGATTGCAGTGAAAGGAGATTGAAGATCAGAGAAGGGGAGAGTGCGAGAGAGCGAGTGGAAGACAAGACTACAGAAGGAGAGAGAAGGTATGAGGGAATGCAGACTCGAGTAGGAAGAAGGATCAAGGTACCGGAGAGATTCAGAGACTTTGTAATGGACTAGAAGTAAGAACTCTTGTAAATATTGTTGGGTGCATAAAGGGGGGAGATATGTGGTAGCGCTCTAGTTGTTCCGACACCGGAACAGGAAGCAGCTAGGCAGGGAGCGGAAGGTGGCCATATTGTTCTGGCGCCGACCGCAAAGACGCAGCACAGCCCCGGCGCTCTGATTAAAGATTCCTAAAATCTCCTTTATAGTGTGGAACTCACTTCTTTACAACTCCTCCTATAAACAAGCAATGACAATCGGTCTCACTGGAATGCAAAATTATCGGAGACCAATTGGCATTGGGATACTTGTTCATTTTGTGGTGGCATGGTCACTGTAGTGTTGCCTTTAATGGAACGACCCACCTCGCAACTATTAGGAGGGGGTGGTCTCTGCAGACCCCGACTGCATCACCACAATAGGCTGGCCCAGCATACGCTCGACCAGCATGCAGAGCAATGAATAAAGAGCCCAGGGACCTGGGCGTGGTTCAGTGTTAATCTGGCCACCAACTACATGACAGTGTGCATGTGTCTATGGTGTGCTAGGCCGTGTTCCAGGACTCTGGCGACGAGGTGGTCTGACCACCCCGCCGAACCTCGCCACCACACTTGTGCCTGCTCCCGGCACTCTCATCGCTGGAGCGCCCCTGCCGCGCCTCCTGCACGGCCTACCTTGCACCCGGCGTGCGTGCTCCCGCGAACGCGGCTCTGCGGCGAGTCCTGCGCTCAGCCCGCTGCTGCACCGAAAATCCGCACCTTGCCCCTGGTGCCTCCCATGGCCGCCGTTTAGGAGGCGCTACCGCCATCTCCTGGTAAGCTCTCCACCGGGTGCGGCCTGCAGCTGCTCCCGCGACGGTAAAGGCCGCCTGCGCGTGCGCGCACACGTCGAAGGCCCCGACGTCTCCTCGTCCCGCCTGCAGCCTACGCGGGTGAGTGGATCTGAGCGCGAGTGCTTCCACGGAGCCTCCAGGTGCCCCCACTGTGTTGCCCCCACTGTGTTGCACATGTTCGGCCCATTCCTTAGCCTCAGTGTCACGAGAGTCTGCTGCCTGCTGCCTGAGCCATGTGGTGCCTGGACACTGTAAGCCCACCTTCCCACACCGTCCACCACACAGCCTGGTTCTACCCTGCGCTTTTCGGCCCACGCAGCACCATCACACGGTGCTTCAAGCGTGCCCTGGGTCACGCCTGGTCTACACCTGCCTGCTGCAGCCCCGGTCTGCCAACGCCTCACGCCAAGTCAAGGTTGAACCTGGCCACTGAACTTGCCGCAGTTTGTTTTGCCTATGCTGGTTGCCCAGTCCGACCACGCCCCTGCCTGCGTCAACATGGCTACAGTGCCCCCGCTTGAGCCCTTCACTGTCACTGGGCCCCCGCCCTCCCAGGCAGCTCGCTGGAAGGAATGGGTGGAGCGCCTGGAGAATTTTTTCGAGACCGCTGAGATCGTGGCTCCACAACGTCGTTCCATGTTGCTCCATCTAGGCAGGGATGACATCCACAATATATCTAAACCTATCAGGGAAGCCGGCCCACCCAGAAACTACGCCACGATGCGCGACGCCATCACTGCGTACTTCAAGCCATTCGCCAGCCCCGACTACGAGCGGTTCCTGCTCTGCCAGGCCCGCCAACTCCCGGAAGAATCTGTAGATGTGTTCTATGCCAGGCTGAAGAAGCTAGCGAGCACCTGCACCCTCCCGGACGAAGATGATGAGGTCCGTGTCCAATTCATCCAGGGTTGCACGTCGTCCAAAGTACGCGAAAGGGTCCTACAGGAGGACAACATGCCAATGAACGACATTCTGAGGCTTGGCCACTCCAAAGAACTGTCGAAGGCCAGGGTGGCGCCCATGGACCCAAAACCAGCCGCCACAGTCAAGGAGGAAACAGTGTGCGCCCTGCGTACTTATACCCAGGAGTCACGGCCCAGGGCCGCCCGACTGAAGTCCACCGCGCCCGCACATACCTCAGGCAATCGCCCATGTGGATGGTGCGGAGGCTAATCACCATACGACGAAGCCTGCCCTACGCAAGGTAAAACCTGCAGTGCCTGCGGGAAAGTAAACCACTTTTCAAAAGTATGTCGGTCAACACCGGGAAGGAGTCAGAGTGGCCCACCTTGGAGAGTGCATGCGATCGAACCGTCCCCCGAAGGTCTGCCCAGCAGTGACATGGATGACGATGAGGCCGACTCAACCACCGTCCACGTGGTCAGGATGTTGCACTCCCTCTCGGCTGCCCAGCCTGCCTTGCCCATGTTTAACGTCAAGATAAAAGACCAGACAGTGGCAGCACTCATCGACACAGGGGCCACCATTAACCTCATGGCAGCCAGCGTCTACAGGGGTTTGCCGAATCCCCCAGTGCTTCGCCCACCAGAGTACAGGTCTATGCCTATGGCACCAGGTCTCCACTCAGGCTGTGCGGAGTGTTCCAGGCCGATCTCTCCCATAAGGCCGCCTACCAGCAAGCCAAGGTGTATGTCTCTCGGGAAGGTTCCGGATTCCTGCTCGGCTGCAAGACTGCACAAGACCTCAACCTGATTCACATTATGTTCACCGTCCAAGCCCACGACTTGGATAACCTGCTACACGGTTTCGAGAATCTGTTCGAAGGGATTGGATGTCTAAGAGGACCTGCAATTCGTCTACACATCGACAAATCAGTTGCCCCAGTCACCCTCGGTCACCGGAGAGTCGCCTTCCATCTTCGCCCCAAAGTAGAAGCAGAACTGCGCCTTTTGGAGAGAGCCGGGATCATCGTGGCCCTACCCCCTGGGTGTCACCCATCGTTGTTGCGAAAAAACCAAAGCAACCCGATGCTGTCCGCATTTGTGTGGACATGAGAGTCCCCAATCTCATGATCAAGCGCGAGCACCACCTGACCCCAATGGTGGACGACATCATTGTTCAATTGTCGGGCTCCAAACGGTTCTCAAAAATGGACCTCCGTTCGGGATACCACCAAATCCCGCTCCATCCGGACTCTCGCCCCATCACAACCTTCTCCACCCACGCAGGACTGTGGCGCTACACTCGTCTCAACTTCGGCATCTCCAGTGCCACGGAGGTGTTCAAAAACATAGTCAAGAATGTCCTCCAGGGGCTGGACGGTGTCCTAAACGTCAGCGACGACATCCTTGTGCATGCACCCACCCTGGAAGAGCATCTTCAACGCCTCCATGCCGTGTTCACCTGACTCCGAGACAGCCAACTCACCCTCCACCGCGAAAAGTGCGAGTTCCTGAGGAGAGACATCAGTTTCTTCGGATACCGCTTCTCCGACAAAGGCATAGGCCCCGATCCGGACAAAGTAAAAGACATCCAGAATGCTCCCGCCCCGACATCAGTACCTGGAGTCCGCAGTTTCCTGGAAATGGTTACATATTGTGGACGCTTCATCAAAAACCTGTCGGATTGACTGGTCCCCTGCGAGACCTAACCAAGTCCACCAGCCACTGGGTTTGGGAAGCAGAGCAAGAGGAGGCGTTCCAGAGAACCAAGGCCGCTCTTTCAGCCAACACAACTTTGGCATACTTTGACTCCAGGAATGAGTCCCAGCTAGTGACCACGGGTCTCGGAGCAGTGCTGGCCCGGCAGCAGACCTGTGAAGAGTGGGCTCCTGTCACCTACACCAGCAGGACCCTTACACCCATGGAGAAACACTACTCTCAAATCAAGAAGGAGGCCATTGCAATCTTGTGGGGTTGTCGCCACTTCCACATCTATCTGTATGGACATCCGTTTGTGGTAATAACTAACCACAAACCCCTACTCCCACTCTTCCACGGATCTTCATCACGGCCACCCCCGAGAATAGAGAAGTGGGTGTTACAACTTCAGGAATTCCAATTCACGGTGGAGTATAGACAGGGTACCCGCAACCCAGCCGACTTCCTGTCTCGGCACGCTGGACCAGTCACGGAGCCAGAAGCGGCGGAAGCCACATTCACGGAGGAGTACATACGGATGATCATTGAGCGGTCCAGGCCCCTCCCTATATCGCTGGAGGAAGTGATCCAGGCTACTAAGGACAACGACTGCCTCCAGATCGCCCTCCAAACACTTTCCTTGGGTGACTAGAATCCACTCCAAAACCCGACGCAATTACGCACCACGGAAGCGCAGTCCACGCTGAAGGCTCTCCACCAGGTGCCCAACGAGCTTTCAGTCTCCGCGGATGGCTGCCTCCTAAGAGGTCCCCGCCTCGTCCTACTAGGGCACCTGACTCACCAGGCCACCTCCTCGCACATGGAGCCCATCAAGGGATAGTGAAATCTAAGAACCGCCTCAGGAGCAAAGTCTGGTTTCCGGGCCTAGACCAACAAGTTGAGTCCGTCATCCAACGCTGCCTGGTGTGTTTAGCGACCAGCCTTCCCAACCGACCAGCACCCGTGATCAGCGAAGCGGGTCCCACATCCCTATGGGAAAGAGCCAGTGCAGATTTCGGCAGTCTCCCGGGAGAGAAGTACATGTTGGTTGTCATAGATGACTTTTGTCGGTACCCAGAAATTGAAATTCTCTCTTCCACTGCAGCGGGAGACGTCATCCCAAAACTGGAAAAGGTTATGGCAACCCACGGCCTGATCGGGGAACTCTGCATGGACAACGGCCCACCCTTCACCAGCACTGAACTCTCAGAGTATCTTTTGTCCCACCGGATCAAGCATCGCCGGGTGACCCCCGGGTGGCACCAGGGGAACGGGGATGTAGAGCGGCTGACGCAGACACTAAATTAGACTATCCAAATAGCTCTCACTGACGGCCTCACCCTGGAACAAGCCCTGTACCAGTTTCTTTGGGAATATCGCCTCACACCCCACTGCACCACCGGGATCTCCCCGAACCGACTCTGTTTTGGCAGAATGATGACTGACACCATCCCACACCATCCGGTTTGGACAGTCCACAAACCCTTTGAATCAGTCACTGGCACGGTGGACAAATACCAACCAAATGCATCCCGGAGTAGACGTGCTGAAGACAGCCCCATCGATGTTGGCGACCGAGTACTTGTACGGGATCGCCATCTGGGCGGAAAGTTCAGGATGCCAATCGAGGTGGATCCATGGACTGTGACGGAAGTCAAAGGCACCATGGTAACGGCCTCCCGAGGTAACGAGAAGGTAACTAGGAATGTGTAATTTTTCAAGAGGATCCCCACCTACGAATTCAAAGAGTTCCCAATTCCCGACGAGCCTGACACCACGGAGCCGAGCAGCCCGCAGGGGCCAGGAGGAGACAGTGACTGGCGCCCGGCTACCAGTGGAGAAGACAGCTGAGTTAACCCTGCTCCAGAAAGACTCTAAAGCCAAGAACACCGAAGTAGCCAGTCGGCGCTGGATACTGAAGACTCAGCGGCGGTGCCTCTGACCCCTTCGGCCCAGAGCAGTCAGAACCAGTACAGCCTGCAGCCCCATCCTCGGCCGTCCCAGAAGTACCAGGAGTTTGTATCCCACTGCCGATACCTGTGAGCTGGGAGCAGAAGAATTTCAGCGAACCAAGTAAGACTGTTCTGTGGAAAAGTAAATTTTGCCATGTTCTGTGTCCCTACGTGTCCCCCATCTTATGTTATGTGTGCATGATTAATATGCATATGCATCCCCCATGTTTGATTAAAGACGCAATTATAGTTGTGTCCATCTCTAGTATGCCAGTTTCCAGTTCTCGTGAATACTATGAATATTAGGCCTATGTAAAGTTACGTTGCCACGTTTCTCAGTGTGCACGTTATTTCATTGAAAAGTCCCCGTTTCTAGGCCTCAAAAGGGCCCGGACACCAGATTCAGCTCCTGTCTCCTGAACCCTCGCTGAGGAGCGATACAGCCCCCACCTGTATTCCTGACCCTTCACTTACTTCCTGCCTCACAGTGCCCGGCTCGGCCTGGCTCTGCCTACGAGTCTGCCAAGAGTATGTTATGATTCTAGTTATCAGTCCAGCCCTCCTTCTCTGCATTCCTAAGCTACTGAATCGCATCAATAGTTTCCGTCATCGTCTAGCCTTTACGTCTCCATGTAAGAGAAATACTGTATTAATGGTCATTTAATATTCCTCATCACGCACTACATGTAGAATAATGCATGCTCCAGTCTTAGAGTCTGTTAGCCTCTCCCCTCCTGACTCTTAGTTTATATCAACATGTCCTCTAAACATCAGATACTAGATAGTGTTTAGGTACATGTCGCCCTGACTCTCCAGACTTCAGTCTCTGCTCCTAGCGCAGAGTTCATAGCCCCCAGCTTCTCATAGTAACACGTCATTGTCAGTTTGCGCGCACCATTAGGTTAGAGGTCCCGGCTCCTTAGGTAGCCCCCTCCATGTTTCCGCCCCATTTATGACATATTCTGTTACGTTTACATCACATGTCTATGTATACGCCTCTTGTTACACCCACTTTCACCCTTATCTTTCGCGACTGCTATTGACCACACCCACTGCTCCGCCTATCGTATGTATTGTAATGCAACTGTTTTAGTATATATGCTTGTGTACTGTTATTAAAGTTAGCGCGCTCATTCCCTGTCCCCCCTGCAGGGCCCTGCCATCCTGTTCCCGTGCAGGTTGTCCTGTTCCTGTCCTTTATGCTGTATTAAACCTGCAAACTCCTACTACCTCGAATCTTGACTCTTATTTATTGAGCTATCTGTTATTGCTATGTCCAGTCAAACCTAGATCCGGTATTATTTATTTATATACCACATAATGGCGCCCGAACAGGGACTTGCCCTTTCCCCACGCGCCGGTGAAGCCACGCCGGCCCCCTGACCCTCTGCAGCCGTGACGGAACCATACCGTGCACGTGCAGATATTTCTGCTTCAAGTATCCCTCAGGCCTACGGAGGAGACGGAGGTGGCGGTCCAGCATCCAGACGAGGCGGTGGAGGAACGCGGCGAGTCCCGACCAGAGCCCAAGCCGAGAGTCCAAGGTCCGAGGTATCCGGAGGCCCACCCGTAACTGAAGTCCGAAGTTCGTCCGTCCGGCGTCGAAGCAGTCCAGTCCAGTCCGAGGCCTTCCGTTCTTGCTGCCCGGTGAGTACCGTTGCTGGGGTAGTATCTAGACAGGGTCAATCTAATTGACTCTGGTCCGTGGGTTTTGGTGGTACACAGATCCCAAAACGAAGTGTCCACTTCGGTGGATGCGGGTCCTGACGTGTCTCTTTATGAGACCGGTAAGTTTCGTACTGTTTTAGCAGTGCATCTAGTTTCTGTTCTAGTCAGTTCTGTTCTCGAGAAAATTCATGTATTCTGTTTTCAGTATTCCAGGTAGTATTCTGTTCGAACTGTTATTTTAAATGTTCTTCATGTATTTTTAATGTTGTGGTACGAAAGTGGTGTAATTATCGTGTTCATTGTGTATTGTATTGTGTCTAGATTACAGTTCAGTCATGCCCCTATTTTCGAAACTACGTCAGTTAAAAACCAGAAAAGGTCTGTTAGAAGCAGCAGTTCCTGTCCCGCCTAGGGACAGTCCAGGTCATTTTATGTATCAGAAGCATGGCATAAGTGCCATATTATATCTAGATTTATGGGTAGAGTATACCAAACAGTTAGAAGAAAAGTATAGATGGCCCGTATCAGGTACGTGGGATGCCGAGTGCATCATGCGAGTAGAAGAAGCATTATGGAAAAAGAAAGCCAGACAGTCACAGAAAGATGCCATCGAGTTATGGCGCAAAGAATCTCATAAAAGAACCGAAAAAGAAATCAGAAAGTCAGAACTAAGTAGAGAATCCTTAGAACGAGCCCAAGAAAGGGAATTAATCGAGATAGGTGAACGAGTTAAAACCGAACAGTCCGACAGACAGAGGAATGCCCTCATTAAGGGTATGTATCCTCTTCTTGCCGAGGGCTTGCCAAAAGCAACCCCGGAGGCATCCAGTAATTTCCCGCCACCATTAGTTCCGACCAAGCTACGTCACAAACCGACCGCAGCTGATATTTTCATTTCGTCCTACTTGGACGACACAGTCCCAGAATATGCAAATCCTGTTCCGCCAGCTCCTGTAAATAATGCAATTCCTGCTCCTCCAGACACCGGAGTACCTGTTACGGTACCCCCGGTCCAGCCCACATTACAATTTCCCGCCGCGCCAGCACGAAGAGTATCAGTCGACGATTCTAGTTTAAGGGCCGCAGGAGGAGGTCCTCCTGGTACCCCGCCACCACACCAACGAGTAACGTTTGTCGAGTTACATGAAAGTGCGTTACAGCGTACGCCCAAATATAAGTCCGTTGCAGATATCCGACGAGCTCTTACTGAATGCCGCTATGATCCAGTTGCAGGTGATGATAGTACAGTTATATATTCCATCCGTGTAAGACGGGTGACCGGGTATTTGGACACCCTACCGAATATGAAAGAAGATCTAGACAGAATATATCGTTTCATCCGTACAGGGGATGATCCAGAAAGTATTGGCGAAGCCATGTCTCAAAGGAAAGCTGAGATCCAGCTCATGTTATTAAAGTTTCTGATTAATTGTTTAATAAGAGAACAAGATTCTCCGACCAAAGATCCGGCCGAAATGAGAATCCTGACAAGGTGGAGTGATAATATAGCCGAGGGTAAACACAGAACTATCAGTAGTATAGAGAGTATGTACAAGAGAATCCGTAAGGAAATAATAAAGTTACACGAACAACGTAAAGCAGCACAAGTAAGCGAGAAAGAGAATGACTCTTCTACAGAAGAGGTAGAGGACGAGAATCCCGCCAGAATAGCGTATGTAGGTAGAACTAGACTTTCCGACCGACATTCACGTCTAGACTACAAGAAAACTGTTCCTCATCCAGCACCAGAACAAGGTTCTCTAGAACAAGTATTTCAAGCTACCGATCATATTCTGAAATCACGAATCGGTTATAGTGAGTTAAGTACTATGCATGAACAAGAACTAGCCCGATCAGCAGTCCGATGGATTACTGATTCTACCACTTTTCCAGACGAAATAGTGGCACAAATGTTTCTGAAACTGCCCCCAGCCGAGCAACGACTGGTGGGTATGTATATGATCCAGCACCTCATTACTCTGTATGAGGGTCAACATTCTGATCCAGGTCCGTTACACGATGTCCTGAACGAGTTACTCCAGTATAGATGGAAAGGTCTAGGTACCGATTTAATTAGTGTTATTCTAGAACAGCGCCACAAATATAGAACGTTCCTGAACCCGCATTTTGTTCATGTCTCACCTCCAGAAAGTAAACCCTTTTACATAGACAGACAGAATCCGTTACGAGAAGTACACCCAGTCAGGACAGCGGATGGTGAAATGCAACGAGTGTTTGTTTACACTCCGATTACAAAGATGGAACTCTTAGAGATGAAGAAATTAATTCCCTGTCATGACAAAGATCCAGCAGGGTTCCACCGAGAATTAAAAGACATGCTCCGTATGGGAGAATACACGTATCCAGATATAATTAAAATGTTAAAGGTCCTGTTGCCCGCAGGGGTATATGAAAAACTCAAGGAAAAAGAATGGGAGGTGGGAGAGAAAAAGATCGATTGGGCAGTTCTAGAAGCTGAAGATAAGATACGAGTACCAGGTACCGGTCTTGGAGAGAAATGTAAAGAATTACCAGAACTGTTGATACAAGTTTTGCCAAGATTATTAGCCACTAAAAAGGAAGACTGGGATGCAATCTCAGCCTGTAAACAGAAACAAGACAAAGACACTAGTGATTTTTATTCTAGATTTGAGAAATGCTTTAGTATTAACAGTGGCTTGAAGACAAGTAGCGAGTCATACCCTCATCTTTTTGTTACTAAATTAGTCGAGAATTCAAGTCCACAAGTTAAGAATCGAGTTTTGAAAGTCGAAAGTACATGGCAAGCTAGTACCCCGTCCCAAATGTTACAGATGCTTCAGTATCACCAGAATAGAATCAGAGAAGAGCAAGATCATGAAAGGAAACGTATGAAAGACACGAAAATGAAAGTACTAGTTGCACAATCTGTTCCACAAGACAGTCAGAAGAGGGGTCCGAATCAGGCCAGTCATCCTGCAGCTCCCGTTAAAGGGACATGCAATTATTGTAAACAGCCAGGTCATTTCATAAACGAGTGTGCAGTTCTGAAACACAACATAGCTACCGGTAAGACTAAAGAAAGACCACGTCCGCCTAGACAAGAACAAGTTTCACAGACTTCTCAGCCACAGAATGCACAACAGACAGTTCCAGCACCGCAGTCTATTGCTGCAACACAGCATGTTACACAGCAGATGTACCAGTATGCCCAGTCTGAGTATCCAGAGTATCAGCCATATTCATGAAACAGCCTAGAGAGGGAGGTAGGCTTGCCTCTCATCGAGATACCTGTAGATCAAGAGGGTCCCTATGTTCATAGTCAAGTACTAGGGAAAGACAGAAAGTTTCTGATTGATACAGGGGCAAGTAGGACGACCATCAGTCACGCCGAAGTTCCAGGGGCTCCGCTCTCAGGCTCTAGAAATGTTTCCCTTGGATTTTCAGGAAAGCCTATTGTAAACGAGATATCTAAGCCAGTTACTCTAGAAGTAGGTCCATTGTCCCGCACTACTGATCTGTTACTTACGAAGTCGTGTCCAGAAAATCTGTTAGGTATTAAAACACTGAAAGAATTAGGTGCAGTTATTTGCTGCTCCCCAGAAGGAATACGCCTGTTTCTACGTGACTTCAAGGGTCACTATGTATTACGAGATTTTGATCCGAGATTGTCCAATGTTCCGCAGCATCTATGGGCGCAAGGTCCAACTGATGTAGGTTTTATGCAAATCACACCCCATCGTGTGACTCTCAAACCAGGTATAGTCCTGCCACGAATCAGACAGTACAGATTGCCACCTGAGGCTGTAGCAGCCTTATCCAAAATTATTGACGAGCTCATGGCTCAAGGAGTAGTTGTAGAAACTGACTCCAATGTATGTAATTCTCCGATCATTCCAGTCATGAAACGTACTGATCCAAATGCACCCCCAGTATATCGATTAGTGATTGATCTTCGAGAACTCAATAAATGCATTATTCCCCAGTACCCAGTTGTCCCAGATATCTCTTCCCTATTGACAGCCATTGATTCCGAAGCCTCATTTTTCACAGTCATAGACCTCAAGAACGCGTTTTTCAGTGTCCCCATTCATCCAGACAGCCAGTTTCTTTTCGGATTCTGTTTAAATGGAAGGAGCTACCAATTCACACGAGCTCCTCAAGGTTTCACAGAAAGTCCTAGTATTTACAGTCAAGCACTTAAGAGACAACTAGACAATATTCACATGCCAACTGACACTGCCCTGCTCCAGTATGTCGATGATCTACTGATCACAGCCCGTTCTGAACGTGCTTGCGAGCGAGCATCACTTACAGTCTTGTATTTCCTTGCCGAGATGGGGCACAAGGTGTCCCCTTCGAAGCTTCAATTCTGTGTCCAGCAAGTGATCTACTTAGGCCACTTACTGTCCAAGAGGGGTAGGCAGTTGACACCAGACCGTATCCAGTTAATAGCGAGTCTTCCTCAGCCCAAGACCCAGAAGGAGGTACGTGCTTTTATCGGCCTTACTTCTTACTGCAGACAATGGATTCCTCAGTATGCATTTCTAGCTAAGCCACTGATACAGTTAACGACACAGGAGGCAGCCGTATCGACTGTCCTTCCTTGGACATCTGAACATACACTTAGTTTTAATGAGTTAAAGAAAGCTTTATGTCATGACTTCTCATGGAACCAAGATTCAGCATGGTCTCCTTATTCAAGCTCTGTTAGATGCCATACATTTACCGACATCTATTGCTATCATGAAGTGCAAAGCACATACGAAAGTTACTGACACTATTTCTCAAGGTAATGATCTAGCAGATCGCACAGCCAAGCTTACAGCACAGACTCCAGACATTCCAGTTAATCCGACACAGACACATACTCCAGCTCCGACTACCTGTATGACAGTTAAGGACCCTACTCAAGATGTCATAGATATCCAGTTACATGCTACTCCCGATGAAATCAAGAAATGGTCCGAACAAGGAGGGGTCCAGACAGATCAGGGATGGGTAACGAAGGGAAAAGCCACATGGTTTCTCCCCGACTCAATGGTTCAAGTCATTATCAATACCGCACATAGTCCAGCACATTTAGGAGAAAAAGCTATGTTAGATAGTATCCAGAACATTTGGTTCAACAAGCATTTACGAGCTGCAGCCAAGCAGAAGGTCCGTACCTGTATGATATGTTGCCAGTTTAATCCAGGTAAAAGTGTCCCGGTGGAACAAGGTGGATTCCAGCCCCCTGACCACCCTTTTGAAGTCCTCCAAATGGATTATATTCAGATGGAGCGATGTCGAGGTTTCAAGTATGTCCTTGTAGTTGTATGCGCTTTGTCCAGGTGGACAGAGGCATATCCGGTCCCAGATTACACAGCCGCGACCACTGCCAAGCAGTTGGTTCGTGAATTCTTCCCCCGCTACGGACTCCCTAGGGTCGTATATTCTGACAACGGCCAGCCATTCTCATCTGAACTCATGAAACATGTTTCCCTTTTGTTAGGGTACCAGTGGAAGTTCCATTGTGTACGCCATCCTGAAGCAGCCGGTCTCGTAGAGAGACATAACCAGACCCTGAAAATCCGCATCGCCAAAATATGTAAAGAGAAAGGTGTGGACTGGCTAGTAGCTCTGCCAGTCGCTTTGTTTTATATGCGCATGGTCGCACATTCCAGATCAGGTCTGTCCCCGTACGAGGTCGTATTCGGCCGCCCCCCTAATATGTGGGGTACACCTAGACCCCGAAGTATTACCGATGTTTCAAGTAATATGCTGACAGATTACCTAGCTTCCTTGATGTATGCCCTACACTCTTGTCGTTCACAGGTTGCCGCCGCATTTCCAGACAATACCGAGGTGGCACCGCATGAAATCGTTCCCGGATGTTTGGTCCTTGTGAGGAACTTTGATCGTTCAAGTCCGCTGGAGCCCCGCTGGAAGGAGCCCAAGCAGGTCCTCCTGGCCACCCGTACTGCCGTCAAGCTGGAAGGCAGGAAGGGCTGGGTCCACCTGTCTCATGTGAAAATTTTTGACTGACTAAAGACTGTTTCAAAGAACATTTCCGAGGATTTTAAGGATTGCCAAAGTACTATTCTTAAGGACTGTCCCGCAAAAGACAATGATACAGATTCCTCCCTGTTAGAGAAAACTCCACAACAGGAGTATAAGAAAAAATTAAGGTCTAGTAAAATAAGTCAGCCAGTTTGATTGTCTAAGTCCTCCCCTAGGTGAAACGGTTAGACCGGTTTCTGACATGTATATAATAGACCCCCACAGAGAGAGAGTTAGTGAGAACTCTAAAAGTTGTATTATTATTTTATGTTTTCTGCTATATCTCAGCCTTATGATTACCTGCACAGGTTATGCATTTTATTTGTATTTTCCAGTTTCTCATGTAAATAAGTCTTCTAATGTTACAGTAGAGCACACGTTTAGTGATCTACCTCCTCATGAACTCTCATATCGTCTTGCTATGCGTAATAATTCCTTTATCCGCATGTTACATTATTCACACCAGACCAGCAATGCCACTAATTGTTGGGTGTGTGGTCGACTCCCCCCTTTCCAGACACCGAAGGGAGTTCTGCCACTCTTTCCTTATCCATTTTCACATAATGGTTCGTGTGGAGCATGGTCCACGTTAACGTCATCCTCAACAGATATGTCTTTTCTTAACAGTACATGTTTCCCAGACAAGCAAGGTCTTCCCCACAGAACAGGGTTAGATCTAGAAAATGAAGTTTATAATTTAGGTAATTATTCTTCGAATTTCATGGTCCTGAATGTTCAGTCTGATACTACTCCAGACTTACCCTCTATGTCAGTATTACCAGTAAAAGGCGAATTATGTGTCCGAAATAATGGTTCCGTACATGTAGGACATAGTGATTGTACTACTGCTGTCAAGTATAGTGACAGTAGGAAATCTATTTTCGAAGCTTCACGTCATTCTTATTTTGTTTGTGGTCAGACCGCATATGTTCGTCTGCCCCTCGATTGGGAGGGAACCTGTTACATTGCCTTCCTACTGCCACCAGTTTTTCTAGCCCCACCTGACTATCATAGGAATTCCCACCTAGTACATACTAGACACAAAAGAGACCTCCCGATTGTCGATTATACTGAAACTGCTCTAGAACAATACATAGATATCAATAAAGGTGTCTTCCCCTATTTAGGTACTGTCGTGCATAGTAAACTGATACGTAGATTAACGAGAACCCTTGAAGCAGTAGTGATTGAGACTACTTCTGCTCTAGGTAACTTAACCGAAGAGCAATCCTTTATGAGAATTGTCGTGCTCCAGAATCGTCTCGTCCTTGACGTCATACTGGCCGATAGGGGCGGGGCATGTAGAGTCATCGGATCTAGTTGCTGCATTTTCATTCCTAATAACGCACCGTCTGTTTATTCAGCTATAACCAGACTCCATAATATTGCCCATATGTTACACCAAAATCCAGGCACCTGGACATGGTCCGGTTGGTTCTGGAGTATAATTTCTGCCTGGGGATGGAAAGTATTGTCATTTCTAGGTATTGCAGTAGCGATCATATTCAGTTGCTGCCTCTGTATACAATGTGGCCCTGCGATTTGTGGCATTTGTGCTACCTCTTGTATTCCTAGTCCCAAGTCCCGTTCTAAATCCCGTTCCAAGAAAATTCGAGACGAGCAAATGATACTGTAGGAAATGATAGATGGTATCATGAATATTGATGTTTCCTGATGGAAACGTAGTGACAAGGAGGGAATGTGGAAAAGTAAATTTTGCCATGTTCTGTGTCCCTACGTGTCCCCCATCTTATGTTATGTGTGCATGATTAATATGCATATGCATCCCCCATGTTTGATTAAAGACGCAATTATAGTTGTGTCCATCTCTAGTATGCCAGTTTCCAGTTCTCGTGAATACTATGAATATTAGCCCTATGTAAAGTTACGTTGCCACGTTTCTCAGTGTGCACGTTATTTCATTGAAAAGTCCCCGTTTCTAGGCCTCAAAAGGGCCCGGACACCAGATTCAGCTCCTGTCTCCTGAACCCTCGCTGAGGAGCGATACAGCCCCCACCTGTATTCCTGACCCTTCACTTACTTCCTGCCTCACAGTGCCCGGCTCGGCCTGGCTCTGCCTACGAGTCTGCCAAGAGTATGTTATGATTCTAGTTATCAGTCCAGCCCTCCTTCTCTGCATTCCTAAGCTACTGAATCGCATCAATAGTTTCCGTCATCGTCTAGCCTTTACGTCTCCATGTAAGAGAAATACTGTATTAATGGTCATTTAATATTCCTCATCACGCACTACATGTAGAATAATGCATGCTCCAGTCTTAGAGTCTGTTAGCCTCTCCCCTCCTGACTCTTAGTTTATATCAACATGTCCTCTAAACATCAGATACTAGATAGTGTTTAGGTACATGTCGCCCTGACTCTCCAGACTTCAGTCTCTGCTCCTAGCGCAGAGTTCATAGCCCCCAGCTTCTCATAGTAACACGTCATTGTCAGTTTGCGCGCACCATTAGGTTAGAGGTCCCGGCTCCTTAGGTAGCCCCCTCCATGTTTCCGCCCCATTTATGACATATTCTGTTACGTTTACATCACATGTCTATGTATACGCCTCTTGTTACACCCACTTTCACCCTTATCTTTCGCGACTGCTATTGACCACACCCACTGCTCCGCCTATCGTATGTATTGTAATGCAACTGTTTTAGTATATATGCTTGTGTACTGTTATTAAAGTTAGCGCGCTCATTCCCTGTCCCCCCTGCAGGGCCCTGCCATCCTGTTCCCGTGCAGGTTGTCCTGTTCCTGTCCTTTATGCTGTATTAAACCTGCAAACTCCTACTACCTCGAATCTTGACTCTTATTTATTGAGCTATCTGTTATTGCTATGTCCAGTCAAACCTAGATCCGGTATTATTTATTTATATACCACAGTTCCATAAGTGCCTTAGTTGTCAGGGACTGATGTCCACTGTTTTGTAGTTTGAAATGTTCTCCCAATGTTGTTTGTTTTGTTCTTTGGGTAAAGGAGGAATGTAGTGTTGCCTGTAATGGACCGACCCACCTCGCAACTGTTAGGAGGGGGTGGTCTCTGCAGACCCCGACAGCGTCTCCACAATAGGCTGGCCCAGCGATGGCTCGGCCAGCACGCAGAGCAATGAATAAAGAGCCCAGGGACCTGGGCGTGGTTCACTTTTAATCTGGCCACCAGCTAAATGACAGTGTGCCTGTGTCCATGGTGTGCTAGGCCTGGTTCCAGGACTCTACAGTCACAATTTGTCTGCAGCAACTGGGTGCCAGTGCACACTCAGTGTCACTTTTGATGAATGGGAGGATCCTATATCTCAAATACCCATAGATGTAGTCAAGGTGTTTTAGATGCCAGGCACTCAGTGGCCTGGGCACCTACACAGGGCACTGTAGGATCCACTGGCTAGTGGCTTCTGGCCTGGACAAAGGCAATCTTGACTGGACAATAAACCAGTAAGAACTCCAGAGTAGTAGCAGTTAGATAGATGGATGATTCCAATGGTTCTGCCACCAGGATGGCCTCCTCTAGCTCATGAAATGGGAAGCTAGGCCTGAGTTCGAAGACCAGAATTCTCCCCTTCCCCCCCCAGTGGAGGTGTGCACATCCAGCTCTCGGGCATGGGGAGGGTCGCGGATGAGACAGGCGTACATTTCTTGTTTACTGAAGGTGATGAGCAGCTCCTCGGCTGAGATGTTGTTGAGCTGCTTCTGGGTAGCTGGGCAAGGCAGACCTCGTTGCCATGGACTGCCTCTGTCTGTCCAGCTGTATTCTGATTGATTCTTCCAGTCAGCTTGTGACTTTGGTTTTCATATGGAGCAGGTCACTCCTGACAGGTGCAGTGCAGCTTCTCTTCACAGGGGATATAACTTCTTTGTCATAGATTCCAACAGCAAGGTGACTATGTAGGCTTTCCTGGATTAAGCCCAGTGCTTAGGGAGGGTGGTGACCAAGCAGGGCTTCTAGTGCCTGAGCATCCAAGTCTACTCCTCTGACGCTGGTGCGCGGAACCTCATTGGCGACGAGTAAATCGATTGATCCTGATACATGCAGAGGAGGCCAGGTCTAACCTGTGTCTGATGGCCAAACATCAACAATCAGAGAACTCTTCTAAGTCATGGGTCACAATTGCATGTGCTCTTGCCTGCTGTCCCACCTGATAATGGTTCACATCAGGGTAGGAGGATGTGTAGTGGCCCCATTTGGGCAGCGGATTCCCAGAGATATGTTGGTGAGGATCAGGGTGAAGAGGCCAGTTTCACTCTGGCAAGGGACACAAAAGCTTCTTCCAGTCCCTTCAGTATACCTGATTTCGGAAAGAAGGGAAACAACCCTAGTTATCAGGAAGTGACTAGAACTTTATAGAAGGCAGTCCTCCAGCGGATGACAGGCAAACAGGTGTGTGCGGCTGACTACAAATGATGCTGCCATCGTCGCCAATCTCCACATAGCCTGGTAAAGAAAGTTAAAGCTAATTTTTTTAACAAGGGGCACTTTGGATGCTCCCCTGTCACAAGGGCTCAGCAGTGATGTTTTAAAATCATATGAACGAGAGAACCCTCATTGGACTCGCATGGTTGTCTACGTGAATGAATGAATGAATTGGAACTTATAACGCGCAACTTAGCCCAAAGGCATCAATGCGCCTGAGAAGATGGTGCAAGCTGCTTATAGTGTAAAATGATGCCGGACTACAGGTAGGCCTCTGCAAAAAGCCAGGTTTTTAGTGCTTTACGGAAAAGCATGATGGATGTTTTCACTTTTAGATCAGCAGGGAGTGTGTTCCACAATCTGGGTGCAAGAGAGGAAAAAGCCCTCCCTCCCCATCTGGCTTTGAGAACTCGGGGAACGGACAGAAGATTTTTATTGGCGGAACGTAAGGTTCTGCTCGGAGAATAGGGGGATAAAAGAGACCTAATATCTTCCACACCTATTCCGTGGAGGGCGCCATGGGTGAGGCAGAGGATCTTAAAGTTAATCCAGTGCAGGTTTTTCCTGGCTAGGGAGGCAGAGGATAATCTAGGGGCATCAAGAACAAACCTAGCTGCTGCGTGTTGCACTATCTGCATGCGCTGGATCTGCTTTTTATTTATGCCTGAGTATAGCGCATTACAGTAGTCCAGTCTTGAGGAGACGAGAGCCAGCGTAACCTGCTTCCGGGCTTCAGGGGAAGGATAGTGTGAGATTTTTCTCAGGATCCTAATAGCACCACAGCAAGTTGATACCGTCCTACTAACCTGCCTGTCAAAGGAAAGCGTGGTACCTAGCAGTACACCCAAGTTACGGGCAGATTGAGATGGCAGGGGGCACACTTGACTGGGGAAATTCGCTGGACTTTCCAGAAATTTTACTGGGGCTCACATGATTGTCTGCTTGACAGGGGGAAACACACTGGACTGTCCAGAAATCTTACAAGAGCAGCTTAGCACAGCTCCAAAACGTTTCGCCAAAAACCTTTGTACCAAAAAAGCCCATGAGATTGCTCTTGATCTTAGTTGGAGGGCCTTATGGTTTTTAACCTTGAGACCACGGCTTGGTTGGCCACATAGGAATGGTAGAGAGCACAATGGTCTACTGCATATACTAGTGATTAGAGTTATCTCTATATACATAGGGAAGGGATACACATGGATATACTCTAAGAGTCACAAAGGAATGGTGGAGAGCACAGCGGTCTACTGCATATACTAGTGATTAGAGTTATCTCTATATACATAGTGAAGGGATATGAATGGATATACTCTGAGAGTCACCTAGGAATGGTAGATGGTACAAAGGTCTACTGCCTATACTAGTGATTAGAGTTATCCCTATATACATAAATATACAAACATAGTAGATTTCCTCAGGCAGAGTTCCATTAAGTGAGGTAGGAGGGGGAAAGTAGTCACAACACCAAGGGAGGGTGGGAGGGATTCAAGGGTATGGAGAAAAGGCAAAACAGAGAGGGGAAGAAACATTTGAGGATCCTCAAGGGGGAAAAGAGGGAAAAGGGTAAAAAGACGAGGGAATGGACAAGATGACGGGTCGGGGACCAGGGAAAAAACTGCAGAGAACAACCGCAAAATGGTCAAATGATTCTCCAAGTCTTATAGGAGTGCCCTGTCCGGCCTAATGCCTGCTTGTAAGGGTGCTTGTAAAGGTTCAGCAACCAGCCGCTGGCAAAGTCACAAATTAAAATTTAGGGTAATCCGCAACCAGACAGTTCGGGGGCAGTCGCTATCTTGCTCACCGGTGTTTGCAACCCAAAATTCCAATTTTAGGGCCAGCTACACAAGTTAGGGCATTGATATTATGCCCATGCACCTCCAACCAAATTCCGGCGCTGGAACAGGCTCTCTATTCCGGAGTGTGGTGCTGCAAAAATCCCTTCTGTAGCCTGGAGAGCAGGGTGGACATGGAGCTTCAGTTCCAGGGGCATTTGAGGGCAATTTTGGCCGCCATGTTAAAGTCAGGCATTTAAGGATGTAAAGCGCCGCAGACTCCACCGCCTCCAGGGACCCCGAGCGCGCTTCGCGGGGCTCACCTCTTGGATCCTCAAGGTTCAGGAGTGTCAGTAGCAACGATGTTTCTCAGAGGGGTCGGGCTGTCTCATCACGGGCGGGCTCCGGCCGCCATCTTGTCCCTCGCTGGATTGTTGAGGTCAGGCAATGAGGATGCACAGCGCCGCAGAATCCACTGCCTCCAGAAACCCCGAGCACGCTTTGCGGGGCTCACCGCTGCGTTCTCATGGTGCCGGTGTGTTCATAGCGTCTGTGGAGGCCACGCTGTTCAGAGGGGTCGAGCCGTCTCTCGTCGAAGGTGGACTCCGGCCGCCATCTTAGCCCTCGCTGGATTTTCTTCCCGGAGAAGTCGCAACAGAGAAAGGCCAGAGCAGACGCTCCCGAGAGAGCAAAATACATTCCACCGGAGCCTCACAACATCCGACGCTGGTAGGTTCTTTTACTTGAGAGCTTCACATAAAATAAATAGTAACATTTGAGTCATTAATGCCTCACTCCACCACTTCTGAAACGTAAGACTGCACCATATTTACAGGGATATGGTGCAGCCTTGCATTTCCCCCTGCAATGGAGCTACACTTAGCGGTGTAGAACCACCGCAGGCACCCTTGCACCATAGTGCAAGTGTGTCTGCGTGCAGGGGAGGACTGTTTATGTGTAGGAACAGGTGTCCCTTCCTGCACATAACCAATCCTAAAATGCCATTTTGTCACTTTTATATGTGCTGCTTCAGGCAGCACACATGAGAGTCACAAAATGACATTTTATTTTCCAGATTGTTTATAAACAATCCATGACAGTTTGTTTTTTCCATGTGTGCTGAACAAGGCAGCACACATGGAAAAAGCAAAAATGAGGAGACATAATGCATTTTTCCTTGTTGCGCCAAGTTAAGACAAGGTTTTCCCTGGTCTTAAATTTGGTGCTGCTTCCTATGTACGCTGCCCTTGTACATAGGGGGCAGCAAAAAAAATAATGGGTGTTGAAGTGGAATTCCCACCTCAACACCCACTGCTCACCCCTTTCAAGCTAAGCATAGCATGAAAATGGGGTCTTATTTACAAGGCAGCGTTAAGCCACGTTAAGTGGCTTAACACTGCCTTGTAACTAAGGCTAAGCCCCTATCACCACCACAACGTCTATACAAGTGACATTTTGGTGGCAATAGGGGCTTATAAATATGCCCCTGTGTGTTTTACTGATTTACAGATTATGAGCGAAATCTGTGCCACGGCTCAGCTTTGCTCTATGTAGGTGCTTAGATACAGGTCAGGTATTAAATTCCAGGGCAAACAATTTACCACAAGTGCAGATTGACTCTCACTTTGGTGATATCTATACATGTTATGGCTCTTGTAAAATTATCTTATTTCACTGGCTCGGCTTATAAGAGTCCAGGCCTTTGCCACTCTACTGGGCCAAGTTATTTACTTTGCTGTCCAGCAAGAGAATCAAAGGGATGAAATCTGCATGTGCTAATTAACTCTTCTTCTTCGATAACTTTATTTCGGTCACAGCTGACCATAAAAGCACATAATAAAATACATAAAACAATACATTTAAGTAAAAAATAACATAACTGACAGTCACAATCATATATATACACAGCCATTTACACTTAAAAACCATCACATATAAAAATCAAATTAAACCATTCTCAGAAGTTATCAGAAGTATGCATTTGATTTCATCAAATAACTAGATCACAATTCTATTTCATAAAAAGTTTGCTACGTTTTAGCCACATACCGTTCAGAAAACGGGAGACGGCAAAAACGATTGAGGGGTGCGTATCGTATTTTAATACTCTGAAAGCATTGTCACATTTACTAAAACCCAGGTTCCTACAGATTGGTTTCACCCAACGGCTACGGACCAACTGATATTCAGGACATAAAAAGAGGACATGAATTTCATTTTCAAGGTGGTGTTTGTATGCTGGGCACTCAGTATTTTTGTTCAGGTCCCATTTACTATTAAAGGACCTGAGCGGCAAACTAACTTTTCTAAATTGCATGTACAACTTCCTTGCCGATGCTGGGTAAATCCGGTCAAGGAAGTCCTCCCTTTTATACTCCTCTTTTATTTGGAGGAACTGGGAAGTTAGTCTACCAGCAGATGAGCTAGCATGTAGGGCCAGTAGGTTATGCTGCCTGTACTGGTATACCAAATCCGCCCTGGATAATGCTGGGCAAGATACATCAGGTGATCCCCATAGCTCTGGTAGGCCAATCCTGCCGCAGTGTTCCTTAATGTGGATTAGCCACTGGATTTTCCTAGTTCTGATTGTGGCCCACACTTCCCTGAACTCATTTCGGTAGGAGGCCAATTCCGGGACGAAAAAGGGTCTTCTCCAGTAAGTAAGTGGCCTTAGTGCCACCTCCTCCTCCATGGGGAGTAGACCTAGGTCCATCCTGAGTGGTACTACCGGAGTGCTAACTGGCAATCCTAACAAATTCCTCATAAATGAGTGTTCAACCCTGGTTAGACTCGTAGGCCTAAAGTGCCCCCAAAGTTCCGTCCCGTATATAGAAGCCGTTCTCACTTGTACTTTATAAATTTCTATAACTGGAGCGGCAGGTTTGTAAACAGATACTCTGTGCATTTTTGATAGCCCACCCACCTTTTAAGTCAGCTTTAAAGCGGACTTTGCTACTTGGGCATCCCATCCCAGATGTTCCTCGAGGATAATACCTAGATATTCAAAGGTTTTTACTCTCTCTAGAGGAATGCCATTCAATACCGGATTTGGGCGGGTCTGTCTTGGATGATTAAAGATCATGAATTTAGTTTTAGATAAGTTTATCTCCAGGCCTCTTGACGCACAGAAATCTGCAAAGCCATCCAAGCTACGTTGGATGCCCATTGATGTCCTGGACAACAGCAAAGTGTCGTCCGCGAACATCAATGCGGGTACCCTACCTGAGGCTAATCTTGGGGCATTGATATCCTTAACGCCTAGTAGGTGATCTATAAGCCCATTGATAAATAGACTAAAGAAGGTGGGAGCCAGCACGCACCCCTGGCGCACCCCCTTTTTAACCGGGAAATGGGCTGTTAGTTCTCCATGTTTCTCGCATCTAACCTGGGCAAAAGTTTCTATATGGAGCCTTATTAGCACAACCAGGAGGTATAGTGGGATACCGAGATCCAAAAGAACTCTCCACAGTTTATCCCTAGGGACCCGATCAAATGCAGACCTCAGGTCCACAAAGATGAGGTAGAGGCTGCTACCCTCCACACTCACTGTTTTCCAATAAAGTACCTGAAGTCTGAATATCTGGTTGATAGTTGACGTGCTCTTTCTGAATCCAGCCTGGAGAGTGCTCAAAATCTTATTTTCCTCAGCCCAGGCCTGGATTCTATCAAGAATTATTCGTCCCATCAACTTCTGAGCAATGTCTATCAGGCTGATAGACCTGTAATTTGAAGGTAACAGGGGGCAGCCTTTTTTGTGGATGGGAACTATCTCTGCACCACGCCAGGTATCTGGCGGGTCCATCCCCATTAAGATTGAGTTAAAGAGGACACAGAAATAGGGGGGGCCCATATATTCGGTTCTGACCGAAATAGGTCCCCTGGGAGTTTGTCAAGCCCAGGTGCTTTGTTGGGAAGTAGCTGGACGATAGCAGATTCAACTTCAATGATGGTAATCTCCTGGACCCCCCCCCCAATCGATACTCATGGAGGGGGCCCAGGGTTGAGGGAGCTGGATCGTCATTGCCCGAGTATGCATACAGGGTTCCCAAACTGCTGGAGCTATGTTAGGAGTTATTGCTGTTCTATCCTCCCTTCCACCATTACTGACTATTGCCCAGAATTATTTCAGATCCTTATACTGTAAAGCTGTTCTCAAATCTTCCGATTTATCAGCCTCCCAGTTCTTTATTTACTGATTAATCACCCGCTTATACTGCAGCCGGAGTTCCTTAATCCTTGGCTTATCCTTAACCTTAGTAGCTTCAATTAGATCTCTTTTCTTTTTACGACAGGTGGCATTGTACCAGGGATGGGTCAGGACCGGTTTTTCCTTGGTGCTTCCTTCTAGATAAAACACCTCAAGCAATTTATCGAACAGCTGGTTATGAATTTCAACACGCCTTGTATCCCACCCAGCTTGGAAACCCAACAACCCAGCCCCAACCATTCACTAAGATACGGCACTACCTGCTGGTATATGTGTGCTAGCTTATTAGCAGAGCCCAATATATGGGGCCACTTTACTCTCCGTCTGTTGTTATGTAACAGGAGAGGTTGTTGGTCAGGGTTGGGCTCTATTGGGTGGTTTAACAGGCCCCAGCTCCCTGGCTTAAGTGTCATTACCAGAGCATTGTGGTCACTGTCTATCTGCTGTTGAATCCGAAAATCCAGAACCCTATCCCAGCATCTAGATTCAACCATGATATAATCTATGGTCGATGTTTGCCCTTCTCTGTTAAATGTCAGTAGGCCAGGTCTATCTGATTTTAGTCTCCCGTTTCAAGACCTCAGGGATAAGGAAAGAGTAAATGAGTTAATTTGTAAGACCAACGGTGTCCATGCTTTTACCGGGGGGATCAAGGGTTCGGGAATATTCCAATATTGGCCCTCAGTGTCTGGCTCATCTAGACTCGTATTACTAAGGAGTTCAAACTGACAATTAAAATCGCCCCCTATTATTAAAATATACTCTGGGTCGAGAGTCAATATGAACTCTTTCAACTGTTCAATGACACTGGACTCTTGCCCACTCTTCGTTGGCCTGGAATAGATATTGATTAAGGCAATGTGTTTTTTGACTGGAAGGGTTAGTAGCACACATTGTATATCAAGTGACTTAGTTGTCAGCTGTTCTGCTTTAGCTCCCAGGTGCGTGCCCACCCAGATGCTTAGCCCCCCTAACAGTCTGCCCCTACCCCTCGTTGTGGCAAGTGTGTCAAAAGTATCAAAGCCACTCCACTGATTGTTTTCCAAGGCCCACGTCTCCTGCATGAGGCAAATATCATGTTTGTCTATGAACAGACCCCAATCTGGGCATGTTAGTTTGTTTTTTATCCCTGCCACATTCCAGGAAAGGATATTAATGTTGCCATTTCCCTCCCCTTCCGTAGCCCTCCTGTTAATACTACAGCTGGTTGACCCAAGTAATGGGTCAGCCTTTTGTGTATGTATCCCCCCCCCTGTCCCACTGCTGGCCTCCCTCTCCACTTGTGCTCTACCTCTAGGCCCGCCCTTTCCAGGGCTCCTTCCCATTTCCTTTATTACTGTGGGTGGGGGCCCACCATGTCTACAGGTAAGACTCCCCCTGCTATTGCCCCTTATTACCGCGGGAGAGCACTCGCCCCCAAAAAGGCCATGTTGGATAATGTTACACTTCATCTCTAGAAAGCCATCCCTAACCTCTAGAGAGCTCTTCTTGTCAACTATGGTGGAAGCGAACGATATACACCTCAATTGTCAATCTACTAAATCCAGGGCACTGAATCTACTGTTGTGGTGAAACATGGCAAGCGCCGAGGAACAATTTTGGGGGCCCTTCCAGTTAGCATTACCTGAGAAGAAGTTACCACCCCGATTTTCCTTATACCCCCGCACCTGCCTTCTCCTATTGGGATCAAAATAAAGATTACCAGGCGCGACCGGGTAGAAGTGGGTTAGGAGAAAAGATTTTATTTGTGTTTCTGGGCTGCCTGCCACCCAATCGCAGAGATGCTTAACCGCCGAGCTGTCCCTAAAATTGATTACAACGCAATCACCCTGTATGTTTTTTGCTCGGGGCCCCACCCAGTCTTCACGTCTGGCAAATAGAATTTCACAAGATCCCTAATTAGGGAGAGGCCTATTATAGTTTAGCCAATGAATACATTTGTTTTTAAGCTCACTATAGGTCTCCGTTTTTTCCTGGCTCAAGTTAGGGACCCCTACTAAAACCACCACGTAAGGTATAGATTCGGGAGGGAGGTCCAAACGAGGTAGCACAGTCTTGCGTGCATCAAAGGTCTTTACCATATTTGCCATATTTGCTGATCGATCAAGACTTTGAACCCCCATATCCCCCCACCCTCCATGTTCATGTCTATCGCAGGGACATTAGGTGCTGCGGAATCAATAGGTGTGATTAGGTGTGCATCCAGTGAAACAGTTGGGGCTGGTAAGCCCGATGTGGCGTTAATTACTGACGAGGTTATTTGCTGACAGCCCACATTCGTTGGCCTAGGTAATCCCTGGCCATTACTAGCACAGTCCACAACCCGCATACCCTCCCCACCCTGTAGTGTAGTGCACAAGCATTCAAGAAGAATAAGTCTGTGTTCTATGGAATTCAGTCTATCGTAGATAGGGAGGCAAGTCTCAGTAAATATTTGTTCTAGTTTGACCCAGAAGTCTCCCCTACTCTCAAGAGGAATCATATCGTCAATACCCTGGGTAGCCAGAGATCCGTTTGGAATTGCCTGTAGTAGGTCCGAATCGGCTACAGTTGAATTACTCTCTGGGTTGCCACATTTCTGGATTTTTGCATTTCTGTTCTTTAAAGCGGCTCATCACGCTTTCTTTTAATTGGGGCATCTGGCACCTGGTAAGCAGTCCCCGGTTTGATACTAGTAGCGGACCGCGTTGGCAGTCCTGATCTGGTTATTCCTGAGCTTTGCGGGAGAGTACATGGGTCTGTTGGTGCTGTAACCACTGTCACTGGAAGTCAGGGCGGCCTGCCAGCTGTATCTGGTGGCTGGTTACCCTCACCAGTGGAGCCAACGGGCAAAATATCGGCCGTTACTTGGGACACTGGTGATGACGCCTGGGCCAGTCTACCCAATGACAACCGCTTGTCGAAAATCGGCTCCATAGATAGCCTCTTTTTGGTTATTTCTATTTCCCGTTGCAATACTGTTATAAATTGATCTAGTGTCCCCATAATGGTTCTTCCAGAAAGCGACTTTCTCCCCTTTCCCACACTGGCTGCAGCCATTTTCTTAATCGACTTATAAAACAATAGTTCCAGTAAGTTGTAACCCAAACAGAGCTTGACAACTAAGAGGCAGTCCTGAGTGTCGATCAAGAGTGTGCTAACATTGATGGGTAGCTTGTAAGGAAAATTAAAGAGGGGGGCTCGTCCCGTCCTTGTGCGGGCTCGGATGGGCACAGACGGGCCCGCCCTTGGCCCAAGCTTCGCCCGGCGCGCGCATTCCGTGAAGCGGGGGCCGCGCGTTGCCAAATGGAGCGGGAGGGCGGAGCAATGGTATCCCTAGGTGAGGCTGGTTCTGGGTCTCCTGGACGTTGTGGTTTCACCCCAAGCACAGCACAAAGTCCGCAGCTACGAGTGGCTGCCGCGAAGCGGGGGACATGAGCTGCTAAATGGAGTGGGAGGGCGAAGCAATGGTATCCCCAGGTGAGGCTGGTTCTGGGTCTCCTGGGCGTTGTGGTTTTTCCCAGGCACAGCACAAAGTCCGCAGCTACATTGCAACTGGCATGGGCAAGCTGAAGCCAAATGAAACAAAGGTGGACAGCCAACACTGCAGTTTGTCCCCTTTACATTTTTGGTGGGAAGGGAACCGGCAGCTGTGTCAGTTGGGGGCGGGTCTGAAGCTCTCAGGCAAAGTCTTTCTATAGACCACTTAAAATTGCTGTTTAAAGTCCCAGAATGCTGTGTGGGTGGGTTGGGAGGAAGGTAGGAGTTATGTGGCACTCTAGGATTGGGAAGGGGTGCCTCTCTTGCAAAACCTTTTACCTCTAAATAAAAACTCTGCACAAAAGAGAGACAGTTGGGAACTCATAGGGCTTAGGAGCACTCATGCCAGAGGAATTTCCAGCTAGTAGGAAAAGCCACCTTTCCCCACTGAAAAGACGGGACTTTGACTGCAACTGGCACCAAGGGACCAAGAGTGTTTCTCCAGGGCCATTGGCCCTGGCCCCCTTATTACCTCTGAAGGATAGTCGAGGGATGGACCTACATCGGTGGACCATGGAGTGTTTGGGTACTAATCCTGCAGCTGTGTACTCACCATCGGCAGAGGGGGTCCCTGACTCTGCTGCTGACACAGAGGTGCCCTGTGTACAACCAAAGTCATGAGACCTAGGGAGTGCAGCAAGGAGGGTACTTTGGGGGCGGGAGGCTGCTGAAGAATGCCTCAGGTGAAGGCTGGTTCCAGGAGCCCAGACAGAGAACAGGTCCAACCCCAGGATCTGGGGAAAAACAAACTCTACAGCAACAGTCCAATTTAGTGGCCATGAGGCCTGAAGAGAATTATCCTGGTGGCTAGGGCTGACCCCAAGGAGCAAAATGACATTAAGATTATGCAGGTCGAGCCTACAGGGTTGAAGAAAACAATCTAGAAAGGTTGGTCCTCCAGGGGACTGGATAGAGAATTCTTAAATATTTCCCCAGGAGTAAGTGCAGCTCTTTAATAATAATTTTGATGAGGAGGGAGCATGTGTGAGGCGCCCTCCGCAGAGTAAACCTTTGACTCCAGAAACCACATCTCTCAGGGGTCAATGTGCACCAGGCCTAGCATGTAGTACCCTTTCTCCCTACGACAGCAACACAGAGAAAGGAGTGCTGTGGTGGTGTACTGATCCAGCTCCCCTTAGCCATGAGAACACATTGCTGACATCTACCCACCCAAGCTGTTTACGGGTGGGAGGACAATGAGACTGCCGACTCTGTGCTGGCACACAACATCTGTGTTGGCTGTGGAAGCCAAATGGGCAACAGGGAACTGGTTTAGCACTGCCACTTGCCGGGGAACCCATCAAACGAGTAGGGATACCAAGCCTTTACACAAAAAAAATCAAAAGTGTGTCACAAACCAACTATTGACAAAAGAGAAAAAAAAGGAAAGCAGGTTTTGAAGCCGCTAATAAAATATGCATATTTCCTTGTATGGTTTCCCAGGAAGGGTGAGGTACCACCAATGGAATACCAAGTGTGTTTAGGGGTACACCAGAGGTGCAACAGGACTCACGAGAGTTTGCCTCAAAACATTGTCCTAAGTTTCCCAGGGCTATAATAATACCTGCCAGGAGAAGATTTCAGTCGTTTCAAGCACTCATAGAGCTTGTGCTTTTGCACACAAGCTCTGGAGTGTCGGGACCCTATTATCCTAGTAATCACCTTTAGGTCCTACTACGAGATGGGTCCTATCTACCTGTCAAAAAGGTTCAGAAGATACGTACCCTCCCGCTCACTAAGATCTTCCAACCTGAACCTGCTGGTAACTCCCAAATTCAGACTAGCCACGAAAGGAGGAAAGTCCTTTGGAGTGCTGGGTGCCAGGGCCTGGAATAAACTACCACTCCAATTGCGCCAGATCCCGTCAGAGAACCTTTTTCGAAAGGCTCTAAAGACATGGATTTTTAAACTCACAGACTCAGCCTGTTTAGCCCTAGTCTAACCCCAATTCCTAGAGATATCAGATACTGTCTTACCGGTGCCCCACTAGCTCCCCGGCCAAATACCTTCTAGGCACGGGTGGTCAGCGCCAAGATGCTCCGTGGAGTGTAAGTCGCGCTTTACAAAAATAAAATTACATTACATTACCCTCATTGGTTGGTCCCAAAACTGCAGTGGCAGCATGGGAAATGTATAAATAAGATTTTTGCACACATTTTATCAAAATAGCATGCTTTATTAACCATGATGATATTGACAGTGAAATTCTATATTTTGTAATGAAGTTTATTATCTGAGATTACCATCATAGTGTTGCATTTGTGTGAAGTCATATTTTTGCTTTTTAATATTCTGGTGATACCTTGACAAAGCCTGTGTTCCTTTTGATAAGAAACTCCCTTATATTGTGTTTATAATAGGTGGCAAGATTAGGTCTCAAGCCAGCTGGAGGTTTGAACTATTTTGAGGGTGTCACCCAAAGTATTTCAATCCAACTACTTATAAATATTTGTCAATTAATGCAAAGCATTTAGTAGTGTTTGCGTAAGAAACTGCTTTTCCATTTAAATAGAAAAAACATTTAGTGGACAATGTCTTAATAAGTGTTGTTGTTGTGTACCCGCAAACCCACACCATTTACCCTAAGTAGGCCTTGGACTACCCTGATTCACTACCATGCGAGACTAAAGTGCTACATGAAAGGGGTGCTTGGTTCCCCTTAAAGGGACAGTTGAAAACGTATTATTTGTGAAGGGCTCACATCCTCTGCAACTATTAACCACTTTCTTACGGTAGCACTTGCACTGCTAGCCTCATTTACCATGTTTTGACGCACACCTGCGCTGCCATGCATCAAAATAGAAGGGGAGGAATGCGCTGAAATTCCTAGATACGGAACATTCCTATCTTTCTCCCCTGCGTCGGCGCACAAACAGAAGCCATGCGCCAGTGCAGACACCCTTGCGTCATTTTGCAAGGGTGCCTGCGCTGATGGGATGATTGTTTTTGTGGAGGAAGGTCAGCCTTCCTGCACAAAAATAATCATTAAAGGCATTTTCCTCTTTCAATGCTTGCTGCAGAATGCGCACACACAAACGCTTCAAAACTGGAGTAAGGACACCAGTGCCCAACTCCCTTTTATTGACATTGCCTGTGAGGGTTGGGTGTGGGGAAAGTGTGCCGGACAACACTCTTGAAGAGAGAGTTATGCTGTGAAGTGTTCACATTGACACTACATCACTCCAATAAATCCAATGAGAGGTCGAAGAGCCTGTAATGGTTATCATAGAATGGAGAGCTCGACTCGGAACCTCACTGCGTGAGGGTTCCATGCAAAGAGCGTAGCTGTAGTGGCATTTGAAAGGCCAGATGCTGCCCGAGCTCTGTCATAGGTGGTTCAGTTACAGATAAAATAAAAGAAACTGAAGAAGCCTACCTTGCCTCCGTCGTTCTTCACTACATTAATAGTGGCGACGAGTGCTGAACCATCTACACGAACCCATCTGCTGAAGAGTCCAAGTTGCGTTTATTGAGAGGCAGTCAGCTATCGGTGCTGGCACCGGTCTCAGGTTCCAGATAAAAGCAGACGACATTTCTTCTGGGAGTTTTTTTTCTGAATTCGAATGTGGTGCTAATCACAGATAATGACAGAAGTGATTTTGAAATGCAAAGAGGGCAGTGCATTTCAGTTTCGGGCAAGACGCTGTGACGTATCACACAGCACTGTGCAGACATCTTGTGGATACAATTCTACGCGGGGTTAAAATGCAAGAAGGGCAATGCGTTTCAGCCTCTGGCAGGACGGCATGACGAAAAACACTTCACGCTGGCGGACATCTTGTGGATACACTTCTATGTGGCATTGAAATGCAAGAAGGGCAGTGCGTTTCAGTCTCTTGTGGGATGGTGTGATGAAGAACACTTCAGGTCAGAGCCATAGTGCCCACACCGCCATGCGCGCGCCCCGCTTGCCAATTACACACTTACACTTCCCAAAGAAACTCAGGAGACATATTTGTGGGAAAGAACTGCTGCAGGTTTATTTCATACAACACAGGTATGACGTTATGGTGGGTCATCTTACAGGCGATCCAAAGCAGGCAGCCCCTCGCTGACCCGCATGCCTAAGGAGCCATCTTGCACGGCGAGACGATGCTCTGACGGTGCAGCACATTACCATTTCGTTATACTCCCGCCCCCCCTGTCAGGGCGGAGCGGTGGGGCACACCCCCGGTCGGTTCAGGCCCCCCGACCGCCCGAAGGACTAACGGGGCGCCGTCGCGGTTTCCCGGAACCTCATTCGGCTCCAGGTCCTTGGCTCAGGCACCCTTACTGTGCCAGGCAGAGGTACCCTTACTGTACCCTTCTGCCGCAGAGGTACCCTTACTGTCCATCTGCTTCCAGATCGCCCTGTACTCCGCCACAGCTCTGGAGGAGGCCCCCGTCGATGACAGAGGCCCCCACCCACCTAGCTACTTTCGGTCGCTGTTTAGTGCACCTTTATCATAGTACCCTTCCGTTTTCTCTTCGTATTGGTACATGCCCAATGAAACACAGGCCTCTCTTCCCATGAACTTCTGCATGGATCTAATGACCCTCTTGCGGGAATGTTCTACCGCTACCGGTGATCTGGCCCTGCGAGGAACCTCAGACCACAGGAGCTCGCCCGCTCCCAACCCGTTCCCAGATGAAAGGTGGGGGTATTGTGTGAGCCTCCAATTGCTTTATTACATAATGGATACCACGGTTATCGCATGGTAACGCCCCATCTGAATCTGCATGCACTTGATTATGCTACAAGGGCAGGTCTCACTCTCACAGGACTAGTTACCAACAACATGGATCTTGCCACCTTAGGACCTGAATAACCCCTAATTGACTGACTCAGGGAGCCCGCTTAATAGTGTACCTGGCCCAGGGCCCTCCACCTCCTGTGAACCCTGCAGTTTGAAAAAGCTGTTTGGCATTACCTGTCAATATCTACCAGAGGAGCCACACATCCTTGCTTGGTCCATGCTTCTCCGTTGCATAACCGCGATCGGCTACCATAAAGCTTCCTTGCCTAGCCGACCCCGCCTCCCCAGCGTGACCAGATCATTCCCTCCCAGGTGAAATAGGGGGATATTGGGAGGACCACCCCTCCCCACCTTGCATTGCTCTAGCTTGTACTTCAGTGACCCCATTGCACTACAGGAACACCCAACCACAGGATTTGTGTCCTCTCGAAAGCCAAGTTCCATTTCTCGGACGTAGCCCATTGTACCAACCTGAGAACATAGGAATGGCCCATCACCCACAGGCAACAGTCAGCTGTAAGGTTTGGCCTCCGAGGCAGGGTGCCCAAGCCAACCACAACCTGGGCCAATCCTAGCTTCACCCCTTGACTACATTTGTGAATTTAATCCCAGAAAATCGATTTTAGCTCTTTTCCATAAGCTATTACTTAGTTTGCCTGAGGACTAATTACTTACTTCTCCTCACTCTGACACACATAAGGAGGTTTTTCCAAAGTATCCTATTTGTTCACCTTTCCTACGCTTCATATGCACTGCGTTGGCTGTTTTCATTCGGAAACAGTATACAAGGGACCGGCAAGTGACTATTCGCATTATTGTATCCGCAATGGACAACCAGTGATATTTGTCCCAGAAAGTAAAGTGGTGTGATTATGAAATTTATCCCCGTAGCTGTAATAGTTATTACAGTGAATGTCCTGGCAAATCCCTGCCAGATCAATACGCAGAGCCGAGTACCTGCGGGTCGCGCGGTCAGCGGCATTTTGGGTGTGGAGCATAAGTCAATTTCTCTACAAGTGCTGGAACTATGAAACGCGACAGAGGTTGTACGTTTCAATCCCAGGTGCACGCAGTGCCGCAATACATAAAAGCATTTTTGTTGCGTGTGGTTCGTCACTGCCATCTTGTGTCAAGCTCAACTGCCATTGAAATATAGTTCTTGGCTATCAGCCATTATGGAAACTCTACGCTGCTGGTGGGGGTGCCCTTTCCACAGTAAGTGCACTCTGCCTTATGCTGGTCTGTGCAGTTTTTTGATTTAAGACTGGCATTTCCATGCAATTATCTACAGTTCAGTTTTGGGCATCAGCCTTCCTGCAGCTCTGATGTTGCACTGACCACTTCACAGCGATTTCTTTGCGACAAGTACATGTCATTTGTGTGCTGATTATTGTGGTTTTTTTCAAGCACCGATCTATACAGTTACTGTTGAGTTCTGTGAATTTGTTTGCAGCGTCACATACAGGTTTTGAAGGGTGACGGGTAACATTGGTGCTTAGTCTGAAACTGTGTGTGGTGAACATCACTGCTTTTTGTTACTTTGTTTCACTATTGGTCTTCAAGTCTATAGTCTGAGAACATGTAGGCTGTGGCACCCCCACCCCGTTTTAGGTACACCTGGCAAACCTCCCATCAAGTAGAAACAGTGGTTTGATAGTTTCGAAATGTATCTGCAATTGGCGCTATTTGTTTCAGAGCAGAGAGGAGGAAATATCTTCTCCTTCATTCATTGGGGTTTGAAGGAAAAGCCATTTTGAAAAAGTTGCCGGAACCTGTGGTTGAAGGAGATGATATTCTAGGTGAATATCAAGACAGGGTAAAAAGGCTCCAACCTAGCTTTGATGTTCAACCCAGCTTGGTTGTACTGCTTCACAAGTTTTTTTTACAGACACAAAATGCAAATGAGGATGTAGACACTTACATTACTGCATTGAGAATGTTAGTTGCAGAGTGTCAGTTTGGAAACTTCGCTGACCAATTGATAAGAGACCAATTCATAAGTCATTGCAATGATGAAATGATCAAACAGATACTGCTGTTGATGAGAAATCCAACGTTGGAGGACACGATAAAAATGGGCAAAAGCATTGAAACTTCTCAGCTGTCAGACAAAGAATTAGAACAGTGAATCTATATCTGTTGTTAAAATGAAGGTGTAAAGGAGGGTAAAGATAGCAAACTGGTTGACAGGTCACATGCTGGTCATGTTGATAAACAGAATTCTTTTTTTTGTAACAAACTGTTTGCTTCAGGTGTGGGTACAGAGTACATGTGAAGGGTGGCAAACAGTGTCCAGCAAAGTTCGTAACCTGCATGATTTGCAATAGAGTAGGTCACTTTGCTAAGGTGTGTCAATCCGGCAAGAGCAAACAATTGTCTCCTGTCAGATGTATTACCGATGACGTACTGGTTGATGAGGGAGACATAAGCATCAGCAAATACCTTAGGGATATGGTTATGGTAGTGCAGTGTGAGGAAATTAAAGTGGGTAATCCTGATCTGTGTGTGGATCTGTATGTAGAGATCATTGTGTGGAACAAAGTTTTGAAATTATTGGTAGATTCGTGGGCGTGCAGCTCAATGATTACTCAAGAGCAGTATGACAGTAAAAGGGATATGAAATCAATCTGTTTACATAGAAGATATTATGAAGTTCAGAAGAAAGAAGATAGCAGGAAATGTGTATGTTGAGCACAAGGGTTTGAACATCCTATTGTGAATCCACCAAGTGTTATACGGGGTGGTGCTCAAACCAGGAACCATGGAACATGTGTTAGTTGTTAGAGACAATTTGGATTTGGGAGTGTAATAAACAAATATCCGGATGTGTTTTCAGGTGAGTTAGGAAAAGTTAAGGGTTACCAGCATAGGATTATAGTAAAAGAAGGAGTGAGGCCTGTTAAGCACAAGTTGAGAAATGTCCCTTTTAATATAAGACAGGATTTGGAAAAGGAACTAGGGGCCAGATGTAGGTAGGCTATTACCGCTCGGTAACGGCCAAATTCGGCCGTTACCGACCGTAATAGACTTTTCCTATGTAGGAGGCTTTTTTACCGATTCGGTAAATAACTAATCAGTATTTACCGATTCGGTATTTACCGAATCATCATTTACCGATTCGGTATTTACCGAATCGGTAAATGAGATGTAGGAAGCACTGTAAACAGTGCTTCTGGGCTTTAAGGATTCGTTATTTACCACCAACTAATGTTGGTGGTAAATAACGAATTCCTATGTAAATGCAAATATGTGCATTTACACATGTGCCATGTGACAGACATACATGCCCGTAGGGCATGTATGTGTGCCACATGTGCACACAAGCACTACTCAGGGGTGCAGCAGGGTGTCAAAGTGACACCCTGCCACCCTTGACTTTTCCCAATTTTACCGAATCGGTATTTACCGATTCGGTAATTGACATTCATTCCTATGGGCCTCCAGCCCCATAGGAATGAATGGCAAATACCGAATCGGTAATTACCAATTCGGTAAATAACGAATCTTAACGATTCGGTATTTTTTACCGATTGATTACCTACATTGCATTTACCAATTCAAAAATACCGAATCGGTAAAATTCGGTATTTTCGAATCTGTAAATTAAAATTACCTACATCTAGCCCTAGATTCCTTGTGCAAAAGGGGCATTATTGAACCAGTTGACCCGTCCTTGTGGCTATCTCTTTGGCGAGTTGAGAGTTTGTGTTGATCTTCGCTGTTTGAACAGGGAGATCTGGTTAGATTTGTACCCGTTGCCTAATATCAGTGAACTGTTGGCAGGGCTGAAAGATGCCAACGTTTTTTCTAAATTGGATTTGGCTTCGGAGTCTAGGCATCTCACCGCATTTGTTTCTCCTTTTGGTACTTACCAACACTTTTGAATGCCGTTTAGGCTCGAGTCCAAAGCTTCAGTTTTCCAGCGTTTGATTAACAATATGCTCAAAGGAATCAAAGGGTTGTCTGTTTTCCGTGATGATATCTTAGTCTTTGCACATGATAGGGCAACCCATGATGTGATTTTACAGGAAGTTTTTTCCAGGTTTCAGTAAAGCTGTGTGGTTTTGCGGAGAGACAAATGTGTTTTCTTTACAAAGGAAGTTGAGTATTTGGGGCATGTGGTTACCGTCAAGGTGTTCTACCAAAATCGTGTCTGGTTGACCAAAGCACCCACAGACAAGGCTGGTCTGAAATCGTTTTTAGGGTTAAGCAAATTTTATTCACGGTTTGTACAGGACTTTGCCACAAAGTTGAGGCTATTGTCGCAGATGCTCATGAGACGTGTTGTGTTTGAATGGAATGCTGAATGTCAAGAGGTGTTCGATTGAGTGAAATTATAAATGATCTCACACAAGGTGTTGGATCATTATGATCCTGAACTTCAATGTACATTACCTGTTGATGCAGGCAATGTCGGGGTTGGTGCTGTTCTGAATCAATCTAAAGGCGGGGAGTTGAGAACCATTGGCTATGCGTCTAGAGTGTTATCAGGGACAGAAAACAAAATACTCTGTCATTGAAAAGGAGTTAATAGCCTGTTGGTAGGCTGTAATGAAGTTTCATAATTATGTATGGGGCAGGAAATTATGCCATCATACTGATCACAAACCTTTGATTTTCATTTTGAGTGGGAAGAACGCTAGAGGGTTTACGTCACGCATTTCACATTTATCATCTAAACTGTTGCAATTTGATTTTGAAGAAGAGTATATCACTGGCAGTTAGAATGGACATGCGAATTATCTGTCGCGGTCGTCAGAGATTATTGATTCAGACACTGATGAGAATGAAGAAGACAAGGAAGAATTTATTGTGGCAGCTGTTGACTTTCCGCCAATGTGTGCAATCTCTGAGAGTGAGGGGTGCCAAACTGTGAGCAATGATGTCTCCATGTTGTCAGTCAGGAAATATGTGGAGGCGGGTTGGCCGAGAGAGAGAAATCTGAGTTATGAATTCACAACGTATGTCAAAGTGGTGTATGACTTTATCCATATAGGATGGATTGTTACTGAGGGCTGACAAGTAGATTCCCCCTGTGAGTTTGAGAAATGGCATCATTCTACGAACCTGTGAGGGACATTTGGGAGCGACCATGACAAAGAAAAAAGTTAAACTGTTGTTCTTGTGACCATCTTTGGACAGGGAGATTGGTGATGTTGTCTAGGAGTATGTTATTTGTTCAAGCTGCGATAAATCTGTAAAATTATGCACACCATCTTTATATCCCATCGAGCTGCCATCTGCACCATGGGTGTAGTTGGGTCTTGACATAGTTAGACCATTCAATGCACTTGATGTTTCCTCAAGGTTTGCCTTGGTCATGATGGACTACTACACAAAATGGCCGGAGGTGAAGTTTGTAAGAGAGGTGACGTCCAGGGCGGTTGTTGAGTTTTTGAAAGAAGTGTATTTTAAGGAGGATGTTCCAGAAACCCTTGTGACAGACAATGGGACACAGTGTGTGACTAGTGAAGTTGAAATGTTTTTAAAAACCAGTGGGATTAAACACTTGAAAAGCTCACTGTACTACCCTAAAACTAATGTTTTAGTGGAAAGAATGAAAAGGGTGTTGGGAGAGGGCATACAGTGGGCTGTTGTGAACAACTGTGTGGTAGCCAATGCTGTCAAAACAATGCGTCAGTGTTATTGCACCACTCCTAAGGCAACTACTGGTGTGTCACAATTTGAGCTGTTGTGGGGTCGCAGAGCCACCACCAGTTTTTGTCCTAGTCGGATGAGTAAATGGGTACAATTTGGACCGTGGACGGATGCGAGTGTGAGAAGTCATGTGAGCATGACACAGGAGTAGCAACAAAAAAATATTTTGACAAAAGGAAAAAAGTTAAAGACATTAAGGTGGTAGTGGGGGATTCTGTTCAAGTAAAAGCATCCTGCACATGTGAGGAAGAGTGGATCCAAATTTGGGTCACCCACCAAGGTTGTAAAAGTGAATGGTGAATCTGTCAAGCTTAAAATGGCCAGTGATGGAACAAGTGTTGGTTAGTAAAAGGTTGTGGTGGTCACAGTGTGCATGGTGGAAGGTTACCAACTGAGACGGAACAGAGGGGCATGAGACACAGTTCAAGGGTGAGGAATGTTCCTCTCCGCTCCAGGGACTACTACGTTTTGGGGTTTTGGTAATTATTCATTGGGATGTTTACTGTGTTGTTTTATCCTCTGTTTTATATCCTCTCCTTTAGCCTTAAGTGTTTCCATACATCATGTTTATTTTATCAAAAGGGGAAACCCATTTAGTGGTTATCTTAGAATGTAGAGCTTGACTCGGAACCTCACTGCATGAGGGTTCCTTGCAAAGAGCGTAGCTGTTGTGGCAGTTGAAGGACAGACGCTGCCGAGCTCTGTCCTAGGTGGTTCAGGTACACATAAAATAAAGAAGCTGAAGAAGTCTACCTTGATTCCATTGTTCTTCGCTACAGAGTCACACAATGAAAAGCTAGCAGACCCCACTGGATGTCTATCGGTCATGCATACAGTCAGCTGGACCCTGGATGTCACTGAAAGAATGATGCTGGCTTCTAAAGGATCTAAACAGAGCGCAGTGGTTACCCTACGCTGCCTATCGCACAGCTATGGGCAGAAGGCCTCTGTGTTAGTCAAATCTTCAAAATAAAACTTTTAGCTTTACTCTTCACTTATTCCAGTTTATTTTCTCATCATAAATGCTGGTACATCATATCATTTCAATGTCAGTAGAATTCATTTTACTATATATTTACAGTTTCTATACTCCAATCAATGCAGAGAAAAATTCAATTGTTAATTTTCTTAATCATACATTGCTTACTCGACTGATCAAAGACCGAAATTTGAAAAAGTACCCAATGCATTTCGGGTTCAACACTGAACCCTTCCTCAGGGGTTGAATTACGAAACAAATCTTAATAATATACAATTGTCAAATGATACATGAAGCAATGTTGTCGGTTCCAATTCAGATCTGTAACACAAACAAAAACAGAACAGCCGGATATCTTTATAAGTTTCAAATTGTTTAACATACATTATTGCCACGTTCTTACAGCGATAAAAAGTATTTACTGGGGAATAACATTGTTACCACCTGATCTCCAAAGAGTGAAGAAAGAAAAAAGATCAAAAAAGTTATCACTATCTCACCTAAATTTAACAACCACATATTGTTTAATCCAGTGAAAAAAGAAACACCACTAGTGCTGTGTCTAAAAACCATCTCCAATTCAAACAGTGTTTCTGTCATCCTCACCTAACCACGTTGTCCAACGTGATGTTATGGTATTATGATGAGAAAGTGTCACTCTCAAAAAAGCCAACCGTGACTAATTATGTACAGAAAATCGTGCTCATAGAATTGTCCTACAATTCCATGCCCTCCAACAAGAACTGATATAAAGTTCTCCTTACCAGGGTTCGTCTCGCTAACTGCTCATAATTCAATGTGCAGTGTTTGAAGTGTAGCTCAGGTGCAACAATCGTCTAGCCTGTAAAGCACGAACAGTTATCATGAATATATCCCTACTCATCTAATTGTCCCCTATTATAGCTACAATCTCACTCGGTTCATACCTCTCTCTTCTCACTCGGCTCCGTAACGTGTCTCTGCACTTAATTCTGCTTGTAATCCAAAGCAGTAATATTATAGGGTCGCCACTCTTCACCAATGCCGATTCTAAAAGTGAACACACAGATCACGTTGTGTCATAATGTTTTCTCTCATGCTCGCTTAACTCCCACTGCCTACTACAACCTCCATTATTCTAGACGCTCACACGCGCTCACCTTTATTCAATTCTGACCGCCATGGTGTCTTCCAAAACCCGATCCGTTACGATAGTCACGTGATCGGAAGGGCTCCTAGCTCTTCCATAAGAGCTTCAACATCGACGTGGGACTCTGTGCATGAACACTAACAAAGGACTAAATACATAACGCTATTCTGCATGCCAAACTACCGAAACCCTCTGGATACAACTAGAATACCATCAGAAAATCACTACATCCTACTCGATTGTGCATTGTGTAGTGTTTTCGTACCAAAGAAAGCCGTGAATACAAAAAATGAGTTGAAAAAACGAAAAGTAGGAAGCTCTATAGTCTGTATAAAAATATAAAAGGAGCATGAAATGGAAATGAAAGTAATTGTAATGATGATTAGTAAATGAAGATTAATAAATAAAAAAAGAAGATAATGGTGGAAATCGAAGTAAAACAGTGCTTTCCCTCACAATCTATAGTTACTGTTTATTATTTACAAGTAACATAAAAGTTCATAATGATCATTTAAACCACCAGGTATAACAGTTCCTAATGATTTTATCCAGTAGGTCTCCCTACGTGCCAACAGTGTGTTCAGGTCCATGCCTGTATTAGATTGAATACATTCCAAAATTGTGTAACGTAATTGTGGGATCGTATGTGATGCTTCTGACCAGTGTCTCGCTAAAGAGGAATTAGTGTTCTTATTTCTAATTCTACTCTTGTGTTCTACTATGCGTTCTTCCCACATATACTAATCCACATGGGCATTTTATAGCATACACCACCTTCTCTGTATTGCAATCAGACGAATGTCTGAGTTCGATATTTTTGCCTGTATGTGGATGAGTAAAGTTTTTGCCCATGATTACGTTGCCGCATTGTCCACAGTTATGACATTTTGTCATACCCTTATGTTTGGTATGATGTGCCTTCTTTGCAGGTTTCAGAAGTTCCCTTAGATTGTTTGCCCTGGTATGCGCAAACAGTGGCGTTCCTTGAAATACTTGCTGAAAATCCGGTTCATTTTCTATCAGTTCCCATCGATTTCTAATGATCCTTTTGATCGCTGAGGCCTGAGCTGAATATTTCAAGACACATACTTCTCGCTTCATTGGTGGTTTTTCTTTCTTCCTCAAAAGGTCCTCTCGTGATACTTGGGAAACCTTATTCTGAGCTTCCTCCAGAATTGTTTCAGGATATCCTCGGTCCTTAAACTCTGTCATATGTTGTTCAATTGATGTCAGACATGCTTCTGCTCCAGAGGTAATCCTTTTAATACGCATCATCTGGGAGATGGGTAAGTGTTTTTTCAAGGCATGTGGGTGTGCACTTGAAAACAATAAAGCATTGTTCACATCCGTTGTTTTTTTATAAACTGTGGTTTCTAAACCTGCCTGTGTCTTCTTGATCAATATATCCAGAAAATGAACTGATTCCGTACTAATTTCACAGGTAAATTTAATTCTTGGGTTGCATTGATCTAGTTCTTTGATGCATGTTTCCAATAGCTGTTTAGTGCCAGTCCAGACAACCAGAATGTCGTCAATATACCGAATGAAAAGTGCTGCATTCTCCTTCCAAGATTTGTTTGATAACACATGTTGCTCTTCAAAATGAGACATAAACGTATTAGCGTACGAGGGTGCCCCTGGAAAACCCATTGAGGTTCCGGTACGTTGTATGTAATGATTTCCCTGCCAAACAAAATAGCTGTGATACAGCGCAAACTGTAGTAGTTCCAAAAGAAAAATACTTGTTGTTTCCGGAATGTCTGAGTGTAATAATTTCCACTCTAACGCTTCAATGCCTTCATTATGTGCTATCGACGTGTAGAGGGCTACTACATCTATGGTACAGAGATGAATATCTTGTAAAAATAAATGTCTTACTGATTCTAACTTATGTAAACAATCTGTCGTATCCTTCACATAGGTAACCCATGTCTGTACAAGTGGTTGTAGGTGATGGTCAAGATAGTATCCTAGTGGTTTGTTGATTGATCCACATCCCGCTACAATGGATCTGAATGGAGGTTGGGTTTTATTATTGTGAATCTTCGGAAGCATGTATATTGTGGATACTCTTGGAGTCGTATTGTACAAAAATTTCTTGGTATCGTCATCAATAGTACCTGCATCCACTGCCTTTTGAAGCATAACATCTAATGTGGATAAAATTTCAAGTGTTGGGTCATGATCCAACTTGATGTATGTCTCTTCATCAGATACGTGTCGGTTCACACTATCCACATAGAAATCGGTGTCTAGCACCACCAACGCTCCTCCTTTGTCGGCAGGGTGAAATGTGATTGATTCCTCTTGTCGAAGTTTATTCAAAATACGTCGTTCTCTTACACTGAGGTTTGTCCGAGATGGTGGACCATATCGTATCCCTTCCAGATCCTTCTTTATCAAGGTTTCAAATGTATCCAACGTCTTGTGAGAGATAGGTGAAATGAATTTACTCTTTGGTTTAAACTTGTGTATCTTGGGTTCATCTTCCCTCGTTGTAGGCATATTGGCAAAGAACCATCTCAATCGTAATTTTCGCATGAACTTGAAAAGCATCACTTCTGTTTCCAGAGCATTCGATGCATATGTGGGAACGAAAGAGATTCCTTTACTTAAGACCATTTCTTCATCTCTAGTTAGTGGTCTTTTTGAAATGTTCACCACTAGCGATTTAGATTCTTCACTGTCCTCTGCGGTCTGCCGGTTTCTTTTATCAATTTTGGTTTTTCCACGCCTGACTGGCCGTCTGCGTTTACTATGTTCTTGTCTGGCGGCATCTTCGCCGAAGGGCCTTCCACTAAAAAAGAAGTTGTACCAGCAGAAGTAGTGACTGTATCTGTTGAAATTACATGGGATGTCTCTGACATTTGAGCCACACTGGGTCGTTGTAACGACAGATCTTGGTCATTCACGATACTCTCTTCCGATGATGATGCTCCAGGTTTTTTAAAAACTCTTCTTTGTGCATATTTCTCAGCCTACGTATATACCTCGTCCAGCTTACAATCTATAGTGTCACGACGGAATTTTCGTGTCTTTCGTTCATGAACCTCTTTTGCATGAACATCCAAGTTTTTGTTAATGTTTTCAAGCACCTTATCCCAATCCTCTTGCTCCATACGTTCGGTAATTTCATCTTTGAGTTTATTGATATCCAAGGTCAGCTCCCTCAGTAAAGTCGAGATTTCTTCCACAATCAAAAGTATAAGATCCAACGAGCACTTGTTTAATATGGCATACCAACGTGCCATAAATGTTTTATCAAACCTAAAGAGCATAGGACGCAGTGCGATCCTCAAACCACGCGGGATTCTTTTGACCTTATGATACTCTATTAATGTTGTAGCATGTAAGCGCTGATTAATTTCTTTCCTCATCAAATATTCAAGTTGCCGTAGTTGTTGTGCTATAGTTCCTGAAGAGGAACCAAATTCTCTAGTTTCCTTTATCAATGCATAAATTGATTCTGCTTCTTCTGTTGAGTATACTTTAGTCTCAGCTTGATTAGTTGTTATATTAGCTATATCTTGCCACATATTGTCAAGGGTGCTGGTCCACGTGTGGGCACGTGAGTTATAATGTGTGTGTTATATCGTGAACCTGCACACCTATGTATTTAACTCTTAAATCCTAGTTTATGGTTAGTGACTGTTTTGCGTGCTTATAGGTAAGAGGGCCTATGCCCTAAGCCCTCAGATGCCAAAAATATCTAAACAGAGCGCAGGGGTTACCCTACGCTGCTTATCGCACAGCTATGGGCAGAAGGCCTCTGTGTTAGTCAAATCTTCAAAATAAAACTTTTAGCTTTACTCTTCACTTATTCCAGTTTATTTTCTCATCATAAATGCTGGTACATCATATCATTTCAATGTCAGTAGAATTCATTTTACTATATATTTACAGTTTTCTATACTCCAATCAATGCAGAGAAAAATTCAATTGTTAATTTTCTTAATCATACATTGCTTACTCGACTGATCAAAGACCGAAATTTGAAAAAGTACCCAATGCATTTCGGGTTCAACACTGAACCCTTCCCCAGGGGTTGAATTACGAAACAAATCTTAATAATATACAATTGTCAAATGATACATGAAGCAATGTTGTCGGTTCCAATTCAGATCTGTAACACAAACAAAAACAGAACAGCCGGATATCTTTATAAGTTTCAAATTGCTTAACATAAATTATTGCCACGTTCTTACAGCGATAAAAAGTATTTACTGGGGAATAACATTGTTACCACCTGATCTCCAAAGAGTGAAGAAAGAAAAAAGATCAAAAAAGTTATCACTATCTCACCTAAATTTAACAACCACATAGTGTTTAATCCAGTGAAAAAAGAAACACCACTAGTGCTGTGTCTAAAAACCATCTCCAATTCAAACAGTGTTTTTGTCATCCTCACCTAACCACGTTGTCCAATGTGATGTTATGGTATTATGATGAGAAAGTGTCACTCTCAAACTATAGCACAACAACTACGGCAACTTGAATATTTGATGAGGAAAGAAATTAATCAGCGCTTACATGCTACAACAAGTATCATAAGGTCAAAAGAATCCCGCGTCGTTTGAGGATCGCACTGCGTCCTATGCTCTTTAGGTTTGATAAAACATTTATGGCACGTTGGTATGCCATATTAAACAAGTGCTCGTTGGATCTTATACTTTTGATTGTGGAAGAAATCTCGACTTTACTGAGGGAGCTGACCTTGGATATCAATAAACTCAAAGATGAAATTACCGAACGTATGGAGCAAGAGGATTGGGATAAGGTGCTTGAAAACATTAACAAAAACTTGGATATTCATGCAAAAGAGGTTCATGAACGAAAGACACGAAAATTCCGTCGTGACACTATAGATTATAAGCTGGACGAGGTATATACGTGGGCTGAGAAATATGCACAAAGAAGAGGTTTTAAAAAACCTGGAGCATCATCATCGGAAGAGAGTATCGTGAATGACCAAGATCTGTCGTTACAACGACCCAGTGTGGCTCAAATGTCAGAGACATCCCATGTAATTTCAACAGATACAGTCACTACTTCTGCTGGTACAACTTCTTTTTTAGTGGAAGGCCCTTCGGCGAAGATGCTGCCAGACAAGAACGTAGTAAACGCAGACGGCCAGTCAGGCGTGGAAAAACCAAAATTGATAAAAGAAACCGGCAGACCGCAGAGGACAGTGAAGAATCTAAATCGCTAGTGGTGAACATTTCAAAAAGACCACTAACTAGAGATGAAGAAATGGTCTTAAGTAAAGGAATCTCTTTCGTTCCCACATATGCATCGAATGCTCTGGAAACAGAAGTGATGCTTTTCAAGTTCATGCGAAAATTACGATTGAGATGGTTCTTTGCCAATATGCCTACAACGAGGGAAGATGAACCCAAGATACACAAGTTTAAACCAAAGAGTAAATTCATTTCACCTATCTCTCACAAGACGTTGGATACATTTGAAACCTTGATAAAGAAGGATCTGGAAGGGATACGATATGGTCCACCATCTCGGACAAACCTCAGTGTAAGAGAACGACGTATTTTGAATAAACTTCGACAAGAGGAATCAATCACATTTCACCCTGCCGACAAAGGAGGAGCGTTGGTGGTGCTAGACACCGATTTCTATGTGGATAGTGTGACCCGACTCGTATCTGATGAAGAGACATACATCAAGTTGGATCATGACCCAACACTTGAAATTTTATCCACATTAGATGTTATGCTTCAAAAGGCAGTGGATGCAGGTACTATTGATGACGATACCAAGAAATTTTTGTACAATACGACTCCAAGAGTATCCACAATATACATGCTTCCGAAGATTCACAAGCATAAAACCCAACCTCCATTCAGACCCATTGTAGCGGGATGTGGATCAATCAACGAACCACTAGGATACTATCTTGACCATCACCTACAACCACTTGTACAGACATGGGTTACCTATGTGAAGGATACAACAGATTGTTTACATAAGTTAGAATCAGTAAGACATTTATTTTTACAAGATATTCATCTCTGTACCATAGATGTAGTAGCCCTCTACACGTCGATAGCACATAATGAAGGCATTGAAGCGTTAGAGTGGAAATTATTACACTCAGACATTCCGGAAACAACAAGTATTTTTCTTTTGGAACTACTACAGTTTGCGCTGTATCACAGCTATTTTGTTTGGCAGGGAAATCATTACATACAACGTACCGGAACCTCAATGGGTTTTCCAGGGGCACCCTCGTACGCTAATACGTTTATGTCTCATTTTGAAGAGCAACATGTGTTATCAAACAAATCTTGGAAGGAGAATGCAGCACTTTTCATTCGGTATATTGACGACATTCTGGTTGTCTGGACTGGCACTAAACAGTTATTGGAAACATGCATCAAAGAACTAGATCAATGCAACCCAAGAATTACGTTTACCTGTGAAATTCGTACGGAATCAGTTCATTTTCTGGATATATTGATCAAGAAGACACAGGCAGGTTTAGAAACCAAAGTTTATAAAAAACCAACGGATGTGAACAATGCTTTATTGTTTTCAAGTGCACACCCACATGCCTTGAAAAAACACTTACCCATCTCCCAGATGATGCGTATTAAAAGGATTACCTCTGGAGCAGAAGCATGTCTGACATCAATTGAACAACATATGACAGAGTTTAAGGACCGAGGATATCCTGAATCAATTCTGGAGGAAGCTCAGAATAAGGTTTCCCAAGTATCACGAGAGGACCTTTTGAGGAAGAAAGAAAAACCACCAACGAAGCGAGAAGTATGTGTCTTGAAATATTCAGTTCAGGCCTCAGCGATCAAAAGGATCATTAGAAATCGATGGGAACTGATAGAAAATGAACCGGATTTTCAGCAAGTATTTCAAGGAACGCCACTGTTTGCGCATACCAGGGCAAACAATCTAAGGGAACTTCCGAAACCTGCAAAGAAGGCACATCATACCAAACATAAGGGTATGACAAAATGTCATAACTGTGGACAATGCGGCAACGTAATCATGGACAAGAATTTTACTCATCCACATACAGGCAAAAATATCGAACTCAGACATTCGTCTGATTGCAATACAGAGAAGGTGGTGTATGCTATAAAATGCCCATGTGAATTAGTATATGTGGGAAGAACGAGCAGGAAGGTAAAAACACGCATAGTAGAACACAAGAGTAGAATTAGAAATAAGAACACTAATTCCTCTTTAGCGAGACACTGGTCAGAAGCATCACATACGATCCCACAATTACGTTACACAATTTTGGAATGTATTCAATCTAATACAGGCATGGACCTGAACACACTGTTGGCACGTAGGGAGACCTACTGGATAAAATCATTAGGAACTGTTATACCTGGTGGTTTAAATGATCATTATGAACTTTTATGTTACTTGTAAATAATAAACAGTAACTATAGATTGTGAGGGAAAGCACTGTTCTACTTCGATTTCCAACATTATCTTCTATTTTTCATTTAATAATCTTCATTTACTAATCATCATTACAATTACTTTCATTTCCATTTCATGCTCCTTTTATATTTTTATACAGACTATACAGCTTCCTACTTTTCATTTTTTCAACTCATTTTTTGTATTCACGGCTTCCTTTGGTACGAAAACACTACACAATGCACAATCGAGTAGGATGTAGTGATTTTCTGATGGTATTCTAGTTATATCCAGAGGGTTTTGGTAGTTTGGCATGCAGAATAGCGTTATGTATTTAGTCCTTTGTTAGTGTTCATGCACAGAGTCCCACGTTGATGTTGAAGCTCTTATGGAAGAGCTAGGAGCCCTTCCGATCACGTGACTATCGTAACGGATCGGGTTTTGGAAGACACCATGGCGGTCAGAATTGAATAAATGTGAGCGCGTGTGAGCGTCTAGAATAATGGAGGTTGTAGTAGGCAGTGGGAGTTAAGCGAGCATGAGAGAAAACATTATGACACAACGTGATCTGTGTGTTCACTTTTAGAATCGGCATTGGTGAAGAGTGGCGACCCTATAATATTACTGCTTTGGATTACAAGCAGAATTAAGTGCAGAGACACGTTACGGAGCCGAGTGAGAAGAGAGAGGTATGAACCGAGTGAGATTGTAGCTATAATAGGGGACAATTACATGAGTAGGGATATATTCATGATAACTGTTCGTGCTTTACAGGCTAGACGATTGTTGCACCTGAGCTACACTTCAAACACTGCACATTGAATTATGAGCAGTTAGCGAGACGAACCCTGGTAAGGAGAACTTTATATCAGTTGTTGTTGGAGGGTATGGAATTGTAGGACAATTCTATGAGCACGATTTTCTGTACATAATTAGTCACGGTTGGCTTTTTTGAGAGTGACACTTTCTCATCATAATACCATAACATCACGTTGGACAACGTGGTTAGGTGAGGATGACAGAAACACTGTTTGAATTGGAGATGGTTTTTAGACACAGCAATAGTGGTGTTTCTTTTTTCACTGGATTAAACACTATGTGGTTGTTAAATTTAGGTGAGATAGTGATAACTTTTTTTTCTTTTTTCTTTCTTCACTCTTTGGAGATCAGGTGGTAACAATGTTATTCCCCAGTAAATACTTTTTATCGCTGTAAGAACGTGGCAATAATGTATGTTAAGCAATTTGAAACTTATAAAGATATCCGGCTGTTCTGTTTTTGTTTGTGTTACAGATCTGAATTGGAACCGACAACATTGCTTCATGTATCATTTGACAATTGTATATTATTAAGATTTGTTTCGTAATTCAACCCCTGAGGAAGGGTTCAGTGTTGAACCCGAAATGCATTGGGTACTTTTTCAAATTTCGGTCTTTGATCAGTCGAGTAAGCAATGTATGATTAAGAAAATTAACAATTGAATTTTTCTCTGCATTGATTGGAGTATAGAAACTGTAAATATATAGTAAAATGAATTCTACGGACATTGAAATGATATGATGTAACAGCATTTATGATGAGAAAATAAACTGGAATAAGTGAAGAGTAAAGCTAAAAGTTTTATTTTGAAGATTTGACTAACACAGAGGCCTTCTGCCCATAGCTGTGCGATAGGCAGCGTAGGGTAACCCCTGCACTCTGTTTAGATATTTTTGGCATCTGAGGGCTTAGGGCATAGGCCCTCTTACCTATAAGCACGCAAAACAGTCACTAACCATAAACTAGGATTTAAGAGTTAAATACATAGGTGTGCAGGTTCACAATATAACACACACGGCTTCTAAAGGATGTCATTGCTCAAGTTTATAGCTTAACCAGATTGTGAATTAGGACACAAACAGCTGTATAGACTAGTCCAGAATGCTATGGACAGCTTCAAATGTCCAATGGCAGACACAAGAAGATGAAGTCAATGAGCTCACATTCACAGGTCCACTGCAGAGAAGCATGGCCGCCATCTCCTGCTGGAAGACCTGGGCGGCCAGCTCCTTGGCTAGTGGGCCCTGATCATTGATGAATTCCAAAAAGCCTGCATGGGCTTAGGGTACCACAGCACAATGATGCAACTGTCCTCATTCTTCACCAGTTCAACCAGCAGATGATGCTTAACGACATGGAGAATCCAGGTTCAGTCCACTTTGCTGATGCCTTTAATACTCCGTGTTGAATCTTCAACAGTTCAGGAGCATTGCTGGAGTCGTGCAGCCTTGCCCTCAATGCATGACTTGTGAAAGTGTCTTTCTGCTTACTTGCACAGTGCTTGTCCTGTTTCCCGCTTCAGTCCACCGCAGCTGCTTGCTGATTGAGTGGAGGTCGTGGTTAACAGCTCTCAGATCTCTTGCAGGGCACTTCCAGTCGAGGAGGGGGCAGAGTAGTCCTTCCTCTTGCCCTCCTACTTTAGACTGATGTGCCAGCGTGCGCTCAGCAGGTGCACCGCTGGCGCGCCAAAGGCTCACCTAAGGCAAGCCCGTCTACGCCCGTTCGCAACCTGCCGGGACCAGAGGCCAGGCCCCTGCTCCTCTAAAAAAAGACCCTAAGAGCCCTCTATCTTACTCGAGAGACTCACCTCTGGCATTAAGCAGACGTACTCCTGTCAAGCATACAGCGTACATAGAAGCATTCCTAGGACATACAGAAGAGCCCTTCTCCTGCATGACCTGTAAATGGTGTAGCTTAGCATGGGTCAAACGGTCGCATAAAGAAGTGGGTGACCGGGCGAAACTCAACTGCATATATTTCAATGCCAGATCGGTACCTAAGCACACTTTTGAGATCTAGGAGACCATCAAGGAGGTAGATCCTGACCTGGTTTTCATTACTGAAACATGGCTGGATCGTAATAACTGCCCTGATATTGCAAATGCCTTACTTCCTGAATATAAAATACTAAGACAAGACAGACAAGGGCGGAAGGGCGGGGGGCCCGCCATTCTATTCAAAGATTACCTTAACTGTCTCACTATCATAGTAGCCCAGCTAGGAGAACATGAATTACTACCATTTCAAGTGGCTAAAGGGAACCACATCTTACTGGGCGTGGCCGTGATCTATAATCCCCTAGATACCAACCAGAATTCAGTGTCCATCTACTCACACAGCTGTTTCCTGTTTGTCTAAAATACAAAAATGTTATGGTGGTTGGAAACTGTAACGTGTACTCGAAAAATCCAACAACACGGTGGCTACTCACCTGGATAACGATATGTAGATCCTTCAACTTAAACAATGGATCAATGGGCACACACATAACGCAGGACATACACTGGACTTATTATTCACTAATATTGAATCCGCCATTGTTGAGGAGATCATATCCATCACATAGACTGATCACTCACTAATCACCTTCTCATTTACCCAACCTGTATTATCAACAAACGCTTCCATTCTCATGCGCGGAGCACACAGAGCCTGGGAATCAGTCACCCCTACTTATTCCAGCTCCATTTCACCCCCAACAATCTTGAGGCTCTAGGAACCCTTCCCACCAACAGGGGTGCAGTGAATCTCGAAATAGAGATCACCAACACACTGGATCAATGTGCAACTAAACCTAAGCCAAAATCCACAAAAAAAATATCTGAAAAGTGGTACACATCAGAACTTAAGGCACTGAAAATGAAGCGCAAAATACTGGAACATAACTGGAGAATGTCCAGATCAGACACTGACAAGCTAGCATACAAAGCTGAACTCAGGAACTATAATTTTACTATCAAGCAAAGAAAACAGCAACTCAGTAAAAGAACTATATAAAATAGTACGAGAATTATGCAAACCGACTTGCATGTCCCAAACCCTGCATCCATCAGCAGAATGCTGAGAAACGATCAGTAACTTCTTCACTGACAAAATAAGCACAACTTACTCATCATTTAACATCAACGCCCCAGCAGATCCCATTAATTGGGAAATCACAGATCCTCATCCCATGCCCCTGTACAGCTGGGCAGTTTCACCCCGTTTACAGAAGAGGAAGTCACCAAGGCTATGGGGGAAGTCAAATCAGGATCTCCCCTTATCCCCTGCCCACATTTTATCTTTGCGCAGATCATACCCACCCTTATCCCATTTATCATGCAGCTATTTAACAAATCTCTGGGGACAGCAGTTTTCCCAGAGATTTGGAAACAGGCCATAGTGATCCCCTTGTTGAAGAAGGCGGGCTCAGATGTGACCAATCCAGTTAACTACAGGCCAATTTCTCAGCTCCCCTATCTCTCCAAAGTAATGAAGAAGTTGGTCAACAGACAGTTGTCTAATTATCTAGAAACCAATGACCAACTGGACCCCTCCCAAATGGGCTTTAGGGCTACCAACAGTACAGAAGCAACTCTCTTGGCTGTCCTGGATAATGTAAGAGCATTACTGAACCAGGGAAAGGCAGTTGCCTTGATCCTGTTAGACCTGTCAGCAGTGTTTGACACGTTCTCCCACTAGCTCCTACTGGAAAATCTGCACGAAAAAGGGATACACACAAAAGCCCTTCAATTGATCAGCTTGTTCTTGAGCAACAGAACTCAAGCCGTGCAACTGGGTGCATTCTCATCAAGTCCAGAAACTCTAAGCTGTAGCATCCCGCAGGGTGCAACCCTTAGGCACCACTCTATTTAATGCCTACGTCTCATCCTTGGCAAAAATTGGTATGAAGTGGGGCTTCGCTATTTGCCCATATGCGGACGACACGCAACTGACAATAGCCATCAGACACAGGCACGAGGACACTAGGACCAAACTCAATAATTGTCTCACTGGAATGGCAACGTGGATGTCGGGCCGCTGTTTACAGCTTAATGCTGAGAAATCCAAAATCCTGCTCCTCGGTGGAGCCAATCACATCTGGGATGCATCATGGTGGCCCACTCACTTGGAAACGCCCCAGCAACCAAGCAGTGTGCAAAAAATGTGGGTGTTCTCATTGATAACAGACTATCTATGCAAGATCATTTGCGGACACTATGTGGAAAAAGCTTTGCCACGCTGAAACTTTTAAAAAGGCTCTTTCCCTGGATCCCACTGGAAAGCAGGAAGACAGTCACCCAGGCCCTGCTTGTTATCAGGCTAGATTATGGAAATGCTCCTTTAGTTAGCATGCCAGATTAACTCTTCAAACACCTGCAGGTAGTACAAAACACAGCGGCCAAACTGGTGTACAACAAGGGCAGATACAGCTCAGCAACTGATTGTCTGAGGCAACTTCACAGGCTGCCCATGCATCAAAGAGCACGATTTAAGCTCTTAGGGCATACACACAAGGCACTCCATCATACTAGTCCTAGGATTATTCAGAATTTTACAATTTTACATCCCTTCTAGATGCCTAAGGTCACACCAGCAGGTGCTAGCCGAGACTAAAAGAGTCAGAAAGACCAGGGCAGGGGTACGTACCTTTTCATATCTTGCGGCATGGCACTGGAATGGGCTTCCACTGGAACTACGGCTGATCAAGGATTACACTGCGATCAGGAAGAAACTCAAGACCCAACTATTCCCTAAAGACTGATGTCACTCATGGAATCAGCACCAGCCCTACTAACCACTGCCCGCTACCTCAGCGCTGTGATATCCCGATGGGATGAATGTTGTGCTATATAAATAAATAGGGCCCTCAAAACCTTTTGATTAGTTTCATTAGTATTTCTCAGAGCAAGTTCTGAATCCAGTATCATTTATTAGAGCAGCGATAATTCACTCTTCCAGGTAAAGAGGTGCTTTTTATGTGTAGCGGCTGCGTGCAGAGCCATTTTAAGGCATGGGAATTGTTCAATTGGCCTACTGGTAAAGTGATTGAACTGGACAATAAAAAAACAGAATATTTATTTAATGTAACAGCTGGGCGTGCTTAGCAGAAAGTATGCATGCCTGACCTGCCCCTCTTCACACTCACACTCTCAGGCTATTTATGTCTATTAAATTTAAAGAAAATCTTTCTGTGCCATGTTGCTGTCCTTGCCTCGCCTCACCTTTTCCACCTCACCCCTCTTGATTTAACTCTCTCTCTACCTATCCCTACCTCTCCGTGCACCTACACCCTATCTCAAGTATGTCTCTCACCTACAACTACCTCCCCTCTCTTTCTATATACCTTTCTCTACTGAACTTCTCTCATGGCCTGCCTCTCTCTCTCTCTCTCTCTCTCTCTCTCTCTCTGCCTACCTCTGTATCTTACTCTCTCTGCCCCTTCTCTTTTGGTTACCTCTAACTCTGTACATTACTGCAACGTTTCCATCCCTGCTTCCTTCTTCCATTAGCTTCACCTCTCTCTCCACCTCCTATATTACCTCTCTACCTTTCCATCTCTCTATACCCTATCACTATCTACCCGTCTCCTATCCCTTTCTCTGCCTCACCACGGCCTTCCCCTCCTCTCTGTCTCGTTTATCTTCACTCAGTTCTCTCACTACCTCATCTTTATCTATCCCACAACTATTTCGCAACCCTTCCTACCATCTCAAATGTCCTCATAATTCATTTGTTACCTAAACTTTCCACCTCACCTTTCTCTCTGTGTACCTCCGCTCCTTCTATCTGACCCTTTTACTGCCTTATTTCTATCGCACTACCTCTGTCTTTCTGCCAAATTATCTCTTTCTGTCATTAACTACTCTTTCTTGCTTTGATTTTCCCACATCTCTATCCACTTGCTCCTTTGTAACTCACCCCTCTCTCTCACCTATCACTTTCTACCTCTCTCTCTTTATACATCTCTCTACCTCACCTCACTGTCTCTACCCCTTTCTCTGCCTTTTAACTGTGACCTTACCCTCTAGCGCTCTATATGAGCTTCTCCTCTATTTCTCTCCTTCATTATGACTCTGTATCTAACTCCTATCCACTTTTTCATCTCCTCTTTCTTTCTCCCCTTCACCCTTCTCTCTATAACTTTCGAACTGCTCAGTCTCTTTACCTGACCCATCTGTTTATAAGTCTTCTCATTTTGCCCCTCTGCCTCATTGATATCTCTCTCTATGTTTTTGTTAATTCAACCCAAATGGAATATATATCTTTAAAATAATCAACTAGCCCTTCTGGGGGGTTTATAACACCATTATACCTCAAGCAACATATACACAAAATGTGGCACGCAGTGGCATATGTCATGACGTATGCAACATGCCAGACTTGGGCTCCAACCCCTTCTCCTCACTAGTGCATCTCTCTGTTTCTCTCACTACCTCAAGTCTCTCTCCTTGTCTATTTCTTGTCTAGTTCGCCTCTCTTACTCCTCTTTGCCTCTCTACCTTTCTCTGGTCTCCTATCTAGGGTCAGAGTTAACCATTTACACATTGAGAGAAGAGCAGAGGGGCAAAGCAAGGGAAGAGAAATGAGGAGGAAATTATCACATTTCTCCTGATGGAATAGAGAAAATCCTCAAGCCCTGGTCCCTATACATGTTTCATTTGATTGATTTCCCTCTTTGAAAAAGGGGACGGGGTACATATATATTAAATTATCTCTGCACACGCAGAAATCCTCTTAATAGTGAATGTAATCCGTTTTAGTAGATTAAAAAAAATATATATTTTGTTTATAAAAAAATACATTAGTATTACATTTAGTATATATTTAATAGAATTTTGTTAGCAGTACATTTATCATCTTCGAAAGTACTCCAGCAGTTGCCCAAACAGCCAGAAGATGGCGGTAATAACACTAGAATGAAACATACCTCACGCACGAGTTCTTTCTTTCCACGCTATTCAAACACTCGAACACACAGGACAAATTACAATGAACACACACTAGAGCATTTTACATGGAAATAGCATCACTAATGGGGCAAAATGCTGGCATAGCACGTCGCCAGTGTGTAGCGACCGCGTCTGATATTTAATGTGTTTAAATGTCTTACATCTCTTATAGAATGGAATTTAAACCCCATATTGTATTGTATTACGTTCTCATTAGTTATTTGCTCATAAACCACTAGGGTAACCAACTGACATGGAGGCAAATTCTGTGCAAGACTTAAAAAAATCGAGGACAAAGGTTCAAAGTTCATGACAAAAATACAGGACAAAGGGTCAAAATTTAGGACAAAAATTCAGCACATAGGGTCAAAATTCAGGACAAAAACTCAGGACATAAGGTCAATTTTACAGACACACAGGACATAGCCCATTATTGTATCAGTGCATTTCTTTACTATTTTTTACATAGCACTATATATTCACTGTGGTATTTATGTGATTGCCTCTTAGTATGCTATATTCAGATGCCAAAGTATATCTTTGTTCAATAGTGAGTTAATGCCCTCGAGCATGGTGTCAGGTGCATCACCCCTATCCAGAGTTACCCAAACTTTCTTGGAGAGAAAGCAAAATCACCATTTTGAATATGTTTCTAAACATTTTACAGCTTGGGAAACATTAAAGTAAATGGCCATCTGCTAGTTTTGACAAGTTGAACAAAAACATCTGCCTCACCTTAAACTTCAGTCAACCTAAACAGAAAAAAATAACGAGGCAAAGCAGATCATGTGGGCGACAGTCTCACCACGGTAAACAACCTTTACCACGAAGTTTTTACCACGCGGTACCTTTACCACGCGGCCGTTACAACGCAAGTCGTTACCACGACTTGCGCTGGAGGGCGCTGTGGGATAAGGAATTTTATAAATTTATATTCCAACACCTTCCCTACTGTTACGGGGACTGGTGTTGGAATATAAAATTATAAAAATCCTAAATCCGCGCCCTCCAACGCAAGTCGTGGTAACGACTTGCGTTGTAGCGGCCGCGTGGTAAAGGTATGCGTTGTTACAACCTGCGTTGTAACAACGTACATCCACACCTAATGTCCGGATGTGATTTACCGACAATTTGTCTGTAGTCTCACAGCACTAGAGTGTGTGTACGGGATACAACATTTAGTTCAGAAATGGGAGCCAGCCCAGAATACCAGACAAATGGAACTAAAGAGCAGGATGAAATTGAGGTCAACGGCAACTGATTTAAAGGGTAGTTGCTAACAGCTGGAGACATATGGAATTGAAGAATATGGTGGAACAATTCCTATATTCAGACAAGGGTGACCCGCCATGAGTATCGGAAAGTATTATGTACCTAAGTCTTTGTCTCAGCAGAGAGAAGAGAAACAGAAGAGGCACTGTCAAGTGATTGAACAAGCAGCACTCACCCACCCTGGCAAACTTTGCTTGTGCAATGAGCTGCTGACTGTGAAGGGTTAGCAGGGGCCAGACCATATGGTAGGTTTTGCTGGGCAATTGACCATCCTGTCCATGTATTAAAATGGTTCTGCAGTTGAGTCATGGCCAGACCAGTAATCTGGCTCATCCTTAAGTGCCAAAGTACTTGTAGAATCTTCAAAATATTTGGGATGTAAATTACACAAGCAAATTGTAAGAACATGATAAAGATTTTATATTGTAAGAAGTGTTTCTTTAACATATGGTAGTGTTTTCATCTTTTTATACAATTAGACCCAGATTGCACCGGGAATCAGTTACCTTTCAATACCTAGCCCAGTTTGCTTTTTGATCTTCTTTTCCTCTTACAGTAATGAGCCATGTGGCACCAGTGAAGATGGTGGTGCTACCACAGTTATCGCATTATTTTGAAAACCTTCACCTGCTTATCCCTTGTTTCTTTGTCAGACACCTCAACACATCCCATGTCTGATCTGGGAACCAGGGAGCTGCCAGGCAGCTCTTACCACTCTAAAGCTACCTGTGACTGCTGGCGGATTAGCCCTTCTGGACTTAGAATGCAAATATTTTACTGCATAGCTCTCTTTAGGTGGATTGCTGGCCATCTGGCTGCCCCTACATAAGACAGAGTTTACCCGTAAAGACTTTAAGGAGGGTTTACTGCACTACTCATGGTTTCCTACTGACCATTCTACCCAACACCTCCCTGGGTTATCTGGCACATCTTTATCTTGCTTTACTAGAACCTGTAAACTCACTAACACAAAGAAACTCTACATTCCTCCACTACCTTTGCCAGGCCTCCTCACTCACACAGGACGGCTTCACTCCGGGCAACTCTGTCAGTGGCATGCTGCTGGCCTCTCAAAATTGGGGTATTTGTTGGCAGTGAGCCACTGGATTTCCAAACCCTTATGGCAGACTAAAATCCTCACTCGGGTCATATCCTTTCTTATGAACAACTTAAACAATCATTAAATGCACTGTTTCATGGAGGCAGCCGTTCACCACCACATGAAGTATACCAGATGCACTACACCATAGGAAATAGCAGAAAACTGATACGATGGGTGTACAGAGCTTTCCTGCAATATGGGAATCACAGCAGGTCTTCTCTCTGTACTAACTGGGAGACTGACATGCCCAGACCTCTGCACAATATGGACAGGGCTATAATATTGAAGTATCCCCACAAAGTATCCACAGCTTCTGTTTTAAGCACATTCAATTTAATGTTCTGAACTGAGCCTAACTTATGTCTGCCTGAATTCACTAAGTATACCTGGGAGTTGCAGATGCATGTCCTCGCTGTATGAAATTAGATACTAATTTGCTTCATATTCTTTGGTCTCACCCTACACTCCTTTCATACTGAAATAGAGAGTTCTGGAGGTGCTGTTGTCCGCGATGTGCCGTGTACTAACAAATTCCTCAGATGCAGTCCTATTGGGTGTATTCCCTGGCCTTAAGTTCGAGAAATCCTCGACCAAGTTCTTTGCCATGGCTCTTCTGCTTGCAAAACACAATATTACACTGGTCTTGAAGGATTCACTTCATTCGGTTATCGTAAGTTGGACCAAGGTCTTGCTCTTTTGGTTTCGATCTGTGAGCACCTATTACACAGGGGGGAATGAGCCAGTCTGATGAAATATTTTATCGCACAGGGGTGGAAGATTTTATTGGAGGGTTTTAAAGACTGTGCTAAGGATGATACTCTCCCCTTATTATCCACCCTTGACACATGCACTATCAGTTTGTATATTGTAGTTATTTTTTGCAACATCTAGGCAACTACTCAAGGCAGGGGTCTAAGTGCGCCTATCTCCCACACCCTGTCATGATTTTCCCTCTAGCTCACTTTCTTCTAAGCACCACAGGGTTTATTGTTCTGCTTCCTTATTCTAATAGTTAAAGCAGTGGCAACTGGGTAGGGTGGTGGGTATAGACAGTTTATTATGGGTCAGTTTGTTACAAAGAAAAATGTAAAAATTGTGTGCTAACTCTTCATAAATATCCCAGCACTGTTCCTCTGTAATTGTATGATGGAATCTTTTGTATATATCTGGCTACTATTGTGCTATCTAACCTCTTTTGGCACACAGCAATAAAATATATATATATTTAAAACATATGTTGGTGTTTCAGTTTAGTGCATTAGATCACAACATTTTATTGGAATTTATCTGGAATGAAAGTATCTAAACATGAACTTTAAAACATTCACTAACCCTCCCTCTTGGCTACACTAGGAGTGAACAAAGCGAACCAATTATCTGTTGCCCCTTACATCATTGCCAATATAATTGTTATGGATCGTGGAACATCCCAGGCTAATAAAACATACACGTGATTTTTTTTGTACACAGTCCATCTTAAACTGAATTACTTGAACATGCTCTCAAAGGTCACTATCAAGTACATTAGACACATGAAGTAAATTGATTCGACTGAGATCACACAACTTAGTCATGCAGGAAATCTGGGATTCGGACTCAGGCTTCCCGGTAATACATAGTGCCGGTAAAACACTGACTAGATGAATTTTTTATTCTCAATCCCCTTTAAAACCAGAATACAGTGTTTTGTACAATTCTGTAAAATGAATAGAATACTGTGTTAAATAAAGACGGATCACAGGTTAATCTGACACAATATCTAAAACAGTAAGGTCAATAATGAAATGAAGGAAGGGCAGGACACCATATGCTAATATCACTGACTTTTTAGACATTCTAGGGTTATTCTAGACATCGCGAACCACTGAAACGTTGAGCTAGGCTTGAGCCTGAAGCCTTGCTCAGCTCAAGGTCCTGTTGGAACCTCGAGTCCATAATGAGCTGAGATTTCATGTGACTTCTTTCTGCCTCCTTCCCTCTGCCCAAGATGAGGCATTGGTGCCAGGGCTGCTGATTTTGGAACTGGGGAACCAGGTTTGAGTCTCTACATTGGGTCAACATCCTGTGATTCTGGGAAAACCACTTAATCTCCCCACGTCTATAAACAATGAATGTGATCTTGTGTAATGTAAGTAGTACTAATGTAAAGGGCTCCAAGAACTTTAGGGTGAGTTCGCGCTAAATAAAAACTGCAGAAAAATGCACAAAGAAGGAATAACAAAGCCTTAGCATAAGGAAAGACAAATACCCATTTCCTGGCTGCTTTTTACCAAGTTAAATTAGAAAACCGGTATAAATTGCGGCTTCTCTACTTACATTGTGTGATCCTAGGCACATATTTCACTTCATCAACATTTTTTCCAATATTGCGTATTACAGCACTTACAAATACGTGCATTCTGAATACTATTTGTACAAAACCTATTGCACACATACTATTTGCATGCCCAATTTATAGTGCCCCAAGGTTGAGATGGGTAGGCCCGTTTTGCAAGAGTCTCGGAACCCGTCGCCATCAAGTAGCACTCCACATCCTAAAATCTGATACCACTCTCCTGGTATTATGTGCCGTTGCAAAGGTTTTAGGTAAGATGTGGGCTATTCGAAGATCATTTCTGAAAAACACTACGGGGCATATTATCAACAACTAGCGATATTTATCGGTAAATAAGCTTCGCGAAATTTGTTTTATCGCCGCGCATCGCCGGATTTTATTGCAGAGATAATGTGCTATTACCAACGTTTATCTCTAATGCGATAAAATATCCGGAGATAGCGGTGAAATGCGTGAATATCGCTGGGAATCCAGCGATATTCAGGCATTAACGCCAATAGGGTCTTAACCTGAATATCCAACTCCCATTGGATATACAGGTTAAGAAGTGGTCTGAGCAGGCGTTAGTTTTCAGCGATATTCGCGCTTAGCGTGAATTTTTTAATCGCTACGCCTGAGTTGATAATAGGCGATAGCGATGTTAGCGACTGCTTTCAGTCGCTAACAGGTTGAGTACACCCACTTTGCATGTCATTAGCGATAAATATCGCTGACATGCAAAGCGGGCCCCAAACCGCATGCTATCACCTAAAAGCTGTCGCTAACTGATGTTAGCGACAGCTTGCTAATAGGGCGATGAAATGATCGCAGCTTTGCTGCCGAAAATGGCTGCAAAAGCGGCGATAATTTCATTTCTCCTGCCTTGGTAATATGCCCCTATATGAGTAGCTTAGGGGAAGGCTCTTAGAGCTCATTGACTTCAATGTTTATCTGATGGGTCTATTTTACATAGTTCTTTTATTCAACAAAATGTTATCGTTTTAAACTGTTACTGTAAGCATCGTAACTCTGTTATACTGAATGTACTTGCACTTTACATGTCTTGAGGCCAGGGGGATCCTTGACGGGGCCAACGTAATCCTTACCTGGTTACTTTTCCTTCAGCACTTTCATAAAGCAAAGGAGAGTAGGTTAATGCTATTTAGGAACCAGGTAGAAATGGCTTAATTAGGACATCTTTGGCTGACTGGTCATGCTAGTATTTACATGTTGATCCTTTTACAGTAACACTGGTGTCCATTTGTATCCTTTTTATCTGTGCACTAGTTTTTAAGGAAATATGCTGTTATTTATTAATTGTTCATCTTTGTACTTTACATATTGGATTCGAAACAAAATTGAGAATCAGGAAAACTTTTATGGCAACTTAGCTGAAATAAGGATGCACCCACCTTAAGTAAGGATAACAATGTGGCAGTGGTGCAATTTAATGATTGGATTGGTGGGGCCATTGACAAGGTCGCACCCGAGAAAAAGGTCACTGCCAACAGGCGGCCACCAAAGAACCCATGGTACGGCCCAGAACTCAAACAACTTAAAGTGACCTGTCGAAGGTACGAAAGACTTTGGAGACTGGACTATGGAGATTCCAGCAAAGACGCCTATAGGAAAGCCTTGAAATTATATAAGGAAGCCATTCGAGCAACAAAGGTCCAATTTTTTACCACTAAGATCCACGGGGCAGGTAACTCCGTAAAGGAATTATTTAAGTCAGTTTCCTATCTAAGTAAACCACAGCAGGGAAATGACTTCAAGCCCGACCAGAATTTCTGTGACGAATTAGCCATGTTCTTCCATAGTAACGTAACGACTACATATGAAGAACTGGCTAAAAAGACCAATCATTCATCTAATGTTCCTCTTTCTAACCCCAGACACTACGGCACCTCCAGTACACTTAGCAATTTCGACCCTCAATCAAAGGAAATGATCATTAGCATACTAATGACTAAAAAATCTGGATCCCGCATGGACCCATGCCCCCCAGACAACGTGCACCTGGCAGCAGACCACATAAAAGGTACCTTAACCAGCTTGGTAAATCAAGTACTGACATCCGGAGAATTTCCACTGAGGTGGAAAGTAGCCAATGTGAGGCCACTACTAAAGAAACCATCGTTAGACCCCTCAGTGTGTAAAAACTACCGCCCCATATCCGGTTTACCCCTGGCCGCGAAAATCACAGAAAATGTAACAAATAACATTTTGATGGACTATCTAGATAACAATTCCTTACTAGACCCATCACAACATGGCTTCCGGACAAAGAACTCCACGGAGACAGCGTTGATCGCTGCAGTCGAGGGGATTCGGACTATTGTGGATGAGGGAGGCAGGGCTGTGCTTATCCTGCTCGATCTGTCGGCTGCTTTCGACACCGTGAATCACACGGTGTTGGAGCAGCGACTTCTTGAGATCGGTGTAAATGGCACAGCGTTGGCTTTCTTTACATCTTTTTTGAAGAACAGAAAACAGTACATCGACTGGGATGGGTTGTTGTCTGACAGCTTTGTTCTACCTTGTGGGGTTCCCCAGGGTTCGGCACTTTCACCAACCCTGTTCAATATATACATGCTGCCACTAGCTGGGTTAGTCAGGAAGCATGGGTTTACTTTTGTTTCCTATGCGGACGACTCCCAGCTAGTGGTATCAGTAGGAGACAGTGCAGAACAGACGGCACAGAACTTCTAAAGAAATCATGGTCTGGATGAGTCTGAACTTTCTCAAGATCAACGCTGAAAAAACGGAGGTCATGTAATTTGGAAAGGGTCCACCTGCTTGGAATAATAGCTGGTGCCCAAGAGAAGCTGGAGAATGCCCACAGCCAGTAAAAAAGGTAAAAAACCTTGGCTTCTTCCTGGATGAAAAGCTTACCCTGGGAACACAGGTGATTAGTCTAGCATCAACCAGTTTCTTCCTTTTGAAAACTCTAAGGAAGATTTTCCCTTTCATTCCAGTGACACTTCAAAAGACAGTAATGGCTGCCCTCTTTCTGTCCAGACTGGACTATTGCAATGCCATGCTTCTAGGCATTGACAAGTACCAGCTGAAAAAGCTCCAGTCTTTACAAAATGCAGCCATACGAACGGTTCTTAAGCTACCTTACAGGCATCCCACCACAACGGGCAGGCGAGCACTTCATTGGCTTCCTGTCCAGGAAAGGATCGAATTCAAGGCCCTTTGCTTAGTGCATAAAGCCTTGTATCGTGGTGGCTCAGTGGACAGCCAGAAACTGTTCCTGTCATATGCTCCACCACGAGAACTTAGATCTTCTAGGCTTGGTTTCATATGTGTCCCAAAGTTTAGGCTAGCGAGATGGGGTGGACGACGGCTAACCTACCAGGAAGCTCTACTATGGAACAAGTTGCCGGTCCACCTAAGATTACAGCTTAGTCATACTCACTTCAAGAAAGAGCTTAAAACCTATTTTTTCAATGCTGGCTAAATGATTAGGTTTCTCGACTATGGCTTATCTGCACACCCCAGCGCCAAGACGCCTCGGCAATAGAGCGCTTTATAAGCATTTATAACATAAAGTCTGATGATGATGATGATGATGATTTCATATGCTTTACTGTGATGTATTAATGTAGAAGCTTCACATGTTAAAGAAATACACTGCTCCGGACTTTTATCATATTTTACATGATGTTTGTTATATGATTTACATAGCAAACATATCAGGGCTTGGCACGTACACAGGCTTTAAGAACTGAGACAGACCCTTGGCTCCACTCATTGTTAATTTGTTGGCTTGCCATCCTCAAAGCTATGCAATGCAGAGGATGAAGTACATTAAAAAAAGTATGGATACTTCCATGAGGACGGGGTCAATGAGCGCAGAGGTGGAATCTAAGGTGCGGCTAAAAAGAGCAAAATATTGTGTAACTATTTTGTTGATCTCCCACCGTCAGGTAACTACACATAAAAGAATGGACACCTTAACTGAAAAATAAATAAAAGTTAAACTAATCAGTGGAAAATGCACTATTGTATGTAATGAAACCTCTATTGGTCAATGCGCTCACTACAGATATGTGTGCAACCAGAGGTCCGCAGAATTGAATCCTGTTTAGTGCAGCAGGGAAAAGTGACTTGTGTATTTTTTGTGCTGGGAGATCCCTGAAAGCACTGTGAATGTTTAAGTCATTGTTTTAAACGGGCATTTTTATATAGTATAATATAGGCTTATAATATAGGCTGCTACTAAATACACACATAAATTTAGGTTGAGATAAAATAAAAGTGTTTTTAAATGATAGATTTCAGTAATATACAGATTATACCTAGTGCAAAATTATTTTATACCTGCGCATTAAAAGAACGCACTCACAGCCAAGCTTGGCACATCATTACAGTATATCTCATAAAGAAAATATCTTGTTATAGAACGCTTCAAGTGACCCCATCAATTCACAGCTATACCAGCTCCAGAGCAGCCTTTACGTATGCTGATTGCGCACATTTGCATTTCTTTGGAGAAGCAGACATTCTGGCAAGAAGGCTTCTTTCTTTTTAGCTGTCTGCCCCTCCCTCCGGAATGCAGCACAAGAGACCCACTCTCTTCCACTTCAGCTGGGGAATCACAATGATGGGAATTAACTTTTGTTATTTAGTGTAGTGGCAAAAAATATGGACAAATGCCGTCTTGTAAGACATCAATCACGGACAACGGACATGAGAGCTAATTCACAAGCAGTTCATGAAAATTACGGACGGTTGGTCACCCTATATACCACTCCTCAGATGTACTCGCCACAGATTTCTGCATGAGGTGTCAGCCACTTGGAGTCAAGCACTGTATTATTTTTTTCTTTCGAATGCAAACAAAGCTGCTCATAAAGCACTAAAAGTCAGAAGGTATTCAAACAATATAGGCCCAAGTCACAAAAGTAATCTGAGACAAAATCCTGACATTGCAACTTTCGGTATTCACATAGGGCATTTAGGAGTAGTGTAGTTAGGAATCCTAACTTTACTACTCCTAAATGCCCTTTGTGAATACCGAAAGTCGTAAAGTTAGGATTTTGTCTCAGATTACTTTTGTGAATTAGGCCCTTATTAGTATCCAAGATGACATGAGCAAGGATGAGTCTGTGACCTCTGGGCGCTCCAGAGAGGGACCTCTTGGCAGTGATTTTCACAGAAGTCCTACGTTTTAAGGTATTTGCTCTGTTTATTGTTGTACTGCATCCCTCCTTTCCTTGGGAAGTTCCTGTCCAGTTCTGGATGTTAATAGGCTTGTGAAGTTGTATCTTTTCCAGAGATGACCCTTGTGATAGAGTAGTCACTTGTTTCTTAATTTCAGGGCAACAATTCAGGAGGCAGGATGGGGGGGGAGTCCTAGACTTATGGAACGTGTAGTATGCCATTAGGCATATATGTTGTCAGATGACACGCTCATATGCACTCTGACTCGGGTGTGGCTGGGACGTAAATTAATGGCAGCTGGAGCACTTGTGCATCAGTCCCAAGTATACCTCTGCACCAGAGAGTTAGTGTCACACCAATGCACCTCAGCCAAGGCCTCACACTGGTGGGCTTCTACAGTCACTCCACATGGCAACACAGGTGGACACACAAACACCAGCATCCCAGACAAGTGCATGACCGGCTCGCTGAGCCAGCAGGACCACCTCCGTCTTACCTGGGGAATTGACACTGCCAAATCAAGTCCTTCGGCAGTAACCAAGGTAGCGTCATCACTCGTTGTAAGCACAACATCACAGAGAGCAAAGGTACAAATATAACAAGGGGACTACAGAGCCGGCTCCATCACTTCGTCATGGACCATGCCACTAATACTGAGGCTGCTCGCAGCACACACTGACATCAAACAAGGGCTTACAAGCTCATGTCCTAATCAATGCCCGGAGCCTGAAGGACAACGCTCAGAGAAAGCCCATTGAAGGGAGTTACCAGAAAATTAAAATACTGCCTACTTTGAGGTAAAGATTCTTATGGTACCAAGCAAATGACGCATATCCTGGCAACAGTCCCCAAATAGCTCTCTTGTCTCTTCAATCCAAGCATCTATCCATTTATCCATCCATACACTGATATTCGCCATTTCACCTTTACATTCTGTCATTCATTCAATCTTTCATTCATCTTTCAGTCTTTCACTATTCAGTCCATCCGTCCATGCGTCCACCCATTTATATCCAGACCTATCCATCAAAACTATTCATCCAACTCCAAACCTATCCATCCATCCTTTCAGCCATCCATCCCTCCATCCACCCTTTCAGTCATCCATCCTTCACCCATCCGTTCACCCATCAATTCCTTTAATCATCCTTCCATCCATCCTTTTGCATATCTATTCATCCAACCTTTCACTCGATTAATCCATCCATTGTTTCACTCCATCATCTATCTGTCCATTTTCTATTTCACTCATTTATCATCCTTTCACTCAGCCATTCATACTTTCACTCATCCATCCACACTTCCATTCACTCAGCCAAGCATTCATGTCACTCATCCATCCATCCACCCTTTCACCCATCGTCCATCTGTTCACCCTTTCACTCAGCCATCCTTCCTCCTTTTCATCGGTCCATCCACCCTCCCTTTCACTCATAAATCCATTCTTTCACTAACTCATCCAAGCATACACCCAACTTTTCATTCACCCATCCCTCCAGCCTTTCACTCATCCAGCCACTCTTTCACTAGATCTGTCCTTCCTTTCAGTCATCATTCCATCCTTTCACTCATCCATCCACTCTTCCATCCATCCATTCACTCACTCATCCATCCACCCTTTCACCCATTCATCTGTTCGTTCTTTCCCTCATCCATCCTTCCTCCTTTTCATCCATCCCCACTATAGCTGCTAAAGCGAGGGATTCACAACACCACTATACAAATCCATCCATCCATCTCTGAACCTATCCATCAAATGTGTCCATCTAGCCATGTATGTTATGATATATGTTATATTATAATGATTTGTATAACACACTAGTCACCCTAGAGGGCAGCCCTCCAGACATCCACTCATCATCCTTAAATCCTCTTTCACTCAGCCATCCACCACTTCACTCATCAATCCATTCTTCCACCCATTCACTTACCCTTTCACTCATCCATCCATCCTCTCCCTTTTACTCATCAACCCATCCATCCTTTTACTCATTCATCCATGTATCCAGCCACCCTTTCAGTCACCCAGCTAACCACACTTTTACTCACACATCCATTCATCCATCCATCCACTCACTCAACCCACCCACCCACCTGCCATGTTAATTATGGGCCTTTGTCTGTTCAGTTGCATACAGAAGAGTCCCCCCCTATAGCTGCTAGAGCAAGGGATTCCCAACAACCCCAGAGCCATGCCCATGGAAAAAGTACGAGCTGCCCCCAAGGGGCCTAGTCTCTATCAAAGAAAACCAATGGGAAGAACCAAAGTATATCTTGGCTACAGTTAATACTAGTATCAATGTGTAAACCACCCACAATGAAGGACATAGCAAGTTGTGAAGACAGAAGCAACCAATGGTATATCAAACAGCGCTTCACACGAAATAAGGAGACGCACAACAGCATTCACCTGAGTTAGTCCATAACATTTGAATCACAGTGGGGAAAATGATCAAGCAAAATGTAGCGTCCCCTGTTGGGGTCTGTCCCCCCCAGCACTGCGTGGCCCCGTCGTCCTGGGGTTGTTCAATTATAAAAAAAAAAAAATAACATAAATTCAGACACTGAGTCTTTCTTGTTAGGCGATATTTGTTCTTTGTCTGCCATCTTCTGTTCAAATTCCTCAAAATCGCATTACTTCAATAGTGAAATGTATATCTGACCAAACTGTTAGTTTCAATTCCATCTCCATCCTAATGTATTTAGGGCAAAGAACCCTTCGTCAAGGGGTCTCAGTTCTAGGAAAATGTATATACAACAAAAACATGAAAGCCCTCCCGTCACCAAACTCAATGGTCACCCCTCCCCCCATCCCACCCCACCCTCAGTCACTAATGGATCGATATGCCGTGGTAATATGCTATACCTGAAAATGATCATTTTAGGCCAACAAAATAACTTAAATTTCCTGTTCATGCCATGACAATGCCTGTTCATCCTAAATGAGATACTAATCGATGTGCCGTGACGACATGCTTTTACACAAAATGATGTGTAGTTATGATGCCCAAAGAAAAAACTCACTGTTCATCATGCCGTGACAATGTCTGTTTAACCTCAATGAAATACTAATCATACCTAGATGAACCATGACAAACCGTCAGGTGCATGTCCTATTGAATGCGGATCAAAACAACGGTAGGTGGTCTAGTGGTCATGTGTCTGCGACCATTGCAGACCATTCACATGCAGATAGGAAGCGGTTCATACGTCGTGAAATTCATGCGTTTTTGGACGGGCTGAAATTCTACATCGTTCTAGCCAATCATTCTCGCTACATTTTCCTAGAACTAAAGTTCAAGTTCAAGTTCAGGGATTTATATAGCGCACTACTCACCCCGAGGGTCTCAAGGCGCTTGGGGAAGGGGGGTTCAATTTTTGTCGAATAGCCAGGTTTTAAGTTCTTTTCTGAAGGAGATGTGGTTTTGAGTAAGGCGGAGGTGAGTGGGGAGAGAGTTCCAGGTACTGGCCACCAGGAAGGAGAAGGATCTGCCACCCATGGTGGATCTTCGGATGCGCGGGACTGCGGCGAGGGCTTGATTGGACGATCTAAGTTGGCGGGTGGGTGTGTAGAAGGATAGTCGAGTGCTGAGGCATTCGGGTCCTAGTTTGTAGAGGGCCTTGTGTGCGTGGGTGAGAAGACGGAATGTAATTCTCTTGTTGACGGGAAGCCAGTGGAGGTCTTTTAGGTGTCCGGTGATGTGATCATGGCGAGGGATGTCCAATATGAGTCTCGCTGATGCATTTTGGATGCGTTGGAGTTTTTTCTGTAATTTTGCTGTGATTCCGGCGTATAGTGTGTTACCATAATCCAGTCGACTCATGACCAGTGCGTGGGTGACAGTCTTTCTTGTTTCGAGGGGGATCCAGCGGAAGATCTTTTTGAGAATACGAAGTACGTTGAAGCAGGAGGATGAGACTGCGTTGACTTGTCTGGACATCGAGAGGGAGGAGTCTAGGATGAAGCCCAGGTTGCGTGCGTGGTCTGTGGGTGTGGGTGCTGTGCCCAGGGCGGAAGGCCACCAAGAGTCGTCCCAGGCAGAGGGGGATGATCCTAGGATGAGCACCTCCGTTTTGTCTGAATTGAGTTTTAGGCGGCTATGTTTCATCCATTCGGCTACTTCTTTCATGCCTTCATGAAGTTTGGTTTTGGCGGTGTTAGGGTCTTTGGTGAGGGAAAGGATTAACTGGGTGTCATCGGCGTAAGAGATGATGTTAAGGTTGTGTTGACGTGCGATGGAGGCGAGTGGACTCATGTAAACGTTGAAGAGGGTGGGACTGAGTGATGATCCTTGTGGTACTCCACAGATGACTTCAGTGGCCTTTGAGTTGAATGGGGGGAGTCGGACTCTTTGAGTTCTCCTGGCGAGGAATGAGATGATCCAGTCCAAGGCTTTTCCTTGTATGCCGATGTTACTGAGGCGTTGTATGAGGGTGCTATGACAGACTGTGTCGAAAGCGGCCGAGAGGTCGAGTAGAATGAGGGCCGCTGTTTCTCCGTTATCCAGTAGTGTACGGATGTCGTCTGTTGCTGCAATGAGGGCGGTTTCGGTGCTGTGTTTGGCTCGAAATCCGGACTGAGAGGGATCGAGGGAGTTGTTGGATTCAAGGAAGGCGGCGAGCTGGCTGTTGATGGCTTTCTCAATGACTTTGGCGGGGAAGGGGAGGAGGGATATGGGGCGGTAGTTTTTAAGTTCAGAGGGGTCTGCTGTGGGTTTCTTCAAGAGGGCGCTGAGTTTGGCGTGTTTCCAGCTTTATGGGAAGGTGGCAGAGTTGAACGAGCAGTTGATGATATCACAGAGATGGGGTGCGATGATGGAGTAAGCTTTGTTGAAGATGTGGTGGGGGTAGGGGTCGGTTGGTGAGCCAGAGTGGATTGAGTTCATTAGGCGGATGGTGTCTTCGGTGGTGATTGGGTTCCAGGCGCTGAGGTTGTTAGTTGGCGGTGTGGGATCTGAGGGGGGGGGTTGTTCGCAGGGAGTGTTCTCGAAGCTGTTGTGAATGTCGGCAATTTTGTTGTAGAAGAAGGAGGATAATGCATCGCAGAGGTCTTGGGAGGGAGTGATGTCGTTAGATGCTGCGGCGGGGTTGGTGAATTCTTTGACGATGTTGAAAAGTTCCTTGCTGTTGTGGGCGTAGTTGTCGAGACGATCCTTGAAAGCTGATTTCTTGGTGGATCGAATCAGTTGGTGGTGTTTGCGGGTGGCCGCTTTGAGGGTGGCCATGTTGTCGGTAGATGGGTTTTTTCTCCATGTTTTCTCTAGGGTGCGGCATAGCTTCTTGGATTTTTTAAGGTCATCATTGAACCAGGGAGCCTTTTTGCTGCCTGAAATGATCTGGTGCTTTTTCAGGGGTGCTAATTCGTCAGCGCTGTGGGTGATCCATTGCTTGAGTTTGGTGGCCGCTTGGTTTGGGTCCAATGAGAGGGTGGGAGGGTTTTGGTCGAGTGATGTGAGGAGTTGGTCGGTGGTGATTTTGTTCCAGTTTCTCCGAGGAATAGGTTGTGGGCGGTTGTGGGTCAAGGTGGTTTTGTAGCTGAAGTGAACACAACTGTGGTCCTTCCAATGGAGAGCTGTGGTGCGGTCGAAGAAAATGTGCTTGCTGGAGGTGAAGATAGGGTGGAGCGTGTGCCCGGCTACATGGGTAGGGGTGTCCACAAGTTGTTTGAGTCTGAGATTGGCCAGGTTGTTCAGAAGGGAGTTGGTGTTGCTGTCGTGTTTGTTTTCAAGGTGGAAGTTGAGGTCTCCTAATAGAATGTAGTTCTCAGAGGCGAGGGCATGTGGGCTGACGAAGTCAGTGATGTCATCGCTGAATTGAGTGCGGGTTCCTGGAGGCCTGTAGATGAGGGTGCCTCTAAGTGTGGTCCTAGGGTCGGTGAGGATCTGGAAGTGGAGATGGTTGGCGGTTGCAAGATTATCGTCGATGCTGGTCGTGATTTTGATGGTGTTCCTGTGGATGATGGCGATGCCTCCTCCTGTTTGGTTGGTGCGATCTTTCCGGATGATCTTGTAAGTGTCCGGTATGGCTATAGCGATGTCAGGTGCTGATGATGTGTTCATCCATGCTTCAGTGAGGAAGGCGATGTCCGGTGACGCAGTGTCGAGTAGGTCCCAGATTTCAGTGGCGTGTCTGTGGACCGAGCGGGTGTTCAGCAGGATGCACTTGAGGTGGATAGAGTCGGAGCTATGTTTGGAGGGAGTGGATTTGGTGAGGGTCCTAAAGCAGGCGAACTTGCAGGTGGGACAGGCGAATGGGCCGTGGGTACGTCCTGGGGTGGCTTCGCAGCATTGTAGTGCGCGTCCGGGGTTGAGGGCGAGGAGAGTTGCGGCATCGTATGTGAGTCTAGTGGGCTGGGAACGGCGGGGGCCAGGGGGTCTGGCGCTGGGCGCGGTCCAGGCGCGGACGGGCGTAGACGGGCTTACCTTTGGCGCACCTTCGGCGCGGCCGCAGCGCGTGGACGCTGCACGTAAATCCATCTGTCTTAAATGAGGAGTGGAGGGGGGCGGAGCGTGGGAGGGGCAGCTGGGAGGCAGGGAGCGGGGAGGAGACACGGTCCACGAGTGACCAAACAAACAAAATGGACAGACGGAAAACGAAACTGGGGCAAAGTTACACGACCACAATGAAGACAATAAATAAACAAGGCAATGCAGCGCGATATGCAATAAATGTAAATACAAACAAACGATACCAGGCGCTATGTTAGCTTCGAGGCGCTTTGGAAATGCAGGCGATGTGGGAGCGCGATCACAGAGGCAGGTGATGGGAGTCAGGAGCAATCACTGGGGCAGGCAGTGGGCAATGCGACCAAATTCAGCAGGAGGAGGGGAGCAGTCAGCCAGGGGATCCAGGCGGGGAGCGTGGAGGAGCGACCGCTATGGAACTAGTCCAGCTGGTCACAGAGGAGTGTAGGGAGGATCGAGCTACTCTACCAGTGGGTGGGAGGGGCAGCTGGGAGGCGGAGAGCGGGGAGGAGACACGGTCCACGAGTGACCAAACAACAAAATGGACGGACGGAAAACGAAACTGGGGCAAAGTTACACCACCACCAAGAAGACAAAAAATAAACAAGGCAATACAGCGCGATATGCAATAAATGTAAATACAAACAAACGATACCAGGCGCTATGTTAGCTTCGAGGCGCTTTGGAAATGCAGGCGATGTCGGAGCGCGATCACAGAGGCAGGTGATGGGAGTCAGGAGCAATCACTGGGGCAGGCAGTGGGTAATGCGACAAAATTCAGCAGGAGGAGGGGAGCAGTCAGCCAGGGGATCCAGGCGGGGAGCGTGGAGGAGCGACCGCTATGGAACTAGTCCAGCTGGTCACTAAAAACCCCTGAGGAAGGGTTCACTGCCCGGAATGCATCGGGATGGAGAAAGGATAGTAACTAACAGTTTGGTCAGATATACATTTCACTATAGAAGTAATGTGATTTTGAGGAAATTGAACAGAAAATGGCAGACAACAATTAAATATCGCCTAACAACAAGAAAGACTCAGTGTCTGATTATATGTTAAAAAAACATTAGAATTGAACAACCCCAGGACGACGGGGCCACACAGTGCTAGGGTGGACAGACCCTAACAGGGGCACTACATTTTGATTCTATAATAGACTCTTTGATCAGAGAGTGAGACCCTTTTTAGCATGCTACAAACTGAATACGGAAACAATATTAGGAGAACTATGGGGCATATTTCCAAGGGGGCGATAGGCAATTATCGCCGATTTAGCAGCCGCTTTCGGCCGGTAAGCGGCGATAATTCTATTGCCCTATTAGCAAGCTGTCGCTTACTGATGTTAGCGACAGCTTTTAGGCGATAGCGAGCGGTTTTGGGCCCGCTTTGCATGTCAGCGATGTTTATCGCTAATGACATGCAAAGTGGGCGTACCCAACCAGTTAGCGACTGAAAGCAGTCGCTAACGTCGCTATCGCCTATTAGCAAGGCAGGCGTAGCGATGGAAATATTCGCGCTAAGCGCGATTATCTCCAAATACTAATACCTGCCCAGACCAGTTCTTAGCCATTTTATCCATTGGGAGGTGGATAACATGGCTAAGAGCATTTTGTCGCTAATGCGTGAATATCGCTGTATTCTCAGCGATATTCACGCATTACGCTGCTATCGCTGGATATTTTAGCACAATGGAGAAAAATGTTGCTAATAGCATGTTTTCTCCGGTAACATATCCAGCGATAGGCAGTGATAAAAAATCGTCGCTAAGCCTATTTAGCGATAAATATCACTACTTGTTGGTAATATGCCCCTTAGTGTGTTACTCTTTCACCTATTTACCTTAAAAATGATGAAGCTCCACAAAGGGACCAGGTGGCAGGCCTAGGGCAAGCTGGTAGGCAAGATGCACATCCAGCCCAGGTGATTGAAGGAGTGCAAGAGGAAGTGACCTAGAACTACCATAAATCCCATTGGAAAGGCTATAACAAAGCCCCTACCACCAAGCAATGAACTAGCAGTCCCTGCTGCAGCTGCACCATGATGGCACTCTTGGATAAATTACTGAACTAATTAGCTCAAAACAATCTAACAAAAGGATAATGGAGTCAAAAGGTGCCTATTTCTACACTACACAGGTGAAGAAGTCTTCAAACCCTGTGAGTACCTACCTAAAACTGGACAAATATGAAAAGGCAGCAACCCCTCTTGAAGCACACTTCAATTCGCAGTTAAACCCATACTAAAAGAGGTTAAAGATAAGGCTTGCCAAAGAAGAATAGCCACTGATATTTTTTATGCCAGGCTAGGCAATATCATCACTGAAGATGGTTCGAGTAAAGGAGTGTGGCTACAACTCATTCAAGGATACAGGTTTTTCTTGATGCAGTGAAGGCTCCTGAGACAACCAAGCCTGATGCTGGACTGGATAATAACTCTATGGAGGTTGCATGAACTATCAAAAACTAGAGCTAATTAAATGAATTGAACCATGGGCAAGATGTCCATATAGGAAGAGCACCCACCTCTCATCCACCATCAAGACAGAAATGATTGAGACGAACATGGGAGGAATGAACCTAGAGGCAAAGCACGCCCGTTGGACCTGGCCCTCTCCACAGGGTCACTCCCAAACTTTTTGCCTTCACTCTTCCTATTTTTGCTGGTTTCATTTTTGCTGGCCTTAGGACACTACACACTTTACCACTGCTGACCAGTGCTAAGGTGCTAGTGCTCTCTCCATTAAACATGGTAGATTTTGTCTACACCAAATTGACATATTTAATTTACTTAAGCCCCTAGTAAAGTGGAACTACATGTACCAATGTCCTGTACATTGAATGCCACTAGTGGCCTGAGGCACGTTTTGTGACACCTTATTAAGTAGCCCTTTAAACATTTCTCTGGCCTGCCTATGCAGCCTGTGTGCAGTTTTAAACTGTCATTTCGACCTGGCAAAATAAACCTTTTGCCAGGCCCAAACCTTCCCATTTAATACCTATAAGTCACCTCTAAGGTAGGTCCTGAAGTGGGCAGGGTGTATAGTGTATTTAAAAAATGGGACATTTACTTTCAAGTTTTACATGTCCTGATAGTGTAAAACTTTAAAATGTGTTTTTCACTATTGTAAGGCCTACATCTCCTATAGGATAACATCAGGGTCACTTTATTACATTTAATAGGATGTTAACTTCCAAATGGGAACAGGTGAACAGTTTATGTTTGGTGTCTTTGGAATTGTAAAGCAAAATCCTCTTTACTGGAGAAGTCGTATTTTTGGTCACAATTTTGAAAATGCCACTTTTAGAAAGTTGGCATTTTCCTGCCTTAGTCATTTAGTTCCTGTTCTGTCTCTGGGTCACATGACTGGGTGTAGCTGACAGTTGAGTTTTGTGTACTCCCCATGGATAGCCACACACAATAGAGTGCACAGAGGGCATTGTTCACAGCGCCATTGAATACGGTGCTGAAAAGGATAAGGAGATATTCCTCAGTTCCTTCCCAGATCAGTAAATCACTGAAACTGACATGCAAAATGCAAAAAAGAAGGACTTATTATGAATGCCACTATTGACATGGGGTCATAAATAAATGCCTTAGATCCCAAACAATGTGAGTGGCTGTCACCACACCCAAAGTTGTTCTCGTTCAAAATACACAGTTATGCATAAGGAGGAGTAGTGCCAGATTCAGAGGGGCTATGTCACATACTGTTCTGGCAGATTCCTAACAATCATTCCAAGGATTTCGATGTTTTAAGGTGAAACTGATCTTACTACACACAGACCATAATGTCAAACCCATAGGCGTAAAACAGCACAGGACTCCACTCTACATCCTTTGCCTGACGGAGAAAAACCTTTGAAAGCTAAAAGCCCTCAACGTCATTGGGTGTCCCTCCATTGTAGTTTCAGTGAAACCCATGCAGCTCGGTGCAGTACACATATGCATTGACATACGCCTGCCGAATAAAGCAATCAAAAGAGGGCAACATCTCGCCGCTACCATTGATGATATTGTCACTTTCTTAAACGGGCCCAATGGTTCCTGAACCTGGGCATGAAATTCACCATTAGGAAACATTCTCATGCCTTGTGGGCGTATTAAATGTCAGTGAAGACATCCTGGCACATGTGAAGACCATCACTGGGCACCACCAGAAGCTAACTCCCACCCCAAAAAAAAATATCCGGCAGTGACCTCACACTACACAGACAAAATGAGTCTCGCTCACAGACAAACAATTCAAGTTTTACAGGTATGTGATCACATTGTGGAGTGAGCATTGATCCCCAAAATGCCAACAACATCTAACAAGCTCAAGCCCTAAACATGCGACTGAATTCAGGAGCTTCCTGGGAACAGACAAATATTGCAGGCGATTCATTCCAAACTTGGCTACGCTAGCGGAACTGCTGTGACAGGTGATGAACATCAAATGCCCTAGGCATGGGCAATGCTACACCTATCAGCATTCTTACACATATCACATGCCCTGCTAAATGACGCTATTATGAAACACTTAATACTTGACTTGAAAACAGAGTTCCTAGTTGATGTGAGTTCTATATGCCTAGAGGTGGTTCTCCTCCAAGAACAAAGAATGACACTTGGGCTCCAGTAGCATTTGTCCAATGTGCATCACAAACAGCATGTCTGAGAGAAAATTCCCAGCAAGAAATAGCAGAGTCCAGAGATGACATTCATGCTTCCAACTCACACCACAAGGAGTAATACTTGGAAGGCAACAAACCTCACCAACTTGTAGCACATTAATCCCTTCCACTGCCAGACCGTGGTTACTATTTCTGGAAAAGAGAGTAATATCTTGATAGCTGTGTATTTTACATTGGTCTGTGCTAGAGAGTGCACTCGTTGGTTCCAACGATAGCTAGAGAGACTTTGCAGATCCCCGTTGGCAGATCTCAGACATGGAAAACTCGGAGCACAAAATACTGGCTAGCAAATCCATGTTCATGTGGTTACTGGAAGAATGAGTCAGTAGTCTTCTCTGTTAATAACACTTGAAAAGTGACAAGTTTAGAGAATATATTTAAACTTAGATCTTGGTAAAAGTAAGGAGATTTGGTAAAAGCAATGGTTAAAGTAAGGGTTTTCAGGCTCAAAGTCACAGGTAGGAAAACATTTCTGTGCCCTAGTATATTTATCAACCTGAGCCTTTAAAGGATCTTATTTTACAAGTAACGACAGAGAGTGCTGATAGGCTGGTATTCATTGTGTTTTTTTAAATTTATTTTCATGGTTCTTTATTTGCTATATTGAGTGTCAGGATAGGAGGGATGGAATCAGTTCTGGTCAGTTCTGTAGGACAGTGGTTTTCTTGATGGCTCATCTAAAAATCTTCTGTTGTCCAGAACACTACAACGAGAATTCTGCACTTTATGCAGACCTTCTTTTGTGCCACAATGTACAGTTTATGTTTACACAGAATGATTACTCTAACTATGACTTCAAATTATCTACCCTTTGGCTAGATGTTCCTTCTTTCTTCCCCATGATGTTACACCAACTTTCACTTCTGCTGCTATTACCTCACTCTACCTTCAAATTTTACCCTTACTTCATTCACACTGTTGCAGGATCTAGAATGTTTTCACCTCACCGACACCTTTACCCAACACTTCAATACTTACATTTTTTGACCAACTACATCTCAAAAACCTTACCTGCCTCCATCCTCACATGACTCAGTAACATTGACCAGCTCATGCAAAGGATGCTGCTGTTTCTTCAGCATTGGCTGAAACGTTTACCTAATTCATGCAACAAACTTCTCCAGATACATCCCCAAATTTCCGGATGAACATTTGCTCACTTGTGTGGGTCATGTTAATACTTATATATAACCAAAAAGGGGGGAGAGAGAGAGAGCAAGTGGATTCTTTCTCCCTTGGCAATATGATTAAACAAAGTGGAATCCACTCCAGAGGTGGTGGTGATCCCTAAAATGATGGGGAGCACACAGTGTTGTTTAAATGCCCCTCACACACCAACAGGCCCCTTGGTGTCATGCTTCATCATCGGGGCCTTCGCACCCCTCTACGGGATGCGGCGTGCTACGACTGACGACTACGTAGGAGCACTTTTTAGTGGACTATGTGAGGGTGTGTGTTTTTAGAGAATGTGAGTGAGGTGAGGTGAGAAAAGTGAGTTAAAAAATACCTGGCACGTGGGATAAAAAAAAAATTTTATTATGTCCCCGGCTGGTATTATTAAAAGGTGCAGAGAGAGGTTGATGGTATACGTACTAGGGTATATCAACCATTTTAAAGTGTCAACATGTTTCGGAGCGCAAAGGCTCCTTCTTCAGGACAAGGATATGCACTTTATCCTCCCCTTACTCACATGAAATGTTAAAGTGTAATAAAAATATAAAAATAGAATGTGTAATGTACCTAACTATGTTTATATAAAGGTAAGTTCAGTTGCGCCCAGTTGGCGTTGATGAGAACCTGTGGAAGGAAGACAAAAAACATACAGAACTTGTCAGATGTCCAGGAACTTGAGGAAAGAAAATTACCTCCTAATCAATGAGGGTAAGTAGCAGGACTCAAATTGAGGTACTGCGACCCTATGAACAAAAAAGAGATATCAAAGGACATAATAAACATACTAGTCGGATGTCCACGGATTTGAGGGAAGAGAAATACTACCCTAATTAATAAGGGTAAAAAGCAGGACCCAAAATGGGGTTCTGAGACCCTGTAAAAAAAGGACAAACAAACAAAAAACACATACAGCTAAATTGTAGTCTCCCTAGTATGGATAAAGGGAGGGAGTTAGTGGCTTACTTATTGTTTAGAAACTGATAACTTCATGAGCTTTTTGCGTGGTATTGGGGGATCCTTCCTCACTGCTTAGTATAGCAACCTATAAGATAATCAAGGGTAGGATGGTTTCAAGGATCAGCAGAAAATACCAGGTGAAAACTGCACGAGGCGCATCCTGATTCGTATGACTCCACTCACGGTTTCTGCATGGTTCAATCGCCTGCCTTCCCCTCAACGCTGCTCCGATGAAGTGAGCGGTTGGTTAGGCGGTTCAGCTATTTATACTATCAGCCAGGTGATTAGTGGAGGTAGATTAGTTAATGACCCTCGGAAATATGCCCAAATACGGCGTTGATCATCCCCTTGGATCCAGTGTTGCGCGATCAGAAAGGTTCGCTGCTCCAAGGGTCTGCGCATGCGCGAAGAAGCAGCGTGCGGAGAACCGCGCTAGCGCGGGAGCTCCTGACACACTGCATCAACGCGCATGGGCAGTACTGCAAGGACGTTCCCATTATCGGCTGACTCAAATATGCGGGCACTAGACAAATGAATAAAAGGAAGGCGCCAAGACTTATTATTGCGCTGGCTATGTCGGGAGGTTGGTTCCCATCCTCAACAAACCAGTGGTGAACCTAATTGGGTGTAATAAGATAGAAATCACACCCCAACACTTTAAGAAGGCATGGAATCCAGGCAGAATTTACATGGTTATTGTTTAGAAAAATACTGCCAGATCTAATAAGGTGTACTCAGAACACACCAACGAATAAAAGGAATGTAGGGGATAGCGCCAAGACTTATTATTGCGCTGCCTATGTTGGGAGATTGGTTCCCATCCTCAATAAACCAGTGGTCAACCTAATAGGGTGTATTAAGATAGAGATCACACCCCAACACTTTAAAAAGGCATGGAATCCAGGCAGAATTTACATGGTTATTGTTTAGAACTAATAAGGTGTACTCAGAACACTCCTCACACCCAGTGTGTAGTTCATGAATATGGCATTGAGGTATTCAGCTAAGTTGATTCCATGGAATCGAGTCATTGAGCCCAGAGGTATCGGTCCCAAGGCGGAACACCCACCGTTGCTCTTTTTCCAAAAGCCCTGTCTCTGAGGGCAGCTGCTCGATCACTGTCCACTGTAACTCATTTACACAATGTTTGTATTCCAGGAAGTGAGCCGACATTTTTGTGGTTGACTTCTTGCATCTGATATTACTTTTATGCTCGTTGATCCTTATCTTTATTTGTCTTGTTGTCATCCCCACGTACTCTTTTTTGCAAGGACATGTGATTAGATATACTACATTCCTGCTATTACAGTTGGTGAATGTACGTTGTTCCCAGCTAGTACCATTCGAAAAAGTCAGAGTCTGGCTTTTCTTGGTGAGGTGACAGCTGTTACAATTGCCACACGGATGGTGGCCCTGTACTCCTTGTAGCCTTGTCTGCGACACTCTGCGTGGTGCAGGTCTTGTGTGGACGAGCATGTCTTTTAAATTCCTACCACGTCTGTGGGCAAACATTGGTTTTTCCAGGGATAGCGTGCTACTTGTTAGTATGCGCCAATGTTTGTTGACCAATTTGGCCACCTGGTTGGTTACTGGGCTATACGTGGTGACACAGACTGTTCTATTCAGTTGGTCATCTTTCATGGGTTTGTCTTCCAAGAGAGCGTCACGATTATTGTTCCTGGCTCTCTTCATTGCCTTGTTAATCACTGGGTCAGGGTATTTTCTTTGTCTCAGTTTTGTGCAGAGGTCCTTAGCCTGACTTTTGTATTTTTCCACATCACTGCAGTTCCGGCGTAGGCGGAGGAACTGTCCATACGGTAGGTTCTCCCTCAGGTGACGTGGATGGAAACTGTCAAACCTGAGGAGGCAGTTCCTGGCAGTTGGTTTGAAGTGGGTCTCTGTCTTCAGGATGCCTGCCTCATGGTAGATGTTAAGATCTAAGAAGACCATAGTGCTGTTTGACATCTGGTGAGTGAATTTGAGAAAGGCGTTCTGGTTGTTGAGCCATTGCATAAATTCAGAGATTGAATTCTCATCCCCCTCCCAGATCACCAAAATATCATCAATATATCTTCGCCACGTTTTTATCCTCTCCCTGAATGGATTATCGGGATGAAGGATCTTGGAAGACTCCAAATGATGTACGTAGAGTCCCGCCAGACTAGGGGCAAATGTACTCCCCATGCTGGTTCCATGGCTTTGCCAGAACAGGGTACCCTCATACTCAAAAAAGTTTTTTGTAAGGGCTAGCGAGATACATTCCATCACTACACCACGGGGAGTTTGGTATTTCCAGTGGGTAGAGTGGAGTACTTCCTCGATGATTAAAAGTGTCTCATCATGTGGGAGGCTCGTGTAGAGGCTCTCCACATCAAGGCTCAGAAGCATTTGTGAGTTGGGATCAAAAGGATGACTCTGTAAGAGTTGTAGCACCGCTTTTGTATCTCTCAGATACGTGTCCGTAGCTTGTACTAGTGGTCTGAGAAAGGCATCGGTAAATTTAGATAGGGGTTCAAGGATTGATGAGATGCCAGACACAATCGGGCGCCCTGGTGGATTCTCCAGATTCTTGTGCACTTTCGGTATAGTATAGAAATACGGAGTGCGAGGATTCTTTTGAACCAGGAATTCTGATTCTTTTTTGGTGAGCCAGTCGTGTGCGAGGGCTTCCTCAATCATCCCCTCTATTTGTACTCTCAGGGATTCAGTGGGGTCTTCAACCAAGACCTGATAATTCCTGTTGTCCGAGAGGAGTCTCCTACACTCTCTATCATAGGCTGTGGTAGTTTGGATAACTACTGTCCACCTTTGTCGGCAGGTTTTATGGTTAAGTCTTTGTTACCTCTTAGTTCCCTTATTGCCTCATTTTCCAGTTTACTAGTATTTTGGAATACCCTTTGATTAGTGTCCAAGTTCTTAAGTTCATGCATGATAGCTTTTTCGAAAGGCAAAACTTCAACTGGAAGTTGATTGTCCAGTGGTGTGAAATTTGACTTCGGTTTCAACCCTGTGTCTGAAGGCTCTGAAGAGGGTTCCTTGTCTCGGAAGAAAGCCCTCAGTTTGATCGTTCTAATGAAGTCCTGCATTTCTTTATGTAATAAGAAAATGTCTGGTTTATTAGTAGGAACATATCCTAAGCCCTTGTTCAGTACCTTTTGTTGTAACTCAGTGAGGGGCCAAGGGGTTATGTTGATTACTAGGTCCCCCTCTTGCTCGTGGATGCTTGGTTCGCCGTCATACTCCTTCTCAGGACCCTGGGATCTGTTTCTCCTGCGGGTTGCCAGTTGACATTGTTGCCCCTCTTGTTCCTCCCTCTGCGGGTCCCCTGGCCCCAGGATAAAAAAGGCTGGGCATTTTGGGGTGCACTGGTTTGTTCTGGGACCCAATGGGGATACATCTGACCCATTTGTGGTGGGACAAATTGATATTGTGGGAATTGGAACTGGTTTTGGTAGGGGTTGAATTGAGGTCCCTGGAAACCTCGCCAGCCTCTTTGGCGGGGGAACTGAGATCTTTGTTGTCGGAAACCTCCTCTCTGTAAACATAGTTAGGTACATTACACATTCTATTTTTATATTTTTATTACACTTTAACATTTCATGTGAGTAAGGGGAGGATAAAGTGCATATCCTTGTCCTGAAGAAGGAGCCTTTGCGCTCCGAAACATGTTGACACTTTAAAATGGTTGATATACCCTAGTACGTATACCATCAACCTCACTCTGCACCTTTTAATAATACCAGCCGGGGACATAATAAAAAAATGTTTTTATCCCACGTGCCAGGTATTTTTTAACTCACTTTTCTCACCTCACCTCACTCACATTCTCTAAAAACACACACCCTCACATAGTCCACTAAAAAGTGCTCCTACGTAGTCGTCAGTCGTAGCACGCCGCATCCCGTAGAGGGGTGCGAAGGCCCCGATGATGAAGCATGACACCAAGGGGCCTGTTGGTGTGTGAGGGGCATTTAAACAACACTGTGTGCTCCCCATCATTTTAGGGATCACCACCACCTCTGGAGTGGATTCCACTCGGTCATGTTAATACTGCACGTGCTCATAGGAAAAATACAACTTTTTACTGTACTCCAGACTTTAAGAATGGACATTTTCAGCTCTTGCTTTGGCCTGCAAACTCAACTGACAGCACTCTATTCCTGGGAAGGAATTTAGGCTCATCTCTCTGCATGAAAGTTTCAATGCTGTTGTTTGACAACAGTACATATGCTGAGAAGAGTTTACAGCCCCCAAATTGAAAGATCCACTCAGAACTATTAAGAACGGCTTTGACTGAGAACCTTGATACAGAAGAATATCCCTCACAAGTGAAAATCATGCTCAGGTGATTCGAGGGTCAACATCCAAAGTATCGAACTATATTTCATTTAATGGTGTTGTCTTCAATGCCATCGATACCCATTGTCCATTTGCCCCTACCGCTGTAAATTGGTACCGGCTATGATCATCCTCCAAGTGGTTTTGGTGACATATACTAATATGTTCAAGACCTATTAGTGTGGGGAAATGCTTGGAGTTGGTATGAAACAGGAAGCATATTTTCTATTGTGACAGTTTCCACCTCATGAGGATGCTTGAACCATAGGAATTAGTCTTAATGCTGGGCAGCGTTCATCGCTTTCTGAGCACCAGAGCTACACCCTCATTTAAACCAGTTTTCTTTGGTGGGGTGGGAGGGTGCTATGTTATATTGTTATCCTTCAAATATGTTTGCTCGTGCCGCTCCCCGGTAACAGGGAATTCTAGACTGTTAGAACAGTGAGTTACTGAGGAGTCAGCCGGGCAACAGGGCAGGAGAAGGTGCACTACTCTGTACCTTCTTATTGGTGTTCCAGTGAAGATTAAAGCCTTTAAACGACAACCCTTTAAAGTGTGTTACTTCACAGAGTGGGCACATGTTTCTTCTTTAGCTGTGTTGCTGTGGATGGCAGGAATCATAGATATTGCTCAACATTTTTTTTAAGGCATAGCCATATGCCAAAGGTAGGTATCACTTTATGTTTATATGAAGGCATACTTCTGGAGAGAAAACCTAGTTACAGCGAGTTGAAGATAGAGGACGCCAGGCTCATTGAGGTAAACAGTAAGGTTTATTACGAGCACAGCCAGAAGAGGTCACTACAACAGCTGACCAACTCTCCAACTGACTCACACAGAATCTTTGATAAAGAACTTAGAATGCGTGCAAGCATACTTCAAGAATAGACACAAAAGAAACATAACACATTTACAACATACCTTCTCGTACACTTACCTTGATCATCATGAGAAACCCACTTTTACCATGTACAGTAGTGAGATACGCCCAAACCATATCACAAACCATGCTGTGATTAAAATTGCCACTTGAACAAGACATTTGGATTATTCCTTTAATTAATCTGTTAATTCTCTCACACAAACCATTACCTTGTGGATTGTAAAGGGACGTGCAGTGATGTTTAACACCACTACTAGATAGAAAAGAACGCATGGTATGGGAGACCTATTGTGTGCCATTGTCTGTGACAAGTACACTAGGGTAGACTTCTTCCTGAAAAAGTGTTTTCAAGAAACTTATGGTGGTTTCAGTGGTAATATCTTTCACAAAACTGACAGTAAGCCATTTGGAAAACATGTCAATAGATCCAATAGCAAATCGTTGACTTAAAGGAAGTTCTTCCATGGGTCCAATGAAATCTAGACAAATGCTGTGCCAGGGTTTGTGAGACATGCGCGAGAATCATACAACATGGAAGGTTTAAGACTGCCCCGAGAGACAAGCCAGCCTATTCTAGGTTATCTGTTCATATGCATGCATCTGGTTATTGGGGCAACGTAGGACCGTATCCAGAACAGGGGGGTCATTTTACATGCCAGGGCACCTACATCAGAGCAGGGTCAGAGCAATATCAGAGGACAGTGCAGCGTTATACCTGGTGGGCCCTTTGGAGAGTGATGGCGGCATTAGGGATACGCACAGAGTCATAGGACAGAGCGGGTGGAAGCAGAGAAACAAGCATTTAGCGATTTAAGGTTCTCCAAGGTCGACCCTAGCGGGCTGGATCCAGGACATTTACATCAAATGTGATGTAAATTTAAGTCTATGTAAATGGCAAGCATTGTAAAAAAATGTGATGTAAATGTAAGTCTATGTAAATTACAAGCATTGTAAAAAAACGTGATGTAAATGTAAGTCTATGTAAATGACAAGCATTGTAAAAAAGGTGATGTAAATGTAAGTCTATGTAAATGACAAGCATTGTAAAAAAGGTGATGTAAATGTAAGTCTATGTAAATGACAAGCATTGTAAAAAAGGTGATGTAAATGTAAGTCTATGTAAATGACAAGCATTGTAAAAAATGTGATGTAAATGTAAGTCTATGTAAATGACAAGCATTGTAAAAAACGTGATGTAAATGTAAGTCTATGTAAATGACAAGCATTGTAAAAAAGGTGATGTAAATGTAAGTTTACGTAAATGTATCAAAAGGTGACATACCTAATCATTTGCATGGTGGAGTTCCCCATTGACATTGTTTTTGCCCATGCCCATTTATGTAGCATTACAGAACATGACGCAAATATGGTGTGCACAATATTAGCCAGAAAAGTGGCTGCCATGTTGGCTTGAGTAGGGATAATGAATGCCCCCATCACCCCCTCCCCTCTCCACGACAGGTCCTGACCTCCTCCCAAGGGCGTTATGGACCATCAACATCACCTTTCTGAAGAGGAGCCTCGGTGGATCAGGGGGGCCATCCATGCATTTCCTCTCTGTAGTGGTCGCTAGCCATTAACAAGCCACTGGGGCTATGTGTTTAACGTCAGGGTCACACATTCGGGGCCTTCAGAGTTGCATCCAGTAAGTTACACATCTCTTGGGAAACGTAACATTGCAGAACCTATTGTAAAACCCAAGGACGGTCCACACGAGCAATCAGACTGTACAAGTCTCTTTCCTTTTATGTTTCCCTCTTGCAGGCAGATGTCCCACTTACTCGTTCAGATCCGGTGCATTTTTCATGATACCTCCAGCACTCTAACCTCCCCTTACCATTGTAAAATCACAAAATTGAACTTGAAAGCAATAGGAAAATGTTTACATCCGTACTCAGTCACAGAAACAACACTGTGGCAGTGACATCACTGTTTACTTCAAGGCTTTTAACGCTGCATTAGGAGAAAGTGCCATCAACACTCTGCTGTGCGTGTATTTTGATGGCTACTTTTTTCAATCCTAGTTAATTATTAATTTCAACCGACAGCAACAAGCATCACAATTCTAGGTGGGCGTCTATTCAGGACAAAACAGATTATTGCCACTTAAAGCTCAGTGCAAAATCAAAGCTACTTAAATATAGCTCTAATTTTTAAAAAGATAAGTGCCAGAGCTCTGGCCAGGGGACCACTCCAGCGTGCACCACACATTACCCTAGCCCTGCTGACAATGATAGTAACAATACATCTACTAACCCTCACACTCCTACAAGTGTGACAATTTGGACTATTTCAGACTCACAAAGCTATGAAAATGTAATAGTCATTCTTACTGAATTAATAATTACCTATTGTTATGGTTATCTCAAATTTGCCAGACAGCTCCACCTTCTGACAGACTTTCACAAGCGCCAGTTTTGACAATTTAGATCTGGTGCCGAGCACCGGAAACCACTGGCTCAAATTAAGCACTACTAAAATATGAATCACTTCCAAGAGGTCATTGTTTTTAAGATCAGGACAAGTCTTTGTAAGTCTTTTTGCTCCGTAATAAGATTTTGTAATAAATGTCAAAGTGTTGAATTTGCATCGACAGCTTCACTAACAATCTTGTAAAGAAAAGCAAGTAATGCATGCAAAGAATGTAATATGGATTTAGTTCTCGGAGTTACATAAATGATATCTTGTTGATTGAGAAGCCCGTGCGCCACACTTGATTGACTGTAGGTGTCGTGTTTGTATTAATGTTCTTGTAAATTACTTTTTCAGGCCCTTGTCTATGGTTTCATTCTGCAGCAGTATCATGACTGGCCACGTAGTTCTGGGTTACATTTTGTGATAGGGTTTATAAACATGAAGTTAAGATCTGGGCACCGTATCTGAGGGTGCTGTTCAATGCCATCGTGAACGGCATGATGATCCCCCCAACTTGGCTGGGGGCAGAGATAGTCCCCATATTTAAGAAGGGCTCGCCTCTGCTCCCAGCCAACTATAGGCCAATAAGCCTGATAGATGTTTCTCAGAAACTCTTCACTAGGCTACTTCTGGATCGTCTGACGGAATGGATGTTGGAACATGACATTCTGAGTCCATTCCAGGCGGGATTCAGAAGGAAGATCTCCACCATAGACCAGGTCTTTCGGCTCGCCCTCATTTTTTGGAAAACGGTACAGTTGGGGGGTGGCAGCCTCTATACTGTATTCGTGGACCTGAGGGCGGCCTTTGACCTGGTTCCCCGTAGAAAACTCTGGGAGGTGTTGGCCAAACTGGGGGTCCCTGGGGGCTTGCTGGAGATGATTATTCGTCTCCATACTGCCAATTTTGCCCAGGTGAGGTGTGGTAAGGAGGGGGCGTTGTCGAACCGGTTCCCCGTTGACAGGGGGGTAAGGCAGGGTTGTGTGCTCGCACCAACCCTGTTCTGCCTCTACGTCAATGGGGTAATCTCCCACCTCAATGGGGTTGCCAACTCTGACGCTCCCAAGTTGGCAGGCAGCAGGGTGTCGGCGATTATGTTCGCTGATGACACCCTGCTGCTATCAAAGTCCCCAATGGGGATACAGCGTGTTTTAAATGGCTTTGCGGATTTTTGTGCGGATCACGGGTTAGAAATCAACACTTTAAAGACCAAATTCATGGTTTTTAATCCCCCGCCAAAACTACGATTTAACCCCACCATTGGCCAGACCAGACTTGAAAGGGTGCGCATTTTTGAGTACCTTGGTCTCATGCTAAATGAGAATATGACTTGGTGCACACAACAAGAGAAAGCACTACTTGCATTGGCCCAGTACTCGGGAGGGGTTATGAGGCTCATGGGAAAAAACAGGTCATCCATCAAACCCGTCGGCCCACCCCTCCAGATTTATAGGTCACAGGCAAGGGGGGCCGCTATGTATGGTTGTGAGTTATGGGGTCATGTAGCTTCATCAGAACTGGCGAGAGAGGAGAACAAGTTTATTAGGCGGGTGGTACGACTCCCACCCAGCACGCCCCTTGTTCCACTAAGGCTAGACTTAGGGCTGCGTCCTTTAAGTGAAGAATTGGCACTGCGTCCCTTGGTTTATTGGCGTAGGTTGTGGGCAGTCCCAGAACTGATCAGTTATAGGCAGGGTCTACAGGAAGTGCTAGCTATGCCTAATGCTGGGAAAATTAAATGGTTTAAATTTATTAAAACTGAACTGGAGGGTCTAGGCCTATCAACACTCTGGTCTGATCCATTAACCACATGCCCGTTAATTCCCAAAAAGAGACTGGTAAAAGTCTACTATGACAGTAAACTGGCGGCACTCTATCGTCGGCAAAATTTGGGGACACTCACGGAGTCATTCCTACGCTTTAAGGACACCTACAGTTTTGAACCAGCCTTGGACAAACTATACCCTGTTTTACTCAGGAAACTCTACTTGCAATGGAGGCATGGGACTCTTCCACTCCGAGTTCTAACTGGCAAGTGGAGCGAATCAACACTTAGCTTATGCCCGGCTTGTAGAGTGGCCAACGAATCTGAGCTCCACATAATCTTTTTCTGCCCGGCCTACAACGACTCCCGCAAGAAATGGATTGTCCCTGTATGCAGGAATTTGGGGTTTGTGGAGTGTCTGGCCGCATTTAGAGTGCTGAAAACAGACTCCTCTGGACCGATTGTTTTTGCTGTGGCTAAATATCTAGGTGCAATGTGGTTTCTCAGAAGACAGTGCCTTAAGGCTGGCTATTGATTCCCCTAGAGTAAAAACGTGTAATTCTACACTATCGAAAATTTCTATGGACTCAGATGGACTTGAATGTTTTTAAATGTTTTATTGTTTTAATAATTATTATGAAATGGATCTTTGTATATCTTTTATGGTGGTAAACTTACCGAAATAAAGATTTATTAAATGAAAATGATAGGGTTTCTGTTTAATACATGAAGGTTCTCCGCTCGACTTGATGTATTCAAGTTTCGAATGCTGACATTTATGATCTCTTGAAATAATGTCAGAGTGCCACGATCCTTCCAAAAATCAGCCAGTCCTAAAATGCAAGTTGTATCTAACGCTTAATTACAAGAGGGTGGTTCACTGGCCCATCTCAACAACTGCTATCCATCAGCCTAGGCCTACGGTTTGACTCCAGAGACTGAGTAGCTACCAAGCCGCTAGTGTCTTACCTGCTATTGCCAAAATACTTTAAGCTGACATTTTGAAACCACCTGTAATTAAGTAAGAATTCTCTTTCATTTTAAGTCTGGCCATTGAGTGAGCTTTAGTTGTTTTGCCATAGTACAGCTTTTCAGAAAAATCGTAAACATTATACATACACAGACGGTCTTTGGTTAGTAACATTTTGCTACTGTTCACCACATCATACACCATGGGGCAAATAGTCAGCATTTTCCATTAAAAAGCATTGGCTAAGCCAATAGGTTTCGCCTATGCACGAGCAATTGGGTTTTGCAATGTGTTTTAGCCATTTTGTACACCAGTGTGGCTTCTGGTCAGCATGGCTATGAGTTAGTGATGTGGGGTAGGTTGGAATGTGGTAGATTGGTGTGTGCTATATTGGGGTAGATTGGAGTGGGGTAGAATGTAGTAGAGTGGGGTAGATTAGAGTGAGGTACATTGGAGTGGAGTAGAGTGGTAGGTAAGTAAGTAATTTATTATTTGCATAGCAAATTAAAGTGCCACACAGCAAGGCTTAAAAATACAATATAAAAATAAAAAGTGTAGTTAAGTAAGTGCATGTTGAAAAACAATTCCGTATTAATTAAAATGACTTAAAACTCAATTAACCCCTTTGACGCTGATGACGAGCTGGGCTCGTCATGGCGTAGCCTCCTCGCACGCTGATGACGAGCCCAGCTCGTCACGTAAAGTGCGATTTAAAAAATCTCAGCGTACGAGCGGAATTCCGCCCGCACGCATGCGGTTAAAAACGCAGACCGGTATGTAAACGAACCTTTATGTGAACCGAATATTGTGGTGTTCTGTTGCTAGCCGGGTCTGGTGGTGCAGTGGACTAATGCATCCATTGTAGGGGCCTGTGTTCGACCTCATGGTCACAGGTTCTAATTCTGGCGGGTCCACTCGGCCTTTCATCCATCTGAGGTCGATAAAATGAGTACCATTGTGTTGGGTAGCAATATACATCTGTTATTCAGCGCCTTGAGATCCTTGGGTGATACGTGCGCTTTACAAGTACACATGTTTTGTTATGTTAGGGGTCCGATTTATCAGTGTTCCGACTCTTCTTCACATAATAGGCACAGAAAGGTGCAAAGTGCAGTGCATCCGTTTAAGAGAGGGGTTTCTGTGTTGACATGTCCTTGGGGGGAGGGGGGGCAGGAGGTTGTGCATTAAGGACCCGTTCCTAGGATATAGAGTGTGGCGCTTTTGAGTCCAGCCCTGAAAATGTAGGGTGGTGGCCGCTCCCTTCAGTAATAGGTTTCGATGCCAAGGATGTAGTGTGCAGGCTGGCTCATGATATTACTCTTCCACCAGTGCAAGAACCTTTACCAGCCTGCAGTTAAACAGTGGGTCCTCAGGCTTGAAACAGGCCTGCGCCGCCTGCAGACCCCTCTTGAGTTAAACTGAGCTTTGAGCAGGAAGGTCCTTTCCCACCTAAGTTTTACTGCAGATACAAAGCAAATGCGGCAGATCCTCCTTGCCTTTGCAACACAAGCGGCAACTGGTTGACATTCGCTCCCTTTGATAAGGTGGAGGTGCTGGGCAGGCAGGAGTACTCCCTGGCGGTGTTTAAAAATAATTTCCTTTGTGTTCCTATGATAGCCTAGGCTAAAATATTTTTGAGGGGCAAGGGTTGGAAAGCTGTTAATTGTCATTCAGGCATGGTTTTGGCCTGAGAATGTAGCCTTGTCTTCTACCAGCGATAGGCTTTTGAATGATTTCTAGACCAATTTTTGAAAAGGCAGCATGACCGGTTGGAAAGTATCAAAGCTGGGACAGCTCTGTTTTTCAAGGGGATTCCTGAATATAGCTTCTTATGCTGCAGATCTTACCAGACAAGGTGATTCAAGGTGTTTGGGCGGCGTCCCTGAACTTGTGCCAACAGACAATGGATGCTCCTTGCCTTGCCAAGAATTGTTTCGTTAGACCGAACACCAGTCTGATCTTTGCTGTTGAAGAGTTGTTTGGGTGATTAAACATTATTCTGTATGCCTGAACTAGAGTGCTGTCCAAAATTTTAGAGTCTGTGCCTCTCAGGGCTTTGCTGCCATAAGTGATTGTTGGCAGTATTTTAGTTTGAGCTACCCATGGGAGAAGGATCAGCGTTAAATTTGAAGTTCCTCAATGTCACTGCTAAAGCCAGCCCTCTCTTTTTTATCTATTTTCTCAGTGTTGCGAATAGGACCCCATTGGCGATGATTATGCCTAGGTATTTGTAGTTGACTGCAGTCTGGTATTGTGTGTTCCAAGGTACCAGGCAGTTTTTTTTTCTGCCGTTACTGTTAGTCATTGTTTTTGTCTTTTCAATGTTTACTTCCAGGGAGTTCTCCTCAGAGTATGCCTGCATTGCCTTGAGGAGGTTTTGCAGACCTACCTGTGTGTGGCTGACCAGGACCACATCATCGTCATACAGAACGCTGGATAGTGCTGTGCCCCCCAGGCTAGGGGCGTGTGATTTTACAGAGTTGAGTATCTTTGTCAGATCCCCCATGTGAAGGTTGAACAGTTTGGGGGCCAGCACCCATCCCTGTTTTAGCCCTTTGGTGGTTGGAACTCACCTGGAGAGGTGTGTGCCATGGGCCAGCTTCACATGCACCCAGGTGTCTGTGTGGAGTAGAATTAACATGTCCAGCAATGCCCGCGGGATGTTCCAGTTGGGAAGTTTCATCCAAAGCCTTGCATGGTCTATATTGTCAAAAGCTGCCCTAAAGTCAATAAAACAGAAATGGAGAGGCTGCTTGGAGGACTTTGCCATGTCTATGTGCAGTGCCATCTGTTTGTTGTGCCATTTGTTTTGGAGAACCCAGTTTGATTAAGTGCATTTGCCAAAGCCCAGCCTGTGAGTTCTTCTAGCAGAGTTTCTGCAAAGTATTTTGCCTCGTTGCCGATCAAGGTGACAAGGCGGTAGTTATTTGTGAGGATTTGTCTCCGCCTCTATGTATTGGAGAGATAATTGAACCTTTCCAAGAGGCTGGGAGTTTCCCAATGATCTGATTTCACAGAGGAAAGAGTCTGGGCCTCGCCCAGTATTCCGCATCTTTCTTGAAGAATGCCGGAAGGATGCGGTTGTGGCCCAGGGCCCCTTCTCTCCTGCTTTTGAAGATTTTGCATTTGACTAGAGTTATGTGAGATAGCTTGGGGATGTATTGATGGTCATCAGTTAAGTTGGGCGAGTGTGATACAGGGCTGCCCCTGCAATGTAGGTCTGTGATAGGGGTACCTTCTGGTTTCTTGCTTTCAAGCTGGTTTGTAGCAGTTGAGATGTCTTGAAAGTTGAAGTGGGCCCTCAGAAAGTTAGCCCAAGTCTCCTCTGAGATGGTAGACACCACTCCTCAATGAGATGGGCTCATTATTTTGTTTACCATGTCCCAGAAGCAAGTGCTGTTTTGAGACTTGAAGTCAGAGAATAGCTTTGCCCAAAACTCATGCTCTCATGTTATGTTGACATCCTATTTTAACTTTGTGAATAAACTTCTTTGGGGGCAGAGTAGTAGTTGAAGGTAGGAATCTCCGGGTTTGTGGGTCAGCAATCTAAGCACGGTGTTAATGGCCCCTTTGAGTTGCTTCAGTTGCTTCTGCTGGGCAATGGAAATCCTTCCCACTTCCCTAGGTGTTAGTTGAAGTCTTGTATTGAGTGATGTGGCAAAAAGGTTTGCTATGCTGGTAGTGAAGCTTTCCCATCTGTTGACGAAGCCGCCTGCAGATGTTGCGTGTGCTTGTAGCAGATCCACTACTGATTGAAGCACCTCCTCTGAAATTGCTAACGCAGTTTTGATTCTCTTGAAGTGGATCTGTTAGCTGGAGTGTGGTACTTCTGCTGAGTGGTAAAATGCTGGCGCAGCTCCCAGGAGAAGCGTCGTATGTGGCTGATGGGCACTGTCCCTTTATCCACCGGATGGAATGTGGAGACACAATGGAAATGTGAGAGGGAGACAAACGTAAAATCTAATGTTGAGCAGGTACACACGGAAAAGGGAGGAGCTGGCGCGGCGTCCTCAAGGAATCTTCCATTAAGTGCCATGAAGTTGATGTGTTCCAGGTCAACCAGTAAGTGTCAGGCTGTTTTGCTCCTTTTGCCATGGTGGGCTTTGCTTTGGTCTGGAATGTTCCAGTGTGAAGACTGACCCATTACAACATTGTTCGCCAAGGAGCCTAAGAGGTGTAGAATCAAATTCCCAGAGAGAATAAGGTTAGGAGTATCCTGCTTGCTCATGTGCATCAGAAGTTGGTCAATAAGATGATCAGAGTCTTGTTTTTTTGCGTTTTGGATGGATGTAAGCATTGAAAATTATGACCTCTTCCTTGTTTCCTTCTAAAGTGAGGCTGGTCTTGGCTGTGATAATGGTCGTTGAGGCAGAGTGCACTTCCTCTGCCGCGGTTGTGCAGGTTGATTATACGTACGTATCCAGCCCACCAGATACGTGGCCATATTGAGACTGCTTGACTGCTGGCGTGGAGAAGCACATGAAGCCCTCTAGATGGAATGGTTTGGCCAACCCGGTTTCCTGTAGCAGAATTATATCAAAGGATTTTATATAGAGCAGGAACATTGGGTCTGATACTTTGCCTGCCAGGCTGCTACCGTTCCTTTAGCACAAATGCAGGGTGGGTTTGTTCTGCGTGAAGAGTGCACCCTGTGCAGGTTTTGTCATTGGCTGCCTGTTAGGCCGTTTAGAGTTCTGAATATCCACCTGAGGTCAGAGTGCAAGTTTGGTTGCTGTGGAGGACACTGAAGCCGGCTTCGCCTGCATTGGGCACCCACCTCCTTGTAGGCGACTGTCACAGAGCTCCCCTAACTACCAAGAAGATCGTTTTTGTTGTGCTGCGGGTTTTGTTGCCCTCATTGGGGAGCAGAGGAGAGGGGTACGCCGTATGGTAGTGAGGCGTAATGTTTATGGCCCATACCTTGAATATTTGATGTCAAGCTAGTATTTTTGGTGCAATTGATGATGATCTCCAGGTGGCCTTGGTGTCTTCGCCTTGGTGTCTTCGCGTGCAGAGAGAGCTTCTGACCTGATGAACTCTATTGCGAGAAAGTCGGTTGGCCTCATGTCAGCTTAGTTTAGAATGGTTGACACCAGTAGTACAATCTTGCGGCAGGGCCATTCTGCCTGAGTTGGCCTGACTTCAAGTGTTTCATTGCGTTCCTGCTCTATGGTTGTCGGCAATGGTGGGGGGAGAGTCCCTGTGGTGAGTCCAGCGAATAAGAGTCCAGCATTTCTGCCCACTCTTGGGTACCCAGATATGAGAGGACCCTCTGCTTATCCACCTGGTTCTCATGGTTCTCAGTGTGCTCTTGGGGCTATGGTGGTAGAAAGTTTGGGATACCAGTGTTTAACGGTAGGCCTTGAGAGGGATTTGGAGCAGTTAGGCTGGCGTCTTGGTCGCAGTTAGCTGCCTAGGCCGTGCTGCCACCCAACTTAGGGTAAGGAGGTCTTCCGATTTGTAAGTCTGATGCTCTGACTGGACGGCCTGGTTCATCGGCTGTGGTACTGCCCCCTGGTTTTCTGCAGCGTCTTTGACCTCCTGGGCCAAGGAGCTTGACTGCATAGGCTGCGGCTGGAGCTCTTGCATAACTTGTGCCAGTGCTAGTGCTGGGGTGCTGCCCACCCTTGTAGATTCCTCCAGTGTGTTGTGAGAAGTGGGGTTCATGAGAGCCTTGCCTGCCTGGTTGCCTGCCTCTCGGGGCTGTGGAACCTCTAGGGGCTGGATTGGTGGCTGCAAGACTTGGATTTTGCTGCTACTTAAAAATATGGTAGTGCCTGCAGCTTTCAGAAAGGAGAACTTTGAGTAGAATTTTTGTTGGAAGGAGTGAGAGAGGCTTCTCTTGATGTAAGCCTCAGGCTCATCTGTGCACCTGCTCAATGTGTCTGTGGCTCAGAATCGAGCGTGACTAATGGGACCGATGGTTCCAATTGCCCCTTTCTTTTGCAGGTTCCACCTTTTTGTGCTTTGCCCTTCCTGAGCTGGTGGGGGGTGGACCCCTTGTCTTTCCTGACATCATGGGGAGTACTTCCTCTGTACTTCTGCCTCTACCACTATTTTGCTTCGCTTACTTTGCTTTTGTTTTAGCTTTCTGTCATTCTGAGGTGATTTGAGAAATAGATTATGATGCTGGGATGATACTGAGGTATCATCAGTGAAGGGTTGAGGTCCAGCAATCCATGCAACAATTGGTCTACTGTACACATCGAGTGGGGTAGATTGGAGTTGCATGAGGGTAGATTAGAGTGGGGCAGAGTGGAGTGGGGTTGACTGCAGTGAGGTAAACATGAGTGGGAGAGGGGGCTAGATTGGAGTGGGTAGATTGGATTGGGGTGGAGTGGGATGGATTGGAGTGAAGTGAGATAGATTGGGAGGGTGTGGGGTAGATTTGAGTAATGTAGGGTAGATTGGAGCATGTTGGAGTAGATTGGAGTGGGTTGGGGTAGATTGGGATAGATTGGAGTGGAATGGGGTACATAGGAGTGGAGGGAAATTGATTGGAGTGAAGTGCAGTGGGGTAGATTGGAGTGGGGTGGGGTAGATTGGGGAGAAGTGGCATGGAGCGTGGTAGATTGGAGTGAGGTAGATGGGAGTGGGTTAGATTGGGGTAAATTGGAGTGGAGTCGATTGGTTTAGAGTCGGGTGGATTGGGGTAGATTGGAGTAGCGTGGGACCGATTGGGGTACATTTGAGTTGTGTGCAGTAGATTGACTGGATTGGGATAGACTGGGGTTGATTAGAGAGTAGTGGGGTAGATTGGAGTGGCGTAGGATGGGGTAGATTTGAGTGGGGTAGATTGGGGTGGAGTGGGGTAGATTGGAGTGACATGGGTAGATTGTGGTAGAGAGGAGTGGGCTCGACTGTGGTACAGTGAAGTAATAAATGTAAATGTAAATTGATACTTGTATAGCGCACTACTCACCCGCAAGGGTCTCAAGGCGCTTGTACGAATACCGCTGTGGAACCCATCCCGGCTTTCCCTGTGAGGTGTCCACTCCTGGGCACCCCCAAGGTGGAGGCCAGGCATCCTTAGCGTTGTGGGGGCCGTTGTGGAGATTAAGCAACCTATTGCCCAGAGTTGCAGAGTGGGACTCCATGATTGGAATGGGCACCAAGGCGAGAATTATCAGGTCAGTGGAATTATAGAGCCCAAGACCCACCGAGGCGGGGAATTGATCCCTGGTCCCAGGCTAGACCTCTGCATCAGGGTCTGCAGCTCTAACCATTGAGCAAAAAAAACAAAACAAAAAAGTGGCTGAGTGCACAGCTGTAGTTCATAGAAGGTTTGTACAAACGTGAATGCCACTTGCGACTCCATGAACCTCATTTATCTTCTAAAATGTCCATGTGGAAAAATCTACATAGGGAAGACAGAAAGGAAAATAAAGACACGGCTCAATGAGCACAAATCCAATATACGGACAAGAAATGAACGATCAAGCATAGCTATGCATTTTCTTGAACAAAGGCACAACATAGCCCAATTGAAATACATGGTACTAGAGTTGGTGGAAAAGAAAGAAGACAAAGACAATAATAGAACTCTTTTACAACGTGAAACATCTTGGATTTATCGATTGCAATCTTTCAAACCATTCAGCCTTAACGATCGCATCAAATTTAGTTGTTATCTGTAATACATGTTTTCACGTCAGTTACGCATTGCAACAATGTACGGTTGGTGTTGTAACATTCTATGTTCCCACTGTATTTTTTATACACGACCACCAGCTTCCATCATTTCCCACATCCCTTATCGCTTCATAATAGTTTCCCTTCACTCCATTTTTACCACTCTAAGATGGCCGCCACATTTTCGTAAAATCCTACAGTCCATCTTTGATGTCTAAACAGACAACATGACCCTTCCGGACACCCGGTCGATTTAAACACCCCAACAACGCGGGACACACACCCACGATCCAGTCTCCTTGATGGTTCGCGAACCGAGGAGTACCCAGACCACAATTTGAGCCGGCAGCTTCACACTTGACGTAAGTTCATGCGCGTGCTATCATTTTAGCGCGTTAATGATCGACAGCGAGCATAACCGCGAGAGACCATTTGTTAACCCCACCTCTTATTCCTACAGCGACATTAATCCGAGTTATTTACAAAACGCTACCAAGAAACACCAGGTACGTTTTTTCCGTATTACACGGTCATAACCACCCAGCACGCCATCACGGTTTCTGTTTTAACCACCACACCCCCCTCCCCCATGCTCAACCGATGTTGCATGTTTGTTGCATGTTACTATGTCATCTAAGCTGTGTGATGTTTTTTTGAATTATTGCAAAAGTCAATAGTGCTATTTATTTTCATTCTTACAGAGCTCCTTGAGAAAGGGCCACGTCCGAAATGCATTGGAGCGTTTTTGTTAGCATTTACAAATATATTCGGTTCAACCACTGAATCATAATTGGATATGAATTGTAATACCCGCGAAGCTAAACCTGATACAAATGAACTGTTGAATTTGTGATCAAGAATAAATTAACACATCAGTGATAACGGAGTCTGTGTTTCACAACGAACCATACGGTGTGCCCACAGGGACGCACTAACATTGTCAGTGCGCTACAAGCTCTAACCATTGAGCCACACTTCTCCACGTAGTGTAGAGTAGTGTAGAGTGGAGTCGTGCAGATTGTGGTAGATTGGTTTGGAGTGTGGTAGATCAGGATAGATTGCAGTGGAGAGGTGTGGGGTAGATTGCTTGGGACTGATTGATGTAGCTTGGGATGGAGTGGGTTAGATTGGAGTGGGATAGATTGGAGTGGAGCTGATTGGCGTAGATTGTGGTGGAATTGGTCAGACTGAAGTGGAGTGGGGTAGATTAGAGTGAAGTGGGGTAGATCGGAGTTGGGTAGATTGGAGTGGCATAGATGGTGGGAGAGTTGAGATGGGTAGACTGGAGTGGAGAATGGTAGATTGGAGAGACGTGGGGTAGATTGTGGAAGATTGGAGTGCTGTGCATTAGGGTAGATTGGAGTGCAGTGGAGATAGAAGAGAAGCAGGAGTAGATTACAGTGGAGTGGGGTAGATTAGAGATGGGTAGATTGGAGTGGGGTAGACTGGGGTGGCATGGGGTAGATTGGTGTAGAGTTGAGTAGATTGGAATGGCGTGGTGTAGATTGCAGTGGAGCTGGGGAAGTAGTGTGGAGGGCAGTAGAGTGGAGGGCCGTAGAGTGGAGTGGTATGGCCTATCATAGAGTGTCTTAGAGTGGAGTGGCATGTTGTAGAGTATAGCAGCTTGATGTGTCGTGGAGTTGAGTGATGTTGGCTGTCAATGAATGGTGTGATATGTTGCAGAGTAGAATTGAGTGTTGTAGAATGGAATGGCATAGCGGAGAGTGGTGGGGCGTAGAGTGGAGCAGTGTTGTAGAGTAAAGAATTGTAAAAATATGAACTTCATTTGTACTTACCTAATTCTGATCTATTTTGAAATATCAGCACAGTTTATTTTTGTTCTGTGCTAGAAAAAAGCCTTTGATCTCACAGAAAGATTGCCACATAAATTCTTTCACTTTGAGGTCAGAGAAAGAAAAGTAAGCACAAACCTGGAAGGAAGACAGAGCCTGACATTTGAAATCTGTCTTTGAATGCAAAGCGAATATGACAAGACAAGTACAAGATTTAAAAGCCTGTGTAAAGAAAATGAGCACTTTGAAGAATACAGTAAACAGGCACTGCTCCACCAGACGGATTCAAGCTGAACAGCTTAAAACAGATAAAGCCAGCAAATAGAAAGCAAGCAAATCTGAGTTACAAACAGCCATCAATGGGTGAAATGCAATCCATGGGAAGCGTTGGCTTTGACCTAAAAAAACTTAAACTATATATGTGAGAAAAACTGGCGAGTTTCTCTTCTGGAGTGTACATAAAACCATTAAAATGTAAGCCGAGGTAGCTGGAAATTTAGCCACCATTTTCAAGAAAAGAATTCCTTTAGATCTAATTTGGCAAACGTTGGCCTTGCGGTACTTAGGTGCTCGCTGTGAAATGAGGGTCATATCACCATATGTCCTAGGCCTGCCTTCAGGTCATCCCAACTCATCTTTTACTCTGAAGTGTCATAAACACATTTAGAACCACAAAATTGCTCCTCAGTGTCACTTCTTAATGTAGACTTACAGAGTGAAGGTCAATCTCTGTACTTTTCTGGCATTGCACCTATGTGTTGTAAAATATAGTGAAAGCCTTACATATATACTTGTCCTTTTCCTTGGCAAAGAAAGATACTAGTAGGGTTTATTTTGCCCCTGAACCATGAACATATAATGTGCCAACAAAGCAGGTTAACGAAGGCTAGGCTTGCTCTTTCTTGTGAAAACTTTACAAAAGTGTTGCAGTTAATATTTTGTGCGTTTTTCATTCCCTATTTCTCGCATGCAAGCTTAAAAAACATATGTCGTAATTTTGTAATGTTATTGTGTGGAGGTGTGCATTGTGTTGGACATCATTAATTAACTAAACCTATATATATATATAAACAATTGCTGAATTCCTTCTTCAGAAACACACAGCATGCCGTGGACACAACTTGGTTGCTTCAAAAGCGGTGTTTAATTAACACATGTTGGACCACCTCTACGCGTTCCGGGAAAACAATCCCTTGTTCACTCGAACAATTCGGGAAAACAATCCCTTGTTCACTCGAACAAGGGATTGTTTTCCCGAAATGTGTAGAGGTGTTCTAACCTGTGTTATATAAACACCGCTTTTGATTGAAGCAACCAATTTGTGTCCACGGCATGCTGTGTGTTTCTGAAGAAGGAATTCAGCGTTGGTTTGTGTAGTGAGGTTCGCCACCTCGCCGTGGAACACCGTTGTGAGTGGAAGGGGAAAGGCGATTGCGGTGCGGTGAACTGGTCAGCTGTGGATATATTCATATATATATATACACATATATATATATATATATATATTTATATGTATATATATATTTTGTTTATATGTTTATATGTTTATTCCTGCCTGTTGCTTCTGCACTCAACAACGGGACCCCAAAGTCAATTTCAGACTGCCTTTCTATGGCGGTCGGACCACCATTAAAAGGCTGTCTGAAAGAGACATTATAATCCTTATGGCGATGACTGAGCAGACACCGCTCTATTGTAGGGTATTACATTCTGACTGACAGTCGGACGAGCTCCTTGAGCCAGTCTGAAGCATCGTCGGTCCCTCTACCATGTGCCTCTGTTCACTGCAAATCATAATGCAGAGGTCAGACTGCGACACCAGAGACCATTCGGACTACAAACGACAGCCTGTCTGTTGCGACCCGACCAACATCGTAATGAGGCCCAAACTCTTTCAAGTATTCAAGTGAATTAATTGGACATGCCGCACTCTATAAGGGGTTTCACTCATGGGATGTTTGTCTACTCCTCTTTTCAGTATGTGGGCCTCCTAGCTTACTATTATTTGTATTGTCCAAATTACCTACTGGTCTGGTCATATTATCCTTAGTTGCCGAGCGGTGGAGCTTTGCTACCCTCCCTAGGATCCATATTCTTCCATCTTCAGTTTTAACTGCATTGTTGAACAATGTTGTTACTCTATGGGCCTTTGAGAATTTCAGCCATTTGAGATACCCCCCTGGACATCTTATCTTCACGCAGTCTGCCACATATACATCAGAAACTTTGGTGTGACTGTGTTGGTCATCTCTTTCCTTCCTTTTTTCCTGTATCCTCTTTTCTCACTGTCTCCAGGGCTGTCTATTATGGATGCTAATACAACCCTTTTGCCACTTCATCCAGGTCAGGCCAGTTGCGAATGAGACGTCCTACCTTTTAAAAGTTCAAATGGAGTTTTTAGTTTGCTTTGGTGTTGTGTAAGACGTAAAGCTCTAAGTCTGTTAAACACTTCCTCTTTCCAGCACAAATAGTTAGCCTTCCTTTAGAGGTTTATTAAACCGTTCCACAGTCCAATTAGTTTCAGGATGGTACAATGCTGAACATAGGTGGGTGTTACCATTTTCTTCCAGGAATGCCTGAATTCCCCTCAAGCTGAATTGAACACCGTTGTCTGTCAGGATTTTTGAGGGTAATCCTTCTCTTGCAAAAATTCCTCTTAGGAATTTTATGATGTTGTTTGAGCTGATGCCAGATACAATCTTTATTTCAAGCCATCTTGAGTGCAGATCAATTAAAACCACCAAAATTGAGTTGACTTTTCTTCCTATAAATGGCCTATTATGTCCATAACCAGATCATTCCACTGCTTCTCTGGGAGCTTGCGCATTTGCATGGGAGGCTTTCTTGTGTTTAGGATTTAGTCACTTTTGATGCACATCATGACCTCTCCTATGGACCTTTCTATGTCCCTCCTCAGCCTTTCTTTTGTCATGGAGACACCAAAGTGGCCTTAATGCGCCATGGTTATGAGTTCCCCGTGTTCCTACAGGGGCAATCAGGTTGGTGCCTCTAAATAAACAGCCTTCCATTTTTGACAGCTCATCTTTTACATACGAAGGTGGTTTGATTTCACTCTTGATCTTGTTCTTGTAAGGCCACCCCTCATTAACATACTGTCTCACATTACTTAGAATTTCATCATCTTCCAATTTTTCTTTCAATTTGCCCTCTGCAATCACTCTATCGATTATCATGCAAACATTGGTTGCAGGAAAATTCACTTAATCTTTTGATATTTTGTCATCTTCTAAGCCCTCACGGCTGGAAATTAGCCTGACAGTCAGCTGCTTTGTTTTTTATTCCTGGGATGTATTCCACAGAAAATGTGAACTCATATAGATTGACAATTCAACTTCTGATACGGCTGGAGATGGAGTCCAACCCCTTTTTTCAAATATCTCTTTCAATGGTTTATAGTCAGATCTGACCTAGAATACGTTTCCCCAAATGAAGTTCTTGAATTTGCATAGAGCCCAGAACACCACTAGGGCTTCCTTCTCTATCACTTAGGGGTCGATTCCAATTCAGGAAAAAATGCCTTCCTAATGCTATTCGGAGGTTTACCAGACGACCGAATCGTATCCGGAGCTTTTTTCTCCTAATGTGCAAGTACGATGCGAATTCCAGTCAAATTCCAACTGAATGGTCGGGTCCGATTCATGCTCTATGTCAGTACCTAACAGGCTCAGGAAACACGGAGTATGCATCGTACGGAGGCTCCAACCAACACATTTCCTGATACAAGAGTAGGATGTACGACATTACAACGCGTTCTATTACAACGCGTGCTTTCCCAACGCGTCCCTTACAACGCAAGTCGTTACCACGACTTGCGTTGGGGGCGCGGATTGAGAATAGTATAATTTACTATTCTAACACCAGTCCCCGTGGACACTAGGGAAGGTGTTGGAATAGTAAATATACTATTCTTAATCCTCTAGCGCCCTCCAGCGCAAGTCGTGGTTACGACTTGCGTTGTAATGGACGCGTTGTGAAAGCATTGCGGAGTAAAATCCGCGTTGTAAAGGATGTTCCCCCACGAGTATGATGTGTATTCAAAACGGGTCATACAGGGCTCCGCTTCATGCAAGTCTCAGCATTCGGACGAGGCATATTGATGCTCCAAATCGCACCAGAGCACAAAAAACGGGCACGAGATGGTGAAGTGTACATGTCTAATGTGCTGTTTTATTACTGAGCTAAGTGGATCGTTCGCGGACGAGTCTGTCGTGTCTGTTGCCTTGGGTTGACACTTGGCTATCTCGATGCTTCCACATACATGTCTGACACGACAGGCTCCTTTCCTACTGAATCGTACGTAGAGTTTATTACCCAACCAAATTGTTAGGAACTTTTACACTTCGCATCATACTTGCACATTCTGAAGGAGTGTGTACGATTCGGGCGGAAAAAATAACGGGTCCATGTCAGGTAAAACGATTTACTTCTAAATCGGAATCGACCCCTAAGTGTTTGTTTCCGCTCCACGTAATGATGTTGATTAGAAGGCAATGGTTTCCTCACCTTCATCAGTTACTTGTGCCAAAACAGCACCAAGACCCCACCACACTTAATTGTGCATGAATGGTGGCTATAGTGTGATTAAACTAGACACAGAGTTACCAGGGAGAGGCGTGAGCAATGCTCGTCATTAAATACATCTGTCAGTGCACGTTATGGTTTTTAAGCAAGAAGGAAGAGATAAAGTAAAGTAAGCCAGGTGCAGTTTGTACAGGGTGCTTCAGTGTCGAAATAAAGCTGAGTTTACAGTAGCAATTACTTGATATCGGTTGCTCTGAAGTAAAAAAACGTGCCACATGGGGGTTACTTGGACACGTTATGAGGAACGACTTGTGCATAATCTCGGCGAGCATTTCAAAAGGCACCCGCTATTGCTACATATACAACTGTGCCGAGTGTGAATCCAGTAAAGACTAACCCGTCGGCAAAAACTTTTTTGCCCGTGTGTTAGGTGAACCATGTATATAGAATTGCCGAGTTGCTGTGCTTTGGACCAAGTAGGCAGCATCTGGGAGATAGTTGGCATGTTTTTTTTTTACCTCAGAGCACCCAATCTCAAGTCATTTCTGCAAACTCGGCTTTATTTCTGCTCTGCGGCACGCTGAGCAAACTTCACTTGGATTAGTTTACTTTATTTATTCACTCTAGTGTGCACTAGGAGATATATTTGATGACTAGCATTGCTCACGCCTCTTGCTGGTAACTCTGTGTCTAGCCAAATCACACTAAAGCCTCCATTCATGCACAAGTGTGGTGGGGTTATGATTATTTTTAGCCCCTCTTCCAGTTATTCCTATGGCATAGCAAGTCAGTTTATTTTATAGGATATGGTCCGCCATATATGAAGTGCGGCCACATCTAGGAAAACATGCCTTAATAAAGACAAGGCCTGCACTTCTATCCATCCAGGCACAGAATTACCCTCATAACACCATCATACATAATTTAAGCTGTGCTAGTTTCCTGTCACAAACCCTTTTTAGGTTTTGCTTGGCAATGCGTACGAAGTACGCAGGCGCTAGCAAAATCCTTATGTTTCTCTGTGGGGTCGGGTATCCGCCCCCTCCTCGCCCCCTCCTCCCATTGGCTAGCTCCATAAATGGAGGCTAGCCATTGGGAGCCGGATCTGTCCGTCAAAGGCCGGACCAGATTCGGGGGCGTTCCCGAGAATTTTTCCCTTTCTGCTCACGTCATGTAGACGTGTTCACTGTGGGCGTGTACTTTTTTTTTTCTATTCATGGCTGTTTTCCCTCATTTCTTCGATGGTCCTGGTCTTGCATGGTTGTATCCTGCTGTCCGTGTCTTTGTTCGGCCCCCCTCCCGTCCCCCCCTCCCCCCCTGACTCCCGCGTCGGGCCTCGCGCTTCCTTTTCCTGGCTGGCTGTGGACGAGGCATCGGGAACGTAAGGGCGCTTTTATTACTTTTACTCCGGTAGCACGTTTTTTTTTAGTTTGACCGAGCATCTCAGCCCCTTCCGGTACGGACGGCACACTTTATTTAGCACAGGAAGGGGCTCAATGCTTTCTTCCGTTGGTTCTAGGACGGGTGGGTATTATGTGAATAGTAGGTTTGAAAATGATTATGCTCGAGAAATTCGCGTTTTAATTGAGTTAGGGATGCCGCCATCATTGTGCGCGTCGCCCTCTCCAAGAATAGTTTATGGCCGGTGGAGCCTTTTAATCGTAGGCGCTGGAGACGGTAAATGCTGGCACGCATCTTGTGGTGAGTTAGACAGTAATTAAGTTCGCAGTTAGCTCCTGCGAGATGCCCTTAATAGTGGAGCACAGCTGCCCGCCCCGCGTGTGTGCGTGAGTGTGTGTTTGGGAGGTGCCGTTTCCCACAGCTCTGATCTAATTCAGACGAAACTGATTGCAATGTCCGTCTGTCTGTGTGCCTGCGGTGATCGGCTGTCTGCCTGCCTGCAGTGTCCGTGGTCCGTCTGTCTGTGTGTGTGCCTGCAGTGTCCGTCTGTCTGTGTGCGTGCAGTGTCAGCCTGTCTGTGTGTCTGCAGTGTCCGAGGTCCGTCTGTCTGTGTGCCTCCAGTGTCCGTCTATCTGTGTGCCTGCAGTCTCTGTCTGTCTGTGTGCCTGCAGTGTCTAACGTCCGTCTTTCTGTGTGCGTGCTGCAATGTCAGCCTGTCTGTTCGTTCCCCCAGCAAAAAAAAGTGAGCAACCACTGTCAAGGCAACCACAGTGTCATGGAGCAGCCCCTCTCCTATCTGTTCCTTCCTTCAACAAATCTCGCACCGGGTGAAAGCCGAAGATGCGCCACTCCGAGCCAGCAGGAATAAGAGGACTTTGCAAACAGCAAGAAAAACTGGAGCACATTAAAACTTGGCTGCGCAGATGTGGCAGACTGTGAAAAGTGACGGTGTGGAGATTTAAGTGCTAGTGCCGAGCACCGGAACCTCCAGCTCAAATTAAGCACTGGCTGCTGGGTGCCTGTCTGTCATGTGTGTATCCTGCGACAAACGTGTGTGTGTGTCCAAGATAAGAGTGAAAATAATTGCTTTCAGTTGTTGGATGCAGGACTTTGGTGCAGCAATGTGTTGCACAACTTGTGTTTCTCAGTGCCATGCTTCTGTTTGCAGAGGGTGGTCAACGGAAGTGGTCAGTTGTGGGGTGATGCAGAGTAGTTTATGATTACATTTCAGTTTCATGCAGTGGTAGCTTTTGCACCCAGCTTTCCATACACTTGCCCGTAAATTTCATTCGTATGCCTTGTTTGTGTCCGTATTTCTGGAATTCAGGTTTACAGGAGCCGTGTTTGCATGCTTGCTGACTGGCAGAATGAGCGTGCAGCTCAGGCGAAAATAACTGAGCCCAGACTGTGAGCTTTTACATAGCTGACCTGGCCCTGATTCAAAGATGGCTGCACCAAGCACCTGCCTTTCAAAGGGTCTCTGGCGGTGGATACTGAGAAGGCACTGTCGGATATCACCGCCTGCCTGTGCACAAGTTATTCCCTAAGTGGCCTCCAGATCGGTGCCACAAGAAGTCCAGCAAAACATCTACATGTGGCATAACTGCAAAGTCTGGAGCTGTCCATAAAGCTCTTAGGTGCCCCAGAGCTAGGAGTGAATACATCCACCCTGGATCATAGATGGCAGGAGTTATTACCAGGTTGATCTCTTCCTCCTCCTCCTGGTCTAGTAAGCAGCACCCTCGGCAGCGCAGCTGCCCTTTACGGTGCAGGCATCACTTTGCTTATGATATCGGATGAACGCATGATAGTGGTGGTGTATTTATTTTATTTTATTTATTTATGCATTTTTATATAGCGCGGACTTTACCCGAAGGCGTCAGAGCGCTTCACAATACGAACAGAAATAATACATGATGAGAACATTACATAAGAACAGATTACAAAATCAGCCGTTAAGTTACAAAAGGTAAAAGTGACAATTGTGAGCAAACAAAATACATGAGGTAGTAAAAAGTGTACAGGAGGACAAAGTGACAAGTGTGCAGTTACAAGAGAAAACAAGGTATAATTGGAGGTATAATACTGCAATATGTGCTAGACACTCAGGCAGAAGAACAAACGTTACTTAGGCAAAGGTGGCACTTGTGCAAGTATCAAAGGTAAAAACATGTGAGAGGTAGCAAACCGTGTGTTACAAGGGCAAAGTGGTGTGTGCATGTTACAAAAGGGCACCGAACACACGTACAAGGAAAATACTGCAAAAAAAAAAATCAAACACTGATTTGTTATACTGATTTGAGCTTGGCGCCTGCAGGAAGGAAGGCACGTTGTGGTGTGTATGTAGTTTGGTGGCAGGGAGTTGTACTATACTTCGCGTGCAACATCTAACTAGCTCCGGAATGCGCTATTCCCTGACCTTCGGTGTACCATGAAGGGCCGGATCGAACTGGCCATTAAGTTCCACTTCTAGCCACGCTCCCGCCATTGCTTGTCTCGACCTTTTAAAGTGTGCATAGCACGATCGTTGTGAGCGGCAGCGCCAGGCACTTAGTTCTTACAACGTTTTTTTGGGAGGTGAATATAAAAATATTGTATTTGATGTTTTTTTCTTTCAGCGCGAGTTACCTCCATGAAAAGACCGAGGCATATGTGCCATAGTGTGGACAGGGTTGCCCAAAAGCTTAGCTAAATTGGACGCCCCTCCCCTTTCGGATTTTCCCGGCTTGAAGTTAAGACATTGTTGGCAGCTGACCCTCCCCCACGTAATGCTGGACATGCCATGCGTTCTGGCCAGATCCCTTCACTGTTGCGCCTTTTCACGTTAAAAGCAGACCTTTACTTAGATTTTTGCCGACTGTTGTTGTTCGTGCAATAACACACTGTCCATCCTCTCTACACGCTAGTCCCAAACCCTGCACCCGGGACCAGTGTCACATGCTCCTGTCTCCCACCTCTGCCCCCTAGTACCTGTGTCTCCATGCGTCTGTCCGCCCTGTGCCAGCCTTTCCTGTCCAGACAACCCCGTCACTTGCTCAGTCCTCACCTTCATGAACAACTTCCTCTTCGCTCCTCCCACTCCCTGTGGCTCCATCACTCGCTCTTCCCTTTCACCGCACTCTCCTTCTCTCACTGCCTCTCTCTCATCTGCTCATACTCTCATCCCGTCACTCACTCTTCCCTTTCACCACACACTCCTTCTCTCACTGCCTCTCTTTCTTCTGCTCATTCTCTCATCCCGTCACTCACTCTTCCCTTTCACCACACTCTCCTTCTCTCACTGCTTCTCTCTCTTCTGCTCATACTCTCATCCCGTCACTCACTCTTCCCTTTCACCACACTCTCCTTCTCTCACTGCCTCTCTCTCTTCTGCTCATACTCTCATCCCGTCACTCACTCTTCCCTTTCGCCACACTCTCCTTCTCTCACTGCCTCTCTCTCTTCTGCTCATACTCTCATCCCGTCACTCACTCTTCCCTTTCACCACACTCTCCTTCTCTCACTGCCTCTCTCTCTTCTGCTCATACTCTCATCCCGTCACTCACTCTTCCCTTTCACCATACTCTCCTTCTCTCACTGCCTCTTTCTTCTGCTGATTCTCTCATCCCGTCACTCACTCTTCCCTTTCACCACACTCTCCTTCTCTCACTGCCTCTTTCTTCTGCTCATTCTCTCATCCCGTCACTCACTCTCCCTTCAACACACTGTTAACTCTCTCCAATGCACCACTCTCTCACCCTAATTTGTTTTTCCTTCTTGGCTCTATCTCTATTCATTATCCCTCCCAGACTCCTCCTGATTCTATAGAGCACTTTTCAATAAATGTTGTAACCATCGTCCATTTGCGTGAGATTACGCTATTGGCATTGTAAATGACAATGCCATTAATTTATCTGTTTTCAAAACCAACACATAAATACAAAATTTGTCATTGACAATGCCAATAGCTCTAACTTTGTCAAAGGCAAAACCATTGCATTGTAAATGCTTGTTTGTTATTCCAGTCAATGAACTTTCGAAGCCTGTTTGCGGAAAAGGAAAAGCGCCCAGCTCAGTTGACCCTGCCAATACTCCTCGAAGGTGGAGCCCCCTAATGTAGCACTGTCTGAATGGTATGTCCACCCTGAAACTCCCAGTAATCCATGTTATGGGGTCTTTTTCATAATAATAAGTTTTTCAGATAGATTTAGGCCATCAGCAACTAGGTTTGCTGTTAAAAATTGATTTAATATATAGAACAGTCTATATAGAAAAGTCTGGGAAGACTGGCATGAGTACCTACCCGTTTCTCTTTATTTCACGCAGTGTCCCTCACATGCACAATATCTAGGCCCCACAAGAAGGTCGAAATGCATCAGCGTATATATTAAAGCGCCAAGGAGACAGTCATTCCCTAGCAAAAGGAGACAAGTAACACACATGAGAAGGCAAAGAGAGTATTGATAAACATTAGAATTAACTTCAACCTCTAAGGGGGTATCTGGTACCTTTCGGACCTTAATTCTGAGGACCATATCTCCCAAGGTGATAGAAATATGTAACTTCGTTGGTTAACAATTCAGGACACTTTTTCAAAATGAATACTACATATTGATATTCATGTTGGACACTTCTAAATGTAAAGTTATTACGTTTTATCATGTAGTAATCATGTACGTTGTGTACATATTTTTCCAATGTGATGTCTATGTGAAGTTGTTATAATTGTGTATTATTTGCTTGTTGCACAACATTTAATGTATTACAGTAGACCCCACAACTTCTTCAGGGGTAAAAAGTAATATGACAAGGTGTATAGCAAAATCTGTTCACATGAGAACATATGTAATATGTTGAACAAACATTTCACCATATAGTGGAAACCCAAAAAACAGAAAGCATTTGTGAAAACACAGTCGTAAAATCCATGATATCCTAGTGAGAACAATTTTATTCATGCACATTTGTGTTTTGTTATTAATTAATTTACAATGTATCATCGGGTGACAACAACTCATGCGGAATCCACTGAGATTATCTATCAATTGTGGTAATCTCAGAGAATACTCTGAGAAAGCCAGTACACCCAGTTCTTGGTGCAAACTGTGCAATCTTGTAGTGGGATATTTGACTATAGTGGAAGCAGTACCAGGTCAGTGAACACCAACATGATCCGAACTCTGAGGAATCCTTATATCTCTTCTGATTCAAAAGTCTGTGGTGAGATAAACCATGTCATATTATACCACGCAGATGTGTGGACAGATATGTAGTCAGGAAGGTGCTCTACCTGTCAGGCTCTTTATCTCCTAATATACAAATCCTACGTATTGGAATAAAAGCTATACCATTTTGAAGAAGGTCTTACAGAGACACCAAGATGGCATAAAACAGAGGAAGGCCAGGAAACTTAGGAGGGACGAGATAGACAGGGAGGGCAGAATTTTCACATTTGCCAGGAAACATAATCAGATTCTACAAAATGATTAGGAGAGAAGCATGCTCAACAGAACCGAAACTATCTCTATCTCTTCCAGTTAAAAGTCTTTGAGTGCTCCTCTCACCAGCGATAGTGAAGTAGACAATATCGCAAGTACATCGGGGGACACAAGACTACGGAACTCTTTTTTAAGGGAGGTTTGAAGGATAAAGAGAGGCAACAAAACTCACCCCAGACCTGAGGATCCAGCAAAAAAAAAACAGAGGAGGCTAAAGAGCAGGGACAAGAGGAAGACAGAATGAAGCGGAGATCAGAAGACAAAAGGAATTAATGTAGATCAAAGATAGGGGGGTGGAGGTAATCAATCGGTCATCTAAAATGATTGCTGATCAAATTATTTCTTCGTTGGGAAAAGGTTTGAGTTTCAGCCCATCTGAGGAGGGCGGCTTGTGCCAATTGAAAGTTGATTTGTTCAAATATGTGAGAGGTCTGAAACTGAAAAAGTTTTTAAGAACAATCCTATGATTAATAAAAGCAGTAGGAGCATTCCAACGTGTATGATATCAGATGTTCTTAGCATGCAAGATATTTAGGACACACAGCTTTTATTATCGATCACAGATTTGGAACAATGACCTAGTAACATGAACAAACTCTTAGAGGAGTTAAATGTAGATATAGACTGCACCAGAGCAAGCGGACTGAAAACCAAGTCCATATGGACTCGGGTCCTACCTGGTGGTATCACTATGGACACTTTTTATAAACTTGTGTTGGATGACTTAGACAAGCATAGTCACAGGATGACTATTAACAAGCAGAGATCTCAAGACAATCTGAATAGAGGGGATTGACTAGCACTGGAAGAATTAACTACAGACAACCAGATCATGATCAGAAAGGCAAACAAATGAGGAAATGTTGTGATCATGAATAAGGTAGACGAGAACCTTGAGATAATGACACAATTGGGAGACACTGCTTGTTATGTAAAGTTGGACTCTAATCCTATAGGTACGCTGACCATCAAAATCAATGACAATCTGAAAGAATGGTATTCAGAGGGTCTCTTAGATTAGGATGAACATCTGTACCTTAACGTTTTTAGACCACTGTTCCAGTGTCTCTACACTTTACCTAAGGTCCACAAACATTTACCATTCCCACCAGGGAGACCAATATTGTCCAGCATTGGGGGTCCTACTGAAAGGTTAGCTGAATACGTGGACCCTTTTCTTCAAACCGATAGTTCAAAACCTCCGCTCGTATATCAGGGATACTAAACATATCCTGAGCATCCTGACACATTTGACTTTGGAAGAAGGAAGGATTCTTGCTACAGTATATGTGGTGGCATTGTATACCAGCATCAAATCTAACCTAGGTGTAAAGGCTATTGAACACCATCTCCACAAAAGGCCAGCCGCTCAGTGGCAGGACATTAGCATGCTAGTGACTATGATGGATCTGACCCTTAAGAATATTGTCTTCCTCTTTGAAGGACGATGGTATACACAGAAGCAAGTAGTGCCATGGGTTCTAAGTTCTTCCCATTTCTTTGCAAACCTGTTCATGGGTAGCTTAGAGGATGAATGGATATGTCATATCAATGATTGTCTACTATTGTGGTCAGGAACTCAAGAGCAACCGATGCAATTTTGTGACTTCATGAACACCAACACCTTGAATATCAAGTTCACCTATCAATACAGCAGGACGCACATCACTTTTCTTGACATTGAGCTTTATGTTAAGGATAATAAACTTCACAGTAAATTACATTGTAAACCTACACCATGAAACTCTATTCTACATGCAAACAGCGCACATCCACCTCACCAGATACAGGCAATTCCTTACGGTGAATTCACAAGGGCAGAAGGAATTGTAGGGAAGACAGAGAATTTCAATCATGCCTGGAGAACATGACAACTAGATTCAGGGTAAGAGGATATGAGCCATGGAACATTGAGAAGGCAGAGCGTAGGATCAGGAAGGTACCTAAATGAGATACACTGATAGACAAGAAGAAGGACAAGAACATGCCACAACCTGTCAGATTAGTCAAAAACTATAATGGTCTGACAAAAGTTCTAGTAAAAAGCCTGAACAAACGTTGGGATATACATAAAGTGGACAAAACTGTAGATGACTGTACCACTACACGACCACAGATAACTTATAGAAAAGTCAGGACTCTAAGGTCCATCCTGAGTCCGAGCTTTCCACAGAATAAGAGAGATCTAAACTGGCTAACTCAACATTCCCTAAGATTTCACAAATGTGGTTCCTGTGGGGTGTGTAGATGGGCCTCAGACAAAAAGAAGAGTTTTGTAGGACAGGACAAGAGAAATTACACAATTAGACACAACATAAACTGCAACTCCAGGTATGTAGTTCATATAATTGAATGTAAATGCAAAAGATTATATGTGGGTAGTACCATTAGAACCTTAAAGGAGAGGATTGGAGAACATGCAAGGGCATTAAAACAACAGGACAAGAGATACCCTATGGTCATACGTGCCATAGAATGTGCATCACACGGGCCACACAAACAATGTACCTTCTATGGGATTGATATAGTAGCCCAGAAACCTAGAGGTGGCAATAGGAGTTGAGACTAAGATGTGCGGAACCCACATGGATCATGTGTCTCGAAACTGTGGAGTTGGGTCTTAACACTGACCATGAGATGCAGTACTTTCTTGGTGACTGATATTTCTAACTTGGGTAAGGGATCAGATCTTGACACGTATAGAAGGTACGGATGGTAATGTGGTTTACATTCTCTGTCATCCAATAGACTTAGTTGGCAAACGGCCTTGTACTTTACAATAAAATGTTACTAATTACACAAGGGGACAATTATGCCTGTATCAGGAACACAGTCCAAAGTATAGAGTGTATGTATCGATATTACTCATGTTTGCTCCAAAATTATTTCTACCTATGTAGTGCCACAGGGTGGAATATAAAGGGGTGGAAATTCCAATCTGCATCAATTCATGTGTTACTTACAAAATGTCAGAATGGATGATCTTGAGTTAAGAGTAATATAAACAGTACCTTTAACACTAGAGCTGTCTAATGATAAGATATTCTCGTTTTACTTAAGTTGCTTAAAAAAATATGATAAAATTCATCTTATGCATAGGAAATTGTCAGCGACAATGTTGTAACCAGCATGAATATGATACTTTACTGTACTGACATTTTAGGAAGCTGTCCGCTACATTGGTTTAATCAGCATTAACATGACTAGCGGGTAAAACTGATTCGAAGTGCAATACATTATGACATCTAGACACCATTTCCTTCCCTGTGATATCCCAAATTGGAGGGGAATACCTTTATCCACACTCTGATGTACCCTGTGACCCCACCGATCTTGTGGGATCTTCATATATTTTATTTATACATACTGTTTTCATTGGGTATGTTTTTTATCTGGTTCAGACTAAAGGGGCCCGAACTTGGAGACAAAGATATAGTTACATGAGACAGCCGTACACATTTCGGCATTGTTTTTAATGTAGGAAGGTAAAAATCGCGGCTACGGATATCAGAAATGGAGTGCATTCGCTTCCAGTCTGTGATCAAGACCACGGGGCGGCAGTGCTCTAGATGTTGAAATCAGTCTTATTACTCAAATAGAGCCGGAACAAGTTGGACAGCTTCCACTTCAAGATGCAAACTCGGGACACAGGACACTTCTCAACAGCGTACTCGCTGGAGGTAAATTGGGATAATGGGAAGGCACTGGGAACATAATATATACAGTACTCGTGGGAAAGATTTATCTAACACTAGCCCACTCCATCTGTACTGGCTAGCCTTCCCACCCCAGCGCCAAGAAACCGTAGGTGTACGTGCGCTTTATAAATCCCATTTTTCATTTCATTTCAACACTGCGCTCTTTTGGCCCCGACAGGCAATCATGGAATGGGGTCTCAATAATGGCTACTTGTGAACTGGAAATCGACCCATCACTGGGTTAACTGTTGATTTTTAAAATAATGTGAGATTAAGGGGCTAAAAGATGATCTTGTCTGAGAATCGGATTTGTGTACCTTAGCATGTTAATTGATATCAGCGATTTGTTCTACAGGGTTCACCTTAAACAATATTGCAGTGAATCCCTGGACAAGGTAGAAATCTTTCACTTTATAATCAGCCGGGTTGGAAGTAGAACCGGCGGAGAGGTGAGACTTACCAATTTGCGTATAGTACTTAACTTTGATGTACAGAAATTATGTTCTCATGCAGAGTCTACCGGTAACTCAGGGCAAGACAGGAGTTGTACATTAGGAGATAAAGAGCCTGACAGGTAGGGCACCTTCCTGACTATGTATCTGTCTGCATATCTGTGTGGAATAATATGACATGGTTTATCTCACCACAGACTTTTGAATTAGAGGGGATATAAGGATTGCTCAGAGGTTGGATCATGTTGGTGTTCATGGACCTGGTACTTCTTCTACTATAGTCACATATCCTATCACAAGATCGCACAGTTTGCACTAAGGACTGGGTGCACTGGTTTTCTCTGAGATTACCACAAATGATAGATAATCTCAGTGTATTCCGCACAAGTTGTTGTCACCCGATGATACATTAGTAAATAAATTAATAACAAAATACAATTGTGCATGAATAAAATTGTTCTCACTAGGATAACATGGATTTCAGGACTATGTGTTTTCACAAACACTTTCTGTTTGTTTGGTCTCCAATATATGGTGAAATGTTTGTTCACCATATTACACATGGTCTCATGTGAACAGATTTTGTTATACACGTTGTCATATTACTTTTCAGCCCTGAAGAAGTCGTGGAGTCTACCCCTATTGACGAAACACGTGTTGGCTGGGCGTAGTGGATTAAAAATAGAAAAAAAGAAAAAGAATATGGATCACTCCTTTCCTTGTCTCTATGCACTGATTTGTTAAGAAATGTTCATATGTGAGTGGAGCGTGTGCAGAGGATAGAAATTGTTTTGTCTGACCTTAGGGTCAAATGTTTTGAGGGCTTAGGGTATTTTCCCTCACCTCTGACACCACTAGATTATTTCACTACTGTAGACTGACACAAACTCTATAGGCACCAGATCTCCTAGCCAAGAGCACCCCAATAGTGTATTACTGTATTACAGTTGGAGCCTGAAATAAAGACACTCAGCCAAGTGCAAAGCATATGAGGGGTGGCCGAGTGGCTAAAGGCTCTAGAAAGGATACAAAGCTGTCATTGACTAATATAGATACTGACTAATTGACGTAATCTGTGACAAGCTAAATAGGCATTTATGGTGTAGGGGTTTATACATTTTCAGTACATCAGTTTGATTGTCGCCCCCCATCACCTCAACTGGATCACTCCCCGTTGTGATAAACCTATTAGTAGCATTTCATGTATAGATCCTGGGTACAGGTAGCACCACTTTACTGGGGACTTATAAGTAAATTAAATGTACTAGTTGGATGTAATCCAATTTCACCATGTTTAAAGGAGTGAGCACAGGCACGTTAGCACTAGTAAAGTGAGCAGTGACCTAAAGCTAACAAAAAGGAATTCAGCAAAAACAGGAGAAGTAAGCAAAAAGTTTGGGGAAAGACCACCCTAAGGCTGACAGGCCTAACAGCTACATAAAGACAGTTGGATGGTTACCAGTAACTCATGAATTACTTGTTAGAGAAGTGTGGTTTAAAATATGATTAAAAATATGATTCTCTTAAATTTCTTTATTTTCCATAAAATCCTATTTCTCTTAGCTCCACATATATTTAGCAATATTGTATATGTGCCTCACATTTGTAAACGTAGGTAGTGTCTAAATATGCATAATGTAAAATCTGACTGTACTCTCTCGATCTATACTGATTACACATTCTTAATCCCCCAGTGCCAGACCATGGGGCCGATTATGATAGCGGATAATCCACATCCTCCGGGCCGGCGGAAGTCACCGCCAGCCCGGAGGATGCGGATTATCCGCTGCGGACTGGATATTTTTTCCGGCCGCAGCTTTTCCGCCGCGGTTGCCTTCCGACCGCGGCGGAAAAGCTCTAACATGGCTGGCGGTGTCTATCAGACACCGCCAGGCATATTAGGATGTCGGTGGTCCTATGCCTTTCCACGGTGGCATTTCCGCCGTGGAAAGGCATACGGTCTTTTCTTTGGGGGCCCGTTGCGGGCTCCCTGGGGTGAAGGGAGGGTTGGGGGTTCACATGGGGGGTACCTATGGTACCCCCCATGCACTGCTTTCATTTTTAACATTGCGGCGGGTGCTGCTTCAAGCAGCACCCGCGGCAATGTTAAACATACAGGATGTGACCGCCAGGGTGGCGGTCACATCCTAATTTGCACGGAGAGACTGCCGCTGCCCCTGCGGACGGTCCCTCCACCTCTGGGGTGGCGACGGACGCAGGTCCATCCGTCATCCTAATAGGGCCCCATGTGTGTATGAATGTATGTGATATTACTATTACGCAACCCCAGACAAAAGCAGCAGAGTGCTGTACAGGGTCAAAGGAAAGCATTAAGCCACTGAGTGACAGGAGAGGTAGCTGGGTTGTGCACAGTTGATGCATTGTGACGTTGTGTTTTTAAAGAGGCGAATCTTCACCTCTTACCTAAATTGAAGCAGCATAGGGACAGTCGTGATGAGTACAAGGATGTTGTTCCAGGTCCTGGGTGCACAGATGAAAAAGGCCTGCTGCCTTTTTTTCTGTTTTATATTTCTTAGTCTTAGTATCTTTGCTGTGGATGGACAGAGATGGTGAGCTTGACTGCAAGATAAGTGGGTGTCATGTTAGCTTTCTAAAGGATGCAGCTGGTTTTGAAAGTGGTGTGGGCTGGAGAGAAGAGCCAATGGGGGTCTTTCAGGAAGGAGGCGAGCCAATGGGGTTCTATCAGGAAGGAAGAAAGCACATCTTCAAAACAGCTGCGTCATCTACAATGCCATCACATCTAGCACTGCTACATATCTGGCTGGCAAGCTCAAATTGTTCTGTGGCTCATGGCACAAAACACCCGAGCAACCAGGACACTCATAGACAGGATATGCAAAAAAGAAGTGCAAAAAAGACTAAAAAACATTTCAAGAGGTGTTCTCCAGCTATGAACCCATGACCTAGAACAATATTTCCATATCTATCAGGACTAACACAATTTTAGCCATGAGCTGAAAACACACCGCTTTAAAGAACACTACGTGATTCAGTGACATGCCCCTTTTGCTTTGAAAAAAACCTGCTAACCCTCCTATCAGTTACTAGCAGCATCTCTGCCTTTGGCCATGTACAGCACTCCTCTGCCATTGGGCTAGGTGTGCGTCATATATAGACCTCAAACATACGTACGTGCCTCTTGCTCTATGCATAGCACATTATGTTTGAGATGTTATACTGCTGCAAAAACATCGGAACGTGCAAAGCAAAAAAACTTTTTTTGATGTGCCCCATTTACCGTTTTATAGAAGTATTAAGCAGTTTTCTACCTACGTTCATGAATTTTACTTAAAATGGAGACGCCCCCCCCCTCAATAATCAGCATGAATAGTTTGCGAGGGTACTTTTCTCTTCTAAAATCTAATTAGACGGAAATACATTCGGTGGAAACGCTGGCACATGCCAATGTGTAACTGGCAGGCTGGAGACCAAGGGCTACATTGCAGTAACTGCCTCTCAAAGGTGGCATTCAGTGCCCGACCTTGGCACTGTAACGGCTACTCAGCAGCTACAACCAATTGTATGTTCTGGGTCCTGAGGGCAGGGCCTGGCCTTCGCCCTTCTCAGCCTCACTGTATCACTCTCTTCCCGCTTTAAGCTTTACTTTTTGTAACAGTTTTGTGTAGCAAACCCTTGTCCCGTTACCAATACGTTTCAATGTGAGTTCCGCGCACAATACTCAAGAAGACATTTATTTTTTATTGTGCGAAACAAGTCACCCTAACCTTCACAGTGAGTTTGGAGCGAAATGAGCCCAAATATAGCGCTCTTGATCCGGGGCTTGATTTAGAGCTGGGCCGGGAACGTGTCAAGGCGCTATACTGAGTTGTGACGCTATATCACTTCCAAGTATTAAGAACGCAGGTCTGGTTGGCAAGGGAATCTGTGAGAGTGAGGGCCCCTCTCTAGTCACGCCTTACAGCGTCATCAGTGTAGTGCCCCTGTATAGTACACTGAGTACAGTAACTCAAGGTTTCGAGGTGCTGCAAGCTGTAGGTATGTTTTCCATGGTTTCTGAACTGAGGCAAATGGATGCATATCCCTGCTGGGGCACAGTCCTACTAAGTAAGGACTGGGGCAAGGGTGTGCATTGGAGAAAATAATCGGTAATCCATGCATTACTCATCTCATGCAGATGGAAGAATCCGGAATAGTGTTCTATACGAATATAGAAAAAGATTATACATCACTCTCATCCTAGTCCCTTCATGTAGGGCTGTCAGTCTACGTTTAAGGATCATACTTCTGGCCAATCTTTTCAAATTCATATATATTCACAATTCTTTAATCATCTCACGGAAGCTGCCTTGTAGCAAACTGTAGATGCTGAACCCTCCAACCAAACATGAACCACCAAACACAAAACAAAAAAACTGAACAGAGTACCAGGGGGCAACGGAGGAGTAAGGAGGAGCAACTCATGCGAGGGAATGGGTAGGGCTGCGTACGGGAGCACCAGAGGAGCTGGGCAGGGGTAGAAAATACAAAAAAACAAGGCTGTATGGGAGGGGGGGCAATAAACGAGCTCATGGAAGCAATGCAGAGCACAGAGACGTGAAGGTCAAGCAACACACGAGAAAGAGAGCAGGAAAACACATGCATTCCCATAGAGTTCTAGATGAAAATTAAAAAAGAGAGTTTCTTGAATGTAAGCAGTGGAGGTATTCAACTCCTCCAATCAGAAGGATGTTGAAGAAGAAATACTCTAGGGTAGGGACCAACACAAAAAAGAGGGAGAAAAACAAGCCAATATCTGCAAGCAAATGAGATTGACGAGAAATTCAACTTACAATAATAGGCTGGCCAAAGCATACGGTATGTTTTGGTGGAGTAAACAAAAAGTATTCAAATAACAGACAAATAGACCTAAAAACCTTTGACTATGATACATTTAGGAAATGGAGGTACACAAAGAGTCTCCCGTGTATAATGCACTCCATTGTGAATGTAAAATTAATCAAACACCTAAAATCTTCATATATATTTAACGTGCTAATATAGTTAAGCATGGTTATAAGATCTTAGCCTATGTTAAAAAAACAAAAACAAACAGAAATTACCTGAAAAAAAATAATGATTAAAACCCCCAAAAACACTGAAATTCGCCAGTTATAGCTTAGTGAACTAACTACAACTTTATTCACTGATTATGACCTCACATACTATTTCATTCATAACATCATTGATTCCCAAACTTGTCGAGCAACCTATGCTCAAAACCCCACTGTACACAGCTTTGGCTATGAGCTATATAGTGGGATTGTTTGTGGTGCTGGGCATCTGGCAAGGCCCTGTGCTCAACCCCCACTGGTACCCAACACCCCCTCCCACCCCAACTGCACACAAACCTTTGCTGTGGGCATTGGGGGTTTGGCGCATGGTCTGGCCTCTAGCCAGTCTCTACACACCAACCCCATGGGGGTGCACAGATTTCAGCAGTGCACAATGGTGTTTAATCGAATTCGCTTTTCCGAGCAGGATTCGCTTACGATTTACATATTCCACGCCCTGAGGAAGCCCCTAGGACTGACATCCTCATGAGGGGGCGAAACACGTGTTGGGTGTTCTATTAAAACCTCACTTGTCCTATGGTTCTATGATCTATGCTTGCTGTACATTACTCTGCATGCATACAAGAGTCAAGTACCAAATAGATCTTCTAATGAAGCAATAAATTGGAATTGTTCCAGATAAAAGAGTGCCAACTTCTACTTGTTCTGGGATTTCATCAAGCTAATTACTCGGGATGGGGTCTCCCATTGCCAAGAACAAGTGAATCCTAAAATTATAAGCTCTATTACTACAGGTCTGCTGAGGCCTGGGACCCATTACCCCTCATCCATTGGCCACAGTGGTGGTTTGTCCCTGCGCTCAACCCACTGCAGTCAGCCAGCTCCCAAGGACCACAGCCTAAATTTTGGTTCGATACTGCAGTACCAGAAGGGTACATCTTCATGGGTACTGTAGTACCGGGCACTGGTACTGTTGTATCCATGGTCTGAATTTATTTATTACATTTTGACTTAAGGGGTTAGGCATTTCGGGACCTAGTCCACACTGCCCTGCTGGTCAGGGTGCCCTCACCCTATTCCCATTACGTGGCCTTTCATTCCTTTTTCGGGACTTGGGGGCCGAGTCTTGTAATGGCTGTCACAACATATTCTGCAGGATCAGCCATTTTAGTTTGAATAGGCAATCAGAGCCAGTGGACCGCCTAAGGGCCTGTTTGCTGCTGTGCCTGCATCCATAATACATTGCTGGTGCAGAGGCAAAGTGATTCCCTCATTAGCATGAGGCTACGTACCCATGTGAATAAGAAAATGCCCTCTGAATATAGTGCTATCAGCATTACAGAAGGGGATGCACAAGTGTCTGCCGGCCCATCTATAATACCATGATGCCCCAGGAGCACAAACATTGGGTGCACATGCCCATTGCGTCCCCAGGGCAGTATGTGTAATACGTTTGAAGAGTCCCTCAGAATTAGGGGTTCACAAAAATGAAAAATCCAGGGTTGCAACTAGGGACCAAGGAAAAAGGCCAGGCATGCCCGACCACTGTTCTGATACTGGAGTTCTGTCCCTACATAAAGCCATGATTCATTATCGCTACTCCTCTTCTGCACGGCATCACTCACATTTAAATCTAATGTGTCTCACAGTCATGCTCTCATCTACAGGGCTTTGGGGGTGAGTGTGCAATGCATTTCAAATGCGGGTCGACACTGTTAAATCGACTCACCCTTTACAATATATAAGGAGCAAATAAAGGCACCTAATCACAGCAAATGTACCCCTTACTGCAAAAAAGTTAATTGTAAGATAAGCAAGCCGTGTTTGCTACAACCACACATCGTGTTATTTGTGCCATGAAGTGAAACAACTGTATACTGTGACCTTAAAGAGCTGCAGCACCCCGTTATTCCCCATTTTACTAGGTCCTGCCCCAAGTGCCTTCTTCCTTTACGGTTTACCTAAAATGGGCCATTAGGAAGGAATGGGGTGCACATGCAGCAAACTTGGGCCTTTTGAGTCTAGAGACGTTGCAGGGCACGTGCAAAGTGGCCAATTGTCCAGGGCCCTCACCTTCTAAGGGTCCCTGGGGAAGTGAACAGTTTCTCTACCTCAGTCCTATTTCTACATCTCAACCTTTACTGTAGAATTTTATATTGTTTGGCATCACAGGCTTGAATCAGCAGAAAATAGGGGGAAAAAGTAAAAGTTGTTCAGAACTGGCAGCCAGATTCATCATCGGCATGTTTTGCGAGTCTGTAATAGCGAATAATAAGGAATCGCTATTACAGACTCGCAAAACGGGATTCATGTAGGAATCGCAATATTTATTGCGATTCCTACAGCTTCCTTATTTGCGATTAGCTAATTGCTAATCGCAAATAAGGAATAACTCCCCATTCATTCCTATGGGCCTAAAGGCCCATAGGAATGAATGGGAAGACATATCAATGTGCGAATCGCTATTAGCGATTCGCATTTTGATTTTGCGATTTCAAGGGTGCAGGGGTGTCCAATGGACACCCTGTTTCACCCCTGAAATGACATTGGATGCTGGTGTTACGCACACACGTCCTTGGGACATGTGTGTGTGTAACATACAAGTTAGAAAAATGCACTTAAGTGCATTTTTCTAAGTTTCCGCTATTTACCACGAGGTTTGACTTCGCGATAAATAGCGGCCCAAATTTGCAAATTCGCAATTTTTAAATGTTTCATGAATTGCATTTAAGGAATCTCAAATAGAGATTCCTTAAATGCAATTCCTCGCAAATTTGCGAATTCTAGAATTGCGATTTTTGCATTTGGGATGATGAATCCCAAATGCAAAAATTGCGCTCGCAAAGGGCCAGATTCTCAGAATCTGGCCCTTTGCGAGCGGATTTCACTTTGATGAATCTAGCTGTGGGTCCCTTAAAGTATTTCTTGCCTTGGGCCCCAAAAATTCTTAAAACGGCACTGTTTGAACCATGCACTGCATAACTGACTGACCTGGAAATAAAGCCAATGTCTATTCATAGTTCAAGAGCTACAATCAATTAATCATTCAGGGTTGGTAAAGCGCACCTACTCGCCAGCGAGGGTCTCAAGGCGCTGGGGGGGGGAGGGGGCGTAGCTCCCTTGATTACTGGGGTCATCTGAAGAGCCAGACCTTGAGGTCCTTCCTAAACTGGAGCAGTGTACAAGCATTTTCCTGGTTCACAATTGGTGCATCTAATATCCTGAAAACCCAACACAGAGACAAACTTGTGGTGCTGAAGGGATCACACACACACCATTATTTAACCGAGCATATATCATGGCCTTTACACAGCGCAGAAATTATAATTTTTTTCTCCTCCTGTAATGTACCGTTTGCTACCTCTTGTATTTTGTTCGCTCACAATTGTCACTTTTAATTCATGTAACTTAACGTTTGCTTTTGTAATTTGTTCACTTGTAATTTTCTCCTCATGTATCCTTAACGTTCCTATTGTGAAGTGCTCTGACACCTTCGGGTAAAGTCTGCGCTATATAAAAACGCAAAAATAAATACATTTAATATAGCCAGATAGCTGTGTTCAGGGCAGCGTCATCTCTCTTTAAACTATGACTCAGCAGGCCTCAGTGCTTCGGAACCCAGGTGGCAGGTGGGGCTGTAAGATGTGATTAGTCACGCTGAGTGACGCCATGTCAGTTTCTCCTCTACATGGCCTCATGATGTGACGCCCCCAGCGTGACACGCTCCCTGGAAGGGGCTTTGCCTTCTGATTATCTGATTACTCCACCTAGGCTGATAATTACTGGCAGAGAAATGTTCAGCCATGTTGATTACAAAAAGTCAGAGCCCTCATTTCTGATCAGCACAGGGAGTAAATTCAGTGTTTATTTGGTCACCACAAGCTGTCAAAAATTAATTGCCTAGATCTTTTTAATGATGACTCAAAGGCAAGCTACCAGTGAAATAATTTGCAAACTGATAGTAAAACTATGCGAAGCTTCTAATTGATGGTAAGCAAGAGATCAATTAAGCAGTTAACATGCATTCTCCTTCTGAGACTTTGTGTCACCATGAACATAACATGAGCTTCTTGTGTATACTTCAAACCTGCGTCAATGTTTTCCATTGTATCATATTATTGCAATACGTGTTTCATTTTTTTCGTGTTAGGGGTCTGGTACATAAGTGGTGCACTTGTCAGGTGACTAACAAGTACATTCACATTAGATCCCCCGACCAACAATTGAATACATTTTATCCAATGACCGATGACCACATGAACTAAGCCAGAGTCGCAAATTGCACAAAACGCAGAGTGCAGGCAGATTAATATAGCGAACCGCACCAGAGCCGAGCCATTGGTTTGACTTGGTTCTAAGAGTCCGTGCACAAACCGAGCCATGATAATATTTGACATCTATATCGTGCAAAATACCTAATGTAAAAATATGATACAATATTTTCCTTTTTTTTTTTTTTATTGTTCTCAGCACAGCAAGCTAACAAACACATCTCGAGTTGGCTGTCAGCCAAAGATAAAAAGTAAAGTCCAAAATAAGGTCCAAGTTATTCATATGTTAACTTTCCATGGAGACAAATTCATGACTCATAATAGTCTCTGAAAGAACCCCAAATTTTAATGCCCAGTCTTTTTTTCCTTGATCCTTTAATTGAGAATAAGCTCCACTCCAAATTGTATAAGCTCAGCATTTTAGCACGCCATTGCAAAAAGTCCGGTGGTTTTTCCTGTAGCCATTCCCTGGCGATACAAAGGCGTGCCACTGTCATTGCAAAAAAAATAAAATGCCGGTGTGGAAAAAGTATATCCAAGTTGTTGTCTTTCTGTATTTTTCCTAACAGCATCATTGCTGGAGAAATAACTATCGTTGTTTTAATCACAGAAGAAATAAACTTTTCCAGATGCTCAATAAATCCCTTTAACTTAAGGCAGTCATAAAAAACATGTCTCGCTCCAGCATCCTCCTCATCACAACGGAAGCATTTACCCTGGCTTCCCAGAATCCAATTCGCCATTCTCTTGGGCGTATAATATAAATCATATTGTGACTTAAAAAACGGAGCTTTCAAATTTGCCGACATGAGCCCTTCCTTAGATAAAATTAACAGATCCTCTATATTAATCTCGGAATCACCTAACAACTCTCTCCATTTCAACTGCACTCTATCTATATCATCTTTTTTAGCAGAGATCAAGGATTGATAAATTACTCCAATTTTAGCTGATCTACGTATTTCTTCAATAACTTGATGTTGATTTAAGCTTCCACCCCTTCGAATTAAATAATCCCGTATTTGGAGGTATTTAAAAAAATACCATCTAGGCAGTAGATATTCATCCTTGATCTCTTCAAAGGATTTACATTTCCCATTTATATTAACCATACGTCCTAGCGTCTTAATACCTTTTTGCTGCCACTTATTGGCCATAACATCAGAAAAAATCCCTGGTAAAATCCTATGTGCATTAAACGGAGTGTAATATGAAACTCTTGGTAATTCCATGTTTTTCATATACCATTTCCAAACCTTGAAAGCCCCCATGGTTACCTTGAACCTTGTTCGCTTGAAATAACTCCCATCAATTTCTTTTACAAAAATAAGTTTTACATTAGGCCCCAACTGCATATCAAAAATACTTGGCATGTTGACATCATCCATTTCGTTAACTCCTGTTATTAAATTTTTCATTTTCAGTAAGAAACAAGTAACATAATAAAGAAAAAAATCAGGTACCCCCATTCCTCCCCTTAGGGTTGGCAACGTCATATGTTTCATTGCCCTTCTAGGTCTCCCCGGGCTCCATAGAAATTTCCCGCATTTAGATTGCAAGTTCTGTATCTTATCCTTAGTAATTTCTAAAGGTATTGATCTAAACAAGTAAAGTACCTTTGGCAGTATATTCATTTTTATCACATTTGATCTTCCAATGATAGTTAAATAGAGCCTTTCCCATCTGTCCAACGATGCCGTGATTTTTAGCATTAAAGTATTCCAATTAACTTGCACAATTTCCGCCATATTTGCCCTAATTAAAATTCCCAGATAGGTCACCTCTTTAACCACCCTGCTATCAGCCCAAACAATTGTATCAGAACAAAGAATTTGGGTTTTGGTCTCGTTCAATTTATAACCTGTTATCAGTCCAAATATATGTGCTAATCGTTCAATTTCTTTAATTGCTGTTACAGGATTAGTTGTTACGACTGCTATGTCGTCGGCATATGCAAACACCGAAAAATAAAGATTCTGGACTTTATAAGGGGTAATCAGGATATTCTGGTCTAGTAACTCAATAAAAGGGTTTATGTAGAGAGCAAATAAAAGGGGAGAGCACGGGCAGCCTTGTCTTGTGCCTCGTGTTATAATAACTTTATCGGAAAGTTGGCCCATAACTGAGATCTTTGCTACTGGTTTTAGGTACATAGATTGTATTGCTCCAATGAATCCTCCCCCAAATCCCATTTTGCTCATTAATTGCCAAAGGTACTCCCATTGCACACGATCAAACGCTTTTTCCACGTCCAGCAGAATCAGCGCTAAATCGTTCTTATATACTGAGGCCGTATCAAAAAGAGATATAACTGTATTTACATGTTCTGTCGTCCCCCTTCTGGGGATAAATCCATGTTGATGTTGTGAAACTAAAGGAGTGATACAATCTGAGAGCCGGTTCGCTAATATTTTAGAGTATATTTTATTATCAGAGTTTAGTAACGAAATCGGTCTATATGACCCTACAAAATCTGGCAGTTTCCCTTTTTTACAAAAAACGGCAATAGTAGCTTCCGCCCATGATCACGGGGGGTTCCCCACCTGAGCTTCCCTCACTGTTTTTAGAAGTTCTTTTTTAATGTCCTGGTAAAATTGTAAGTATATTTCACTTGGTAGTCTATCGGGACCAGCGGCTTTGCCCTTTGCTAAGCTCTTACCAGCTCTATCCAGCTCCTCCTCTGTGATTATATCCTCTAGGCCCAAGGATACAGAGGGGTCCACCTTTTTTAGACCCTTTGCAAATAATATATTCCAATTTGATCCTGAACAAAGTGATCCCTCATATAGCTCAGAATAAAATTGTTGGAAAATATTAAGTATCTCTTGTGGTGCTGATACAATATTTTCCAAACATAAAAAAGTGTATTTATTTTACATGTGGAGGCGCTTCACCTTAGTACATCAGATTATATCACTACAAAGAAAGATATTTATTAAAAGTGCTAGTTTTTATAAACATTCATGGATCACCACCCCACAACAGAAATATTGGAGCAGTAAGAGGCAAGTTAGTAGTCATGTAAACCATAAACATGGCCTAGATCCTTTTCATAGATGGAGGAACATGATAGTCTATTAAATCAAACATAAGAGGTGGTTGTAAAAAGCACATCCTGAGCTCAGAGAAAGGAGACTCTGAGAATTGGAAAATTGTCCTAGGAGCACACAATTTGGACAAGCAGGGAAACCGGTATCAATTACAGATTATCAGATTTCACATTTTGAAATTCAGCCATCATATTGGTATGTCCGTCTCTCTTTCTTTCTCTCTCTCTCTCTCTCTCTCTGTCCCCCTGTCCCCTTTACATCAAAGATCACTGTTTTGTATTTCATTCTTGGCTCACAATAAGAATAATCGACACAAAGATAGCAGACTGACTCAGGGCTCCCAGACCCAACTACCAAGCCAAGGATGCATTTATGTGGGGGGTGTCACACCCCAAACACCCCCCTGGAGCTACACCCATGTATACAATGGGAGAAATTGGCCGTCGCCCTCTTCAGGTGTATCTCACCGATTGATATGGAGTCCAATGAAAGGCTGTTCTATGGCCAGTTACTGTGGTAAAAGGGCAGGTCTCAATGCTAATTCAGCCCTGGTTCCACCAAATCCATCACATATGGTCACAGTTCTGTTAGGCAAGCTTCAAGCAGGCCTACTACTCTGTAGAAGGTAGGTATGCAAAATGCATAGATAATATCCTAATTTCCTCACAGAAAACGTGCCTGTGAGGACTACGGAAATAGTATCACATTTCCCCACCAACCACAGCATGATTGGCATTTGTGAAGAGATTGCTGTTGTTTATAGGGCCCACTGGGGGGTCTCAGGAGTATAGAGCAATACATTAACCAGCCTGACCACTAATTCATCTGGTAGAATCCTTCTCTCACCTGACCGGACATTGGGTTTAGGATTTGGCCTAGTTCCAGTTCTCAGTACATCTTTCAGTTTTTCAATTCATTTCAGACTGCTCAACTATATACCAGGTTTTTTCTACATCCACATGGAATTAGCAAACCTGTGCACACTGTGGACACCTGGCCCTCAGCCAGGGTCATCTTCTGGCTCCTACGGCTCTGTGTGTGAGTTAAGTATACAATATCAAAAATCCTCATGAGGCAGAAGAGAACAGCGGAGCTTGGCTGCTCACAGATTTTAATGTATATTTTCTGCCTTTGAACTTCAGAAAAAAAGTTCATACAGAAAAGCTCCCTTTCACTTTTGATGCACACACTCATCTGTGTTGCGCTTAGGAGTTTTTTGTTTTAAAAAAACTGCATTAAGGAGGGAACAGGGTAGTGTCTGGAATGCCAGTCTGTATTCTGATGAGTCAGTGGACACGAGTCATGTATCGGGTCACAGCCAGTCCTTCAGCAATAGCCCAGTTACTTCCAACTTTCTTTCAATGCCTATATTTTGATATCAGTGCCCGCAAGACCTCCAATCTCAGAATGTACATCATGTATCGCCCTCCTGTTGAAAAGAATACGTTTGTCGAGGAATGCGTTCAATTTATATCATCACAGCTGATACACTCGGAGCCGCTCATCATCTTTGGAGACTTCAATCCTCATTGAGGTGAAGATAGCAAGAAACCCATTAAACTGTTTTCTTATTTGCTAAGGGACAACGACCTCCACCAACACATTCCAAAGGCTCTATTCTTGATCTCATAATCTACAAGGGCACACTTCTGACCACTGAAGACCCCATTCCTGTGGATTGGTCTGACCACTTGTAACTCCTTTCATGCTATCCATCTTTGAACCAATTCAAAAAAGAGAAACAAATCATGGTTCCTTGACACTAAAATCCTTGACATCAGCAACCTCAGTAACAAGGCTTGGGGCATCCGTCCCACCTCTGATTGGCATTTTTCCACACAATATATCAAATGCATGGGTAACCTAATTAATTACTATGCCCTGCGGAAGTGCAAGAGTAAACAACCTATCCCTTCCCTCCCCTGGTTTTCCAGGGATCCATATACCTAAAGAAGTCACCAGAAGCATCCTGAGCAAATTTTAAGACAAACACCCTCAACTTGGCATCTTACTATTCTCAGGGAAGCTAGGAGAAACTATAAATCCAACATCTTGAAAGCTAAATCTAGCCACATTAAATCCATGCTTGATTCTGTTAAAAATCACTCAAAGCTACTTTTTGATATCATCAAACAGTCATACTCGCACCCCTTCACTAACACAGACTCCATACCAGCATCTAAATGTAAAGAAGTTGGAATCTCCTTTGAAGAGAAAGCAAAGTCTAATGAGCGATCACTTCTGCCAAAATCCACTATGCCAAAACCCAGTGGTCCAGTTTGCAGTTTAAGTCAATCCCTGAGTTAGACTTACTTAAAACTATAACTAAGGTCACCACTTTACCTGACTCAAGGAGCAAGGAAATTGCCAAGATGCTGCTCCCATACGAATCCCTATTGAACTCCTCACTGAAACAAGGTGTTTTCCCCCATAGGCTGAAAACCTGTCAGGTCTTTCCCATTCTGAAAAAGTCCTACGCCGACACCAATGACCTGAGTAACATTTGCCCGACTTTAACACTTCCCTTCTTAGGGAAGGTATTGGAAAGCTGCAGAGTAATACAGCTATCAGTCCACATCCAGTCCAATAACATCCTATATGTTTACCAATCTGGAGTAAGGCTGGGTTGGACTTGTAGCACAGAAACACCCTTATGCAAATTGTGGATGGCTCTACAGGAAACTCTTGTCTGCTTGTGCTCCTATACCTTTTGGCTGCCTTCGATATGGTCAACCATCATGCTCTGATCAGCTTCCTTATAGAACAGATGGGCAATGATGCGAGAGTCCCAAAGTGATTTAACTCCTGTTTATCTAACCATTCATAAATTATGAAAATATGCAGCTCTGCCTTGGGCAAACCAACCACAAACAAACGGTCCCATAGGGCTTTGTCCTCTCCCCAGCTGTGTGTAATCATATTTTTACCATATTCGTGATATTTTGAGAAAAGCTGGAATTCTTTATCATCAATTCGTGGATGATACCCAGATCTACCTCGCAATACCTTCCCCTGAAGACATCTGTTTTCTCTTCCACCCGCAACAAGGTCCAGGAATGGATAACCAACCACCAATTAAAATTCAATCCACCTAAAACTGAATTTCTACTAATCTCTCTGGAATCCTTCTCTCCCCTGATCTGCAATCCAGCCATTGTGGAGGATGCTTTATCCTTGACCACTGTCTAGGCTTCCAGAAGTAAATCTCAGCCAAGACTAAAAGAGCATGCTCTGGGACCTCTGGCAGTTCACTCCTGTGCAAGACTTAAAACTTTTGATCCAGTCACTGTTTTTTCCAGAATAGATGGTAACTCACTCCTCTGTGGTCTCTTTAAAGCACATCCTCTGGGGACAGGAAATGTAAGTGGTTCTCTCCTATTTTTCGCACCCTACAGTGGCTCCCCATTAATACTACAGCCCAATTTAAGACTGCATGCATTACTCATTAAGACCTCCACAGCTCCATTCCTTCCTACGTGGTTCATAAGCTTAAAGTCTCTGGAGCGTAACGAGGATCAAGTAACGCCAAGTCCCTCTTGCTTCAACATCCAACTTTCAGGCTACCACGCTGCACAAGATAGGGATTCCATGGTAGTTCAACATAACTTTGGAACTCCTTCGCAACAGCCCTTCATACGACATCTTCAAAATCTTCGCATTTGACAGACGCCTTGGTTCAAGTGTGGATCATTGCTGATATCTACGTTGATTTGTCCTGTCTTCCTCTTGGTTACTTGCTGGTGATTGACAATGAAGGTTAACTAATTACTTCTTATCCTGTAACGTCCCTGCTGGTATGCACTGTGTATACCTTGTTCTCATCGTGCTCTTAAGTTTTTAGTATAGTGTTTGTTAACCACAACTTATCTCTTTCTTTCTGCCTTTGAGTGAGGCCCACGCTATATAAAAGAATTTAAAATGTCAGGATCCCGCTTGAGCCGCCCTTACTCACTACTTTAAACAAGCATTTACAATGCAATAGGTCTCGCAGCATTAAAGTTTGAGTTATTGGCATAGTGTATGACAATGCGCTGCATACATTTTTTAGCAAACTTTGAATTGGTGAGCAGTGAGAGTGTGTGCAAGAGTATGCTGTTGCTCACAGCTGTTATTATTCACATAGCTCTGATGATGCACCTCACGCACGGGGCTGACGCAGTTATTATTCACACAGCTCTGATGATGCACCTCAGGCACGGGCTCACAGCCGTTATTATTCACACAGCTCTGATGATGCACCTCCAGCACGGGTTCACAGCTGTTATTATTCACACAGCTCTGATGATGCACCTCAGCACGGGGCTGACACAGTTATTATTCACACAGCTCTGATGATGCACCTCAGCCACGGGCTCACAGCTGTTATTATTCACACAGCTCTGAGGATGCACCTCAGCATGGGGCTGACGCAGTTATTATTCACACAGCTCTGAGGATGCACCTCAGCACGGGGCTGACGCAGTTATTATTCACACAGCTCTGATGATGCACCTCAGCACGGGGCTGCCGGCAGTTATTATTGACACAGCTCTGATGATGCACCTCAGGCAAATAGTGCCTCTAGTACGAACATACGGTCATTTAAGATCTTGGTTTGTTTGTATAGCCTGCATTGTAAAAATTAAAATTTGAATAGCAATCATCACGAAAGCATGTATTAATATTTTACAATCTGACACTCGTGTAGTAGATTTCGTCGTCAGTGCTTGTGCAGAAAATGTATCAGTCAATGGTCAATACAAAAAGACTGCCTTAATACATCAGGACACAAAAGAAATATTTGGAAAGAGGAAGACAGTAGTAAAATTCTCAGTCATATTGCGTCCATAGTAGCTACTTTACCGGGCAGTCACTTGAGCCCAGGGAACCAAGCTATCACTGCCCCACGCAACCAAGACACTCTCTCTGGATCATTAGCAGCACTCACCCACAACAGGATCAGCAGGCAGCCCAGTATAAGCCTCTGGAGGTGCAACACTCCCTCCATTGCTACAGCCTCCACTCCTCAATGTGCTGCGCGGGGCCGACAGGCTGTCTGGGTTAGCTCCTCGAAACTCCACACCAGGTACGTTTCTGCCATCACTGCAGACCAAAGTGTGCTGTCTGCCGCTTCCGGCAGGAGGCCTAGCATGTGACGTCACCTAAACCCCGCCTAACCTCCCGCCCTTTCCAATGACCGTTTCAGGCGTCAAAACGAAAGAAGGACTACGTGGATGACCTCTTGTGTCCAATTTCTTATACACCAAAAAACGAAACCGCCATATTAAAAAGACGAGCGGTACATGTCCCTGAGGCCTTGTTTAATGCCGAGCAATGCTCCTCGCCCTGCCCCCTGCTTCAGCTGCCCCCTCCCTCCTCGCCCCTTTCCCTCCAGTTGAATATTTTACTCTCGGTCCCTGGGATTCTCCTGAAGCCACCTCCCTGACGCGCCCCCTCTCTGCTGTGTCACTTGTGGGGTGTCCACTAAACTTTAGCATTGTCCGGATATTATTCTCGGCGTTCAGCGCGTGGGGCGGGACTTCCGTCTTCGGAAGCCCGCGCACGTGCCCACGGAGTGCCTGTGAGTGGGGCTCCCATGCCCGAGGGAGAGCCCCGCGGAGGCTGCAGAAGTCCAGAATGGCGGTAAGTGGGGCTTAGTTGTAGGGGGGAGGGGGGTGCGCTTGTGTGTGTGTGTATGTGTGCGGCGGCGGCGGGGGGGGCGGGGGTCTCTGTATGTGTGTGTGCATGTGTGTAGGTGCGCTGGTGTGTGTGTGTGCGGCGGCGGGGGGGTCTCTGTATGTGTGTGTGCGTGCGTGTGTGTAGGTGCGCTGGTGTGTGTGTGTGCGGCGGTGGGGGGGGGGGTCTCTGTATGTGTGTGTACTTGTCTGTTTGAACAGCCTGCCGGAATCGGAGCGCGTGTTCTCGCGCGCTGATTGATCCGATTCCGGCAGGCTGCGTGCTCGTGCCAGTCTCTTGTCCAAGTCTTTTTAGTCCTTGAAAGCTGACACAATCGCAAAAGGCTCACTTTGCGACAGCAGGGGCTTTGCCCCTGCAATCGCAGGGGCGAGACCTAAAAACTGAAATACAGAAAGGTACGGGTCAATTCATTAAGAGAATTGAAACATTCTGAGTCTCAGATCTAACACTAAATCAACAAATTGTGTACTGGCTGAACTTTTGTCAGTTTATGCCGAGTATTTAAGTGCAAATGCATCTCCATTTTTTCGTTCAAAAATGTGTACTTCCCCGTGTATGCCCAGTGTGAAAAGCCACATTCTCACACCCCATAACTAATAACAAGAAATGACTAACAGACAAGTCTATTGTGCTGAATTTCTTGACTACCGCAATAGCATAAACTCCACATGATTTAGAATGTACACCTAAAAATCTCCATCAACTTGGATCCTCTGTATTTCATCATACTTTCGGAATTCTGAAACAACACGTTCACCCATCACAACTGATATGCTTGGAGTCTCTCGCATCTTCTTTGTTTGTGTGTAGACTCTGCAGGCAGAATTGGGATAATTTTTTTCACTGTTGCAATAAAAGCCAGCCCTCTACGAAAATAATATTTAAAAATAGTGCATTACCATATGTAGGAAAGAGAGCTTTTTGACATGCTCACCACCCACTTTTTGCCAGGTAATTGATGTGATTTTGATTGGAAGTGCAATGGGTTCCTGATAACCAGGTCCCAGGTGCCAGATATCTTTCCAGACAACTGTGCAATTGTACCCCAATTAGCAATACCTTTGGCACGCCCTGTAAATACCAAGTATATGTTACCGCTGGTGCCTTAGAAAGGAGGCTAAATAGGGTCCTTAAAGGCTGCAGCACGAATTGTGCCACCCTAAAGGGCCCTTCACCAAACATGCAAAGAAAGCCACTGCAGGCTGCGTTTCTTGGTGCAGACAAAAGTAAAAACACGACATGGCACACATCCCTGTGTACCATGCCCACAGACACTGCATGCAGTATAGGTAAGTAACCCCTACAGCAGACCTTACAGCCTTAAGGCAGGGTGCACTATACTACATTTGAGGAGGCATCTGCATGATCCTTTACGCACACTCACCTCAAGTCCAGAAGATTGGTCTCGTAAGTCACTGCACTGGGCCTAAATTACGTAATTGTTTTTCCTCCTATAGGATGCCAGTGCAGCTTCTGAAAAATGCACTGTTGACTTTTCAAACGTAAAAGTATTTCTCTTGCGAAACGTACTTACCTGATCGTACTGATTATGGTGCCTAAAGAAATATAAAGATACGTGTTATTTTTATAAATTGGTGTGGATCTCCTTCTTGAGTAATGTGCATCATTTAATGACTATTGTGTGTATTTGCAGATGTCTAATAAGCCTCTTTGATAAGTCTAAGGCTGCTCAACCACACTACCCTATAGAGGAGCACCTTGGGATTGTTAGTGGAAGCCCCTGTCTGCTCATAAAGGAATACCTAGACTCTTTGCACAGTGTACCTCTTTTTGGTATACTATATAAAGGGACAGCGTCCTACAGTATCATAGGATACATAGCACTAAGTCTTAGCACGAGCCCACCAGGGGATGTAATATGTCCCTCACCTCTTGCACTATGGTCAATTTCCTTCATCTACTCACCTGACAAATCAAACACTGAGCTGGCTAACAAGGACAATGAGCTCCCAATACAAACATTTCAGATGAAGCGTGGAGTCTCATGTCAGAATAAGGTCTGTGCCTGCAAAAAATATAAATAGAGAAGATTTACTTGTCGGATTTAGTGCACAGTGCTACATTAACACTGTGTCACCATTGTACGACAAGTAATTGGAGCTAATATTTAACAAACAAGCCTATTGCGGCCTTCAAAAATGAAACCTTGTATAAAACGTTAAAAGATGATCCATGGCCATAAGTATCACAGTAAAGAAAAACAGCAGAAAAGGCTGATTCAGGTCTCCAGTGCTTCTGTTATTAATACTGCAATACAAGCGTCTCCGGGGGCTAATCGATTAAAGGTGCACCACGACGTACTGAAGCTTGTATGGATTTGAATTAATCAATATTTGGAAATAACAACATTTCTACTGATCATGCCTAGGAGCCTGAGCCAATTAATGATTTCCAAGAAAAATCCGGGAAAGTTTTGTGAATTCCATTTTCGCATATTTTTTCTCCAGAAGGAAAATGTTTTTCCTCCATGGTGTCCCTGTTCTTGGAAAAGCCCTTTGCCCTACACATCTTCCATTTTTCAGGGATATTCACTTGGAGAATAACCACTGACCTTTTCCAAATAAGGCAGGGTTTGGAAAATGCTTTGACAGTGCCCAGTTTGAGGGTGTATACAAATTTAAGGGGTTTCACGGCCTGGAATGTGCATTGCCACACTCATAAATACAATTATCCTACTCACTATCTGGGGTAAGTCACCAATTCTCACACAAAGCCTACATTCCACTTTATATTGAATTGAATTGAAAAGGTTCTTCTATAGCGCATGGCTACTCGAGAGCATCCCAGCGCTTGATAGTTAAACAGAAGGAAAAGAGTGAGAGGAAATAGAGATCTGACGTAAACTAGGTGAGATTGTCTATGTATATGACTCTGGACAATAGCTCACTTCATTTCCTGACGGCCCCCTAGTTCCTGGACAGGCGCGCAACACCCATTGGGCTCACTGTGTGTGTCAGCCCAGGCTGAGACAGCTTTGCGAACTGGCTACCATCTAATTGCAGCCGCACCTGACTACTTCACAGGTCTTTTAAAGACTATTCACTTGTTAATGAGGCTTTTGTTGTGTTTTCATCCCTTCTTAGAGCCACTGAGCCTATGGCTGGAAGAATGACCCCCCCACCCCCCAAATCTTTTTTAGCCTACCCCCCGGAAATTTGGCTCTAGTTGCCCGCCTGCCCCTGGATACCCTTAGGGGCGATAAGTCACACTTTACAATTGTGGAATAATTATTATTATCTTTAAAGTTGTTTGCCTGTTGCATGGTTTTGTTTGGCAGTGTTCTTAAAGGCTCATTCATATGCGTGTTCTTTCCCTCTGCAGGGCCTGTTTTAGGTATACATGATCTGATGGGATGAGGACACCCTGGAGCATACCTCAAGGACCTGGAATTCGAATGGCCACTGGATGCTCAGCTCTGTCCTTCTACTTTTCCTCCTTTTCTGAACTATGTGATAAGGCAATTATTTTATCATAACAATGTATTTGTCAATTGTTCTGTTTAAAAGTCACTGTGCAGACAGTACAGATGTAGTAATGAAAGAAAGATTCATACTCCAAGGTGTAGATTCATGTAAGATGGTTTATTTATCTTAGTGCCAGGTAATGAGTTCCAATAGTAAGCTTCTAGGATAAGCCAGATGTTAAGCCCCACCAGGAGCAGCCTCCCTGCTGCTCAGTCCATACTCCAACTTCCACTCAGAGGCACCCAACATTCCAATGCATCACCATATACCAACATTCCACACAGCACACTCATTCATACTGGCTGGGCAGCAGGAATAACAACTGACTTGTGGCAGCCAGCCAAGGAAGTTAGCACTGGTTTTGTTCACAGCTCTGAAATAATGGATATTATAGGGTTATGAATTATAGCGCAAACGAGGACCAACTTATCCTGCAAGGTTGACTCAATTATGTGGCATGAGAAGTTAAATTAGGCAGCATAATGCAGCACATTCTGTCACAGTATTTTGCTCTTGTCTCTTTAACACACAATAATACTGGATTGGTAAAAGGCTCACCTTGTTTTAGTGCAGCAACTGAAAGGTGATCGGTTTACCTTTGCAAAGTATCTGGCACTGCACCAAGTTATCTGTGGCATTTTGCACATTTCAATCTGTTTCAGCTAGGAACATTTTTGGACGGCATTCTGCAAATCGTACAAGAGAAGGCAGACTGTGTCAACTGCAGTTAATGAATAATTATGCGGACATGCCACAGAATCGCATACATCCAGTGGCCCTGGGTGTATGTGGTTACTTTGCGTGGCAGTAGATTAGCTGTGAAAGACACACAGCAGTGCTGAGAGCTCAGGTTTTAGTCCTGGCAGTTAAAAGGCAGGGTTAAGCCCGGACAATAAGTTGGCATTTCCAATTTTGGGCTGATTGAGAGGCGAATGGCCCCGGCTGCACCCCTTTTCCCTGCACCATGGCCAGGAAGGCACAAAGTACTGATTCATCTGAAAATCCCAGATTTGACATATAAAAAGATGCGGTGTAAGCGATCCCAAGTGGCTCAGCGGCTGCTCTTTAAGAAGAACGGTGACTCACATCATGTGTGCCGCCATTTGCTTGCTTCTCTGATTCATTGATGTCTGATCTGGTATTTCAGAAATGGAGCGGGGGCATCTGCTGAGCACGGAATCCCACCGGCCGCTCCCGACTGGGATGAGTTTAGCAGGCGGAGGCGTCGCTTCCTGGTTTTACACCTCAAACTGTTTTCCGGGGCCTCGGCTTCCGCGTGGCTGGGAGTCCCGGACCAATTAAAACAGACAGGTTAGCGGGTGGGTTGCCACCTGTCGGTGCGGTATTTTAATGTCCCTAACAGTAGAAAAATTACATAAAGCACCTAGAGCCCTTGTTTCCCCTTATCAGTGCACACTTTAAATCTTAAATGTTAGAAGATAACACTTATAAAGACGTTCTACAGCTGCCCCAATGACCTAAAATGATAATTAAAGTAAACAAAGACAGAAAGAGCATGTTAAAAATTAATACAGACAATTTCATACAAAGTTTTACTCAAGATTCATAATATTAAAACCTGAACAGATGGCAGGTATTTTTCTCTGCCAAAAGTGTCAAACCTAATTACTGACTGCACCAACAATCTGACAAAATCACAAATATTTTCTTCTCAATTGATCCTGAGTAGCATCTCCTTGGAGTCCTACTGAATGGCACCTGTCTTGAGATTTCTAGTTTGTTTATTACATTTCTTTTCTTTTTAACCCCTTCACGTCTAACAATCTCCCCCTGAATGAGCCCATAATGTGTTTAAAGCAGAACTTCAAGTCCCACAATGCACATGCTTTTGGCTGAAAAGCCAGGAATCATATGTCATTGTCACTGTGAAAAACAAACCAGCATGCTAACAAGCATTATTGTCTAAGCCAATAGGTTTTGCCTTTTTGACATGTTGGTTTTGCCAGTGCTTTAGGCCAATGATCTGCAGCATCAAAAACAAGGAATGCTTTTTACCGCCCCTGTGCAGCATAGACAGTTAAGAAAGAAAACAAAGGAGCAATAGCGCGAAGGTGCACATGTGCGTGTACATGTCATAGTGCTGCTAAAGTACACATCACCCCATAGGCACGTTTGTGTGATGAACTATGCATGTGCATCCATCAGGAGGTATGCGTCCTCCTATGGATTGCCATGGATGCCTTTTTATTCTTTTTCCAAATTACCTTTCCAAGGTGGCAGACCCTACTTGGAGGGCTACATGAAAAATATATAATTTTTACTTGTGAATGAGCAATTTTTGTGAAAACTAAGTGGCCCTGCAAGTAATTGCAGCTGCAGAGCCCTCCCAAACTGACACAAAAAGTTGTCTTGAAAAAATTATCCATCTGGGTTGGAGTGTGTGGAAGCAACGGAGGAGGGGAGGGCGGGAGCAGGAGAGGAGAAAACAATGTGGAGGAGTGCGAACAAAGGAAAGTCGATTAGTGAGTAATGGAAGTGCTTTGTGTCGAAGAAAATACCCCAAAAAATAGCCCGGTTTGTTGAAATGACTAATGAGCTAGGCTTATGGGGTGAAGGGAGCAACACCAAGCGTGGTGAACCACAACAAGACACAAATTTTACCGGTGGGTACCCTGTGGCAGCTTGGCAAAACCTGTGCTTAACCAACTGGTAGCTTGGTACAAATGCAATCAGGCTTAACTTAGAGGTAATGTGTGTCCCATACAGCTTATAAGAAAGCAGCAATACACAAATCTGACTGTGGGATCTGTCTCCCTCCTCTCCATGTTTCACCATGCAGACCTGAGTCTCTCCAAATGGAACCTAGGGCCCTCCATGTATTGTACCACCCACAGACACACACACACTCAGTGCATATATACAGCATACACGCATTGCACTGTACTGTAAATTCCATGTACTATACAACTCACAGGCACACATTCATCCAGCATATGTATTTAACCTGCACATACTGCCCAGCAATGTATCATCCATACATTGTACCACCCACAGGTGCAAAAACATCCAGCATGAGCTTTTAACATGCACACACTGTATCCTTCTTGTATTGTACCACTCACAGATACACATACATCAGCATAAGCATTTAACGTGCACACACTGCATCCTTTATGTACTGTACCGCTCACAATTATATATACATCCAGCATATGCATTTAACATGCACATACTGCATCCTTTATGTACTGTACCGCTCACAATTATATATACATCCAGCATAAGCATTTAACATGCATATACTGCATCCTTCATGTACTGTACCACTCACAGTTACACATACATCCAGCAAAAGCATTTAACATGCTCACACTGCACCCTTCATGTACTGTACCGCTCACAGGTACACATACACCCAGCACATGCATTTGACCTGCACACTCTACACAGCACTACATCCTTCAGGTACTCAAAGGCACATGCACATCCAGCACATACATATGCCATGCACGCACGGCTCAGTACTGCACTATCTCTGCATTGCACACTTCCCAGGCATACATACATCTAACGCAGCTACACCAACTTTTGCATTGCCCAGCACTTTGCACCAACCGTATATATGCCAAAGGTGAGTTAAGCGCACAGGTTAACTCACTGTCGACTAACATGCAGAGAATGGTTTTAAGTGTTGCACAAGATATGACATGTTGCAGGTGTGGCAAGTGGAGTATGGCCATAAAGCATATCTCTCTCAACTTCTAGCAGTCTAATCTCTCACTCTCACTCCAGTGACACAGGTTTCAAAGGACCTGTTCACTTTTACTGATCACTACCCTCTATGCTGCCACCACTGCGCTCGTGCTGCTTTGGGCGTCCCTCTTGGGCCAACAACACCGCCATACGTGAGACAGGCCTATGTCATGGCGCACATGCATGATCCTTGTTTGCCTATGACAAAAAAAATCAGCATTAGGGATCCAGACATCAGTACATTTGGGCACCAATGGCAGGGGTGGACGTCCATTACCATGTAGAGTTCTTTTCCTTGCCAACATTCCCTACATGTGAGCAGAGAAAGGATACAAGTCAGTCAATCAAAAGGATGCTAAGCGGCCATGCTCCAGGGAAGGGACAGAGACAAACAAGCATTTGCAATGCAATAGGTCTCGCATTAGTGAACGTTTGAGCTATTGGCTTTGCCGATAATAATGCAACAGCAAATAGCTCAAACTTTCAGTAATGTAAGAGCTATTGCATTGCAAGTGATTTTTTTCTATTTGTTTATTTTTTAAGCAATTGTGGCACCCGCACTTATTGCCTAAAAAGACCTAGGAATGTGTTAAGAGAACCCTGGAAAAGAAGAGCAAACCAAACCGAAAATCAGTGCTGTACAAAACAGATGTTAGGATACCAATCATCCTAAAGTTGGGCTGGCTTTTGGCTGTTATTACACTTAACGCCACTGTAGACATCGTACAACCACGACTGCAACTTACTGCCTCACTCTTTCACTTTCCTGACCTGTTGCCTGTTGTTTTGGGACAGCCGCTGACACATTTATTTAGATTATTTTCAGTTTTTTGTAAAGCGCTAAATGTCTTTTTCAAGTCCCTCAAATTGGTAGATCATTGATGCCACTGATAGCAGTGAGAATTTTAAAAGTTTTCAGCAGCTTACATCTGAATTTTGCGACTGTGTTCCCTTTTTTAGCAAAATCTCAATATTAACCAGCACACTTTTTTCTAATGATTAGAAGCACACTTAAGCATTAGTCACCTTTGTTTAACGCCTAGAGTTTGCACTGCTGGTCTCATTATTCCCACATGAACAACCCAGGGCTCTTTGAGATGCACACGTCATAGTGCAGTGGTTTCAGTTTGAGTGTCATGATTTATTAATTGCATCACTTGCAAGAGGGTGATGCACTTAGTCAGAATGAATTAAATAAAATATGTATAACTCTGTGAGCTGATCTAAAAGAGTAAACAGTCTGAGAAAAAGAGAGGGAGAAACAGATAGAGTGAGAGCATGATTGATTGATTACAATATAAAGGACAATAAGAGAAAGTATTGTTTTTGCCTGAATCCGCTTGTGCCAAACAAACTCTTGCCTATGAGACTCCCACTGCCTCGTTGTCTCACATAAATCAAAGCCTCGAAGCTATGCGCCTAAGAAGGACCTCGAGTGCGGCAGGTTTGGAGGTGTTGGTACTTTAAACACTGTGACCGGATCCCTAGACAGAGGAATCACTGGCCAGCGCACACCCAGGTGAGTGATTGACCTGGCCCATTGGAAGACTGGCAGCCGCAGACCTTCGGACCTTATAGTGTGCCTGCCCCTGGTGAGGGTGGATGGTCCTGTGGTCCACGTACACCATCTGAGTACCAGGGTGAGAGGAAAAACCATGCTCGGATGTGATCATCAGTTGACAGTACACAAAGTGCGAGGGTTGGCTCACTTGAGTCCTGTTCTGACCGGTCATCTGAGGCTGCTGACAACGATGAAGTGCTGCTGGACGGCCTCGGCCATCAATCAATCAATCAATCAATCAATACATTTGATGAGCACGCTACTCACCCGTGAGGGTCTCAAGGCGCTGAGGGGATTGGGGGGGGGGGGGCGCTATTGCCCGAATAGCCAGGTCTTGAGGTGTTTCCTGAAGGTGAGATGGTCCTGGGTCAGTCGTAGGTGTGCGGGGAGGGAGTTCCATGTCTTGGCTGCCAGGTAGGAGAACGATCTTCCTCCGGTGGTGGTTCTGCGAATCCGTGGGACGGTGGCGAGGCTGGTGGAGCAGAGCTGGCGGGTGGGGGTGTAGAACGAGAGGCGGTTGTTGAGGTATTTGGGGCCCATGTTGTGGAGCGCTTTGTGTGCGTGGGTGAGCAGCCTGAACGTGATCCTCTTGCTGATGGGGAGCCAGTGCAGGTTTCGCAGGTGGGCGGATATGTGGCTTTGGCGAGGGATGTCGAGGATGAGTCGTGCGGAGGCGTTCTGTATGCGTTGAAGGCATTTCTGGAGTTTGGCTGTGGTTCCTGCGTATAGGGTGTTCCCGTAGTCCAGTCGGCTGGTGACGATGGCCTGGGTGACCGTCTTTCTGGTTTCGGTGGGGATCCACCGGAAGATCTTTCGGAGCATGCGCAGGGTGTTGCAACATGAGGACGAGACTGCGTTGACTTGTTTGGTCATCGTGAGGGAGGAGTTCAGGATGAATCCCAGGTTGCGTGCGTGGTCCGTGGGTGTCGGTGCGTTGCCCAGTGTCGTGGGCCACCAGGAGTCGTCCCAGGCGGACGGGGATTGTCCGAGGATGAGGACCTCCGTCTTGTCCGAGTTGAGCTTCAGACGGCTGTGCTTCATCCATTCTGCGACATCTTTCATTCCGTCTTGGAAGTTGGCTTTGGCGTTGAGAGGGTCATTGGTGAGGGAGAGTATCAGTTGGGTGTCGTCGGCGTAGGAGATGGTGTTAATGTTGTGTTTGCGTGCGATGGTGGCGAGGGGGCTCATGCAGATATTGAAGAGGGTTGGGCTGAGCGAGGAGCCCTGGGGTACGCCGCAGATGATCTTGGTGGCTTTGGAGAGGAAGGGAGGGAGGCGGACTCTCTGGGTTCTGTCGGAGAGGAACGATGTGATCCAGTCCAGGGCCTCTCCTTGGATCCCAGTGTTTTAGAGGCGGGTTATTAGGGTATGGTGGCAGACGGTATCAAAGGCTGATGAAGTCGGCGATGGTTTCGCTGAATTGTGTCCGTGGGCCCGGGGGTCTGTAGATGAGTGTTCCTCTGAGGGTGGTCTGGAGGTCGGTGTGGATCTGGAAGTGTAGGTGTTCGGCGGCGGAGAGGGTGTCTTCGGAGTTGGTCGTGACGCTGATGGTGTTCCTGTAGATGATGGCTATTCCTCCTCCAGGTTTGTTGACCCGGTCCTTCCGGGTGATCTTGTAGCCGTCCGGGATGGCTATGGCGATGTCGGGGGCCGAGGAGGGGTTCATCCAGGTTTCCGTGAGGAAGGCGACGTCTGGTGCTGTAGTATCAAGGAGTTCCCAGAGTTCGACGGCGTGTTTGTGGACGGAGCGGGTGTTTAGCAGGATGCACTTGAGGTTGTTGTTGTTGTCATTGCTGTGTTTGGTGGGCGGGGTGCAGGTTCGGAGGCAGGTGAATTTGCAGGCTTGACAGGTGAAGGGTCCGTGGGTGCGCCTCGGGGTAGCTCAGTGGCAGGCCGTCCGGTGTTGAGTGCGGCGAGGGTGGCGCTGTCGTACCTCAGTTGGGTCTCTCCGCCTGTGGCGTGTGTGGACCAGAGTTGGCAGTCAGATGATCGAAAGAGGGCCTTGCATGGCAGACCCCCAGCCCAATGCCCATGTCTGTAGCAGTCTCGGCGCTTACAAAATAAAAGTAAAAGCACGAATGGCGCGCTGAAAAAAACCCAAGAAATGCTGGAGAGTGGTGTGTACCAGAGCTGTCGGCCGGATAATTGAAAAAGGGCCCTGCGTGGGGGACCCCCTACCCACTGTCCCTGTCTGTAGCAGTCTCTGGATTTACAAAATAAAAGATGGCGCGCTGAAAAAAAACCAAGAAGTGCCGGAGAGTGGTGTGTACCAGAGCTGTCAGCCGGATGATCGAAGAAGGGCCCTGTGTGGGGGACCCCCTACCCACTGTCCCTGTCTGTAGCAGTCTCTGGGTTTAGAAAATGAAAGTAAAAGAGCGCATGGCGCACTGAAAATAAAAAAAACACAAGAAGCGTCCATGAGTGGTGCATGCGGCGGCTACTGCGAAAGCACAGGGGTGGAGGACTGCTTAAAAAAATCAAAATGCGTGCTGAAAATGAAACAAGCACTGGCGACGGTAGAAAGTAAAACTTGTTTAAAGAAATAGTTCTCAATCATAACAGCTCACACAACAGAGGGTAAGGAAACTGTAGTTTACCAGTGCGCTTCTGGAAGTGACGTATCAGCAAAGCCAACGAATTAGGAGGCAGCAAAGAAGAAGAACAGTGCAGTGAGCCAATGGTAAGTAGCAGGCGGGAAAACAGTCGGATTATTGATCACAGCAGCTCTTGCAGACAGTGCATGCGCACTGTAGCTCGACCAACAAAAGGAAGGAAACCCTATAAATATGAAGCAAGCACCTGAGAGTGTCAAGAAAGCCAGCCAGTACAAAGCAGTGGGATCGTTCCAATGCCAAAATAAATATGTGTTATGACCAACAATAGGTCTCTGTTAAACAGTCAGCTAAAACGTGTTAAGACATCATTTACTGGAACAACAAGAACAGCAGCAGCAGATGAATGTGTTTGAAGGGTCATCAAGAACGGCACAATGATGTGAACCACCCCACTTCCTGAGCCCATCCTCGGCTCTGAGGTTTGTGTGATTAAGGTAAAGCACCTGCAACACCTCTGTGATGCGCCCTGCCTTGAACAGCTGTATCACAAGCAGCAGATGCTGCTCTGGGAGGGCCACCAAGTCCCCTTTAACAACACAGTTGAAGTAAATACAGTAGAAAGAAGAGTGTTCAGCTCCAGATCTGTGCCCAAACTACCGCACACTATCAGGATAGCAGTCCATCAGCAGCCAGTGATGTCCTGAGCAGGTGAGGTGGGCCTAGGAGGGGCATCTGCATATACAACAAATATTAAGGCCTCAAATTCTCCCAGAATGCAGAACTCTCAAGTTTACCAGATCCGCCTTGAGCAGCTCATCCTGTCCATGTTTTTTCTTTGCACTCTGTGACTTGTAGTCCTGACTTTATAATGGAATACACAGGACTACAAGTCCCAGAATGTAAAGCAATACCCTGGACTACATGAGGTACTCAGGCATCGGCCTGGGACATTGGAGAGATCAACGACTGCTAAAATCTGAGAGAGCTCTGCGTTATGACCACACTGCACTTACCACACCTGAAACATGTTATATCTCATGTAACACTTAAAACCAGTCTCTGAATGATAGTCAACAGCATTTTGCACTGGGACTAGTATATTTGTTTTTACAACGTACAAGTACAGGTTCATAAATCCCAACATGCAAAACGTTTTATCCTACTTCATACAGTTCTTTAAATTAAAACAAAAATTGGCAGATCTCACATTTCCCAGGTCCATGCCTAAGTAACTCATCTAGTCCAGACTTTTGTTTTGCATTATGGGTCTTGTAGTTTTGATTTTATAAGAGGGTTAATCGTACAAGAAGTCACAGAATGTGAAGTAAAAACACAGACTGGCTGAACTACTCAGTCAATCAAGTCAGACAAATAATCATGATTGGGTCAAAAGGACCATAAAAGTACAAGATAAAACAAGTTACAAACAGAGCACACACAATAAAATCACAAAGATAAAAGTACTCAGTTACACATCATTAATTGTCTTTCCATTGTGTTGTAACTGAGACACACTGCATACGTTTTCCTTAAACCCCTCACCTGGGTAATAAAATTCAATATAGCAAAACAGACTGTAGGGTACCCACAGCGTTGTAAAAATAGTAAACCTTCTTGATGTGTTTTAAAATATGTCCCTACTAAAATTTGCATAAAAACTGGGTTCTAAAAGCTGAGTATAAAGTGCAGAATAACATAAAGTGCTTGGTGGACTGTATGGACACTGAATCACATGGGCAGCAGGATAATGAAGCAAACCATGTCCTAGTAACAGGGAAAGCCATCGGGAAGTTAATCATATTTATTCAGAAGCTGATTAATTAAAAGCTGTGATCTGGTGCGTTTATCCAAAATAGATAAGGCTCCATTTCTTCACAAGTTGCCAAAGGGCTATATGCGTGGATACCATGTCCAGAGCTTTCGCAAGTCTCATCTTGCCACTATGGGCATGGTATGTGTCCCTTGCCAGAGCCTTCGTGCATGAGCCATTCTCGCAAGTATTCTCAAAAATACTAATTAATCCTAAATCATGAAGTGTGTTTTTTATATATTTGATCCAAGGGATGTCTAGCATGTTGGTCTGTTTCAGATAATCCTCCAATTTTCTCCGAGTGAAGCTTAGCTACGGAATGGACCATATTTTAACTCACAACAAAATAGGTACCAAGCCTACCTTATCTTCTATAAAATCAAGGCCCATTTCTTTGTGAATAATAAAACTTGCTGAAGATCTTGGAATTCCTATGAGCTTTGCTAAAATCTTGTTTTCTGCTACCTGAAGGATCTTTACAGGTGTATGTCCACAGATCCCCGCCCCGTAGGTACCAACCGACAAGCATTTACTTCTGTATAGCATTATTTTGGGGGATTGTGTCCTAAATGTTTTTCGAATCTATACCAGGATTCACAGGCCGCCTCCAATGAGTTTTAAAGAATCAGATGGTCCCACTTCAAACTGGTGCAAAACAGAATGCCCAAATAGCTAAAATCCGTTGTTTTCTTTATTGGCGTATAGCCACTAAAAACAACTTGAGCGGGTGAACTCTGGCCCGCATTTTCAAATTGAGGATTTATCATTGTTTACCTTAAGGTTTAACCCCTGCATAAACCTATAAAACCCATCTAAAAGTACTTGCGGACCATTTGCGGTTGCTGGCCAGGAGGATATCATTTTCCATATATAACAAAACAGGGACTGGGTGCAAACCAATTTTTGGAATGTCTGGGGTACAGTCTAATAAAATGGAGTCAAGGGCATTATTCTAAAAAAAAGGGCACCAGGATTCAGCCTTGTCTCACCTCACGGGTAACTTGGATGAACTACTCAAGGAGGTACCTGGGAATCCTGGGAGCTCTGGGCCGGATTGGCTACCGGGCAGTTGTGTGTGCTGCCGTGCTGGGGGCTAATTTCGTTAATGGGGACCTGCGTGTGCAAAACGAAATTTGTTTTGCTTTTTTAATTTCAAATCGCACGCAGGTCCCCATCAATGAAATAGGCCCCCACCACAGAGAAATTAGCCCCTAGCTCGGCAGCACACACAACTGCTGGGGTAGCCAGTCCGGCCCTGTGGGAGCTCTAAAACACAGGCCAACTTTTTATTCCAATTTTCGATAGAAAACTCAAATCCTGGTGTAGGGTACCGAGGCAAAGCTAATGGACCAATCTAAAAGCAGATTGTGAGGTGTGCCAATAGCATGCCAGAATGCTATCTAGGGATAAAGGTAATAATCATTTCAGATCCCTTTCTGGGTCAATGAGTGACATTCAGCCCATGTATTTCCTTTGTATTCTGGACCTGGGAATCTTGTGTTGTTTGTCATTTTTAGCACCTGCTAATCCAGAGTGCAATGGTGCATCACAGCTGCCAAGTGACCACAGATCCAAGGCCACCAAATGGTTCCATGTCACCAAGGGCATCATGCTCTGCCTCTGGGCTTTTCTTTTACACATCATTGTTGTAGGTGTGTTAGCTTAATCGGATCAACTGAAGTGAAAGGGCTATGACTCCAAGAATGCAGCAAGTAATCCCAGGGATGGTGCACCGTGTCCTCAGTGATATGGAATCATCCTGCGTGGGAGACTTTCAGGGTTAGTTAGCAGCACTTAGCATGGTAGGTCTTGTAGGACCATACCAATAGCGGAGGGGGGGGGGAGAATTGAAACTACAATTCCCAGCATGCAAATTGCTTCTGATTTAAAGGCCAGTACTGGGTAAAAGCATTACACAGGATATGACGTTATTGCAGCATGCTATGACAAAATACTACAAAATATAGTTTTCTTTGCAGCACTTTATACTGCATTTAATTCACAGTCCCTTTATAATAATCGCACAGTAAAAGTAAAATGCATGTTCTGATTTTGCATTTAAAGGCACCTCGGGTTCTTTGTTGCTACTCGCTATTTTTAGGAGGCAGGCTTCACTCTTGACAGATTCTAGGCTCAGGAGGAAATCAGATCTTTTTATCTCTGAAGGGCTCGGCATGGAATATTTCTGCTTCTTTCTCCTCCTCTGGCGTCCCAGAAACGTGACACTCCCAGATATTGACCGATTATATCTAAGCCTGGTCTGAGCTTCACAAATCAAAAAGTGAAGTCCTATTTAAAATGAGGTTTTACGGCACCCAGGCTGCTCGTGAAACGCTGTTGATAGCTCAGCTGCCGCTGGCGGGAAGGGGCGGCCAAAGGCTGAATTGGAATTATTTCTTCTATGTGGCCATTGACTCCCTCCCGAGTCCCGACAGCTGAGCTCAGCCAGACCAACCCCAGCTAGAGATTACTCACCTCTGCCGGGGGCAGATAGCATCCTCGAGGCCTCTTTGCTGCTGCTTTCCCGTGAAATGCTGCGTCACAAGCGCCATTTTCCATTCTCATTCAGGTCTCGGCAGCAGTGCAGGGTTTGTGACCTTCATGCTCAGTGGAGTCCTTGCACTATCATGGGCCCCGAGACTCGGCCTTCCTCATTATGATATCTCCCGCCAGCTCCCATCTATGAGAGGGGTGATGTCATGCTGGCAGTGCCGTGACTGGTGCAACTAGAGAGCACTAGCCTTGATAGGAGGCCGTTAAGCGATTTCTGCGGCAAGGGGTAATTACATATCTGAGCCCCTTCCTCGCAGCTTGTCTCATTCCAGGCGGATGCCTCGAGCTACCGTAAATCTGGGTCTTCGTAAATTAGTCTTAAAATAAATACAGTTTTGTTCATTCTTTGGACGACTTGTTATTGGACATTAAATTGGAGCCTGAACACTTGAGCAGTGGAAAGAATTATTACAGCAATAAACTACGAAATGTTTGACTAAACCGTAAGCCTTAGTTGCTTTTGCTCGGCAGGTACACTGTTCCCATACTTGCATTTCCATTGCTCTTTTTAGATTTGGTGTCCCGCCATATTTGACCAGGGGAAGCCTCTGCTGGTGGAAACATTTGACCGATGACCGGCCGTCATTGGTTAATGTACCCCGACTGCCAGCCCCATTTAGGTAAACGTACAACAAGAGTGGACTTGGGTGGATGAAGGCGCCACCCTCCACTAATTTTCGAGCTGAGATGTGCTCCACCCCGCCCCCTTAAGCTGACCATGGAGGAACAAAGCTATACATCCAACAACCCGAAATAGAAACAAGGTTGGTGCGAAGATGTATTTCTATAATTTAATTCTGTGTCCCACATGGAACACAGCCACTTAATCTGCACGAGGACTTTGCAGAGCGTGTTGTGGGTTTCACTGCGCTTGAGCTGAAATTCAGGCCATTCATATTTTGGATGTATGGGTGGGTGGAGAGGTGGGGGCAGAAGTAATGTGCTGGAGGTATACTTCTGTCTCTAATCCTTTACATTAACGCTGGTAGCGTGCGGGCAAGATGATCAGCAGCCTGCTGCCCTGTTTCAAGCAGGCACGCTTTCAGGGATGCGTGATAATAATGTTCCAAGCAGGTTTTTGTGAAGTTATAAAGGGTTTTTTCGGAGCCTTTGTGTCTCTTGAAAACCTTACATCTTCGCAAGAATTGCAAACATTTCCACATTGGTATTTCTGTTAGAAAGACTTTTCCCACAATTTATGTGGCACATTTCCATAATGTTAACACATCGATCTGTCTAAGATAAGCTTTACAGAATGGAGAGTGGGCCTGATGTTCATACAATGTTTGTATGATGTGTGAGCAGTCTCTCTTATTGTGGGATAAGTTGTGCTCAAGCTTCACCACCACCCACCTCTAAAACTTTATTGAGGAAGCAATAGATTTCACCTGCAATGCATTCCGGGTCTGAAGCCTGTGTGAGACAGCAGAGCTTCTGCCCAGCATTTGCTATTGTGGTTTCCCTCGGTTCGTGAAGGGGCTTCTCAGCACAATATGATCAGTTCATGCTGAGGGAGGCACATGGTTCTGTTTAAGTCCGTCCATGAAAGAGCGTTAGATATACTCATTTGAAGGCATTATGGTCTCCTGCGTCCTGTATGGTATAGCTGGGTCCCAGTGCCTTTCTATTGCTGGTGCTTTGCAGTAGTTTTAAGATGATCTTGGAGTTTCTCATTGCTTAAGCGGTAGTAATTTCTGACATTTATATGTTTCCCTCTTTTTCATTGCTGGATTTTGCTTGAGAGAAAGTGTCACTCATAGTCGTTAAATGTCACTCATAATTGCACTGAAATTATGAAAATGTCACACACAAGCAATCTGAAACCTTGGCAGCTATGTATCAAGAGATTGTTACACGGGCTGGCAGCTTCAATTTTTGACGATCTTTTTGTTCAGCAAGGTCTGTGGGTAGTGCTTGAAATGGAAACATAGAAGTGCAGGTACTCTGAGTCAGAGAATCTCTTGTTCCTGAGAAGTGCTGGTACTCACCAATATACGTATTACATCACTCTTGGGAAGTGCAAATACTTTCCCTTTCAAAATAAAAAAGTGCCGGTACTCAGTACCGGCCCATTAAATGCACTGCATGTGGGCCAAATGCTGTGCTGCAGAAATGTGTCTGCGGGGAGCTCAACTCAAAAGTCTAGGGCTTGTATTCCTGATTTTAAAGTGGACTTCTGTAGTATTCTGAGTTTAGTGTTTATGTTACTGCACTTCTCTGCATCTAGCTACTCAGCCAGTGTGAGTGTTCCAGGTTAGAATGTGAGTGTGATTGACATGGATGGAATGCTTGTGTGACTGGTATGAGGGTTGGCAGTTGGAGTATGGGCTGAGTAGCTAAGAGGCTGCTCCTGGTGGGGCTGCTTGTTCCAGAGTTATACTTCTTACTATCCTGTTAATGGCTGAATAAACCTACTTCACAACTCTACCTCATCTGCCTCGGCTACATCATTTCATGTATGTATGGACCCACATACTACATTATTCTTGGTGACGATCTGGAGACTTTCCTGCGCAAAATATGCCTATTTACAAGAGTTGGGAGTATCCTGCAACTGAAATGGAACAAGCATCTATCTTCACAATGTAACGAACCTCTACAAGCACGTAAAGTAGCCCCACCAGTGCCGAACATCAGGCAGCCCTAGCAAGATCGTGCTGTCAAGTCATCTCAAACAAGGTTTCTGCGTAAAAATCAACGACAAAACTGCCTACGTGACGCAGAAGAAACAACGTCTGACATAGTACCTTGGAGACAACAACCTTAAGCAAGCAGTGTCAAAATTGAACTTAATCTGGAGCCAAGGTAATTGGTGTCTGTCTGGACTAGTGCGTGGAAAATGACTCTCTTTTCAAAAGATGTTGGATGTGTAACCATCTTCGTGTGCGTGTGGTCATCCGTTCTAGCGCTGACTTTGACAGAGATTTGAACCTTGTGCCAGCACTTCCGCTGCTTCAGGTTAAAAACGTTTTTTTTTGTGTGTGGAAATAATTGACTGCTTTCTTCAGTGGCCGTGCTTTCTGTTACTCAGCGGCCGGAAAAGGGTACTAAATTTTCAAGAAAGACACTTTCAATGTCGAGTAATGTGAATGTACCTGATTAAGTCAGCAAGCTAACTGTTTACTTGGAAACCAGTATTTCCGTTAGTCAGGAGCTCCTTTCCTCTCCTCTGCCGGTTTCAAATGGTGACGCAATCGAACCTTGCAAGAGGGTTCAGTGAAGAGTATGCGTCATATCAGCTCAGCAGCATGTTTCCTCAGTGTTCCACCGTGAGCCACCCGGAGTTACGTTATGAGCGTGCCGCCATCTTTTCCATAGCAACGCAGTCTTTTCTCTGTTACGCGGCGCAAAGCTTGTTGTCAGTCGTTTGTCACGGCTTTGTGAGTAAGAGGCTATGCACACCGTTTTTCCATGAGCGAGCATTCATTCGGAATTACGGATCAAAGATAAGCTCTTCGTTTTGGGGAAAACCTGAAGCCTGTAAAGTTTGGTAATTTCTCTGTATTTCAAACAAGTTCACGCGCACTTTACCTGGTCCAGGGTTTCACACGGAGCAGCTCAGGAGTTTTTTTTTGTCGCCATACGTGCTGTTTATGGTTGTTCTGCAACTTGACTCGCTCCTTATCTCTTTGCCTTAAGCTACTGTCGGACGCCTCACAGCAGTGGCGTGCCTACAGCCAACCAGCACAGCGCAGGGTACGTGCCAATGTTGATGTCGCTGGAGACTTTTGAACCGGAAGTGTATGAAGTTTTGTTTCCGGCACAGCATTTGGTTCGTAATACTGTTTTGCCAACTAGGTACTGTTTCGCCTGCATAGTTCTCTTTCGCCAGCAAGGTACTGTTTCGTTTAACCTTTCTCCAGAGCTCGTCCTTGTTTTCAATCTTCCCATTATTCCTGCATCAAAGTAATTTGCTACGCTGCCATGGTTTCAACTGCAGGGAATTTTCTTCCACCTTACGTCTTGCCTGTCTATCATCACGGTGACAAGCACACCTTTGACTATGGTTAATTTATTTGCAAATTTTTAACTTACAGTATGTTCAAAAATTTGAAATGTAAGAAACGTGTTATTTTAACTTTTGATGGGTTCTCTCACCCTTATGTCTACACTGCATTTATGCTTGTGTCACTTTTCTCATGTTGGGTTCTCACACCCTCATGTTTCCATAGCTGTGTTTGGGATTTTGAGTTACTGTTATAGTACATTAGCTTGCAAATGAGTCATCTTTCTCATATTTACCCAACTGTTTTGTTAAGGGTTCTCTCACCCTCATTTGCATCATTGTTTCCCTGTTCTTGGGATGGGTTTAGGTCGTGGTCCTACTTCCCCTCATGGTTTTACCATTAGTTAACCCTCATGTCTGGGTTATTGGGTTCTTGTCTTTGTTTAGGACTTTTACCTTCTCTACCTGTGTTGGACACCTTGTACGTTTTTGCGTGCATGTCGCACTGTGCGAATTTCTCTTTTGTGTCCAGTGTGTAAGACGCCATGTGCATCACATTTTCGTTTGTGTGTAGTCATTATTTGGCTCACTTTGTCTTGTGTAAGCTGGTTGTGCTTCACTTCTTACCTATGTGTTGGTTTGACACATCGTGCTGCACCTGTTCGTGCCGCGTGTGTGCTTGGGTCCTGTCCCTTGTTACACCTCCTTTTGTTTGGTTATGGGTAACCCCATATTTTCTCAGTTCCTCTCATGAGGAGTGGAAATTGTGCCACATTGTGCTGCACCTTCTTGTGCCGCAAGTGTTCTTAGGTATTTCCTCTGTTACACCTTCATTCATGGGTAGCCCCATATTTTCAGTGTTCCTCACATGAGGAGTGGAATTGTTTTGCCACATTGTGCTGCACCTTTCCGTGCTGCGTGTGTTTTCTTGGGTTTGTCCCTTGTTACACCTTCGCTTCCTCTCTTGAGGAGTGGCTTTTGGTGGCCACAGTCTACCTTCGTGAAGACGTTTTCTTCACGTTAGGTCTTGCTCACTTGTTGTTTGTGAGTTCGTCTCTCATATTTCATTTTTCTTTTTCTTCAGTATTGAAGGAGGAGGATGGTGTCAGTGTTAGTATTTACTGTCTCCTTCTTCCTTCTTTCCTGGCTTTTGTCCGTTTACCCTCTCGTGGTGTGAAGTCCTTCTCATCCCTGGGTTCACGGATAAATATTACTACTGTATACTTTGATTGTGAATAGTTTTCTTCTTCGCTCTCTGGTTCTCTTTTGTTTTTCATTTCGAGAGGGAGAGGATGTGTAGTATTCTGAGTTTACTGTTTATGTTACTGCACTTCTCTGCATCTAGCTACTCAGCCAGTGTGAGAATGTGAGTGTGATTGACATGGATGGAATGCTTGTGTGACTGGTATGAGGGTTGGCAGTTGGAGTATGGGCTGAGTAGCTAAGAGGCTGCTCCTGGTGGGGCTGCTTGTTCCAGAGTTATACTTCTTACTATCCTGTTAATGGCTGAATAAACCTACTTCACAACTCTACCTCATCTGCCTCGGCTACATCATTTCATGTATGTATGGACCCACATACTACAACTTCCAACCCCATAACATAGTAAAAAGAAACTGGACTGGATGGACTACTTGTGCCAATAAGAGTGTAACCTCAGAGCTCTGTATTTGCATCCTCCGTGTACACCACAAGCTGGAGTCCTGGATCATTATTTCATCCTTATTCTACAGCCCTAACGGATTTACTGAATTTGTTTGTGATTTGATGTAAATCCGTTCAGTAGGTTTTGAGAAGTGAAGGTTCAAAATGTGTGTATATCAGGATGGTTGGGTTTGTGGGACTCTTGTGGGAGCCCCAAAGTCATGCAGCTTAAAATAATACAGAGATCTGAGTGGCTGAGGAGGCTTTTTTCCCATCATCCATGGTGCTCCCATGATTGACTGGTTGCACCATGAGGAGAAATGTTGTGGCTGTCATTTCAGGACAAGAGAACTCCCCTTTATCCTGAAAATAGAAAAAGACGGTATAAGGAGGCAGAGTTGGGGTATTCCGACCACCTGGACATAGTGGCGGTCGACAAAAAAAAAAAAAATAGGCGTGAGTGTCTGTGGTGGGTTGCCCTCATACTGACTGATGGCTCTGTGGGTAATGCATGCCGTGCATGGTCAAAGTCCATGGCCTTTGGGGGTGGCCGCTTGGAGGGTCTTGGTGATGGATGCAGGACCTGGCCATAGTCCAGGCCCTGTGCCATTCCCACACCGCACACAAGTGAAGGCCATCTATGGTGGAGGGTTGACTACCTGCAGGGGGATGGCTGTGGGGCCTACCTGTAGTCCAGGCCTTGAAGCCAACCCAACGGCTGAAGGCTGTACACAGCTGTGGTAGTCTCCCCAGGGGGGGTGGAATGCAGGACCTGGTGGCCGCAGGCTGTGTGCAGTGGGGGATTGGCATTATTGCACACGGTAATATAATACTACTTTACGTTAAAACCTTAGAAATTCACTGAGAAAACACAAAGGTTAAAGTGATTTCTTAAGTAGGTATGTAACAATAATTTACTTTGCCCTAAAAACACCTCAGAAAGTCACTGGAAAAACAAAGACTAAAGTGTCGTTATAGGTAGGTAAAAATGTCAGTTTAAACATACCATTTTAAACTAAAAAGCACTGAAATATATTAGGTATTGTTACTTCAAGTTCCTATAACCGCCACCCTAACCATGCATTGCTTATGAACTCACATATTACAAAACTAATTAGATGTTCTGTGACGTCATTGATAAAATTACTGATAATATCTGAACCAACATCAATGACGACAACACTGTACACAGCTGGGGCACCAGTTTTATCCACTTGAAATAACTATAACTGTTGAATTTCAGTGTTTTTTTAGTTTAAAACATTACGTTTAGCTGACATTTTCACCTAACTCTAACGTCACTTTAACTTTTGTTTTTTATAGTGAATATTTACAGATATAGTTATAGATATGGACTTTGGGATAGAGTAAATATTTATTACAGAATGGTAGTAGCCACTCTGTGTTTATACTTAGGGTCTCCAGAGACAACAATTCCTCAGATTCTCACTCACTTACAACTTTGCGTCTACTTGACAAATCTCCCCAAAACTTTCTAGACCTATACCTTTTTCAACATTGGCGGACGATGGAAAGTTTTGTGGAGATTCATTAAGGGGATGCAGACAAAAAGGGGGGTGGTGGCAAAATGCATTTTGGTACCAATCCATTTTCCATAGACTTTGTACTCACATGTAGCGGCCAAACAGCAGAACAGATTTCTATGAAATTTGGCAAGATTTTACATAATGGTGTTCGGCTGATCCTTTTAGGTAGTAGAGGTAAGTAGGGTAAGCATTTTTAAAGTTATAAGCTTAAACTAAGTGATCTCTGTGTCCTCTGTAGTTTCATGAAATTTTGAGAAGTCAAGTCATTATGTCATTGACTGCCTTGCAAAAGTTAAAGGCAGCCATGTTGTTTTAAAGACACTTTCCCATTGTTCTGGGGTAGGAGCTTATTTATATGTAGTAGTAGGTTTGATAATTTTCGTCTATCTATTATCACTTAAGTAAAGTTGTAACAGGCAGGGAAAAATTATAAACAGTTGTAATATATTTTTAAACCATTTAATGGAGTACCGTGGTACTACCAAGGAGGAACCACAGTACTTGAAAAAATGATTTAAAAAAAATGTAGATATAGAAAAAGAAAATTAAAAACACTGTAATACATTATATTTCACAAATATAGTGTACTGCAGTATATCTGTATTTTTTACATATTTAATTCTTTAGAAAAAAGTGTATGGAGTACTACGGCAATACCAAGAAATTACAGCATAACTTACATTTTTTTAAAAAAAGGTACATTTCTCAAAGAAACATGGTATTTCTAGGTACGACTATGGTTCTCTGTAAACTTTAAAAAAAAATATAGAAAAATATAACTACATTTCCCTACTTATTAACACTTTAATAAAGTGGTAATAAGAAGGGAATAATACAAAACCTAGGCACTAACCCAGAACACACCTAACGTATAGTAAAATACACAGCCCTGCCTTTTTATTTTGTAAAGGTAGCCATTAGCCAATTATATACTGCCTTGTCATCTGCATGTACAGAGTTAGATATATTATTGTATTGTGATGCGCTTGCATCACACATTGCCTTGCATGGGCCACGCAATACTTAGGTTACATTTACAAAGCAACACAAGGCCACCATGCTTGGCCCTGTGTTGGTTGGTAAATATGGAGAAACGCAAGGCAGCTTAAATTGTTGCAGTGCATTAATCTGCACAACATATTGTACATTCCTAAAAAATGTAATGTACATCTCCACTCAAAACCACTCCACTCTACGGCACTCCAGTGTACGCCATCCCAGTCTACAGCCCTCCATTGTATACAACTCCACTGTACACTGCTCCACTCTACGCTGTTCTATTCATTGCCACTCCGCTGCACGATACTCCACTCCACTGCACACTATTCCATTATATGCCACTTCCCTGTACAGTATTCCACTGTATGCCACTACACTGTACACTACTCCACTCTAATCCACTCATCTGTATGTCACTCCATTCTACACCACTCTACTATATGTTATCTATTCTACGCCACTCCACTCTATGCCGCTCAACTCTACACTAGTCCACTGTATGCCACTCCACTCCACTCCAAGCTGTTCTACTGTATGCCACTCCACGCTATACCACTGCAATCTCAGCTACTCCACTCTATGGCACTCCACTGTAGGTCACTCCACTCTACGCTATTCCACTCTACGCTATTCCACTGTTTGCAACTGCACTTTACGCTTCTCCACTGTATGCCAGTCCACTCTACACCTCTACAATGTATGCTATTCCACTGTATGCCACTCAACTGTACACTACTCCACTCAACGCCACTCCACTCCACTCCACTCCATGCTATTCGACTCTACCCTACATCACTGTATGCGACCCCAGTCTAGGCCTCCCCACTATACACCAATGGATTGCCACTTCACTCTACACTACTCCACTCTCTGCTATTCCACTCTACCCTACCCCATTCCACTTTATGATATTTCAATGTATGCCACTTCACTCTACCCCACTCCACTCTACGTTATTACACTGCATTGCCACTCCACTGTATGCTACTCTACTATATCAAGAAGAACAGATTATGGACGGAATGCTGAACAATGGAAACATTTACCCCCAGTCAACAAATATGGGTTTAATCCATCGTTTTTTGCCGACCACGCCACCCCAGTTTGTACCCAGCCATATGCAAGTGAGTCTTGACCCCTGCGCCTCCAGCCCAAACTGCCAAGCCAGGTCATCCCTGGAACACAAACATGTATTTTGGGACGGGTTTCGGGGTATCACCCCTCATCAGCCAGGCTAGCTTGAAACCAGTGGCTAAGTGAGCACGGGAACCATGTCTGGGCATTCCCTTCCCACTTAGAGCATCAAAAGCAAAAAGAACTGATCATGGATGGGATGCTGAACAATGCAAACATTCACCGCAGTCACCAGATCTGTTTTTAATCCATCGTTTTATGCCCACCCCAGTTTGGACCCAGTCATATACAAATCGGTGAAGACCTTGCTCCTCATGGGAACAGTCCAGCCCAAATTGCCAAGCCTCGTCCTCCCTGAACCAAAACAAGCATTTGCAATGCAATAGGTGTTGCTTTTACAAGAATTTGAACTATTGGCATTGTACATGACAATGATTTTTATCTATGTGTTAATTAGCAAACAGATAAATAAAAGGCTTTGTCATTTACAATGCCAATAGCTTAAACTCTCGCAAATGCGAGACCTATCGCATTGGAAAACTTGTGTTTCTTTTGTCACATTTGTTTTCTTGCTATTTCCTGTTTTTATTTGTTTGACCTAATCTGTCTCCTGTTTGTTCCTCCATTTTATAATGTCTCTGATGGGTTCCTTTTATCCTTGAAAACTGTTTGCTTTTTGGGAACTTTTTATTCTCTTTGCGAAAGCACACCAAGTCTTTCCCTCGGCTTGTTTCCCGTTTCTCTACTCCCCTGTCCTCCTGTATTAGGGCAGAGTGAGTCTATTTTGTTTTCTCGTGTTCGACGGCACAGAGCTCACCGTTGTAAGTCTGAAGGATGAAGGGCAGAGAGCAGGGCTACTGGAGAGCAGGACTACTGGAGAGCAGGACACGTCACCGCTGAGCTCGCGACCTCCGGCTTAAGAGGGCCACCCATCACCTCTAAACACCACTGGGAGGCGACGAAGGCAACCACGCACGACAATCGGCGTTAAACATGAAGCACGCATGACGTTCATATGATTTTTTCTTACATAAAACCTGCAACAGTGGCTCCAAAGTGAAGAGTACGTGGAAGGGGCTGTATGTTTAAAGACACGCGCAAACCATCCGGTGAAGATGGACACACCAAAATAAGAGAACTCAGTGATTGTCAAGCAATAGATGAAAATGTTCTCATGTTTATAAATTGACATATTTCGAATACGGAGGCATTGCGCTCAATCTGGAGAAAAAAAAGCCAGTGGAGTCTCGAAAAAGGAAATATGCGAACATTGAAGTACAATAGGCAAATGAGAGAGGAGAGTAGTACCTGGGATGAAATTGAAATCCACAGAAAATGTTGTATATCGCGGCTTAGCAGCGGGTAAGGCAACAAGCTGTCTCCGTGGGGCCGACAGGGGGAGCGCTGTGTGATGCCAGCCCTACCCGGGTACAGGAGATGTGCACGCGTTCGGAGTGCACATCTCCTGTCCGGGCGTGCACATTTTTGGCCCCTTTGCGCACCAAACAGACAACAATAGTCTCGCCAAGGCAAAGTAGCACATGCGCTTCGTTCGCTAGGTGCGACCTAAACAAGCAGCCTGGGACTGGTTTTGTGGTATCAGCCCTCATCAGCCAGGCTAGCTTGAATCTGGTGGCGCAGTGAGCACGGGACCCTAGTCGTGGGCATACCCTTCCCACTTAGTGTGACAAAAGAAAAAAGAACAGATCATGGACAGAATGCTGAACAATGCAAATATTCATCCCCAGACAACAAATCTGGGTTTAATCCATTGTTTTTTTGCCCACCATGCCACCCCTGTTTGGAGCCAGCCATATACAAATCAGTCGTGAGAGCAGCCCAGTCTGAACTGCCAAGCCAGGTCCTCCCTAGACAAGAAACAAGCATCATGGGACCAAATTTGGGGTATCACCCCATATCAACCGGGTTAGCTTGAATCCAGAGGTGCATCGATCACGGGACCCACATCTGGGCATACCCTTCCCACTTAGGGCAACAGAAGCAAAAATAACAGATCATGGATGGAACGCTGAACCATGCAAACATTTACCCCAAGTCAAATGATCTGGGTTTAATTCATCGCTTTTTTGCCCACCACTCCACCCCAGTCCCTTTTACATTTGTCACCCCGAGTGGGACTGGTATGCTCAGACATGGGTCCATGCTCACCATGCCACTGGATTCAAGCTAGTCTGGCTAAAGAGGGGTGATAATTAAACTGGTCCCACAATGCTTGTTTCCGGTCCATGGAAAACCTGGCCTGGCAGTTCGGGCTGGACTGTTCCCTTGGGGAGCAGGATCAAGACTGATTTGCATATGGCTGGGTTTAAACTACAATGGCATGGTGAGCAAAAAAGGATGGATTTAGAACCAGATGTCTGTACAGAGGGTGAATGTTTGACATTGTTCAGCATTCCATCCATCAATAGTTCCTACTCCACTCTATGCCACTCCAATGCACGCCATTTCACTGTATGCGACTCCAATGTACGTTATTCCACAGTACTCCACTTGATTCTGTGCCACTTCACTGTACAGCACATCACTGTACGCCAATATACTCTACTCCACTCAATGCTATTCCACTGTACGGCACACACCTATATGCTATTTTGCTCTACCCTACTCCACTGTACTCCACTCTAGTGTACGCCACTACACGGTAAACCACTCCACTCTATACTACTCCACTGCACGCTATTGCACTCTTCGCCACTCCACTGTACAACACTTCACTCTACCCCTTGCCACTGTATGCAGTTCCACTCTATGCCAGTCAACTCTGTGCTATTTTCCTGTATATTACTCCAGTGTACACTACACCACTTTACGCCAGTCCACTGTACACTACTCCACTCTACGCCAGTCCACTATATGCTATTCCACTCCTATGCAACTCCAGTCAACGCTGCACCACTCTCTGCTATTACACTCTACCTCACTCTACTGGAAGCCACTCCAATATACGCCATTTCACTGTACCCTACTCAACTCAACACTATTCCACTCTACGCAAGTGTACTTTATACTATTCCTCTGCACCCCACTCCACTCTGTGCTGCGCCACTGTACGCCACGCCAGTATACGTCACTCCACTAAACGCCACTCCACAGTATGCTATTACACTCTGTTGTGAGTTCCCTTTGGGGCCCACTGTAGTTCTCCCCTAACTGCACATAGTATAGCCCGCTTTGCTTTGCACACGTTAACCTCTTCCATGCTTGTGATGGCCAGGAGTCTTCATGCGTCACGGTGGGTGTGTGAGCAGGACGGCCCCTGGCCGTCCAAATCCCCGCCCACTAATGAAAACACCCGCACAGCACGGAAATTTAACGCGATTGGAAGGGGTTAAACTGCACGTTTATTTCTGTGCCAAAATATTATTCTAGAAATGCACTGCATAAGTTTTTGTTATTGAGTGTTTCTTCCTGGGACTCTGTCTAGACATTTCGTAAAAGGTCAGACAACATTGAGCCCTGCTTTTCTCTGTGGTCTGTCACTAACACATTCTAACATATAAAGAAAACAGACAGACCCAGCTGCATTTTTATAATATGGCACGTCTTATCAAATAAGCAGAAACTTGCTGTTTTGAAAACAGAGAGGAGGATTTTTAGGAAAGGTCCCAGGATGAGCACGCTGGTTCTGCGCAATCTGAGATGCATACCAGCTAACGGCAAATGCCATGTACGGGGCCCGGTACTAAACCCAGAGATAACTGATGTATCATTGTGCTCACGTAATGAGGCATGCCTTAGGCTGGTAAATCATTCGCCATCAGAGGGCTCTACATTGTATATAGTTTATTGCACTGCTAAGTTGTATATGTTTCCTAACTGCAGCATAGTTGCTTCATAATAGAGCATGATAGTTTCAATAAATATTGTTAACTGTTCTTGTGTCTCTTTCCGTTTTTTATGGACATGCATAAGTGAGAGAATGAAAGGTTGTGCTCCACTACCGCAGTTCCCTGAAGGGTGTTCTGGGGTGCCAACTTACCTGTTACTCTGGGAAGGTTAGCAGGGCACGTAAGGCACTATGAGCTTTGGGTTCATTGGTACTGCTGTGGTATGGTGACTCAGACCCTACAAACACATGTTCTGTGATCCCAGGCATAGTCCTCTTTCCAAACAGGATCCCTGCAACATGGCTCTACCAAAGTTTAGTCTGGTACTTATTCACGGGTCTCCTGAGTAGTGCTTATGAGTGTACGTAATACCCCTCACACCTACCTCCAGAGACAGTCTTGGTATTGTGGATTATTCCTCAACTGTGTTTTAGGAAGTACCTAATTCTGTTGGTTTTTCAAGCTTGAAAGTTCAAAAGGTCAATACTCATTTTGTGTCCATGCACATGTTACTGTAAACGGCCCTACTAGTGCAGGTGGTGACTTTATGTTAGTGTTTGAAGCCCACAATGGCTATCGTTTTGAAGTCTTTCATTCTTGGCCCAACTTTCCAGCTGTGGATTCTAATACAAACATTTCATGAATACACAGTTACTCCACCACCAGCACGTTATAGAGCACTTGTGCTCTTAGAAATACCTCTTTCTCATTGGGAACTACGTGGTTCTGCAGCACCCTTCCTGATGTACATGCACCAGTACACATAGCACACCTTAGTAATGATGGGAAAACCTGGCCAGCTTTAGCTGTATACACACTATACCCTGATTAAGAAAATATCACTGCTCAACAGATACAACCATTGTATATAAACTTAGTTGGACTTTATGGACGCAACTCAATGTATTTCACCAACTTGTTGACTGATCTAACAAGGGTAGGCCTGCCAGGGCATGCCCTGTTGCCTGCAGTTCCTACAATGAGTTTTACAATTATTCATTCAGTTATGGGCAAAATTCCCACTAACCGTAAGGAAATTCCATTTTGAATCGCCCAAAGAAATGACCAAATTAAAGCTGTGTTTCCCCTTACAAGATTACAAAACAAGCATAGCGTGTTTACTATGTGCTTACTTCACAGAATGGTTCCCCCTGTAGGTGACTGTAACACTTGAAGACAGTCTTGCCGCTGTAGATACCCTCAGTCATGGCATGCTGTCCATGTCAGTCTTGCCTGATGTATTAAAGCAAATACAGAACAAACACAGGCAGCTGCGGCCCTTGATTTGGGGATGAAACTAATGGGAAATGTTGCTTTAGTGTCCACAATTATTCTGTCTAACATTAAAGGCTAAGGGCCATCTCTAGCTACATGCCAGCGGCTCACGGCGGTTGAACAAGCCAACAGTGTATGTGAGCTGCCTATAATTGTTGCGGAAGTGTAAACATCCTCAGGACTCAATACTTTTTTAACAAGACTGACAGAACCACCACTTAGCAAGCCTGGTTCCAACAAGGATGCCAAGCAGAACCCTGAGTTTGTTAAGAAACCATATGACTAATCTAAACAAAAACAGAACGGTAAACCTCGCAGAAGTTCTTCACCCCCAGAGCCCTCTGAGTGGTGCTATGATTGTTGGGATTGCACTAAAATAAAGGTTCCAGACAGGTATCAGGTTTCTGATGCACATTCTCCTCATTTCTTGCAGGACTTATCTGAAAAGCAGTACGAGAGAGGAGAGCGATCTGAACACAGACAAGAAGAGTGCATGAAACCGAAAAGGGGGACACAACACTCATCTGACATGAAAGTGAATCAGGAAAAGCCTCCTCAATATAAAGCCCCTTTTCAGAAAAAAAAAGTTGCGGCTTTAACTGTAAAATATGCCACAGACACTGAGAACCCATCTCCTGTTCAGGAGTTGGATGCTGATTCTACTCGATTGCGCGGCAGGAGTCACTAAGTGTGCTGTAATCTCCAGGAGTTTTTGGCAGTGAGAGCAACTGATAACTTCATTACAGTTGAAAACCCAGATAGGTGCGTAACCCCCCAGATAGCTTATATGACTAAGATTTACAAATTGAGGGTGACATACAGCACATCATGAAAGCAATATTCTGTGAAAATGTTACTTTGTCTTATGACATCCTTATAGTAGAGGTAGATTGACCCTACTCTTTGTCCAAACATCCCAACAAGGGGAGCATGTGATGCTTGCTTAATTTTCTGCTCTTGTCCCTGATGAAGTCAAACAAGCTTATGCAGCAGAGTGGGATCTTGCACAAGCCCTCGTTTTACACCGCAATTATGTCAGCTGGGTCAGGGACTCCCCTTATCATGTCATACCCATAAGGTCCAGCCTGCAAGTGCAACCACAATACCGCATTAAATGGGATGCTAAAGCATCTTGTTGAGAAGAACTTTACCGATTGGAGTACCAGGGAGTAATTGAGCCCTGTGTCTCTCAGATTAATAATTCCCTTTCTCCTGTCCCTAAACCAGATTATTCATAAATTCATACTGCATAGTCTTAGACTACAGATATTTAATTAGACAAACATGCACTTTTGAGATACAAAATTTACACAGTACGGCACTAATTAACAATATAGTCCGTCACAAATACAAAACAACCCTGGATATTTCCAGTGTTTTTTTCAGCCAAAATGTAGCGCCTGAAAGTAGAGATTGGACAGCCTTCTCAGTGCTTGGCTTTCAATGTCACTTTGCACTTCTCCTGATGGGTTATAAGAACAGCCGTGGACTGTTTGCTGCCCACATTGCATCAATTCTACATGATCTTGACCCTGACGCTTTGTCCTAGCTTGATGATATTTATCTCACAGACGATGAGTTGAACTCACACTTGGCCAGAGTGGATTGTATTATTTTAGGGTTCACTGCCTATGGCTATAAATTCAACTTTAAGAAATTTCATATAACATTTGTAAGTGTCCTTTCTTTAGAATATGAACTTACACATGAGGGTAAGAGTCTTTCACCTCACATTCAGGAGAAATGTGCACAACTATAACCTCCAAATACTTTAAAGAAACTACAATCCTTGTTAGGATTCCTTAATTTTGGCTGAACTTACATTCCTGTTTATACACAAGGCATTAAACTACTTTATGAATTAATACACCCTAATTTTTACAGTTCATGATGGACATCAGAACATACAGACATACTCAGATGTTTACAATCTGTCTTGCTTGCAATACGTCACTTACATACATGTGTAAATACCACAAACCTAGTCATCAGTGTTTTACCAGGTGCAATTAGATTTACCTATATAACTTTCAACGAGGGTAAAATAGTGCAGATAGCATATAAATCACATTTATATTCCAATTCGGAAATGCGTTTTGCTTCCACTGAAAAAATCCTGACTGTGGTGCAGATGACTATTCCTAAAGCGCAGCCACTTGCACAAAAGGAAATGCATCATTGTTGTTACTCCTGTGCCAGCTCTATCACAAAACCTAGTGTTCCTAACGCAAAAGCCAGTGGCAGCTGGCACCGAGCGGGGGTGGCAGGTAAGAGGGCGGGAGGCAAGGAGGAAGAAGGAAGTAAAGTAAAGAAAAAAAATAAAACGTACCTTACCTCCTCCCCGCTGCTCGTCGTCCTTCGTCATCACTCCACTCGGCAGGAACCCGGAGGCACACCCAGGCTCCCCTGACCAATCAAAATGCTGCAATGCAGTGTTGTGACTGAAAAGCACCAGGGCTCCTCTTACCAATCACAATGCTGCAATGCAGCATTGTGATTGGTCTGAGCACCTCTCCAACCTCGCAACAAACCCAATCAGCATGCAACTCACCAGCACCCTCAACACTTCCATCTCCATGGCAACCTTCCCGAACAGATGGAAACAAGCAGATGTCAGACCCCTCCTAAAGAAAGCTTCAGCGGACCCCAGCAATCTAAAAAATTATCGTCTGCTCTCCTAGCTCTCCTACCCGGCCAAAGTACTTGAGCAAGCCACCAACAAGCAACTCAGCAAATTCCTGGAACAAAACCAACTACTGTATGCCTCACAATCAGAAATTTGCGCCAAATACGGTACTGAGACTGTGATGATTGCCCCCACAGATGACATCAGTTCACTCCTGCGGAGAAACTGTGACCCTGATCCTCCTCGACATCTCCGTGGCATTCAACACCGTCTCCCACAACACCCTCATCAACAGACTCTACAACATTAGCATACAGCAGGATGCCGTCAAGTGGATCTCCTCCTTCCTTACAGGATGCACACAGAGCATCTGACTGCATCCCTTCACCTCTGCACCCAAAGACATCATTTTCGGCGTACCGTAAGGACCAGCCCCACACTGTTCAACATTTACATGACTTATTTACATGACTCCCCTCGCAGACGTTGTCAGATCCCACGGCCTCAACATAATCTCCTGTGCAGACAACACCCAACTGATCCTCCCGCTCATTAATGACCCCCTTCAACACCAAAACCAATTTCTGCAACGCCATGGCCAACATAGAAAAATGGATGAGAGACAACTGCCTACAAGTCAACTCCGATAAAACTGAATTACTAATCTTCGGGAAGAACACCTCCGCATGGGACCACAGCTGGTGGCCTGCAGCACTCGGACCTACACCCACACTGACCGGCCATGAACTGCTTGTGGGTATTGTGTGGGTCAAGAGGATTTGTCTTCTGACTCTGTTGACAGTTTATCTGTTCTAGACACTCCTGCATGGATCTGTGTTCTCCTTTCATGGCTGACACACACAAACCTGGCCCCATCTTGGATATATGTTTGGATATCACTTTCCTTGTTTTTTTTGTTCCTTTGGATTAGATTTTAAGGCTGGGCAGTAAACTCCACTACGCTGGCAGAGTTTGCTGAGTTATGCAACTCCACGATCCGCTTTGGAGTGCGGGAGTTTGGCAGAAACTCCACCCAACATCATGTGGCAGAGTTTACCGGCTTACCTCGAGACCTTGGGTCCCGACCGCTACACACAATCGCAACAGGGGTTTACCAACGATTTACTTTAAGCTTTATATACATTGAAAAACAATGTTTGAATTAAGTATGAACATTTATTTCGACACCATAAATATTCATTCATTTGAATTCATTTAGTAGATCATAAAACATAACTTTAGTCATATACAATCCAAAATTTCATTTGTACACGCAAGAATTTCATATCAACAAATTCTTCTGTGTTTTCTTGAAGATGCTCTATGCATTTCGGGTCACATCGGACCCTTCATCAGGAGCAAGTGCCATCTAAAAAACAATATTACACAGCAATGAGCACTATGTACCAAACGTGTCACCCCTGCAGCACGCTTGAAAAAGAGTATTAATATAGTGAAAATACAGTTAAAAGTGTATAGTAATTCAGAAGGGAGTGCATCTCTACATCTTAATAAGTTTCAGAGTTTACCGGCACCCACACCTTTGTTTTCTATTAGGCCAAAGTAGAGGCTTGTCTCAGGCTCGTCTCTATTGCAGTAAGCACCTCCACTTCACCAGGGCATGAACTCAAGGCCAACTGCCTGTGAAGAAAAGTATGAAAGAAGCCATGCCCACACAAACGTGTATTCATTGTCACTCCAATGAGGCTTGATAGTTGGCGCTTACCATGTTCAGCTGGCGGAATTCCACCGTTCTCCCTCGCATATGGGTCACCCAAATTGAAATACTTACCTTTTCACCTATTGATATAATTTATGACCCCATTAAGTTCCTTAAGTTAGGATTCTGTCCATCCATCTGCTATGCGATACAAGTACAACCTGAGGAGCTATATGGAAGTTTCTAGAGCGCCGGGCTAACCAGACAAGGTAAGAGATGATTTTGCATGTTAAAAAATTATTTATAAAACAAATGCATCTCACTACCTGCAGTTACAACATTTTCAAGGTGTTCTGGTAATGAAACAACAAGAAACCACGTCTGCTGCTTATTCAGTTTTGTGTGGTTTGCTTCCAGGGACAGCATGCTGTAGGGAAAGTGCCTGCACACAAGCAGGGCGCACAAAACATCTTCAAGTTCAAAGCACCCGTCCTGCAAAGTAACAGAGCTTTTAAACCTGAAGATACTGTGCTGGAGAGGGTTTTTGTAGTTTTCAAAGTTAGAGTGCTGATTTTGTACATTAACCTAATGTAATGCTTTAAGGCAGATTACTGTTGTGCCGTGTTTTTTCACTGCTTTGTTGTTTGAGATTCTCAGTGTCCTCACACTGATTTTGTACATTAACCGAATGTGGTGCTTTAAGGCCAATTACTGTTGTGCCACGCTTTTCACAGTTTTTTGTTTTTTTAGATTCTCTGTGTCCTAATGTGGAAGGGCTGTGGACATGCATGCAACGCAGCTGAGTACAACTGTAGTAGATTTCTGCATGTGCATAGAAAAAAACAGTAGTGGCAGGGGCACACGGGGCATCCCCATGACAGAGGGAGTGGCAAGTGCGCAGCAGCGCAGGTGAATATTTTATATATACAGCTAAAGGGAGTATCTATGATGCAAGTGCAGTGTTTTTCTGCAGAAGGCACAAGAGATCTTATTTATTACCATGCATCACACCATCTTAGTAGAAAGTATTACAGCATGTTAGGTAACAAGACTGACACCAGTTACTAACATAGGTGTTGTGAAGCTACAAATATGTACTTGTAGCAAGAGGGGCACAGTGACGATGCTACACATTATTAACAGGGACAATGAGCGTGGATGTACAAACTTTACTTACTTCTCCGCCCACTCATGGAACTCTGTGGAATTCGGCAGAGTTTTTTGGTAACTCTGTGGAATTTCACGGAGTGGAACTCCTCGAGCTCTGCCCCGGCCTATTTGATTTGTGACTGTTTTTTCTAGCTGATTAATGGCCATTATCTTCCAGAACGCTCTGCTACAGAACTGGTCGATGAGGTGTTGACTCTTCACTCATCTTTACATAAGCTAAAAGGAGACTTGTCCCTCGTGAACATTACAGCTTTTCTAGTAACTAATGCAATTGTTTGGGATAAAGTTCCATTCAATATATTCGGACCTACGCAGATTCTGCAGATACCATATGTGTTTAAGGTTTATATGGGTGATGTAATTGTACCTGCGTTACATTCTGATGATTGGGATGTTGAAACTGTAAACTCTATGCTCTCGGAGCTAGAATATTCTACTGTTTTGGAATCAGAGGATCTGTACTTAAATTCTGCCAACTACAGTGAAATATTTTATTACCACCATATGGACATTACTATTTACATTGAGCTGATGTTCAATGGACAGTTTTAATTACACACAATGAAAAAATTGCCCCACTCCCCCACAAGGGAGCTTCAAAACATACATGGATAAATTCACATATTTTTCTGGATACCCCAACATCATAATATTTCAAGCTAGTCCCAACACTACCAAACAAATAGATACTTACACAAGCTAAGCTAATATACACAGACTCATTTGTCACCCAATTAATTAACTATGAGAGGCTATGATTATTAGAAGGATCAATCAATCAATCAATCATAAAAATTTGCATAGCGCGCTACTCACCCGTAGGGTCTCAAGGCGCTGAGGGGGTGTGGGGGTCGCTACTGCTCGAACAGCCAGGTCTTGAGTTGTTTCCTGAAGGAGAGATGGTCCAGGGTCAGCCGTAGGTGAGTGGGGAGGGAGTTCCATGTCTTGGCTGCCAGGTAGGAGAAGGACCTACCTCCGATGGTGGATTTCCGAAAGTGTGGGACAGAGGCGAGGGCGAGGCTGGCGGATCGGGGCTGGCGGGTGGGTGTGTAGAAAGTGAGGCGGCTGTTGAGGTACTTTGGTCCAGTGTCGTGGAGAGCCTTGTGTGCGTGGGTGAGGAGTCTGAACGTGATCCTCTTGTTGACGGGGAGCCAGTGCAGGTTCCTCAGGTGGGCAGAGATGTGGCTGCGGTGAGGGATGTCCAGGATGAGACGTGCTGAGGCGTTCTGAATGCGCTGGAGTCTTTTCTGGAGTTTGGCTGTGGTTCCCGCGTAGGGGGTGTTCCCGTAGTCCAGACGGCTGGTGACAAGGGCCTGGGTTACCATCTTTCTGGTTTCGGTGGGGATCCACCGGAAGATCTTTCGTAGCATGCGCAGGGTGTTGAAGCAGGATGACGAGACGGCATTCACTTGCTTGGTCATCGTGAGGGAGGAGTCCAGGATGAAGCCCAGGTTACGTGCGTGGTCAGTTGGTTTGGGTGCGATGCCCAGGGCAGGGGGCCATCAGGAGTTGTCCCAGGCAGAGGGAGATGGTCCTAGGATGAGGACTTCCGTCTTGTCTGAGTTCAGTTTCAGGCGGCTGATCTTCATCCATTCTGCGACGTCTTTCATTCCTTCCTGGAGGTTGGCTTTGGCGGTGGCGGGGTCGTTGGTGAGGGAGAGGATCAGCTGGGTGTCGTCGGCATAGGAGATGATGTTGAGGTTGTGTTGGTGAGCGATGGCTGTGAGAGGGCTCATGTAGACGTTGAAGAGGGTGGGGCTGAGTGAGGATCCTTGCCGAACACCGCAGATGACTTCGTGGCCGCGGAACGGTACGGGGGGAGGCGGACTCTCTGGGTTCTTCCGGCGAGGAACGAATCCAGTGCCGTTCCTTGAATTCCGGTGTTGCTGAGGTGCTGTATCAGGGTGTGGTGACATATGGTGTCGAAGGCTGCTGAGAGGTCCAGGAGGATGAGGGCTGCAGTTTCCCCGTTGTCGAGCAGGGACCTGATGTCGTTGGTGGCTGCGATGAGGGCGGTCTCGGTGCTGTGGTTTGCTCGGAATCCGGACTGTGAGGGGTCGAGGGATCCGCTGGTCTCGAGGAAGGCGGAGAGTTGTCTGTTGACGGTCTTTTCGATGACTTTGGCTGGAAAGGGGAGGAGCGAGATGGGGGCGGAAGTTCTTGAGGTCCATGGGGTCCGCAGTGGGTTTCTTCAGGAGGGCGCTCAGTTCGGCGTGTTTCCAGCTCTCCGGGAAGGTGGCGGAGGCGAAGGAGCTGTTGATAATGGTTGGGAGATGGGGTGCGATGATGGGAGTCGGCTTTCTTGAAGATGTGGTGAGGGCATGGGTCGGTAGGGGAGCCAGAGTGGATGGTGTTCATCAGGCGGGTGGTGTCTTCGGTGCTGACGGGGGTCCAGGTGCAGAGGGTGGTGGTAGGGGGTGCTGGCTCGGTGGTTGGGTGTGTGGTCAGTGCGCCGAAGCTGTTGTGTATGTCGGCGATCTTGCGGTGGAAGAACGAGGCGAGAGAGTCGCAGAGGTCTTGAGAGGGTGTGATGTCGTTGTTGCAGGCGCTGGGGTTGGAGAGCTCTTTAATGATGCTGAAGAGTTCCTTGCTGTTGTGGGTGTTGTTGTCCAGTCGTTCTTTGAATGCTGTCTTCTTGGTGGTGCGGATCAGCTGGTGGTGTTTGCGGCTGGCGTTCTTGAGGGCTGTCATGTGTTCTGCTGTTTGGTCGTGGCGCCAGGCTTTCTCAAGGGTGCGGCAGGTTTTCTTGGAGTTTTTGAGGTCGTTGGTAAACCACGAGGCTTTCCTGCTGCCGGGTCTGCTGGGAGGCTTCTTCAGTGGTGCGAGTTCAACGGCGCAGTCGGTGAGCCACTGTGTGAGGTTGCGGGCTGCTTCGCCGGGGTCCGTCGTGTTGGTGGGCGGGTTCTGGCTGAGGGTGGTGGCGAGCTTGTCGGCGGTGATCTTGCTCCAGCTTCTGCTGGGAACCTGTTGCGGGTGGTGGTGGGTCGTGGTTCTCTTGAAGTTGAAGTGGACGCAGCTGTGGTCTGTCCAGTGTAGTCCGGTGGAGTGGCTGAAGGAGATGTGCTTGCTGGAGGAGAAGACGGGGTCAAGCGTGTGGCCGGCGTAGTGGGTGGGGGTGTTCACCAGTTGCTTGAGTCCGAGGTTGGCTAGGTTGTCCAGCAGGGCGGCGGTGTTGCAGTCCTTGTTGTTCTCCAGGTGGAAGTTGAGGTCCCCTAGGAGGATGTAGTCTGTGGAGGTGAGGGCGTGCGGACTGACGAAGTCTGCGATGGCTTCGCTGAATTGTGTGCGTGGTCCTGGGGGTCTGTAGATGAGAGTGCCTCTGAGGGTGGTCTTGGGGTCGGTGTGTATCTGGAAGTGAAGGTGTTCGGCGGCGGTGAGGATGTCGTCGGAGTTGGTCGTGATGCGGATGGTATTTCTGTAGACGATGGCGATGCCTCCTACGGTTTGGTTGACGCGGTCCCTCCGGGGGATCTTGTAGCCCTCCGGGATGGCTATGGCAATGTCTGGGGCTGAGGAGGCGTTCATCCAGGTTTCTGTGAGGAAGGCGACGTCTTGTGATGTTGTGTCGAGTAGGTTCCAGAGTTCGATGGCGTGCCTGTGGACGGAGCGGGTGTTGAGCAGGATGCACTTGAGGTGGTTGTTGCTGGTGTTCGTCTTGGCTGGTGCGGTGCAGGGTCGGGGGCAGGTGAATTTGTAGGCTTGGATACAACTGACATTAAATCAATTTGTGGTACCAAACCTTGGTAAGTTCAGGGGATGGAAAACTTGTTCTGAGCCTGTGTAATCTGAACACAAATGATTTTTTCAGCAGACCAAGTGTCTAGAAATGGCTAAAATGAAAGAAATGAATGCACCCACTGCTCCTTCCATTGCCTAGTTTGTGAATTGGCAAAACCTGTCAAATTACACTGAAGAACAGCTCAATAGCATGTTGAGGAATGATGCATTAAATTCTACACTTTCAGGTTCTTATAGGTGGACATGGTGGCTGGTAGACACAAATGGCTGTTATGCTCCTTTTTTAAATTCCAAACCAGGAATTAAGGCAAGCAGACATGACCCTGATACTCCCAATCTCAGCATTCAGGTATTTTTACCGCCTATTCAGTGGTGAAAATGTGTCAACAATAGTTGTAACATTACACACTGTCTGCAGTAAAACAACTTCTTTCTCTCGTGTCCAAAAGACAGGGACTTATCAGACATCCTATTCGATCTTAAGACCCCATGTTCAAAAAGATTTACTTATGCCACATATAATGAAATTTGGAAATTGTCACAAATGTAAGCTGCCACACATTTAAGACAAATTGATCAAGATAATTTAGATAATGTGCTTGCTGTTGTTGATAATAGCATTATCCCCTTAACTGCGCTGAACGTTCTGCGCTAGTGCAGAACGTTCTATTGAGCGGGCGGGGCCACGACGGCCAACGGACGTGCGCAGCACTACAAAGGTAGTGCACGCGACAGCCGTTGGCCGTCGCAAAAACAGCCATGAGGTTAATACTCTGTCGTCTCGCATTTATAATTTGAATAACATTGTGTCATCTGTTATTTATATCATGCAAAGTGACATGTCAACATTGTACCAATTACAAAGTCAGATTAGATCTATCATGCAGTTTAGCTGGACACTTCAGACCCTCAAAATTGGTTGGGTTCCTTGGTGTTATCTTAAATCCAGCAAGCTATTCTTGCCTTTCAATCTGATGGGTAATCAACTGCCCATGGCTAAGAAACATGCCACCTTCACAATGTTACATCTAGAAAAGTTAGAACAGCTCCCATTCACTATTGCAGAAACACCTTCCGCTGTGTGGTTAATACACTGCATAATATATTTGCCGATTTCAACATTCCAGTTCACAGCTTGCATGAAACATTTTGCTGTCTGTAGATATGAATCCCTCAGAGGCAGCTTTGTTCATGAGCTATGGTCACTCGCATTTTCTTATTGCTGTGAACGTGCCAATTAAGAAGTCTTCCTTACTGAGAAGGAATGAGACTCTTCAGCCGGACATGCACTCGTTTGCAAATATGTTACCATTCACTGCACTTGTAATGTGACAGTAATTAATTTGGACTGTTGTCTAAAAGGAATACCCGCCCCTGCAATACTCTCACTAATTACGGTCCTTTCAAATGGAAGTTATTTAATGTTAAGTGATCAGGAGTGTTGCGGAATAAGGGTTTTATTGGCCTGCCAGATAGTAACCTGCTGTAACAACGTCCTTTTCCCTCATTGTGGCTTTCCATTCTAAATTTAAAAGCAGAGTTTAACAAGCTAAGCAGACTCAAAGCGCTATTGTTTCAAAAGGATGTTAACACCTGCAGGAGAATGTTTTGAATTACAAGTTGCAAGGACACCCAGTGAGATACAGTCCTTGTTAAACACTAACTTCCCATTACATTTCAGCGAATTAGTCCATAACATTTGTAAAACAAGCAATACTGCAGGCCTTGCTCATGTTTATAAAATTAGTCAGTTCCTTCGAGACATACTTTGGAGTAATACTGGCTTTTATTCATTCCCTTTTCTCCAATGTGTTCAGGGGCATTCCACTGGAGTTGTTCCTCATTTGCGGCATTGTCATAAGAATATGTTTTAATTTTTTGGAATCTTCTTTCCCAGGAACTGGACCTTGATTGGCCATTGTCATTCGACCTGTCTGGTTTACCTGCGTACAACCCGTGTTTCATTGCCTCTGGTGCCCCTTCGAATGGGCACTTGATATTTGTCTGGCTCTGCAGACGCCAGCTCCTTTGGGCATGTGCCTGTTTATGAGTCCAATAGCGACCCATTTTTGGGTTTGTCCCTTGGGCCTACAGCTGCTTCTGAAAGCGGGCTATGAGCCACTCCTTTCAGCAGAGACGAGTTCTTCAGCGTATGGATCACTAAATGCTACCTCTAATAACATGGATGCGTGTTACTCAGCGTCTTTCTCAGCTTCGACTGATACGGAGAATCATGTCTGTTCTCTGGAATTTGTGAACTGGGCTGTTGAACATTTGTCTGTGGAGATGTAGACCATTCTGGATTCCCTGGCTTTTGAACTTGCGAAAGACATCATGGATACCTCCAACACACCTTAATTTGGCTTCCTTTTCGAAATTGATATGATTATAATTATTTTTTATAACATGCTTATTAGCAAAGCATTGATTTGTTTAGCTTGTGCTTTAGGTTTATATTATTATTTAGTCGTTACGTTACTGTTCCGACAGAGGAGCGGGTGTCATGAGTTTCGTTTGGGGCCTGCTGTAGTTCTTCCCTATGTTAGCCTAACTGCACAAGTTCTAAGTCACTTTGATTTGAACTAGGCCTGGGTGGTGAACTTCGCTCCATTCACCGAGTTTGCTGAGTTTTCTGCAGTTGCTCGCGCAGTGCAGAAAGCTCCGCTTCGTGATGTGCGGAGGAGTTATTTCCCCGCTTGCGATTGCGAACGGTAAGTTCGCGATCGCAAATGTTAAGTTCGCAAGCGCGAGCTGCCACTTAGGTAGAATTAATACCAAAGCAGCAGGAATACCAGCACAAACTGCAGTTCGCATTGCACTCCGCCACTCGTGGAACTTTGCTGAGGTTTTCTGTAACTTTGCGGAGTTCCGCGTAGCAAATCTCAGCGAACTATGCCCAGGCCTAATTTGAACACGTTACACCGCACGTTTATTTCTGTGCCATGATATTATTTTAGAAATGTACTGCACATGTTTTTGTTATTCAGTGCTTCTTCCTGGGACTCGGTCTGCACATTTCATACAAGGTCAAACAACATTGTGCCCTGTTTTTCTCTGTGGTCGGTCACTAACACATTCGAAAATACAGACATAACAGAGAGACAGAGCTGCTGTTTTCTAACATGGCACTTAATATCATATGAGCAGAGACTTGCCATCTTGAAAACCGAGATGAGGATTTCTAGCAGAGGAAACGTCCTGGGATGAGTGCGCTGGTTCTGTGCAATCTGAAATGCAACCAGCTAATGGCAAATGTCAGGTATGGGGCCCAGTACTAATCAAAGAGATGTCTGATTTATCATTGTGCTCATGTAGTGAGGCTAGGCTTAGGCACATATATCATTCACCATGATAGGGCTTTTCATTGTATACAGTTTATTAGTAATACTAACTACCTTGAGAAGTTGTACATGTTTCCTAACTGCAGCACAATTGCTTCATTGTAGAGTACAATAGTTTCAATAAATATTGTAAACTGTTCGTGTCTCTTTTCTTTTCTTCATGGGCATGCATGAGTGAGAGAACAAAAAGTGCTGATCTGTTAAGATAGGTCCCTGGAGGGACTAGAGTGTTGTGTTCTGGGGTTCCAACGTACCTGTTACTCTGGGAAGGTTAGGAGGGCAGGTAAGGCACTATGAGCTAGTCAGGATTTGGGCACTATGAGCTAGTCAGGATGTGGGATTTACCACATCAGTAGGTACTGATGTGGTACGGTGACTAAGTCCCCACACACAGATGTTCTTTGATCCCAGGCATAGTTCTGTTTTTAAACAGAGTCCCTGCAACAACTCTACACTATTCCACTCTATGCCACTGCATTTTATGCCACGACAATCTATGCTATTCCACTGTACAACACTCCACTCTTTGTTACTCCACTGCACACCATGCCAGTATACAACATCACTGTATGCCATTCCACTATACGCTACCGCACTCTCCGCTATTCCACTCTTTGCCACTCTACTATACATCACTCCACTCTACACTATTTCACTGTATGCCACTCCACTCTACGCCACTCCACTATATGCTATTCCTCTCTACCCTACTCCACTGTATGCCGCCCAGTCTGCACCACTTCACTGCACGCCACTTCACTCTACGCTATTGCACTCTACACCACTTCACTGTACAATACTACACTCTATGCTATGCCACTTTATGCCACTCCACTTTAAGCTATTTCACTGCTGCCACTCCACGGTACCCTACTCCACTCTATGCCATTCCACTGCACAGCACTCCACAACACTCCCCTCTATGCTATTCCACTGTATGCCACTCCACTCTCTGCCACTGTATTCTATGCCAGTCTACGATACTTCACTATATACCACTCCACTTTATTCTTCTCACCTATACACTATTCCACTCTACGCCACTGCACTATACACCACTCCACTCCACTCTATGCTATTCCACTGTATGCCACTGCACTCTCTGCCACTCCACTGAACACCACACCAGTCTACGACAGTGCACTGTATGCCACTCCACTATAAGCCAGGCACTCTACGCTATTCTACTCTTCAACACTCCACTGTAGGTCACTCGACTCTGCACTATTACACTCTATGGCACTCCACTCTAACCACTCCACGCTACGCTATTCCACTGTAATCCACTACACTGTACGTTACTCCACTCTACACCACTCATCTGTATGCCACTACATTATACACCACTTGACTGTACGCTATTCCATTCTATGCCACTTCATTCTAAGCCACTCCACTGTGCACCAAACCACTCTACGCAATTCTACTGTATGTAACTACACTCTATGCTACTACACTTAACGCCACTCCACCATAAGCCACTCCACTCTCAGGAACTCCACTGTACTCCATGCCAGTCTACGACACTTCACTATATACCACTCCACCATATGCTACTCCACCCCACACTATTCCACTCTATGCCACTCCACTCTATACTATACCATTGTACGCCACTCCACTCTCTGACACTCAACTGTACACCACACTAGTCTGCGACACTCACTGTACGCCACTCCACTATTCACTACTCTTCTATATGCCATATCACTCTATGCTATTCCTCTTTATGCAACTCCACCCTATGCTACGCCACTCTATGCTATTCCACTCTACCTCACTCCACTGTATGCCACTCCATTGTAAACCACTACACCCTACCTCACTCCACTCTATGCTTGTCCACTGTACGCAATTCCTCTCTATGCTATTCCATTCTACTCCACTATATTCCCGCAAGTCTATGCCACTACATTGTACACCACTCCATTCTAAGCTACTCCACTCTACGCTATTCCCCTCTGTGCCACTCCACTATACAACACTTCACTCAGTGCCATTCCACTGAATGGCACACCACTCTATGCTCTTTCACTGTAGCCTACTCCACTCTGTCATTCTACAGAGTGCCACTCCACTGCTAAGTACTCCACTCTACTCGATTCCATTCTTTGCTATTCCACTCAGTGCAACTCCAGTCTATGCCACTCCACTCAGTGCTATTGCTGTCTGCCCTACTCTACTGTACACCACTCCAGGGTACGCCACTCTACTGTGTGCTACTCCAATATACGCTATTACACTCTATGCCACTGCACTCTACCCCACTCCACTGTATGCTATTCCAGTTTAGCCCACTCCACTGTATGCCACTCCAGTGTTCCATATTCCATTGCATTCCACTCTACCCCACTCCACTGTATGTTAGTCCAGTCTACCCCACTCTACTGTATGGCACTCCAGTCTAGGACATCCCACTATATGCCAGTCCACTGTATGTACCTCAACTTTATGCTATGTTCACTCTATGCTACTCCACTGTTCCATTATATGCCACTCCAACCCACTCTAAATGATTCCACTAATTGCAACTTGAATATTCGGTTCTCCACTCTACCCCACTCCAGTGTACACCCCTCCACTGTAAGCTATTCCATTTCACACCGCACCACTGCACGCTATTCCACTGTATACCTCTCCACTTTATGCCATTCCAGTGTATGCTGCTCCATTCTACGCTCTTGGAGTGCATGCCACTCGAATCTATGCCACTCCACTGTACACCACTCCACTGTACGCCACAACACTCTACGTCACAACACTGTACTTTACCCTGACCCACCCTGGGGTCTCTTTAATTATAATTAAAAACAGATGGGCTCCCACAGCCCTAGCCAGCTCCCTGGATACTTAGGGAGCCAGCGGTGCTCTTGGCCGCAGTGAGCACATACTAATGCTGCTCCCTATGTGCAGGAGCATTATTTTAATCTGTTGCGGGCAGGGAAACAGATTAAAAGTCTGCTTCCAGCAGGCGGGAGGATTTTCAAAGCTCTCGTCAGCTGGGAGCGGACTTGGTGTTTGCTCCCACCAAGCAAGAGCAAACACAGGTTTCCCTGACTGCACTGGTGCAGGCAGAGAAACTGCTATGTCCCGTGGTTGGACACCCACCTGGCATAGCATCTGAGCCTGCCCAGGGGATGGGTTCCCTGGGCCGTTAATGTCTCATGGAGGGGGCTGCAAAGTACCCCTTCCTTCAAATAATCAGCCCAGGGAGTGGGCTTCCCGGGGCCTTTAGAGGGTATGGGGACCGCGTGGCCTCCCTCCCCTTCTTTAATGATATTGGTTGCGCTCCATGGGACCTCCGATGACTATGGGGGAGCCACATGGGCCCCCTCCGCATACATAATATGTTCAGCCCCTAGGGTGGGCTCCACTGGGCCTCTAATGGCTCAGGGAGAGGGACCACATGTTACCCTCCACATACATAATACGTTCGCCCTGGGGCAGGACTCCCTGAGGCCTCTGATAGCGCAGTGAGGTGGGCCATGTGTCCCCCTCCCCATAAACATTGTTGTTAGCACCAGGGTTGGCTCCTCAGGGCCTCTAGAGGTTTGGGGTCGGGGGTAACGCAGCCCTCCTCTCCTTTATGAATACAGCCCTGAGGTGGGAATATAGTAGCCGGGTCTGGTGGCGCAGTGGACAAATGTATCCACTATAGGGACCTGTGTTTGACCTCATGGTCACAGGTTCTAATGCCAGCGGGTCCACTCAGCCTTTCACCCATCTGAGGTCAATAAAATGAGTACTGTTGAGTTGGGTAACAATATACACCTGTTATTCAGCGCCTTGAGACCTTCGGGTGATACGTGTGCTTTACAAATGTACATGTTATGTTAGATAAATGTGTGCAGGCTGCCATTTTGGAGGTGGTTCCAATCCCGCAAGAGTCTCATGAGATCACTGCATTTTGTGCTAATTGTTGCTTGTTTATGACCCATAGGGGGCCCTCTGGTTCCCCATGGGGCCTAGGGGTTCAGGGCATCCCTACCTTGCCCCTTATTTTATTATTCTTTTTATCTTCAGGACAGAAACTAACTCCCTGAGTCCTATAGTGACTATCAGCAACATTTTTCTCATGTTGCTGGCAGCCATTCAGAACCCTTGCGAGAATGAGAAGGCCCAAGAGGAATAAAGCTCCCAGGGCCAAACAGAAAACTCTCTTTTTAAATTGTCACTCTCGAGAGACTCTTGCGAACCCAACCACCTAGATATACAATTATTTTTCAACCTTAATGTCTCAAAAACTACGGATTCACGCCAGATCAAAAAAAGCAGAATCTGCAGACCAAGATCTAGCTTCCCGCTGAATTTGGTGTAATTCCATCCAGCAGTTTTTACTGCAACCTTGCCTAAAAAAGTCTATGGAAAATACATGGGGATTTTGCGTTTTGTGACCCCTTTTTAGGTTTCGCCTGGGGCCGGAGCTCCTAGCTCCGCCCAGGAGAAATCTTTTGTTTTGCAGTATGGGGGACTTGAATCCGCCCCTTCTTCCATTGGCTAGCTCCATAAATGGAGGCTAGCCATTGGAAGCCGGATCTGTCCGTCAAGGCCGGATCAGATTCGGGGGCGTTCCCGCGATTTTTTCTCATCCCACCCCTTTCCCTACGTCATACGGCGGTGGGCGGTGGTTTATTTTTTTTTGTGTTTAGTTTTGTTTGGGCATTTCTTTGAAGATGGCGCCCGGTGGAGAGTGATTTCAGCCCCTGATGCAACACAAATAAGAGCCCCTCAGCTCGCGGGAGCCGCTAAGCGCTTTTCTTAAACCTATCCCGCCCCCCCTCCCGCTGTCCGTTCCGTCCCCCACACGCCCGCTGTCCGTGTCTCCGGCCGGTGGAAACCTCACGCACGTTCTTTCTGTGCCCAGCTATCGTTGGCTCCATACGGCTTGTGGCAGCTTTAGTTATCCACTGCTGTTCTTCCTGGTATTTTTGCGGCTCGGAGTGTGCACTGACTCGGCATTTCCTCTGTGCCCGCCGCATTTTCCATGGCTTCAAAGAGGCCGTCGGACGGGGAGCAGAGGTGAGCACTCTCACTCTCCTTCCTATCGGCAGAAACAAGAAGCTCTCTTCTCGGGTGACAAAGGCCGGACTTTCAAAAGCGCCCGTGGAAAGCAGGGCAGGAAGCGATACCTCTGGTGAGGCACGTTCGACCGTGCAATCCGATGCCACGGGCTCCCCGGCTTTTACCTCACACCAAACAAAGTGTATTGTTTATTCCTTCAACACAATGGCTACTGGAGGCTGGACCCCGCCTGCCTTCCCATACTCCGCAGCTGAATTACCAAGCCTGATGGTTAAAAACTCGCAAACAGGGCAGGGAGCGAGTCAACATCGGAGGCTGGCCGTAACTCTTTATGCTGAATTACCAAATCATGAAAAGGTTTCCTCCTCCTCATAGGCATCTGATATCTTTTTTAAGAGGGGATTTTCTGTGCTTTGTTAAGGGTTGTTTTTTCACATTGGGTAAACTCATATTTCAGCCATCAAAGCTGGGCTTAGAAGGCGCATTTAAGGGATATTACTTCCCGCTGTCCGTGTGCCCGTCCCCCCTCCCGCTGTCGTGAGCCCGTCCCCCCTCCCGCTGTCCGTCCCTCCCCCCTCCCACTGTCAGGTGATTCAGTTCACAAGTTTTTCTATGCAAGTCCCAGCGCCCCCGACACGATTCTACTTGGATCATTTCTACAGCGCTGGCTGATCCAGAGTCAGTCACTCTGTCTCCAGCGCTGCAATCGTTTCCAGTCTCCTCTCTTCCATCTCCCATCTCAGCCCTCCTTACCCCCGCCCCCTTCCACCCTCCTTTTCTCCCATGGAATCTCGTAGCTTCATCTTGGCAGGCTGCCCCACCTTCACCTCTGATTCAAGGCGCTCCTCCCCCTCGTTTGTTTTGTCTGAACTTTCAGCTTTTAAGTGTTGTGCGAGACACGGCTGCTTGCACAGAGCTGGGTGAGGGATGGGCCTACAGCACAGGGCGAGGAGCTTTGTATGGACACGTTGGTGTCCTGATGAGCAGGGTGGTAGCAGGGTGGTAGTGCAGGGTGGTAGTGCTGTGCGCCGCTGCCTTTGTACTCCTGTAAACTGCAACCGTGCACAGCGTGATTGTTTTTAATGAGATTTCAGAACATTTGCTGTATTGTTTATGTGGAGAAAAGCCTTGTTAAGCTAAAAGTGTGCCAGAGGGAAACATGAAAAGTGCCGCTTGCAGCAGATATTGGCACGGCCTGGGCAGCATGGCGGAACAGTGTGTTTGTGTAGCTCTGCTATCATATTCCAAAGCGCACCGTGTTCTTATGCGCCTGGATCCACTGTGCAGTTCATGACGACACACGTGGTGTTGCCTCAGGAATTTCAGGCACATAAGGGGATTTGGGAAAGGAAGCTAGCTGTGAGCGCAACGCAACGAGGATGCACTTTACATAAGAGGGGATTTTCTGTGCTTTGTTAACGGTTGTTTTTTTACATTGGGTAAACTTATATTTCAGCCATCAAAGATGGCCTTTAGAAGGCGCATTTAAGGGATAATACCTCCCGCTGTCCGTGAGCCCATCCCCCCTCCCGCTGTCCGTGTGCCCGTCCCCCCTCCCGCTGTCGTGAGCCCATCCCCCCTCCCGCTGTCCGTGTGCCCGTCCCCCCTCCCACTGTCAGGTGATTCAGTTCACAAGTTTCTCTATGCAAGTCCCAGCGCCCCCTCAGCCCCCGACACAATTCTACTTGGATCATTTCTACAGCGCTGGCTGATCCGGAGTCAGTCACTCTGTCTCCAGCGCTGCGATCGTTTCCAGTCTCCTCTCTTCCATCTCCCATCTCAGCCCTCTTTACCCCCGCCCCCTTCCACCCTCCTTTTCTCCCATGGAATCTCGTGTCTTCATCTTGGCAGGCTGCCCCACCTTCACCTCGTTTGTTTTGCCTGCACTTTCAGCTTTTAAGTGTTGTGTGAGACACGGCTGCTTGCACAGACCTGGGTGAGGGATGGGCCTACAGCACAGGGCGAGGAGCTGTGTATGGAGACGTTGGTGTCCTGATGAGCAGGGTGGTAGTGCTGTGTGCATGAGTAATGCTGCAGGGAGGAATGTGGTGCTGTGTGAAGCAAACTTTTTGTTATCATTTCGGTGGGTTCTGCTGGGTGGAAAACAGTAATGCTGAGGTGAGCACATCCCAGTGCTGTGAGGAGCAGTGATGCTGTTTTGAGGAGAGTGGATAGTGCTGTGTGTAACAGTTATTGTACAGGGAGCACATTGCACCATTGCTGAGCTGGGAGTGCACCGCTCAGTTCTTCCGTAAGTACGGTGTGTAGTGTCCTGTTGAGCCTTCATGCTGTAGTTCCAAAAGTACATGCTGATGTACAGCACTGCAAGTGGATACGTCAATGCCTGACGAGAGCATCCCATATTATCAAGCAGTATGCTTTCTGGAGGGAGCCTTATTGGGCAAACTGAAATCAAGATGATCGTCAAATGAAGCTTGATCCAAGTCTGTTACTGCCAAGGAGGTCTGTGATGAGAGGGCACAACATGCAGCCTGCCCAAACAAGGTTTTGCAGTTCACTGCACACAGCCAGAACATGCTAGGATTGCATGGTAAGATCTCTGCCTATTGTAGAAAGAGTTTACTGTGAGATCACTGTCTGCTGTCAGAACATACTAAAATTGCAGATGTAAGGCCCAAACATGTCAGCACAAGATTCTGTAGTTAGTTTACTGTGTGCACCCAGAACTTGCAAGGACTGTATGGTTTGGTGGCTGCATGCCGCAAGAATGTGTGAAGATCGCGCTGGCATGGTCCAACAATGCGGCCTACTCTCACAAGAACTTAGTGGTGAGGTTACTGGATTCAGATACAGCATGCCAGTATTGAAGAGCGAGGTTGCTGCAAGCAGCTGTGACAGGTGATGTCTGTTGAGGCGAAGTCCATACACACAAGCGGCCCACACTAGGATTGCATTGGTGGGTTAGTGAATGCAGTCAGCCTACACAAGAAGTGGTTGGAGAAGGAGGGCCCTATATGCATCCAGGACCTGTGAAGGTGGCAGAGGTGAGGTCACAGCCACCCTCTGACAGATTCTGATTCGGCATCCTCATGAAGTCAGAGTACCTCAATGTTGCATGTAAGCATGGGCGGATTTTGCGGATCCACGATCGCGGATTTGCGTATTCACGGATCGTGGATCCGCAAAATCCGCGGATTTTGCGGATCGGCGGATTTGGGGCGGGGCTTCCATGCGAGTGCACATGCCTCTTGTGTGTATAAAAGGTCAGAGACCGATCAGAGCATCAGATGAAGATACAGAAGCTCCTGGCCACAGGAACAGCACGAGGATTGCGCTCGTGAAAGTCAAGGATGCAAAGGCCTCTGTCCAGCATCACAGCTGATTTTCGATGGTATATTTGGGAAGAAGGCACATCTGCCCAGCCTTGACAACGCTCACGATTGTTTTTTGGGCCGATGAATGAGTCACTGAATTTAAGCTTCAACTAGGGCACATCCTTAATTGATATCTGTAAGTGCTTCCGGTTGAGGTTTAATTTTTGTGCCAGGACCATCGTGCCAGAATGAACCCTGCCCTTCATATTTATTCAAGAAGACGCCACTGTTTTGTGCCATACCTCTACTCAACTGGAGTACTTTCTACTGGATAATCAGTAAGTGCTACCTCGTTGGGTAAATGTATAGTGCTTTTACTACACTACAGCTGCCTAAAGTGCCAGAGAGTTGTCTACAGCGACCAGGTGTGTGTTACTATGCAATCGCGCCGAAGGGCGCAGGGGTCCCTTGAGTGAGCTATCATAGTGGGTAAATGGCGGGAAGACGGTGCACACCACGAGTGTGTGGGCGGGGCCAAACGGACGGGGCTTCCATGCGAGTGCACATGCCTCTTGTGTGTATAAAAGGTCAGAGACCGATCAGAGCATCAGATGAAGATACAGAAGCTCCTGGCCACAGGAACAGCACGAGGATTGCGCTCATGAAAGTCAAGGATGCAAAGGCCTCTGTCCAGCATCACAGCTGATTTTCGATAGTATATTTGGGAAGAAGGCACATCTGCCCAGCCTTGACAACGCTCACGATTGTTTTTTGGGCCGATGAATGAGTCACTGAATTTAAGCTTCAACTAGGGCACATGCTTAATTGATATCTGTAAGTGCTTCCGGTTGAGGTTTAATTTTTGTGCCAGGACCATCGTGCCAGAATGAACCCTGCCCTTCATATTTATTCAAGAAGACGCCACCATTTTGTGCCTGTTGTAACTATTTTACGATGGCGCCGGCAAGCTGCCAGCGCCATCCTAAAATAGTTACTAAGTTAGCTTCAACAGGAAGCTCTAATAGATAAAATAAAGCAGGTGCTCGAGCACCTGCTTTATTTTATCTATTAGAGCTTCCTGTTGAAGCTAACTTAGTAACTATTTTAGGATGGCGCTGGCAGCTTGCCGGCGCCATCGTAAAATAGTTACAACAGGCCAGCAAGGCTTGAACTTTTGCCCCCGGAATCCGCCGCTCGCGGATTTGCGAATTCGCGGTAAATTTGTGGGAGTTCGCAGAACGCGAATTTATCGAAAATTCGCAAAATCCGCGAGCGTAATTGATTTTGCGCTCATGCTTAGTTGCATGATAAGGTAATTATGCTGCCAGAACACACGAAGCTTGATTAGATGAGGGCGTTGCATGTAGTCAAAATCATGGCGGAGCTGTACTGTGACATGCTGTTGGTGGATGCAAACTGAATATGGATTGCTTTGTGGCTATTTCTGTGCTTGCAAGTAGCTGCCTGCACATGCAGTGACTTGATGTTGGTGCTTGTTTAAAGAGAGATGACCCCTCTCACTACTTGGATGAGTTAGAGTGAGGGATGCGACTAGAGGGCATCTCACACACACCCTTGTCCAATCTTATTCATCTCTCTTCCTTGGTTTTCTGTCTTTATTTTTGGTCCCTTGTTTTTGTAGTTGCTTTCCTAAAACGGATCCTTTTAGTTTTGTGTGTTGTGTCGCACATTGCCTAGTTAACTTTGCAAAAGTTGTTATCTCTTTATATTAAAGTGTGCTGAGTTTGGAGGACTAGGCGACAGGGGATGTGTGTGGATCTCTGTAGAAAAACTGCTAAGTCGTGCACCATTCTGTGATGAGCCTCTCTACCGTTTTTATTATCCATTCCATGAGGGATCCCAGACGTGGTTCCTAGGGTTATTTAAAATAAGGTTTTGATGTTCTTCAAGTGATAAGCCCGTTGTAAGACGCAGTCTCAAAAATTTAAAACACTGCCAAAAGTTAAGCCTGTTTTGAATTATATGCATTTTTTCTTTACATTTTTGCACTTTTTTTTTTGGACCCTTTTTTGCTCAGTTTCCAAGTACTTAGAAATTACTTTTTTAAGAGGTTATCTGTAATGACATGGCTGGTACTCCTCGACTACATACTCCTCTTTGCTTCAAAAGCTGCTAGTGGATGTCTAGCTTGTGCCCCACCTGGAGAGTTGCCCGAGTGTGAAGGTGAGGTGGTGGCGCTAAGAAAAGGTTCCTGAAATGGCTCTATGTACACACGATGTATGTGTCTGCTGGCACTTTGGAATTAGGAGTGCAGTTGTTACTTTTAGGTGTGCATATCAGACACGTAGGTTGCTGTTGATGTTTGTCCTGTACCGTGTATCTTTGTGACGGCACACAGCAGAGGTGTGCCAGTGCAGATGATGGGCATCCGCCCCCTAGTTCCCCTTCCCCTGGCTGTGCTTGCTCCCCTGCAACCTGGCTGTGCTTGCTTTCCTGCCACCTGGCTGTGCTTGCTTTCCTGCCCCCTCGCTGTGCTTGCTTCCCTGCCTCCTCGCTGCGCTTGCTTCCCTGCCCCCTCGCTGCGCTTGCTTCCCTGCCCCCTTGCTGTGCTTGCTTCCCTGCCCCCTCGCTGTGCTTGCTTCCCTGCCCCCTCGCTGTGCTTGCTCCCTGCCCCCTCGCTGTGCTTGCTTCCCTGTCCCCTTGCTGTGCTTGCTTCCCTGCCCCCTCGCTGTGCTTGCTTCCCTGCCCCCTTGCTGTGCTTGCTTCCCTGCCCCGTCGCTGTGCTTGCTTCCCTGCCCCCTCGCTGTGCTTGCTCTCCTGAGTGTGTGTGTGGCTCTGGGTGGGTGTGTGTGGCTCTGGGTGGGTGTGTGTGGCTCTGGGTGTGTGTGTGTGTGTGGCTCTGTGTGTGTGTGTGGCTCTGGGTGTGTGTGTGTGGCTCTGGGTGTGTGTGTGTGTGGCTCTGGGTGTGTGTCTCTGGGTGTGCGTGTGTGGCTCTGGGTGTGTGTGTGTGTGGCTCTGGGTGTGTGGGTGTGTGTGTGTGTGTGGCTCTGGGTGGGTGTGTGTGTGTGTGGCTCTGGGTGGGTGTGTGTGTGTGGCTCTGGGTGGGTGTGTGTGTGTGGCTCTGGGTGTGTGTGTGTGTGTGGCTGGCTCTGGGTGTGTGTGTGTGGCTCTGTGTGTGTGTGTGTGTGTGGTAGTAATTGCTGTCTGCTGAGGTCTCACATTTGCGAGAGATTAAGCTAATGGCAATGTAAATGACAATGCCATTTATTTATGGTTTTTCAAAACCAACACATAAATACAAATTTTGTCATTTACAATGCCAATAGCTCTAACTTTTCCAAAGGCGAAACCATTGCATGGTAAATGCTTGTTTGTCTTGGCCCCCATGTGACGGATCACCTCGATACTTTCCAGGAAAGACCTGAGGCGGATGACCTTTTTTTGGGAAAGTTTTTTGAAGATTTGTCAAAAGGGGACGAAGTTATTATCAAACCAAAATACGCTCTTTCTATGGAACAACATCAACATGAAAAGATCTTACAAACTACAGACCAGGTATCTTGGGCCCTTTCCTATTCTCAAAATCACCGAACCAGTAAGTATGAATTTGCAATTACCAGACAAGTTAGCCATTCACCCAGTGTTGCATGTGTCCTGGCTTCAATCTTATTGTTCTCAACCTGTCCTGGGGGCCTCAGGCCCCGATTCAAGCATATGTTCACTTAAGGTTTTAGGTCCAATGAAAGCCAAACATCCTTGGGGGCCTTTGAGTATATAAAGCCTTACTTCTTGCACTGTATTCTCATGATGGTATTAGATCCGATTCACCGCACCCGTGATGTCTGGCCTTCTTTCCCAAGAAGAATATGTGGAGCATGTGGAGTGGCAGCCATCTTGTTTTGAGCACTGTATAAATACCACACCTAAACCTCACGGCAGCACTTGGCTTCTTATCGGTTGGAGAGGGTGGATCTATCTCCCCCCTCATGGAATCTAGAGCCCTTCTGAAATACTACATCCTTATCTGAATCATCATGTCTGCATCTGTGTTGTACCCTGCTCTGTCCGTCGATCTCTTCACCTGGAAAGAACAAAAGAAAAAGAACAGAGTTATTTCACGGACTTGGTTCCAAAACTACTACAAAGATTAGTGCACTAACTCATTTCTTATGGAAGGAATCAGAGACATTGAGAATTATGACCTAGACTTTGTGGACAGTTCTGGGAGTGATTCAACTAAAGCAACAACATTTAATAACATTCATTTCTCTCTACTTATAGACTGGAACTTAACTGCAGTTGGTTAATTGGGTGTGCATGCTCAAATGGAAATCCCGGCAAAAAACATATACGAAAGAGCTAGAACACTCCTGAAGTATAGCAAAAGAATGAGGCAATATAATCACAAAAAACACGGGATAAAAGTAACTTTCTATCGTTCCAGGTATTCAACTGGAAGTTCTTTTAATTTCAGTTTCTTCCACAGCCAATGCATTTTGTACTACAGCCAAGGCTTCTTCGGGGCAATATTATGTGTCGTCAAAAAATTAATCTTTTATTCCTCTGAAGATATTCCAATATCTGTAAAGAACGTAATGAGGCATAAATGCTATAACTGTGAGCAGTCCATGTTAGAATTAGGTAGACTCGGAACAGCAACAGTTCCAGTAAAAGTTTTCATAACAAGTATTATCAATAATCCTTAGCACTTCTTGATTCCACACTGAGTCAACACTTCATAGTCGTCCTCGAATCGTTCAAATGTATGCAATGACGACTTTGAAGTGTTGACTCAGTGTGGAATCACAGTTATAGTATTTATGAATTTGTGCTTTTTTCTTGGCCCCCACTTCATGATCACCCCGAACTTTTATATGCACAAACTAGGCAAAAACGATAAACGCTTTGGAAAGTTTTATGGAGATTTGTCAAATGGTGCCTACGTAATTAGCAAAACAAAAAAGTAATTTCCTATGGAAATGGTGACCTAACTGAAACAACCTAGTGGAGACTGCCACTGTTTAATAAATAGATAGATAGATAGTTAGATAAGATAGATAGATAGATAGATAAGATAAGATAAGATAAGATAAGATAGATGGATGGATGGATGGATGGATGGATGGATTTTTTTCCATTTTTTGACGATATTCAGAGATCCACTATATATTTTTTATTTTTGTAGTGTACAAACAAAATATGTAACCTTAATATTTTACTGTGTCATAATATTTCTGCTGACGAAAATTGTCATACAACCTCTGCTGGAGCAAAGAGTGGTTTGTTAATTTGCGTTGCTTGTGATATGGATGAGTCATTAAAGGAACATGACTCCAAGTTTCCTAATATTCCAGTGAAAGAAATTGCAAATAAGAAACTAGGTTCAAATATCATTTTTAAACTTTATGAAGACAACTTTGTGGCAGGGCACACTGCTAACATCAACAATTTATGCTTGACCATGGACAGTGTAATTGAGTTGTTAACTTGCAAATTCTATCCCCACCTAAAGTTCCTAGAGAACTTTAAGATCAATTTAGATATTTTGTCTGGTCTGCCTACATGTCAATATAACACACAATATTTTATTTTTACTTTCCACAAGTAACATCCTCCGACTGTTCCCAATAAGATGACTTGCTTATAAAATGGAATTTTAAGAATCTTAAATTCACCTCGTGAGTGAATTCATGTCTGTCAAATTTTTCAGCCAGAAGTCACTCGAGTACCATTCGATCACATATTTCTGTCAAAACCATTGTACAGCTAACTTTAGGAATTTGGTGTAATTGCTTTAGCTTAACTTAGAATTGTCCCTCAATTTGTATGTTTAGAAAAATCTAACAAATTGTATGGTGGTGTTTCGAGTAAGTATCAAGTTTGAAATATCGGAATTCCAAGATATCAGGATAAAAAGCAATTGTGATTCAAAAATATTGTGGTTTGCAATATTGTTGTCGAAAATATCAATTTTTTGGGTGAATAATAGTTTTTGAGAATATTGGTTCTTTTAACATCATTTTCAGTCATATAGTGGTAACAAATATAATTGGTATTATTTTAATGAGCTTTGGTTACATTAATTATAGTTATTAAGATTTTTAGTTTATTGATGAACTATTTTAAAAAATTTCGTTTTTAATTGTAAGTGTTTTTTTAATTTTAATGTGATTGGTGATTTATAGTCCTTTGGCGGGGTCTTGGTTTTGTAGGGGGAAGGATCTTTAAATAATAAATGATAATTTTTAATGGAATATTAATTAATGAGTTAATTATTAACTATGCAATTTCTTTAGGGTTATATTATAAAATGTTAGTTTAAATGTAACTTTCATTTAGTTTTAGTATTAGTTATAGTAGGTAAATATTTTAGTAGTGGGTTGTTAGGTGTGTATGGGTATAGACTTGGAAGGTAATTAAGTTATAAACAAATATCATTTTTTTATTGGTAAGTAGTTTTTAATTGTTAATAATATAAGCTATTGTTAATCATGCAAATAGCTTTTTATTTAGTAATTTTTTTACACATTAGTTGTGGGCTGTCCGGGTATTTTTGTACACACATAATACTATATTAATGACCTAAACAATAAATGGCCAAAAGCTATTGATAGTGAGCGATGTTAGCATTATGAATGACTTGAACCTGTCCACTAAAATTAATAAATCGTTAACTCTAACCTTGGCTCCAAAGACTACCAAGTCCAGAGTATTCTCTGTCAAGGACCATCTGTTAACAAAAGTACCCAGGTTTACATATTTGAGTTTGTTCTTTGATAACTCTGTTAACTGGCCTCCCTAATTCATGAAAGATGACTGCAAGTTTTTAGGGCCCTGGGGCTAGTTTACAACTTTTTTGAAAAAATAGGCAGCAAACCTGTGCACTGTATTTTAAACGTTTATAGCAATAAGGGAATTTCTATTGCAACATATGGTGTCTGTAAATAGGGGATTGGTGATGCGGGTACCCCACAAAGAAAAACAAATCACTTTTCTTGATGGTTGTTCGGACTCCCACAATCCCACAAAGCCACAGGAGCTTGACTTGAAGTATTTTGAGATCATCATGCTAGTGATTCCTCTGGCCTTTATGGTTTTCCAAATGATTTAACAAAGCTGCAAGGCTATCTTTGGACATTATTTGGGATTGCTTAAATATTAAATACATTACTCGAACACCCATGGCTGAAGTGTATCAATGCTTACACTTAGAGGTTTTTAATAATTGAGACTATAGTTGAATCTGATTTACCACATATTAATAAGAATGTATAGTCTTAAAACATCCTGGTGAGACCTGGTTAAACCTATGCTGAAATCTCCCACCATAAAAATACTTACACCGAATATATATATGAAGGTAATTTTTATTAAGATTTAGGTTAGGAATCAGGCATTCACTTTTGGCCACTCACAATATTATCTCTGCACAAACGATGCCACACTTTGGTTTTCTTAAAACTTTGTTATATTCCTAGCATGAATTACCTTTAACTGTTGCTAGAAGAACTCTGTTTTCCGAACCACTGGGTGACCTTGGCATACCTGCAAAGGCCACCTAATATAGTAGATAAGTATTGCGCAGGCGCTTTTCTGGAACACGCTACACTGTTAAGATCGACTAGGCAACGGTTTGATTCATTTTTAGAGGTTATTGTACAATTTTCTATGTTTTATCATGTATTTATATATTACAGTAGGTCTACATGTCTTTTTGCCGAGTAAAACTATTTTCAACAACATAAACAACAGTCACCATTGGTAAGAATAAAAATAGAGAATGTGACAGCCTGTAAAACAGGGTTGGACTTACAACTCTTTAAATGTGGTACTATAATTGGGAAAGGCCGAATTTCAAATATGCCGACAGAGTTAGTGGTTTGTTCAGAGATGCTGTATCATTCTAAAATGCCTTTTGGACCAGTTATTGTTTCCAATGAAAATTCTAATGGGATTCAGTCAAATCACACTGACCACTTCAGTGATGGGTGGGTCTTATTCAAGATTGTTGTTTGCAACGAAGACTCTAGACACTTGCATAAAGAGGCTGATGAGTGTCTGAGCATCGCATTGCAATTGCCACCATTTCAAATGGTCATAGTTCGCCTGCATGGTTGCCAGTGTTGAGAATAAAAGATGTACCTGTAATTCTGCCAATCGCTGCATCGTGAAAAGATTTCCTGTCAAGGTGAAATGGGAGCATGAGTGAGATTTGGCACCCCCCAGCATCATTTTCTAACGTGGGCGGTCGAGAGCGGTCCAGGTGAGAAGGCTGCTTCTTGGGTAGATTTGCTGGGATTTGTTCTAACGGCTATGTCGGTCGACCTCAAATCTGGGGAACCGGGTTCGAGCCTTGGCAATGGCGCTCAACATCCTGTGATTCTGGGCAAATCACTTAATCTCTCTGTGCCTAATAAAAATGAATGTGTCCTTGTGTAACGTAACTGGTGCTCATGGAAAGAGCTTTGATACCTGATACCTTCGGATCAAGTGTGCTCTATATAAAACTCTCCCCACCCCAAAAAAAGAGTTGATTTTCTACTCGAGTGGCAGTAAAATCAATTTGAGTGGCTGCATGCTCTTACGCACCGCATGGTGCTGTTTGAGCTGATTTTTAGGTCTCGCCTGTCGATGCGCATGCGCATCGAGCAAGCGAGACTATAGGGGCTCATCCACTCTTTATCCACACTGCAAGGAATCGTGGCGATTCCTTGCAGTGCCCGTGACTTTTAAGCTCAATGCGCATGCGCATTGAGCTTAAAAGCGCGTGCACAGCCGCCCGCATTCCTCCGACACCTTCGAAGTGAAGCTTAGCTTCACTTCAAAGGCCCGGCTTCCACGGCCGCCAGGCCACATCAAAGGCTTCCCCAGCACTGCCCCGCCCATCAATCACCCTCCCACTGCCACCCCCCTCCCTCTCCATATGGTGCGCTCTGCCTTGTTTCTCAAGCCGCCCCTCTTAGCACCCATATCAAGGCCACCGCACTGTCAGTAACTTTTAAAAACATTTTGCTTTCAGCATGGCACTCATCTAACGACCATCGCACTGTTCGGTAACTTTTAAGGATGGCGCCATGTGGAGCCACATGAGCAGTCATGCTGTAAAAGAAAATAAAGTGTGTGTACGTTTAACATACATACCAATATAAATTGTGCATGTTTAAAATACATAACGCAACTAAGTAGTGCAACTGATCTCTGATGCTGCTGGCTACACTCCTGTCTTTAGACGCTGCAGATGGTCTTACTCTGCTGACTGGTGTGGTTCTTCTAATGTGAATGTTATGAACCACCCTTTTCATGCAATTTCCCGTAAACAGCCTGCAGGCTCCTCTGCTGCTGGAATTTCCCCCTCCCTTCTCGCCCAGTACTTTGCGCGCAGACACCATCTGCCTTAAACAGCCTGCAGGCTCCTCTGCTATTGGCATTTCCCCCTCCCTTCTAGCACAGTCCTTCACCTCGGCGTGCACTCGCACCTCCTTTATCCCCTTTCGGCCGCTTAGATGTTCTCAGTTAGCCACGTGCTCTCAGCCTCCTCTATGCCTTTTAACTCCGTATTTCTTGCTCTAGGTCCATTCCGTTCTCCCCATTTTTTCCTTCCTCACTGACTTTATCTGCATCTTTCTCCCTATCCTTCCATCCTTCAACTTTCTCAAGCTTTCTTCCTCCGGATTTCTGAATGTTATGAACCACCCTTTTCATGCAATTTCCCGTAAACAGCCTGCAGGCTCCTCTGCTGCTGGAATTTCCCCCTCCCTTCTCGCCCAGTACTTTGCGCGCAGACACCATCTGCCTTAAACAGCCTGCAGGCTCCTCTGCTATTGGCATTTCCCCCTCCCTTCTAGCACAGTCCTTCACCTCGGCGTGCACTCGCACCTCCTTTATCCCCTTTCGGCCGCTTAGATGTTCTCAGTTAGCCACGTGCTCTCAGCCTCCTCTATGCCTTTTAACTCCGTATTTCTTGCTCTAGGTCCATTCCGTTCTCCCCATTTTTTCCTTCCTCACTGACTTTATCTGCATCTTTCTCCCTATCCTTCCATCCTTCAACTTTCTCAAGCTTTCTTCCTCCGGATTTCTGCTCCTCCATCTCATGTGTGCTTTCTTCACGGGCTTCTGTCTCCTCCAGTGTTGATTTCCCACTCCATGCCTCTGACGCCTTCTGCTCGCAGCCAGACTGTCCGTTTCCTCTCTGACACTGTCTGATTGCTAAATATTGCATCTGCTGGTGTCATACCACCAGCCTGGCTGGGGCGCCTCCTGTGGAATATGACCGAGCCAACATTCCTCTACCAGGCTTGGAACTCGTCCTCACTCGTCCTCACACTACTTTATGACACACACACTGAGCCCACACACTACTTTAGGCCACACACACTGCGCCCTCACACTACTTTAGGCCACACACACACTGCGCCCTCTCACTACTTTAGCCCACACACACACTGCAGCCTCAAATTACTTTAGGCCTCACACACTACGCCCACACACTCTGCACCCTCACACACCCTGCACCCTCACACATACTACACCCTCACACACACTGCACCCTCACACACTCAGTGCCACATAATTGATGTGCACGCCTGTGTGCACTGAGTAGACCTTCAAAACAATCCAAGTTCTCTACCGGAAAACTGCCAGTGAAAATTCATATACCAACTTCTAGCTCCGCTCCTAACCGTAGCAGACCTCACCTTGAACCGCTCCGCATCCCCACTGAAGCGTCGCACGTCAAACTTAGCCCCGGCTCCGAGCTTTCGGAACAGATCGAAGGCATCCATGTCGATCCCAGCATGCTCCGGGGCAGCCGCCGACCAGCCAGCATGCGAGCCACGGAAACTAAAGAAGGACTACAAGAACAGGCCAAACACTGTCTTAATTATTTGCATTTGGCACGCGACCTTCTAAATCTGCATCCTGTCAGGCAGTTCCATTTTCGGTGCGCCTTGCACCTTTTCCTGGAGTCTCCTGCGTGCATTGAAATGTACTTTATCCGTATTCTCTGAAGTTATCCAAGTTCTGGCAAGCACCATGCAGGAGTCCTGCAACACCGCCGCTGCTGCCGTGAGCAATTCACGGATTTCCGGCTATTTGCGCGTCCACAACACTGTACGCAGAACAAGAATATCTGGGGGCGCCGCCATGCTTTCAATAATCTCCAAATTCTCCACGGACCACCCTCCGGCGTTTTTCACAAAGCTGCTCCTATTTCACACTCCCCAGTCTCACGTGGTACACCCCTCCTACCAGCCTTACTGGTACTCAACCCATACCAACCCCAGAGATCTTCTTGCCATTCCAGCTTCGCGCGGGTTCTCTGTCCTGCCACTGTCCCAGTGCGTTTCTACCCTGGGAATGCCCCACCGTGCGCCGGTCACAATATCTCACACAGTTCGCACCTTGCTGTCTCGCTGTGGTGCTCTCTCTGCCCTGCAAATCTCTGGCCGTTTTCCCGCTCTATCAACTCCCAGTGGTATTTATGCTATAGCCCCCTCCTGTGGTATTTCTGCCCCCCATAGCTTTGCGGTCCCTCACTCACCCTCAACCCCTCACCCTCACTCACCCTCACCCTCACTCACCCTCAACCCCTCACTCACCCTCAACCCCTCACTCACCCTCACCCTCACTCACCCTCACCCTCACTCACCCTCAACCCCTCACCCTCACTCACCCTCACTCACCCTCACCCTCACTCACCCTCAACCCATCACCCTCACTCACCCTCAACCCATCACCCTCACTCACCCTCACTCACCCTCACCCTCACTCACCCTCAACCCCTCACCCTCACTCACCCTCAACCCCTCACCCTCACCCTCACTCACCCTCAACCCCTCACTCACCCTCAACCCCTCACCCTCACTCACCCTCACCCTCACTCACCCTCAACCCCTCACTCACCCTCACTCACCCTCAACCCCTCACCCTCAACATCAACCCCTCACCCTCACTCACCCTCACCCTCACTCACCCTCACTCACCCTCACTCACACTCACCCTCACTCACCCTCACCCTCACCCTTACTCACCCTCACTCACCCTCACCCTCACTCTCACTCACCCTCAACCCCTCACCCTCACTCACCCTCACCCACCCTCACTCACCCTCACTCACCCTCAACCCCTCACCCTCACACAGTGGAATAGGTCTCGGAGCATTTGAGTTCGAGCTTTTAGAAATGTTTATGGTTTTTTTTTTTTAATTCTTTAGCATTGGCTACAGGAAACAAAAATGCTAAAGATTTACAAAAAAACCCATAAACAATTCTAAAAGCACTAACTCTAATGCTGCGAGACCTATTGCATTTCCAATGCTTGTTCAGCACTGCTCCCACTACTAGCACAAAATTGCAGTGCGAAAATACTCAAGTTACACTCACCTTTAAAAAAATAGGCCCGTGAAAAGAGAAACTTGGTCAATCTAACTTGCCTACTTCAGAAAATGTGCAAGTTTGATTGGATCAAAGGGATTCCGCTGTTGTGGTGAATGACACCTCCTTTTCACCATACTCTTAGGCACTGTGACACGGAGTACGTAAACCAGCCGCAGCCTGTGCAGGTAAGAGCGATAGGGCCAGGCGGGGGGTGGATTTTGACACACAACGACGAGGGGAAATTAAATAAATAAATTATTTTACTTCACCGTCATCTGTTGAAGTCACCCCCCACCCGGACCCACCGCTCTTACCAGCATGGGCCTTGGCTGACATAAACAAGTAAATATAGGCTTGGATGTTGATGGTTTGACGTGAATTGAGAACAGTGTATGTGGTAACACTCCAAGATTGTTCCAAAATGTATACAAGTTAAACTGTGAGAAGATTACTTTGGCCCTCATTGTGATTGGGCCATATTTTCCATGCAAACCAACGCTCACAAGCCTACACCACACCCTCTGTGAAGGAATTGGAGCAGGGTCACCACGGAGTACCTCAACTCCACCCTTAACCACGATCCCCTGGCCACCATGACCAATGTCAACTCTGCAGCCGAAAAGCTACACAGATGGATCACCAACTGCGCAGACAAGCTCGCCCCCCTCCCCAACTCCGACAGACTGCGCCCAATGAAAGCCACCTGGTTCACCACCGACCTCCGAGAATCCAGACGCACCTGCAGATGTATCGAGAAAGTATGGAGAAACACCAAAAACCCCAAAGCTGGTACCACCAACAAAAAGCCATGTCAGAATACCTCCAATGCATCAGATCCACCAAAAGTACTTTCATCCAAAACAAAATCCTTGCCAACTCCAGCAACTCAAAGTAACTCTTCAGCATCATTCAGGAAGTCACCAAACCCCCCAGCGAAGCCTCAGACGTTACACCTTACCAGGACCTCTGCAACAAACTGTGCTCCTACTTCCATCTCAAGATCAAGCCCCTCTACAACAACTTCAAAGAACAGACACCAGATACCAAAATCCCACCAACCTCCAGCAATGCCAGCCAGCCTACCATCTCTGCCTGGACCCCGGTCACAACCGAAAACACCACCACAACCATGAAGAACATCCACTCAGAAGCCCCTGCCCGCCGCACATCTTCCACAGAGCCGCCAACACCAAAGCTCCCGAGCTACAATGCACCATTAATGCCTCCTTCGAATCCGGTGACTGGAAAAGTGCAGAAGTCAGGCCCCTCCTCAAGAAGCCCTCCGCTGACCCTATAGACCTCAAAAACTACAGACCCATCTCTCTCCTCCCTTTCGCAGCTAAAGTCACAGAGAACATCGTCAACATCCAGCTCACAAACTTCATTGAAGCCAACTCTTCCCAACCCGGATTCCGCAGCAGCCACAGCACTGAGACTGCCCTCCTCGCCGCCACAGATGACATCCGCACTCTCGTCGATCAGGGCCACACGGCGACCCTCATCTTACTAGACCTCTCTGCAGCCTAAGACACCGTCATACAGGGAACTGTCCTCAACTGGATCCGCTCTTTCTTCACTGGCCGGACCCAAGAATCAGACTCCCACCCTTCCTCTCCGAACCCACTGAGATCAACTGAGGGGTACCCCAAGGATCATCGCTCAACCCCACCCTTTTAAAAATCTATATGGCCTCCATCGTCAGACAGCATGGACTCAAGAATTGCATCCTAAACCGATGACAGCCAGCTCATCCTCTCCCTCACAAAGCAACCCGACACCACCAGACTCAGTTTCAGAAATGAAAGACGTTGCACCCTGGATGAGCACCAGCTGCCTAAAGCTAAACTCGGAGAAGACAGAAGTCCTCGTCCTCGGACCCACCCCCTCAGCATGGGACAACACCTGCACTCCAACGGACCACCCCCACTCGCACAGACCACACCTCGCCATCATACTCGACTCCTCCCTCATCAAGACCCGACAGATCAACACCGTCTCCTCCACATGCCTCAACACCCTCCGCATCCTTTGAAAGACCTTCAAGTCGATCCCCCCGAATCCAGAAATACCATCACCCACGGACTCATAACAAGCAGACTGGACTACGGAAATGACCACTATGCCGGAATCAACAAATCCCTGCTCTGAAAACTTCAGACCATCCAGAACACCGCTGCCAGATTAATGCTCGGCATCCCACGACATGAACACATCACCCAGCACCTACGAGACCTACACTGGCTCCCCGTCGAGAAGAGTATAACGTTCAAGCTACTCACTCATGCCTACAAATCCCTACACAACACCAGACCCCAATACATCAACGAAAGAGTCTTCTTCACGTACCCAAGAGAGACCTCCACTCTCCCGACCTCGCCCTCGTTAAACCCTGCGCATCCGCGGTGCCAGAGCGGGAGGAAGGACCTACTCCTTCATCGCGGCAAAGACCTGGAACGAGCTCCCGCTCAACATCAGACGTTCTACCACTCTGCACACCTTCAGGAAGAGCCTCAAGACTGGTTCTTTGGCTGACACGGAGCTGCATGCTACCCCCACCCCCTAGAGCCTTGAGGAATATACGACGTAACATTGCAGTGTTCACACCGTGATACCTTTACAATGCAGGAATTACAATGCAAGTCGTTACAAAGACTTACGCGGGAGGGCGCTGGACTTGGGAATAGTATGATTTACTATTCCAACTCCAGTCTACGTACAGTAGGGAAGGTGTTGGAATAGTAAATCACACTATTCCTTAGGTTAGAGCACTATCCAGGGCAAGTTATTGTAATGACTTGCGTTGTAATACCCGTGTTGTAAATGTAAAGCGGTGTAAACACCGCAATGTAACTGATGTTTCCCCACCTTCAGACCCCTACGGGTGAGTAGCGCACTTCACAAATCCCTAATTGATTGATTGATGCAGTAATGTTACCCGTGAAAAATAAAACTTTCCTTGTGTTTACCCTCGGGCAAAATAAGTTCACGATCCTCAAAAGAGAGCTAACTGGAGGAGGCAGGACTATTGCACAAGATTTCTAGACAGTTTCCCCCTTTCCAAATTATTTTCTCTGCCCACATTTCACCAGCTGCTACCTGGGGAAAGTGTGCTCAGGGGAAATATTTAGGTGCTCGAGATGACTTCACTTCTTGGAATACAGGTGTAAACAATGCCCAGGATTTCTGCTTTATCTCACAATTCGAACTGAGGGCATTGGTGTATGCTGTGGGTCACGGACCCTAGTGCAAGAAAGGAAATGGGCTCACTGAGCTGCTGTTGTCAGAATTCTGAAATGCAGAAATATTCCGGGTTCATTGCCCCCCGGGCCCCTGGTGCACTACACCTGCCGCACCAATGGAACCCATCGAGAGCCCTAAACTGTGAACGAGATCCTGAAGCTCTGCCTTGTCGTGAGCGTAGATGGTAATTGTTAGATTTGGGGGTCTCTAGTTGGCAGAGGTAGGTACCTTTGATAAAATAGGGACCCTTGCGTCTAGTCAGGGTATGGGGGTACACTCCTAAATTAACCCCTGCTCACCCCTTTGGTAGCTTGGCACGAGTAGGCAGGCTTATCTCAGAGGCAATGTGTAAAGCATTTGAGAACACAGTAATACAATGACAACACTACAGCTGGACACCACACAGGTTGTATTCTAAAAATAAGCATTTTTATATGGACTTAACACAAGACCACAAGCAACAAGAATCCACAATATTGTAAAAAATGTAAAATGTAAATGTGTTTGTAATTTATATAGCGCACTTCTACCCAGAGGTCTCGTAGCGCTGTATTCATACCGCTGTGGAACCCATCCTGGCTTTCCTGTGAAATGTCCACTCCTGGGCACCCCCAAGGTGAAGCCAGGCATCCAAGCGCTGCTGGGGCCGTTGTGGAGATTAAGCAAGCTATTGCCCAGAGTCACAGAGTGGGACTCATGATTAGACTAGGCACCGAGCGAGAATTATCAGGTCCGGGGAGATTGAGTCCAAGAGCCGCCGAGGCGGGAATTGAACCCTGGTCCCGGGCCAGACCTCTGCATCAGGGTCTGACGCTCTAACCATTGAGCCACGCTTCTCGTGTACCATTGTACTTTAGAATGGTAGGAATAGCTTAGTTTTCTTTAGATGGTAAATGCGACACTTTACGTTCAATGTACCTTAGGATGCGTAACGCTCGACAAACAAAAGAGTTGCATGGAAGGTGATGCGTCTGTTCCTTACACGTAGGAACGGGGATGCGTTAGTTCCTTACTCCGGGGGAGGTGATTGGTCGGTTCCCTACTGCTGCGTAGGGGACGGGGATGCGTTGGTTCCTTACCGGAGGGGAGGTGACCTGTCGCTTCTTCTCCGTGTGGGAAGGTGATGCATCCGTTTCTTACTGCGCTTCTGTAGCAATGTGACCCGTAACGCAGTGATGCGATGAAGATCTGGTGCAATAAAGCAAAATGGCATCTTCTTCTTGATGCGACAACGATGCGTGCACGCCCGATGGCTGTGCGGCGACTCTGTGAATCTTCTGAGCCCCAACAGGGCCTAAGACATGCTTCTCCGGTGATGCAACAGCGTCTGCTGCAACGGCGACACTCTTCTCCAGCGATGCAAGGTGCTTCGGTGATGCGATGCGACAGCCGCAGCGGCAACACCCTTCTTCAGTGATGCAACGACAACGGCTGCAGCGGTGTCACGCTTCTCCAGCGATATGATGGCATCTGCGACACTCTTCTCTGTCGATGCAAGGCGATTCAGTGATGCGATACGACATCGGCGACACCCTTCTTCAGTGATGCGACGACAGCGGCTGCGGTGGCGTCACGCTTCTTCGTGAGTCGCACTTCCAGCTCCTTGCGACACGCAGTCCCTCAGAAGGTCCAGCACAACAGTAGGCACTTCAAGTTCCCAGCAAGGGAATTCAGGGGAGCTGGTTTGTGAAGTCTGTTATCCCTGAGACTTCAGCAGGAGGCAAGCTCAATTTCCAAGCCCTTAGAGATCCTTTACAAGTTGATGAGAGTAGCACAAAGTTCCTTTCTCCTTTCTTTGGCAGTCAGGCAACCACTACATGCCAATACTCCAAACAGCACTCAGCTTAGGGATAGTCTCCTCCTTCAGTTTCTCTCTGGTTCCTCTCCTCAGCAAAGGTTCTTCTTGTTTACCAAAAGTGATCTAAAGTTCTGGGGTCTGGGTCCCCTCTTTTAACACCTTGCGTGCGGTGCCGATTTCCCCCGAGTGCTGGACATTCCATAACTGGGTGTGGTCGTGACGGAACCATTCCGTCATCCGCACAGCTCAACCGTGAGGCACGACGGAATGGTTCCGTCACAAGCATCGAAGGGGTTATACACCAAAATCCTGTGTCTCTGAAGTCAGAGAATGTCTGTACCTAGTCCAAACCAGTTCTGGTCAGTCTTGGAGCACTTTGTTTACAGGACTCCTTCTTTCCTTTGACAGTGTGGGCCAGGGACATCAGACGCACCACAGGAGGTGGAATATAGCCCTACTCAGGTCCCAGGTGCAACTCCTCCCACCACTCTACATGCAGATAGCTCTATTCAGCCCTCTGCTGACTCACCCTGTCTCCTGGAATCCCCCAGCCACTGTCACTCAAACTCCAGACAAGGAATACACAACATAGCAGAGGCAGGCTTGGATAGTTAGGCAAGAAAATACCTACTTTCTAAAAGTGGTATTTTCAAACACAGAATGTTAAAACCAACTTCACTAAAAGATGTATTTTATCATTCTAAGTTCAGGCATACTAAACTCGAATTTTTTCCTAGTTCTCTCAGTCAGTTAGGATTATAAGGTCTTATAATCAAACTGCCCATTCTGGCCTATGGGGAACAGGTAGCCTTGCAATAGTGAAAAACGAAAATGGATGTAATTCACTATTAGGACATGCCACACACATCAGGGCATGTCCTACCTTTTACCTACAATGCACCCTGACCACAGGGGTGACTAATATGCAGAAAAGGGAAGGTTTAGGGGCTGGCAAGTGGGTGCACTTGCCAGTCAACCTGATAGTACCAGACTGCACACAGGCTCTGCAATGGCAGGCCTGAGACACACTTCACAAGCTGCTTCTGTGGGTGGCACAATCAGTGCTGCAAGCCCACCAGCAGTATTTGATTTGCAAGCCCTGGGCACAGGCAGTGCACTGTACTAGGGTCTGACAAGTAAACCAAACGCGCCAATCATGGAGTCACTAATCCATACATCAATTTACCATAGGGAGCACTTACACTGAATAGCAGTGGCACAGTGCCCAACGCATGATGCAACAGCAAGAAATAGAAGAGAGACCCATGCCAATGGTGCCAAGTCTAACAGTAATTCACTGAATTTATTCCAAACTCCACAGTTCTATGTTCTCGTTAAATATGTATATCAAGCCAGGGCGGCGGAAGTTCACTCAAAGAATGCTATGTGAAAGTGGCCTAGGTTAACTCAAGGTAAGATGAGCACCATTGGACTGTGTGTTGCTATACTAAGTCAAGCGCTGAACTAAGACAAACTGAGCTTAACTATGTCTGAGGTCATTGATTTAAGTAGTAAGAAAAACTAAGTTGGCCTGGGCTACGCTGAACTAAGATATGTAAATGTAAATGTAAATGTATTGCGACTTATATAGCGCACATATCACCCGAAGGCATCAAGGCGCTTGCTTAGGGAACCCGTCCTGGTATTCCCCTGTGAGATACTCCGGCAGGGTATCCACAAGGTGAAAGCCAGGCATCCCACCGCGAGGGGCCGTAGTGGAGATTAAGCAAGCTATTGCCCAGAGTCGCAGAGTGTGACCCCGTGAGTCGAGTAGGCACCGGAGCGAGAATTGTCGAGTCCGTGGAAGTTTTGAGCCCGAGACCCGCCGAGGCGGGGAATCGAACTCTGGTCCACGGTCGATCTCAGCTTCCGGGTCTGCCGCCTCTAACCACTGAGCCACGCTTCTCCACCAATATTATATAACTAACCTAACCCATACAATGTCAAAGTGTGTTAATATAAAATTCATATAAAAAAAAGGTAAAATACACACTAAACAAGCATTGGAAATGCAATAGGTCTCGCAGCATTAGAGTTAGTGCTTTTAGAATTGTTTATGGGTTTTTTTGTAAATCTTTAGCATTTTTGTTTCCTGTAGCCAATGCTAAAGAATTACAAATAAAAAAAGCCATAAACAATTCTAAAAGCTCTAACTCAAATGCTCCGAGACCTATTGCACTGTGTGAGGGTGAGGGGTTGAGGGTGAGAGAGGGTGAGTGAGAGTGAGGGTGAGTGAGAGTGAGGGTGAGGGAGGGTGGGTGAGGGTGAGGGTGAGTGAGAGTGAGGGTGAGTGAGGGTGAGTGAGAGTGAGGGTGAGTGAGTGAGAGTGAGGGTGAGTGAGGGTGAGTGTGAGTTAGGGTGAGGGGTTGAGGGTGGGTGAGGGGTTGAGGGTGGGTGAGGGTGAGGGGTTGAGGGTGAGTGAGGGTGAGGGGTTGAGGGTGAGTGAGAGTGAGGGTGAGTGAGGGTGAGTGAGGGTGAGGGTACACTTAAAACGCTGCTATGGGCACTCGGGGTTAATACCTAGGAGTACTTTCACAATTATGCAAAAACAACTTGTTAGTAAATTAAATGGTCTGGATTCTGCCAAAGTATGCCTGCATGCTGCGTCCCTGAGATATCCAGATTTTTAGGATCTATCTCTCTTTGTCAAAGTTTTTACAGCATTACAGGCAGATTAACCAAGAAACCAGAGATTACAATTGGTTAAGCTTTATCAAAAGAGACAAATTCAGTGAATCCTTCTGTGGCGGTACCGCCTGTATAGGACATCGGCGATGTTGACATTGGTGGCATCAAAGATATTACTGCCAAGACATCCACTTCTTCATCTTTATTCTGCACAAGGTGCTATTTAAAGCTTGATTCACAAAGATGTTTCTGCAAGTAAGAGGGTTACCCACTCCTGCCTTAGTCCTGAATATACACTAAAAGACACAGTATGCCCATAGGTCGCAGAGTCTTCAGTAAGCTCTGACAGCATGGTCTTGATGTAACTCCTTACATGGTGAATGTTAAAATGTGTATTTTAGTATGTGTGGGCAGTTTTACGTGGACTTGTAGAGCTGCACAATGTATATGCACTTTTAATATTAAATGACAATAGAAGGATGAAAAAAGCTACAACCAAATACTGACAAAACGGTGCAATCTAAATTAACGGGATTAGTTCTCCATGTAGAGAGAGTGAGCGGTGAGTAAAATAGTGTTAGCTTCTACTCGAGCATTCTACTGGATCGTCGAAACAGAGAATGATAGGTTAGTTTGAGAAGGTTGTGTTATGTTATGTTATACTGCGTGGCGTGGTACGTCACTCCTTGTTATTCAATGGAGGTCTCCTAGAGCATTGTCACATTTTTCTTGTGCTCTCAGGGCTAATGATACTGTGGTAAATAAATAAATAATACCTCTCTTTTTGACTAGACGTATATCATAACAGATAGCTCAATAAAATAAGAGTCAAGATTCGAGGTAGTAGGAGTTCTGCAGGTTTATTACAGCATAAGGACAGGAACAGGTCAACCTGCATAGGAATAGGATGACAGGGCCCAGCAGCTGCTGGGGCTGGATCTGGGATGAGCGCGCTGACTTTTAATAACAATACATGAGCATATATACATAACGCAAACACATAGCATTACATTGCAGTAGGCGTAGCAGTGGGTGGAGCAGAAGGCGTGACGCGTAGCAGTCGCGAAAGATAAGGGCGAAAGTAGGTGTAACTGGGCGTATACATAGACATGTGATGCAAACGTAACAGGATATGTCATGAATGGGGCGGAAACCATGGAGGGGGCTACCTGGGGAGCCGGGACCTCTAACCTGATGGTGCGCGCAAACTGGCAATGACGTATCACTAGGAGAAGCTGGGGGCTATGAACTCTGTGCTAGGAGCAGAGACTGAAGTCTGGAGAGTCAGGGCGACATGTACCTAAACAGTATCTAGTATCTGATGTTTAGAGAACATGTTGATATAAACTATAAGTCAGGAGAGGAAAGGCTAACTTGATTCTAAGACTGGACCATGTATTATTCTACATGTAGTGCGTGATGAAGAATATGAAGAATATGAAATGACCATTAAATGCAGTATTTCTCTAACGTGGAGACGTGAAGGCTAGACAATGACGGAAACTATTGATACAGTTCAGTAGCTTAGGAATGCAGAGAAGGAGGACTGAACTGATAACTGGAACTATAACATATTCTTGGCAGACTCAGAGACTGAGCCAGGCTGGATCGGGCACTGCGAGGCAGGAAGTAAGTGAAGGGTCGAGGATACAGGTGGGGGCTGTATCCCTCCTCAGCGAGGCTTCAGGAGACAGGAGCTGAATCTGGTGTCCAGGCCCTTTTGAGGCCTAGAAACGGGGACTTTATAATAGAATAACGTGCACACTGAGAAACGTGGCAACGTAGCTTTACATAGGCCTGATATTCGTAGTATTCACGAGGACTGGAAACTGGCATACTAGAGGGGGACACAACTGTAATTGCGTCATTAATCGGACATGGGGAGTACATATGCATGGTGATGGTCCGCAACTTTGACAGATCAAGTCCGCTGGAGCCTCGATGGAAAGAGCCCCGACAGGTCCTCCTCACCACCCGTACAGCCGTGAAGTTGGAAGGACGCAAGGGCTGGGTGCACCTTTCTCATGTTAAACTTTTTAATGGACTGAAACCCGTCTTGAAAAACATTTCCCAGGATTCGAAGGATTGCCAAAGCATTGTTCTCAAGGACTGTCCCGCAAATGACATTGTTACAACCCCTCCCCTGTTAGAGAAAACTCCGCAGCAGGAGTATAAACAGAAACTACGGTCTAGTAAAATAAGTCAGTCAGTTTGATTGTCTAAGTCCTCCCCTAGGTGAAACGGTTAGACTGTTTCTGACATGTATAAAATAGACCCCCATAGTGAGAGAGTTAGTCAAAACTCAATCCGATGTATCGTTTTTCTATGTTTCATATTGTTTTCCAGCCTTATGATTTCCTGCACCAGTTATGCATTTTACCTATGTTTCCCAGTTTCACATGTAAATAAGTCTGCTAATGCTACAGTAGAGCACACGTTTAGTGATCTGCCCCCTCATGAACTGTCCTACCGCCTCGCTATGCGTAATAACTCATTTATCCGCATGTTACATTACTCACACCAGACCAGCAATGCCACTAATTGTTGGGTATGTGGTCGACTCCCCCCTTTCCAGATGCCGAAGGGAGTTCTGCCACTTTTTCCTTATCCATTTTCACATAATGGTTCGTGTGGAGCATGGTCCACGTTAACGTCATCCTCAACAGATATGTTTTTTCTTAACAGTACATGTTTCCCAGACAAGCAAGGTTTCCCTCACCGAACAGGTTTAGATCTAGAAAATGAAGTGTATAATTTAGGTAATTATTCGTCGAATTTCATGGTCTTGAATGTTCAGTCTGATACTACTCCAGACTTACCTGCTATTTCAGTACTACCAGTCAAAGGCGAATTATGTGTCCGAAATAATGGTTCCGTACATGTAGGACATAGTGAATGTACTACTATTGTCAAGTATAGTGACAGTGGGAAATCTATTTTTAAAGCTTCACGTCATTCTTATTTTATTTGTGGTCAAACTGCATATGTTCGCCTGCCCCTCGATTGGGAGGGAACCTGTTACATTGCCTTCCTACTGCCACCAGTTTTCCTAGCCCCACCTGATTATCATAGAAATACACATCTAGTACACATTAGACATAGAAGGGAGTCCCCAATTGTCGATTATACTGAAACTGCTCTAGAACAGTATACAGATTTCAATAGAGGTTTCTTTTTCTTTATAGGACCTATCCAGAATAGTAAACTAATCCGTAGGTTAACCAGAACCCTTGAAGCTGTAATAAATGAGACTGCCTCTGCTCTAGGTAACTTAACTGAAGAGCAATCTGCTATGAGATTTGTCGTTTTACAGAATCGTTTCGTCCTTGACGTCATACTGGCCGATAGGGGCGGGGCCTGTAGAGTCATCGGATCTAGTTGCTGCATTTTCATTCCAAATAACGCGCCGTCTGTTTATTCAGCTATAACCAGACTCCATAAAATTGCCCATCTGATACACCAAGATCCAGGCACCTGGACATGGTCCGGTTGGTTCTGGAATATAATTTCCGCATGGGGATGGAAAATATTGTCCTTTCTAGGTATTGCAGTAGCGATCATATTCAGCTGCTGCCTCTGTATACAATGTGGCCCTGCGATTTGCGGCATGTGTGCTACATCCTGTATTCCTAGTTTAACTCCTAGTCCCAAGTCCCGTTCTAAATCCCGTTCCAGGATAATTCGAGACGAGCAAATGATACTGTATGAAATGATAGATGGTATCATGAATATTGATGTTTCCTGATGGAAACGTAGTGACAAGGAGGGAATGTGGAAAAGTAAATTTTGCTATGTTCTGTGTCCCTACGTGTCATCCATCATATGTTATGTGTGCATGATTAAATAGTCCTGTAAATACTAGGACTTTCTGTGAAACCTTGAGGAGCGCGTGTGAACATATAGCTCCTTCCATTTAAACAGAATCCGAAAAGAAACTGGCTGTCTGGATGAATTGGAACACTGAAAAATGCGTTCTTGAGGTCTATGACAGTGAAGAACGTGGCTTCGGAATCAATGGCTGTCAATAGGGAAGAGATGTCTGGGACAACTGGGTACTGCGGAATAATACATTTATTAAGCTCTCGTAGGTCGATCACTAATCGATATACTGGGGGTGCATTTGGATCAGTACGTTTCATAACTGGAATGATCGGAGAATTGCATACGTTGGAGTCAGTTTCTACAACCACTCCTTGAGCCATGAGCTCGTCAATAATTTTGGATAAGGCTGCTACAGCCTCAGGTGGCAATCTGTACTGTCTGATTCGTGGTAACACTACACCTGGCTTGAGAGTCACACGATAGGGTGTGATTTGCATGTAACCTACATCAGTTGGACCTTGCGCCCATAGATGCTGTGGAACGTTAGACAGTCTCGAATCAAAATCTCGTAATACATAGTGACCCTTGAAGTCACGTAGGAACAATCGTATTCCCTCTGGGGAACAGCATATAACTGCACCCAACTCTTTCAGTGTCTTAATGCCTAATAGGTTTTCTGGACATGACTTAGTAAGTAACAGATCAGTAGTGCGGGACAATGGACCTACTTCTAGAGTAACTGGCTTTGAAATCTCATTTACGATAGGTTTTCCTGAAAATCCAAGGGAAACATTTCTTGAGCCTGAGAGCGGAGCCCCTGGAACTTCGGCGTGACTAATTGTGGTCCTACTTGCCCCTGTATCAATCAAAAACTTTCTGTCTTTCCCTAATACTTGACTGTGAACATAGGGACCTTCTTGATCTACAGGTATCTCGATGAGAGGCAAGCCTACCTCCCTCTCTAGGCTGTTTCATGAATACTGCTGGTACTCTGGATACTCAGACTGTGCATACTGGTACATCTGCGATGTAACATGCTGTGTTGCAGCGATAGGCTGCGGTGCGGTAACTGTCTGTTGTGCATTCTGTGGCTGAGGAGTCTGTGAAACTTGCTCTTGTCTAGGCGGACGTGGTCTTTCCTTAGTCTTACCAGTAGCTATGTTGTGTTTCAGAACTGCACACTCATTTATAAAATGACCTGACTGTTTACAATAATTGCAGTTCCCTTTAACGGGAGCTGCAGGATGACTGGCTTGATTCGGACCCCTCTTCTGACTGTCTTGAGGAACGGATTGTGCAACTAGTACTTTCATTTTCGTGTCTTTCATACGTTTTCTCTCGTGTTCTTGCTCTTCCCTGATTCTGTTCTGGTGGTACTGGAGCATCTGGAGCATCTGGGACGGAGTATTAGCTTGCCAGGTGCTTTCGACTTTCAAAACTCGATTTTTAACTTGTGGGCTTGAATTCTCGACTAATTTAGTAACAAAAAGGTGAGGGTATGACTCACTACTTGTCTTGAGGCCACTATTGATACTAAAACATTTTTCAAATCTAGAATAAAAATCACTAATATCCTCATCTTGCTTCTGTTTACAGGCTGAGATTGCATCCCAGTCTTCTTTTCTAGTTGTCAATAATCTGGGTAGAACTTGAATCAATAATTCTGGTAATTCTTTACATTTCTCTCCTAGACCGGTACCTGGTACTCGTGCCTTGTCTTCAGCTTCTAGAACTGCCCAATCGATCTTTTTCTCTCCCACCTCCCATTCTTTTTCCTTTAGCTTTTCATACACCCCTGCGGGCAACAGGACCTTTAACATTTTAATGATATCTGGGTAAGTGTATTCTCCCATACGGAGCATGTCTTTTAATTCTCTATGGAACCCTGCTGGATCTTTGTCATGACAGGGAATTAATTTCTTCATTTCGAGGAGTTCCATCTTTGTAATCGGGGTGTAAACAAACACTCGTTGCATTTCACCGTCCCCTGTCTTAACTGGATGCACTTCTCGTAACGGGTTCTGTCTTTCCATGTAAAATGGTTTACTTTCTGGGGGTGAGACATGAACAAAATGCGGGTTCAGAAACGTTCTATATTTGTGGCGCTGTTCTAGAATGACACTAATTAAATCGGTACTGTGGCTGAGATGCTCACCGTATGGTTGGGTCCTTAATCTCTTCCTTGTTCATTATAATTTTGAGAAGTTTTAAGTAAGCAATCTTTACATATTCATGTATATTAAGTTCGGATATTTCTTCTGAAAGTATTTCATATTTTTGAAAAAACGTCTACTCGATGAAAATCTATGTGGCTGAGCTGCACGGTTTTGATTATACAGAAGAACACAAAGGCAGTTTATGAAGCGTGCCCTCTAATTGGTGTGCTTCTGCTTGCTGGCGGCAGGGAGCCTAGGAGGTGGGAACTGGGTTACAAGAAAAACCCTGCCGACTGCCCATTATCCTGTCTACACAATTCACGGCAATTTTCTTTTCAGCCGCACATTGAAACTGTTTGCAAACAGCTTCTATCTTTAGAACGGGCTGCTCAACATTTGCCAAATTTACTAGTCTGAGGTTTAAGCAAAAGACTGACCGAAAAAAAACACCCACTGATATTTCAGAACAACAAAATGACTATTGAGCATACTACAATCTATATCAGTCTGTTGTCCGCTCACTATATTTGGCTATGGCAAAATACCCGTTGATGACAGGCACATGAACGGGTAACAACACAAAACAACGACATTCTTCGTGAAAACAGGGCAAAGTTACACTCTGTGATTAAAGGAAATGTAACCGTGTCAATACGGGTAAGTGGCAGAACAAATGGTCGCTAAACACAGGCATACCAGGGATGAGAAGAAGTCGTTCAGAGTGGACCCGCCACCAAACACTGCACGAGGAGCAGCAAAACACAGCCAATGCGTCAGATGCAACTTTAAAAGGGTTTGCAGAAGTTTACGTTCTTTTCTGCACACGGTCAGCCCTTTCGCAAGAACACACACACTGCGCAAGACTCGAAAAAAGAAAAAGAAACTTACATGCGTGTGGTAGCCACAGCCATTCTGTTCTCGCGTCAGTGGTGACCGAGTTTAATGTTTAGACAGTGGGAATTTATGTATTTATTCAAATAAGTAAGATGGGCAATGCACAGCGTTGTTGATTGGGAAAGTTTTACTGTTCGTATAATTTTTAAGTTGAGTATAAAGGTGCTCCAACTGGAGGCGTAACCGTCCGTTTACGCCAAAGTGTAACCTAAAGATATGTGTGAGCAAATCAATGCGCACATCCCAGTGTAGTGGGCACTCCCTCTGGTTCATAGAAAAGACTCCAGTTTCAAACGTTTATTAGTTTGAATTGGATTTCATATTTTCATGATTGTTCATTGATGGATTATTTTGCATCCAGGTTTATACTTTACACAAAAACAACATTGCTCCAATGCATTTCGAGTCGAAAACTCTTTTTCAAGGAGCTCTGTGAAGAAATGAGAACGATCTCAGTTTGTATCAGCATAGCATTAATAGGTAAATCAAGTACAATGTAAAATAAGCAATTCTCAATGGTGAATAGAAACAAAATAAAAATCTGTGCGTTAATAATGCCAATTAAACTTTTACACCAAAAGTAAACTATCACGTTGACTCACATGTGTAACAAAATGATATAAGAAAATAGTCGGTGCACCCAGGAAGAAAAAACCAGGATATATAAGTAGATAGCAAGTAGTAACGATAGGGGAGACAAATGAAGATATGCTCACGTGTGTGTCGGGCTGAAATGCCGTGCTGGATGGGGCGAAAAGGAAAATGGTTAGGGGAACGCTCAGCGAGCGGGTACTAGTGCGTTTAAGACACACTCGAAAGTGCTGTCGGGGCTTACCAAAGCTGGATTCTTCAGGGGACTAAGAAAGTCTCCGGGTTGGTTAGTAGCGACGTGAAGTCGCCAGGTTGAAGTGCGGGGTCTCTAACGAAACTGACTCTGTTATGAACGCGAGGCGGGCTAGGTGATCATAAAGATCAAGGAAGGACTAACTCGTAGCGACTTTAGGCGCCATGTTGGAACGGGTGATGTCGCGTGTGGATGAATCAGAACAGGAGAAAAGTAAGAACAGATCAAAAGACTCGTCAATCGGTGAAAAAATAAATAAAACAACAAAGAGTAAGACAATAATGTCAGAAGGGTTGGAACATGTGTACCAGAAAGCAAATTAAATTGGTGAAACAAACCATAAATTTGTAATCAATAAGTGCTTAAACATCTCTGTGAACTCGCACAATTATTAATGTGTCCTTATATACCCAGCCGGGTATTTATAGAAAGCAACTCAGTTCAATACGGTCGTTGAGACCAAACGGTTTATAAGATTGCAACTGTGCCACAGTAGGATGATTTTCCATGAAATGTACAGCTACGCTTGTAAAATCAAGCGTAGCTGTACATTTCATGGAAAATCATCATACTGTGGCACAGTTGAAATTCATGATTCTTGAAATTGTGGACAAAAAAGAAGGAAGGGATAACAGTAAGTTCCTCCTTCAAAGAGAAACCTCATGGATTTACCGCTTGCAATCTTATAAACCGATCGCTTTCTGGTACACATGTTCCAACCCTTCTGACATTATTGTCTTACTCTTTGTTGTTTTATTTATTTTTTCACCGATTGACGAGTCTTTTGATCTGTTCTTACTTTTCTCCTGTTCTGATTCATCCACACGCGACATCACCCGTTCCAACATGGCGCCTAAAGTCGCTACGAGTTAGTCCTTCCTTGATCTTTATGATCACCTAGCCCGCCTCGCGTTCATAACAGAGTCAGTTTCGTTAGAGACCCCGCACTTCAACCTGGCGACTTCACGTCGCTACTAACCAACCCGGAGACTTTCTTAGTCCCCTGAAGAATCCAGCTTTGGTAAGCCCCGACAGCACTTTCGAGTGTGTCTTAAACGCACTAGTACCCGCTCGCTGAGCGTTCCCCTAACCATTTTCCTTTTCGCCCCATCCAGCACGGCATTTCAGCCCGACACACACGTGAGCATATCTTCATTTGTCTCCCCTATCGTTACTACTTGCTATCTACTTATATATCCTGGTTTTTTCTTCCTGGGTGCACCGACTATTTTCTTATATCATTTTGTTACACATGTGAGTCAACGTGATAGTTTACTTTTGGTGTAAAAGTTTAATTGGCATTATTAACGCACAGATTTTTATTTTGTTTCTATTCACCATTGAGAATTGCTTATTTTACATTGTACTTGATTTACCTATTAATGCTATGCTGATACAAACTGAGATCGTTCTCATTTCTTCACAGAGCTCCTTGAAAAAGAGTTTTCGACTCGAAATGCATTGGAGCAATGTTGTTTTTGTGTAAAGTATAAACCTGGATGCAAAATAATCCATCAATGAACAATCATGAAAATATGAAATCCAATTCAAACTAATAAACGTTTGAAACTTCATGGAGTCTTTTCTATGAACCAGAGGGAGTGCCCACTACACTGGGATGTGCGCATTGATTTGCTCACACATATCTTTAATTTATGTATTTATAACATAAAGTCTTGAAATTACACCCAGGGCACAAGTGCTAAAACAAGACGGAGGGAAGAGAGGGGAGGGGGAGGAGAAATGCGACACGGCGGGAAGGGGAGGGGGCGGAGCGGGTAAACAAAGACGGACGTGCACGCGCTTTTAAGGTCAATGCGCATGCGCATAAGCTCAATGCGCATGCGCATTGACCTTAAAAGTCACGGGCACTGCAAGGAATCGCCACGATTCCTTGCAGTGTGGATAAAGAGTGGATAAGTCGCAATACTCTCGCTTGCTCGATGCGCATGCGCATCGACAGGCGAGACCTAACAAAACTATGCTGTTCGGTGCTAAGGCACACAAAACAAGACAGTACTATGTATGTAATAGTATCTAATGCTATTTTATGGCCTGGTGCGGTATGGCATCATATGCTATTCTATGGTATGTATGGCACGTCATGGGATATCGCGATAAAGCATGGTCAGCTATTGCATGGTTTGGATATAGCAGAGTATTGCATGATGTGTCAGTGTGTGATATGTTATTTCATAGGATGGTACAGTAAACTGAAAGATATTACATTCCTCCGCATTCAATATGGGATGAAGAGAGCACACAACTGTGTCACTGTATAAACACTAAATAAAATCCATGCTATAATTTTGACAGTTTCCTGAAAGGTTGTATGGAGGACTGTGATCTCGAAGCCTTTAAATGGGCCTGAGTGTGTCTGTCTAGCAACCCAGCGTCTTCTTTTAGTTCCACGAAAAGCTGCCAGATTCAAGCTGAGAGCTGCTGCACACTGCCACTCTGTGCTTTATTTAAACGCGAAATTGAATAATAAATGTAAAGGGAATTAGTGATGAAAGACCTTCTTTACGCTGATGCATTCCCGGTGGAATATTTCGATATCATTAAAAGCAGCCGGCGAGAAGAGCAAGTTGAGGTTATCAGCCTCCCCACCTCAAGGTCGAAGACTACGACAGGCGCGTGCCAGCAGCTGCAGCCTGCATGGAGTCTGCACCCAGGAAGGCTTAGACCCCATCACCCTGTGCTCCGTCAACGTGGCTTTTCATCACAATCCGCTGGACATTTAAACCATGGTCCTGAGAACAAGAAGGACACGTGTGCTACAAGATAATAGCAAATCACAGATGAAGGTTTTAGATGGTAAGACTTTATTAAATGCCCGATTCTCGCCATCTAGTTGTAAGAGGCAGCCAAGGAATGTCCCTTGGGTTGAATGAAACAGTGTCAGCCAGCCTCTTAGCACCCACAGTCCAGTGCCACCTAACGAGGCTAAAGGGCAGTGAAGAGGGGCCTGTCCACTGGATTTACCCAGTCCCAGGATGCGGGGCCTGAAAGGACCTCTAAAGCCCGCAGCTCACTGAAGTCTACGCCCTTCTCTCCTCCTACAGGCAGCTCCTTCTCAAGATGACTAGCCATAGGCGCTAGACAGCCCATCGAATAGAGGCTAATAATTGAAAGTTATTCTTTGGCAGACCTTATTGAAATGATTTCAAAAGCAACTATTTGTGATTGATTCTATTCTCGATGCAGATTGTTTTATCTCTGAGGTATCCTCAAATAAAGCCTGGAACCCAGAACTTTTTAACATGCAGTCACAGCTCTCAGTGTGCCCCAATGCCCCAGAGAGACTCCCTGGCAATGCACAACCCCTAACATGACGTGACAACATCCCAGCACTACAGAGGCTTGGCATCACCTCACACTCCAGCTCCCTTTTCTGACCTAAGTTGTCCAGACTCCTGAACATGCAGGGAATTGTATTTAGAAACCATGAAAAGCTGCCAAGTTTATTTTGAGCATCGGTGAACATTGACATTCTGTGCTCTATTTTAAAGAGGTATTGAATAATTAATATCAGAGGGATTAGTGATAAAATGCCTTCTTTTTGTCAACACATACCCCCAAGGATAATTGAAAATCATTAAAAGCAGCAAGCAGTAAAAAGCATGACGTGGTCACGAGGTTCATCCTTCAAGGTCAAAGAGTACAGAATGTACTCAGGCTTTTTGCAGCTGCAACCGTGCAACTGTGAGGAACAGACTAGTTTTCCTTAATTTTAGAAAAATCACACAATTGTGCACACACTTCATAAAAAGAATAAATTGAGGACTCGTCAAATCTGATCTCTGGCAAGTGGGGTGGTGGTTCTGATTTCAGCAGCAGGTTCTTGGGCCCAGTCTGAATCATCTAAGATTCTGCGGCTCATCCTCCAGTAGAGAGCGCAGTTGATCACTTCATCAACCGTGATGCAATTTCTATAGAACTGGTTCAGGTTGTGAAACTGAGAAGGTAGAAAGTCCATCAACGTTGTGTAGATTAGTTTATGGCTAATCTACACTCCCTCCTGGTGGGGGTTATGAATGTACCACAGAATCCCTTATGCTTTTAGGACGCATGCATTCATCATGCCGTCATTTGAACGATCGCGCCGTAGTGGGGTGCTGTACTTTGGAATAGGATCAAATACTATTCCAACTCCAGTCTGCGCAACAGTAGGGAAGGTGTTGAACTTTAAATCCAACACCATTCAACCAATGTACCCCCTCTAAAGCAAGTTGTTGTAATGGCTTGCATCCTGAACGAATGCATGCTAACAACGCGTTCGTTCTATTGCTAGTGTTGTAAAAGCACGGCGTGAGCCTGGCTTCGCCCTAAATGACGTTTCCGAGTGCCAGAATCTCAGTATGCAGCTTCGTGGAGCCTATTGAGTAAACTTTGTCTGCACTTAATCGTTCTACAGAGACTTCTGGCGATTCATTCCAAGCCGCAATAGATGCTGTGTTTGGTTCCACATATAAGGCAGAGCTGAGATCATAGTATTTTTTCCTAAGAAATATGATGGCTATTCTCATAGCGAATGGAAGTACGACAGAGGCCATTCAGTTGCTTAAATTCAAACACCTAAATACTGAGATGGGCAATGAAGGGTAAGGTTTCTGAAGCCTTGCAGGATTTGAGGTTGCAAGTGGGGAAGATACTTCATTGTGTATGATTCATGCATTCCTCTTTTGAGATGGTTTGATTTTGGATTGGCATGTCAAGTTTTGATCAATTAAACAAAAAAGAGGGGGGGGCCAAGGAGCTAATAAAGGTCCAGTGTCCATGCTCCTAATACCAGTCTGGTAACAAAAAGGAGGACAAAGTTCCTATACAAGGGTGCAAAAGTCACCGGTGTATCAGGGTGCAAACAGTCACCCATGCATTAAAAACAGACCTACTCTATTCCTTCTCCCCCCCTTTTCCAGCGGGCACACGAGTTGGTCTTTGGGGTCAGTGGGAGCTGCCTTGTAGCAATGCTTAGAAATTTTGGGCCTAGTTAATTGCTGGTCAATTAATTCTTTGCAATTAAATAAACATTAGGACGCATATCACAGTCCTCCCCCCTTTTAGGCAACCTGGGCATATCCTTTTAGCCCCTCAATATGGCCCATGCATCCACGTCGGGATGTTTTTTTGCTAGGGAACATCTACACAGGCCATTTATATACGAGGTGTGGTCCGGTAATGATATTAGGACCAGGTTTACACGGTGATGACCAAGAAATTGAAGGGTGCCAAAATACCGGCGGAACTGATTGATTCCTGATAGCTGTTTTGAGACATTACCGGTACTGACACCTTCCTTTTCATTCAAGCGAGTGCGCATGAGCGAGGGAAGAGTGTGTGCGATTGATGCGAATGCGCCTCTTCGCCGCCACGCTGCACATGTGCATTGAGATACTTCCTATTCTGACATCACCGGAAAGAGTTTCCGCCTCTCCCCTTGCCCGACTTGTTGATTTCGCCGTCCCTAATTTACTTATGGCGAGCGTTTGGACAGGGGTAGGTGCGCTAGAGGCAACACCCGTATATCTTTGTAAGTACCATTTCGTTCTAGTCACTTAATGATTGTCATCATTTTCACCTAACTCCTTTGGTGCCTTCACATTTATTTATGTGTCTGGCCTGTGTCTATTGTTTCCACAGCCCGACTATACGCGGGCGTCCATTCTCTTGACCATTGGAGGAGTGCTTTTACTAGTGCTTGGTAAGCATGGTGATGGTGTTCCACCTATTTTCACGTTTTGGTAATTCTACAATATTTCAACATTAGTAGGCTCCTGCCTCATAGTTGTTACACGTGTAACCACTTCCATGTAGCCGAGTCTGGGTGCCTTATTTTAACAAGTTTAACAATATAAGCGTTAATTGCTAAATAAATAAAATAATAAAATAAATAAATTGAGCTAATTGCTCTTTGTACTAACGGCTCCCGCCTCATGGTGGACCTTTCCCGTGTGCCTGTGCAATTTTTCTGTGAAACTAGGTGTACAAAAAAGTGGCACCTTGTGATGCATCAAGTAGTTACTGACGCTCACCTGTGGTTTATCTTGTTTTCTTGTTTCCTAGGCATCAACCAGAAGCAGCTTCTGTGTAGCAGCTGAATTTACATAGAGGGTATACAGGCTTCCTTACCCGCCCTGGCTGAGATAAGAGGGTTCTCATTTTAACTTTTATGTATTATGTTCACGTGCACTTCACTGTTTTTTGTTTGGTCCTGAAGAAGCGCCAATGACCTACGGGCTACAGAGGCGCAAAACATGTCGACCGCGACTATAGACACCCAAGCATGATGTCAAGTTTTGAGCCAATCCACGGGGGGGGGAATCATTTTCACTTGCTTATAACTTTAGCAATGCTTGATGAATTTACGTCAAATGTGGCAGGCGGTTAGCAAGTTATACACAGTGCATGTATCTAAAGAGTCATGCAGATCCAATGAGTGGGGCGGTTTTAAAGAGAGGGGCCGAAACATTTTTGATTTGACTAATGACTTTGGCACCACCTGATGCATCTGCACAACATTTCGCAGAGATTAGCATGTTTTGCTACTCTTATTTTTTTCAATGTCATGTAGGTCCAGCAAAGGGGGAATCATTAAGTTTTTAAGAGGGGATGAAAGATGTGTTAATCTGCTAATACATTTTCAGTGATTGAAGAATCCACACAAAATGTAGCCATTTAGTAGGTGTATCTTATAGTTGGTGATTTGAGGGTTTGAGCAGATCCTTTGAGGGGGCTTAGATAAGTGGGAAGGTGATTACAGTTTAATTCACTAATAACGTTACCACTGTTCAATTATTCTATATGAAATTCACTTAGCATATTAAGACGAGTGGAAAGTAGGCAAGCCCTGCAACCAACCTCGGCTGAACACAGGTGAAGTCGACTGGGCCCAGGGCCTGTCTGAAGGCTGTACTCAGCTCACAATGAGTACATGGCCAGCTGTGCGCAGTGGGAGTTGGGTGGCCATGGCAGGTTGGGCACAGGTCTTGGCCCTGCAGCGCACAACCTAAGACTGTGCCAGCTGCATGACCTCCAAGGGTTAGAAGCAGGGCCTGGCTACAGACCCGGCTGTGCACTAAATCAGTCATTAAAAAACAAGGGATTTAACGCAATGACATACAAAAGATATATAGAAGGAAGAAACATCCTTTCCAGATATTTGAGAAAGTATGAAGCAGGAATTAGAAATAGTAATTTAATGCTATATAAAAATTAACTTTGAACATCAAACACATGCTTTGGAACTGAGACTGGTATGAAAAATGTTTGAGGACATTCTTTGATAGAATGGAAGTGATTTTGATGAAACTCCTGGCACTTTTACATGATCTACGTATTTAAGCAAATGTAGCAAATTTACAAATTCCATCTCCCTGAGGAGACATTTATACTTAAAAGTGCTGAGAAATGAATTCTAAGAAACAAGAAAAGCACTGTAGAATTATACATTTGACCTCAGGAAATAGCTTATGAGGGGAAGCAAACTCATGAAGAAAGTTCTTTATAATAAAACAATGTTTGACACATTAAATATGTTTATTATTCCTTTCTGAAACACTATTGCTCAAAATAGGAAAGGAGGGAGACTATTACTTGTAACAAGATAACATACTAGACATACTAGACATTTTATACAATATATGTTTAGTGCTTCCTGTCTACATACAGTTGTTTAGTAATTGTCTGTCAGATGCTGTGTTGTGTGATTTTCAGTGAAACCTAGATTTGCATAACTGAGTCGCACTTCCAGAATATTTTAGAGGATAGAAACAGATTCAGTGGCGGCTCCTCCACTAAGGCGGAGGAGCATCCCACTGAGTGAACATTTAAAAACAGAAAAATAAAACAATAATAACTTAATATTATTATCATTTTATTTAAACTACTGGCTCAGTTAGTTGGGTTTGGGTGGGCTGGGCTGTTTTGAGGCTCGGGGAGTGGTAGGCACTTCCTAAGTGCACATAACATTTTGGCCTGCCCGACCAAGATTTTATGGGCACTTTGCATGTTCCCCACCTAGGCTGCATTACAGCCTGGGTGGAGAACATGACCAGACTCCCATTCCCTGTCTGGACGCCAAACCATCAACCATGGCACTAAGACCAATCACAACGCTGCATTTCAGCATTGAGATTGGCTCAGGGGAGCCGGGGTGTTTCCTGCTTCCACAGAAGCCAGGAAGAGGACGGAATGGATGGAGCAGAGGCAGCGGCCAGTCGGCTGGCCAGCCGCATCCAGGTAAGTGTTTTTTTTAATTTATTTTAATTCCCTCCCCCTTCTGCTCCCTCCCACGCCCGTTTGGTAGCAGCGCTTTTGAACAGACTGCTTCTTTCTTCTAACATAACAGTGACACGACCTCTCTCTTTTTTTCCTCATATGTTCCTTGGTTAATTTACTTGGAAGTTGTTTTTGTGCTTACAAAGACAGCCTTCCAAGGTGGTTTCCATCTGAGGAATGAATTTGTGAGATTTTGAGTCTTTGAAAGCTTGAGCATTGTACCACCTCAAAGTCTCATTTCTGGTTGGTGCAATAAAAGGTACCATGACATGAATTGTTTGTATCACTTAGATGAAGCATGTTTCTTATTTATCACTTTGAAAACAAACATTTTAAGAGTGAAGAGGAGCACACTCAAATAAAACAAAATCAGTGGTTCTAAATGATTTTTCAAAGAATCTAGGCAACTCTCTAGAGTAAGGAAACTGGTGTTATATTGACCTTCAATTACAATGTAAGGATATCCAAACAAAAGGGCCGATTCACAAAGGACCCCTGCACGCATAGTGGAGGCCCCACAGTTGTGGCAGTGTAGCCTGCACTCGTGGTGGGGGTCCTGCACTCGTGGCAGGACCTCCGCAATGGGTAAGTGCAGTATGGAGGTCCCGCCACCAGTGCGGGACCCCCGCTGCAACTTCAGAGCCTCCACCACCAGTGCAGAGGACCTTTGTGATTCGAGCCTGATGTGAAAACCCATCTCACCAACTCCCATCATAGTAAACTCAATTTGATCAACCCCCAATCAGCACAGACATCTTCTTTTGACAAGTATTTGACTATTACGGGTTAATCAAGAAAAACAGATACCAAGTCACTGACATTCTTGAATGTTGGTTCTGAGACAATGTAAAAACTCTTATGGATAGATTGTTACGCAAGAGTCACAGAATCATCAACAAAAATAGTGAATCAATTTGATCAGGAGGAGGAGGGATTTACTGATGAACTGTCATGAATCAAGATCCACCCAATAAGTCCCACACAAGCGGGATTCAGCAGGTGCGTAGCTGCAAAATGCGCATTTAAGGCAAACACCTTTTATAGCTGTAGCAGATTAACACCAGGTTAGAGCTGGGACTTGTGTATGAGATATACTGGTAGGCACTGCACTTCAGTGGCGTAACGAACCTCGAGGGGGCCCCCCTGCAGGGTACGTGAAGGGGCCCCCTCCAGACTCAATCTAGAGCTCCCCAGCAGAAGCGCGGTGCTGACGGGGTCCCCTGGAGGGTGAGGGGCCCCCGCACCACGGAGGCTGCAGGGGCCTGTGTTACACCCCTGAGAGTGGTACTGTAGAGATTAATTGTGTATTTCGACTCCCTGCAAGAGGAGCTAAACATGTAGGAGTAGGCCAAGGTACAGTCTTTTTCAGGGGAGGGACAGGAAACCAAAATTAGCTCTGAAAGAAATGCCCAAACCACACATTGCATAAGGAAATTATTAGAATATGGCCATGGTGGGGCCGTGCCAGCCCATTCAACTCTGACAGCAGCACCCTACCTTCCAGCACATCAAGGAAATACTAGACTTCTGACAAGCCACAAGACCTAAGTAGTACAACTTTCAGGGCCAGAGGATTTTATTGTATTCATTTTATTTGAAAAGTTTTATATAGCGCTGGCTAAACCCGGAGGTATCAGAGCGCTTATACATTGTTTCAGAACATAGGGGCCGATTCACAGAACTAACTTAAGACAAAATCCTAAACTTACTACTTTTGGTATTCACAAAAGTTAGGATTTTGTCTTAAGTTTGTCTTAAGATAGACTTAAGACAGACTTAAGTTAGGATTTAGTCTTAAGTCTGTCTTAAGACAAACTTAAGACAAAATCCTAACTTCTGTGAATACCAAAAGTAGTAAGTTTAGGATTTTGTATTAAGTTAGTTCTGTGAATCAGGCCCATAGTTACAAAGTTACATCAGTTGCTGGAGCGTTGCATAACATAGAAAGGGCACAGTATAATGTAGATAAATGAGTTACAAAAGCATAGAATAAATCTTGGGATTTCTGAATGTTAGCCTAGCTATGGCTGAGAAGTGGTGTAAGATGTATTCTCTGAGAAAACTGTTTGCTGATTTGGGGGCCCAGGCAACTCTGCTGTTCCTAATTACAGCAAGAGTGGTTCTGGTGAGGTAAAAAGTCACTTTACTCCCACGTAAACGCAGCAGAGAGCAACCTAAAAATTATGCAGATAAAGCTTGGACTACACTTTCTGCATTTATTCTACTTTGGTGGTCTGGGACACCATGTTAATGTTAATTCTCTCTTTTGCAGCCTGAATTGGGGCAGTCGATCTGCAGCTTGGTCTATGGGCTATTCAGTGATTTCCCCTTTCCCCTTTCCTTTTCTAAATGGATAAAAGCTGTCTTACTAGTGTTCAGAATAAGGCATTCTCTACGTCCTCCTTCCTTCACCCTTCAGTGGCGCCTATCCTTGAGGTTTTTGTTTTACGCAAATCTAACTTTAAGCTTTGGGACCAGTTCTAGAATGCCAGAAGATACTGTATGCTCTGCATTTGGGGGACACTATATTGGTTTGTTGGACATTGCTGGCTCTACCTTGCTTTATAAAATAGCAATTCAATATTTTTAAACTGGGTGAAGATGAACCTCAACATAAGTCTTATCAGAGTTGTGTGTAGAGTAGTGATTGATATAGATAGGTTGTAGGAGCATGGGTGTGTAGTTGATATACGATGTGCCTCTTACGGCACCATACTTCTGTCACCTGGTAATACAGTTTAGAATGTTGGGTTGAGGATTCTAATGCTGGATGGGACCGGTGGCGTTTTCTACTCCTGATGTTGTGGTGCCAGGATTGATAGAATAAAGATTCAAATTTACTTGCATGTGGACCTCTTCACTACAGAATCAGCATGCACCTCCTATTCATGTACTGAGGTTAAAATATTATTGAGATTCATCAAACAGAAGATGCTATAATACAGGACAGTACATGGGGCTATAAACACTAGATAGCACAGAGCATGGCCTGGTGGGACCAGGGTTCTTTTGAGAACAGATTCTGAACAAGCCTCAGCATCCTCAAAGCTGCACTGATGAGGACGAAGAAGACCCCGAGTCAAATCTCTCAGATTCTACCTGGCCATTGATCTTACCCTCAAGGAATACATTGGCAAAACAACCAAGATGACCTGGTACCCACTCTCTCTGCTAAAGAATGCGAAGCATGCCTCCCGGAGGATGACATCAAAACTGCTATTCAAGCCCTCTCTGTTCTGCATCTTGGTGTGGCAGTTCTCTGCTCCATGGTCTCCCCGACTCCACACTGCCCTTCAAAAGGCATCCTTCACACCTCTCATTAAGGGCCTGAAAAATATGATGCAACTCCACTAGCTCACTTTGCCGGCTTGCCTCATCTGCAAAATTAGATGTTTAATCTACGAAGTCAACGCAACCAGCAACTCTGGCTAGCTTGTTAACAAGCTCACCATCTTCAATGGCTCTCAGCACAGACAGAACACCATCAGACTGGAGAAGAAGTGCAGCCTTCAGGACCTAATGGCTTTGCCTATTGTTTTAGCATTATGTTATGATATACACATTGCATATTTTACATAAGTAAAGGCTTCAGATTTGGCCATGCCCCTTTTAGAGACCTCTTCCACCCTTTTCATCCCACTTAAAGCACTGTGGTTCACAAGAGGCTTTTGCCTACAGGCAGCTAAAAGCTGTCTCGTGCTTGTGACCTAAAAATTGAGATACTGTAAAATAGTGGAGTCATCAGAGTCAAATCAAAAACTTGTGGAGCAGAAAGGAGAAGTTAATCCTTTGCTCCTCTGTGAACTTAACGTTACAGCTTCTCTGGGAAGGCAGGGGCAGAGCAGAGCAGAGCTGCTGTTAAGCATCAGAGGGGTGAGTCGTGCACTGCAGTGAAAGAAAGCCGAGTGCCTATCCTTCTTCACTGCGACTCACCAGGCTGTGTTTGTAGGTCCTGTGGCTCTTAGGGCGACTGCATTCCTTTAGAAGTAGGGGCCGCAATATTTGTTCTCCAGCAAAGTTGATTCAAATGTTGTGCCAATCATTTGCTCCCTGGCAAACAAACTCCAAATATTTTCAGCTTCTTTGGGAGTAAGGTGGAGAGGAAGAGACACGGGCAAGAGACAGCAATGTGGAGCACATAGCATTTAGAGGGAGGAAGCAATGAAGAGGGTGGAATCATGGCAATTGGGTGGGGTAAGCAACAGGAGGGCAGAGGAAGCTATACAGTGGGCCGGGAGGAAATACCACAGGGGTGTAGGTAGGCGAAAGCATGTAGGGGATGCACTGCAGAGAAGGAACTGACCTGAGCGTGCGTGGCTTTCTTTGTCTTCTCTTCTCTGCTCTGCTGCGCGCCCCTGATGCTGCCACACCTTACACGCATTTTTCATTGCGTTTGCGGGATCCTGTGATGAGCTCATTGCGCAATGCGCATGTGTTTGTAATAATGAGGGATCACTCATTATGCTTTGGTTTAGGTATATTTATTGGAGCGCCGGGGCTGTGCTTGCACTTGCGGTCGGCGCCAGCAAACAATCATGGCCGCCTTCCGCTTCCTGCCTAGCTGCTTCCTGTTCCTCCAGCAGAACAACTAGAACGCTACCACATATCTCCCCCCTTTAAACACACAACAATTTACAAAAGTCTTACTTCTAGTCCATTATAAAGTCTTTGAATCTCTCCGGTACCTTGATCCTTCTTCCTACTCGAGTCTCCATTCTCTCGTCCCTTCTCTCTCCTTCTGTCGTCATGTTTTCTCTTTGCTCTCTAGTACTCTCCACTTCTCTGTCCCTCTCTCTCTTCTCACTCCCTTCTTCTCTTCTGTTTCTTTCTTCTGTAGACTTCCTCCTTTCTCTTCCTTCACCTTCCGTTCTCCTTTCTGCGCTATCGACGTTCTCTCCTTGTCTCTCTCCACTTCCACTGACGTTCTCTTCTTGTCTTTCTCTCCCTTCGCTTCCTCCTTCCTCGATGACCTGCTCCGCTCTTTCTTCTATCTCCTCTTCCCATTTCATTATCTTGCTGCACCTTGCCATTCTGTCCATTGACCATATCTTTCCGTCGCTCAGCAGGGCAGACCGGGCATAGGGCTCCACTACTTTGAGGGGTGGTGAAAACTTGCTTTCCCCTTTTCTCTTTCTGATGGCGAGCTTCACCCTCACCCAATCTCCTTTGTCCAATTCCGTACTACGCGTGTTCCTTCTTTTGTTGTAATGAACAGTGTAGACATCCTGTGCTCTCTCTAGGTTCTTTCTGACTACCGCTGGCGACCACTTGCTCTGCACCACCAACTTCCTCCAGGCTGCATTGTCTTTGGTGAACGCTTCCCTACCTCTCAAGATCTTAAAGGGGCTGTAGCCAGTACTTCCTGGTGTAATGCGGTATGCCCAAATCATTTTCTCCAACTCTCTTTCCCAATCCAGACCATCTTCAATAGCTGCCTGTATGGTGCCCATTATCACACGGTTGAAGCGCTCCACTTGTCCATTACCCGCAGGGTGGTAGATCGGGGTGTGTTTCACTTCAATGCCATTCCTGTTGGTAAATGCGACCCACTTCTCAGACGTGAATTGGGGACCATTGTCGCAGGTGATGATCCTTGGGATGCCTTCACTGACGAACGTGGTGCGCAAGAAACGTATTACCGCCTCAGTGTCCACCTGTTCCAATACTTGTAGCTCTGGCCACTTGGAATACTTATCAACTGCTACTAACACATATTTCGGAGTGCCTTCTTTGTCCAGAACTGGCCCCATTATGTCCACCGACAACATTTCCCACGGACCATCCGGAATCGGGAATCTCCCCAATGGCGGCCTAAGCATGCTCTGGGACTTGTCAGACTTTGCACAAGACTCACAGTTGCGCACGTGCCGTTCAACTTAATAATAATAATAAAAGGGGTTTTATCATGCGCAAACATAGCCCAATGGGCGTCAAGGCGCCTAATTCCAAATCAAGCTCATAACATAGACCCAGCAGCTCAACCTGTATAAGCTCTCGAAAAGCACCACGTTTTAAGGGCCTTTTTAAACAAGACTAAAGAGGGTAGGGTCTTGATCTCCATTGGCAAGATGTTCCAGAGCTGTGGAGCAACAACGGAGAAGGCCCTGGCTCCCCATCTGGTGAGCTTAAAGCGAGGGACAACAAGTTGGAATAGTCCCGAAGAGCGCAAACACCGTGTGGGATGGTAACGGGTAAGCAGAGAGCTGATAGCGCCATTAGATCCATCCTCGAGTGCTCTATAGGTCAAGCACAGAATTTTGAAATTGATTCTGTGTTGAATGGGCAGCCAGTGAAGGTCTCTCCTCGCAGCAGTGGCAGAGGAGGCCCTGGGAAGATCCAGGACAAAGCGTGCAGCGGCATTCTGCACTATTTGCAGTCGGTGTATAAGGCCCTTGTTGGATTCCATGTAAAGAGAGTTGCAATAATCCAACCTGGAACCAACAAGGGCGACTGCAATCTGCTTGCGTGCTTCGAGAGACAAATAGCTGCGAATTCTGTTGAGCGTCCTGATCACGCCCCAGCAGGTCGAAACAGTCCGATTCACCTGAAGGGACATCGAGAGTGAGGTGTCGAACACTACACCCAGATTTCTGGCAGACTGAGAGGGAGTGGGGCAGATGCCAAGAGAAGGGGGCCACCACTCACTCGACCAGATGTCTTGGTCCTTTCCAAAAATCAGAATCTCATTCTTGTCGCCATTTAGCTTCAAGAAGTTGGTAACCATCCAATCTGCAACATGTTGCATACAGGACCTGAAGCTAGAGGCAGATGTTATAACAGAGGACTGAGTGAGTGAGACCATAATCTGGGTGTCGTCGGCGTATGAAACCACCTCCATCCCCTGCGATCTTACTAGCCTAGCAAGGGGGGCCACGTAGATGTTGAACAGGGTCGGACTTAGTGCCGACCCCTGTGGCACCCCACATTGCAAAGACTTAGCTGGGGAGAGGTGGTTGCCGAGCATCACTCTCTGTTCCCTATTAAGGAGAAAGGAGTTGAGGAGACTCAGGGCCGAACCGGTGACACCAGCCTCCCTAAGCCGAGATGTTAAAATGGCAGGAGACAAAGTGTCAAATGCGGCCGTGAGGTCCAATAGCACAAGAACAGTTGTTTGTCCAGCATCAACCTTGCGTCGGATGTTGTCGACTACAGAGGTGAGAGCAGATTCTGTGCTATGGTGTTTTCGGAAACCATGCTGGGTAATGTCAAGATACTCCGAAGCTTCAAGGAAAGAGGATAAATGGCGGTTCAAGTGTGCTTCAAGGATTTTTGCAGGTGCAGGGAGCAAAGAGATGGGTCTGAAATTTTTCAAGAGGCCAGGATCGAGTGAAGGCTTCTTAAGGAGCGGCTTCACAATGGCCTTCTTCCAGGTAGATGGAAAGATGCCTTGATCAATTACCCTGTTCATTACCTCAAGTAGGGGGGGAAGGAGGCTATTCCTACAATCTTTTAACTTTTTGAGAGGCAGAGGATCTAGTGGAGAGGAGGATTTCGTCTTATCTAGAAGAAGATTCAGTCCCTCCAGAGACATAGTAGGAAAGACAGAAAGGAAGCTAGAAGGGCCAGTATTCAGTGCCTCAAAAGAGCTTATATCAGAAGGAGAATTTTCAACCAGGGAGAGACGTTGTACTTCTAAGGAAGTATGGATGTCATAAATTTTTGTGTGAAAGAAGTCTGCAATATCGTCACAAAGACGTTGAGAGCTAACTACGGGATCTGGAAGTTGGAGGGAGCATAGAGAGTCAGCTATTTTAAAAAGCTCCCTAGAGGAAGTGAGTGAACTAGTAAGGTTGGAGAAGTATTCCTGTTTTTCCACAATCACTTTCTGCTTATACTCCCGTAGAGCAGACTTGTGAGCCTCCCTATCCATAGGATCCCAGGATTTCCTCCATTTCCTCTCACTGCTTCTGCAGCCCTGTCTTAGAAGTCTAAGATGGTCTGAGAACCATGGCGCTGATGGTTTCCGCCGGGCTACATATCGCAGGGATGCAGGGGCAAGCTTTTCTACTGCGTTAGTAATGGAATCCTGCAGAGATTGTGCTGCCTCATCAGCGCCTTTTAAGGAAAGAGCCTCAGGAGTGGGGACAAAAGGGGCAAAGGCCTCATCAGTAAGATTTCTAAAATTTCTTCTAGATACGAAAGGGGTAATCCCTTTCTTAATAGAATGAGAAGTAGAAAAGGTTAAATGCAGCGGAACCGCAAAATGATCTGTCCACACCAACGGTAAAGGTGTACCGCTGGAGAGTCTAGGATCATTAGAGAAAACCCCGTCAAGAATGTGACCTGCTATATGAGTAGCATTGGTGACAAGCTGAGTGAGATCACAAGCTCCAAGAGATTCAACCAAGGATAGAGTATCCTTAGAGTAGACATCATCGAGATGGAAATTGAGGTCACCTAAGATGGTGAAGGAGGGCTTTCCGAAGTAAGGTTCAAGGATTCTCAGCATATCAGAGGCGAAATTAGCTCTGTAACCAGGCGGCCTATAAATCAATATGCCCGTAAAAGAGATTGAGGGGGCGCAGGTAATACAGAAGTATAGGGCTTCGAAACGATCTTGGGGCGAGGAAAGTAAGTTGACCGTACACAGCAGGGAGGATTTAAAAAGAATGGCAATGCCTCCTCCTCTACGTTTAGGTCTGTCCTGCCTATGTAGAGAATAGCCCTCTGGAATGGCTAAAAGAAGATCGTGGCCCGAAGAATCAGTGGCCCAGGTCTCTGTGATGAAAACCCAGTCAGGCTGCCTTTCATCCACAAAATCGTGGAAGGCAAGATTATGCTTAATTAGCGAACGCGCATTTAATAGAAACCCAGTGTTATGGAAGACAGTGGGTCTTAGGGAAGAAGGACAAAGGCTGGTAGTGAGAATGGCCAGGGGATGAAAAGGGGAAGAGCAGGCCGTACAGCGGCAAGAGTGTAAAAACTCTAGCGGAGTGAAACGGTGTATGGAGGGCGCATCAATGGCCGGCCACCAGTATGCTTGTCTGGCCAAGGCTTTCGTCTTTGTGATTCCTTGGTGCCCTTCATGGAGTAAGGACATCAGTCGCTCCAAGATGCTCAGGGGTGGCACCACCTTGTCTCCACGGAGTAAGAACACTGGGTTGTCCGCTATTGACAGCTCCTCCCTGACTTCCCAGTACCTTTTCAATACCTCCTTCAAGTGTCTCTTGTCAGGCCAGCCATGGATTACGTATCCTTTCACAGCTTCCAGATCCGTGTCTTCCTTGTAGGCACTCTCCCAGTCTTGGGCACTTATTACTTCCTCGGTGTCCTGGATGGTGGCTACCACATAGCCTTCCCAATCGTGCTTCTCTTCGTCCTTTGCCTCGTCCATGGCTGCCGCCCTGCTGAGGAAGTCAGCCACCTTGTTCTGTGGCCCCGGTATGTGCTCGACTTCATAGACAAAGTCCAATAGTCGAAGGGTCATTTTGGCAATTCTGGGTGTGGCATGATCGTGTCCGCTCGATGTCAGGACGCGAACTAAAGGCTTGTGATCCGTTTTGACTAGGAACTTGGCCCCCCACAAATATTGCCTGAATTTCTCCACCGCCCAGACTACTGCTAGCATTTCCTTCTCCACCACACTGAACTTCTCTTCATTGGGCGCCAACGAACGAGAGGCAAAACTGACAGTCGACATCTCTCCTGATGCCTCCCTCTGCATCAGGACTGCTCCTAGGCCGCGGTCACTGGCGTCCGTGGTGAGGATGGACTCAGCTTTTGGGTCGAAGCCCTTGAGGGGAATGGCTGTGCCCATTTCTTGCTTGAGCGCATCGAACTCCATTTGCTCTTCCTTTCCCCACTGGAACCTGTTTCTTTCCTTGAGTAGTTGTCTAATAAAGTGTGTCTTTGTTGTGGAATGAATTTGCTGTAATACTCGGCCATTCCTAGGAATGACCGAACATCCTCTTTCTTTTCCGGAGTGGGTGCCTCCACGATGGCTTTCATGTTTGCCTTCTTTGGTGTTATCCCTTGTCCACTCACTTCATGGCCGAGGTATGTAACAGACTGAACTTCCAAGTTGCATTTGGACCATTCTGCAGTCAGCCCATTGTCCTGCAGTCTTTGTAGCACCTTGTGAAGCTTCACATTGTGATCTTGCTTTGATCTCCCCATCACTAAGATGTCATCCTGGAAGAAGAGGACGTCCTTAAGGTCCTTCAAGAGTTTGTGCATGATTTTCTGGAACACGGCCGCGGCCGAGGCAAGGCCGAACGGCATCCTCACGAACTCATAGCACCCGAATGGCGTGATAAATGAGGTGAGGTGGGTGCACGAAGGGTGGATTTTCACTTGATGGTAGGCCGATGATAGGTCCACCGTGGAAAACCATGTAACATCTTTAGTTTTTGCCAACATTTCGCTGATGCGCGGTAGGGGGAATTTATCTATGACAATGTTCTTGTTTACTTCTCTCAGGTCTACGCAGAGACGGACCTTGCCGTTGGGCTTCTGGGCGACGACCAGGGGAGATAGCCACTCCGCACTCTCAATCGCTCTGATGACGCCTTCCCTTTCCAGCCTTTCCAATTCTATTTGCACTGCCTCTCTGCTGCGGAACGGGATGTTCCTCACTTTGTGCACTACCGGCACCGCACCGTCTTTAAGCTTGATGAGATGAGTGTATTTGCTCAGTTCACCTATTTGCCCGTTGAAGACTCTAGGATACGTTGTCTGCCACAATTTTACATTTTCCTTGACCTCCATGTCCATGAGTAGAATTTTCTCTATGCCTCCTGGGTTGAGCTGAATCCCCAATGCTCCCTGGTCCTTCCAACTCAGTACGGACGGGCCTTTCTCTGCGACATACAGTTTACACTGCGCTCGACGGCCTCTGAATTCGAACATGAGTGGACAGTATCCTAACATGGGAATCTTTTGTCCGGTGTACGTCACCGGTCTCACGTCCATGGGTAACAGAGTTTCCTTGAGACTGGACGCGAAGTTGTCCTCCCACACTCGTTTCTGGACGATGGATATGGGCGCTCCACTGTCTGCAATCATCTCCAGGGGTATTCCTCCTATGTGCATGTCTAGCCTGGGTCTATCCGAGTTGGAGCTATCCATTTCCAATATCTGTACGTCAATGTAGAGGAATTCCTCCTCCTCCACTGTACCTTCCTGGTCGCTGGAATCATCTCCTTGCTCTTGGTCCACCAACCGCACCACTGCGTTTTTGGGCTTCCTGCGACATACCTTCTCATAGTGTCCAAAGATGTTGCAGTAGGAGCACTTGGCTCTGAAGGCGGGGCACGCCTTGTCGTTGCCTAAATGAGAGTTGCTGCCGCACCGGTAACACTGTGCTTTTCCTGCTTTGTGTGACTTGCTGTCCAACTGCGGTCTGGCATTGAACTCAGCTCTACCTCCACCTTGGCTCCTCCTCGACTCATTCTGTTTCCAACGGTCATTTCTGTTGGGCGTCATCACTTTGCACACCGTTTGTGACTCCTGTGCATCTCTCTTCGCTGCCTGAGCGCACCTCTTTGACAGCTCGGCCTTCTTGACCATCGCCCAGATCTCCTTGAGAGGAGCGTCGCCGTTAACCCACAACTTCTCCTGTATGTGAGAGCTGGAGGTGTGCATAATGATTTGGTCCCTAATGAGTTCATCATGTAAGGCCCCAAACTTGCACGTGAGGGCCAACTTCTTCAATGCAACCACGTACTCATCCACTGACTCTCCGTGTTTCTGCTTCCTCTGAAAGAAGTTGAACCTGTCAATAGCGACACACACCACTGGTCTGTAATGTGCATCCAAATCCTCAATGGCGTGATCAAACACTTCCGTGTCCCCCGCAGTTCTCTCACCTTTCACAATGGTGTCGTAGATCCTGAGCCCTTCTGGGCCTAAGTTGTGGAGCAAAATTTTCTTTTTCCTTTTGCTTGTGAATGGGGTGTCACCCTCCTCTTCTAATGTTTCCAGGTAATTTAGGAAGTACCTCTTCCAGTCCTCCCATTTTCTTTCAGGTTCTCCGCTCTTCGTAAGGAATGGCACCAGCTGAGTGAGAGACGTGCTCTGGTTCGCCATGGCCGGTGTGTTCCTCCTTACTGTAGCTGCGGTAGTTGTCTGTCTGGCCGGACTGCCCGGAGCGTCCTGTTCCTCTCCGCCGTCCTCCTTGTTCTCCTCTTCGCTGTCCTCCACTAGCGTGCTCCCAGTGGGGTTGGATGTCGCCTGCAGTGCACCTCTTGTCCCTGGACGTGATGGGCCTGCCTTATTCGCCAGCGTGTGTCACTCAGCCTGGGTGCCTGGACACAGTATGCGGTCCCTCCTCAGTGCACAGTGTTCTGTGCCTTTCCGACCTTCAGCAGTGGTCCTTCACTGCCCCTCGGTGCCCTCTGCTGTCTGGACGTTATTCCTGCTATATGGGGTGGTGCCCCGTGCCTAGGTGGCTGATATATGCTTTGCTTGGCTCGGGGACGTGATGGGTCACCTTCGCGCCAAAACGCTGCTTGTCCCAGCTCCTCTGCCGCGCTCCTGAGCTTTACCGGTGTCTCACGCGTGATGCGGGTTCTCGCGCCGATGTCGCGTGTGTGTGCGGGTCTTCAAGGATCCCGACTCGTCGCCATTGTAATAATGAGGGATCACTCGTTATGCTTTGGTTTAGGTATATTTATTGGAGCGCCGGGGCTGTGCTTGCACTTGCGGTCGGCGCCAGCAAACAATCATGGCCGCCTTCCGCTTCCTGCCTAGCTGCTTCCTGTTCCTCCCGCAGAACAACTAGAACGCTACCACAGTGTTGTCCCTGCTGTCCCCCGACAAATGTAATGAGGGGCCCACCCGCCAGCCCCCCCTGTCCCCGCCCCCACGGCACGCATACGCGTCCCGGAAGGCGGAAAGTGAAAGTCAGGAGCAGTTTTAAGAGTAAACAAGCGTGCACCCATCCTGTCCCGCCGCCATTGATTTAGAGCCTGAGCCTCAAGAGCCTCAGGACCCCAGCCGGGGCCCGCGCCCAAGCTCTATTTATAATTGCCTCAGGGCCAGGGGGCCCGGGCCGGGGTCCGTCCCCGCTGCCCGGCCATCCAAAATTTAATAAGTGCACCCGCACCATGATAAAGACTGTCCTGCGCACACACCGTGTCATCCGCCCGGAATTTCAGCAGGGGCCCCGGCCGGCAGGACCCCGCACCCGCCACCATTCCCTGCTGCAGCCTGCCAGCCTCAGGGGCCCCGGCCGGGGCCCCGCACCATTCCTGCAGCTTAACTGCTGCCAGCCTCTGCCTCATGGGCCCCGGCCGGGGCCCCGCACCATTCCTCCTGCTGCTAGTGCTGCCAGCCTCACGGGCCCCGGCCGGGGCCAGCACCATTCCTGCAGCTAAATTGCTGCCAGTCTCTGCTTCACGGGCCCCGGCCGGGGCCTCGCACCATTCATGCAGCTGAGCTGCTGCCAGCCTCACGGGCCCCCGCACCATTCTTGCAGCTAAACTGCTGCCAGCCTATGCTCTTCCTCACGGGCCCCGGCCGGGGCCCCGCACCATTCCTGCAGCTGAGCTGCTGCCAGCCTCTCGGGCCCCGGCCGGGGCCCCACACCATTCCTGCAGCTAAACTGCTGCCAGCCTCTGCCTCACGGGCCCCGACCGGGGCCATTCCTGCAGCATGCGCTGCTGCCAGCCTCATGGGCCCCGGCCGGGGCCCCGGACCAATCACCTTGACCTTGTAACAATTTTAGGGCCCCCGGCCAGGGCCCCCGCTCCCCCGCACCACCAGTCAAGAGCCCCAGGGCCCGGGCGGACTGTCCGGGGCCCAGAATGATAATATACTAAAGAGTGCACTACAGTCTGACTGCCACTGCCTCACTGATCACGGGCCCCGGCCCGCACCATTTCTAAGAATCCACTGGGGCCCCGGCCGGGCTGGGCCCCGGCCCGCACCATTTCTAAGACTCCAGGGGCCCGAGCCGGGGCCCCCCACCATTTCTAAGACTTGCAGGGGACCCTGCCGGGGTCCGCGCAGTGCATTGTTTTGGCGGACCGTCCATAATTAAAATCAATAATGAATGTCAATCAATGTGCATCATTACAGTGAGGGGCCAGGCGGGGCCCCCTGGAGCGCGTGGCCCCCCCGCAACGCAGGGGCTGCGGGGGCTTGTGTTACGCCCCTGCACTTAGGACCATTGGATCCAAAATAGTGCTGGTTAGTGATTTTACCCTACTCGTGGACAATATTGGGAAATAATACAGAGTTGCATTTCTTGACCTAATGTCAACTTATGATCTAGACCATTCAAACAATCAACATACTCTTTGACCATTATTCTCAATGTAACAGACTGATAAAGACAATTTTCGCACTCCAACCTCAAACGTGGCCAGATTACTCTCTAATAGTTTCCAGCTTCTGAATATGATATATGTTTCATGTAGGAGTCAAAGTATGGTCTGTGTTATTTGTTTGATTGTATTTTTGTATACCCCCACTACATTTGCACAACATCCACCTAAACATTAAATCGATGTGAAGGTAAGTTAGTTATATACTTAAGAAAATGTTTTACTTTTAGCTGGAAAAGCAAACCTTGAAGTTCCAGAATACAATGTACTGATGGGCAGAACACAAGGACCTGTTGTTGTTTCGGCAGCTATGTGTCATGGAAGATCTGTGGTGCTAGGGCACTTGGCATAGGTTGAAGAAATGTGTTTTCACCACAGTCTCAGAACACCTCAAAAACCAATACGATTTTTTTCAAATTCGGAATACGCGTGGAACCTGTTTGTATTTTAGGGCAGTTTGCGGTCTTCGCAGTAATACTGAGTTTTGAATTAGGTCAGGAAAGCAGCAACATTTAGCTATTGCCCGGACCTATATCATGGTTGTGATTTGATTTTATGTGTCCTGGTTAGGCCCATGTAGCAATGCTACACATTTCCTTACATTGTCCTCTTTCCAGCGCAATAACATTATTGCTGTGGCCTTTTGCACACATTTGTGTATGTGAGAATGTTGGATTAGTGTCTCTGAAACTACTTCTGTGTACACATCTGGCTTGGCACAACATTATCATGATGCCTCAAACACCAGGTGCAAGGCCTTTATGCACGATGTACAAATGTCATTCTATCTTCATCTACAGGGTACAGGGCTATCTATAAGATTGCTAATCTATACGTACATCGCAAGGATGCTTTTTGTTATAAATAATAGGCATTTAAAAGGATTAGCGGAGGAGGCACTTCAGCTGACACTGAGGGTTCCTGCATGCTGAAACTTCACCAAGCAGTTTTCTGACATCTCCGTGAGGGGTGTCCAATTCTTGACCAAGACAGGGTCCTAAATTCTCTCCTGCCAAGTAGGAAACAAGTTATTTACCTGTAACTTTGGTTCCCCAGTATTGATAACTTTCATAGATTTCCATGCTTTATATCATTCCCCGTCATCAGCCTGGGTGCCTCAGTAAATAGAAAATACCATAGCAGTATGTACAAAAGAGAAAGTAAGGCCTAGGCCTCATCTCATTTTGTAGCCTATCTACCTCTTTTTGTAAAAGAGACCAAAAACTTGCAACAACCAATCAGATCAGCCTCACCCCATAGAACCCTCCTGAGAGAGCCTCAGAGCCTCAGAGCCTCAGATTTTCGCAGCCGTTGTGTAACAGTAACCACCTTTGCTGAAGGCTGAGCTTTCCAAGGGGAGGAGTTTGGGCGCATGGGAATCTATGAAAGTTACCAATACTGGGGAACCAAAGTTACAGATAAATAACTTGTTTTCTTGCCCCAGTATTGGAACTTTCATAGATTCCCATGCTTTGTATCAGAGTAGCTAGCAGTAAGCCACAAGTGCACATTTTGTTACATGAGTATTAAAATATCTCCGTATAACCATCTTCATATGACAATCATATACCTTGTAACAATACATCGGAAAATTATGTAATACAAAATGTGCAATCATTGGAAGGAGGGATAGAAGGAAAAGCTCACCACTCACTGGAAAAGATTCCTGAGGACTGCTTGACCTACTGCCGCTTCGCTCCTTATGAAAGAGTCAGGCAGTAATGCTTTGTGAATGTATGGGCACTGCTCCATGTAGCCGCCCTACAAATGTCTTTTATAGGAACTCAAGCGAAGAGAGCTGCTGAAGATGAAACTGATCTTGTGGAGTGAGCTCGTAAATGTCTTTCCAGCGGTTTTCCTGCCGCTTGGTGGCAATAATGAATTGCACTTGAGACATTCCTTGTTTTGAGAGAGGAAGTCCTTTTCGAGGGGCACTAAAAGCCACAAAAAGTTGTGAAGATTTTCTAAAATCCTTTGTGCGTTCAATATAAAATTCGAGACACCTCTGGACATCCAAGGAATGTAGAGACCGTTCTGCAGGAGACGTAGGTCGAGGGAAGAAAGACTTTAGAACCACTGGTTCGTTCAAATGGAAATCCGAAGGGACTTTTGGAATAGATTTCGGATTGGTCCTTAAAAACAAAGTTCCTTTTTGAACTGTAGAAAAGGTTCTAAAATGGAGAGAGCTTGCAACTCTCCTACTCTCCTAGCTGAAGTGAGAGCTAAAAGGAGAGCTAACTTCCAAGACAAAAATTTTAAGTCCACCCTGTGGATTGGCTCGAACGGAGGTCTCATGAGGTGAGCCAGAACCAGATTGAGATTCAAAGCTGGAGGTGGAGGCTGCACTGGAGGGAAGGCCCTGAAAAGACCTTTCAGGAATTGCTTGATAATTCTAGAAGACCATAGATAAGGACCAGAAGCTGTTCTTCTGAATCTTGAAATAGCCGCCAGATGTACTTTGATGGACGAATGAGAAAGGCCTGACCTTGCCAGCGACAGAATGTAAGGCAGTATCTGATGAGGAGCTGAAGAGAACGGATGGATGTTTTTACGGTGACACCACAGACAGAAGCGCTTCCATTTAGCACAATAGGTTTTATTTGTACTTGGTGCGCGAACTTGAGTTAAAATCTCCCTACAGTCCTAAGGGATATTTAAGCTGTGGAATTCTCTGTGCTCAGGAGCCAAGCTTTCAAATGGAGAGAGCTCGGATCTGGATGTACCACCTGTCCCTGGGACATTGCTAATAGAGATGGAATGGGACATAGGTGAAATGGATGGTCTTGAGACAGCAGGAGAAGCACCGTTAACCAAATTGGCGAGGCCACACTGGTGCTTTTAAGATCATCCTGTAAGGTTCCATATTTAGTTTCCTGAGAAGCCGCGGGATCAGGGGAATTGGAGGAAAGGCGTAAACAAATGCACCTGACCAAGACATCGAAAGAGCATTCCACAGTGACCTTCGATGGTGATCCCTGCTTGCATAGAGTTGACATTTCCTGTTTTCTGGAGTCGCGAACAGGTCTATGTTTGGAGTGCCCCAAAGTTGAAAAACTTCATCCAGAATATCTTGATCCAATTCCCTCTCGTGACAGGCCGATTTCAGACGACTCAAGGTGTCTGCTGTTGTGTTGAGATTGCCTGGTGGATGCTCTGCTGAAAGGACGACGTTGTGGAGAATCGCCCATTTCCATATTTCTTGGGCCTCTTTCGAGAGAAGATGAGACCTTGTACCTCCTTGCTTGTTTATGTAATGCATGGCCTTTGTGTTGTCCGTCCTGACCAGAACGGTTGCGCCTTGAACCCTCGGCAGGAAAGCTTGCAAGGTTAAACGAATCGCTCTGATTTCCAAGAGATTTATATGGAGAAAGCGCTCTTCTGGGTTCCAGCCATCCTGAAATAGAGATCTCTTGAGATTTTTTCCTTGACAGACCACCAAACTGCTGCTTTTCTCATGAGAGGAGTGACCTTTATCTTGTCCTCGAAAGAGCCTTCCACCTGGCGCCATTGCATGTCTAGCTGTTTTTGCAAGGGACGCATTCGCAGTCTGCAATGCGGTACTAATGGTATGCCAGATGAGATCGATCCTAGTAAAGATTTGTATAGACGAACTGACAGAGACCGTCTCTTTTGTAATTGGTTGGCAGAGAAGATTAGCTTTTTCTGTCTTTCTTCCGAAGGAAAAGCTTTGAAGCTTCTTGTATCCAGAATGGAACCCAGGAACTTGACCCTTCTGGATGGAAGAAAGACTGATTTGTCTTTGTTGAGACGCAGACCCAGATGATAGAAAAGTTACAACTTTCGACTGCCTTTGTCGTTGTTTGAGAAGATGGAGCTAGAGATTGTTTCCTGAGGAATGCTGCTACCTTTGTGAATATCCACGGAGCGGGTCTGAGCCCGAACGGCAGTACTTTGAATTGAAAGTGGCTCTTGGCTACTGTGAAGCGTAAATATTTTCTGTGAGCTGGGTGGATCGGAACGTGGAAATATGCGTCTTGGAAACCCAGAGTCGCCAAGTAATCCCCTGGATTTATTTATTTATTTTATTTATTTAGAAGGTTTTAGAAGGCGCGAACAAGATCCTTGTGGATATCAGAGCGCTTTACAATGAACAAAGATGATTATAAAAAAGAATAACAAGCCACAATATATAGAACAAGCATAGGATAAATAAAATAAACCATATAGAAAAAGTAGCAAAAATAATACAGCATGGGATCATAGTTGTTCCAAGCACATAAACAGAGAGTTCCAAGAACATAGACAGAGAGTCTCGGATGAAAAAGGTTCGGGGCAGGGAAGAGTGGTCAAGTAAATTTTGTCATGAGAATCGCTTTTACTTCCTTTTTGAAGGATACGAAAGAAGAATTCAATCTGGTTTCAGGGGGAAGAGTATTCCAAATCCTAGGCGCCTTCCAGAGAAGGTTCGTTTATATGTTTTTTTTTATTGAATCTTTGAGGTTTCAGAAGAAGGTTATCTGCACCCCTAGAGGACCTTGAGCCACCGGAGATTGTCAATTTCTGAGCGAGATAAATGGGTGCCTTGTGGTGTAAGGCCGTATGTGTCATGCAAGCAATTTTTAGCTGAATATTTGCTTCGAGCGGTAGCCAATTCAGGGATTTTAGGTCAGGGGAGATGTGGGAACTTCTTTTCAAACCAGTGATGAGTCTTGCTGCAGAGTTTATTGATGCTCTTAGGGGGGCTGTAGTCGTTTTTGGGAGGCCGCATAGAGAGACAATAGCATAATCCACACGGGGGATAACTAGCCATTGTACAGCCTGTTTGAAGTCGTTGACTGGTAAGAATGGTTTCAACTTCCTTAGAATGTTTAACTGGAAGTTTGCTCCCTTTGTAGCATTGCTGACATGTTTCTGCATGCTGAGATTGCTGTCTAGAAGACGCAAGATGTCTTGAAGAGAGACCATTCGAAAGGAGAGTTTTATGAGATAGGTGTTGAGCTCCCTCAGATCTAAGATTGGGTGCCACTTTTCCTCCGTCATGTAAATTAGGAAAAATCTGAAATAGAACCCTTTCCCTCTTTGAGAGATTGGCACTGGCTCTATCGCTCCCTTGCTGAGCAGTTGACGAACTTCGAGAAGGAGAAGATGCAGATGTTTTTATTCTGTGGCGCGAGGGGCTCTGGGGGGTAGGAGGTCTTGAAATTCTAGTGTATGGCCAAATTTATCGATATTTAGGACCCACCGATCTGTTGTTATGATCTTCCAGCAATCGAGAAAATGTGTTATCCTGCCCCCCACTGATGTTACAAGGGGCGAAGGACCAGTAGGCAGAGCCAGGAAGCCGCTATTGACGTTTAGAGGTATCTCGCCCCTGACGTCCCTGTTTACCTCTTGAAGACTGGCGAGAGAAAGACGCCGATTGGCTCTGTCCTTGAGAGTACTGAGGCTTGAATGAATGAGAGGATAGTGAATAGGAGGAGTAGCGTTGTTGATAACCTCCCCTATACGTAGAAAAACCTTTTCCTCTTGCACCCTGGAAAGGTACTTTTCGATATTGAAGTGTGCCCAAAGACCTTGTCGTCTCTGTATCTTTCTTAATGTCCTGTAATGCGTCATCTATAAGCTTGCCAAACAGCATATCTCCATCGAAGGGCATATCCAGAATTTTATTCTGCACTTCAGGGCGAAACCAGGTACATCTCAGCCAACCTTGACGCCTTAGGACCGCTGAACTTGCCAAGGCGCGAAAAGCCGTTGTAGCAATATCCATTGCACAATCTATAATTTCAGATGAAGATCTTTCACCTTCCTCCAGGATTTTTTTCTCGCTTCAGCTTTGGCACTCACTGGAAGCTGATCAATAAAAGGAGGGAGATCGCACCACATTTGGCGATCATATCGTCCCAAAATTGCAAGAGCGTTAGAGGCTCTAACGAGGAGGCTAGACATAGAGGAAAACCTCTTGCTCATATTGTCCAGGCGCCTGCCCTCTTTGTCCGGCGGTGCAGTCAGGGGTGCCGTCGGGTTTCTTGATTTACTCTGGGCAGCCTGAGAGATAACCGGGTCTGGTCTAGGTTGACCAATAAGACAGGCAGGACTGTCCTCCGGAGCCTTATACTTTTTCTCCAGACGCGGTAGAACTGGAATCACAGTAGCTGGAGACTGCATCACCTTCTTAAACAAGGAAGGGCACCTACCCTGTAATTTTTAAAAAAGGAGGGCCTACAAGAGGTCCAAACCACTTTAAATTGCACTCTGAACCGAAGGTGGATATCTCTAAAAGGACCAAACATGTATTTCCCCGTCTACCTGCCCTAGATTGATGTGGGGTCCCTCGTCCTTTTGATGCATCACCTTCTTACCCTCACTCCAAACATGCTCTACTATGGGTATGGAACGGATAGATTTCTAATAAGGCTCCTTAAAATGATAGAGGAAACAGTCTGATTGTACCACAGGAACAGGAAGGCCAAATCTTTTAGATGCTCTTTCCATAAGATTATGGAAACCCCCTATGTCCGCTGGAGGCGAATCCACAGGGTCCGGAGATGGTGAAGCCGGATCTGGGATAACATAATCGTCCCATTCTGTATCAGGATTTTGGATAAGTTCCACATTCTGTTCCTCATCAGAAGAGTCATCATCATCATCATGTACTGTAACTACATCATACCCTTCTGTCAAAGGTTGTCCTTCATGCCTTTGAGATGTTGATGCCACAGAAGTACAAGTAGGCTGCGGAGGTGGTGGCGGGGGAGGTTGCATGGTTTCCGAGGTTTGAGATGGGAACCTCCTTTTGTAATCCAACATCAGCTGTAGGTCATTTATTAGTGAAGACGGCATGGCCACCATACCCTGTTGAGATGGTTCCTGAGGTGTATCACGAGGAGTGAATTGTGCTTCTGGATGATGTTGACCAAGTAATAATCATCCGAATACGAGTCCTGGCGCTTCTCCTGGAGCTGAGATGGACAATAAGCATCTCCATATGTATTTTCATCCTCGTCAGAATATTCCTCCACCAGGAGAAGAGCTGGAGGTAACGGTGTCACCCTACGGGGCGATGTCATTTCCGGAGTAATTTGTCTTTTCGTTATAGAATTTTTTACTTTTTGGATCATCGACAGTGTCGTCGACGAGGGAATTGTCGTCGTCAGAGATAGAAGTTTCGTCAACGGTGGAATGGTCGTCGACGGTGGACTGATCGTCGACGGTACCGTCAACGAGGTCGACGTCAGAATCATTGTCGCCTTTGTTAAAAGTTAAGCTACAAACGTCAACATTATCGGCGCCATCTTGCTCTCCTTGAACCCATTCGTGCACGTAAGCGGCAGCCATTTTGATCACCATGGCCTCCTTGCCCCTCGCTGATAGCCAGCGCGTCTCTCTCTCTCTCTCTCTCAACCTCACAAGCATCCCCCCGCACGCTGACAACCCCCCCGCTCTCCCATGCCCTGAGTCACAAACCCCTCTTCAGCGCGACTCTGCCTCAGAACCCCATCCTGTTCCCAGCGCGACACCTCCCTTCATTCCTTTCATGGTCCCAGGCCCTTTGATACAAACCCCCTTTCCTGTGTGCCCGTTTGTCTTCCTCGTTCCCAGGCCGCCACCTAGCTCTGCGGATACTGTTTATTGCCCCCCCCCCCGTACAGTAGGAAGCTTCCCTCATCAAAGGACCCTCGAGTTGATCAAAGCCCCCACCCTATGAGATCCGATCAAACCCCCACATTCCGTGAATCGGCGGAATGTCCAGCTGTGCGATAATCATCACCTGCTGTGACCGGGGTGGGGACTTCAACTGTAAATGTGTGTGGGAACGGGTCTGTAGGGGAGATTCAGAGGATGTCCTTCCATACTTAAAAGCATTACAAGACTGTGTTACCTGCAATAAAATTCATTTAACTGTGTATAAGAGGCCAGGCCTCAGAGATGTGGTTAGAGCACCTCGTGACGATACTTGCTGTCCGAACTGATGTGTTCTCCTCCGGAGAGAATAAAACCTTTGTTTCCTGCCTTCCAGTCTCCAGCGCCTGCCTCTTCATTGGTTAACATCTTGTGGGTTTAAGAGGCGACATCGCCGGGCAAACTTAAGGATCTTTTATTCTGGTTAGTAGCCTGACCTTTTTAACAATTGGCGTCCCAAACGTGGGGCCCATCAGTGACTCGTGGATCCAGTGGGAGAGGTCCTGACGACAGAGTGAACGACTGCAACGATCGGGGAGTGCACCTGTCCGATAGACCCTCGTCTGACAGCCGATCATCCGAACTTCACTGGTTCCGAACAGACCTCTCTCGAGTGATCTACGGTCCTGACTGGGAACCATCAGGAGTGCCGCGAGGATTACGAAGAAAAGAGGACGATCGGGCGCTGGATTCGGAAGACAAGAAACTGTCCATGCGGTCCGGGTAAGGTCGTGTAAACACGACGAATTGCGAAATAATTATTTGAATTGTTTAGAAAATACTAGTATTACTCTTTATTAATTTATTTGGAGATCCACTGTCCGCAAACGGAGAAACAACAGGCTCTCTCTTTGCAAACAGTGGAGGATAGGTAATACAACCGTTGCACCTATCTTTCTCCCCCACTGATTAATTATCTGAAACTGAACTATTGTTCGCAGACTGTTTTCTGGAGATTCTCTGTCTGCAAACAGGAAACAGCCCCCCTCTCCCCTTTTTACAGATAGTGAAAGGGTAGGTAACGCAGACCTTTGCGGGCCTACTTATTCTCCCCACTGAATTGTTTTGACCGAACGTTGACTATTTGATATTTGTTCATGAGGTATTCACTGCCTGCAAACAACGTAGAATAGGAATATTCTGTCTAGTCTTTGCGCGCAGTGATAAGATAGGCAGTGCTGACTTTTTGTCCCCGTTGTGCTCCGTCATGTCTGTCTTCTCCCCACTGATTGGTAGCCTGTTTAGCCCGGACCGCTTATTAGAGGTGAACCATCCGGCTCCACTGGAAGGCACCCCTAATAAGGACATGTTCATGAAGCATGGATTGATCGCTATAGCCTATAACAAACTGTGGCATAAATATACGAAAAAGGATCGAGAAAGTCAGTGGCCACTGATAGGATCCTTCGATGATGACAAAATAAAAGCGCTAGAAACAGCCCTTGGTAAAAACAAGACAACGCCCACTATGCTTGATAGTTTCGGCATGTGGCGCAAAGAAACTGAACAACGTAAAAAGAAAACTGAGAGTAGGTTGGGAAAAGAGCTGCGAAAGGCAGCCCACCTAGCTGCTCAAAAACTAGAAGAAGAGATAAAGGAAAGAGAGAAAGCCAAACAGAAACTAGAAATGGAAACATCAAGTCAGTGTCCGGTTAGAACGTCCTCCATGCTCTATCCCGATTTGCCCTCGAGACAACGAGCCAACGATGATCTGCTGTTAGGTCCTCCAACTATCTACATGCCCCCTCCATACGCCCCTTCCCAACCCTTAGCACAGCACCCACCACCCCCAGGTACAAACGAAGGTAGCGCCACAGCTTCGGCCCCCATGGCCTCTGTGCCGGCCGGACCCCTTGTATTAAATACTACACAAACGACAACATTAGGCGACCCCGAGACCCGAAGGGCTGGTTCTGCAAGAACAAACAGACTAAGCAAAGATGAGCGAACAGGGATCGACAAGATAGCAAGGACACTGGTAGAAAGGAAGGAAAATGAAGAGTACATCACGGATATGTTTAACTCGTATACCGGGAGTCGCAGACGACATTTTTCCGTACGACTGTGCTACCATGTCTTGAACGCATACGAAGACTGATATCGAGACAAAGGTCCCGAGAGCCTAACGACTCTGTACCGGAAGGTCGATATCGGGGATGAGGGCGAGTGCGATGTGACGGACCTCCTTACGCGTACGCTTGAGGTTTTCCGCCACCTCACTGAACGAGAATCGGGAACAAAACCTACGACCTCCGTAGTGACCGAGCCGCAAACTGAGCAATCTAACACCATGATGCCGATACGAGAGGCTGCCCCTTATTGGGTCCCTCCACGAGGTGCAGGGACTAACGATGACACAAACCACCCAGATGCAAAAGGAAGGGTAGTGTACAACTGGGTCTACCAGCCATGGGACCGGCAAGAGATTCTGACATTTCGGAAATCTCTGCCTGACCTACGTAAAAACCCCACGGCCTTCTACACTGAATTGGGTACAGCCCTAGGTTCAACGATCATGACCCTGGCTGACATCGACTTGTTTTTCGGGTTATGTCTACCAGCTGATGTGTGGAAGCAAATCCGGAAAGTCGACCACCTTGAGCTGTTTGGACATACCTGGTCACAACTCGATGACATCGATAAACAACGAGGACCTGGACAAAAGCCTTTGAAATCCATTCTAGACCTTCCAGATAAAATCGTACAGAAATTAAAAACCCTGATCCCAGAAAAGAAAGTGGACTGGTCGATAGTAACGGCCTGTCGCCAGAAACCCCAGGAGGATGTATCGGAATACTTCTCCCGGTTTGAAACGGTGTTCTCCGATTACAGTGGCCAGGACATGACTACTGCAACCGGACACCATCTGTTTGTCCAGAATTATGTTAAGGGTCTGTCAGCAGAGGTCTCTCAGAAACTGCAGGCTAGCGAGAGTAGTTGGGCAGCCTCCAAACCTACGGCTATCCTCCAGATGGCCCAATATTATGAGCATCAGAAAAATGAAAACGATAGGGCAACAGAGAAAAAGAAGAAGGACTTGAAAGAGAGGGTGATGATGGCCCAACTGCAAGGGGTGACTATAGGACGAGACCAATACCGGGGAAACTACCAGACGAACGCCCCTAAGGCTGCATTTCCCCAGGACCGCACTTTGACTCCCCACAGTGGACGTACAGACCTTAGAGAGGACCAGTGCGCTTTTTGCAAAGGAACTGGCCACTGGAAATCCCAGTGCCCAGTTCTTCTGGAAATAATCAGAAACAAAGACCCCAAGGACATAGTAAGTGGACCGAGAAATAAGGGACAACAGCGAGGGCCCCCAAACGACACGACTAACGATAGATCAGGCAGACCAAATACATTTGATCGACCCAGGCAGAACCAATACCAGCAATCTGACTACGATAACGCCCACAACTTTGCATAGGACTGCCAAGGGCAAGGGAGGGATCCAGTCGAGCTCTATGTTGACCAGCAAGGCCCTTACGTCACTGCTAAGGTCCTGGGTACCAAGTCTCCATTTCTGGTAGACACTGGCGCAACACGTAGTGCGTTATCTAAACGACTGATTCCGGGGGCACCCTTGTCTGGCTCACTTATAACATCGACAGGTTTCGATGGAACGCCCTCCACTAACCCTTTGTCCGCCCCGATCCTCTTTGACGTAGAAAACAACACCACTGACACCACGTTCTTACTTTCCTCCAATAGCCCTGACGCCATTATGGGACTTGACTTATTGAAACACTTCCGAGCGACGATCAGATGTTCTCCAGATGGAGTACGAGTTTTCCTTTACGACAACCCCGTTCTGCTTAGACATTGCCCTCCCCGACGCATGTTTTCCATCACCGACGTTGACACATCCCTGCTTGACACTCTGCCTCCGTATCTGTGGGCCAAGGCGGATTCGGACGTAGGGCGCATGTTGATTGACCCAGTGCACATTACTGTCCGACCAGACGCAACACTCCCAAAACTTCCACAATATCGGATATCGCCCGAGGGCGAGAAGGCATTGGTAAAGATTATTCAGTCACTGATAGATGCAGGAGTGGTAGAGGAAGTGGTAAGCAACGTTTGCAACAGCCCTATCTTGCCCATCATCAAGAAACAGGGAGAGGGAGATGAGAAGGCATACCGTTTTATCATTGACCTTCGAGAGATTAACAAAGTGGTGATACCCCAGTACCCTGTGGTCTCGGACATCACCACCATCCTGACTTTGATTCCTTCCACAGCCACCACCTTCACTGTCATTGACCTCAAAAACGCATTCTTTTCCATCCCCATCCACACGGACAGCCGATATCTCTTTGGCTTCACCCTAAAAGCCCGCTCATATAGGTTCTGTCGAGCACCCCAGGGCTACACAGAAAGCCCTAGCATCTACAGCCAGGCCCTCAAGAGACAACTGGATCAAGTCCAGTTACCCGATGGAGTGGTGTTAGTGCAATATGTCGATGACATCCTCTTGGCAGCCGACACCACTCCACTGGCAGTTACAGCCACCATTCAACTCCTGCGCTTCCTTGCGGAAAATGGCCACAAGGTCTCCAAGAAGAAGTTGCAATTCTGCCAACCCCAGGTCACTTATCTAGGCCACCTTTTGTCCAAAGAGGGAAGGAAACTCACTCCTGATCGAATCCAAACCATTCTCGAAACTCCTGTCCCGAAGACCCAGAAACAGGTTCGCTCCCTACTAGGCCTCACCTCCTTCTGCCGACAGTGGTTACCGAACTTTAGCCTCGTTGTGAAACCGCTGCTTTCTCTGCTAAGTAAAGACGTCCCCATTCCACTCCCTTGGACCCCTGAGTGTCAAACCTCCTTCACGGAACTACGAGATGCCCTTTGTTCAGCCCCTGTCCTAGGTACCCCCGATTACAAAAAGCCCTTCTCTCTTTACACTCACGAAAGGGAGGCGTGCGCTTTATCTGTCCTGACCCAGGCCATCGGCCCAAAGCAACGACCGTGCGCTTACTTCTCTGCCACTCTTGACCCTGTAGCCAGAGCCTTGCCTGCCTGCCTTCGAGCTGTAGCTGCTGCTGCAATCTCTATCCGACAGAGTGAGGGGATCGTACTCTCGAATTCCCTCACGGTACTGGTACCCCATGCAGTTGACACCCTCCTGAACCAAACCAAGACGCAACACCTGACAAGTGCACGACTGACTGGATACGAACTGACTTTGCTTGCACCCCATATCACCCTGAAAAGATGCACCACACTGAACCCGGCAACTCTGTTACCCTTGCCAGAGAACGATCCCAATGTGCACCCTGTACATGACTGCGTGACTCTTACGGACGAACAGACTAGAAGTAGGGTTGACCTCAGAGACACGGCTTTCCCTGACCCTGACGGGGAGCTGTGGGTAGACGGTTCTTGCATCAAACTCCCCGATGGCACCACTTCCGCTGCCTATGCGGTCACCACGGCTCGAACTGTAGTCGAGACAGCCCGCATCGCGCAACGATCTGCCCAGGCAGCAGAACTGATCGCCCTGACACGAGCCTGCATTCTGGCAGCAGGAACCACAGCGAACATTTACACCGACAGCCAGTATGCCTTCGGGGTGGTCCACCATTTTGGGCTCCTTTGGAGGGAAAGGGGATTCTTGACCTCACACGGCACCCCCATTTTACACGGGGATCTAGTCTCCGCCTTGATCAAAGCTGTCCTTCTCCCCAAAAAGCTTGCAGTCGTCAAATGCCAGGCACACAAAAAGGTGACAGACATCATTGGGCAGGGAAATGCGCTAGCCGACATCACGGCCCGAACGACAGCTGAAAATAGGACGACAACACGTATGTATGTGACCAGGTCACAAGCAGAAAAATGGACTGACGCTAGGGACACTATTAGAGACATTCAAACGGCTAGCACACAACACGAGCTGACTGAATGGACACGGGTGGGATTAAAGGATGATGAAGGCTGCTGGCGGACAAGAGACACGAACAAATGGTTGCTACCTGACTCATACCTGATTCCCATACTGGCTATGGCACACTCCCCTGCCCACATAGGATCAGCCCCCATGATTGAACTTGTCTCCAGAGTTTGGCACAATGATAAAATCACAGATTCCGCCAAACGCCTGGTCCAACAATGCTTGATATGCCTGCAACACAATACCGGGAAAGGAACTGTAGTACCCCGGGGAGGATTTGGGGTCCCAAATCACCCATTTGAAGTCCTGCAGATGGACTACATCCAGCTAGACAGGTGCCAAGGCCTGAAATATGTACTTGTCGTGGTGTGCGCATTTAGCAAATGGGTGGAAGCATATCCAACCCGTGACAACACTGCTATGGCCACTGCAAAAGTACTGTTAAAGGAGTTTTTCCCCCGTTACGGCCTTTGTCGTATTTTATGGAGCGATAACGGCCCCCACTTCATAGCCAAAGTCATCCAGTTCATCTTAAAGGGGTTGGGCATCAAGCAGAAATTTCACGCAGTCTTCCACCCCCAGTCTGCTGGACTAGTTGAGCGACACAATGCCACTCTAAAGCTTAAACTGGCCAAGATAGTGGCTACCACGGGCCTGAAATGGCCAGACGCCCTCCCACTGGCATTGCTATCAATGCGCTCCACCCCCACCAGACATCACTTAACACCCTATGAAGTCGTTTTCGGTCGACCCATGAGTATCTGGTCTGCACCGAAACCAACTTCCATTCATGACGTCTCGGACGTCTTAATGTCTGATTATCTGTATAAATTGACTGAAACTCTGTCTGTCATTCATCAGCAGGTGCAGCAGGCCATCCCCGATGCTTCCAGGGGTCCGGGTCACGCCATCCAACCTGGGGATTTCGTGCTGATCCGGAACTTTCAGCGGTCAAAGAGTTTGGAACCCCGGTGGACGGGCCCCTGGCAAGTGTTAATCACCACCCGGACGGCTCTTCGTGTGGAGGGGAAACGGCACTGGCTGCATGCACACCACTGTAAGAAGGTCTCCTCGACCCTGGCCACGACGGAAAACATCAACAACCAGGAAGAGCTCCTGAACAAAGACCGACCATCGCTAACCTGCTATCCTGACACCGAAGCGCTTGAACTTTCAAAATTCTCTGATCCCACTGTGCCATCCAGAGAAGGGTATTTCCTGCGTCGAAAGGAGGGAGCTTCGGCTAAGCAGACCACGAACTAAGTCAAATCTCAGAACGGTGACCCAAAGCAACCAAGGGTTACCTGGAGAGAAGCTAAACTAAGTCTGTGGTTCTGCCCACTACCGAGCACCTTGAAAACGAAGATGATGGAAGCGCCAGATAAGAAGATGATGGAAGCGCCAAATAAGAAGATGATGGAGGCAACAGGAAATACCCACTACAGAAACCCAAGGACAGACAGACTCCATAGCTCAAAGACAATTGCACTCTTCATCGCAATCCTTTTCTGCTTTCTCCTCATGACCACACTCTGGATTGTGGAAGAAAATGCGCCTGCTCACGAAACATTCCTGACCACTGCTCAGCCTACCACCATGAAGGAACATTATCTGATTTCGCTCTCTCCTCAACTCAGAGAGAGGCAAAAGGAGTTTTGGAATAACTCTTTCGTACAGCTCCTTCACCAGCACAATCTCGCCACCAATGCCACCAACTGTTGGATCTGTGGGTTGCTACCCCACGCCACTGGACACTCGATACCATTCATCCCCTCACCCTTCTCAGTTCATGGCTCCTGCCTTGCTTGGCTGATCCTCCTGCAAGAAAGCTATAAGGACAATGCCACCTCCAGCAAAACCGTAACGCATTTCTTCCGCGGGGTCTGGCGGAACAAAACAAAGGCACACTTCTGCCCGCAGACCTCCAACGACTCGATCCACATGGACATCCCTGCTAAAGAACGAATTGAAATGCAGGTGTTCAACAATCCAACCAGACCCACCTTCTCCTACCTGCAGAAACGAACGGTTGCCACTCTGACTGTGGCCCTGTCAGTCATCAACGTCACAGGCCACATGTGCATAGAGGGACATGGGACACAGCTGGTGGGCCGCAGCACTTGCCGTTTTACCAGAACTTTGGACTCCACTGATCCACCTTCCTTTGTGTCGTCCCCAAACATGTATTTCGTCTGCGGCACAAAGGCCTACACCTGGCTCCCCAAAGGCTGGGGGGGCACTTGTTTCATCTCCTTCATCCTCCCTCCGACTTATGTGGCTCCAGCGAATCATCATAGACATAAACGAGCCAAGGACATTGAGCAAGCCGACTCAACAGGAGCGCAGTTCCTCGATGCTAAGAAGGGACTTGTTCCTCTCTGGGGCCCGATGGCAAACAGCCGTGCCATCCGACATCTGACTCAGGCAGTTGAGACAACGATGAACATCACAGCTGGTATCTTTGCTAACAACACCGCCGAACTCCAAGCGGTCCGCTTGGTGGCCCTCCAGAACCGCCTTGTCCTGGATGTGGTTCTTGCGGACCGTGGTGGAGCATGCCGCATTATTGGGTCCAGCTGCTGTACATACATACCGGACAACTCGCCCTCAGTGTACAAAGCCATCGAACATCTTCACAGACTCTCTTCAGAAGTCCACCAGGAACAGGAAGAATGGTCGCTTGGTGGTTGGTTCTGGAACACTGTTAAGAACTGGGGCTGGAGACTGTTCACCATTATCCTGATTCCTGTAGTTGTAATATGCGGTCTATGCTTAGGAATCCAATGTCTGCCACCCCTGTGTTCATTATGTGCACAATGTATTTGCCCTAAGACTGTGGACTTTGGAAACGAACGCATGGGAGCATTATATGATGTCGAGGTTAGGAATTTGATGAAGATTGACATTGAATAGACAAGTTGGCTAGATATGTTGAAAAGGGAGGACTGTTAAAAGTTAAGCTACAAACGTCAACATTATCGGCGCCATCTTGCTCTCCTTGAACCCATTCGTGCACGTAAGCGGCAGCCATTTTGATCACCATGGCCTCCTTGCCCCTCGCTGATAGCCAGCGCGTCTCTCTCTCTCTCTCTCTCAACCTCACAAGCATCCCCCCGCACGCTGACAACCCCCCCCGCTCTCCCATGCCCTGAGTCACAAACCCCTCTTCAGCGCGACTCTGCCTCAGAACCCCATCCTGTTCCCAGCGCGACACCTCCCTTCATTCCTTTCATGGTCCCAGGCCCTTTGATACAAACCCCCTTTCCTGTGTGCCCGTTTGTCTTCCTCGTTCCCAGGCCGCCACCTAGCTCTGCGGATACTGTTTATTGCCCCCCCCGTACAGTAGGAAGCTTCCCTCATCAAAGGACCCTCGAGTTGATCAAAGCCCCCACCCTATGAGATCCGATCAAACCCCCACATTCCGTGAATCGGCGGAATGTCCAGCTGCGCGATAATCATCACCTGCTGTGACCGGGGTGGGGACTTCAACTGTAAATGTGTGTGGGAACGGGTCTGTAGGGGAGATTCAGAGGATGTCCTTCCATACTTCAAAGCATTACAAGACTGTGTTACCTGCAATAAAATTCATTTAACTGTGTATAAGAGGCCAGGCCTCAGAGATGTGGTTAGAGCACCTCGTGACGATACTTGCTGTCCGAACTGATGTGTTCTCCTCCGGAGAGAATAAAACCTTTGTTTCCTGCCTTCCAGTCTCCAGCGCCTGCCTCTTCATTGGTTAACATCTTGTGGGTTTAAGAGGCGACATCGCCGGGCAAACTTAAGGATCTTTTATTCTGGTTGGTAGCCTGACCTTTTTAACAGCCTTCGCCATCATCAACGTCTTCGTTGTCGTCGACACTATCGCCGTCGTCATCACAGTCGGCGTCAAGGTTGTCAGTCTCGTCGAAGAAACAGAGGTAGGATGTTTCGACGACGAAGTCATCGTCAACGATGTCGTCGGCGAAGCTCTCGATGACGGACCCGTCGACGGACCTGAAATTGAAACCGGCTGGATTTCTGACATTGTCGTCGACGTACCTGAGGAAATAGTCGTTGACGGATGGATTTTCTTCTCTCCTTTTGTCTCCTGAGGTGAACTTGAAGGTTTCTTGAAGATTTTCTGTTTTTCAGATGGTGAAGAGGTAGTAGATAACACCTCAGGAACAAGTCCCTCTTTCTTCTTTGCACCTTGGTGAGGAGATTGTTTTGGGACTAAGCATTCTAGACCTTTGGGCGTGGCTTGGCGCGCAAACGGAATGGCCGCCTAACTGTACGGCTCCCGTTCCCTGCAACCTTAATCCTTCATTACTCCTTGTCACCTGAAGAGCAGAGTCTCGCAAAACTAGCGGGATAGGTGCGGAAAGGTCGCGGCTGCACTCGGTCTAATTCCCGGACCGCTGGCAGACATCCGCTGCGAGATATCGGCTATACAGGATCCGCCGGCGCTACCCCTGGAGCCGCTGTGGTGCGAGGCTCGGCAGCTGCCGCTCACGTGAGGCCGGTGCGCGCTGCGCGGCAACAGGCCCTGGACGGGAGACCAGCTCCGGCGATCTGCTACGTTCCTTACAGTGATTCGGCCCCCAGCCCCTGCCTCGGACAGCGACGTCCCGCACTGGAACACCGCAGGGAGCTGTGCCCTCACAATCTTGGCACGAGCTGCGAAGGTGGCCCAGGAGAGGCGCAGGGGCACGATGGTGCGCCCAGAGCACCGCCAAGCGAAGCTCAGCTTCGAAAGCGCCATGAAAGGTTCGAAACCAGGCACGGCTGAGCCCAGACCCAGTGGCGCGGGGCTAGTGGATCCACCCTCCCCCTCGGCTGAATTGGATATGCACCGCCTGTTCCAAGAAATGCGCCAAGGCTTTGCTACTGTGGTGGAGAAGGTGGACGGGATGTTCTCCAGACTGGACGCCCTAGTGCACAAAGTTGATCGGCATGAGGAAAGGATCACCGCGACTGAGCAACGCATTTCGGACACTGATGACCTCACGGCCACGCATACCTCTCAACTTGCTCGTATGGACAATCTTCTCCGGGTCATTGCAGCCAAGAATGAGGACTTGGAAGCCCGCAGCAGACGCAATAACATCCGCGTCACGGGTGTTCCGGAGTCCACAGACACTGGCAGGATGGAGATCTACGTCGAGAAACTCCTCCGAGCTTCAATAGGAGAGGACGCCTTCTCCCCCCAGTTTATTGTGGAGAGAGCGCATAGGTCTTTGGCTCCAGTCCCGAAACCTGGGTTGCCGCCCAGACCAATCATTGCTCGCATGCTCAATTACCGAGACCGCGATGTCGCCCTGAGGGCTGCCCGGAACAAGCAGGCCCTACACTACAATGGGGTCACCTTCTCTCTCTATCCTGACTTCACTCCCCTTGTGCAGGAGGAAAGGCGTAAGTTTCTGGCTGTCAAAAAGAAATTGAGAGAGGCTCAGTTGGACTATGTATTGCTGTACCCGGCGAGGCTGAGGATAACGCACCAGGGCAAGCAGCGATTCTTCACTGACCCGCATAAGGTTGAGGAATATTTAAACATGCTTCGTAAGGCGCAGAGGGGCAGACGGGACGGCCACACGGATCCTGAAGAGGAGTTACCCTTGGTGGACGATGGCAATTGATCTGCTGTGCTCACTCTGGACTGATTCTGACTTGGTGTAACCTCACTTCGCCAGCCTCGCTGCTACTGACACAGATGGGACTGCTGCTCCCCTTGGGAGATGAGACTGTCTGCCTTCTAGTGATCGGACATTTGCAGGGACCACTTCCCCTCCCTTGCCTCCACCGAGGGCGGCACCATCTGTGAGGCTGATGGAGGGGTTTGTGGTTGTGCACCTTTGCTGATGTTCCCCCTACGGGAGTACCCCACTTTTGGAAACAAGTTGAGGGTGTTTTGGGGTGGTGGGAGGTGGGTGGGCGACGGGCTGAATGGCTGCTGGCATGATTGGGATGCAGTAGTGGGAGGGGGGTTGGTTATTTTTGAGGGGGGGTTAAGTTTACTGAAGACAGCGACCGACTGGTTGGTCATTCTGTTGCGTGGCGTTCTTTATGTTTGGTCGACACTATGGAGCTCACGGTGGCAGGGCTTATCTTTACGATTTCCTATTGGTGATGGCGGGGTCGGGGTCTGATGCGCGGTTGAAATGCATTTCCTGGAATGTCCGCGGGCTCAATAATGCTAAAAAGTGCCGAAATGTTATTGCATATTTAGACCGCCATCAAGTGCAACTTGCCATGTTACAAGAAACACACATAGCTCCACAGACGCGCCCTTCTTTCGGTTGTAAATGGGCCACTTCCCGTGCATTCTCCTCCTACTCCTCTTATGCGAGGGGAGTTGTTATCCTGATTAAGCGCACGCTGCCCTTCCAGGTCTGTGGTGAACTGGCAGACTCGGAGGGCCGCTATGTATTGCTGTGGGGACGGTTAGGCCGTGATACTATCACCCTAGTGAATTGCTATGCACCTAATTTGGATACACCACTTTTCTTCACCACACTCTGGGGTAAAATCTTGGACATAGGCTCCCGGCATATCATATGGGGTGGCGATTTTAACATAGCGTTGGTACCCCGGTTGGATAGAGCAGACAGTGCAATTTGTTATAAACCCAGATCCAGAGAGGCGTTGGAGGGAGTGCTCTCTGAGGGCAACTTGATGGACGCTTGGTGGCAGCTGCACCCCAACCATACAGAGGGGACCCACTTCACGTCACAGACAGGTACATGGGCGCGCCTTGACTATTTCTTCCTGACTAGAGAGATATTTGCAGGGGTCACAGGAGTAGCTCACCTTCCAAGGACATATTCGGACCATAGCCCGGTCCTACTAACCCTCCATATCCCTGGGTGGGATAATCCTAGACCACATTGGCGGCTGCAGCCCTGTTAGATGCGGTTTTTCGCACTGAACTGGGCGATGAGATCACCGCCTTTTTCCCTAGGAACAAGGGTTCTGTTGACTCTGTTGAGTTTATTTGGGAGGCATTCAAGGTTACGATAAGGGGCCACTGCATATCGAAAAGCTTCGGGGTCTTGCGTGATATACAACGCACGATCCGGAAGCTTGAAGACGAGTTGAGGATGTTGGAGGCACGGATGGTGGAGGGTGATGGCACTGATGCACACGCAGACTTTAGAGATAAGCTCACAAAATATGAGGAGGAGGCGGAGAGGGAGGCCAAGTTTCGAGGCAAATATTGGCAGGCGAGGAAATACTGGGAGGGGGACAGACCAGGCAAGGCGCACACCATGTTGACACGCACCACATGCCAATTACACTATCACTGAGTTGGTCACCGACCAGGGTGGTACTGTCAGGGACGCTGATGATTTACTTACAACATTTGTGTCTCATTATCACGCACTCTACACCACAGCCACATCTAAGGATGTCCAATATGATAGCTTCCTTAGCGACATAGCCTTGTGCTGGCTTAGCGACGTTGACAGGACTTTTCTTGCTGCCCCATTCGAGCTGGAAGAAATTAGGGACGCTATTATGCCTCTCCAAAACGGGAAGGCGCCCGGGCTGGACGGCCTCCCTGCAGAATTCTACAAGACCTATGTAGACATCATGGCCCCGGTGCTTCGCGAGGTTTTCGAGGAGTCCCTTGCTGATGGCGTCCTTCCCAGCTCTATGCGCGAAGTCGTTATCACCTCACTATTGAAACCTTGCAAAAAACCCGAAGCCTGTGACTCATACCGTCCCCTATCGCTCTTGAATTGCGATGTCAAAATACTGGCTAAGGTGCTTGCCACTAGACTATCACTACTCATGACTCGCATTGTGTTACCGGATCAGTCTGGTTTTGTCCCAAGTCGCTCCACCTCCCACAACCTGCGCACTCTGTTTTCCTTACTCCACACGGTTCACCCTGACCTCCCTGTTGCAGCGATTTTTTTAGATGCCACTAAGGCATTCGACTCTGTTGAATGGCCTTACTTGTTCACTGTTCTGACCCGCATGGGATTTCCCCAACTTTTCATCTCCTGGGTCCAATTACTATATACACAGCCCACTGCGAGAGTCCTGATAAACGGTCGTCTTTCCTTGCCGCTCGCAATCTCTAGGGGCACCCGGCAGGGATGCCCGCTATCTCCTCTTTTGTTTGCGATTGCCGTTGAGCCCCTAGCTTGTCGGCTCCGACAGCTCCATAGAGAAGGTGCGATTCGGTGTCTCCAACGCCAAATTGACGTATCGTTATACGCGGACGATATGACGCTATTTGTTAAAGACCCGGTACACAACCTGAACCCCCTGCTCAGGGAATTTGTTGTATTTGGTAGAATGTCTGGTGTACAGATCAATTGGGCGAAATCCCTGTTCTTCCCACTTACGGATGCGGTACCAGACTTTCCTCTGGACTACCCTCTGGAATGGTGTAGGACTGAACTTCGATACCTGGGTATCCAGGTTTCCCACGACAAAGATGATACGATTCGATCCAACTACGGCGTTGCAGTGACCAAACTCACTGCGCTGGTGGACCGATGGATCTCCCTTCCCATCTCCATGGCGGGTAGGGCGTCCCTTATCAAAATGGTGGTGCTCCCACGCTTCCTTTATCTTTTTCTCAACATACCCTATCACCCGGGTGCCTACTTCTTCAAGACTCTGAAGTCGGAGCTCTGTCGTCTTTTTTGGGGAGGCAAGGGCCCACGACTAAAATGGTCCATGCTGATACAGCCATACGATAAAGGGGGTTTTGACCTCCCCGATTTTGAGGTCTATTATCTGTGTGCTCAGGCACACTACGCCTATCATTGGCTTCGCCCTACTCCCTATATGCCTCAGTTGGCAGTGGAGGACTGGATCGCTAATCCCCTGCCTTTGAAGGGCCTCCTTCATTGTCCGCCCTCGGTCATTACGACGCCATATACGTCTGTTACGTGCACTATGGACGCGTGGCGCCGTTTGGCTAAAAAGCGAAACTGCGGATTACTTTACTCTCCCCGGATGCCACTGGCGTACCACCCTGAGCTTGAGCTCCTGCAAGAGCGCGGGTTCCGCACACTTTGTGAGACTCTGCGAATCAGTTGCTGGGGTGACCTTTTCTCCGCGAGCCGCTTTAAAACTGCGGACGCATTTTTTATGACGCATAATCGCACCCCGCTTGACGTTTTTTATTATCTGCGACTGCGTCAAGGTATGCGCACCATCCTTCCTGACTTCCCTGCGGAGCCTGAGCTCACGCCTCCACTTCACTTCCTTCTAAGCTCACAAGATGGCTCTCACCTGGTATCGGGCATGTATCGCCATGTGAGACTATGCGGCCTACCACCGGAGGCCTCTGCGAGAAGGCATTGGTCTACTGAACGGGCTGTTGACCTAACTAACGCCCAATGGTCCTACTGTTGTGCTCTCACAGCCCGTATATCGGCTAGCTGCAGGCTCAAAATCATACATTACAAATTCTTACAGCGCTTATACTATACCCCAATGAAGAAATACAGATTCCAATTGTCTGACTCTGACCGTTGCGAACGTTGCCGTGCTGAGCATGCTGACTTCCTGCACCTCGCCTGGGAGTGCCCCTCTGTGCAGGCCTATTGGCAGCAGGTACATAGCGCCCTTGAATCCATGACCTGGATATCTATTCCGCCAGACCCGGTCCTGATGCTGTTGGGGCACACACCACACGTCCCCTCGACATGCAGGAAGTTCGTAGACGTTGCGCTTCTCCTAGCAAAACGGCGCGTCGCTTGTAGGTGGGGCCGTGGCAGGGCCCCGAAATTCAAGGACTGGCTTGCTGATATGACATATAGCCAGGATCAACACACAGTTTTCACTGGATTACTCCCACTATCTAGCAAACCGAAAGACATTTGGGGGCCCCTTGGTTGCCTATCTTCATGCCCAGGTGGCCCGAGATAATGATTTGGAGGGGAACAACAACCGAGATGATAATGATGTCCAGTTATAATGTCTCCCCGCTCCCTGATGATCTTGCCTTGGTGTTGCTGTTGATGCCCCTACTGTGTATTACAAGTGATTGTTCCCATCTTCTTCCCCACTGATCCAGTATTGCTCACTGTTGCCCTGTTCTTTCGTGCTTGACATAGATCACTGTATTTCTCTATGATATGCTTCAGCGTACTGGATGGTTGTTATGTATTATTACTGCTGCCTTGCCATTGAACACTGTACAGGTTCCCTGCCGTACCGCTCCGCCGATCTTATGTACATTTTGAATTGATGTGCCATGCTGTAACTGATGTATATTTTGAATGCTACTTACTTTACTTTATGACCCAGCCACTGTACTGTCCTCCTAGTTTTTATGTCTGTTCTATGATTTTTCTTGTTTTGATGCAAAACTACCAATAAACAAAGTTTAAAAAAAAAAAAGCATTCTAGACCTTTCAGAGGTCTTTTGAGAGGCCTTAGCAGGGGGTTCAGCAGATGTAGAAGGGGAAGACCTACCCCTTTTTACAGACCTCCTCGAAGATGTTGCTGAGGAGGAATCTTCACTATCACTAGAAAGTACCTCTTTCCGTGACTTCATCTTTTGTAACCAAGTCAGAAGTCTTCCTTCCCGGTCTCTCAGAGTCTTGGTGGAGAAGGTCCTGTAGATCTTGCAATCAGTGGCCTTGTGATCCGGGTATAAGCAATAAATGCAGTCTTTATGCCTATCTTCAATATAAAGTATATTCTTTGAGCAGGTAGCCCAGGCTCTGAACAAAGCTTTCTCTTCTGACATCCTAAAGAGAAATTAGATGAAGAAAAAACCAAAGTTGAAGAGAAAACTGAGCAGAGCTCAGTGGAGACTCCCTTAGCACAACGTGCGGTAGCAAATCTGAGGCTCTGAGGCTCTATCAGGAGGGTTCTATGGGGTGAGGCTGAACTGATTGGCTGTTGCAAGTTGTTGGTCTCTTTTACAAAAAGAGGTGGAGAGGCTACAAAATGAGATGAGGCCTAGGCCTTACTTTCTCTTTTGTACATACTGCTATGGCATTTTCTTTTTACCGAGGCTTCCAGGCTGACGACGGGGAATGATACAAAGCATGGGAATCTATGAAAGTTCCAATACTGGGGCAATGGGTCATCCTGTGGGGGGATGCTTGCCTCTACACCTACATACACTCTAGATATACACAGAGTAGGGATTTCATAGTAGGAGTACACCAGATCACTACCTTTTATTATATGCCTGCATATATGCACTGTCTTAGCATCATGTTAGAACTACTGAATATTGCAGCACATGTATTCTATACAAAAATAACGTAGGTACTAAAGATAATTTGAAAACGCCCCACTGTCTATTCTCTATATATTTCTCTGAGAGCAAGTAAGCATGAGTGACTGAGCAAAAAGTTTCTAGATTTGTTACCACAATCCTTGAGGGAGCAGGGTTGGCATGTTCAGTGGTTGCCAGAAACAATTTGCTCCCTGTTTGGGTTAGGGGGGCTGGTGGTGGCACTGTGAGCTAGCTGGTCTCTAGGCCAACATATCCTGCGGGGGTGCCCGGAATTAGTCTAGGCACCTCGCCCAAAGTTTATTTTGTCCGACATACGTGCAGATTCTACGGATTAGTAGGAACAATTTCTCATGTATGGCACAAACATTGCATTCTGTACTTACTTTAAAATACTTTGAGTCAGCCTCCTTCAGCCCTTTGCTTCATTTGCTCTGGATCTTTCAGCTGTCACTCTCATTTTGGAAAAACCCAGGAGTATTTTAGTCTAATCTTTTTTCCTAATGGCTGATTGGGTAAGGCCTTCTGCCTGCATTGATCACAGGATGGACTATTTTTCTATCTAAACACATATAAGGAATGGCCAGGCAGCTAGGGGAGTGAGTTCTGGCAAAACGATCTGAGGAATGGCATTTTTTCTGCATCCATTTTTCAGGTACTTTTGTCAGCACTCGCTCCCCAATCCTGCTGTGTCAAGTGTTGAATGATTATAAACATGGTAGTCAACAGTACTCTTCCAACTCTATTAATAGTTTACCATTCCAAGATGGCCACCATGTTTATAATGAGTCAGCAAGTGAAGCAGCAGCACTGGGGAGTGAGCGCTGACAAAAGCAAATAAAAATGAAGGCTACAGAAAAGCAGATGACTTTTTTTCTGTAACATCTTTTTTGCAAATGCTTTTTTCTCTACTCAATTCTAAACGCTGCCAGGCAGATCAGCATTAGCAAAGCCAATTGTTTGGATGTTTGTATAGCATGCACACGCCTGATCAGCATGCTATGGATAGTTTCAATCCTATCAGTATGACCAATACTTTTTTTTGCCAGTTGTTGCTTTCAGGTAGCATCAGTAAGCATTCTGAGATCTATCGGTCCATAAGTCGACAAGGGATAGTAAAACTACAAGTTTCAATATGCTTAGCCCCACTGTTTGGAAACCAAGGCTTGCTGAAAGTTACCTCCATGGCATGGAGTAGAGCAATAGCAATGGCAAATACCTGCTGAATAAGTAGGGATTACGGACATAACTTTGCAACACATAAGTCTCATTTTAAATTTGCTTTAATGGATTTTTTAAGAACAGGAATTTTGTTTGTAATGTTTAAAGCATAGGATCAGGTGTCTCCATGCTGTGAGAGTTTTCCGCCAAATGGCACCGAGGCTGCTTAGTTGTAGGTTGGTAGGATTCACAATGCAAAGTGAACTCAAGGTTTCAACAAGCGTACTACAGTTAGGTGAAAATCAACAGCCGGTTTAGGTCCTCCTCATGTGGGACTGGTGGTCCTCTATTTTAATGTGATGTGCGGCTATGCCCTTTAGATGGTTGTCTTTCTTACATATGTATTTTTGCCCTATGGAATGCTGTTCTTAGGAAATTTAAGAAGATGCATTTGCGGTGTAAATATTGTGAAGGTTGTATGTAGGCTTATAATGAAGACTAAATTAATATTTTTTAATTAGATGATGGAATTAAAATTAATAAGTACAGCTGAATAAGAAGAATTTGTGTGTTTGAATGGCTGGCTCATTATCTGCAGATAGCTTTCAAAATATGCACCCAAAGATCAACACAGCAGCCTACGCACTGCAACTCAACCTCAATGGAAAATGGTGTGTGAAGAACAACAGGAAGGTAGAGACATCATTATAATTAAAAAGTCAATCAAAATATGTCATAAAACAATAAGTCTCTTTTTGAGACGGCTTTATTGCCAAGTGGCGGCATTATAACTTATATGTTGCATAAATCTTAGCATGTGATGCACAATTGCGTTAGGAGCTGTGGTCTTATAGGGTTATTGATGAATGCGGATTATTGAGTAGCTTAGGACAGGATTCTTCCCTCTGTAGAATCACTGACTAGGATCAACTCCTGCAGGGGGAAAAGAAACACCCACTCTCACATCATCTGCTGGTTTCATGGTATGATTCCATGACCTATGGTTCAGTGCAGTGGCATGGCCTGCACAAAACAACAAGGCTGACCAAGTGTCCATGTCTCTCTCTCACAGGTACACAAGTGCCTTAGCGACACTTTCCTAAAACATGATTCCTGTAATATCAGGAACAGGGGTTTGGTCAGGTTAACGGGGTTGGCTTATGGTTCATGTGGTGTGCGTGCATATGTCTGAAGGTGATTAATGAATGATGAGTTGAGCTCTGTATGATCTGGGAGCATGGAATGGTTGGAAGTATAATGGAAAATTAGAATGTGTGAAGTAAAATGGAGTTTGGTTTGGTGGATAGTTAGATATGGTTGCAGTGAACATTCACATACAGCTGTATTCTAATAAAATGTTTGCCATGATATAGTTCCTGTAATTTTCATCATACTGCCTACAGTTCCAAATTTGTAATGTGCATTGTGGGTTTTCCTACTAGTTGCTGGAACTCTACTGTGAGTTGTGACACAGTATACTGCTGGTGAGATGAAACGGTGGCCCCCAACAGTGGCAACTTTGGTGAATTGCTGCTGATTGTTGGAATAAAAGTCTTCTGCACTGCTTGACAATGCACTTAAGATTTTCTGGTTAGCCATATGTTTTTCCTCCAAGAGTCTCAACATTTTTACCAGTCCATTGGATGTGCTGTATCTTTTTACTGTGCTTTTGGTTGACACCCAATGTATACACCCATTTTGATTGCTGGTGATTGCCATTGCCCTTGCAGTCTGTGCTGTAATTAATGGTGGCAGCTGAGTGTTGGTAGTCACTGGCACATGCAATGTTGCCCTGTGCGGGGAGACCTTACCTGTTCTTCCTGAGGACCTAGCAGGAGGGATGATTGCCAATATCTGGGTTACATTGCCTTCATCAGTTGTGACACATGAAGAGTCTGTATGATTGGCAGGTGCCTGAGTGAGTGACCGAGTGAGTGAGTGACTGAGTGAGTGACTTAGTAATAGATAACGTGGTGAATGGTGACATCCAGCTGAAGTCCTGTGTGTACTCTACAGGATGGTAGCTTTACTTTGGGAAGAATAGCACTGTGATTTTTTCACACGCCAGTGTGCACATATTTCTTCTCAGGTCCCTCTGTCCATAGCCTATTTAATGTATGGTGAAAATTGCCAGCCCATTCTTTTGATTAGACTAGATTGTCCCCTGCATGACTGAAATCAGACCACCATCCTCTTCCGGGGTTTCCAGTGGTTTTCTTGGGAGCAGGGACAGAGGTACCACTCTTTCTAAATGCAACCCACAAACCACTTAGACAAGCTAAATCTGGTCTTAACTATTTTAACTGTATATACAGCCAGAGAAAACTGGACAGCAAGTGGGTAGAGGATGTGGCCAAATGGCTTGAGCAGTCAACCTCAAAGCTGGGGAACGGGGTTTGAGTCTCATCAGGGATGGACAACATCCTGAGATTCTGGGTAAATCACTTAATCTCCCTGTGCCTAACAAAAAATTAATGTGTCCATCTGTAACGTAACTGGTGCTCTTGTAAAGTGATCTGATACCTTCAGGTCGAGTGTGCGCTATATAAAACACACAAAAAAATAGAAACTACAGAGCAGTTAAAACTCTCCTTCCTGACTAGGGCAGCAGTTTGGGAAACATACATAAATCCTTAATCCTAGGAAAAATGGAGCTCTTACTTATGAGCAGTGAACTTAGCCTACAAGGAGGAGCTGACCTGATCCCAGGAGACACTAAATGATCTGCATGGAGGGCATCTCAAACACCAGATGTTGCTCATTTCCCAAGAGTCCTTGCAGCATAGCTGGCCAGGAGAAGCAAGATTTAAGAAGTCCATCATCCGGATCATAGCGCTATATCATCTCATGTTATCACAAACCTTGGTGAGTCAACACAGATACCAACCCATCACACACATGTTGGGTGCCTGAATCTCATAACCCTTACTTCCAGAATAACCAGAAGACAGTCATCCTTCATGACCCCTAAAAGTGTTCCATTTCGAATGGCTGGCGGAGGTAGTCATGAATACTGAAAACTGTCTAGAGATCATATATCGGATCTAATCTTTTAAAGTTGCAAACAATGCCCAACTATGAAATCCAGTGACTGCTGAGTGTGCACCCATCCCCACGGGGCCTCCCATTCAGAGAAATGTTGACTGTGATTGCTAGATTTTGAGATACAGCATGCTGTACTTTGGTATTTTAGGGGCTCCATTGTAGGTGCCGCACCCCTACATCATCTGCCCCGTTGAGATAAATTACAATAACAGGTATAAAATAGTTGTAGAACTTCCCTGAATTTAGATCATGTCCTAAATCGGCCCCACTGATGAGATCCTCTGATCACCAATATTCACTAGATCTTCAAAGTCACAACAGTGTCTACTTCACACGGGTGGTAGTGCCATTCACCAACAACGAAGTTGAAGTGGCGGAACACTTTAATACCTGTATGTCCCACGTCAACAACTGGATGCAAGCTAACTGTTTAAAATTAAACGGTAGCAAAACAGAAGTCTTACTGCTGGGCATCAACCCATTAAGCTGGTCCTCAAAATGGTGGCCCACTGAACTGGGCGAATGCCCCACACCAGTATCCAAGGTCAAATACCTAGGGGTGATGTTCGATTGTGGACTGACCTTCGACAACCAGATTAATTGCCTTACGGCCAGCTTTTGGGCCATATTAAAATTGATTAGGAAGATTCAATCTTTTATTCCCCCTGATTCCCTGAAAACTGCCCTTGCCATTTCCAGGCTGGATTATGGCAATGCATTGCATATAGAGATCCAATCACAGTATCTGAGTAAGCTCCAACGTCTGCAGAACACAGCTGCCAGATTGATCCTGAACATTCCTAAGCATGAACCAGTGTCCCAGCGGCTAGCAGCACTTCATTGGTTGCCGGTCCAGAAAAGAATCATCTTTAAGTCACTTTGCATTACGTTTAAAGCTCTCCAGGGAAGTGGTCCTTCCTACCTGATGTCTAGAATAAAGTACTATGTGCCTTCTAGGAACCTTAGATCTGCGCAATTGAAACTACTCCAAGTCCCCAGGTTCAAGAAGGCACGTTGGGGAGGTAGATGTTTCCTGCTAAGATCTGCTGAACTCTGGAATCTTTTGCCTCTCACAATTAAGAACAGTCCTAATCTCATTTAATTCAGGAAATCTCTAAAAACCTGGCTGTTCCGAGTAGACTTTTAACTCCTTCTCGCACCTGTTCTAGTCTCGACCCTTAGTCCTCAGCGCCAAGACGCCTCCGGGCATTCTCTGCGCTTTATAAATTAAAAATCAATCAATCAGGGTGGAATCATTGTTGATCTGGTGATGTTTCTGTGCATAGGGAATTTTTTGGGAGAGTCAATTTAAGCAAGTAAATGGCTACTCAGCAGCTGAGACCTCAGTCTACTGTACTGTCTATTGTGTCACAAAGGAATAGGAAGAGATCAGACTGTGCCATGAAACCCACTTCTCACAAGCAAGTGGATACAAATTTGTTGAATGGAACAAAGAAAAGTCATTAAGGCTTAATGTCTCTATTCTCACTCATTCTACCAGTGTATACCCATTAAGGAAAACCATCAGTGTCACACATACTCACAAATAAGAATTACTCTTAGAGAATGTCAACTAAGAACACATCACATTGTATTTATAAAAATCTTCTTACAGCAGCACAATTTTTCTCAAGGATGTTTAATCACAATCCAACCATTTTAATACTTAGGAAGCTATTCAAAAACGTCATTTTGTAGTATGTAAAGTAGTACACATTAAATATTCACATCAAGCATGTTACCACATGCTATTTCTATTAGCAAGTCAATTTCATGTCCTCCACCCCTTGATCTGGTATGTTATGTTTCTTCCTTCAGATGACCTATAGTGCCACGGTTGCAGACTATCTGAATGAATTTTCTAAACTCATTATACACAAGAATCTCAAACAATTAAAAAACCTAACCATTTGTTTGACATATTGTCGCAAATCTGTATAAAAGTTCTAAATAAAATTCAAAAAGGTTTTGCTCTTTCATTTTGAATCATTCACTAGAAACATATATCCAGTTCCATAAAATATGGTACAGAGTAATCTTCATAAGGTCACAATATGTTCTTTCATTGTAAAGCTGTAGTCTTTTTAAACAATTATTAATTCTACAGAAAAGCAGGTACATACCCAGGCAAGAGGAGAACACATTGACTAATCTTAGTACAAAGATAATCAAATTCCCAGGTTGATGAGGTAAATCTTTATACTATCGCATTGTAGAAAAGTGGATTAAGTAGTGGCAAATCTATCTATGCCACTGGCAACAAAGCCACTAACACAGTCTAGGCCTAAGAATAGGTCTTTGGAAATTATTCCCATGCTCAACCCTTGGTAGCTTGGCTGAGAGCAGGCAGGCTTAACTTCAAAGACAGGTATTTAAAGCATTTAAACACACAAATTCAGTAAAAAATTGAGACACAACACAAATAAAAATCCAACACCAATTCATAAAATTAGGAAATATTTTTATCTTTAAAATGACACCAAAATGAGAAAAAACAATGTAGGGAACCGGAGATATGAATTATTTAGGAATTAGCACTATGTAGCACATAGAAACCCACAGCACCTATTGGGACATCTGGTCGTGCTAGACCGGGACAAAGTCAAAGTTTCAGGCCGACTACAATGGACCCCTGTGCGGCTACTTCTCGCGGTAGGTCTCGGTCAAAGTTTTTGCCTTCTGACTGTAGCTTTTCTTCCAAGGGTCCCTAGAAGCTCTCAGCCAGTCCGGATTCAGTGAGGGTGCGCCGGCTTGCCTTGCGACGAGCTACCAGTCGAACTTATGGAAGTCAGATCTCTGAAGCTTTCCAGTGGGATAAAACCAGAGATCCAGGCCAGCTCACGGTTGAAGGTGCACGGCTTGGCTCTTGCGGTTGGTTCAGGTCAGCTTTTCTACGTTCGGACTTAGAAACTTTTACCGATCTTTTTCTTGCGGGGTCCCTCGATGCTCTTCACAAAGCCGGATTCATTGAGGATTTGACAGCTTGGGTTTCAGCCTGCTCCCAGTCAAACTCTGGAAGTCAGGCCTCCAGAGCTTTTCAGCAGGACGAACCTGGACGGCAGGCTGGCTCGCGGTTGAGGCCAGGTCGAGTTGCTCCACTTATGGAGCTTTTTTCCAAAGTTGCTCCAAACTTCTTGAACCTCTTCCTGAAGTTCCCCAAAGGGTTCCAAAGAGGTCAAAACTTACTCCAAGGGTCTGGAAGCTCCAAGATGGTCCTTGAAAGTGTGGGACTTCAGGTACCACAATCCAATTGGGTAAAACCCTTACAAATCCGCTGGTAGTACTCTCCAGGCTGAGTATTCTTGGTGGTGATGTTCCAGGCGAACTCTGTTAACCTGTAGTTTGCAGGGAGTCCATTCTTTAGTCTTTTTAAAGCAAGTTAGTCCACAGAGCTGAAGTTCTGGATTGTGCAGCAGAAGCAGTCTTCAGAGTACAGGGCCTGGTTGATGCAAATCAAACTTCTCAGTGTGGACCCTTCTTCTCTGTTAGGTTTGAAGCAGTAGTTCTGAGAGGCTCTTCCCCTCTCAGATTCTTATTCCAAGTTCTCTGGGTCAAGCAAAAGGGAACTCCTGTCCAATGAGGTGCAGGTCAACACCCCAGGGTATGACCACATCCTTTATAGTGTGGCACTATTGTCTCCCAAAGAGCACCATTTCTCCAAAATTCATTGTGGCTTATTTTCCAGCACGGAGAGAATAGCTCACTAAACACACCAAGATGGCTAATCTCCATAGCCTTTCCCCCTTGCATCTGCTAATTCCTTCCTCAACCCTAGCATCTGGCTTGGTTCAAAGAGGAGAGGACCCCACCACCTGCTGCTCTGGCATTCGTGTCTAGCAGAACCCTACCCTCCCAGAAGAGCTAGCTAACTCCAGGTGCTCTTTATCACCTCCTTTAAGGGGCCTGGCTAACCACTTAACTCTGACCAATCAGGACAGACCGCTGGAAGGGTACATTTTGGCTCACAGACAAGAAAGTCTTATAACTTCTCTGTATATTTTAGGAGAAATTCAACAATACTATATTGTTGGATTTATAAATACCATTTTAGGCAGTGCTTCAATGCTATTTTTATGATTCTCCTAGCGGTAATTATTAGTTTATAACTTCTTACCATTTTAACCTATGTGGCAGGGGATTTGCAATGGGAAATATGACTTAGTCCATTTCTCCAACACCAGGGCTCATAAAACCATATTTATAAGGCCCCTGACTATAGCTACAGGACCCTCCACCCCTGGAACGCCTAGGGCACAATTTAGGGGTACTGAATATGTACAAGTATTGAAGATCTTCCCTTCACAGTGCTCCCAGTATAAAATTCGATTTTGTGAAGGACTTTGCCACAATGTAGGGAGTCAAATGTGCAATTTCACGTAACCCAGGGCATACAAAACTCATGTTATAACTGTCCTCCTTATAAATACCTGAACCCCAACCCCTGGGACACCTAGGGGAGACCCTGGGGGTACATAATATGCCCAATATAGTAGTTTAACAAGTTTTTAGTGCCCCAAACACCACATTCAGGTTTAAGCACACTTTAAAAGCAGTCCTGCAACACAGGTCTGATTTTAAACTGACCTCAGGCTTCAGCAGTGCACACATGCAAGTGCAGAAAAGGCTGCTGGCCTCTAACTGCCATGCCATAGTATATACTATGCACTTAAAGGTAGTTTTAATCCCCCTGCCCTATTATGTACTCAGGCCTTATAGGGGAGGTCTTGCCATTAAAAGGGTACCCTAACCCATAGTGTACCCTTGTGTATGTAGGTTATTTCACTGTATTCTAAGTGTCTCTTTCAGCATAGCACTGGCCCTGGACCTGGTTAGGTAGAGCCCAGTGTCAGTCAAAGTCAGTTACCCCCAGTACCAGTCGGCAAAAAGTTGGGGGTGCCTAGGGCACAGGATGACTTGGCAACACACATGCTTTATTTTCTGCCTTGTTCAGTTTCCTGGGACTTTTAGATCCCAGCATAGTGATGTTTCTAGCTTTCTTCTGTCCACACTTACCTCTGTATAGATGTTCACATTCTTTTCCAGATGTACAAACTGTAACAGTCCAGGTCTATTCACATTCATCTAAAGAAACTGTACAGCTACTGGATATTTCAGCCGATAATGGAATTTCAATTGTTTGATCGTGTTTCCTACATAAACTAAAATGCAGACTCAAATCAGGTCATAGATTACAACGCTTCTTTGACAAATCAAATATCTACATTTATTCATGCCTATACGAGACATATGATGAACTCCAAATAGAATCAATCCTCTAGACCATGGCCATGTTTATATATTTGTACTTGCCAAAGAGACTAATGGCTGATCTGTAATGTAAATGTGCTATCCTTCAGCAGTTCACCTCAAAATGAAATTCTGGATGTGGTGAGAAGACTTCATGTCTTCATTTGCCTTTTGGCACTGACCAATGATTGTCTAAATCGTTATACAATTGGAACTCTTGCACGTGTCCGACTTTCTTCTTGATCATCCTCTACAAGATCACTCTATATTTTCTAATCAGCCTTTTCTTTTTTCGCGCCCTAAGGCCCACATAGTTGTTAGGAAGACCTGAACTGAGCAGTGTTATCAGCAAACAGGTAGCTGTGCATTTATTTTTTTTAAGATCTAGGGAACAGAAATAGCTTTTGATGCGTGAGGTAGATTACTTCATCCTTAAAAATTCCCTTTGGATTCGAGACTTTCCACACTGCACCAAGAGGCCCATCTGTACCACAATGTGTGAAATGGCTGTCTAAAATAACATTAACCCGGTAGAATGCATTGTCTGCTGCTGTTTTGTGAGTTCTGTGATGTTCTAAGAGGTGAGAACAGCTAAACCATGCAAGGGGCCGAACCACTGCCAATGGAGGAACCTTTTAAGCAAAATTAATGTTGTTTAACCCTGGGCGTAGTACTATGCTACACTCGCTGAGCGTGCGTAGTTTGCGCTACTACGCACTACGCGAATTGCACGTAGCCCAGTGCAAAAGCACGTAGCGGGCATTTTTTGCTTGCTCGTGGTCCTCAATGTCAAGTGGGCGACCGCGAGCGAGCAAAATCAACATCCCAGCGAAATTTTTTCCTCTTTTGTGATGAGCAACATCAAGTTGCCGATTGCGAGCGTGGAAAATAAACTTCCCAGAGAGGGGACTCTCTCAGTGAGAACTGGCGAAACACACACTCTTTTACCTGCTTTTTTCTGGGGCTGACATCAGGCTCGAGGTGCTGCTTGCCCTGTGCTGCTGATTCTGCTCTCCCTCCGCTGCCGCACTGCTCACATCTCGAGTGCCGCCGCCGAGTGGGGGAGAGCGAGAAGGGGCTGAAAAACCACAACACCCAGCTGCCCCTGTGACCGGAAGTCGCAGACCGGCATTTCGCGCCAGGAGGCGTTTAAATCATTGGAGCAATCCCCGCGTCGCGGGAGCGTGCGGGTGTGTGCCGGGCTAAACCCGGGCAAAGGGTGGGCCCTCTTAGGCCCTCACAGGCCAGAGGAGGCTGGGCTGGGCCCCCCCCTCCCCTTGATGTGCTACCTACGGCGAGGACTGACTGTTAGTACATGTGCATGTCTCTAGTAAGCAAACTCATCTAAAGCTTTTTATTTGGCCTCCTTGAGTACTGATTAACGCATGTTTACAGTTTGGTCCGAAATAACTTTAAAGGTTAAGTGTGTTCTTACTAGGTATTCACAGCTTTAAGTAGACATCATGACTTCGCCTGTCCCCAAAGAAAAATCCTTAGTGGGTGGAGGAGTAAAACGAGGGACATTAGACAATTATGTCATCAGGGCCGCTACAGGAACTGACAGGGACATCGTACTCGCTGAGCGACGGGCTGAGAGACGTCGCTCTGTTGAGCTTATTAAGAACAAACGTTCATCTCTGGGCCCGTTACGCTCTCATGATATACCTATTACAGGTAACATGATATTCTGCATTACATTCTCCTGACTCTTCAAATAAAACAAGCAGGCATATGATGACAAAAAAACATCACTGATGATATGTATAAAATTTTCAAAAACCTTTTTCTTTTTCCATGTTTGTGGGTCTGTCATATTGTTGCACCCTGGGATCTTGACAACAGGAGAATTTCAGGTGATGACTACTTTGTTATTTCACCTTTTTGTTTATTCACAACACTTAGCAGTAGCATAGAAGGTCCTGATGAAGCAGTAGGTGACCTATGGGCCCAAGGTAAACTGCAGAAACATGTCGACCATTACGTACATCTGGGTAGTTATTTGTTAACACTACCTTTTGCACTGTTTTTATTGTTGGGAAAGGGAGGTGCTGATTAAAATAATTTTCCTCCTGCTTACCCAATTTTATACCTCATCACTTTAACACTGTTTGATTTTAACTATTTAGCACTGCTCTTCAGTTACCACTTGATACCGATTTAACATCACACACATGTTGGGACTTAGATGGTAGACTCGGCTAGACTTGGCCAAATCCTCCATTGGGTATATCTTCCCATTGGTTATGTGACTGGTTCCCAAATGATGTAGGGCGGTACAGGTTGGGATTCTGATGGGGATATTTCGAAACTTATGGAGAGTACCCGGTGATTGATTTCGCTATCCTAACACAGGCACACATCCTTTTTCTTGTTCGACCCCTTGCTATTAGTTAGTTGGTATTCATACAGTTATAAGGGTTGTAGCACTGATTGGTCGTTAAATATTCCCTTGGACCCCCCTTTTTGTTAGTATTAATGTTGTTTGAGCAGCTTTGGCTGCGGGTCCTCTCTTTTTCCATTTAAAACATTTGCACATTGGCAGCATCGGTAATTTTGCTGGAGTTGAGGCACTGTGTAGGCTGTGTGAAAACACTATTATTCTTTCAATTCCTTATACCATTAACTGTGACAATGGCTACCAATTTAGGTTTGGCATTTGACGAGGAAGAGGTGCAGAATATACTATCAGAGAATCCAAGTGTGTTGGATCTCTTACCCACAGTACAGGTCAACACTGATGAGGGGTGGGCCAAAGTCCTCGTACTGAAAAAGAATCAGGCGAGGGTTTGCGTACATGGGATTACCATGGCGGAGTACTTACGCGGTAATTGTGCCCCTAGTGGACTTATAGTGAATAATGCTCCGCGTCTATTTTTAGACAATAAAGATTTTTTAAAAGATTGGTACCTCATAGCGTGGAGATGTACACGCGACTGGTTGGTACTGATAATTAAGACGGCTAAAAGGACTGCGGACAAAATCCTAATTGAGATTCAAACCCTAGAGGGCCAGATTAAGACCACTATCGCCTCTAGCAAGGTGTTCTCCAAAAAACAGGATGAAGGTAATAAGACCAGTAAGGAATTCCGTGACTCCACTCTGTTCACGAAGTTGGAGAAATTTAAGAAGGACCTAGCGAACTTCACGATGGAAAAGATCTACCCATACACTAGCGATGAGTACACTCCACCAGCCTTCAACAAGAACGGCCGAAAAGGAGGCTCAAGTTACGGCACCTCTAGTTCTGATGGTGGCTCCAGTGATTCTGACTCATCCAACCAGGGGGAGCACCCAAATGAAGTTTAGGGGTAGAGGTAATAACAGGAGAAATTGGAGAGGCTTATGGCCAACAATTTGCTCAACCGCCAGGACCCTCTTGGTGGCAACCTTCACCGTGGGGGCCTCCGCCATATCCTCCCATGATGGGACACTATGATCCACAGCAACTTTTTCAAAACTACAATCAACAGCCTTTTTTAGGGTCTGGCCGGAGAACATGAGGCCGCCAACGAACACCACAACAAGGCCAGGTGCGCTGGAACCTACCCCCCAGACTATGGATCTGAGGAGCGGGAAGGTAATTGTACAGGACCAAGCAGGGACATCGACAGGGCCAACACTATAATCAATCTTAGCTCTCATCAGCTGACTGATATGGAAGAACGGGTTCTGAATAAAGGCCTTGGATTCGTCTCCACTAATAGAGGCAACCCTTTCATCGCCCAGATCGAAATGGGCAAGTTCTTTAGAAAAATCAGGCTCCATTACTTATTTGCTAACAAGAATCAACCCTTGAGTGAGAGCACAAGTAACGATGAGAACACAGGTCTCAAATGACCTTTGACCTTCAACCCCACCACAGTAGGTCTGCCGGCGAAAGTGCTAACCTTTGAGGAGGCTGTGGACCATGATCTGAGGGAACTTTTCCGCCAAGAACATAGACCCTTTAACAACTTATCGCGAAAGGAACAAGAAGCGGTCAGAGATTTGGCCAATAACCAATCCGTGATTATAAAACCGGCGGACAAAGGTGGCGCAGTGGTGTTACTTGATTCAGATGCCTATCGGGATGAATGTCTCCGTCAACTCAATGACACCAGGGCATATCGCAAATTAATTTTAGATCCCACAGAGAGACTAACTAGAGAAATTAGCCAAATTGTGGAGGAAGCCCTGAGTGAGGGCTGGATTACAGCTAAGGAAGGGCAATACTTGTGCACTGCGAACCCCAGGATACCTTATTTTTATCAGCTCCCTAAGGTACATAAAACACAACGCCCGCCCCCTGGTCGTCCTATCATCTCAGGGATAGGTTCCTTATTGGTTTGTCGATGTTTTTCTGAAGCCTATGGTGAGAGAAATGCCCACCTATTTGAAAGATACGAAGGATGTTCTTAGGCTTCTCCCTGAGATAGACTACGACAAAGATCAAGACGAACATACGTTACTTACCTGTAAACTGTGGTTCTCCAGTATTGGTGTCTTTCATAGATTCACATGCTTGAATATTCCCCGTCGTCGAAGTGGGAGTCCCACGGTACATAAAATAGCAGTAATATATGTATACATAAGTAAAATTATTCTAATTATACAATACATATACATATAAAAAAATATATATATATATAAAATACAATAAACTCAAAAGTACTGTTGTATAGCTCCTATATATCCTTATATCGTGTTAAGTTAGCATAGGTACATTTCGGATTTAAACGCCATTTTTCCTTTCTTGCAACTTCTGCACACGACCCTTAATTGTTGACTTAGCTTTCAACCTAGTGGTTTGCCGTGGTGTATGTGAGAATAATATGTTATTGCTCTGATATCAGTCTTGTTTAATAAACCATGTCTGCACGGAGAGTGCTGAAGTTTCAGGAGCAACACGATATGGAATTGTTATGAGGTCTGATCTCCACGCCTTCATAGTCATAACACAAGTGCAGCCTTTGCCAACTTGGGCTTGAGGCGGGATTTATATTGCTTTGCACGAGAATTGTTAACACACTTGATGCGGTGCACATGCAGAGAGAGCTGGTGTATGCTGATGTGATTCCTTCATGCTAGGACACTAAGGTATGGGCCCGCCCTAAAACAACCCAAAGAGACCTTCTTAGATAATAATATAATATATGTGTTAGGGAGGGTGAGATATAAGTGTTGTTAACTCTTATTCATTACAGCATGTTAACATGCTGTCACCATTCGCTTTTTATGTCTTAGTAACTATGCTGATAATTTTGCTACTGATAATAAGTATACTTGTATTATCAAAGATACTGCGCCTGAGAAGACGGCATTAGTAAATAAACATTTCAAATGCACATGTGTCTTCTTTACTCCATGTTCTGGTTTGTAATGATAATATAACGAAAGAGTGTTCATGAGTCCCACGTACCCTGAGGTACTGTAAGTTCATGTTCTGGTTTGTCTAAACATTGGGTGTTTGATATGTCCAATGAGACACTGTAGCTAGCTCGGTAAGGGGTGAGTTGGTTGCTAAGGTAAGTTTTGGGACACCCTAATTTGCCAAGGTTCCACTCCTCTGTGCACAGTTCTGTGTGAGTACAGAAACCCTGCAACATGGCGCCCAACGGTTTCGGTGGTCTTATATCATGACACTCGAGTAGTTTATCATTCATGCCTTAACCCCTTCACATCCGTTTCCGGAAAACGGGGTGTTGGTGAAACCTACCTATTTTTTTAAATAGGTCTTTATTCAAGCTTGATTCTTACTTAAACGGTTTCTTTGAATTACTACCCAGTTGTGCTACAAAGTATTCTTTGTGTTTTCTTGTTTCCGATTCTGTGATGGCGGCAGCGGTGGCTATTGCGCAGCATAGTCGCGTAGCGGTACGCAACCATCTTCAGACGTACCAGGTCCCAGTTGATGGGATGGCTGTGATTTTCGTGGTAAGTGCAGATCCGGCGTTTCCTTACGAGTTGTTTTACTCTTGGGTTACGTTTCCGGCTGTGGACGCTAATTCTGGTTTGTTCCACTCCTACACCGCCTCGGATGTCCCGGCTGAATATACGCCGTACAGGGCATTGGAAATACCTATTGATCATTGGCAGCATCGAGTTTGGTTTGATGGCGCCCTCCCCCACTCTTTGTCCCGTGCGAGGTTAGGTCCACTCTCAATTCCAGGTACTAATTGGCCTGCGTTGGGTGGCTTTACCCCGCACCCGAATCACGGGGCTTGTACCCTGGCAGAAATTCGCAGGCTACATGTAGTTTCCATTTCCGTGATTCGTGCTTTAGTGCAATACATCGGTCGACATCTTCCTGGTGGTCCCCAGGGGGGTGCGGCCGCTCCCATGGAACGAGGCGGAATGCGTCTCAATCCAGTGATGGTAAATTCGGTTTTTGGTGCGCGTCCTGTTGACAACGATGACTTCCCATTCTGGCTAGCAGAGAAGTTTGATCAACTGGAGGCGGTTTTTCCGAATTCTACTCCTGCTGATAAACATAGAATGTTGACGATTACTCTACCGAAGGATATTACTCCTGAACTAGCTGACTGTGAGAGCTGGGGAAAAACTTTTGCGGCAGTTTATACGAGGTGCTTCGGCACCCCGTCTATGAATGCCCTGCCTGAAATCATTAGACGTGTTCAGAATGATCACGGTCCAGAGGCAGCTGTGGAATTGGGTATGCGCCTGTGTGGTTCTTTTGAGATTGTAAGTGATCTCATTCTCTCCAATGTTAAAGGAGATGCAGTTAACTTTCAGGTGTCGAATGCTTTGGCTGCTCTGCCCGATGCCGACAAACCCCGCCAGTTAGCAAAGATTGTAGTGGCCGCTTATAAAACTATTGGCCGCACAAGTAGAGGTCTGAAATATTTTCCAGTGAAGGATAAAAAACAACCTCAGGGACAATCTGCAGTGACAGATGCCCAGCCCAAGTCCAAGAAATCGAATTGGCCTAAAAAACAAACACAGGGGAAGCAGACAATGCAGACTCAGGGTACTTTTCCTGCAATACAAGCTCCTGCGCCATCCGAAAAAGTTTATGATTTGCGCGACCGCGCGATGATTAAATCACCTGATCGTTTTCAGGGTTCTGATCAACGCTCTCCTCGTTCCTTTCAGGACACATCGGCCCCGAAGACCGGTGGAGGAGGAGGGGGTGGACGTGGACGTGGTGGCCAACAAGGACGTGGTCAGTCCCGCCAGACGGACGGCGCAGTGAAGCAGGAGGATTCTACGCCTAGGCGTCCGCAGTTTGCGAAAAAGAAAGTCGCAGCCTTAACAGCGCATCGATATGCCACAGATAGTGAGAACGCGGCTTCGGAATCTGACGTGGGCTCTGACCTTGCTGGACAGCGCGGCGGAGATAACCATAGTCAGAGAGGCGCTGCGTCCACTACTGAGGGTGACAGCGACTGATGTCTACGTTGTGATGGAAACAGCGGATACGAGACTTGCTCCCCCTGAAAGACTATATGAAATTGTCCTGTTAATTGAGGGTGACATACAGCGTGCCGTTAAAGGTGTATTTTGGGAGAATCTGTCTTCTACATATGATATTTTACTTTCGGAGGCTGACTGGCCCCCACCTTTTGTGCTCGCGGCGCCGCGAGGGGAGGAGGTAATCCTACCCAGTTTCGCGAACACTGTCTCGAAAGAGCATGCGCAGCATTTTGCAGAAGAGTGGGCTCGGGCACTCGCGCCGGCTCTGTACCGTAACCAATGTGGTTGGGATAAATTGTCGCCTTGCCACGAAATTCCGTTGCGGTCTCAGCCGCAGCCTCAACCTCGATATCCCATTCGGCGTGAAGCAAAATCTTCCGTCGCGGAAATCCTTGAACAATTGGAATATCAGGGAGTTATTGAAACGTGTGTGTCACCGATGAATAATCCCCTTTTTACTGTGAATAAACCTGACGGATCATATCGTTTGGTTTTGGATTACCGGCATTTAAACTCGCATTGCCGTAACTGTGCAGTACAGAATACCCACGGCTCTGCCCTAGTGGATAGTCTCGTGCGTAAGCGTTTCAAGACAACGCTTGACATATCCGATGGTTTTTATGCCCACAGATTGGACAGCTTTAGCTCCCAATGGACCAGTTTTACAAGCGCTGGAGTCCAAAAGCAATTCCGGCGTCTTCCAATGGGCTACAAGAATAGTCCTGGTGTATTTACCGCTCGAATTGTCTCTATTCTGGAGGCACTCGACCCTGATGCTTTTTCGTATGTGGATGACATATATCTCACAGACGACGATATTTGGGAGCATCTGTGTCGTGTAAATTCTCTTGTTTGCAACTTCGCAGACATGGGTTACAAATTCAACTTTGCAAAATCGCACATTGCTGAACACACAGTGTTGTTTTTGGGCTATGAGCTCAACAATGAAGGTAGAGGTTTGGCTCCTCACTTCTTGGAGAAGTGCGCACAATTACGCGCTCCAACAACACTGAAAAAATTACAGTCTTTACTGGGCTTTTTGAATTTCGGCAGAACTTACATTCCGGAATATGCCCAGCGTATCAAGCCTTTGTATGCTTTGATACAACCAACTTTCTCAAAATCATGCTGGCTGCCTGAGCATTCAGCCATTTTGCAATCCTTGCAGGCTGATTTGCTCGCTTCTAAATATTTACTGACTCGTGATAACCACACCAACCTGGTCATAAGAATAATTCCTGGGACGGTGGGTTTCACTTACCTCACTTTTAATGAAGGTGACACAGTACCTATTGCTTACAAGTCACACTTGTACACCTCGGCTGAGATGCGGTTTCCCACCATAGAAAAGGTTTTAACTGCTGTACAGATGGCTATTCTAAAGGAACGAGCTCTGTCACAGGGGAAACGCATGCTAGTGGTAACACCCTGTCCTCATTTGGAGGCAGTCACGAAAGCGAGTGTACCAAATTCAAAAGCTTTGCACCCTCGGTGGATTCAGTGGGCTGCGTCATTGTCATCCTCGGATGTCATGTTTATTTTTGACGCTTCCTTACGGTCGCAGGAGTACTTGCAGTATGAATTCGTTCATCCTGCTCCTCTGGCGATGCGACCTTTGGAGGACTTCCATTGCATCGTTTACACTGATGGGTCGGCGCAGGTTGCGCATGGCTCTAAACATGCCTACGTTTCCGCATGCGCCATTGTGGTCGGTGCTATGTTGAATGATGAGTTCATTTCCAGGGAGGTACACACGTTGCCCCTGGGCGATTGCACCGCACAATTGGCAGAGCTTCGTGCTCTCTTACTAGCTTTGGAGTACGCAGATCCAAGTGTTACTACTCTAATTGTAAGTGATTCTTACTACTGTGTCCAGTCTTACAATGAAAACTTGTTCTTTTGGATTCAAAATGATTTTCGTGATTCCAAGGGTAGCACAATAAAACATAAAATGATCTGGGTTCGAGTGGCAGAGCTTAAGGCTATGTTGCCACTCGTTTATGTGATTCATACTCTCGGTCATCAGCGCGTGGGAGTTCACGCTGTTGGCAACTCGCTTGCTGATGAAGCGGCGAAATCAGCAGTATCTACATACTTAGTTGCAGCAGTTACTAGGTCTAAAACCAAGATTGATAGCGACATCTTGGCAGCGATTGCTGCCTCTGAGAAGGGAAGTAAACATCCTTCGGGATTCCCTTCGAAGTATAAATACCACTTAAGTCCCGAAAAGGTTCCTTTTGTGACAATTCCTGATGTTGGGGAACGGCTGATTCCCAACTCGGATCGCAGAACAGACTTGATTACAGCGGCTCATGAAGGTGTGGCGTCTGCGCATGCGGGCGTCTCAGCCACTGTAACGCAACTACAACAACGTTTCTGGTGGCGGGGACTGTACAAACAGACGCGTGATTATGTCCTTCTTAGTGACATATGCCAGCAGATTAAACCTTCAACTGCTACGCGTCCGCCTCAGACTCAGTTGTACATTTCTAATAAACCACTAGGCTGTGTTTATTTGGATCACTGCGGTCCATTTTCATCTGATACTGCGTATAAATACATCTTAGTAGCAGTTGACTCATGCACACGCTTTGTGTGGTTATGGCCACATCGCAGCGCTGATTCCCGGACTGTCATCAGAGATTTGCGTATCTTTATAGGGATTTTTGCCTGTGGTACCTTCCATTCGGATCAGGGTCCGGCTTTCGCCTCTAAGGCGTATAAGGATGCCATGACTTCGATGGGGGTCCAAGTCAAGTTTTCGTCACCCTACAGACCCGAGGGTAATAGTGTAGTTGAACGAATGAACCGTGATTTAAAGCAATCTTTGACAGCCCGAGTTATAGGCACTGGCAGAAATTGGCTGGCTCACCTCTATGGCGTGCAGCGTGCTCTTAATAATCTCCCTAGAAGGTCTCTGGGTGGGCGGACCCCATACGAAATGCTCTTTGGCATCAAGATGTTCGTCCCTGACCTTGACGGTCTAGACTCGGTGGTTCGCGCCACTTCCTTTGACGCAGATGAACATTGCAATGTTTTACAGAATCTACAAAAGACGAGAGACACTCTTGCAAAGGAACATTTGCCCTCCACATCGGATGATGCGTTGCAGATCCCGGTAGTTGGCTGGCTACCCCAAGTTGGAGAACTGGTTCGAGAGAAGATCGACAACAAGAAAGAGTTTGGTCCCTCCTATCGAGCTCCGGTCCCAGTGCTTGGAGTGAAGGGCACAAGAACAGTCATTTTACCACCACTTCCAGGTCGTAAGGAAAACAGGTTTATTTCTATTGACAATGTCAAGATACACAGAGTGGCCGATTCTTCTTAGCATGACACCGGCTGTTTCCTGTCCTTCCATTGTGAGAAATTCAATTATGCCCACTGCTTCTAATAATGAACCTGATGTGGCCATCGAATTACCTGCTGTTTCCACTCCATTATTGAATAATTTACCAGGAACTAACCTTGATGAGACAGACTATACATACCCCACTGATTTGTCCATGCCTGACCTGCAAGCTCGTTTAGCCACGGAATCCAGATTTTCATTTGACTCTGCTTCCCTTGCCTCGAAAAAACCCTCTAAAATTGCATTATATGCTAGCCTGTTTAAAAAACATTTTTTGATACCTCCTTGGATATACATTTGGCTGGTCCTTTTTTCAGTTTACCTTTTTATGTCAATTGGTTTTGTGTTTTATTTTTTTCGGATTATGAATGGACACTATGTCGAGGAGAGAACTTGCATTACTCATTTGAATGGAACTTTGGCCCCACTTTCCTCTTCACATTCTACACACAGATTAAAAAGAGACTTGACTTTGGTTAACATCACAGCGTGGCCTGTTCTGGATGGAATCGCGTGGGATGCAGTTCGTTTTCAGATTCATGGTCCAACGGAAGTCGTTAATGTCCCTAATGTACTAAGAGTTAATATGGGGGATGTGGTGAAACAAAACATTCGTTCTGATGATTGGGATGTTAATGCTGTGGAAAGTTTGTTTTCTGATTTGAAATATTATGCTGCTTTTGATGCTGAGGATTTATATTTAGAATCTGCTAATTATGGTGAATTGTTCTGTTACCAACATTATGGCAATCACTTCTTACACAAGACATCTTCCCGAAGGGATGCGGTTAATTTTACTCAGTGGGAACATTGCCCAGCACCGACAAGGGAGTTCAGAAACGTTTCTTAAAAAGTATACTTATTTCACTGACTTTAATCAGTCCAATCCCGAGTCCTTTTATTTTAAATTTCACAAACAGCCACTGTCCAAGGTTCGACTTACAAATACAAAATTGTTATATTCAAAAGCCTTCCTGGATCAATTAGTTACTGGGGGGTATGAGTTATGGAAGGATACCATAGACCTTAAATCAGTTTGGGGCTCAAGGGCCTGGCAGGTACAAGGCACTGAAGCTTTGCACCGTGCATGTCTCATCCCAAATCATATGTGGTTTTTAAATGAAACCATTTCCCAGACCACGTGCTTTGGATTGGCTACATCTAAAAGGTTAAACACCCCGTCTTTCCCGGAGTTGGAGGAATATGAGAATTGGAGTAATTTTACTAAATTGTCCATTAGAGATATACAGGCTCTGCTTCTGAATTCCTCCTTTAACATTTCCAGTATGAATCCCAAGGGTTGGCTGCTTTGGCACCGTAGTGCTGATTCTTGCCAAAAAAGATTTTTAAATATAACTGACGGGTTTAAGACTGTTAGATCTGATCCCCGTTTTGATTTGAGTCATACTGTCACCTCTTACTCTGTGGGCAAGTTGTGTCAAGCTTGGCTGAAACATTCAACTTTACCTGCGGTTAAGTATCACCTTTCCAAACTGAATGCAGACGTGGATTTGAATGATTTCATTAAGGGCCCAGCTAGTGGCAGGTCGAAAAGGTGGTTATATGGTGTTTACAATGAAATTTGGAAACTCTCACAGATTGAGGCTGCTTCACGCCTTAGGGCTATTGATCAGGCAAATCTTGAGAAAGTGCTTGCAGTGGTTGACAATAGCATTAACGTGCTTTCCTCTAGAATTTACACATTAGATAACATTGTGTCGTCTGTTGTTGATATTGTGCATGATGAAGTGTCTGTATTATACCATGGTCAAAATCAATTACGTTCAATCATGCAGTTTGCATGGACACTACAGACTCTAAAAATGGGTAAAGTTCCCTGGGGATACATGAACGTTTCCTCTTTATTTGCACCGTTTAATTTGACAGACAAACAACGCTTGCTTTCAATGCGTGATGCTTCCTTTTCTATGCTCCATATTGAAAGATTGGAATCTTTACCTTTTTCTGTGGCAGAGACCACTGCTGCTACGTGGCTTATCCACGGTTTAATAACGCTGCCTTTTGCTTTATATAAGTTTTCAAATTGTATGAAATATGTGCCAATAGGTCGTTTTGAACCCTTAGGTAGCGGTTTTCTTCATGAGGTCTGGTCACTCCCATACACATACAGATGTTTCAAGGATGAACAAGAGGTTTATCTAACAGGGGATGAGTGTACTGAGACGCCAGATCATTCTTTAATGTGCAGACACATACAGTTACACGGTTCATGTAACAAGGACCGACCGAATATGGCTTGCGTTTTACAGGGCACGCCAGTTCCTGCTATCATCCCCACGTTTAAATTGTTAGAGAATGGTAGTTATTTAATGCTCAATAATGAAAACTGCTGTGGTTTAATTAAAGGTATAGCTTTCATAGTAACGGTTAGTGAGCGAGTTATTTGCTGCAGAAATGTTCTTTATCCTCCCACACGTGAACATAGGGAGTCTTCCATTTGGCCACAGATACCGACCTTGGGAGCAGAATTCAGCGGCATGGCTAGAATAAGAGCTTTATTGTCCCAGAAAGAGGTGGCCTTGAGCTCGGCCCGTGAAACTTTCGTGCTTCACATTGCTAACACCCGCACGGAGGTTCAGGCTCTTTTAAACACTGATTTGCCCTTGCATTTCGGAGCCATGGTCCGTTCTATCTTTAACGCATCCTCCACAACGGGCCTAGCACATTTTTTTAAAGTTGTTAGCGGTGGTCTCGTGACTTCCTTTGAGAAGATTTTTGGAGTCATCCCTGCTTTCTTCCATTCTATTTTTTCATCCTTGTTTGGAGGGTTCCCGTTTTTGCTTGCATTAGCGGCTGGCGCATTGGTGGTTTTCTGCCTTTTTAAATATGGATGCCCTTCCTGTGCAAGACCACGCTCAGCTGCTACTGACGCGGTTTCGCAACCGCATGCTTGATTATTATGGCACACTGCCGTTGGCGACTCTAAGCACGGCGTTTGGATTATCTTTTCGGTTCTCCTACTTCACCTGTGTCCAGCCTGTATTTCACTGCCTGACCTGTGATTTCCTTTGGGCCATTGATTTGTGTCTCTGCGGACCAATATCTTCTGACGTCGATTTTGATCAACTGATGAGTCCTATCATTGCTCACGAGTTGGTTTGTTCTGACGAAAGGATTATGGCCTTGGCGGTGGCACATGGACTAATGGGTCCCTGGGATGTGTTGTCGGCAGCGCAAAATTTCTTGGAACGAAGTTTTCTTGAAAACCCACCGAGCTGTCCTCTGATGGTTATAGAGGATGCGGTGCTGGAAGATCACGTATGTTCCTTTCATCTTTTAAATTGGATGGCTGAACTGTTTTCAGATGAGGACAGTGACTTCCTCCTGGAGGCTGTTGCAGCTTACTTTTCATATACAGTCTTATCATAGACACTGCCTCAAATTGACATGCTGATTGATAGCATTTCCTAGATTTTATTGACTTTTGGTCAAGACATTTTAATTTTTGCTTGCCTATTGGCTTGAGCCACATTATATTTGTGGGCTATTTTTTGGCATTAGTTTTTATAATTGAATTTTTATTCATGCTCGTTTATACATGGATTCTGCTCTCATGTGATGGCACTTCTGTTACCTTATTTAGTCCGTTCTCGGATCATGGGGGGGTGTTGTATAGCTCCTATATATCCTTATATCGTGTTAAGTTAGCATAGGTACATTTCGGATTTAAACGCCATTTTTCCTTTCTTGCAACTTCTGCACACGACCCTTAATTGTTGACTTAGCTTTCAACCTAGTGGTTTGCCGTGGTGTATGTGAGAATAATATGTTATTGCTCTGATATCAGTCTTGTTTAATAAACCATGTCTGCACGGAGAGTGCTGAAGTTTCAGGAGCAACACGATATGGAATTGTTATGAGGTCTGATCTCCACGCCTTCATAGTCATAACACAAGTGCAGCCTTTGCCAACTTGGGCTTGAGGCGGGATTTATATTGCTTTGCACGAGAATTGTTAACACACTTGATGCGGTGCACATGCAGAGAGAGCTGGTGTATGCTGATGTGATTCCTTCATGCTAGGACACTAAGGTATGGGCCCGCCCTAAAACAACCCAAAGAGACCTTCTTAGATAATAATATAATATATGTGTTAGGGAGGGTGAGATATAAGTGTTGTTAACTCTTATTCATTACAGCATGTTAACATGCTGTCACCATTCGCTTTTTATGTCTTAGTAACTATGCTGATAATTTTGCTACTGATAATAAGTATACTTGTATTATCAAAGATACTGCGCCTGAGAAGACGGCATTAGTAAATAAACATTTCAAATGCACATGTGTCTTCTTTACTCCATGTTCTGGTTTGTAATGATAATATAACGAAAGAGTGTTCATGAGTCCCACGTACCCTGAGGTACTGTAAGTTCATGTTCTGGTTTGTCTAAACATTGGGTGTTTGATATGTCCAATGAGACACTGTAGCTAGCTCGGTAAGGGGTGAGTTGGTTGCTAAGGTAAGTTTTGGGACACCCTAATTTGCCAAGGTTCCACTCCTCTGTGCACAGTTCTGTGTGAGTACAGAAACCCTGCAACAGTACCATAGAACTGAATAGGCCCATAGAAAGCCTAAGGGAGAAACTCAACTTAGTAACATATCAGTGTCATTATGTCTTGGTCCATATTCCAGCCAATCAGGCTGCAGTTCCCTCTAGAACCTTCTCCTCAGAAGCTCAAGATTTTCGTAGCACAGAGTAACCAAAAAGTGCCTGAGGAGAAGAGAGCCTCTGAGGGGAGGATGGGAGGGTCGCATGTGAATCTATGAAAGACACCAATACTGGAGAACCACAGTTTACAGGTAAGTAACTTATGTTCTTCTCCAGTATTAGGGGTGTCTTTCATAGATTCACATGCTTGAATAAGAGTAGAAAGCAGTAAGCACCATATAAGTCATAAAGGTAACAGTAAATTGAAACATATAATAAATATATATATATAAAATAGGAAAAACCTTTATGACTGGAGGCGGGTAGCAACAGAGGCTCACCTTCACTGGAAAAGATTCCGCAGCACCGCTTGTCCGACTGCTGCATCAGCGGCGTCTGTCGACTGCAGGCAGTAGTGCTTCGTAAAAGTATGGCTGCTCGACCACGTAGCAGCTCTTCAAATGTGTCGTAGAGGTACCCCCGCAAAGAGGGCAGTAGAGGCTGACACAGCTCTAGTGGAATGAGCACGTACTGAAGCTGGAAGAGGCTTGCCAGCCCGTTGATGACAAAATGTAATGGTGGAGGAAATCCACCTAGTAATAGTTTGTTTGGTAACAGGTTGTCCTTTGTAGATCGGGCCGTAGGCCACGAACAATTGATCAGATTTCATGATGGATGCAGTGCGCTGAATGTAAAATTTAAGGCAACGTTTCACATCCAGGGAATGTAATTAACGTTCCGCAGGAGTCTGTGGATTAGGAAAGAAAGTTCTTAAAATGATTGGTTCGTTGAGATAGAAATCACTGGGAACTTTCGGAATAAATGTTGGATTAGTACGTAATGTAACAGTCTCTTTTGAAAACTGAAGAAAAGGAGGCTGAATTGTGAATGCCTGAATGTCACTGACACGCCTAGATGATGTCAAGGCAAGTGATAGGGCAACTTTCCACGTGAGGAATTTTAAGCTTGCTGAGTGGATGGGTTCAAAAGGAGGTAGGAGGAGCTGAGATAAAACCAGATTCAAGCGCCAAGCAGGCGGAGGACGCAGAATGGGTGGAAACATACGGAAGAGACCTTTGAAAAACTGTTGGATGATTCTAGATGAATACAGTGAAGTTGAACCATCATGGCGGAAGCGGGAGAGAGCCGCTAAAAATACTTTTAGAGTGGAGTGGGAAAGTCCTGACTTTGCAAGGGATAGGAAGAAAGGCAGGATCTGTTCAGGTTTGGCGGTCATCGGATCCAAGGCTTTGGTGTGACACCAGACACAGAAACGCTTCCACTTCAACTGATAGGTTTTAATGGTGGAAGGGGCACGGGCGTGCGCCAACACCTCCCTACAGTCAGCGTCGATGGCTAGACGCGCAAATTCATGGTGTTGAGGTTCCAGGCATGGAGCTGGAGGTATGCCGGATCCGGATGGCAAATCTGCCCCTGCTGCATTGTGAGGAGGTGAGGCAGTGGATGAAGCGGAATTGGCTCGTTCTGGGAGAACAAGAGCAGATCCGAGAACCATGGGCGCCGCGGCCATTTGGGTGCAATCAGGATGATGTGGCAGGGTTGAAGCCTCATTCTGTGTAGTAAGCGTGGAATCAGAGGAAGCGGAGGAAAAGCGTAGCTGAATGCGTTCAACCAGCTGATCGAAAATGCATTTCCGCTCGACTCTCTGTGGGGATGAAGACTTGCAAAGCGTTGGCATTTCCTGTTGGTGATAGTCGCAAAAAGATTCATTTGCGGCTGGCCCCACTGGCGGAAGATGAACTCGAGAGTTGGTTGATTGAGTTCCCACTCGTGATTGTCCGAGAACGATCTGCTGAGTGAATCTGCCAGAACATTGGAAACACCCGGCACATGGATGGCTGTGAGATGAATTTGGTGACAAATCGCCCAATTCCAGATCTCCTGTACTTGTTGGGAAAGCAAAAGGGACCTGGTGCCGCCCTGTTTGTTCAGGTAATGCATGCTGGTGGTGTTGTCTGTCCTCACCAGCAGGGATTGACCTTGAACAATCCTTTGAAAAGACTTTAGGGCAAGGAAGATCGCCAGAAGCTCCAGGCGGTTTATGTGCCAAGTGCGCTGGACCGCAGTCCATTTTCCCTGTACTGATAGGCCTTCGATATGCGCACCCCAACCCTCCAGGGATGCATCGGTCGTAAGCGTTAGAGTTGGAGTAGTGTCTTGAAAAGACCGACCCTTTGAAATGTTTGGAGGGTGAGCCCACCACTCCAGAGCCCGTAGGATGCGGGGCGTGAGAAGGATCCTGTCGTTGAAAGATCCTGAGATCTGTTTCCACTGCTTGTCCAACTCTTCTTGGATGATCCTCATATGAAGTCTGCAGTGAGGAATCAACTGTCTTGCAGAAGAGGCCATGCCGAGGAATGATTTCAACATCCGGACTGAAACGTACAGTTTTGACTGGAGTGATCGTACCAACTTGAGCATACGGTCTTGTCGTTCCTGGGAGACAAAGACCATTTCCAGATGAGAATCTAGCAAGGCTCCTAGAAAATCTCGCCGCTGAGATGGGCGAAAGTGTGACTTCTGGCAATTGATGGAAAGACCCAAGTCTTGAAACAGGGAGAGGCAAGACTGTGTATGCTGGATTGCCAGTTGAAGATTCGGAGCTTTTATGAGACAGTCGTCCAGGTATGGATAGAATTGTATGCCTTGTAGGCGTAGAAAGGCAGCCACCGGGGCCATGATCTTGGTAAAGACCCTCGGTGCTGAACGGAGGCCGAATGGTAGGACCTTGAATTGGAAGTGCAGGTGTCCGACTGTGAAACGCAGATACTTCCTGTGTCTGGGGTGAATTGGCACATGGAAATATGCGTCCTGGAGGTCTATTGTTGAGAAGAATTCCCCTGGATTGAGGTAATTCAGGATTTGGAGCAGAGTTAACATTTGAAAAGTCTTGGAAAGGATGAATTTGTTTAGGGCCCGCAAATCTAAAATTGGACGCCATTCTCCCGACTTTTTCTTGACCAAGAAAAAGCGGGAATAGAACCCCTTGCCGCGTTGACCTAGCGGCACTATCTCGATGGCTCCTTTCAGGATCATTAGTTTCACCTGGGCCAAAAGTTCTTTGAGGTGGGAAGAGGGTGACCCCGAAGGTGGACGAGTGGGAGGGAATTTTGTGAACTCCAGGGTATGGCCTTTGGAGACAACGTCCAGGACCCATTGGTCGGAGGTGATTTCGGACCATTTGCAAAAGAATTTTGAGATGCGACCTCCAAGATGCACAGTCGGCAGACGAAAGGAACTGAAACTGTCACTGTTTTTTGTTGTTTGCACCACCTCTATAATTTGTTTTCCTTTGGTATGGTCTGGAGGAAGACTGACGATTTTGGTTTTGGTATGAACCTCTCTGTCGGTTATCGCTGTAGGTATTGTATGAGCGATACTGGCCTGATCCACGAAAAGTAGAGGAGCCCCCACCTCTACCACGTGCTCCCCGAAAGGGCCGCTTTTTATATTGGAGAGTAGCTAAGGATCTTGCAGTGTCAGTGTCCATTTTGATCGCTTCAAGAGCATCGTCCACATGTTTGCCAAACAAAGATTCTCCATTGTACGGCAAATCAAGGACCTTTGCTTGGACTTCTGGGCGAAAAGTCGTAGATTTCAGCCAGCCTTGACGCCTCAGGACTGCAGCTCCAGCTAATTGGCGAAAGCCCGTGGATGAAATGTCGAGGGCGCATTCGATAATTTCAGACGCGATTACCTCTCCCTCCTGGATAATGGCCTGTGCTTCTGCACGGATGGTCTCAGACATCTGAGGAAGCAATGCGGCAATCTCGGACCACATCTGGCAGTCGTAACGGCCCAGAATAGCCAAAGTATTAGCCGCTCTGACAGTAGTGGCTGCCATTGTTGTAAACCTTTTCCCTATAGAGTCCAGCTTGCGGCCCTCCTGATCAGGAGGAGATGTGAGTGGTGTTGCCGGATTACGAGATCTTTTTTGTGCCGCCTGAGTAATAACTGAGTCTGCTTTTGGTTGGGATACCAAGCAGGCTGGAGCGGACGCTGGAGCCTTATATTTCTTGTCCAATCTGGGTAAGACTGCAGGTACTGAATTCGGATGTTCCATTAATTTAAGGCCCTCCGCCCAAATAAAGTCAATAATTGGAATTGTGTGTGATTGTCTTTGCGAAATGTCCTTAAAATCATACAGGAAGCATTCACTCTCATGTTGCTGTTTCTCTACAGTGAGATGAAAGCGTTTCGCAGCTCGGATCATTAAATTATGGAAGTTTGCAATATCCACTGGAGGAGATGCAAGAGGTGAAGTAGGTGGAGTGGAAGGTGTTTGTGCCCTGTAATTGTCCCACTCATTCATATCGACGTCATCGTCGTCATCAGTGTCTTGAGGAGCAGGATCCTCATTGTCAGTGTCAGGACGAGTTCCTCCCGGAGACGCGGGTGGAACCGTAGCAGGTGCTTGTGGAGCTGGCAGTTGAGGCTGGGGAGGAGGTGGTAATGCCGGGGAGGCAGGTGTAGATGGAGGGAACCTGCGGTTATAGTCATCAAGCATGTGCTGCAAATTTTTGACTAAAGAGAAAGGAATTTGTGTAACTGGTTCTGAAGTTACAGTTTCTGCTTCGTCAACAGGAAATAAATCATTTCCACCTTCGACGTATTCCTCTTCGTCACCCTCATCACTGTACTCCTGGCACTTAATGTTCAAATCAGATGGACTTGATGCCTGTGCAAACAGTTGCTCCACCTCAGATTCGTGGTCGGAGTCCTCTCCACCGGATTGAAATAATTTGTCTGGAAGACGGGCACCACTCCTTATAGGACTTAGTTGAATGAGAGGAACCGTCTTCAAGGAAGAAGCAGTAACCACTGTATAAATGGTAGCTGAGGTCGGAGGAGGACGAGACGTCGACGAGCCCGTTGAAGCAACAGCAGTAGAAGTAGGACCAACCTGAGGAGTTGAAATTGAAGATTTTCCCATCGTCGACGAAGATGTCTTATCCGTCGACGGAGCCGTCGACGGAGCCGTCGACGATATCGGAGGTTTGATCGTCGATGACGAAGTAACCGTCGACGAGATAGCCGTCGACGGAGTCGTCGGCGCTGATGTTACGGCCGTCGACAGAGACGCCGTCGACGAGCTTCTTTTAGATGACTTGGTCTTCGATGTCGATATTCGCGTCGACGACGGGACCGTCGACGGTGTTCGTGTCGACGAGGAAAGCGTCGACGATGATTTCTTCGTCGACGGTACTGACTTGACACTCGTCGACGAGATCCTAACAATGGACGTAACGGGTCTCGTTTCCTGGGCTGCCGTCGACGAGGTGATCGTCGTCGACGTGGCAGTGGATGACATAGAACAGGTCGTCGTCGACGTAGAGGTGACAGACTTCGTCGTCGTTGAAGACGTCGACGGGCGCGTCGACGAGCCCGTCGACGAGCCTATGCCAGATTTTTTAGAGGATGGCATGGCTTTGGGCGCAGACGTCAGAGAACTAGGTCCCGTAGACGTGCCCTGAAGCAAATCCTGTGGGGAAACAATCCTGGAGGATTCCAATAGTCTACTCTTCTTAAGAAAAGGAGATGGAAGCTCAGTTTCAGACCCACGCTTCTGAGAGGACTTGGAAACACCTGAAGAAAAATTTTCCACATCAGAAACCACAGACTCTGAAGTCTTCAACTTCTGTAGCCACAGAAGGAGACGGGCCTCTCTATCTCTCAGAGTCTTGGGAGGAAAAGTGCGACAGTACTTACAGTTCTTAACCTCGTGGTCTGGGTAGAGACAGTAAATGCATTTACTGTGAGGATCCTCATGGAAAAGACGCAGTTTGCCACAAGAAGGGCAGGCTTTGAACAAAGATTTCTTATTTGAAGACATTTTGAAGAAATAACAGCTAGTAGAAGAAGAAAACTGAGCAGAGCTCAGGGAGACTCCCTTCACACGACGTGCGGTAGAAAATCTGAGGTCTTGAGCTTCTGAGGAGAAGGTTCTAGAGGGAACTGCAGCCTGATTGGCTGGAATATGGACCAAGACATAATGACACTGATATGTTACTAAGTTGAGTTTCTCCCTTAGGCTTTCTATGGGCCTATTCAGTTCTATGGTACTTTTGAGTTTATTGTATTTTATATATATATATATATATATATATTCACTGAAAAAACCATAGGTTATAGACCATATATAGTTAGGAATTAGCATTTAGAAAACCTTATTTTACTCACACAAAACCATTGAAATTCCATATATAGTTAGTTGCACTAACTATATATCGCGCACCCGCAATCCACTGCTGATGATGTCACATATTACATCATTCATGACATGGTCAGTGACATCACTGATGACATCACTGATGACATCTCAAATGACATCACTGATGACATCACTGATAACAACATCCAGTGATTTTTTGTTTCTATAAAGTTTAAATATGTCTTACATATTGAAGAATGAGTGGATGTGTAAGTGTCTGGACGAAGGATTTAGTAGGTGCATGACTGACTGTATGAGTGAGTGATTAAATGTGTCTCACTGACTGCATGGGTTAGTGACTAAACTGTCTTAATTTGTGCATCATTATGTCTGTTGTTCTGTAAACTGCTGCATGTGTTGATCAGTAGCTATATGAGTAACTATATGGGTTATTGATTGATTGCCCAAGTATTTGTATGGGAGACTGAGTGTGTGTGTGGCTAGCTGGGAGGTGTGTGACTCTGTGCAGATCAATCTGTACTTGTATCAATGATTGTATAAGAAGGTAAGTATGTGTTAGTATATGTTTGAAAATGTAAGGTGCTCTATGTTTAACTGTATAGACAAGAAAATAGAAGTGTCATTGATTCTTTACAGGACTGACTAGGTGTGTGAGTAACTCCATGGATGAGTGGCAGACTGTGAGTGTCTGTATAGGTGTATGAGTGCATATGATAGTGTTGTAAAGATGAGTGATTGTATGTATGAATGATTGTATGGGTGAATGAGTGAAGGTGTGTGTAGACGTAGCAATCAGTGAGTGCGTATGTAGTAACTAGTATTGGTGTGTCAATGGTTTCAAAAATTATACTCTCTTTTTAACACTGGGTGAAACAGAGGTTATATTAAAATGTGAGGAGATGCATTGTATTGTCACATGAATGATATCATCAGTGATGTGGTCATTGATGTCAAATGAGATGTCATCAGTGATGTCATCAGTGATGTCATTTGAGATGTCATCAGTGATGTCATCAGTGATGTCACTGACCATGTCATGAATGATGTAATATGTGACATCATCAGCAGTGGATTGCGGGTGCGCGATATATAGTTAGTGCAACTAACTATATATGGAATTTCAATGGTTTTGTGTGAGTAAAATAAGGTTTTGTAAATGCTAATTCCTAACGATATATGGTCTATAACCTATGGTTTTTTCAGTGAATTTTCAAGGTTTTGTAAATGCTAATTCCTAACTATATATGGTCTATAACCTATGTTTTTTTCTGTGAATTTCATTGGTTTTTTAACAGCTAATATCTGTAGCTGTAAAATGTATTCTTTAAATCCAAAAATATATTTTATATGTTTATGAATAATTTTTTTTTTAAATATTTTTTTTTCTTCGTTCCCGCTTCGCGAATCGGGAAGCTTCCCGTTAGCTGACCTTGATGCCGCGAAATAGACCGCGAGCCGGTAAACGTTTCTTTACCGCAAGTGCCGCGTTAGAAAACAACATCGTGACGCCTCCCGTCCGCATGACGTTTCACGTTGTCGCGTGATACGTCATATGACGTGCTACGTTAGCGAACTGGTACGCGAAGCGAGTCGCAAAGCGCAGGTTTCTGGAAGCAAACCGGGAGGCCCTGCAAAGCGCTTAACGTAAACACAGCAAGTCATGTGACTTGGTAATAACACTTTTCATTGGTTCATTTCACTTTTGGTTTCCTAATGATGTAAGACTAGGTCATATAATCTAAAATGAACACTTTTGATTGGTTGAGAACTCTTGTTTTTCCCAAATGATGAAAATCCCTCCTTCTTTCCTCACTCTGACTTTCATCATTGTGAGAGAAAGACCCTTTGTGATCACTGAGCAATGGCTTCTTTAGTAGCTTCAGCTGGTGCTTCCCCACCACCTCCACCACATCCAAGGAAGAGTGGACCACCTGCTCAAGTTATAATTCAACAAGAAGAGGAAGAAGAGGAACAGGACGACGAGCACGAAGAGAGGCAGTTTTTGCCTGAGCAGCCCAGGACGTCTCACCGGAAAGAAAACTTCATTTGGCAATTTTTTAAAATTCCCAAAGGTCAGAAAAAAGTAAATGCAAGATACGTAACTTGCCTTATATGTCAAGATAGACTGTCCAGAGGAACCGAGAAAAAATACAGTTTCGGAAACTACACAATGCATCACCATATGACTAGGTGGCATCCTAACAACTACAGTGCTGCACAGTTTCGGAACGACCTAGATAATCTCCCTATTATGGCCAGAAGATCTGTTGTACCGGAAGTAACGGGACCAGAGGGCAGGGAGATGGTGCCAAATATACAAATGAAATTTGGTGAAGTAAAACACATCTGCGTATTTTGCGATGGATTCATTTCCTACGGAGAAAAAAGCATCACTCTGATCAACAGAGCTATTGACTATCATATGCAAGTTTGTACGAAACGCCCAAAATAATAAATACTTCTTTTTTTGTTTTGTTGCTCCTGTTGAGCCCTTTACAATGAATCGTTTTCATTGCCCCCTCCAAGAAAAACCCAAAAAAATATAAAACTGTTCAGAAAAATTCAAAAAAAGTAAAAAAAATTTCCAAAAAATAATAAAAAAAATATAAAACAACAAAAACAATTAAAAAAAAGTTCTTTTCAGAACTACCTCCCCGTTATTAAAAAATTGGTACAATATTTGGAACTGTGCCAACCTCTATTTCTCTTAGTTCGCTTCCCAGTTCGCTCGCCGGTCCGCGAACCAGAAGCGAACCAAAAACAGTAAGTATAAGGGAAGGAAACAGACACTTATGTTAAAAGAAAGACAGCTATAGGGGAGTAAACTAGAGATACTATTACCCGTAATCCACTGCTGATGATGTCACATATTACATCATTCATGACATGCTCAGTGACATCATCAGCAGAGGATTGCGGGTTTTTTGGCAACGTGCCTTATCCACGGTTTAATAACGCTGCCTTTTGCTTTATATAAGTTTTCAAATTGTATGAAATATATACCAATAGGTCGTTATGAACCTTTAGGTAGTGCTTTTCTTCATGAGGTCTGGTCGCTTCCATACACATACAGATGTTTCAAAGATGATCAAGAAGTTTATCTGAATGGAGAGGAATGCACTGAGACGCCAGATCATTCACTAATGTGTAGGCACATACAGTTACACGGTTCATGCAACAAACACCGACCAAATATGGCTTGCGTGTTGCAAGGCACGCCAGTTCCTGCTATCATCCCCACGTTCAAGTTGTTGGAAAATGGTAGTTATTTGATGCTCAATAATGAAGATTGTTCTGAGTTAATTAAAAGTATTCCTTTTATCGTAACAGTAAGTGAACGGGTTATTTGCTGCAGAAATGTTCTATTTCCTCCCACACATGAACATAGGGAGTTTTCAATCTGGCCACAAATACCAACCTTGGGACAGATTTCAACGGCATGGCAAGAATAAGAGCTCTTTTGTCTCAGAGAGAGGTGGCCTTGAGTTCGGCCCGTGAAACTTTCGTGCTTCACATAGCGAACACCCGTACAGAGGTGCAGACCCTTTTCAATTCAGATTTGCCTTTCAATTTCAGCAAGATGGTTCCGACTATCTTTAACGCATCCTCCACAAAGACCCTGGCGCACTTTTTTAAAGTTGTTACCAGTGGTCTCGTGACTTCATTTGAGAAAATCTTTGGAGTCATCCCTGCTTCCTTTCATTCTATTTTCTCCACTCTGGTTCGTGGATTGGCATTTTTACTTGCATTACCAGCGGACGCTCTTGTGCTTTTTTACATTTTTAAATATGGATGTCCCTCCTATGCAACCTCCCACCCTGCAGCTGCTGACACTGTTCCGCAATCGCATGCTAGAATATTATGGCACAATGCCGTTGGCGATATTAAGCACGGCATATGGATTATCTTTTCGATTCTCCTACTTCACCTGTGTCCAGCCTGTATTTCACTGCCTGACCTGTGATTTCGATTGGGCCATTGATTTGTGTGTCTGCGGACCGGTTTCTCCTGACGTCGACTTTAATCAGCTGATGACTCCTATCATTACTCACGAGTTGGTTTGTCCTGGCGAAAGGATTATGGCTGTGGCATTGATGCATGGACTACTTGGTCCCTGGAATTTACTGGCGGCAGCACAGTCTTTCTTGGAACAGAGCTTTCTTGAAAACCCACCGAGCTGTCCTCTGATGGTGATAGAGGATCCGGTGCTGGGAGAGCACGTATGTTCTTTTCCGTTTTTAAATTGGATGGCTGAACTGTTTTCGGATGAAGACGGTGACTTCCTATTGGAGGCTGTTGCAGCTTATTTTGCATACACAGTTATGTCATAGACCTTTTTCATGTTTGATATGCTGAGTACTAGCATTTCATTGACAATTCATTGACTTATTTGTCAAGTTTTTATTATTTACCTTGCCTATTGGCTTAAGACTCGATAAAGTACTTGGCTGTTTTATTTTTCTTTAGCATTAAATTTTCCTAGTTTTTAATGCTTTACCTTGCGGACCGTCCATATATAAACTTGCAATCTGCTCTCATGAGATGGCACTTCTATTATCTTATTCAGTTCGTTTCCGGATCATGGGGAGGTGTCATCTAGGTCCTGGATATCTTTACACCGTGTTAAGTTAGCATGGGCTCATTACCGGTTTAAACGCCATTTTTCCTTTTTTGCAACTTCTGCACACGACACTTAGTTGTTGCTTTAGCTTTCCACCTAGTAGTTCATCGTGGTTTACATGAGAATAATATGTTATTGCTCTACTATCTGCTTTGCTTGTTAAACTATATCTGTACAGCGAGTGCTAAAGTTTCAAGAACAACACGATACAGAATTGTTATGAGGTCTGATCTCCACGACTTCATACTCATAACATAAGTGCAACTTCTGCCAATTCTGGGCATGAGGCGGGTTTTATATTGCTTTGCCGAACACACATACACAACAGTTGATGCGGTTCACATGAAGAGAGAGCTGGTGTATGCTGATGTGATTCCTTCAAATCTAAGACACTAAAGTATGGGCACGCCCTAAACCAACACAAAGAGACCTTCTTAGCAAATAATATAATATGTGTATTAGGGAGGGTGAGATATAAGCAGCCGCGGGCCGTGGAGGGAGTTACGGTGAGGCAGGGAGGCGGGGAGGGGGAGAAGCAGGGTGGAGCCCTCTCTACCTTGCCCCTCCCCCTCCCCGCCTCCCTGCCCCACCGTAACTCCCTCCACGGCCCGCGGCTGCTTATAAGTGTTGCTAACTCTTATTCATTTACAGCATGTTAACATACTGTCACCATTCGCTTTTTATGTACTAGTAACTATGCTGGTAATTTTGCTACTGATAATATGTGTACTTGTATTCTCCACCCTGCTTCTCCCCCTCCCCGCCTCCCTGCCTCACCGTAACTCCCTCCACGGCCCGCGGCTGCTTATAAGTGTTGCTAACTCTTATTCATTTACAGCATGTTAACATACTATCACCATTCGCTTTTTATGTACTAGTAACTATGCTGGTAATTTTGCTACTGATAATATGTGTACTTGTATTATCTAAGATACTACGCCTGAGAAGACGGCATTAGTAAATAAACATTTCAAATACACATGTGTTCTTCTTAACTCCATGTTCTGGTTTCTAAGAAATATATAACGACCGACTGTTCATGAGTTCCACGTATCCTGAGGTACTATAAGTTCATATTCTGGATTGTCTAAACATTGAGAGTTTGTTATATCCAATGTGACACTGTACCTAGCTTGCTAAGGAGTTTTTGATTACTAACGTGAGTTTTGGGACACCCTAATTCGCCGAGGTTCCAATCCTCTGTCCACAGTTCTGTGTGAGAACAGAAACCCTGCGACAGGGGCACCCCCGACCCTTGCTGGAGCTTCATCACACTTGCGATACAACTCCAGCAATGCGCCACCTTTACGGCACAGATACATCACGCATCTGTGCTGTTTATGCCCCATGATGCGCCGCATTGTAAATGCAGCACACCATAGGTGACGGAACAGCGGCACAGAATGACTAACACATCCCTGGTGATGCGCCAGTCATCATAAATGTATCCCTATGCTTCTTATCTTGTTAGAGATGAACCGCCATATGTATCAAAGTTTTTTGCATTTCCTAAATAGCGAACTTTAAGGAATAAATAGCGATTCTTTACCATTCCTAGTTTGCGATTAGCTATTTGCTAATTACAAATTACCCATTCATTTCCTTCATTTCCATAGGGCGGTTGGACTCACTTTTAGCTCGAACGGCTGAATGGATTTCCACGAAACTTGGCAAAATTGTAGGGACTGGTAGCCCGATGTGCCTTTGCTATGTCTCAAGATATATGCTCCAGTGGTTTTTACGAAAATTAACTTTGAAAAATATATATTGGGCTACATTGGCCTATATATATGTTGGAGCCCAAATGTAGCCCAATGTAGCCCAATGAAGCCCAATGTAGCCCAATGTAGCCCAAAGATGGCCGCCAGACACACAAAAAAACAAATGTAGCCCAAATATCAGCCAGATGTAGCCCAACTATAGCCCAGTGACAGAATGACCAATCAGCTTCGCAAACCTCCGTTACGCGAAGCGGAGCGCTGTTACAGATATATATCTTTTTTTGAACGTTAATTTCTCAAAATCCACTGGAGCACATATATTGAGACCTAGCAAAGGCACATCGGGCTACCAGTCCCTAATATTTTGCCAAGTTTCGTGCAAATCCATTCAGCCGTTCGATTATTATTATTATTATTTTTTTTTGCCCCGCGGGGCCCTTTTAAAACCTCCACATCAAACCTAGGGGGTCAGCGAGGATCTACTATGCCCCCTTATAGTTATTTCCCCCTTTGTTTTGACCTCCTCTTGTCTCTCGATCCTACCGAGAGACAAGATGGCGGCCGCTACGGACTTTTTGGAATGTTGACAGACGCCGGAGAACCAATCAGCTTCGCTTCACAAAGCTCCGTTGCGCGTAAAGTACGCGTCCTGGGACGCTGCCAGGTCCGCTGTTACAGATATATATCTTTTTTTAAACGTTAATTTCTCAAAATCCACTGGAGCACATATATTGAGACCTACAAAAGGCACATCGGGCTACCAGTCCCTACAATTTTGCCAAGTTTCGTGCAAATCCATTCAGCCGTTCGGGCTAAAAGTGAGGCCAACCGCCCTATGGAAAACTCAATGTTAAAAACATGTTTTGGGACCCCCCTTTTTTCTCGGCCCCCCCTTGACGAACCCCCCCCAAATTTTCAAGGGCTGCTCGGAAACAAAATGTGCCATTTTCCTGAAAATTTCAGCCAATTCCGTCCACAAACGCCAAAGTTATTAGACATAGAATTTTCAAAAATCCCATAGAGAAAAAATCCTAACTATATATACCTACTGGCGACCGCCAGTAGGTAATATATATTTGTATATGTATATGTATTGTATAATTATAATAATTTTACTTATGTATACATATATTACTGCTATTTTATGTACCGTGGGACTCCCACTTCGACGACGGGGAATATTCAAGCATGTGAATCTATGAAAGACACCCTAATACTGGAGAAATCCTGGTATCGTTCGATGTAGAGAGTTTGTACACCTCGATACCCCAACTTGAAACTCTCAAGGTTGTGGAGGCTCTTCTAACTGAGAGAGACCTTGACACCATCACTCCAGTAAGGCTGATTATGACCTTGACCACCCTGGCCATGACTGAGAACTTTTTTCAGAACAAGGACTCCCTTTACTTGTAGGTTAGCGGGACGAGCATGGGCAGTATTTTTGCCCCTAGTCTCGCGAATCTGTACGTACATAGATTCGAACAAGACTGCATCTTTTCTAATATCAATCCTTTCACAGGCAACTTGCGCCTGTGGAAACGCTATATTGATGATGTTTTAGTGGTGTGGCGAGGCAATGAGGATGAACTTCAAGACTTCCACAAGTGGTTGAACGAAAGGAACCGTTTCCTGAAGTTCACGATGGAACAAAGCAGATCACGGTTGGCATTTCTTGACCTTTTAATAACATCTACCCCCACTGGCCTCGTATCAGAATTATTTCGCAAACCTATGGCGTGGAACTCTCTATTAAGTTACCATAGTTGCCATCCTAAGGCCCTGCGCGATAATTTGCCCTATGGGCAATTCCTACGTATTCAACGGAATTGTTCCACTAGAGAAGCTTTTGAGTATCATGCTAGAGGTCTTGAAAAGGACCTATCTCAAAAAGACTACCCTAAACAGTTAATTCGCAAATCCCAAAAAAGAGCTTCTAATAATAACAGGGAGAGTTTTTTAGAAATCTTACCTCCTAAGCCAAAACAGGATCGGATCACCTGTGTGAACACATCCTGCACACAGTCAAACCAGATTCAAAAAATAGTGAGGAAGCACTGGAGCATCGTGAATACAGGTGCAGACTTCATACAGGCCCCACTATTTGCGTTCAAAAGAGGCCAGAATCTTAAGGATAAATTGGTCCATACACGACCGAAATGTGAGATACCTCGAGCAATAGGCACATTGTGGAACATGCCGGCAGCTACTGGGCATCACTCATGTGGCAACTGTGCGGGGTGTCCGCAGACTGCGAAATCATTGACGATAGACATTGGTACGGACCGACCGTGGGAACAACGGAGGTTCACAAATTGTAATAGTACCAACCTTGTGTATCTCATCACTTGTCCCTGCGAAAAGTCAAGATACGTATTTCAGAGCATAAAAGTTCAATCAGATGCTCAAAACAGTCTACCAGAATGACAAACCATTTTTTAGAAGTCAAAGACGCTCCCACAGATCTACACTGGACGGTACTCGAACAACCACTAATACCCACACATGTCACAGATGTTGGTGGCTTTCTGTTTAAGCGTGAACAAAAGTGGGTATATAAGCTCCAGACAGACAAACACGGACTGAACGAGGACATCCCTTGGATGTCATTATGATAATATCTTCCAGTAACCAGATCTTTGCTCACAAACAGGACGAGTCTTTGAAACATCCATCCATATATGAGATACTTTATTTCATCGTCCGTTTGTTACATCAACTGTACCTGCAAGGTCTGGTAACTTACAATGACAACTCCGACTTATTCCAATTACTAATTAATACCACTCTAAGATTACCCTATACGAGTGGGAGTATGTACAAATAACGCTCTCGCTATTACTATTTGAGGAACTACATTTCCCTTGAGCGCTGAGTTTTCATGAGAGGTCGTGACTACATTTCCCTGCATCCTTAGCGGAGCGTCATGACGTTGTCATCCCGTACACGCCGCTACCGCAAACACGGAAGTTGTAAATAGATCATGGCCTGTCCGTTCGGTACCTCCCACAGACAGCCCAGAAGGACGTCCGGAGTACCGACGGACAGGTCAGTAGAATGTAGAGGGATGTATGTGTGATTTTTAGATAGCCACATGTAGGAAAATGAGTTTTGAAGAGTGCTTGAGTCTAAGCGCGGCGCCATATGAGAGCATCTCTTAAGACACGGCCGCATTTTGAATGAAGACGTGTTTGTTTGCTTCATAATCAGAGTGAGACTTACATACATCACACCACAGCCACATTTTCAGTAACAGACATATAGTCGCAAGGGTGTTTGCCAAGTAAATGTGGCATGACTGACATCATCATAAAGAACCCTTACATCTGATGATGGACAGATAAAATGGCAGGTTAAGCCAGATCACCGAGTTTAACCCGCACATGTAATATAAACTTTGCAAAACATCAGCAGAGTAAAGACTAGTAGTGGTCTATTTTTTCAGCCTCGTAGTGCTTCCTCTGACTTCCTTTTCCTTTGTTCTGCCTATATAGAGCGGTGCTCCGTTTTACCTGCGCTGTGGCCAGGTGAGGTGGGGCTACATTCTCCAACAAATTGGGTGAGTGAATATTCGTAGTTTCCTTTTCGCTCTCATGATATACCTATTACAGGTAACATGATATTCTGCATTACATTCTCCTGACTCTTTAAATAAAACAAGCAGGCATATGATGACAAAAAAACATCACTGATGATATGTATAACATTTTTTAAAACCTTTTTCTTTTTCCATGTTTGTGTGTCTGTCATATTGTTGCACCCTGGGATCTTGACAACAGGAGAATTTCAGGTGATGACTACTTTGTTATTTCACCTTTTTGTTTATTCACAACACTTAGCAGTAGCATACAAGGTCCTGATGAAGCAGTAGGTGACCTATGGGCTCAAGGCAAACTGCAGAAACATGTCGACCATTACGTACATCTGGGTAGTTATTTGTTAACACTACCTTTTGCACTGTTTCTATTTTTGGGAAAGGGAGGTGCTGATTAAAATAATTTTCCTCCTGCTTACCCAATTTTATACCTCATCACTTTAACACTGTTTGATTTTCACTATTGAGCACTGCTCTTCAGTTACCACTTGATACCGATTTAACATCACACACATGTTGGGACTTAGATGGTAGACTCTGCTAGACTTGGCCATATCCTCCATTGGGTATATCTTCCCATTGGTTATGTGACTGGTTCCCAAATGATGTAGGGCGGTACAGGTTGGGATTCTGATGACGATATCTCAAAACTTATGGAGAGTACCCAGTGATTGATTTCGCTATCCTAACACAGGCACACATCCTTTTTCTTGTTCGACCCCTTGCTATTAGTTAGTTGGTATTCATACAGTTATAAGGGTTGTAGCACTGATTGGTCGTTAAATATTCCCTTGGACCCCCCTTTTTGTTATTATTAATCCTGTTACAGCTAGCCATGTCACCGCACACTAGCACGTACTGCGAAAGCGAGGGTCCTGATGCATCTTTCGGTGATAGTATTCCATTACTCCTCCAAGATAGAGACCCCCCCACTCGATCCAAATAACGATTCGATTTTAACCCTTTCTGCTTCCTCAGGTAACATGACACGAGAGGCAGAACCCTTGGCAGACACACCGTCACCATTGGTAGAGACTGCCCAAAAACTTAATAAAAACCCTCGACCACAAGGCCCTCCCCCGAAAAAAAGGAGAAAGGGGGGAAATGGACCACAGAGAAACAAGATCAGTCTTATTGATCCTGTCAAATCCAAGAGTTCCTCATTTGATGCACCTACATTACCTGCACCAGATATTCAACCACCCTTCCCAATACTAGAAACATATGACACTGATTTAATGGGAAGTATTGAGAAACTGGTCAGATCTCTCACATTGCCTTTAGTAGAGAGACTAAAAAGAATAGCTCAACAGTTGGGGAACTTAGAACAGGTAATCGAGGAAATTAAAGAAGGAATTACGGGCGTACCAAGGCCCCCACTAGTGCCCACAACTACTGCATCATCCCCAAACATTATCGTCCAAAAGGCGGTAAAAACTACAAATCAAATTAAATTGAAAACCCCGAAACCAATGCCCCCCAAAACAACTCGACAACATGTGAAAAATAGAGATAAAGAGGCTCAGGTGGGTGGAAAACCAAATCTCCCAGGAAGTCCCCAAAAACCTATTGGCCATGAAGTTTCTGTGAGGCCATCCTTCCCTAAGAGGCACAATGCGGAACTGCCTCCGGAAGCAGCTCCGCTTGTGGTGGTCCTCACTGGAGTCCCGGTTCTGGAGGATGGTAAGAGAGAAGACCAAAACCAGCTAAAAAATAAAGTCATATTTTAGCTCAGGCAGAACCGACCACTTCCTCCTAATGTAAATGGCGAAATTTTACACGTCAGGCGTCTTCCCTGGTTAGGACCCAGTTTAAAGAGCATAAAGGGGGATATCATCATAATAAATTTTAGAGACAAAAGGGCAGTCAGACATATTTTAGATTGGTTCCCTCTTAATGGCAGTAATGCAATTACAGCTCGTGATTTGCCCTACTTTTATCCCAGAAATTTGATAACCCCTGTTACTAATCCCAGGCCTCTAGCCCATCATCAGGATGATCGCATCAGACCCTTATTCCAACATCAGGATGATCACTTTAGGCCCCAATTTAAACACCGAGATGATCGCCTTAGACCTCTACTTCAATATCAGGATGCCTGCTTTAGGTCCCTATCCCCATGCCAGATTGATCACTCTAGACCCTCACTTCAATATCAGAATGATCACTTTACGTCCCCAGGGTATTTTTATCCCTCACTGTGGAATAACCTTCCTACTCAGGAACGCAGGTTCAACCACCAACTGACTACAAGACCATTTTTGATCCCCACCCAGAACCGATTTAACATTCTGTCAGGAATAGACGATACAGAATGACTAACAGCCACCCCAACTTCTTTGGATAATTGTAACCTGCACATCCCAGACAAGCTGACCATACCCTAAAAGGTCTCCCTATCTGAGGACTATTCTGACAGTTTTTCTCGCTGTATGATGTATGATGTATGTCACCAAAAACGTACCGAATCGGTAAATACCTGTCGGTAAAACACCGAATCGGTATTACACGAATTGGAATTTACCGAATACATATTCTCCGAATCGGTAAATAAGAAATGGTAATTTACCAAATCGGTAAATACCGAATTCATATTTACCAAGTCGGTAAATAAGAAGTGGTAAAAAAGGCCATTTGAGATGTAGCAAAGTCAGGAAATACCGAATTTCGTGAAATTCGGTATTTAAGAGTCGGTATTTAACATGGATTGGAAGCAGGTGGAAACCAGGAACAGGATATATAAGAAGGTCCCAAAATGCAACTGTGCACCCACAATGGCGGCTTTCTACTTTATTGCAAGGTGGCTACGGATACAGGCAGCAGGAGAGAGGGTCTGGCTAAGGGAGGAGCAGGTATATAGGCAGAGGATCACCCTCTTCCAACTCACTGAAGCAGAGATCCTGCAAAGGTACCGACTCCACCCCAGAACCATCCTGGACTTGATCAGGGACCTCCACCCATATCTGGAACACCCAACCCCAAGAGCACACGCCATCCCACCCCATGTACAGGTGCTGTGCTGCCTACACCTTCTTGCCTCTGGGAGCTACCAGCACGTGATAGCCTCTGTAGGTGGAGTGTCCCAGAGCGGCCTGTCCCGCTTTTTGAGAAAATTCCTAAACGCCATGATGCAGAGGATGGAGCACTACATTGAGTTCCCGGAGACACCTGCAGAACTAGCAAGGACAAAAACCGATTTCTATCAACTTGCACAGTTCCCGCACATCATCGGCTGTATCGATGGGACGCACATCCCACTATGCCCACCTGCAGCAACTGAGCACATATACAGAAACCGGAAGTCCACACATTCAATCAATGTGCAGGTGATCTCCAATGCTAGCAACATGATAACGGACATTGTAGCCAAATATCCTGGGAGTACCCACGACTCCTACATATTCACCAACAGTGGGATATACAGACGCCTTGTGGCTGGTGATTTTGGTGATGGATACCTGCTGGGTAAGTATGTGTGAGACACCCTGATCATGCAGAAGGTGCACACCTGAGTATGTGACTAATCAAAATATCCTTTCCCACCCAGGTGACAGTGCATATGCCCTGCGGTCATTTGTGCTCACCCCCTACCTGAACCCATCCACCAGGAGTGAAAGGCGTTATAACGTGGCACACAGAACAACACGTTGCGTGGTGGAACGTACATTTGGGCTGCTGAAAAGTAGATTTAGGTGCCTCCATAAGAGTGGAGGTGCACGTCAGTACACGCCAATTACCTGTTGCGCCATGCTGCACAATCTTGCTACCAAGGAGGGCACAGAGATTGAACTAACATATCATGAGGATATTGATGATGGGACAGTACAAGCAGATCACAATGCAGCAGGAGCAGCACCAGCAACAGATGGTCGACTGCGACGCGCTGAAATCACCAACAGATACTTCTAATTGAGCGATGACACACAGGCAAGTCCATTTTTTTGAACACTCACTTTAATATGCACTACTGCACCTTCCAAAAGAACATATATCAAATTAAATGCACTTTGCACAATGGTTGGCCAAAGTTCACTTCACTGTGACCTGTCCTGTGTTCATTATGTCTCTCAATGTTTGCGCTTACGCATGATGTTTTGCGAGCCACGGGGCTGGGGTCTACATGCGCAGTGGTGCCGGTGTCATCAGCATGGAGTCTGCTGCTCCTACGAATGTCCTGAACAGGCGTGCTGGACCCACTCCTGCTCGTTGACTCCTCAGTGTCCCCAACAACCATGTTGCCACCTGTGGCTGTCAGCTGTGTCAGCATTGCCTCCATTGCAGAGGTCACCCTCCCCATCCCCCGGATCAAGTCACTGCAGCAGTGTACAATGTCAGTCTGCATATTTACAGAGTGGCGACACTGCAGTGTGGTAGAAGTTGCCAACCGGTTAATAGACTGATTGAGCAGCCTGACCTCGCGCCTATCCCTGCGCCTCTCTTGGTGGTCACTTTCAATACTGTCACAGAGGGTGCCCATGCGCACCCCCATGTCCCTCACCCCCTCCGCCATGGACTCCATTCCTTTGCCCATTGCCTCCATCCCTTTGCCCATGGCCTCCATTCCCCTTGCCATGGCACCTATCCCCCGATCGATGTCCGACATCCTGGTATTCAGGATGCGCACCTGCCTGGGCACTGCCATGATGCATTTGGCCTGCATACGCTGGACTTTAACCATTGTGGCTTCCAGCCCAGCAAAGACCCCCTGCACATTCTGCCCTCATCCTGCTCTCGTGCCCTACGGACACGGTCACTTGCACGGCCAGATCCCATTGACCCAAGTTGTCCAGCGTGGCCAGCCAGTGGTGGTGTAATAGGTCTGGGAGCCTCGACCACTTCCTCATCGGAGCTCTCCAGGATCCTTAAAGGTGGTACGTCCTGCCTCCTTGGCCTCACATGCACAGGGGACCCTGAGCTGGGTGTTGTGGCTTCTGCAGGTGCTGGCAGAGTCTGTGTCTCGAACAGCAGGGGCGACAGTGGCTGTGCAGTGGTGTTGTGCTCCATTGCTGTGGGTGCCTGGGGTGTGGTTGTATCCTCAGGGACAGTGCTAGGTCCAGCTATGTCTTTGGCCTTCTCCCTTGCAGCCGTTGTTGTGGCACTACACTCCCCTCCCTGCACTGCTCTGCGCGATGACTCTCCTGTGAACAGACATGGACATTGATCAGCTGCCTGTTTTCCCAACACAGATTCCTAACACACAATTTCATTTGCCTAGACTGTTTGTGTATGGGGAGTGTGGCATGGCATGCAGGGTTCGGTGTTGGCAGCTTTGATGTATGTACCTATGACTACGACTACCATGATGCTTTGCTGGGGACTACAGTCATGTGTGCTGGATTGTGAGTGATTCACCCACATTGGGGAAGGGGCCTGGGAATGGGTGGGGTACATGTCCATGCATCTTACCTTTCTTTCTTGCAGCTCTGGCTGAGCTATCAGCCTCCCCGATCCCATGTATGCTCTCAGGCTCCATGGTGGATTCCACGAGCTGCTCCAGGTCGGTGAGGCTTGGGGAACAGCTCTTCCCCCCACCGGTTGCTGCTGATTCTTTCCTCTGGGTGGCTAGTTTTTTTTGGTGGTGATCCTCAGATCATACCACCTTTTCTTCATGTCGTCGATTTCGCGATGGGTCACTCCTAGGGCATTGACCTTGCTCTGGATTGCCAGCCAGGTGTTCCTCTTAACAGACTCAGCTACTTGCAGAGACTGTCTCCCAAACAGCTGGCTGTAGTGCTGCACAACCTCCTCCACCAGCACCTGGAGCTCTGTTGGGCTGAATTTCACCTTCCTCTTTCTGTCCCCTCCATCCTTTTGTGCCTCTTGGGATTCCATGCTGTTTCTCTGCTGGTCTCAGTGCAGCCTGCTCCTCTGTCTCCCCTCCAGCTCTCTCTGCAGTTCTGTTGCTCTGCACCTGCATGGGTGTGGCCACCTCCAGGTACTGGGGTGTGGTACTTGCATCTGATTGGTTGATCTCTCAGATGCTTTGTTGTGGGGTGTGGTGGGTGTCCCTGATTGGTGCGCAGGCTCACATGTCATGTATTCGAATTTTCGAGATCGGATTTTACCGATTTGGTATTTACCGATTCGGTAAATACCGATTCGGTAAATACTGATTCGGTGTCTCCCATTCATTCCTATGGGACTGGAGGGCCATAGGGTTGTATGGGTGTTACCGACTCGGATATTACCGATTCGGTAAATACCGATTCGGTATTTACCGAGTTTGAATACCGATTGATACCGAATCGGTATTTTTTACCGGATGTTTACCTACATTTGGGTTTCCGGTTCATAAATACCGATTCGGTATGAGTCGGTATTTATGAACCGGTAAAAATAATTTACCTACATCGGGCCCTTGGACCTTTCTTCATATTTTAAAGAACCTTCCATTTTATCCACTATTACAAGAAAGACCTTAAAAATGTTATATTTGTCACATCTAAGGGAATCGCGTACTGCCCAAGAAATTAACAAAGTTTCAAACCGACAAATTTTAACTATTCAATGTACACAGGGCATCCAACCATATCTCACCTTTTGTCTGACCACTTACGAAAAATACCTGTTGACCCGGTTCAGGTTCAATATATTTTTTCGTTTGGTTACATTTCCAAAGAAACAAGACTGGTCCACTCCAACTACCCGGTGTCCTTGTGATGGTATTTCCGAACAGTCCACTATCCATGTAATACTGTTCTGCAAATTTTATGAATCCCCCCGCAAACGCTGGATTACTCCAATATTGTTATCCCTGGGTTTGCGAAGATGTCGTCCTGCCCTCATGGCGTTACAACATCTAGAATCAATATTCAGGGCTAAATGCATTGCCATGTTTCTTAAAATCTGTTTAAAAACTCGTTGCAAATATGATTAATTGTAGTTCCAGTGTTTTATAATTTTAATAGTTGGAAAATGAAGTGTGTATAGCAATCATGACTGGTTTTATACAAAGTATCATGAGGAAACAAAATCTTTTAGCCATTAACTGTAGCAATGAAAGACTTTAATCTGTAAAGCTAATATATAATGTATAATTCTATTTTATTGTATTTTTACGACACTGTATGAAATTGCTTACTATGATTGTTGCTTTTAGGATTTTATGCTTGCTCTAAAATCGAATAAAGCTTTCTACTACTAAAAAAAAAACTTCCCAGCAAGATTCTCAATGCGGGGAGGTCAGGTTTCTCATTGCGAGAGGTCACGTATGCTTGCGAACGCTCCCGATGAGAAACTACCAGTCCGCGCTGAGAAAGCTGCCGCTCGAGTACAAATCTACTCAAGCGGCAGAAAATGACCACTTGCACTGTGCAAGATGTCGTTTGCAATGATTGCACAGTGCGGACAAGCATCCGTCACTGTGCAATCAGTGCGAACAGCATTTCCCTAATGCACTACGCAGTTCGCATAGCTACACGTAGCATGCGTAGTGCGGAGTGCACTTCGCGTAACTACGCATAGCGCTACTCCGCAAGCTACGCCCAGGGTTAATCTCGTTCTTTAAAAACATATATTTTATTTACTTGGACTAGTGGTCATTGGGAGTATGAACAACTATTTTGCAGCTCTTCAGCTGTAGAGAAATAAAAGTAATCTATTTATCCAGTCCTGCACCACTAACAATCACCACCAAATGGCGTTCCAGAATGTTTCTTTGTTTGATAATGTCTTCTTGAGTTTTGAGAATAAATGTTACATCTTTCACCAAATGGCTTCTTTAAGAACTTGGATGACACAAGGGACTTTGAGGGCATCTACTACGAGCATGGTCTAAGGACCAAATTCTTATACGACCAATATGAAGTAGGTGCAGGAGAGGTGGCCGTTTGGCAGGAACCACTACTTGATGGGCTTCATTGCTGTAACTCTGAGCATTGGACAATCATAGTGATGTGTCAATGTTTAGAGGTTGAAGGACACTAGGATGTCTGCACTGTGGAGAAGGGCTTAAAAAAAGTAAAGGAGAAGAGCAATGCAGGATATCATAAACATTGTAGTAGAAACGTCAGGGAAGAAGTGATCAGGAAAAATAGGGCAATAGGTTTTGGGTGTGCTGGTATGGAGAATTTTTATGAACTTTCCATGGTGCTTGCCTCTAAAATTTGTAGATTCTGTGGTAGTAAGGGTCACTTTCTATGTAAGCAGTATAACATCTAGGGTGGGGGAGTGAACAAGGTGACACCAAATCTGGGCTGTGGGGAACCATTTTGTGCTGGCAGTATTGAGAGATCAGGACATGATGATAAATGCGTGATAATGTAAGAAGTGACAGATTCTTTGTGGGTCCAAACTTTGCATGGAGGATTTAGCCAAAGGAAATGGTTGCCAGAAATAGAAAGCGGACATCTGCTGTATTGCTTGAATATATAAAAGAGGCATTTGTCACCGGTGTCATGTACCAGTACCAATAAACATATTTTTTAGACAGGTACAGTGCACAATGAGCTCCTTTCTACACACATTACATGAAGGGAACTGGATGCGGTCTCATTTATGCTGTAACAGTGCAGAGTAAGGACAGTGGACAAACAGGACCTCTGGAATCAGATGTCCAGAGGAGTTGAAAGAGAGATTTTAGCAGTGAATCATGCACAGCACTGTTTACAACCAGAGATACTAGTCTATGTGGCCCAGCTTACCATATTGGGGTTGGGTATGCAGGTGTAAGACGTATGGGGTGGGTGTTGTGAACAATGCTCAACATGTGCTCCTCACAGCTAATTGTTATTGATGGAGGGAGATGTTAAAAGGAAGTGGATGTATCAGAATGTTCAGTGCAGGGACGGTAGATGTTAAATATTCTGTTCCTATGATGCTACTCTGGCAGGTCCAATACCTGTGTGGTGCATGCATACTAAGGTGGTTTGAATAACTACACATTTAACTAGACCGTTTTTGCTCAGACCAAGAAATCAAATTGTGAATTTGAGATATGTATTGATTTGTGATGCCTCGCAAACTCTTTTGCCCAGTCGCAGCAACCTTCTAATGTATATGATGATGTCCACCTCACAAATGACAACTATGTCTACCACAAATAGATTTGGCTGATGTTAGACCTGGTTTTTCAGCGGGTTGACCTTTTTTGGCCACCTGTTTTTGACCTTGTTTTTGTTGGTTTTAGAACTCTGGGCACTTTACCACTGCTAATCAGTGCTAAAGTGCATATGCTGTGCATGTAAATTGTGTGTATGCTTTGGTGTTTCCATGTATGGCTTATTTGATTTACTGGTAAGTCCCTAGTTAAGTACACCAGGTGTGCCAGGGCCTGTAAATCAAATGCTACTAGTGGGAGGGAATGAAGGCTGTCGTCGAGTGGATGAAGACCAGCCGTCTGAAACTGAACTCTGACAAGACGAAAGTCCTCATCCTCGGCTCAACCCCCTCCGCATGCGACGACTCCTGGTGGCCGGCCACGTTGGGAGCTGCCCCGACATCCACCAACCACGCACGCAACCTGGGGTTCATCCTGGACTCAACACTCTCTATGACCCAGCAAATCAACGCTGTCTTCTCCTCCTGCTTCAACACCCACCGCATGCTTCGCAAGATCAAGAGAACTAAGGGAAATGTGGTATAAATAGTGGGGCCCGGACCCCAGAAGTTCAGAATACTTCTGGACTCAAGAGGAAGCTCTGCCAAGGAGAAGAGCTGGAACTGTAAGGAGGAGTACTGCCCCATTGCTATGTGGATGCTTTTCGCATTGCTGGGTTGGCCTGCAGTGGCTGCTTCTGCCAAGGAGAGGACAGAGACTGAACTGTGCTGTGTTTCCTGCTCGAAAAAGATCTCCATGGACTTGGTGTAGACCTTGCCTCCTGTTCTGAAGTCCCAGGGACTCAAATACTTCAGCCCCTCTGTCCTCCTGCATTTGGAACTGCAGTTTCAGCTGCCACAGAGGGAAAAATCAACACCAATGCCGGCAAGCGACACTGCTACCTGCGACAAAGCTGTGGGCACCATTTGTGAAGTGCACAACCCACCGCCCTGACTTGCACCGCAGGCCCTTGCCTGCTGATGCTGCACCATATTGACTCTGACGCGATCACAGAGGCCCTTGCCTGCACCGAAGTCGAGGGCACCGCTTGTTATACTCAATACACACCACCCTGACTCGCACCGCAGCCCCGACCTCACCGACGCCAAATCTTCATCATCGCTGAGTCGAAACCTGACGTGGGTAACTTCCTGAATCCTGCTACTCCGCACTATCATAAGGAAATAACACCTCGCCGCCATCGCGACGTCACCTCCCCAGCAACAGTAAGGAACCAATGCCTCACCTCCCCAGCAACAGTAAGGAATTGATGCCTCGCCAACCCTGTGGTTGTAAGAGACCGACGCCTCACCTCCCTTGTGGTCGTAAGGAAACAACACTGACCGGTGCCAACAACGCCTCACCTTGCCGATGCCGGGCACCGTCTTTGTTTTTATCGTTTGAAAAGGTACTGTTCTTGAGGGTCTGTGCGACTCGGTGCCCGGCCTGCACACGATGCGGTCGGCGCCGTACTTTGGGATTTTGTTATCAGCCACGATGTCATAATAGCCCCAGGTCAAGCTATTTGTTGCTACAAGCTTAATTTTTGTGAATTACCTACCTTTTAAAATATCTTGCCATATTTATGGTGTATTTTTGTTGTTTTGGTTCTGTTTCTTTAGATAAAGATCTCCTATTTTCTAAACTGGTGTGGTGTCCATTTGTAGTGTTTTCACTGTGTTACTGTATGTGTGCACAAATGCTTTACACACTGCCTCGGAGATAAGCCTGACTGCTCATGTCAAACTACCAATGGGGTGAGCAGGGGTTCGTCTACGGGCGTAACTCCCTTACCCTGACTAGAAGCAAGGGTCCCTACTTGGACAAGGGTGCAAACCATTCCTAACTACAGACCACCACTTTTAACAGCCAATCTATACCATGAGAGTTTACCAAATAATGATTCTTTAACTCATAAACCTTCTTTAACATGCAACGACCATGGACGTCATTTAGGGGTCGCCAGGGGTCACAGCTGTGACCCCTGGCTTGCCCCTTGCTTCCCCTGGCAATGCATTTGCGGCCCCTGGCCTCAGAGGTGACAAGATCAGTGCCTGCAACACAGGGGCAGCTCCTCCTAATGGATGCTGGTTGGAGCTCCACTTGCCTGGTTTCTTTCAATTTTTTTGTTATAGCAATAGGGAATAATATTATTCACTATTAGTGTAATAGAAAATGGAGTACATAAACTGGATTATGACCCTATCTGAAAGCTAAGGTAAGTAAAAAATGCTGCTGAATGTATGTTGTATGCATGCTTGCGGGTGAGAGTGTGTTTATGTGCACGAAAGTGTGTGAATGTGTTAGTATGTGTAAGCATGTGTGTGTGAGTCAAGATAAAGTTCAAATGACATGCAATGTAATTTCCGCTGCCCCAGGCATTTTGGTGAATTGATGTCCATGGCAACGACTCGTTACAGACTAAGGAAATGCTAGTTAGGCCGGCAAGCATGGCTTTGATGCTTCAATGTATTCAGTAGAATGTCAAAGGAGCTAATTTGTTTTGTAGACTTATTTTATAATTTTCAGGAAAGCATAAAAAAAGCAAAACATAAGATTAGTGCACGTTTTAATTAAAATTGAAAGTAAAGGTCTGATGCGCAAACTAGAGAACAGCAAATTAGCCCAAAGGTAAGATGATTATTTTAATCATTCAATTTTCGAGGAGAAAAACAAACCAAGAAACTATTTTGAGGGCTGGAATGATTGTGTATTTAGAAAAGGGAAGCAGTTTGGTTCTTTTTCTCAGTTTCTTGGTGTATTACTCAAAATTGTAAAAAACGTTATTGATAAAATAAAATGCTTAAAGGAAATCCATTTCAGGATACCCCATGTGTTTTGAGGTCAGTAAAATATAACTACAATGGCGGGATCACTCTGTAGTTATAGTTAGGATTCCGAGAGATTGGAATTCTTCTCATTTTGATAGGTAATAGCTTTTCCGACGTTTTATGAATCTCCAGCAAACTTTGCAGACCTATACTTTCTTTTACATTGGTGGATGATGCAGAGTTTCATAGTGATTAGTTAAGGGGGTGTAAGGAAATAAGGGGGTACCAAAACATGTTTTTCTACCAATGCATTTTCCATAGACTTGTTACTCAGATGCAGCTGCAAAACCGCTGAAAATATTTTAATTACATTTTACAGGACTGTAGATTTTGGTGTGTAAATTATCCTTTATTATAGTGTATGTAAATTGCCCACTAGTTTTAAAATTATAAGGCACAAAAACATAGTGAAATTGGGCTGTGTTATACCACGGTAATTTTGTGGTATACCTTGGCAGTTGGTGATGACAAAGCAGTATATGATTGGGTGATGAAAGCCCTTACAAAAATGAAACGGCAGTTTAAGATTTGGGGGTCTCTAGTTGGCGTAGGTAGGTACCTGTGACAAATAGGGACCCTTGCGTCTAGTCAGGCTAAGGGGCTACACTCCTAAAATAACCCTTGCAGGCTTATCTCAGAGGCAGTGTGTAAAGCATTTGTGAACACTTACAGTAATACAGTGACAACACTACAGATGGACACCACACAGGTTGTATTATAAAAATAAGTATTTTTATATAGACTTAACACAAGACCAAACAACAAAAATCCACAATACTGTACTCAAAAATAGACTCTAAAATGTTATAAAATAGCTCAGTTCTCTCAAGTTGTAAATGCTACACTTTAGTCTCAATGTACCTTGAATGCGCAACGCAAAGAAAACAAAGGGGACGCAGGGAAGTTGATAGGTCGGCTCCTTACACTCAGGGGAGTGAATGCGTCGGTTCCTTACTGCTGCGCAGGGGAGTTAATGCTCGCTTCCTTACTGTGTGAGGAGGTGATGCGTCGGTTTCTTACTGCTCTCCGGTACGATGCGACAAGATGGCATCTCGATGCGATACTCTTCTCCGGTGCGATGCGACAAAATGGCATCTTGGTTGCGATGCGACAACATTGGTGCGATGCGCGAACGCCTGACGGCCGTGCGGCGACTCATTGATCTTTGCAGCTGCGACATGCCCTGCGACGTGCTTCTCCGGTGATGCGACGATGACCTCTGTGGCAGTGCCCCACCTCTCCGGCGCTTCGGCGATGCGATGATGACAGCGGCAGTGGCGGCTCGCTACCTCCGCAATGCGATGACAGGGGCGATGAAACGCTTCTCGTTGTTGCGTTGGGCTTCCAGCTCCCAGCGACACACAGTCTCTCAGAAGGCCCAGCACAACAGCAGGCACTGAAATTCCCAGCAAGGGAACTCGGGGGGGGCGGATTGATGAAGTCTTGTATCCCTGAGACTTCAGGCAGGAGGCAAGCTCTAGTTCAAGCCCTTGGAGATTCTTCTTCAAGTTGATAGAAAGCACACTCAGTCCTTTTCTTCTTTCTTTGGCAAATGAAGCAACCACTGCAGGCCAAAACCCAAATACACAGCACAGGAGTAGTCTCCTCCTTCAGCTTCCTGGTTCTTCTCCTCAGCAAAGGTTTGCCTTGATTCCCAGAAGTGATCTAAAGTTTTTGGGTCTGGGTCCCAATATTTATACACCAAAATCCTTTGTCTCCGAAGGCAGAGAGTGCCTGTACCTAACCTAAACCAGTTCTGGTCAGTCCTGGAGCACTTTGTTTACAGGACACCTTCTCTTTCTTTGAAAGTGTAGGCCAGGGACATCAGACGAACCACAGGAGGTGGAGCCACCATTGTGGAGGGAAGGCACAGCCCTATTCAGGTCCCAGGTGCATCTCCTCCCTACCACCTGCATACAGATCTCTCTATTCAGCATTGTGCTGACTCACCCTGTCTCCTGGAATCCCCCAGCACTGTCACTCAAACTCCAGACAAGGAATACGCAACCTGGCAGAGGCAGGCTTGGATAGTTAGGCAAGAAAATACCTACTTTCTAAAAGTGGTATTTTCAAACACAGAATGTTAAAACCAACTTCACTAAAAGATGTATTTTATCATTCTGAGTTCAGGCATACTAAACTCAAATGTTTACTTCCGTGAGTCAGTTAGGATTATAAGATGTTATAATTTAACTGCCCATTCTGGCCTATGGGGAACAGGTAGCCTTGCAATAGTGACAAACGAAAATGGCTGTAATTCACTATTAGGACAAACCACACACATCAGGGCATGTCCTACCTTTTACCTACAATGCACCCTGCCCATGGGCCTACCGTAGGGGTGACTAATATGTATAAAAGGGGAGTTTTAGGGACTGGCAAGTGGGTGCACTTGCACAGCCAACATGGCAGTACCAGACTGTACACAGGCTCTGCAATGGCAGACCTGAGACACACTTTACAAGCTGCTCCGGTGGGTGGCACAATTAATGCTGCAAGCCCACCAGCAGCATTGGATTTAGCCCTGGGCAAATACAGTGCACTGTACTAGGGTCTAACAAGTAAACCAATCAAGTCAATCATGGAGTCACTAATCCATTCATCAATTTACCATAGGGAGCACTTGCACTGTGGCACTGGAAAGCAGTGGCACAGTGCCCAAAAGCATCTAAAACCAGCATAAACATAAGAGGCAACAGCAAAAAATGGAAGGGAGACCCACGTCAATGGTGCCAGGTCTAACAAGTAGCCATATTGTTTAGACCACACTTAGGGCCAGCTTCCGATGTTGGACGGACCTGAGTCCGTCCGACATTGGTTTGGAACTGGAACCGAACGACCTCCTGTCGTCGGTTCCAGACCAGGAAGTAGTATGCGACTAAACCCTGTTCGGTCACATTTCTATTTTTTATAATGGGAGCATTAATTCGTAAAGGAATGCATGCTCTCATTGCAAAGAGCAGAGGTGCAGTTATCCCTGCACCCCATGGTAGGCACCTCATGGTGCCTGTCACAGGGTGCAGGGATCAACAGGGGCGCACCAAAGGTGTCCCCTAGGCTGCCATTCGCCGACCTTGCACCAATGAGAGCCCTTCTTGGGGCCCACAAAGAAAGATTCCCAATGCCTTCCTGTGTCAGAAATGCCGGCACAGAAAGGCAGTGGAAGTTGCCATCGTAATCCCTCGGCCGGAAAGAGACGGCTGAGGGACTACTGAAGCAAAAAAAACAATTGATGGACAGAATGCAGAACAATGAGGGGTTGGCCTAACGGCTAAGGCGCTCGACCTCGGACCTGGAGGAACTGGGTTCGAGTCTCGGTAACGACGCCAAAAACCTCCTGTGATTCTGGGCAAATCACTTAATCTCCCTGTGCCTAAAATGAAAGTGTGTCCTCATGTAACGTAACTGGTGCTATGTAAAGCGCTCTGATAACTGATTCGGTTCGGTTCTAGTTCGCGCTATATAAAACTCTGCAAAAAAAAAAAATGTCATACATTCACCCCAGTACAGAGATCTGTCCCTAAATCCTTCGTTTTTTTGTTCACCATGCCATTCCAGTTTGGACCCAGCCATATGCACAGTCTTGACCCTGCACCCAATGGTAACAGTCCAGCCCGAACTGCCAGGCCAGGTCCTCCCTGGACTGGAAACAAACATCCTAGGACCGGTTTCGGGCTTTCAGCCCTCATCAGCCAGGATAGTGGTGTGATGAGTAAAAGAACTATGGATTAAACCCAGATACTTGTGACTGGGGTGAATGTTTGCATTGTCCAGCATTCCGTCCATCAATTGTTTCTTTTGCATATGTCGCCTTAAGTGAGAGGGGTATGCCCAGACGTGGGTCCTGTGCTCACTACACCACTGGATTCAAGCTAGCCTGGGTGATGAAGGGTGATGCCCTGTAACGGGTTCCAGGATGCTTGTGTCCGGTCCAGGGAGGACCTGGCTTGGCAGTTCGAGCTGGACTGTTCCCACAAGGAACAGGGTCAAGACTGATTTGCATATGGCTGGGTCCAAACTGGAGTGGTGTGGTGAGCAAAAGAATGACGGATTAAACCCAGATCCTTGTGAATGGGGGTGAATGTTTGCATTGTCCAGCATTCGGTCCATCAATTGTTTATTTTCCATATGTCGTCCTAAGTGGGAAGGGTATGCCCCGACGTGGGTCCCGCCCTCACTACACCACTGGATTCAAGATAGCCTGGCTGATGAAGAGTGATGCCCTGAAACCGGTCCCAGGATGCTTGTTTCTGGTCCAGGGAGGACCTGGCTTGGCAGTTCGTGCTGACTGTTCTGTCACTCCACCATTTTGTGATTCACTCCACCATTTTGTGCCATACCCTTCATGACTGACCTTCTCTCTGTATCACAAACACTCTGGAGCTCCACTTTTGACCTGTCACATTCCTGCACAGACACTCACACCCTGTTCGTGCTTTGGCCTGCTACAAACTGACCAGCCCGTGCTCAACCAGTCGGACAGGGAGTTTCTCAGATGTTTATCGTCCTCAACCTGCACACTACGCCCTGCAGACATCCATCAACAGGCCTATCCCTGCTAGCTGTGTAATCATACCTCTCGCCTGTGCCCTGCAGGTGTCCAAACAACTAATAATTGTGGACTTATTTGTATAAACATGCTTTTCGACTACACCCTGCAGGGGCCTCACCGTTACCTGTGCTTATCAGATTAACCTTTGTTTGACATGTAATCATGCTACGCCCTGCAGAGGCCCACAGCTATAACCTAATCAGATTGACCTCTGTGTACTATGTATTTATAATGTTTTGCCCATGTCCTGCGAAAACCCCCAAAGGCTACTCACCTGCTGATTCTCCAGATTGACTATTGTTTAGGAATGTAATAAAGTATTATTGATACAACTCCCTTACATACCTGGGGCAGAATAGAGGGTATATAAGATGTAAAGTAAGACCATTCTGCAGACTGCCTCCTCAGACAGCTATGGGTCTGTTGTTGATGCACCTCTCCATCTCATGAGATTGTATTAAATATCCTTTCTCACTGGCTCCAGCGTTGGTCTCAGTTTGTATTCCGGACCCGTGGACTATAGGGTGACCCCTGACACCTTTTGGGTGGTCCCAAAAAGACCCCCAAAATCCACAATTGCCGCCCAAACGTGGGGCCAATCAGAGATGCGGCTGCCCGGTCGAGGGGTCCCGACGAGGAAGTTGAACGGACGGTGGTGGGGCATGCCTCGTCCTCGTAGCCACCACCCGACCTTCACTACATCCGAAAAGACCCGCACAAGTGGCTCCGGACCTGACTCGGGCCCACAATAGACTTGGACGATCTCTGCAGTAGAGAGCCCACCTGGAGAACGAGACAAAGGATTTTGGTAGGGTCGCTGATTTGCGACACCTTTTTGTTTGTACTTGGTTTTGGTTGTCTGGTTTCTTTAATTTCACTCTTTGCAAAGATTAAAGATAAACGGGTAGTGTGGACTTTTTGTCCGACCTTTGAAATTTGTAGAAATATTATTTAAGATAACATAGAAAAGCATGCCCGTACTTGGTAAATCCGCTTGATAAGGTTGTTGATGACACCTTTTGTTTGGTATTTTTGCTATCCACACTTGATATTTTTGATATTTGCAAATAACGAAAGTTAAGCGGGTAAAGTAGACTATTTGTCCAGTTTTCTGAAATTTGTAGAGACGTTTTTAAGAAACTAGAACAACAGGCCCGCGTTTAGTAAATTTGCACCATGATTTGGTTGTTGTATATTTCGATCGAGGGTGCTAGAAGATAGTCATCCGGCTCCCCCGGAAGGTACCTCAAGTAAGGATATGTACATAAAATACGGTATTTCTCCTATAATGTATAATTCATTATGGCATAATAAAAGTCCAAGGATAAAGAGACTCAGTGGCCCATATATGGTTCTTTTGAATCTCACAAAATTGAAGCTGTAAAAATACATCTCTTTAAACGAAGGTCGCGACAAGCTATGTTTGACGCCATAGGCCAATGGAAAAAGGAGGGAGCTGATAGAGAGAAGGGCTCAGGCAAGGTTACAGAAAAAGGCTAGAAAAAGCGATAAACAGAAATTAATAGAATTATAACAGGAAAAAGTTGCATCCAACCTTGCGGGTACAGATAGAGAACACAGTTTGAATATGTCTGGTCAGTATCCTGTGCGTCATACACCACTAGTGTGAGCAGACCCCCATGAAGAGGAGCTTCTCCATTACCACCACCGTACCATGTCCCTCCACATCCTATCCCACGGCTGGCCGATGGAAACATACCATCCGAAAATGCCCAACCCCTACCTCCCGATCCCACTGCCCCTCCCGCTCAATCTGACCCCGAGACCACAACTTCTGCTCGATCCCACACACCCTGCATTACATCTGCACAGTAACAGGCCTTGGATGGTCTAGTTCCCATCTGCCTGGAGGATCTTTTTACCCCTAGCCAGATCCGTGCTATTTATGAGGCCTATGCACCACCTCAAAAGGGTTACTTCCTACAACAATTTGTTTATGAAATATTCTCTCTTTATGAGAAACGCCACGAAGTGACACCAGCAGACCACGTTAGAGGATTATATCGTAAGTTGACAGAGGGGAGAGGAAGTGCTGAGGAAAGCAACAGTTTGTTAGCGCTCATGCTACAAATGATGGAGGGTCTAAGGAGAGACCAGGAGGAAGAAGAAAAGCCACTAGTAAAGGAGGGGGCGAATGGAGGTCATATGGCACCAATAAGGGAAGCAGCTCCAGTTTTTGTCCCCGCTTGGGGGGCAGGTACTGCTGAGGGACTGGATAGTCCAGACGCCAAAAGTAGGACGTTATATAATGTCTTCGATAACAATAGACAGGCTTTTGCACACGATTTTTCTGGTGACCACTTCTCCGACAATGAATTTGCATGATACAGCCAGGGACAGGGAAAGGAACCAGTCGAACTTCCAGTTAATCAATCAGGCCCCTATGTCACAGCTTCAGTGGTTGGAACTCAGGGAAAATTCTTGGTCGACACAGGGGCCTCTAGAAGTGCCCTCTCACATAAGCTGATTCCTAGGGCACCCCTGTCTGGCTTATCGGTCACATCTGTAGGATTTGACAGCACGCCCTCCACCAACTCCGTTTCTACTGAGGTGCCCCTGGACATACAGGGGAACGCAGTGATGGCCTGTTTTCTGCTCTCCCCAAACTGCCCAGACAATTTGATGGGCATTGATCTCTTAAAGCATTTCAGAGCCACCATACGCTGTTCTCCTCAGAATGTCCGAGTCATACTGTTTGATAATGATTGACCCCTTGGTTATGAATCCCGCCTTCATTGTATCACTGATTCCGAACAGCAGGATTTGTCCCAGCTACCTGACACCCTGTGGGCCATCACGGACACCGACGTGGGGGAGATTGTGATGGAGCCTGTTCACATAACAGTAAAACAGAATGCATCTCCTCCCCGCCTCCCTCATTATAAAATTTCTGCAGATGGCAAAAAGGCTCTCATGACTATAGTACTGGATATGATTGCAGCTGGGGTAGTTGAGGAAGTTCAGTCTAACACTTGCAATAGCCCCATCCTTCCAGTTTTGAAACGTACGTCCACTTCTGAGAAAATATACCGTTTTGTCATTGACCTCCGCGCAATTAACAAAATAGTGGTCCCACAATATCCTGTGATCTCTGACATAACAACTATATTGACAATGATCCCCTCAACTGCTACCACCTTCATAGTAATAGACCTCAAAAACGTCTTCTTCGCCATACCAATACATCCTGATTCACGCTATCTTTTTGGTTTCACCATAAAAAACAGATCGTTCAGATTCTGTCGGGTTCCTCAAGGGTATACTGAAAGCCCTAGTATCTACAGCCAGGCCCTTAAACAACAGCTCGATCAGATACAGTTACCATCCGGCGCTGTTCTCATGCAATATGTCGATGACATTCTGTTGGCTGCAGACACTCCGGCCCTGGTTCGCACTGCCTCTCTTACTACACTACACTTTTTGGCATCACAGGGCCATAAGGTATCCAAGAATAAGCTTAAGCTACAGTATTGTAGACAGCAGGTGACCTACCTCGGCCATCTGCTGTCTAAGGAGGGACGTACTCTCACACCTGACCGCATCCAAACAATACCACACCTTTCCTCTCTCACCACCCAAAGACATGTTCGTGCACTAATTGGTCTCACTTCCATTTGTCGCCAATGGATACCAAATTTGTTCCTTCATAGTTAAGCCACTCCTTGCTTTTCTTACAAAAGATACACCCACACCTCTTCCTTGGACACATGAGCACGACCAAGCCTTTCAAGACTTACGCCATGCTCTTTGCTCTGCACCCGTATTGGGCACACCTGACTACTCTAAACCCTTCTGCCTCTACACCCATGAGTGCTCAGGATGTGCTCTCTCGGTCCTGACCCAAATTCACGGCACCAAACAACGCCCATGCCCTTACTTTTCAGCCACCCTAGACCCTGTGGCCAGAGGTCTGCCCTCTTGCCTTAGAGCAGTTGCAGCAGCAGCCGTCTCTATCCGACAAAGTGAAGGGATCGTGTTGGGATATAGATTGACGGTATTAGTCCCACACGCAGTCAACATATTACTGAGTCATACAAAGACACAACACCTCACTAGTGCACGACTAACAGGATACGAACTTACGCTGTTAGCACCCCATATCACGCTAAAGACATGTGCGACCCTGAACCCTGCCACACTCCTGCCCACACCAGATTCTGACATCCCAGACATTCCACATGACTGCCTCTTTCGAACAGAAGAACAGACTAAGGGACGGGTAGACTTAAAAGACACCACTCTCACAGAACAGGATGGGCAATCGTGGGTGGACGTGTCTTGTATTAAACTATCAAACGGTACCACATCTTGTGCCTGTGCCATCACCACTACCAACACCATTGTTGAGACTGCACGCATACCTCAGAAATCTGCCCAGGCCGCAGAACTTATAGCTGTCACCTGCGCTTGTATCCTTAGCCAGGATCTAGCTGTCACCATCTATACCGACAGCCAAGACGCCTTTGGAGTAGCCCACAGTTTTGGTATCCTTTGGAAGGAGAGAGGGTTCTTAACATCACATGGTACGCCCATTCAGCATGGTGACTTAGTCACTGCATTGCTCTAAGCCTTGACACTACCCAGAACATTAGCTATTGTTAAATGCAACGCACAAAAGAAGGTCATAGATGAAATAGGGTTAGGAAATGCTTTTGCTGATGAGACAGCCCGGGCTACTGCACAGAAAAGAATACATACCCCTATGTACTTAGTAAAATCCAAAGCAGAGAAATGGCATGATGTTAGACAACAGATCTGAAACATCCAGTCCACTACCACCTCTGAAAAACTTCAAAATTGGGAGATGGAGGGCATGCTTGATAAAGAAAATTGTTGGAGATCCAAAGATGCAAAACTTTGGAAATTACCAAATGCTTATCTCCTCCCATTGTTGAACATGACTCATTTACCAGAACACACCAATGCTGCCACCATGACTAAAATATTACAGGAAGTGTGGGATAACAACCAACTTCGGTCTACTGCCTCCAGGCTGGTCCAACAGTGTTTGGTCTGTCTCCGATACAATGTAGGTAAAGGGACTCGGGTACCATGAGCAGTATATGCCATCCCTACATCACCTTTCGAAGTCCTGCAGATGGATTATATCCAAATGGAACGATGCAACAACCTTAAATATGTTTTAGTGGTTGTTTGCACGTTCAGCAAATGGGTGGAGGCTTACCCGGTCAGAGACAACACTGCCCTAACCACCGCCAAGATATTGCTGAAGGAATTCTTTCCCCGCTACGGCCTTTGCCGGGTCCTATGGAGTGACAGTGGGAGTCACTTCATTAGAGAAATAGTCAGGCATATACTATCAGGATTAGGGGTTCAACAAAAATGTCATGCCGTCTTCCACCCCCAATCAACATGCCTAGTGGAAAGATACAATACCACGATCAAATCCAAACTGGCCAAAATAGTAGAAACTACAGGGCTAAAATGGCCAGATGCGCTACCACTGGCCCTCCTATCAATAGGATCTGTCCCGCATTTCCGTATCTCATTGACTCCATATGAGGTGGTCTTTGGACGCCCAATGAACATCTGGGGCGCACCCCCCGCTACCATATTGTCTGATTCCCCTTGTGAATTATTGAGTGATTATTTGTCCGTACTTACACGAACTTTGTCTTCCATTCATCAGCAGGTCTAGGAAGCATTGCCTGATCGATCCACCGGGCCGGGACACGCCATCCTATCTGGGGTCTACGTGCTGGTAAAGAACTTTGCCTGCAAAAAGATGCTACCACCCCGGTGGTAAGGACCCGTGCTAGTCCTGCTGACCACCAGAACGGCCTTGCGAGTGGAAGGTAAGAAATCCTGGATCCATGCCGTACATTGCTAGAGGGTCCCCAGCATAGCTCAAACCGATCATACCTTGTCCACCTACAAGGAAGTTTTAACGTGCGTCCCCCCTGTGTATGGTCTCCCAGAACCAGAACTGGAATTTTTCAAAGATAACACTGTGCCAACTAAAGAAAGATACAATCTATGCCCACGCACGGCCTCTGGAGCTCCAGCGACCGGACATGGGAACTGAGTCAAAAGTCGCAGGGCGGTAGTATTATCTGGAAGGGTGGATTGGTATTCCAGGGTAGCGGGGTACTGAGAAGCCTAGCCAGGGGAAGCAGCTACCGGCGATGCGTAGGGTTCACCTTCACTCTCCAACAGCTGTAGAGCCCAAAAGAAGACTGATTATGACGGACAATGAAACAATGAAACTTTCCAAAAAGAAGATAGCACTATGTAACAAACTGCATAATAACAGGTCAATAGCTTTGACGACAGTTCTCCTCCTCGCTATTATCTTCGCCATCCTCTTCTGGATCATAGAGGAAGGGGCACCAGCCAAGGATACCATATTGCTCACTGATGCCACGCCTCCTGAACACTCCCATGTCTCCTTGTCCCCTGATCTCAAAAATAGGCGACAAGAGTTTTGGAACAACCCCTTCATCCAAATGTTGAATCAACATAATGAGGTATTGAATAAAACGAACTCTTTGGGTCTGTGGTCTCCTGCCTCACTCCACAGAGAATAACATACCCTTCCTACCTTACCCTTACTCTATACATGCCTCTTGTGCTGCCTGGATGTCGCTCATCATGGGCGCCCATCGGTCCAAAGGCCTTGCCGACATCACTCTCCAACAATTGCAAGATGAGTTCTGGCAGGACAAAACCTTTGTTTGACATGTAATCATGCTATGCCCTGCAGAGGCCCACAGCTATAACCTAATCAGATTGACCTGTGTGTACTATGTAATTATAATGTTTTGTTCATGTCCTGTGATAAAACCCAAAGGCTACTCACCTACTGATTCTCCAGATTGACTATTGTTTCGGAATGTAATAAAGTATTATTGGTACAACTCCCTTATATGCCTGGGGCAGAATAGAGGGTATATAAGATGTAAAGTAGGACCATTCTGCAGACTGCCTCCTCGGACAGCTATGGGTGTCTGCTGTTGATGCACCTCTCCATTTCATGAGATTGTAATAAATATCCTTTCTCTCTGGCTCCAGCGTTGGTCTCAGTTTGTATTCCGGACCCGTGGACTATAGGGTGACCACTGACACCTTTTGGGTGGTCCCGAAAAGACCCCCAAAATCCACAGTTCCCACAAGGAACAGGGTCAAGACTGATTACAATATGGCTAGGTCCAACCAGTCGTGGTGTGCTGAGCAAAAGAATGATTGATTAAACCCAGATCCTTGTGACTGGGGGTGAATGTTTGCACTGTCCAGTATTCCGCCCATCAATTGTTTCTTTTGCATACGTTGCCCTAAGTGGGAAGGGTTTGCCCAGACGTGGGTCCTGTCCTCACTACACCACTGGATTCAAGCTAGCCCGGCTGATGAAGGGTGAGGCCCTGAAACCGGTCCTAGGATGCTTGTTTCCGGTCCAGGGGGACCTGGCGTGGCAGATCAGGCTGGACTATTCCCACAAGGAACAGGGTCAAGACTGATTTGCATATGGATGAGTCCAAAGTGGGGTGGTGTGGTGAGCAAAAGAATGATGGATTTAAACCCAGATCCTTGTGACTGGGGGTGAATGTTTGTTTTGTCCAGCCTTCCGTCCATTATCTGGTATTTTTGCTTTCATCACTCTAAGTGGGAAGGGTATGCCGAATTGTTTCTTTTGCAGAGGGATTACTGAAGGCATTCCGAATGGCGGACGGGTACTCTGAGCCCGCCGTAAGTCATTCGGACCTCCTGTTTGGAATAATTTCTGACAAACTCCATCAAAATGGGACAGTCGGAAATGATTCCAAACAGTCGTAATCGGGCCCTTAGTCTGCGTTCTGGATTAAAAGAGGATATGATATATAGTTTACTATTGTTTCAGAACTGCATAGGAAGGAGTGAGGCACTTTAGGTAAGTCTGTAAAGGTAGGAAAAGGTATTTTTTTTATTACTTTCTATATTTTTTTAAAAATTTAAAGAGTACAGCTATACTACGTAGACAATATTGCTGTACTTACAGAAATAAAAACATAACAAATGCACTGTACTACAACCCAGAATGCAGACCAAATGTTTAATAAACATTAAAGCTGGCTTTTAATTTTGTACTCCGCTCCAGTGAACTCCTCTCTACTCCACTCTACTACACTGTACTCCATTCTATGGCACTCCACTGTACAACACTATACTCCAGTGTAAGAGACTCGCCTACACCCTATGGCACTATGCAACACTCTACTCCACTCTACTTCCTCTACGCCACTCCACCACACTTTACTCCACTCTACTTTATGATGCACTACTCCACTCTACTGCAATCTGATCCACTCTCCTCCACTCTGCCACTCTGTGCCACTTCACTTTACCACACTCTACCTCACTCAACTCGACTCCACTCATTTCTACAACAATCTACTCTGCTCTGTGATACTCCACTCTACATCACTTTCTGATACTCTACAGCATGCCACTTCACTCCACTCCATGACACTCCACTCCAGTCTGACGCTTTACTCCACTCTATGCTACGCCACTACACTCTGCTCCACTCCAGGCCATTCTACTCTTTGGCATGCCACTCCACTCTATGAAACGTTACTTAGCTCCACTATCTCTATCCACTTGACTTAATTCCATTCTACTTCACTGTACAACACTTTACACAGCTCTGCACCATTGTATGAACCCCACTATATGTCCCTTCATTCTACAACACTCTACTCCTCTCTATGCAACTCCACTCTACGAAATTCTACTACACTATCTGACACTCTATGACATACCACTCCACTACTCTGTATGACACATCACTTCACTGTATGACATGGTGCTCCACTCTACAGCACTCTCCTGCATTCTAGTCTACAACACCTCCATCTGCGACACTCTACTCTACTGCACTCTACTCCACACTACTCTAGCTTATGCCACTCCACTCAACAACCCTCTACTCCACTTTATGTTACTGACACTCTACTTGATGACACTCCACTGAACAACACTCCTCTGAATGACACCCCACTATACAACACTCCACTTCACTTTTTGACCTTCAGCTGTATTCTATGACTTGCCACTTCACTCTAAAACACTCCACTTTTGAACACTCTACTCCACTGTGTGACCCTCCACAGTATGCCACTCTATGGCCCTCTACGACACTCCACGCCACTCTGTGACACTACACTGTATTCTATGACACACCACTTCTCTCTAGGTCGTTCCACTCTAGAAGACTATACGCCAGTGTATGCCCATCCAATTTCCACTACTCTAATACACTCTACTCAACTTTACGACAATCTGCCATACTCCACTGCAAGACATGCCCTCTCCTCCATTCTACTGCACGACATTCCACTGGACAACACTCAACTCTATGACACTCTATGACACTCTGTGCCATTCCTCTCTACAACACTTTCCTCCACTCTATGACACTGTTCTCAATGACACTCCAGTCGACATCACTCAACAAAACACTACTCCTTTGTATGATGCTCTACTCAATGACACTCCACTCTACTGTATGCCACTGCACTGTACTCCACGACACACCACTCTATGTCACACCACTCTCAAGCTGTATGATTTGAAACACATTTTTATAAAAACTGTAAAAACATTGAAATTCAATGAAAAAAACAAAGGTCAAAGCTTAGTTATAGTTAGGAAAACGTTATTCATTCTTTCTGTACAGAACAATCTTTTTCCTTTTGCTGTCTTTTTCACATTTTATGCCCCATTTAAAATTTCATCCACCTACCCAATAATGATTTATTTCTCTTCCTCTCTCCCACTAAATGCCACCCCCATCTTTGACAATAGGCCCTCCCCCCTCTTCGCCCTCCCACTTCAGACTCCCAGTCTGGAGTGTGCTTCTGTGACCACAGCCCCTCCCCTCCTGCCCCCTCACATAATCACATAACAGGATTCTGTTATAATCGCGTCATGCTGGTCCACTCCTCATCAGAAGCAGCAGCTTACAATCCCTGTCTTACCCGCTGCTGGATTTCACAGCAAGCAAGATAATTCCATGGACTGCAACCTATTACTTACTAAAGGTATACATTATGCAAATATTGGAAACTTTAAATTAGTGTCAGATGTGCTTCAAACATATCTTATGCGTTCCAAATTCTCTAGCTATCTGCAAATGAATGAGGTGCCTTGTTAGACCAATGGAAGCATCGCTTCTCCACAGCAGAGGAACATTTATTGAGCACAGTTTAGGCGCCACCCATGAGTTGGCAAGTGGTGCTTTTTTGCAGTTTAACTTCAGATCAGAGTATTTACATTTATAGAACAGCTAAGGACATGTTCCATCTGTTCGGCTCAGGGAGGATTTGCTGGCAATAGGGATAGCTTTGCGTGTCTTTACTTTACAATCTGATAAGATGTTCTTCAGGACGCATGCAAGAAAAATTAAAAAATAAAAGTAAGTTGTGATTTATAGTTAGTAAACCTCTCCGTATAGTTTTTGCTGCAGCTTTTTTGAGCCATGTGTAGTATCCTGTTCATGTTATATTCCTGCTATCATCTCCCTCCCTGCTCAGCCAGTGTGAATGTGCTGTGGGCTGCATGGAATGTTGGAGTGATGCATATTGGAATGTTGGGTGCCTGTGAGGTGAAGTGACAGTTGAGAATGGGCTGTTTTTTTTTTTTTTTTTAAAGTTTTAATTCACAGGTTCCTATCTACACGTAACTTACTTCAATAAATCTACTTAAACTACATCCTACCTTGTGTGGACTTCCTCACTACACTATGTTTATTAGAGAAAGTTATTGGAGATAGCAAGATTCACCATACATTACCTACAATAGAAGCCGAAGTGTATACAGCAACACCCAAACTCTAAACCCACCTCAAAACCCAGCAAAGAATGTGCCAAGATTTTCCAGTTAAAAGAATTATTGAAAACGGTCAACTTGGAAGGTCCAGAGAAAGAAAAAAGTGGACACAGGAAGTGCACACACCTCACAAGCCGCATGTCACAAACACCCTAATTTCAGCATGGGTTTGCCAGGAAGGAATACCCAACCCACTAATGCACAGCACTAGAAGGGGATGGCAGAATAGCATTTCCCATGCAAGGAACTCTGGGATTCTTCACACTCTTTAGTTAACCGCATGCGTGCGGCGGCTTTTTTCGCGCTGCGCGGCTTTTTTTAAAAAGCCGCGTTACCTGACGAGCTCAGCTCGTCATCAGCGTGCGAGCAGCGCAACTGATGACGAGCTGAGCTCGTCATCAGCGCCGAACTGGTTAAGCCTCATGAAAAGATATTTATTTATTTATTTATGTATTTAGTGTTTTTTCTAAAGCACTTCCCCACCATGTGACATTACAGCGCTTTACATTACAACAAAAGTTACATACTACATGACATAATATGCATCCAGATAACATCAAGTTCATCGATAAGAATCACGAAGCAGCGGGAAGGGGTTGCAGGTTCTGTTAGGGGTGTGATTACGAGCACTGTAAAGCAGCACTATAGAGGCTGGATGTTGCGCTTATGATACAATTTTTATCTGAATGGGATCCCAAACAATGTGAGTAGGCTTAAATGGTATGATCTTGGGCCTTTCGTTTAAGAAGCTTAACGCAAAATTCTGGAAATTATGTGAGAAAAAATTGACGTCAATTCATTTTCACCAGCTCCTAGCTTTATCACCATGTGCTATCGATGGGTTCCACAATAGGGTGACCACCTGTCTGTAAATTTCACGAACCGTCTATTAGTTATTGGGCTTCAGGTCTGTGATGATCCCATTTACGGATGCCCTTTGTCCCTAATTCTGGTGATTGCAGTGAGCTTTGATGCTCCTCTACGAGAAGCCACTGAGTTCTGTAGAGCACCCTGTTGTGGCTGGCTGACACTCCTCCTCTCAGCACAAGAGCAGCTCCGCCGCGACTTGCACTGACAATCAACCTGCCTATTGTCACTCTGTTTGCTGGCTGATTGTCACATACAGAATGACAATGGGCCCACTCAGCATGTGGTGGGCCTTCTCCTACCCCGACCTAGGGCAGAACATTCTACTTTCATCCACAGGTTGAGCCACTGCACCAAAGGCCAAGCTCTGGAGGGAGGGGGGCACATTTTGAAATTTCTTCCACAAAGTTCAAAGTTCCTTGTGTGGCAGCAATTTGTAAGCGATAATAAAAATGTCAGTTTAACTCTGGGGATTACATTAATGTATCTATTAGAGAGATCTGAGTTTTGCCTTGTTCCAGCTTTGACTCAAAGCAGCACAGTGGAATATTGTACTTCCTGCAAAGCACAAGGTGTAACTGGCAGATCAAATAATTGATGTTTATGTAGCTAGCTCAGTGGGTTACTGCTGCTGTCTGATTGTTACTTGCAGTTGTTTTTACTCAATTTTTAAATATAAGTAAATACAACCGCAAACACTGATTATGTTTTAATCTCAAATTTGTATCTCTCCAGACCACGTATAATGCCTACCAGTATGGAAGATGTGACTCCTACACCTTGTAACCCTCATTGTCTTAAGTAATATGTCCATTGCATTGACTTACACACTCATGAGTCATTGTCTGTATATCATATGTGTGCAATGTAACAGACAACAACACCCTGCTCTACATACTGAGTAGCACTACAAAGCAAAATTAAATGAGAGGGTATATGTAGAGATGAGAAGCACCATTGGAGGGTAGTGTTAAGGGGATCCATAGAGAAGTAGGTCTTTTTTTGGGTTGGGGTGTCACCAACAAAGATTGTCAAGCTGGCTGCCACCAGCACTAAAGCTGGCCCTGTCATGGGCGTAGCTAGGTGTGAGCGAGCAGATGATAGCTTCAGCCAGCTTCAAGCCTGAAGCCTGGCACTGGGTCAACTCTTACTCAACTCGAAGTCCCATTGGGCCTTAAGCCCATAACGAGCCAAGCTTTCATATGGCTTCATGAATGAATGGATAGTAAACGTATAGAGCGTAAACAATGCCCAAAGGTGTCAAGGCTTCATGCACAAAGAGGTAAAAACAAAGCAAAAATCTAATAACATAGGTGCCTCTAGGTACCCCAAGATTATGGGGCCCAAGGACGGAGAAATGCACCTACCAATAGGAAATTCAATGTCCAGAATTTGATGTCAAAACCAGAAAGTGTTGTCGGAACCAGCTGTGTGGCAGACCGCTCTGTCAATCCCTATTTACAATACTGCAACCAAAATCAATAAGAAAGATACGTATTAATAAAGACTCTGAATCTGGTGAAAACACCACCTATGCGAGCATCAGACGCGGATAAATGTGCGAACTGGGGATTAAAGGTGGAAAGAATCGAACAAGCGTATGAATGATTTATTCTATCCTCCCAGAGAAATCCATGAAACTAAATCAACATCAATACAGAATAACATGCCACTTACAAAATGGTCAGTATCCATATTGATGTTCAAGAGATGTTTCAATCATGTAGGGTCAAGTATACACGGGGTCTTAGTACCAAATACTATGATGAAGGATAAAAAAAAAAGAAAAGAAAAGACTTGTTACAAAATATTCTGTTATTTGATCAAGAAAGTCTGATAGGTGGAGTCCTGTAAGGATTCAATTTATGGATAATAGACGGTCCATGAACCAATATGTGATTTAATCTAGGATTGATGATCTTGGCACAAGTGAGGCAACAGAGAAGAGGTAAAGAGGAATGTATGCCCAACTTGCCTATAAATATACTATCCAAGTCTTGAGGGTAAAATAAGTAAACATCCAATTCTTCATACGTAAATAAATATACGGTGCACCAAACTTTAGATGTGCACTATAATCTGGGAAAAGAAAAAACAGAAACCTATTTAATATAAATCCTATTATATGACATTGAAGTAACACTAGAAGGTAACGTCAAATAACAAAAAAGTACCTATGGATGACCAAGTGCCCCCTATAGCGGATATCCTGCCATCAAAAGAAGTGTTTTCGTGGTTCCACCTCCGTAGTTCTAAAATATCCAAGCACATCCAATGAGAAGAGGAAGGATATGGCAACAGGCTATCTATTGTGTAATCAACATACAACTACATGCACCCAAGACCAAATGTATTCAAAGTGTAGTCAAACAGTCCCAGATGTTCATGATGGATGGGAATTTTTATTGACTGCCCTCTATCCATCAGGTAGGAACTAGTACCAAAGTGGTAGCCCAACCATTTCTCTATGCTGGAAAGCATGCTACCTAAATAAAGAAAGAATAGAGAGAAAGAGAATAGCCCCCCAAGGTACAATGAGCCCTGAACCAAAATTTAACTTAACCAAAATTTAACTAATCCTCAACCAAAAGTATGGAAGGAAGGAAAACTAGAAGAACTAAAGAAAAACGATATAAATATGCACTTACCTCGGAGAAGAGAAATAAAGCGGGAGATAGCCGCCCAACCGAAAGGTCCCCTCAGTGTGAATAACGCCTTATGGTAACCCGCCATAACAACACTGGTATATATACCTGCCTTGATTAGTTGATGGGAATCACCTGCGCGAAAAAAGACCGAAGGAAGTCGACATAACACGGCCGCCATTTTGAACTGGTGAAAAACTACTAGTCTAATGGTACTATTAATGGGAAAAGCTAGTTAAAGATAGAAAAAACTATACAATGCTATATGAATAACATCATAAAGCACAAAAAACGGTATAGCTACCCGTTCGTTGTGCATGAAAGGTGGTCCGCTAGAATGTCTCCGATGACCGCCGTGTTAAATCAGTCACTGGATGTCCAATAAGGTGCGGCCATCTTTGAGCGGTGTAAACATACCGCGAAAGCTAATAAGGACCATTAATATGGGCTGTATGATTGTCCGGAGCCTGATAGAACCAGAAGGAATAAATAAAACTACGCCCAATGTGTGCTTTGTATTTCGAAATGTAAACTAAAGTAGCGGGACCGGCGCTATGCATGTAACCGCCTATGAAGCCTACACGAATGTTACAGAAAGTGGCGGCCATGATGGAACGGTCTAGGTCCATACCCTCGGTGGCGGCCATTTCGGAGCAGTAAATCATGCCTCGGAATCTATCAGGTAACTCATATGCCAAATACCACCTAACGCAGACTGCGATGAAAAGGGAGCATAAACCGAGGACTATTCATGAAGTAAGAAGGCAGCCCGACGGTTCCCTGTGGTACTAAAAAGGCCATAGTTGTGGGGACATACCTTGAAAAACATGAACGTGTCGGCCATGTTTAAAAGGTCTACATTTATCGATATAACACGGAATAAGGAACTCGAATAGTAATTCCAGAGTAACAAATCGGGGTAGTATCCACAATATAAACAAAGAGTATCAAAAATACACCCTTGTTAATAATACTAACAACCTGTATGCATATACAACAAAATAATTTTAAATAAGCAGCCGTGTTTAGCCAGACAAAAACAGTCTCTATTTGGCACAGGTAGCCTACCTGTAAAGATTTATCAGAAACCAGTGGGGGTGTATAATTATTATTCACATGGGCTCTTAGAAAAATGTTCTAATTAAATAGACCAGAGCTATATAACCCGAAGGAAGGATCTAACAAACACCAATATGGTGTGTTTAATAGTAACTCACCTGTGCTTTCAAGAATAAAGAATATGGTGTGAGAAATATAAGCTGTATGGGAGATTCCAACTATCACGGTGCATAAAAATAACTGTACAAAATAAGGAAATGAAATATGAAATACACATAGAAAGAAACAGAGCGCAATGTCACCCAACCGGACTCAAACAACAACTGGTTGAAACATGAAGGAGGTGTAAGAGGAAATCATAATAAGAAGAGAGTAATATTCTAACATATATTGCTGTGAATTAACATGGTACACATTCTCATGATAACCATAACGTATAATGTAACCGTATTGTACATTTGAGGTGTTACAAAATTGCCCCATTGCTGGTAATAGTTCGTAACACAGAAAATCCAGCAATGGAACTACAAACATATCGAAGAGAGCCTTACCAACATATGGGCAGTCATTATAACAGAGCGACAACTTCAAGAAAGGTGAGTGTTACAGGCATTTCTAGTCAGAGCATGTGGTCAACTTATGATAGAAAATGATGTAATTCATCGTCGAAATTGTGGCCAAATTCCAGTGTCCTCAATCTACATATCCACATTGCTTCCTTCTTGCGTAATGCTAATAGTCTATCCCCTCCCCTGGGGTTGATCGGGATATGATCTATACCCATAAACCAGATAGTCTCACTGGGTAGATGTTTTTCTAGCATATGATGTGTCATTGCATATTTGAAGTCACCATTCCTATGTGCCCTGACATGTTCCTGTACTCTGATTTTGAGTGCCCTCTTTGTGCTGCCCACATAAATTTGATTACATGGACATCCCAAAACGTACACTACGTAGGGAGTATTGCAATTGATGTAATGATTGATTTTATGCCTATGTGAGGTATTGAAACAGAAGTCTTTTGTTTTATCCTTACCAAGGCCACACATATTGCAACCTCTACAAGTATAAAAGCCTTTTGGCTTGCTACTGAGCCAATCCACCCCTTTTTCTCGGGTGATATAGCTAGGACAGAGGATGTTTCTTAAATTGGGACTCCGTTTGTAAGTGATCTTAGGTTTATCTGGTATGATCCCCTGTAGGCTAGGTATGGAAGTCAGCAAATGCCAATGTTTGCGCAAGGTGTTATAGATTCTTGTGCTCTCTTCTGTGTAGGGGGTGATGAGTGCAACACCAGGAAAATTGTCCTTACTTTTTTTAGATGAAGTTAAGGTAGACTCTCTAGGGACATTGTTGATTCTTTTCAGAGCCTTGTTAAGTATCTGTGGGGGATATCCCCTATTCTGAAATCGATTAGTTGTTTCCTTAATATTTACTGAGAATGCATCGGGAGTACTGCAGTTTCGGCGCATCCTGACCATTTCCCCATAGGGGATGTTATTCACAATATGTCGAGGGTGCGCACTAGTAAAGTGCCGTGTACTATTGCAGCTGGTGGCCTTCCTGTAGGTTTTGCTGTTAACCTTATTGTTCTCCACAAAGAATGTAATGTCAAGAAAATTGATTTCACTAGCACTATACTCCATAGTGAACTTGACATTATAGGGATTATTGTTCAAATATTCAAAATAAGTCAGTAGCGCTGGGACAGGTCCATTCCATAACATAATCACGTCATCAATGTACCTGCCCCAGAAAATAACATGCTCTGACCATTCTGCTGCATGGCGACTCCAGGCATGCTCACGCTCATACCACCCCATGAAGAGGCCGGCATAGGCTGGAGCAAATCTTGAGCCCATTGCTGTGCCCTGGATTTGTTGGTACCACATGGAATCATGCAAAAAGAAGTTCTTGGAGAGAATGATATTAGTCATCTCCAAAAGAACCTCATTGTGATCCATGTAACCTGCCGCCCTTTGTCCAAGATAGAACTCCAATGCTCTGATGCCAAACTCTTTTCTGATACAAGTGTAAAGACTCGTGACATCTAATGTCACGAAAATCATGTTTTCAGCCCATGTCAGTTCTTCAAATTTAGCTAGAATATCCTGAGTGTCCTTAATATAGGACGGGAGATTCTGTACAAAAGGTTGAATGAAGGTGTCGACATATTCCGAGAGGCGTTCAGTCGGAGAGTTGACCCCTGAAATGATAGGGCGGCCCGGTGGAAAAACGCCGCCCTTATGTATTTTGGGTAGTATATAAATACATGGAAATGTGGGCTCAGACACCATGAGGTATCTGCATTCTTCAGGACTAATTAGTCCCTCTTCTCGCCAATCTACAAGTCGCATATTAATATGGGCACTCAGGGCAGTAATGGGGTTAGTAGAAATTCTAGTGTTGCAAGAGATATCGGAGAGTTGTCGTTCGATTTCAGAAAAGTAATCTGCTTTTTTCATCAGAACCACATTCCCCCCTTTATCCGCTTCGCGGATGACTATGTTTTTGTCTTTTTTAAGGTTGTTGAGGGCAATGCGTTCCTCTGATGAAAGGTTGTAATGGCGTGCATTGGGACGAATAGGATGATCGAGGAGATGATACAGACCTTGTGTGACCTTCTGTCTGAAAATGTCAATGTTGGCATGTGTCCCTACAGGAATAAATTTAGACATGGGTTTTAAGCCACTATCAGATGTCAAATTATCCACCACCCCCAATTCTGCACAGACCTCATCACCTTCAAAGGATGTATCAAGTTCTACTGACATCATGGATTGTATAACTTTTATTTCTGTTGCTGTATATACAGAAGGGGTATCAACATTACAATCAGTGGACACAATAGTAGGGTTTCTTACAAAATGATCTTTCAATTTCAAAACACGTATGAATTTAAACAAATCAACAAAAATATCAGTATCTACTCCCATGTTGTTAGGACAAAAACCCAAACCCTTATTTAAGACTGTTACTTCCACTTCAGTGAGCACTCTTTCTGAAAGGTTAACAACAATGTTTTCGTCGGTTTCAATCATGTTATCAAAACCATCACTCATTGCTTCTTTGTCCTGTTCGACCTCGTTCGCCCTGCCACTGCCTCCCCACTTTGACCTCTGCCTCTGTTTTCGTTCCTGCCACTTCCTGCCCCCCCTTCTGGTCTTTGTTCCTTTGGTCTTGCACCTAGTCTCAATCTTTCCATTTCCAATAAAAAATTGTTGGTAGTGGGTCTTGCTTCTCCCTCATTGGTTTCAGGAATGATGTCTATGGAAGCTGTACTGGCGACTGATGACAGGGAAGTGATGCTACTAGCGGAAGTTAACTCTAAGGTTTCTTCCCTACCTCTCTTGGCCTCCCTTGTTGTTTGGACATTATCATACTTATGGGCGAAGGTGTAAATTCTGCCTTCTTTGTAGTCCTTATCATCTCGTTTGATCTTTTTTATTTTTTTGTCCCTGAGATAAAGTTGGTGTGCTTCCAGAATTTTTTCAAGGGTAGTGTAGTTCTTCTTAATCACTTCCTTGAGAGGTGAAGCATCAATTTCCTTTTCTAAATCCTCAATTTCCTTCCTTAACTTCTCACCCTTTTTTTCAGCATTGAGGATTAGAATCTTCATCATATTATAGGAGGCATTTCTCAAATTACCCTCCCAATCGTTCAATTGTTCAGGATCCAAATCCTCAAACGTTGGAAATATAAGGATTCTCAATCCACGAGGGATTTTTTCATTCTCAATGTATTTCTCTAGGGTGGTCCCATCCCACCACCTAGACATCTCACTTTTTTTGAGACGCTCAAGTCTTTGAAATTTCATTTTCAAGCCCTCCGTTTTGGGACCTTGAATTGTGCCTGGCTTGGGGTTCGCTGCAAAGAGGTCCTGAGCCAATTCCTGACGTCTATCTTTAAACTCAGGCATGTTTGAGAAACCTGGCAAAAATGTGCCCACGGTTTTAATTAAATAACAGTCAAAATCCAAGGCTGATCAGTGCAAACAAGGTGAACAGAAATTTTAAAGCATGATGGATGGCGGAACCTTGAAACTAATGCACCTGATACAAAATTATGCCACTTATGTGAGAAGATTCCCCTTATTTTAACCCTTAGGTGGGGATCATGTGCACACTGATATGACACCCGCCAACACAATGCCAGTTCAGACAGAACTAAAACAAGAGTTAATCAAAAGCACAGGTGCACCATAAGACAAGCAGTTTTTCAATAGACACTTAGTAAATATAAATGTCCAGCAAATCCGTTTTGTTTAAGATGATTTATTTTTCAATAAAGTGATAATAGAACAGCCGACGCGTTTCGTCCCAGCCGGGACTTCTTCAGGGCTGTGTTTACAAAAAGACAAGAGAAATAAACATACAATTAAAAGATGGTACATTGCAACACCCAGCCGAGTATACAATGGTCCCATGCATTAAAAACAAAGTGCATCTACACTATACAGTAAATCTGTACTAATCAGGCGAGAACCTTTACATTGCTGCATTTCTGGAGTCTAGCCAGTCATTGATACCCCAAGTTAACAGTGTATAAACAAAAAACATATATTGTTATTGTGTTTTTAATATTATATAAAAAAGTATATACATCCATAGGGAATTCTTAGTTTAAGGGTGAGAATATACATTAACAATATATGATGTGCAATTTGTTTATGGATACGACATGAACCTCTCTTCATATTAAAAGGAAATGCAAAAATCTAATAACATAGGTGCCTCTAGGTACCCCAAGATTATGGGGCCCAAGGACGGAGAAATGCACCTACCAATAGGAAATTCAATGTCCAGAATTTGATGTCAAAACCAGAAAGTGTTGTCGGAACCAGCTGTGTGGCAGACCGCTCTGTCAATCCCTATTTACAATACTGCAACCAAAATCAATAAGAAAGATACGTATTAATAAAGACTCTGAATCTGGTGAAAACACCACCTATGCGAGCATCAGACGCGGATAAATGTGCGAACTGGGGATTAAAGGTGGAAAGAATCGAACAAGCGTATGAATGATTTATTCTATCCTCCCAGAGAAATCCATGAAACTAAATCAACATCAATACAGAATAACATGCCACTTACAAAATGGTCAGTATCCATATGGATGTTCAAGAGATGTTTCAATCATGTAGGGTCAAGTATACACGGGGTCTTAGTACCAAATACTATGATGAAGGATAAAAAAAAAAAGAAAAGAAAAGACTTGTTACAAAATATTCTGTTATTTGATCAAGAAAGTCTGATAGGTGGAGTCCTGTAAGGATTCAATTTATGGATAATAGACGGTCCATGAACCAATATGTGATTTAATCTAGGATTGATGATCTTGGCACAAGTGAGGCAACAGAGAAGAGGTAAAGAGGAATGTATGCCCAACTTGCCTATAAATATACTATCCAAGTCTTGAGGGTAAAATAAGTAAACATCCAATTCTTCATACGTAAATAAATATCCGGTGCACCAAACTTTAGATGTGCACTATAATCTGGGAAAAGAAAAAACAGAAACCTTGTCGTATCCATAAACAAATTGCACATCATATATTGTTAATGTATATTCTCACCCTTAAACTAAGAATTCCCTATGGATGTATATACTTTTTTATATAATATTAAAAACACAATAACAATATATGTTTTTTGTTTATACACTGTTAACTTGGGGTATCAATGACTGGCTAGACTCCAGAAATGCAGCAATGTAAAGGTTCTCGCCTGATTAGTACAGATTTACTGTATAGTGTAGATGCACTTTGTTTTTAATGCATGGGACCATTGTATACTCGGCTGGGTGTTGCAATGTACCATCTTTTAATTGTATGTTTATTTCTCTTGTCTTTTTGTAAACACAGCCCTGAAGAAGTCCCGGCTGGGACGAAACGCGTCGGCTGTTCTATTATCACTTTATTGAAAAATAAATCATCTTAAACAAAACGTATTTGCTGGACATTTATATTTACTAAGTGTCTATTGAAAAACTGCTTGTCTTATGGTGCACCTGTGCTTTTGATTAACTCTTGTTTTAGTTCTGTCTGAACTGGCATTGTGTTGGCGGGTGTCATATCAGTGTGCACATGATCCCCACCTAAGGGTTAAAATAAGGGGAATCTTCTCACATAAGTGGCATAATTTTGTATCAGGTGCATTAGTTTCAAGGTTCCGCCATCCATCATGCTTTAAAAGGTAAAAACAAAGCATTAGCATCTGAGGTAAAAAGGACAGACAAATGGGTACCCGTTTAGTGGCTAATTTGCCCAAACTGAAACAGTAAAAACTTGATCAACCATGGATTTCCTTAAACAAGTTGTCTGATCTTAGGCAAATATTTTGCCAATTCCCTTTTTCTTCACATTTACATATGAAGGCACCTTCAAATACGTGAGTTCAGAATACCAGGAGCCGTAATCCGGATACGGTGCACTTTCCTTGTTTACGCCATGGCACACTTTTTAAAAGGTGCGCCTTGAGCAAACAAGGAAAGTGCGCTGTATTGGAATGACTGTGCTTCCCCCAGGGCAGCCAAGAACTCATGCTACCCCAGGGCATCACACATGAATTATGGGGAAGCTGCTTAAAAGCTGCTCTGTGTTCCTCACTGCAGGTGGCAACCCGCCTGCACTCTCAAGAGGGATTGGAGATCCCTTAGGAGGTGCACTAAAAGTGTGCCACCTTTTCTGTGATGCACTTTCAATGTGCCTCTTAAAGGCATGTGTGCTTCTGCGCCCACGTCAGTAATACGGCGCAGATGCAGAGGCAAAGTGATTCCCTCATTTGCATGGGGCCAGTCCCCCATGCAAATGAGGGATCACCCTCTCATCATAGCACTGGCGCAACATGTGCACCAGTGCTATCACTATTACAGAAGGAGACGCACAAGCATATGCGGCTCCTTTCGTAATAACATGGTACCCAGGAGGTGCACAAAATAGGCGCACACGCCTTTTGCGCCCTCAGGGCACAATGTATAATATAAGCAAAAAAGATGTTCTTACAATATTCAGATTATGCAGCAGATGATGGATTATGTGGAAAATGCAGAAAATCCACAACTCTGCGGAAAAACTCAGCGGCTGCACAATCGCATAATTCCAGTGGCAATGATTATAATGTTGCTTGCTATAAAAACGTGGGCCACATACAGGGTTCATATGACAACTGTCTTGCCTCTTCGTTCACTAATGGCAATGTTGCAAGAGAGGGGCAGGGCAGGAGTGGTTCTAAATTTATGTTTAAAAACGATCTCTTTTGATAAATTCATTCTCACTGCAGTGCTATAATGTGATGTAGTTATATGAAAACTTCCACATGTCAAAGAAATACACTTTTTCCGAATTATGAAGAGACTTTTTCCTATTTTAGGTGTTGTTTTTCTCTGTATGATTTACATGGCAAACATTTCCAGGGCTCGGCGTGTGCATGGCCTTTAAGAGCCTAGTCGGGCCCTAGGCTCCACTCTGGCTTGGCCTGTTAATTTGTTGGCTCGTTCACCTCTAGGCATAGCTATCCTTCCTGCAGCCTGTGCAGTGGGCCAGGCCCTGGGGCAGAAGCACTTCAGGAGCAGATAGTGGGACAGACTGGTAGGAAGGCACAGCCTATGAACAGAGGGATTTCATTTTATTGTAACCTCTGTTTCTGTAAAGTTTTTATTTGACCTTTTCCAGTTAATGGAGACTGGAGAGTACAATTAGAAATGCCTAAAATAACAATACTGGTTTGCACTAATCCCCAAATCTTCTACTGAAGCTCTGTAAATGGCCAGACAAATGCTCCATACTGGAACTTTGGATGGATATCTCCATCATTCTTTCAAAAATAATCTTTTCTTAACAAACAGTGATTTTCGGCGGATTTGTATATGTTCTTTCAATAGTGCCAAAAGGCAGCAGAGCGCTGTACAAGGTTCAAGATGAAATTTATGCCTGGGCGCCTGTGCTATTTACCAACATTTCACACAGCGCAGTAAGTGAAGTAGAGGCGCTGCATTGCGTGAAAGGGAAAGAGCAAAAATGCGCCAGATTTTCAAAGTTATGGTGCATTGGAATAGATTTTGAAAGCTCTGATATGCAAGTTAAAAAGTAAACCCTCGCGATACTTTTGTATTCACTCCTCAGTCAACCTCTTCCTCTTCCAGTTCCCTTTTCTCTAACTGTTCCCACCTCCCTCCTACCTTGCCATTCGTCTCTGCCTTTCTCCCTTCCACACATGCTTTCTCCCAGCTACCGCTACCTTGCCTTTTAAATGCTCTTGCTACCTTTTTCTCTTTTCAATCTTCTCTCTGTCACCCTCAAAATCTTTCTGTTTCTGTTTTTGCTCCTTTCGCTGCCCCATCTACTTCTGGGATCCTCTTTTCTCCATCAATTCTTTTTCTCTCTCAACTACAAGATCCTCGCTTGTTTTCCTTTTCTCTTTCTATTTACTCTCATTGTTCCAAACTTCTGTCTCTTCCTCTCTGTATGTGTCCCTTTCTCCTTCTTTCTCACAGTCATTTCTCTCTGTGTTTCACACTCTTTAGTAGTGTTAGTGCCTGTGAACTCAACGTCTACGTTCAGCATCACAGCGCTGCTCCTGGCACTGTCAGACATGGTACTGGGTAGAAATAGAAAACTGCCCTTTATGTCGGCTGCCAAATTCTGCTTTGATTGTATATCGTTGCTAGTTTTTTCATATTTTAATACATCCAGCTGTGTTTGAATGTTTGCTGTATACCCCAATTAGTAATATAAACTCAAGAACATAAACCTATTTTGACTTGTACTTCTATTAGCTGTGTATTTTATAATCGTGCGACGTCCTCAGCTGTGTCTGTTAAAATGTTGTCTGTTGGGGCACCAGTTTCCTTGTTTTGTTGTCAATTTTTTTATTACACTAATATAGTATATAATGCAAAATGTTTCACTATTAGTGTACTAAAGAATGGAGTACACTTAGCTGGAATATGACCCTCCCTGGCAGCCGAGGTAAGTAAAAAAAAGTGTTTAATGCATGTTTTGTGCGTGTTTGAGGGTCAGCATGTTTGTGTGCAAAAGAGTGTGTGTATGTGTGAATACCTGTGTGTATATATGAGTGTGTGTGAGTGAAAGTAAAGTTCAAATGGCGTGTTATGTCACTTTTTCTACCTCTGGCATTTTGTGTACTGACGTACATTTATTTATTTATTTATTTATTTTTACCATTTATTAAGCGCGCTGTTACCGGGCGGTGTCCTGGCGCTGAAACGATATGCTTTCTCCATAAGACATGTTCATCCCTATAAGTCAAAGAGCCATGTTTTGATGTTTTTTCCTAAATGTCATCAGGTCAGTACTTTGTTTTAGGGGGAGGGGCATTTTATTCCAGATAGCAGATGCTCCGGAAATAAAACTGCGTCCTCCCCATCGAGCTTTCCTAATGCGATCAGTCTTAACAAGCCATTTGTTGGCTGATCTTAGTTGTCGACCTGGTTTGTACAACTGAAAGTGTTGTTGAAGGAAGGACGGACCTAGTCCATTCACTGCCTTGAACACCATACATAGTGCTTTGAACATCATACGTTTCCGTATTGGGAGCCAATGCAATTTTCTCAGTTCCTGAGTGACCGATGCAAATTTGGGTAGACCAGTGATTAATCGGGCAGCAGCATTTTGCAGCATCTGCATTTTGTTCAAAATCCCTTGCTGTGCTTGCAGAAACAGACTATTACAATAGTCAAGGCGTGACAGCACAAGTGCTGTCACCACCATTTTCCTGCTACTGATGGAAAGAAAAGGGAGAATTTTCCTGATAGTTTTTATTATCCAATGAATGGAGGATGAAAGGGCATTAACTTGTGATTTAAAAGATAGTTGTTTATCGATGAACACCCCCAGGTTTTTTACTGTCGTGGCTGGAATGGGTGGTTCTCCCATTTCTTGGGGCCACCAGTTGGGGGTCCAAAGATTAGCCTCATTGCCAAAAAGAAGAACCTCTGTTTTCGAGGAATTTAATTTGAGGCAATTCCTAGCCATCCATGAACTTACTGCAGTCATGCAGTCTTGGAATCTTGCCGCTGTTCCTTCTTCTCGCCCCGGGAGCAGAGATACCACAATTTGTGTATCATCTGCGTAAGATGTCAATTCAAAGCCAAATGAGCGAATCACCGGGACGAGGGAAGTGACATATATATTAAATAGGGTGGGACTCAGGGAGGAGCCCTGAGGAACCCCTCCTGGGAGTATGAAAGGGGTAGATTCAAAATCTCCCAGGGCCACCACTTGAACCCTGTCAGATAGGAAAGATTTCAGCATGCTCAACGCTGCTCCTCGAATTCCGCAGCCCTCAAGACGGTCCACCAAGATGTTATGGTGGACCGTATCGAAGGCCGCGGACAGGTCAAGGAGCACTAGGACTGCCCGTCCTCCCGCGTCCATCACCTTCCTGATTTCTTCCGTGGACTTAATGAGGGCAGTCTCGGTGCTGTGGCCTTCCCTAAATACGTGTTGAGCTAAGTCCAAACATCGAGAGGATCGGAGGAATTCACAGAGCTGGGCATTCATGACCCTCTCAATGAGTTTGGCCGGTAGTGGGAGTCTAGCTATAGGCCGGTAGCTATTGGGATCTGAAATGTCTAGAGTTGATTTTTTAAGCAAAGGCGCAATAGAGACTTGTTTCCAGCATAATGGATATTCTCCACCTTTAAACATTGCATTAAATACTTCAGTTAGCATAAAAGATATGGGAGTGGCTGCCAATTGAGCCACTGAGGCTGGGCAGGGATCATGAGGTGAGCCCGATTTGGTTCTTAATAACAGCTTTTTTATTTCTTCCACTTTTACTGGCCTAAACTCCAAGAGTTCCGAATTTTGTGGGTTCGTCTGTGTGGTCTTATGTGTTCCTTCGAGGAGAGTCAACCCCACTTGATGTTCCAGGGCTGCAAAAATCTGCTCCACCTTTCCCAAGAAAAATTTGGCGAGATTCTCGCAGAGCTCCAGACTTGGGGGAATATCGACTGATTTCGGAGTAGTCAGATTGGTCACAGTCTCAAAGAGTTCTCTAGAGGAGTTCTTTGCCCCCTCGATTTTTGCAGAAAAATATACGCTTTTTGCTTTTTTTATCATTTCTTTATATGTCTTTTGGCTGGCTTTAAGTTTCATTTTATCTGCCTGTAAATACTCTGTACGCCATTGGCGCTCTAGTTTTTTACAAGACACCTTATAATCTCGTAGCTCCTGGGTAAACCAGGGAGCAGATGGTACTGTGCGCGTGGGGCGACAGAGTTTAGGCTGGGCTAGAGAGGTACATGCGTGATTTATCCAATTCGTGTACCTTTCAGCGGCTTCATTTACATCTGTGGGTAGCGTAAAAGTGGAGGCTAAAAGACAGTCCTCCAGTGCTTTACCACCAATTCCTTCCATGGCCTGTATAGCTTGGCAGGCTTTCTGTCCTTTCTCGCTCTAATTAGCTCGGGCGGTTGAATTTTAAAAAGGACTACTGAATGATCTGACCAGGCCAAGGGCTCCGAGTGGCTGAAGTGAAGGTCTGGATTATTTGTAAAGATACCATCTAAAGTATGTCCCTTAACATGTGTGGCCCCACTTACCACCTGAATCAATCCTGCCGCAAGCATTGCATCAACTAAAGTTGACGTATCAGGGTCGAAGTTTCCCTCTAAGTGAAAATTAAAATCGCCTAGCACAGTGAAGGACTTAGCACAGAAGGCTTCTTCCAGATAGGTGCCCACCTCGTCGAGAAATTGGGCTTTGGGGCCGGGTAGTCTGTATAAGAGGCAGCCTTGGAAGGTGCAGTGATTGGAAATAGAAAGCTTAAATCCCAGTGCCTCAGTCGACTGAGAGGTCACTATCTGAAATGTGCCCTGGATCGAGGCATGATAAATGATAGCAATCCCGCCCCCCCTTTGACCAATTCTGTCCAGAACACGGCTGCAGTAGCCTGTTGGTGTGGCAATAACCAGGTCCGGTCCTGAGGCCGCATCCGTCCAAGTCTCGGTAATAAATACAATTTTAGCCTTTTTCTCCAGGATCAGATCTGCGCATTCAGTACTGTGTTTAACCAGGGATCTGGCATTGATAAGAAGGCAGTTAATTGTATTTTCTTCTCTATCCTTTTTCAGATAGTGGGGGCTAGTTAGGCCCTTAATTGGTGTCCACAGAATATCAGGTAAGCGAGAGCGACATGCTAAACAAACCTTGGGCATGGCAGGCATCTCGTTGCCAGGAATTGTGCATCTGCAATCAACTCCCATCACTCCCTTAAGGCTCAGAAGTTGGTTGCGGCTGTATACCCTCCTGGAATGATGATTTGGATCAAAATGACCAGGGGTCCTGGCGCTTAGCGCTGAGCTGTCGCTGACGGGCGCAGACGGGCTTGCCGTAGGCGCGCCCGCTGCGCCCGCCCGCTGCGCGGACGGGAGGAAGTCATCTTTTTATCCAGAGTGGAGGAGGGCGTGAAGCGTCCAACTACTGGACCGCTACCCTATTCCTCCCCCAAGATGGCGTCACCCCTCGTAGCCTACCGGCGTCAGCCCTGAATCGGCTGAACCGGTCAAGGAATGGCTATGAGGGGCCTCAGAGCGACGTGATTCTCGCGCCGAGGGAGCAGCGATGCAGACAAGTAAAAATGCACAATTTAAAATATTTATAAGTTTTAAAACAAATTCTGGCAATAAATTCGGTAAATGCCCGTGGGCGATAGGGAAAGCTTAGAGAGCCCCCGGCTTCCGCCTCAGGGGTGAAACAATCGAGTCTGAGTGCAGGTAAGAAAATGCTCCTTAAGTAAACTGGGCGGGCGGGAAGCATCCAACTACTGGACCGCTACCCTATTCCTCCCCCAAGATGGCGTCACCCCTCGTAGCCTACCGGCGTCAGCCCTGAATCGGCTGAACCGGTCAAGGAATGGCTATGAGGGGCCTCGGAGCGACGTGATTCTCGCGCCGAAGGAGCAACGATGCAGACAAGTAAAAATGCACAATTTAAAATATTTATACGTTTTAAAACAAATTCTGGCAATAAATTCGGTAAATGCCCGTGGGCGATAGGGAAAGCTTTAAGAGCCCCCGGCTTCCGCCTCAGGGGTGAAACAATCGAGTCTGAGTGCAGGTAAGAAAACGCTCCTTAAGTAAACTGGGAGGGCGGGAAGCGTCCAACTACTGGACCGCTACCCTATTCCTCCCCCAAGTTGGCGTCACCCCTCGTAGCCTACCGGCGTCAGCCCTGAATCGGCTGAACCGGTCAAGGAATGGCTATGAGGGGCCTCGGAGCGACGTGATTCTCGCGCCGAGGGAGCAGCGATGCAGACAAGTAAAAATGCACAATTTAAAATATTTATACGTTTTAAAACAAATTCTGGCAATAAATTTGGTAAATGCCCGTGGGCGATGGGGAAAGCTTAGAGAGCCCCTGGCTTCCGCCTCAGGGGTGAAACAATCGAGTCTCTCCTAATGTTTAAATGTTTAATAACTACATCAAACTTTATCACTACGTACTGTCCAGTAGAAGATTTGTTAGACTTTCTACTTGAATTCTGTAGAACTACAAAATATCCAATACTGTTAGCATTGTTGTTCTCTGCTGTTAGCAATTGGGTGTGCACACTAAAACTCTAATCTTTGTACATGACATTCATATATGTATATACAAATTAGTCCACCTTAAAATGTTTCTGTATAGGACAGTCCTATAAGAATACAAAACAGTTCACATTTGTTATATTCAACAACATAACTCTCGCGATACTTCTCTGTATTCCCAACGTACACCAAACAAAAGAAAGCAATAGCCCTGGGATGGGAAATAAGAGATTTCATATACTGAGTTCCTGGCTGCATCACAAATACTTAGCAAAGAACATTGTTAACCACAAGGGTGGTATTCTCACAAATTTTCAATCTAAAAGTCATTTGTTTATGTGAATGTGGGAATCATAAATTTGATTCCAGCAAAGTCTAACACTTTCCCACAGTAGCTCAGATTGGATTGGGAATACAAATTTCTAATCTCCTTAAAGGCCCACACTTTCCTACTGTTGCTTAGATTGTAGTGGAATAGTAAATGTAACTCATCTAAATCCAAAACTTTCCCTACCTTTCCTAACTTTGGAGTGGGAACGTCCAAAGTCCAACCCTTCCCATACTATTGTTTTATTAGAATTGCTAATATTTTTTAAGTTTTGTATTGTTTAAAAAACAGAATTGTTATTCATAAAATAAAATAAGTATGCCAATGTTGTTAAAATATTTATTTAATTGCAAGTGATAATTCAGGTTGCTTGCATGTATTCGTGATTAATTTTAGTGTGGCTTGAATTGTCTTTATAGTTACTGTTTCAAATAATGAACAAGGATTCATAGAAATTAATATCTTGATTTTTCAGTTATTGTTTTTCAGCATTAAAAACTGTTTCACAGAATATTAGTATGGGAGATGCTAAAAGGTCTTATTTAAAAATTGTTTGTATACTAAACTGGAATGAAGCATTATTAGATAGAGAGGACTGACCTGACACCCTTGGGTGGTAGTCCCCTATACTTTTTGCCTTCACCCCTCCTGTTTTCCTGAGTTCATTTTTCTTGGCCAAAGGACTCTACACATTTTACCATTGCTAACCAGTGCTAACGTGCTTGTGCTCACTCTGCTAAACATGGTAAAATTGTCTTTCTGCCAATTGGCACATTTAATTTACTTGTAAGTCCTTCATAAAGTGGTACTACATTTTCCCAGGGCATGCAAATTAAATGCTGTTATTGGGCCCGTAGCACTCATTGTGCCACCCACTTAAGTAGCCTTTTGAAACATGTCTCAGGCCTGTGATTGCAGACTGTGTGCAGTTTTCAACCTGTAAAATAACTCTTTTGTCAGGCCTCGACCGTCCTTTTGAATATATATGAGTATCCCCTAAGATAGGCCCATAACAGTCCCTAGGGCAGGGTGCAAAGTATTTAAAAAGTTTGACATGTATTTTTAAGCTTTACATGTCCTGGTAGTGAAAAACTCTTACATTCGTTTTTCACTACTGCAAGGCCAACCGCTCCCATAGGAAAACATTGGGCTACCACATTACATTTAATAAGTGATAACTTGCAATTGGGAGCAGGTAGGAATATCAACTTTGGTCTCAAATTAATTGTAATTGAAAACCGTCGTTAATGGTAAAGTCACATTTTAAGTCACAATTCGGAAAATGCCACTTTTAGAAAGTTGGCATTTTCTTATCCGAACCATTTGGTGTCTGCAGCCTGTTTCCTAGGTTATATGACTAGGTGCAGTTGGCAAATGGCCTTTGTGTATTCTCCCAGACAGTATCACATAGGGGAACTGGATGTTGGCAGGATGGGCCACCCTGACCTGATGGGGGAGGAGCTGCCACCTACCCCACTTACACTACAAAGAAGCTGCCTCAGCACACACACAAAGGTCTACACACTAACCTTTTGTGACTCAAAACATCCTGGGACCAGAGCAGGGTGAGGAAGGAACTTTCTGAGCCATGTGTGAGAGGAAGTCTAGATGTTTCTCCCAATTGGCACCAGATATAAACATTGGACCCTCAGACCAACTCTTCAGATCACTCCTGGACCTGTGGAAGACTCAGAAAGGGACTGCTCTGCTACCGTGCTAATGGAAAGAATGACCTGCTGCCATGCTGCAAGAATGATTACCCTGCTGCTTGAGGAAGAAAGACTAGACCTGCTCCTTGAACCTGGAATCACGAGAGTGACTACAAGAGCTAGATAATTATCTCCTGTTCTGAGCTACAGGGACATAACAAACTCCAGAGACCTGCCTTAAATCTTCCCAGCTGCACAGACTCAACTGTACCTGCCTGTGCCCTGGTGCTGGACTCTGATCCACAAGTAGTGCCCCCCAGGCCCTAGACCCTTGGCTGGCATCCTGGCCCAACTGTGGGTTCCCTCAGAACCTGTGACACATAATGCAACTTGATGGAGCGCGATGCCGGCCCTCACATTGCAGCACCTCACAGTTCCTGATTGGCAGCTTAATCTAAACTGATACAGCGCGATGCAATACCTTGCAACGCAGCATCTTGCAGGTCCTGATCAGTAGCCTAATCGCAACAGACGCAGCACGATGTAAATTGACACAGCACCCCACAGCTCCTGATCGGCGGCCCCATTGGAAGCTATGCACCTCAATGCAGTGTGACACAGGACCTCGCATTTCTGTCCAAGTAAAACCAGGCACATTGACCAGTGGGCCAAACTTGGCCCAGCATCAGGCCCACACTCCAGATAACCACAGGTGGCAATTTGTGCTTTTAGGCACTATACCTGTCTAAATCTTTGAAATTGCATATCTCTGGTTCTACTGATGAAATTTTTGTCGTGCTGCTGTGAAATTTTTTTTTTTATTTTATTCTATTTTTCAAAATTGGTGTGATATTTTTCATGTGTTGAGTTGAGTTGGAAGGGTCCATAGTGAAACCTATCTTTAAAAAAAGGGAGTGGTACAGACCCTATACACCAGTGTTTCCCAAACTGTGGTCCGCGGACCCCCAGGGGTCCGTGACACATTCCCAGGGGGTCCGTAGGCAACAGTTTTAAAAGCACAGACAAGTTTCTTGTATAATTAGCAGCTTCCCAGCAACAATAAAAGTGTCAAGATAATGCCAGTGATTAATGTACCTGCTGGAGCGTTAGGAGAGTTTTGTTCAGTGGCAGCTTTGACTTAACTAATGTAGCACAGAGGGTTAATGTACCTACCGCAAAGAACGTGTAACATGCAGTTTAAAAAGCAGTATTTTATGTGCATGGGTTCGTGGTTACTGCTTTTGTCACAGAGATTCTTTTGTTACTGTGCACTTCATAAGTGACAATCGTAATGTAGCAGAGGGACCTTTAAACTGTCATCAAAGAGCTGCTTGCAAACTGCATGGTACCAGTTAGTAACGTATGTTTTTTCCCAGTTATTCATTATCCTGATGCTGCTAAAAAGATTTATTTGGGTGGAAATAAATTTTTAATGTTAAAGTTAGTGCTAGCCACTGTGTTATGTTCTGAATCCTGAGTTTTTCAGACCAAGCACTCTTTAAACATTTTATATACACACTGATTTACATGTATGGTTCAATGTCTCTATATGTGTGTGATGTAAAGTGCTCTGACATCCTACAATGGTATGAGAGATGCTATAAGACAAATGAAATACATGTGACAGAGGGGCTATTTCTTCAATGTAAAATACTAAGGGCCAGATGTACGATCCGTTTTTATATGCGCAAACGGGTTTGTGAACCCGTTTGCACATGCAAAAACCTATTGGGTCATGTACATAGCCTATTTCGCGAGTCGCAATTTGTTCGCGACTCGGTAAATAGGTTTTGCAACTTGCTATTTGGAAGGGGCATTCCCTTCCAAATAGCGAGTCTCAAAACCAGGTACAAATGTTTTGCGGTCGCAAAACACTCGCAATTACCACCTACTTCAAGTAGATAGTAATGCATTCGCAAATGGGAAGGGGTCCCCAGGGAACCCCTTCCCCTTTGCAAAAGCATGCAAAATTATTTTTTAAGGGCAGGCAGTGGTCCCATGGACCTCTGCCTGCCCTTAGAAAATGAAACGAAAACGTTTCATTTTCTTTTTTTTTAAATGCATGGTAAAAGGGCTGTATTTTTTTTTAACTGCTTTATTTAAAAGCAGTCCCAGACATGGTGGCCTGCAGAGCCCAGCAGGCCACCATACCTGGGAGGGCTGGCATTCCCAATGGGCTCGCAAATTGCTAGAGGCTCATTAATATTAATGAACCTCGCAATATACAACCCCATTGGGAATCCCAAACAGTGTTAAACACACTGTTGTACATTTCATTTAGCGATTCGTAATTTGCCACTCGCAATGCGTCGCCAATTACGAGGCGCTAAATGAAATGGTCATACATCTGGCCCCAAATTCCTTAGTACTTTGAGTATTTATTTTCTGTGCACACATGTGTATTTTTTTTTAATTAGTGTTTTAATATTTGAAATTTGATTGGGGGTCCCCGGTTTCCAGTGATGACTCAATGGGGGACCTCAGGAGTCAAAAGTTTGGGAACCACTGCTATACACTATAGGCTACTTAGCCTCCTGGATATCTCACTAAAAATCTTTTCCAAGATAATTTTAGCTAAACTTTAGAATTGGGCCATTGAAACTAAGAGAACTCCATTAGAGCAGGGGTGTTTTTGAGAGGGTCACTCCCCTACAGACCACTGTTTTGCTCTATGGGTCATTATTCAAAAAATCCCTGTAGGAAAATTAAAGGCTGTGCTGTTGTTTTGTATACTTCAGGACAGCCTTTGATTCTGTGGACAGGGATAACTTGTGGGGGAAACTTGCCACTTGGGACCTCCTACCAAACCTTCTTGAGGCACTTCAATCATTGGATTCAGGTAATTCGGCTCAGGTGGAGTGAGATAAGTCGGATTGATTATTGCAAAGAATCCCTATTGATAACGGCCTGCATCAGGGGTGCGTTTTAGCCCCCCTGCTTTTTAGTTTATTTTTGGCCGACCTTCCCACTGTTATTTCCTAATCTAGGTATCTTTCCCCAAAAATTGGGAACTAGCACATTGTCTGTCTGCTCTGTGCAGACGGTCTGGTATTACTGGATTATACCCCTATTGGTCTGCAGAGGAAGCTAAATGCCCTAGCAACTTACAGCAGTGCAGAGCCAGCTCGGTATTCATTTGGAAAAGTCCAAGATCTTGATCTTCGGAAAAAAAGTAAAGAATTTACTTGGCATTTAGATACGCAGGAGGTGGAGCAAGTTGACCAATATAAATATTTGGCCTTGACCTTTAGGAAGAATTTAAATTGGGGTATGTACTTGGATGGCACAAAGCAGAAGGCCCAGTTGCAGGCTATCTGTCTGTCAAGATGTAATAGTAGATTTGGTGGGCTATCCCATATTCCACTATTAAGGGCTTATGAAGGGAAGATACCTCAGTTAGGTCTGTATAGAGGAGAGGTTTTTTCCCTTGATACTACCTATAATTGGGACAGATTAGAAGGGGTAGTGCTTAAACAACTCATTTCACTCCCCCAAGGCACTATAGTTCAGGCCATATGGAGAGAGTGCAACTTGCTGTCTTGGAATATGGTGCCTTCTACGATACTTTAACACACTGCTGGAGGATGATGAGGTGGTTAAAGTCTCATAATTGCGCTGGGAAGAGATCCGAAGTAGTGAAAGGATGTGGGCAAAGGCCGTAAGAACCAGACTAACTGCACTTAGGAACCTCCATTCAAATAGTGGTACACTTACATTTTAGTTCCCCTTTCCAGGCAAACACGTATTGAGAGAATCTGTTGTTATGGTGTCTGAATCAATTGACCTACTGTATCTAGGGAATAAATCATCCATCAGCTTTTCGATCTCTACACTGGGCCAGGACAGGATAATATTTTTTTTTATTTATAGCAGTTACCAGACCCAGGATTGAGGAATGAAATATTAAGGGTTAGGGTGGGATGTAATCCAACCTATTCATCCCGCCCACACAAGACCAGGGTGCAGAATAATAGTGGTCTTTGTTCCTGCCCCTTGAAAGTTAAATGCTCCATCATGCATATTGTTATGGACTGCGTCTTTTACTTGCAAATCGAATTAAGTTTATACGGCCTCTGTTTTTTAAATATGATGCTCTCCATAGGAGGACAGCCGTGGAGCTATTGTCAGAAATGCGCTTTCTAGATGTGGCATTTGCTTGGTTTTTATGATCTGTTAAACAGAATTGTTATGATGAAATGTAGTGGGTAGAGGGTGTCGGGTAGTTTGGAGGGGGTTCTTTTAAAATGTTCCTAATTGTTAATTGAGTTTTTTTTTGTAGAATGTTTTATGGAGAATTGTCTAAATATACTTGTTTCTTCCCTACCTTCTCACCCTCTGTTTTTCTTTCTTTCCTTTCTTCCTCCTGCCCTCTTCTTACTTTCTTCCTTCATTGCAATTCTTCTTTTTGTCCTCCTTTCCTTTTTTTAATCTCTCACCTCTTCCCCTTTTTATTCCTACCTTCCTTCCTTCCACATTCCATTCCTTCTTACTTTCTTTTCTTTCATTTCCTTGGTTATCTTTTCCTCCTCTCGTCACACTCCCTAATGTTGAAACCATTCCTCCTTTGTGTGCTTTCTTCCTTCTTTCTTTTCTTCCACAATCCCACCCTTCATTCTAGCATTCATTCCATTCTTCTATAATTTGTTCCTTCATTCCTTCCTTCTTTCCAATTCTTCCTTTTCTCCTTCTTTCTATTCTACCCTCCTTTCTTTCCTTTTTCCTTCTTTCATCGTTTGATCCACCCCTCTGCATTCCTTCTCCATTCTTTCCTCCCATATTCCATTCCTCTTTTCTCTCTTTACATCCTTTATTTTTCCTTCCCATCCACCTTCCCAAATTCCACTCCTCTTTTCTTTCCTTCCTTTGTTCTGCCCTTCCTTCTTCCCACCATCCATTCCTTCCTTCCTTCCTTCCTTCTGCATTTCCTTTTTGATTCTCCCTCCTAATTTCCACTCTTCCTTCCTTACTTCATCCCACCCTCTATTCCAACTTTCTTTCCTCTCGTTTTTATGTGATTTCCTAATTTCTTTCTATTTCTAGTATGTCTGTTCTATTTCTAGGGTTGCCTAGCAGACGTGTTCTGCGTTACCTCCACTTACTTATTTAAAGACCACAATAGATCAGTTATTCTAAAGCATCAAACGTGGGTGTCAGCGCAGCGCAAGAGGAAATTGCCATCCCAGAGACCTTCTACACATACACTGTATTGTAATTAATTGATATTTTGAGAGTTTTTTGAATTCTCGAAAAGCCATTCTCAGGGATTTATTGCTTTTCTTTATCGTTGTAGTGAAAATCTGTGGAAGAGATACCTTACCTTGCGTGAAAAGATAAAAATAGAGCACAGTCGGGCCCCACTGTGTACCCATTGCATCCTTCAGTGGTCATTTGAAATACCATTACTCTGCTTACAGATCACGCAGAATGTTTTAATAGTAAACGAAAATAACCGAAGAAGTAAGTACCCAGCATCCTTCAGCGGGGAGTGCCATGGTCGCCATGCTGTTTGACTTGGTGGTGCCGTTGCCAACGCGACAAAAGAGGAGACTGCTCAGGTGGGAGAAAAAAGGCATTGATTTCCACCATCACCGTGTCCTCTGTTTCCATGGGAACTGGGCTTCTACGTGATTACCAGCTTTTCCTGGTTTCAGAGGTAGTGCCTGTGCTGAAGGGACCATTGATGCAAAGGAAATAGACGAAGGACTTTATCTTAGCAGGTGACCCGGCAATTCACCCGTTGAAAAGCTTCGACGTTGCTGCGACACATGCCAGCCCCTCTACCCGCCATCCGATGGCGAGTAGCCGTCTGTGGTATCGAGAAGCTCGCTGGCAGAATTTATAAAAGCGGAAAAGCAATGCCCCTCCTCCCCCTCAACGAGACGGCCTTAAAGCTGCTTTCTGCGTACCCCATTAGTGTACACGACCCACAGCATTGTAAAGCATTCTCTGGGGTCTCGCGACATTCACTTTGCCGTCACCCACGAGTTTGTGGACATTCATGTACTATGCATGTCATTTTGCATGCCTGGAGTTTTGTGACTCGCCCAAGTTCCATAAATCTACATAAATCGTAGTGTCTGATGCATTGATTCATGCTTTTTTGTCAATGTGGCCTTATGTTCTCAGCTGTGGAACTTGGAGCCATGCACTCTATTCTTGGCTTCCCAAATTGATTGCATGGTGTGATCCTGAGCAAATTGCCCGTTGCCTCGGTTGATTCATTCTTCGCAAGTGGATGCTTTAACAACAGGCTAATCCGGGCATTAAGTACGAAGTCAGAAAAAGTCACTTGCAGTAATGTTACTGCTAAAAAAGAATTCTTCGGGCTTGCACTTAAATTTAAAAGCCCAGTCAGTGAGTTCAAAGTTCTTTCCAGAGACTTGTATGAAAACTGCAACTCACGAGTTTTAATACTTTTATCATTTCAAGGCCAGTGAACTAGTACCACTGACTTGGATAATCATATATTTTTTTCTTGATTTACAGTGCTATAAAATAATAAAACTGTGGCAGCAAGTTGATTTTTATAAAATAATTTCATATCAAAGTTTAATTTTCGGCTTGTCACATACCATGTTGAGTCCTGAAACACCTAATGAGTTTTTAGGAATCTAATTTTTAGGTTTTGCCTACACAGCGCTTGCGCTGTGCTGGAGAAATTTATTGTTTTTAATATAAACTTAAAAGCACTTACCTCCTCTCTTTCCTGGCTTGTCATTGGTTCCTGTGCGTGCCACTTACCTTTCCTCCTTCTCTATTGGCAGTAGCTAATTTTCATGCATTTACCAATGCTTGTTCCTCATCTGCTTCTCTTATCAGTTTCCCGCTGCCGAAATACTGTTAACATCTGCTTTGGTTGAACTATATTTTTGTAAAGGTTTGCTTTTTACTATTGAAGCATATTTATATAACAATTTATTACTGGGAGAGATGAAGTGATTTGAATAGAATCACAGAAAGTTGCGTGGCACTGCCAAGACTCGAACCGGGATCCCCAGGTCTGGAGTCTGCAGCTCTGGCCACTGTGCCACATCCTCTCCACTCCCGATGTATCTGTCATATGGGATTGTATTGGATTATTCGTATAGCCTTTACTACCACTATGTAGGAGACAGAAGCGCTTGCCTACATGGACAGCAAACTATGTCATGTAGGGTGTGTGGTTGGATGGGTGTTGTCTTTGTTTTTTGATCCTATGTGGGATGTGTTTCCATGTTGCGCAGAGGTTTAGTTATCTTGCTATGGGGCACAGTGCGGACCAGCGTGGTGTTTGAAAAGGACTGAGAAACACAGTTAATGACTTTCAGAAGGCTGGAAGCTTTCCGCAGTTCTACAGATCACTTATGGTATTTCTTATGACCATAGTCTACTTACCCGGTTACTACACTAAGTTATCCAGCCTAATATTTTTTTTACAGCTGTGTTTTTGGGGGTCCTGAGCAGCCATGGTTGGAGGGAGAAAACAGTGGCAGTGATCTGCTGGGCTGATGTCGGAAAGTCCTTGTGAGGTGTAAAGAAGCGGTCCTAGAATGTGGCTAGTTGGGACCTGCAGTGGCAGACCGGATTAGAGTCTTCTGGTTGGCCAGCAGTATGTGACAGCACTCTTCAGTCATTCCATGCATGTTCATTTGGGGTTGGCTGGTTTATTGACTGGCACAGTAATGAGTGAGGTTAAGATGATAAAACTATAGTTGAATGGTGACCGCTGAGCATTATGGTATTAGTGTAGGCCAGAAAAATGACATATGTTAGTTAGGTTGAGAAATTTGTAAAGCATCTGGTTACTCCAAGGAGTGTCCCCGCGAACTGAGGAAAGAACAGAACTAAGCTCCACGTATCAATCTGCCAGGTACTGCAACAGGGGCAAATCAGTCCTGCTCTATTTTCTAAATATCCAGGTCTAGAGAATTATTCAAAATCGCTTTTCTGTTGGCTCGATCTCAGGTCCAGGGGCATAGAGTTCCGTAATTTAGCTGCTAGGAGTCTAATAGAGCTAACACTCAGGCGCATTCTATTCACTCTAGGGACCACCGTCAGTGCTGCCCCAGATGACCTAAAGAGGCTGGTGGGAGTATAGGCTTGAATCAGAGGAAACAAATATCTCGGGCCCTTCTGGTTGAGTATCCGATGCACAAGGCAAAGTGCTTTGAAGGAGACTCTGTGCCTAATGGGGAGCTAATGAAGTTTGGCAAGTCCTGTGCTTATAGAGGACTGTTTTGGAATATTGGAATATATGAATTGGCATTGCTATAAAATTCCCAGGCTAACCATGGGTCCCCCTTCTTAGCTTACCTGAATATACCTGAATATAGGAAGTAGTGAGCTAGTTGGGTTGATCCATAACTCAATGTTGTAAATTTATAAACTGACTTGAAGGTGTGATAATTTTCTGAGTTTAATTCCAGGATTGTGGGATGAAACAGTTAGAGTTTGAAAGTGTCTTCGAAAGTGTATACATTTCTGGATGCTTCTAATCTTGGCTAGTAGTGAATTTATATCTTATTGGCTTTTATTAAGAAAGCAGTGCCTACTACTGATTTCTTATAGTAAGGTAGAATGATGATTTATGATGCAAGCCTCGAGAGCCGTGTTCCGTTTTCTTTGTATTGCTTGAATTTAACTTGTAGGTATAGTGGTCCTTTCCCTTGGGAGGCTCCGTGGACAATGTAGGGTGCCTTGAAGATTGCCCTTGAAGCTACAGGCAGCCAGTGGAGTGATTGCAGGCTGGAGTCAGGGTTTCTCTTGGGCAGAGGCCCAGAAGGCGCCTTTTCACAGCATTTTGTATTTTTTTGTATTTTGTGTATGATAAATCTGGGTGTCTCGAGGTATGCGCTGTCCAGTATGCAAAATTGAAAATATGCACTTTTTTTATGCACATGCACATCACTCAAACTACTAAAACTCATTTACTTGTCCAACAAAAGGAAAGGTAACTAGTTGTGACTCAGGTATTTCTTGTCTCAAATAAATTCAAATTTCAAAGCTTTATTCGACATTTGTCATAAAAGCATCCTTCCTAACCCTATTACAATAAATACTATATTTTTAAAAATAATTCTAAAACACGTATTAAACAATGACAGTCGAAAAATATGCATTAAAAATACAATAAAATTTCTTGTCTCAAAACGTGACCAATATAAATCTCCTTAATGGTGCAGCATTTACATTACTCCCCAGCCCAGCAGACTCTAGTAGTTGGCCACAACCAACTGTTAATAAGACTGGGGCCAAATATTGCAGTAGGCAAGAGAAAATAGGGGCACCAGACACACCGTCACAGAGTCACAACCTAATTTTTATTAAAACTGGCACAACAAGCCAAGGTTATGCTGTCATTAATATTGGACCCATATAAAGACTGCTGCTCTGTAACTGCATTGTCATTAAAACATGTCTCTGGCATTGACAGCAATCTAGAACTTGCTGTAATTAAAACTGGGCCTGGACACCACCTGGAATCCAAAACCCCACTGTTGTTAAAACTAGGCCTGGACACTGACAGCAGTCCAGAATCCAGCTGTCATTAAAACTGGGCCTGGACACTAGCTGGAACGCAGACTCCGCTGTTGTTAAAACGTAGCCCTGGCATTGACAGCATTCCAGAACCCAGCTGTCATTAAAACTGGGCCCGGACACTGACAGCAGCCCAGAACCCGCTGTCAATAAAACTGGGCCTGGGCACTGCCTGGAACCCAGAACCCACTGTCGTTAAAACTGATAGCGGTCCAGAACATAGGTGTCATTAAAACTGGGCCTGGACACTGACAGCGGTCCAGAACCCGCTATCATTAAAACTGGGCCCGGACACTGACAGTGGTCCAGATCCCAGCTGTGATTAAAACTGGGCCCGGACACTGACAGTTGCCCAGAACCCAGGTGTCATTAAAACTGGGCCTGGACATGGACAGCTGCCCAGAATCCGCTGTCATTACCACTGGGCCTGGACACTGACAGCGGTCCAGAACCCGCTGTCATTAAAACTGGGCCCGGACACTGACAGCTTCCCAAAACCCGCTGTAATTAAAACTGGGCCTTGACGCTGACAGAGGTCCAGACCCAGCTGTTGTTAAAACTGAGCCCAGACAACACCAGCAGCCCAGATCGCCTCTGTCAATAAAACTTGGTCTGGACACTGACAGCAGTCCAAAACCCCGCTGTCACTAGAACTGGACCCATGACTCTGCCCGGAACCCAGAACCCCACTGTTGTTCAAACTTGGCCTGGACTCTGGCAGCAGTCCACAACTCCAGTGTCACTAGAATTGGATCCGGATACTGCCTCAAACCCACAACTACAGTATTGTTAAAACTTGGCCTGGACACGGACAGCAGTCCAGAACCCACTGTCATTAAAACTGGGCCTGGACACTGACAGCAGCCCAGAACCCGGCTGTCATTAAAACTGGGCCTGGACACTGCCTGGAACCCAGAACGACACTGTCGTTAAAACTTGACCTGGACACTGACTGCGGTCCAGAACCCAACTGTTGTTAAAATTTGGCCTGGACACTGACAGCGGTCCAGAACCTGCTGTCATTAAAACTGGGCCCGGACCTTGACAGCGGTCCAGAACCCCACTGTTGTTAAAACGGCCTGGACCCTGACAGCGGTCCAGAACCCGCTGTCATTAAAATTGGGCCTGGACACTGACGGCAGTCCAGAACCCAGGTGTCATTAAAACTGGGCCTGGACACTGACAGCGGTCAAGAACCAGCTGTCATTAAAACTGGGCCCGGACACTGACAGCGGTCCAGAACCCGCCGTCATTAAAAATGGGCCTGGACACTGACAGCAGTCCAGAACCCCACTGTTGTTAAAACTTGGCCTGGACACTGACAGCGGTCCAGAACCTGCTGTCATTAAAACTGGGCCCGGACACTGACAGCAACCCAGGATTCCTCTGTCATTAAAACTGGGCCTGGACACTGACAGTGGTCCAGAAGCCCACTGTAGTTAAAACTTGACCTGAACACTGACAGTGCTCCAGAACCCTGCTGTCATTAAAACTGGGCCTGGACACTTACAGCAGCCCAGAACCCGATGTCATTAAAACTGGTCTTGGACACTGACAGCGGTCTGGAACCCGCTGTCATTAAAACTGGGCCAGGACACTGACAACGGTCCAGAATACGCTGTCACTAAAACTGAGCCCGGACACAGACAGCTGCCCAGAACCCAGATGTCATTACACCTGGGCCTGGACAGTGACAGCGGTCCAGAACTCGCTGTGATTAAAACTTGTCCCAGAGACTGACAGCTGCCCAGAACCTGCTGTCATTAAAACTGGGCCTTGACACTGACAGCGGTCGAGAACTCAACTGTCATTAAAACTGGGCCGGGACACTGACAGCTGCCCAGAACCCGCTGTCATTAAAACTGGTCCTTGACACTGACAGCGGTACAGAACTCAGCTGTCATTAAAACTGGGCCCGGACACTGACAGTTGCCCAGAACCCGCTGTGATTACAAATAGGTCCCAGACTCTGACAGCGGTCCAGAACCCCGCTGTCACTAAAACTAGGCCCCGACACTGGGAGCATGTTCTCAATCCATTGCTATTAAAACAGGGCCCAGACATTAACAACAGCCCAGATCCCCACTGTCAATCAAACTAGGCCTCAGACTCTGACAGCAGAGGCAGACTCCACTGTTACTGTCAACTGGACCCCACATACTGACAGCAGCCAGGAAACCTACAGCCATTACAAGTGAGCTACAATGCTGACAACAGCTCCAAATGCCTCTGTCATTAAAACTTTGCCTGGACTCTGACAGTAGTCCAGAACCCCGCTGTCTCTAGAACTGGACCTCGGACACTGACAGCGGTCCAGAACCCACTGTCATTAAAACTGGGCCCGGACACTAACAGCAATCCAGAACCTGCTGTCATTAAAACTGGGCTTGGACACTGACAGTGGTCCAGAACCCTGCTGTCATTAAAACTGGGCCTGGACACTGACAGCGGTCCAGAACCAGCTGTCATTAAAACTGGGCCCATAAACTGACAGCAGCCTAGGACCCCACTGTCATTAAAACTCGGCCTGGACACTGACAGGGGTCCAGAAACTCACTGTTGTTAAAACTTGACCTGAACACTGACAGTGGTCCAGATCCCAGCTGTGATTAAAACTGGGCCCGGACACTGACAGTTGCCCAGAACCCAGGTGTCATTAAAACTGGGCCTGGACATGGACAGCTGCCCAGAATCCGCTGTCATTACCACTGGGCCTGGACACTGACAGCGGTCCAGAACCCGCTGTCAATAAAACTGGGCCTGGACACTGACAGCAGTCCAGAACCCCACTGTTGTTAAAACTTGGCCTGGACACTGACAGCGGTCCAGAACCTGCTGTCATTAAAACTGGGCCCGGACACTAACAGCAATCCAGAACCTGCTGTCATTAAAACTGGGCCTGGACACTGACAGCGGTCCAGAACCCGCTGTCATTAAAACTGGGCCCATAAACTGACAGCAGCCTAGGACCCCGCTGTCATTAAAACTGGGCCTGGACACTGACAGGGGTCCAGAAACTCACTGTTGTTAAAACTTGACCTGAACACTGACAGTGGTCCAGAACCCTGCTGTCATTAAAACTGGGCCTGGACACTGACAGCGGTCCAGAACCCGCTGTCATTAAAACTGGGCCCATAAACTGACAGCAGCCTAGGACCCCGCTGTCATTAAAACTGGGCCTGGACACTGACAGGGGTCCAGAAACTCACTGTTGTTTAAACTTGACCTGAACACTGACAGTGGTCCAGAACCTGCTGTCATTAAAACTGGGCCCGGACACTGACAGCAACCCAGGACTCCTCTGTCATTAAAACTGGGCCTGGACACTGACAGTGGTCCAGAAGCCCACTGTTGTTAAAACTTGATCTGAACACTGACAGTGGTCCAGAACCCTGCTGTCATTAAAACTGGGCCTGGACACTTACAGCAGCCCAGAACCCGATGTCATTAAAACTGGTCTTGGACACTGACAGCGATCTGGGACCCGCTGTCATTAAAACTGGGCCAGGACACTGACAACGGTCCAGAATACGCTGTCACTAAAACTGAGCCCGGACACGGACAGCTGCCCAGAACCCAGATGTCATTACAACTGGGCCTGGACAGTGACAGCGGTCCAGAACTCGCTGTGATTAAAACTTGTCGCAGAGACTGACAGCTGCCCAGCAGAACCCGCTGTCATTAAAACTGGGCCTTGACAATGACAGCGGTCCAGAACTCAACTGTCATTAAAACTGGGCCCGGACACTGACAGCTGCCCAGAACCCGCTGTCATTAAAACTGGTCCTTGACACTGACAGCGGTACAGAACTCAGCTGTCATTAAAACTGGGCCCGGACACTGACAGTTGCCCAGAACCCGCTGTGATTACAAATAGGTACCAGACTCTGACAGCGGTCCAGAACCCCGCTGTCACTAAAACTGGGCCCGGACACTGGGAGCATGTTCTCAATCCATTGCTATTAAAACAGGGCCCAGACATTAACAACAGCCCAGATCCCCACTGTCAATAAAACTAGGCCTCAGACTCTGACAGCAGATGCAGACTCCACTGTTACTGTCAACTGGACCCCACATAATGACAGCAGCCAGGAAACCTACAGCCATTACAAGTGAGCTTCAATGCTGACAACAGCTCCAAATGCCTCTGTCATTAAAACTTTACCTGGACTCTGACAGCAGTCCAGAACCCCGCAGTCACTAGAACTGGACCTCGGACACTGACAGCGGTCCAGAACCCACTGTCATTAAAACTGGGCCCGGACACTAACAGTAATCCAGAACCTGCTGTCATTAAAACTGGGCCTGGACACTGACAGCGGTCCAGAACCCGCTGTCATTAAAACTGGGCCCATAAAATGACAGCAGCCTAGGACCCCGCTGTCATTAAAACTGGGCCTGGACACTGACAGTGGTCCAGAACCCTGCTGTCATTAAAACTGGGCCTGGATACTGACAGTGGTCCAGATACTCCACTGTCATTAAAACTTGGCCCGGACACTGACAGCAACCCTGAAGCCGCTGTCATTAAAACGGTGCCTGGAAACTGCCTGGAACCCAGAACCCCACTATTGTTAAAAATTGCCCTGGACACTGTCACGGGTCTAGAACCCAGGTGTCATTAAAACTGGGCCTGGAACCTGACAGCAGCCCAGAACCTGCTGTCATTAAAACTGGGCCCGGACACTGACAGCGGTCCAGAACCCGCTGTCACTAAAACTGAGCGCGGCCACTGACAGCAGCCCAGAACCAAGGTGTCATTAGAACTGGCCCTGGCATCGACAGCAGTTCAGAACCCAGCTGTCATTAAAACTGGGCCCGGACACTGTCAGCAGCCCAGAACCCGCTGTCAATAAAACTGGGCCTGGACACTGCCTGGAACCCAGAACCCACTGTCGTTAAAAATTGGCCTGGACACTGACAGCGGTCCAGAACCCTGGTGTCATTAAAACTAACCCTCGCATTGACAGCAGTCCAGAACCCAGCAGTCATTAAAACTGGGCCCGGACACTGACAGCAGCCCAGAATCCGCTGTCAATAAAACAGGGCCTGGACACTGCCTGGGACCCAGAACCCACTGTCGTTAAAACTGGGCCCGGACACTGACAGCTGCCCAGAACCCAGGTGTCATTAAAACTGGGCCTGGACACTGACAGCTGCCCAGAACCTGCTGTCATTACCACTGGATTTCAAAAAGGGGGTGGTGATGGACAGAGTATCTGAGTTAATCAGAACACTCCTACCCAGTCAAGAGATCAGGGCTTGATCCATCACCGTTTTTTAGCTCACTGCACCATCCCAGTTCAGAACCTGGCTATATGCAAATTAGTCTGTCCCTGGCCCAGTGCATCATGGGAACAGGGCAGACCAAACTACCAAGCCAATTCTTCACTGGAAAGGAAACAAGCTTCCGGGGACCGGTTTCTGGCATTACAGCCGTCTTCGGCCCGGCTTGCTTGAATCCTGATGGTGCAGTGAGCAAGGGACTCATGTCTGAGCATACCCTTCCACACTTATGGTGGCCAAAATAATTTCAAAAAGGGGGTGGTGATGGACAGAGTATCTGAGTTAATCAGAACACTCCTACCCAGTCAAGAGATCAGGGCTTGATCCATCACCGTTTTTTAGCTCACTGCACCATCCCAGTTCAGAACCTGGCTATATGCAAATTAGTCTGTCCCTGGCCCAGTGCATCATGGGAACAGGGCAGACCAAACTACCAAGCCAATTCTTCACTGGAAAGGAAACAAGCTTCCGGGGACCGGTTTCTGGCATTACAGCCGTCTTCGGCCCGGCTTGCTTGAATCCTGATGGTGCAGTGAGCAAGGGACTCATGTCTGAGCATACCCTTCCACACTTATGGTGGCCAAAATAATTTCAAAAAGGGGGTGGTGATGGACAGAGTATCTGAGTTAATCAGAACACTCCTACCCAGTCAAGAGATCAGGGCTTGATCCATCACCGTTTTTTAGCTCACTGCACCATCCCAGTTCAGAACCTGGCTATATGCAAATTAGTCTGTCCCTGGCCCAGTGCATCATGGGAACAGGGCAGACCAAACTACCAAGCCAATTCTTCACTGGAAAGGAAACAAGCTTCCGGGGGCCGGTTTCTGGCATTACAGCCGTCTTCGGCCCGGCTTGCTTGAATCCTGATGGTGCAGTGAGCAAGGGACTCATGTCTGAGCATACCCTTCCACACTTATGGTGGCCAAAATAATTTCAAAAAGGGGGTGGTGATGGACAGAGTATCAGAACACTCCTACCCAGTCAAGAGATCAGGGCTTGATCCATCACCGTTTTTTAGCTCACTGCACCATCCCAGTTCAGAACCTGGCTATATGCAAATTAGTCTGTCCCTGGCCCAGTGCATCATGGGAACAGGGCAGACCAAACTACCAAGCCAATTCTTCACTGGAAAGGAAACAAGCTTCCGGGGACCGGTTTCTGGCATTACAGCCGTCTTCGGCCCGGCTTGCTTGAATCCTGATGGTGCAGTGAGCAAGGGACTCATGTCTGAGCATACCCTTCCACACTTATGGTGGCCAAAATAATTTCAAAAAGGGGGTGGTGATGGACAGAGTATCTGAGTTAATCAGAACACTCCTACCCAGTCAAGAGATCAAGGCTTGATCCATCACCGTTTTTTAGCTCACTGCACCATCCCAGTTCAGAACCTGGCTATATGCAAATTAGTCTGTCCCTGGCCCAGTGCATCATGGGAACAGGGCAGACCAAACTACCAAGCCAATTCTTCACTGGAAAGGAAACAAGCTTCCGGGGACCGGTTTCTGGCATTACAGCCGTCTTCGGCCCGGCTTGCTTGAATCCTGATGGTGCAGTGAGCAAGGGACTCATGTCTGAGCATACCCTTCCACACTTATGGTGGCCAAAATAATTTCAAAAAGGGGGTGGTGATGGACAGAGTATCTGAGTTAATCAGAACACTCCTACCCAGTCAAGAGATCAGGGCTTGATCCATCACCGTTTTTTAGCTCACTGCACCATCCCAGTTCAGAACCTGGCTATATGCAAATTAGTCTGTCCCTGGCCCAGTGCATCATGGGAACAGGGCAGACCAAACTACCAAGCCAATTCTTCACTGGAAAGGAAACAAGCTTCCGGGGACCGGTTTCTGGCATTACAGCCGTCTTCGGCCCGGCTTGCTTGAATCCTGATGGTGCAGTGAGCAAGGGACTCATGTCTGAGCATACCCTTCCACACTTATGGATTCAAGCAAGCCGGGCCGAAGACGGCTGTAATGCCAGAAACCGGTCCCCGGAAGCTTGTTTCCTTCCCAGTGTAAGAATTGGCTTTTGTAGTCTGGTCTGCCCTGTTCCCATGATGCACTGGGCCAGGGACAGACTAATTTGCATACAGCCAGGTTCTGAAACTGGGATGGTGCAATGAGCTAAAAAACGGTGTTGGATCTAGCCCTGATCTCTTGACTGGGTGAGAGTTTTCTGCTTAATTCAGAGACTCTGTCCATCACCACCCCTTGTTGTAAATATTTTTGTCCACCCTAAGCGTGGAAGGGTATACTCAGATGTGAGTCCCTTGCTCATTGCACCATCAGGATTCAAGCAAGCCGGGCCGAAGACGGCTGTAATGCCAGAAACCGGTCCCCGGAAGCTTGTTTCCTTCCCAGTGTAAGAATTGGCTTTTGTAGTCTGGTCTGCCCTGTTCCCATGATGCACTGGGCCAGGGACAGACTAATTTGCATACAGCCAGGTTCTGAAACTGGGATGGTGCAATGAGCTAAAAAACGGTGTTGGATCTAGCCCTGATCTCTTGACTGGGTGAGAGTTTTCTGCTTAATTCAGAGACTCTGTCCATCACCACCCCTTGTTGTAAATATTTTTGTCATTACCACTGGGCCTGGACACTGACAGCGGTCCAGAATCTGCTGTCATTAAAAGTGGGCCTGGACCGTGACAGCTGCCCAGAACCCGCTGTCATTAAAACTGGGCCTTGACACTGACAGCGGTCCAGAACCCAGGTGTCATTAAAACTGGGCCTGGACACTGACAGCGGTCCAGAACCCGCTGTTATTAAAACTGGGCCGGGACACTGACAGTGGTCCAGAACCCAGCTGTCATTAAAACTGGGCTCAGACACTGACAGCGGTCCAGAACCCGCTGTCATTAAAACTGGGCCAGGACACTGACAGCGGTCCAGAACCCGCTGTCACTAAAATTGAGTGTGGACACTGCCTGGGACCCAGAACCCACTGTCGTTAAAACTGGGCTCGGACACTGACAGCTGCCCAGAACCCAGGTGTGATTAAAACTGGGCCTGGGCACGGACAGCTGCCCAGAACCCGCTGTCATTACTACTGGGCCAGGACACGGACAGCGGTCCAGAACCCGCTGTCATTAAAACTGGGCCTGGACCCTGACAGCAGCGCAGAACCCGCTGTCAATAAAACTGGGCCTGGACACTGCCTGGAACCCAGAACCCACTATCGTTAAAAATTGGCCTGGACACTGTCAGTGGTCCAGAACCAGCTGTCATTAAAACTGGGCCCGGACACTGACAGCAGCCCAGAACCCGCTGTCAATAAAACTGGGCCTGGACACTGCCTGGGACCCAGAACCCACTGTCGTTAAAACTGGGCTCGGACACTGACAGCTGCCCAGAACCCAGGTGTGATTAAAACCGGGCCTGGACACTGACAGCTGCCCAGAACCCACTGTAATAATAATAATAATTCTGAGTTTATACAGCGCCTGGTTACACTAACCAGTGTGTCCCCGCGCTATTCAGTGGCCTCAGCAATCCCCAAATGCAGCTCCCAAACCTACAAGCACACTAAATCCTTGGGAACAGATATGTTTTAAGTTCCCTCCGGAAGACAGCCTCCGTGGGCTCCATACGGAGTCTGAGGGGAAGAGTATTCCATCTGTGAGCTGCCAGAAGGCGGAAAGATCTGCCTCCCATTCTGGCCCTACTGGTCTTAGGGACGCACATCAAACCAGCACCTTAAGACCGCAGTAGCCGAGTGGGCTTGTATGGTGTAAGCAAGCTCCGCAGGAAGCTAGGACCATTCCCCTGAGCGATCCTATGGCTGATACAGAGGGCTTTAAACTGGATGCGCTCCCTGATCGGCAACCAGTGCAATGTCTCCAGGGCCTTTTTGGAAGGAGATCTCCTGGGAAGCATCAATACCAGGCGTGCGGCAGCATTCTGAATATGCTGCAGTCACTGGAGACACCTCGCATTCGCTCCCAGGTATAGGGCATTCCCATAGTCCAGCCTGGAAGTAACCAAGGCATGGACCAGGGCCCTCCTAGCTGACAATGGGAGTAAATCGAGCGTCTTCCTCAGACTGCAGGGAATGCCAAAGCAAGTTCCGGCCCCACGTCTAGTACGAAACTCAAAAGATATTTTGGAGTCAATCCTAATGCCAAGGTTCTTAACCTGATCCTTAGGTACAGGTAAGGGGCCCAAGGTCTGAGGCCACCATGCAGATGTCCAAACAGAAGGAGACTTGACTTGAATTAACACCTCCGTCTTGTCCCCATTTAGTCTGAGACAACTATCAGACAAGTCCTGAAGACAAGACGCAAACCTGCTGGCTGCATGCTCAGCCGGCTGTGACAAAGCCACAACCAGTTGCGTGTCGTCAGCATAAGTCACCACTTCCACTCCATATTGCTCCGTGATCAATGCCACTGGAGCCACATATAGGTTGAATAGGGTGGGGCTGAGACTGGAACCCTGGGGGACTCCTTGGTTCAGGGCAAAAGCCTCTGACCTACAGGGTCCCTGCTCAACACAAAAGCTGCGTTCGCGGAGGAAGGATTCCAGCCATTTCCGTCCTTCCCAGCCACTCCACCCTTCCTCAGCCACTATAGCAAGGTGCAATGTGCCACAGTGTCGAACGCGGCACTGAGATCAAGAAGAATCAGTGCTGCTGTCTGACCCTCATCCGCATGTTTCCGCAGCGCCTCCGTGGAGAAGAGTAGCGCCGACTACGTTGAATGGTGGGCGCGGAAGCCCGCCTGAGTGGGATGTAGAAGTCCGTGAGCTTCAATATGTGCCAAGAGTTGTTGGTTAACCAGTTTTTCAGCTATTTTGGCGAAGTAGGGAAGGAGTGAAATAGGCCGTAGGTTGCTCAATTGAGTTATGCTAATCTGAGGTTTTTTCTTGAGTGGAAGCACCACAGCTTGTTTCCAAACTGTCGGCCCCATACCAGATTCAAAAGACAGTGTACGGAGATGCCTGATATACGGTGCTAGCGTCTCAATGTTACCTCTTAAGATTTTAGCTGGAGCTGGATCCCTGGGAGAACCAGATTTCACACCTCCAGCTACTTTGATCAATAGGTCCTCATCCGGGACCGTAAACGCACACAAACTGTCCGTTTCCAGAGGTCCCTCCCCCGGCGGCTCTTCGCCACTGGAACAGGCCCTAGTCTCAGTAGGAAAAGTAGAGTAGATGTCCTGCACCTTGTTGTAAAAGAAATCGACTATCTGATTGCAGGATTGCACAGAGGCCACCTCCTGTTCTCCAATTGAGGCCAGTGAGGATATCTCTTTGTAGACCACGAAAAGTTCCTTAGCTGAGCAGTCTGCCTTGTCAATCCGCTCAATGTAATAAGCTGAGCGAGTTTTTCTTATCAAGGCATGATACCCTCTAAGGCTCAGTTTATACGCCCTCTCATGGTCAGGCAAGTAGCCCTTTCTCCAGGTTCTTTCAAGACGCTTACAAGCCGTCTTCGCCACTTTTAATTCGGCGTTAAACCATGCTGCAGATTTAGTCCGCCGCGTGGGTCCCCTGTTGGACCAGGGGGCCGTTTTATCCAGGGCAAGCTTAATGCGAAGGTCCAGTGCTTCACAAGCCCCATCAGTATCTGTGCCAAGTCCTTCCGGTGCCCCCCCCTGCACCATACTGGCGCTGAAATCTCCCGGGGAAAACCTAGCCCATTTTCTCTGCCTTTTAGAGATACCTCCCCCTTTCCCAGGGTTATTTCCAATAGAGCACCTAATTTGGAATGGCACCAGAAAATGGTCCGTCCAAACCATTGGTTCAGGAGGATCAATTTTAAGGGCTTCCCAGTTACAAAAAATTGGGTCTAGTGTATGTCCTAGCCGATGTGTGGGTAACTCAGATTTTAATACTAATTGCAGGGCTAGCAAATCATGGCGAACCTCTTGGGCCAAAATGTTCGAGGCATCATCGAAATGCAAATTAAAATCTCCTAGCAATAGGAATTTCTCATAGCGCATAGCAGGGAACAATATATTTTGTATGAGGCTAGCCAGAAAATGGCTGCTGCTTCCAGGGGGTCTATACACCAGTATGCCTTTAATTATATAGTTGTTAGAAACAGTAATGGAAAAAGTGCCCGCTTCGCTATCAGATACAGTAGCTGACTCCATGGTACACTTAATATCACCCTTGTGAATAACCGCAATCCCTCCCCCCCTCCCCCCCTCCCGCAGGGTCTATCCAACCTGCGTATCTCATAATCCGGAGGGAGAGCTTCCAATATTTCAGGGGCCGAATCTTCGTCTAACCAAGTTTCTGTAATAAAAAGAATATCCAACTTGCTATCCTCAAGTAAGTCGCGTACTTCCATACTGTGCTTCCTAGGTGACCTACAATTAATTAGTGCACATCTGAGCTCCCTATTGAATCCTCCAAGGCGTGCCCAGTGGCTGAATGAGTATCCACAGTGTCTACACTTGTTCGTAAGGCCTCCCACATTAAAATCCACACCATGCCTGCATTTAGACTCAATACCCGTGCACAGATCAAACAGCTCCTGACGTGAGTAGGATAGGCCTACCTGTATTCGTCCAGGGGTCCTGGCCCCAGGCCCCGTCCGGCCGCGGACGGGCGCAGACGGGCTTGCCTTTGGCACGCCCGCTGCGCGGTCGCTGGGGCATGTGGAATTTATGCCCGATTCTCGCCCTGCAGGTAGAGCGCTGACCCACCCAACCGGAAGTGCCTGACTCTACCTACCACGCCCTCCGCGCAACGGTACTAGTTACCGCGGCGGACCAGGGCGGGTAGGACAGGTCACTGAGTTCAGGCGAGACCCTTCCAGGTAAGGCTAAGCGCTAAGGAGCGCGAGTACAGTAGCAATCCCCGTAATGCACAACAAGTAAAAATGTCCCCTTCACATTAAAACAAAGTTCAAGTATTTAAAATTGCATCCAGATTAGTAAGCTTGTGGATGGAATCACCTTAGCCACCAAACGAGCGCGGGAGGAAGCTGCCACCGACCCCCTCTGCTCGCAGCGCCGCCGCAGGTCCAAGCCGTATTTATGCCCGATTCTCCCCCTGCAGCTAGAGCGCTGACACATCAAACCGGAAGTGCCTGACCCTACCTACCACGCCCTCCGCGCAACGGTACTAGTTACCGCGTCGGACCAGGGTGGGTAGGACAGGTCACTGAGTTCAGGTGAGACCCTTCCAGGTAAGGTTAAGCGCTAAGGAGCTCGAGTACAGTAGCAATCACCGTAATGCACAACAAGTAAAAATGTCCCCTTCACATTAAAACAAAGTTCAAGTATTTAAAATTGCATCCAGATTAGTAAGCTCATGGATGGAATCACCTTAGCCACCAAACGAGCGCGGGAGGAAGCTGCCACCGACCCCCTCTGCTCGCCTGTCATTACTACTGGGCCTGGACACTGACAGCGGTCCAGAACCCGCTGTCATTAAAACTGGACCTGGACCCTGACAGCTGCCCAGAACCCGCTGTCATTAAAACTGGGCCTTGACACTGACAGCAGTCCAGAACCCAGGTGTCATTAAAACTGGGCCTGGACACTGACAGCGGTCCAGAACCCCCTGTTATAAAAACTGGGCCCAGACACTGACAGTGGTCCAGAACCCAGCTGTCATTACAACTGGGCCCGGACACTGACAGCTGACCAGAACCCAGGTGTCATTAAAACTGGGCCTGGACACTGACAGCTGCCCAGAACCCGCTGTCATTAAAACGGGTTCTTGACACTGATAGCGGTCCAGAACCCAGCTGTCGTTAAAACTGGGCCTAGACAATAACAGCAGTCCCTCTGTCAATGAAACTTGGCCTGGACTCTGACAGCAGTACAGAACCCCGCTGTCACTAGAACTGGACCCAGGACACTGCCCGGAACCCAGAACCCCACTGTTTTTGAAACTTGGCCTGGACTCTGGTAGCAGTCCAGAACTCCACTGTCACTAGAATTGGATCCGGATACTGCCTCGCACCCACACCTCCAGTATTGTTAAAACTTGCCTGGACACTGACAGCAGTCCAGAACCCGCTGTCATTAAAACTGGGCCTGGACACTGACAGCAGCCCAGAACCCCGCTGTCATTAAAACTGTGCCTGGACACTGCCTGAAACCCAGAACCCGCTGTCATTAAAACTGGGCCCGGACCCTGACAGCGGTTCAGAACTCCACTGTTGTTAAAACTTGGCCTGGACACTGACAGTGGTCCAGAACCCGCTGTCATTAAAACTGGGCCTAGACACTGACAGCAGTTCAGAACCCAGGTGTCATTAAAACTTGGCCCGGACACTGAGAGCATGTTCTCACTTCACTGTTATTAAAACCGGGCCCGGACATTAACAACAGCCCAGATCCCCACTGTCAATAAAACTAGGCCTCAGACTCTGACAACAGACGCAGACTCCACTGTTACTGTAAACTGGACCCCACATACTGACAGCAGCCTGGAAACCCACAGCCATTACAAGTGAGCTTCAATGCTGACAACAGCTCCAAACGCCTCTTGCATTAAAACTTCGCCTGGACTCTGATAGCAGTCCAGAACCCCGCTGTCACTAGAACTGGACCTCGGACACTGACAGCGGTCCAGAACCCGCTGTCACTAGAACTGGACCCCGGACACTGACATCGGTCCAGAACCTGCTGTCATTAAAACTGGGCCTGGACACTAACAGCAGTCCAGAACCCCACTGTTGTTAAAACTTGGCCTGGACACTGACAGTGGTCCAGAACCCGCTATCATTAAAACTGGGCCCAGACACTGACAGCAGCCCAGAACCCCTTTGTCATTAAAACTGGGCCCGGACCCTGACAGCGGTCCAGAACCCCACTGTTGTTAAAACTTGGTCTGGACACAGACAGTTGCCCAGAACCCGCTGTCATTACAACTAGGCCTCAGACTCTGACAGCGGTCCAGAACCCCGCTGTCACTAAAACTGGGCCCGGACACTGAGAGAATGTTCTCACTCCACTGTTATTAAAACCGGGCCCAGATATTAACAGCAGCCAAGATCCCCACTGTCAATAAAACTGAGCCTCAGACTCTGACAGCAGATGCAGACTCCACTGTTACTGTCAACTGGACCCCACATACTGACAGCAGCCAGGAAACAAACGGCCATTACAAGTGAGCTTCAATGGTGACAACAGCTCCAAAGGCCTTTGTTATTAAAACTTCGCCTGGACTCTGACAGCAGTCCAGAACCCCGCTGTCACTACAACTGGACCCTGACACTGACAGCGGTCCAAAAACTGCTGTCATTAAAACTGGGCCCGGACACTAACAGCAGTCCAGAACCCAACTGTTGTTAAAACTTGGCCTGGACACTGACAGTGGTCCATAACCAGCTGTCATTAAAACTGGGCCAGGACACTGACAGCTGCCCAGAACCCAGGTGTCATTAAAACTGGGCCTGGACACTGACAGCAGCCCAGAACCCACTGTCATTAAAACTGGGCCCGGACACTGACAGCAGCCCAGAACCCCGCTGTCATTAAAACTGGGCCTGTACATTGACAGCGGTCCAGAACCAGCTGTCATTAAAACTGGGCCAGGACACTGACAATGGTCCAGAACCCGCTGTCACTAAAACTGAGCCCGGACACTGACAGCTGCCCAGAACCCAGGTGTCATTAAAACTGGGCCTGGACACTGACAGCAGCCCAGAACCCACTGTCATTAAAACTGGGCCCGGACACTGACAGTAGCCCAGAACCCCGCTGTCATTAAAACTGGGCCTGTACACTTGACAGCGGTCCAGAACCAGCTGTCATTAAAACTGGGCCTTGACACTGACAGCGGTCCAGAACTCAGCTGTCATTAAAACTGGGCCCGGACAATGACAGCGGCCCAGAACCCGCTGTCATTACAACTAGGCCTCAGACTCTGACAGAGGTCCAGAACCCCGCTGTCACTAAAACTGGGCCCTGACACTGAGAGAATGTTCTCACTCCAATGTTATTAAAACAGGGCCCGGACATTAACAGCAGCCCAGATCCCCACTGTCAATAAAACTAGGCCTCAGACTATGACAGCAGATGCAGACCCCACTGTTACTGTAAACTGGACCCCACATACTGACAGCAGCCAGGAAACCCACAGCCATTACAAGTGAGCTTCAATGCTGACAACAGCTCTAAACACCTCTGTCATTAAAACTTCACCTGGACTCTGACAGAAGTCCAGAACCCCGCTGTCACTAGAACTGGACCCGGGACACTGACATCGGTCTAGAACCCGCTGTCATTTAAACTGGACCTGGACACTAACAGCAGTCCAGAACCCCAATGTTGTTAAAACTTGGCCTGGACATTGACAGCTGTCCAGAACCCGTTATCATAAAAACTGGGCCTGGACACTGACAACGGTACAGAACCCCACTGTTGTTAAAACTTCACCTGAACACTGACAGTGGTCCAGAACCCTGCTGTCATTAAACTGGGCCTGGACACTGACAGTGGTCCAGAAACCCCACTGTCATTGAAACTCGGCCCGGACACTGACAGGAAACCAGAACCCGCTGTCATTAAAACTGGGCCTGGACACTGCCTGGAACCCAGAACCCCACTGTCGTTAAAAATTGCCAAGTACACTGACAGCGGTCCAGAACCCAGGTGTCATTAAAACTGGTCCAGGACACTGACAGCAGTCCAGAACCCGCTGTCATTAAAACTGGGCCCAGACACTGACAGCGGTCCAGAACCTGCTGTCATTAAAACTGGGCCTGGACCCTGACAGCAGTCCAGAACCCGCTGTCACTAAAAATTAGCCTGGATACTGACAGCTGCCCACAACCTGCTGTTATTAAAACTGGGCCCGGACACCGACAGCGGTCTAGAGCTCGACTGTCGTTAAAACTAGACCTATTCACTAACAGCGGTCCAGAATCCCGCTGTCATTAAAACTGGGCCCAGACACTGACATCGGTCCAGAACCTGCTGTCATTAAAACTGGGCCTGGACACTAACAGCAGTCCAGAACCCCACTGTTGTTAAAACTTGGCCTGGACACTGACAGTGGTCCAGAACCCGCTATCATTAAAACTGGGCCCAGACACAGACAGCAGCCCAGAACCCCTATGTCATTAAAACTGGGCCCGGACCCTGACAGCGGTCCAGAACCCCACTGTTGTTAAAACTTGGTCTGGACACAGACAGTTGCCCAGAACCCGCTGTCATTACAACTAGGCCTCAGACTCTGACAGCGGTCCAGAACCCCGCTGTCACTAAAACTGGGCCCAGACACTGAGAGAATGTTCTCACTCCACTGTTATTAAAACCGGGCCCAGATATTAACAGCAGCCAAGATCCCCACTGTCAATAAAACTGAGCCTCAGACTCTGACAGCAGATGCAGACTCCACTGTTACTGTCAACTGGACCCCACATACTGACAGCAGCCAGGAAACCCACAGCCATTACAAGTGAGCTTCAATGCTGACAACAGCTCTAAACACCTCTGTCATTAAAACTTCACCTGGACTCTGACAGAAGTCCAGAACCCCGCTGTCACTAGAACTGGGCCCAGACACTGACAGCGGTCCAGAACCCAGGTGTCATTAAAACTGGTCAAGGACACTGACAGCAGTCCAGAACCCGCTGTCATTAAAACTGGGCCCAGACACTGACAGCGGTCCAGAACCCGCTGTCATTAAAACTGGTCAAGGACACTGACAGCAGTCCAGAACCCGCTGTCACTAAAAATGAGCCTGGATACTGACAGCTGCCCAGAACCTGCTGTCATTAAAACTGGGCCCGGACACCGACAGCGGTCTAGAGCTCCACTGTCGTTAAAACTAGACCTATTCACTAACAGCGGTCCAGAATCCCGCTGTCATTAAAACTGGGCCCGGACACTGACAGCAGTCCAGAACTCAGCTGTAATTAAAACTGAGCCCGGACACGAACAGCGGTCCAGAACCTGCTGTCATTAAAACTGAGCCCGGACACTGACAGCTGCCCAGAACCCGCTGTCATTAAAACTGGGCCCGGACAGTGACAGCGGTCCAGAACCTGCTGTCATTAAAACTGGGCCAGAACACTGACAGCGGTCCAGAACTCCATTGTCGTTAAAACTAGACCTGGACATTAACAGAGGCCCAGAACCTGCTGTCATTAAAACTGGTTTGGGCTGGACTGTTCCCATGAGGCACAGGGTCAGACTGATTTGCATATAGCCATGTCTGAACTGGGGTGGCTGAGTGGGCTAAAGAATGGTGATGGATTAAACCCAGATCAGTTGACTGGGGGTGAGTGTTTGATTTGCTCAAGCGCTCGGGCCATCATCCCCTTTTGTGTCGCTTTGTTCGCCCTAAGTGTGGCAGGGTATGCTCAGACGTGAGTCCCTTGCTCACTTGGCCACTGGATTCAAGATAGCCTGGCTGATGAGGATTATGAATCCGAAACCGGTCCCAGGATGCTTGTTTCCGGTCCAGGGAAGACATGGCTTGGCAGTTCGGGCTGGACTGTTCCCATGAGGCACAGGGTCAGACTGATTTGCATATAGCCATGTCTGAACTGGGGTGGCTGAGTGGGCTAAAGAATGGTGATGGATTAAACCCAGATCAGTTGACTGGGGGTGAGTGTTTGATTTGCTCAAGCGCTCCGTCCATCATCCCCTTTTGTATCGCGTCATTAAAACTGGGTCACAACACTGACAGCAGTCCAGAACCCCACTGTCGTTAAAACTTGGCCTGGACACAGCCTGGAACCCAGAAACACAGTATCAATAAAACTGAGATGATCACCAGCCAGAACCCCACTGGTCATTTAAATTGGGTCCAGACATTGACATGAGTCTAGAGCTCCACAGTCATTAAATTCGGCCTTGACTGTGACGCTGCCTCTGGACCCCACCCTTATTAAAGATGCACTCCAGACTTTGACAGCAGCTGAGAACCCACTGTCATTTTAAGTTGGTTCAGATACTGTCAGAAGTCCAAAAGTTCACTGTCTTTAAATGTAGGCCCTCACAGTGGATGTATCTCTAAAGCCCACTGTTATTAAAACTGTAGCCCAGAACCCCTTTGACATGAAAACTGGGCCCCCGAGAATGGCTGCTAGGCAGAACTTCAGCGTCATTAAAAGGAGGCCTCCAGATATTGGCAGCTAGCCATACCCCCCTAGCTATTTATATTGCACCCTTTGGGGAGGGCTCCTGAGGTGAGGAGAGACATGTTTATGGATTTGCAATTATTTTGTGTAAATGGACAAACTGAGCAGGCGCCCCATGTTTTGCACTGGGCATCATTTCCCGTTAAACCACTGATCAAACTCATGATGTGACTCAGAGCTTTATCCTTTCCCATCAGTGTGGCTGGTTACGGACCTGTTGTAAATGACGAGTGTGGGTAATGCCCTCCGTCCTAGCGGATAAGCAGCAGTAGTCCATCCGCCCATATTGGAGCCGGCCTGCGAGCGGCGCTAGGACCCGGGAGACGCCCCACCCGCCCTGGCAGGATTTTCTCGCTTGGAGCACAGACAACAAAGGCAGAGTGAGCCGGCTTCCCTTTCTGTCCGCATCTCCTCGTCCCCAGCAGCGGAAACCGGTGAGTACAGCTTGGTGACACCCCCGTGCAAGCACCAGGGAGAGGGCGTGAGTGTGCACTTGTGTGCATTGACAACAGACACAGGTTTCGGGTCCATTTTAAAGAGCAGTATTTTTAATTTCATGATTGCAGAATGAGATAACGCAGAATACCGCCTGCCTGGAAAGGCGAACGGCACGAGCTCTTGTCCAGCTGTCTGAGTTTAACAGACTCACGGACACAGCCACATGTCACTCTCTCTCTCAAAGCAGTAGCTACCAAGGATGACACGGGCCCTGGTGCAACCCCGGGAAATAGCCCCTTTAATTGCTGCTGGGGTAATAAAATACACCAACTATTAGGGTTGAATGGACCTCTCAGGGCTCTGGGTCCCGGTGCCACTGCACCCGCTGCACAAATGGTAGCTACCCCTCCCGTCTGAGGGGGCTCTGGGTAGCGTTATAATCCTGTCTTTATATTTCTCCGCACCCCAAAGTGCTTCGAAGACCCCGGTGGGCGGTTATCGGCGCTTTATATAAACCCGAATAAATGTATAACATAAAAATAAAATGTTTAGTATTGCATTGTATCCCTTCCCACTCACTTCTCGTCAGAGGACTGCTCTAACGGGATAATCGTGCGAAATAAAGAACCCCGGCTTCTTTTGAGATATTGGCACCAGTGTTGGATGGCTATTGGTCCGTCGCTTTGTTCAGCGGTAAGAATTCATTTTTTTCAGGGCACGTGCATTCTATTTCTTCGTCACACTGGGAGAATCTAGAGAATGAGTGTGAGACGAGGGCTGCTGATTGTCTCCATTTTTGGGGGTGACTGCTCCGCGGAGAACAATGAGAGGTGGGGTCCCCTGCCTGCCTCTTGGCTCGCGCTGGGACTGTGCGCCGGGATCTAATTTCCATACCCCTCCTGCTCACTGACAGCCCCGGCAATTAAATCTCTTCTCCGGGCGAGCGAATCTACATTTCCGCTCGCTGGCGGCCACCCCAGAACCACGAGTCAGCGACAAGACTCCCGCATGGGCGCCTGCCGGAAAATCTCATTTTTTTTGTCTTATCTTTGAACGGCTGGGTGGGTTGGTGGAGTGGGTGGGAGGCCGGGTGGTGCCTCGTGGGGAGGGTGGGTGCTGTGTCAGGTGGCAAGCTCATTGTGAGGGCGCTTGCCGCAGAGGCTGGAATATTCCCATGGTTCTTTTTCTACCGAATAGCAGAATTATATTTTCTTGTCTGTATGTAATGAAGTGGCTCCTTTGCTACTGGACAACGATGTTATATACATTGCTATTCCTGTCACGCGCTGTCGGCGTGACACCTGTTCTGGTTTTCTAGTCACGATTTATGGCAGAAATGAATGCAGAATTAAAATGTTCTTCTTTTGCTATTAAAATTGTTGTTAGCATTAATAGAAATAATAAAAACATAACAATAATACATATTGTTGCTGCTGTTAGGTGTATTAATATTAGCATTATTCACATATGTGTTAATAATGAACAACTAATTGCACCACTAGCCATTTTAATATCAGCAATGGTAATTCTTATAGGGCAACGGATGATAATCAAATCATTAATGATAATAATAAAATACTAGTGTGGTGTAGATATAATGCATTCGGAGTCCTTTATTAATATGAAACACCTTCTTGATTTGAGATTGCATGTCCAGATTTTCAGTGCTGCAAACGCCATGACACAGATATTTAAAGGGACCCATTTTGTGGTTGCGACCAGAGAGCATCTTTGTGGATAAAACAAATGTTGCATGCTTCCCCCTGCTTTGTCTCTTTAAACCCGCCGCGCCTCCTGCATTCTGGGGTGGGCGTGGTGCCTGGCCCTCGTCTTGTGCTCCGAAATGTGCGTATGTCTTGAAGGTGCTTGTACTGGGAGCGGTGTCGCTTCCGAGAAGGCGTGCAGCCCACACCGGTGCCCTCTGCCCATGTCAGGGTGCAGATGTGGCGTCATGTCGTCCTGGAGGGTCCATGTGGCTTGGTCATGTGTCTTTGAGGGGCATGTCCCCAGATAATTCCCTTCGCCGTATGGCACACCCGTGCTATGGGAGGTATGAGAAGGGCTGGGTCCTCCGAGCAGGAATACCCCCTCCCCACTGTGCGGAGTCACTGTGGGCGCCAGCCTGGCACATGCCAGCCCCTGGCAGCCGCCTAGCTCAAGAACGCGCGACCAGTCCATGTGTTGCTGCTGCAATGTGCGTCCACCCCCACCACACCCCTCTCCCATTTAGATTCCCCACATGTAATTCTGCAATCCGCTAGCTTTGCTTTCTTTGTCTGATGGGGCTTTTGACGGGCCTGTCCGGCACTGTGGACTGGTTAGGCTAAAAACGTGTTCCTTCACCTAAAATGTCGGCTGACGTGAACGCAGCGCTATCATACAACCATCCACAGTTTCCCCATTTTACAAAGGCTCAAAATTATTCATTTTCGCTGAAAAAATGATTTCCATTTGTATGTACTTCTGTTCTCTTTCACTCCCAGGAGATGTCCTGAGGGAAGGACTTCTTTTTAACCTCTTCCCAATCATGGTTTTTATCACCACCAACGCATGGGTGAAAATTCAAGGAGCAGGGACTTTCCAATCATTTTTCAGTTCACAACTGATAATTTTTCACCCATATTCGTATTGTGCACATTTATTTTCTTGACAGCTGTGCCCAGGATTCCCGGTGCTGATTCAACAGTATGGAAATCGGCAAGTCCTATAAACACCGGAAGTGTTGGTAATAGAACTTTTGTTCTCTTCCATCCTGTGGTTGCAGGTGGTGGGCACCGGCGCTCAATTTTTGGGGACCAGGATTTATTTTTCATCGTCAGAATTTGCTGCAGAGACGGAGAGAGAACAGAACATGGAGCAAGAAGAAGGAAGACAACAAAAGGAAAACAGTGTCAAAGGTAGAAAGCAGGGGTAAAAAAGAAACTGCATGGCAGGGAAACATCGAAAGGAAATGTAAGATGGCGGAAGAAAGAGGCATGAGGTGGAATCAAGACTTGGCGGCCTTGGTTTTTGGTAACCCTAACGCTCAGCAGTGCCAGTGGGGGGCTCCTGAGAAAAACTTTTAGCCCCTCCATTTAAAAAATAGATAAATTAAGTAGTTCCGAAAATCCTTGTTTTCACCTTTTTCCAAAGTCAGAAAGTACATCATTATGAGTACACAGGTGTTAATTAAGGAAGAACCAGGCAATTCTCTTGAACTCGCTCCATCGATGTATTAAGGTGCCTTCTTACCTACACCCAACTCCCTTGGCCCTTACTGGGTAGGCAAGAACCCGGTATGCATCTTATGACATTTGCATTACTGAAAAGACAGCTAATTAATTATCTGCGGCTTGATTAACTGAGCGCTGCTTCCTTATCAATGAGCTTTCTCATGGCGAAAATGACGTCCACAATCACATGTGAGAGAACTTCCTCTTGGAAGGCAACTCATTAATTAAATATAGCTTGATTAACCAAGGTGTGCTTCCTTAGGGAGATTTCTCATAGTGGAAAAGAGGTCCTCGTCAATCACAGCTGAGGGAACTTCCTCTTGGAAAGGAACTCATTAGCCTTTGAGGAACCCCTTGTGAAGCTGCATGAAGTGCTCATTGACTTAGAGGCCCCCTCAGAGAATTTGATCAAAAATACATTTCTGAATTCTAATTGGATCAGCTTCCAAAGCGCCTTCTCAAATCAAGACGTAGGCCAGGTTCATGAGAGATGGCTTGTGTTTATAGTCTGTTGTTGATCTCAGCATGGCATGGTGATGTGAGCCTGATTGTCTGCGCTTCAACAATATTCTAAAACAGAATTAACTAAAAGAAAAAAAAATTGCGAACAGTCAGAGACTTATTTAGTGTGGGTAATAACCATGTCAGAATATATCCCATGTGCCAATACTATGCCAAAAACCACAATAAAGGGGTTAGGAATGTTTCAGTCAGTACCCAGCAGAGGGCACACTGGCAGTGGTCTTTTCAACTCTTTCCAACTGAAAGTTCTTGGGCCAAAGAAGTATTCATCATCTGAGGAAAAACAATATGGAGTGCAGCAGGCAGTGACTGAAAACAAACTAGGTATTGTTCGAGAGGTTAGCCAATGGAGGAGGGAGTCACCAGGGCTTTGATGAGGGATTAGGATGAGGGTGTAACATCCATGTAATTCATCCAGATCAAGTCTTAATAGCAGAGCGAGGAGCCCAGCATTGGCACACCTTTCAAGGGGATATAGTTGATCTCTTCAAGGGGTTAGAGAAGGACTGAAGGTGAAGCTTCAAAGGGACGGACATGGGTTAACTGGCACTGGCCAATGGAAAGTAATGTGGCTGGGTCAGAGGGATATTCTGATTATTGAGGTCGAGGGAACGTGCAAAATAAAAGTCAGTCTTGTTTGCTCAGGCATTTTGCTTTAAAAAGTTAGACTTACATGACTTGGTCATCTATCCCGAGTTAAGGGTTTGATTGACAAATGCCCGTATATCTAGGTGTTAATTCGATGTGGGAAGATTCCAGTTTGAGATAGTAAGCTCCACAACCAGATTCAAAGGGTCAGGATTTTAGCAGTTTTTTACCATAAACTGCCTGTATCAATGGAAGTTATGCCATTATATCAGATTGTCCACCATTTGCAAATTCAGAGTTTGGGAAAGGCCTGTTGTTTCCGGTACAGTGTGACTGAAGTACCAGACTAATGTAGTAAACACTCAAAAACGTGAAGGTTTGTGGGTAATTACAAACGTATTGCAGGTGGTCCCCTACACTGGAGACACATGCCATCTTACTTCTGTGAAATACACAAGTAGTGGCCTTTCCCTGATGGGAAAGGGAATGGATCAGTCCTACTCCAGGGGTTAGGGGTAGAATTGGCTGCAAAGGAAACATAGTTTAGTATGGAGAAAAAACATAAAGTTAGACGTCCATGTACACTTTTCCCCATCATTTGCACAGGTTGCATACTCAACTTTTTGAAAATCTTCATCAAGAAAAATCATTAAGGTGGAGCACACAGGAATTGTCTGAGGGTTTTAGAATTCCATGAACCCTTCTGCACCTGCTGTAGGTGTGAATCGCACACACATTAGGAATCTACCCCTACAGCTGTTTTTTGTTAAGGCCCTCAGGATGCCGATTTGAAGACATATTCAATATGTCTTAAAGCGTTATGGGGGAGCTGTCCTTGTCTTCTGATGAAACCTGCCTCTGGAGTCTTGGAGAAATGTTCTGCTTCACGTCAAGTTCATCACATGCTTGAATCATCTGTTTCCTTCACGTGCAGAGACGTTTTAAGGAGTAGACAAAATGGTAAATTGTGCAGGGCCCAAACCTTCCAACACCTCCAGGTGCCCCTCTCACCTCCAGTAAAGAGAGTAGAACTGTGGGGAAGTCTGTCTCTTTCTGTCTCTCTCTCTCTCTGTCTCTCTCTCTCTCTCTCTCTCTCTCTCTCTCTCTCTCTCTCTCTCTGTCTCTCTCCATCTCTCTGTCTCTCTCTCTCTCTCTCTCTTTCTCTCTCTCTCCTGTCCTCGTGATCTCACCTGCTCTCTCTCTCTCACTCTTTCTCCCTCTGTATATCTTTCCCTCTTTCTGTGTGTCATCCTCTCCCCCTTTCTCTGACGGGAAACGGCTTTTACAACGAAGCCGTTTCCCCGAAATCTTTAACCACGCATGCAGTACAACGCATGCGTGGTTACCACTAATGCCTTTACCACGCATACCTTTACTACGATGTTTGTAGTAAAGGCATATGTGGTAAAGGTAAAAGGAAAAAAAGGGGGGCTTGGGGGGGTCTCCCCCCTATTTAAAACAACTCACCATAAGTCACGTCGGCGTCAGCGTCGTTTGAGAGAAATCGGAAAAAAATGCCGTTTTCTCTTAACGACGTATGACGTCACCACGCAATTATTCGAGGAAAACTTTATCCGTGGGAAACGAATTCCGTTGTAACGCATGCGTGGTAAAGGCATGCGTTGCAACGGAATTCGTTGTATCATCATATATTCTTCTCTGACTATCTCTATGTCCGATTCTCTCTCTCTTTACCCTTCTCTCTCTTTCTCCTCTCTCTCTCCTTCTCTCTCTCTCTCCAGGCATCGCTCTCTCTTTCTACTTATCTCTCTCTTTTCAGCCCTCTCTCTCTGACTCTCTTGCTTTCTCTCCATGTCTCAGCTTCTCTCTCTCTCTCTCGCTCTCTCTCTGGCCCTCTCTCTCTCCAGACCTCTCTCTCGCTTTCTCTCTCTCTCCGTCTCTGACTCTTTCTCTCTCTCTCTCTCTCTCTCTCTCTCTCTTTCTCTCCCTCTGCACGTCTCTCGCTCTCTCTGTCTCCGTCTCTGTTTGTCTCTCTCTCCGTCTTTCTCTCTCTCTCTTTCTTTCTGTTTGCACTCCATATCTCTGTTTCATTCTCTCTCCCTTTCTCTGACTATCTCTATGTCCGATTCTTTCTCCATCTATTCTTTCTTGTTCCTACCGCCTGATTCCACTTTTCTCGTTCCCTATCTCTCTTTACGCCACCTGTCTCTCGCTCCGTTTTCTCATTCTTTACATCTCTTTTCACTTATCGCTTCCTCCTTCTAACTTACTCTTACTATCTTTCCTCTACCTCTTTTCTCTCCCCACCTCTTTTCTCCCTACTTCACCAGTTCCTGCTTCACATTCCTCCCCATACCGCTCTATCATGTTGCATCTCATTTCTCTATCTCTGTAACTACTAAATCACCACCCTTCGCTCTACTCTCTTTTAAACGCTCCATTCTTTCTGGCTTCCTCTTTGTAATTTCTCCTTGCTATCCTTCACCTCTCTCTGTCTCACATATCTTTCTGTTTCATATCTCCCCGCTTACTTCACCTCGCCTCATCTGCTCCCCCCTCTTAACCTCTCTCTCACCCTCTTTTCACATCTCAGTGAACCTCTATATTTATTTCTGTCTACCTCCTCTCTCTTTCGGTGCATCTTTGCCTCAACCCACTAAGCAGCCCTAAAATTACCCTTATCTTGTATTTTGTTTAATGGGATGAACAGGCTGGGTAGTTATTGAATTTCAGGTGAAATGTCGTTGCAAAACAAAAAAATATTGATACAAGCGCAAATAGAAAGTGCTTGTCAAACATTATTTTGTACTATTTGGTTGATGCTCAACAGGCAATATGAGCTTTAGGTTGTTTTTATGTGCTCCACATTTCTGAAATGTTTATGGTATATTCTGTAATATTGTTTGGTATAACAAGTGCTTGATGTAGCTGAAAATGGGTTGTAATGAAAAGTTTTTCTGTACAGTGGTTCCTAAAATATGTCTTTCCCAGGGACCCAAAAATCTTTAAAAAGGCCCTGAAGTGCCCAATAGATTAGATACATTGGGGACACATTCTCATATATTTAACAAATGGAGGGTTTAATAGTGCCCGCATAGGTGTTTAGTAAATTAATTTTAATAAATGGTAGACAACTAGATCTATTTGGATGTTTGATTGATGTTTACCTATAAAGGTAGATTTTATAGGTGATCAATGGGCAGATATAGGGAAGTAGCACAATTACAACTTGAATACATGCAGACTAGTTGTGGGTCTCTTTCTTCCTTAAGGGGACATCTTGACTTTGATAGGTCACCGATAAGAAAGGCAAGGTGTTCTCTCTCTAATAGTAATATATTTTTGCTTTCAATATTTCTTGGTAGTAATGGTGATCATTCACATTCTTACCCTATATACAGTTTACCACCAAATATTGAAGTTAGTTCTGCTGAGGAATTTCCAGCTCAATATCATTGTTTTTCTGTGCCAAAATGACTTGTTTTCAGTTGATTTGTCTAGTAACTTTAAGGTTGGTGTTGGATACTTTCCATGTAGGACCATGGATTAGGGCAACTAATAATTAAAAAAAATATTTAACTTCATATTCTGCACTATATGAAACCATGGGTAGTGTAAGAAAAGCTAACAGAGCATATTATAAGTGCGCCCTCATGCCATTCCATTCCATTTTTGGATAGTTGTGCTCCATCTATTTTTCTAGAGTCCACACAGCTTTCTGTAAGGGTTGTCTAACGTTGGTCCATGAGCGGTCGATAAATTCCAGATTTCAGGATAACTACTGACTATGTACATTTCTCATGTGAATATCTTAAACATCAGGCCTGCTTCGCCTGTCCATTGACCAACCTAGGCAAACTTGGCATCAAGACATGGCATGCCATCCCATACTGCAATGTCCTCATTTCATGCTCACATGTATCTGTTTTTTTCATGGTCAGACTGTAAACAGATATGAACTCTCATAACTAATTTAATCTCTATTTCAGGTCCTAGGAGGTCACAAACCATGGAACTGGACTTCTCTCACTTTGATGAAAGGGACAAGACCTCCAGAAGCGTGCGAGCATCACGCATGAATGGGTTGCCGAGTCCCACTCATAGTGCCCATTGTAGCTTCTATCGGACCAGAACCTTGCAGGCACTAAGCAATGAGAAGAAAGCCAAGAAGGTTCGCTTCTATCGCAATGGCGACCGATACTTCAAGGGGATAGTGTATGCTGTGTCCTCGGACCGTTTCCGAAGCTTTGATGCCTTGCTGGCCGACCTGACACGCTCTCTATCCGATAATATTAACCTGCCTCAGGGAGTTCGCTATATCTACACCATCGATGGAATAAACAAGATTTGTAGCATGGATGAATTAGAAGAAGGTAACTGTAAAAAATCATTTTTTCCTATTATAGTAAACTGATACCAAGTTTCTGTGTGTTGAAGGGTAATAACAATGTTGGCAGTAGGAATTAAATATTACCCATGATCCTCTTGGCTCTACCCTCTGCTCCAACTTTGCTTCACAAGTTAAATTCTTTGTTGTAACTTCAGATGCAAAAATGTTGCTGCTTTAGTTAGGGAAAATCTTGTGCTATTTTATTTATTTTTGTTGCCATCGCTCTCACCAACACATGTGAACTTTTCAAGACCAGTTCTTGAAAATATTTAAATTAATTTCTAAGCCAGTAATGGAGATAGCTAACCTAAAAAATCACTTGCATCCTTCTGCTGTTTTTGCACCATAAGTTCATAAGCCTTTTGATCTTCGTAATTGGGTGGGGATGTAAGGTGGGGTTGCAGTTGCTAAAAGGCCACTACTAAACACCATCTTTGGAGGTTTAATTCAATATTTCTACTGTTCTTAGGCCGATCATGGGCAACATGCGTCTAAGGGCAAACTAGTGTTTTACAATATAATATTCCTCAACCCACCCAACTCGTAAAGTAGCTCTCCATCTGCAGTGGACTTCTCTTTGTTCTGAATGGCTAGTTCAGCTTGTGGACTAGTAGTGAGAAACAGTACATTGTAGAATAAAAAAGATTATCAACTTTTAGGTGAAACAAACTATTTCAGGGTTGTGGGGCAAGATTGTCATCCCTACTGGAGAGCTTTGACCACAGCGGTTATGACAGTTTATAGCCAACGAAAAGATTGCATATGATTCAATGGATGAATCGGACTGATTTACGAACTTGGTCCGTCAATATCTCAGTGATGACAACAGACATCCCAGTTGCCCAATAGGGCCATCTACCCTGTGACAGAGGTGCCTACCTGAATATTCACATCTGTGACTCTGATTAACCTGAAGGTCTTTCAAAGAACTTCAATGCCTAAAAGTGGGTGAACTGGCCTGAGAACATTAAAACACTTGAACGTTACTATTGCCTCCAGGGCCGGCTTTAAGGAGGCTTTTGTCACAGAGATCCTTTTGTTACTTGTGGTTCATAAGATACAGTCCTAATATAGCACAGAGAGCTAAAAGCTGTCTTCAAAGAGCAGCATGTAAACTACAAGGCATAGGTGTAGAACCTTATGTTTTTCCCCCAACTTTCATTATCCTAATCTTGCTAAAAATACATTCTTAGTAATATAGCCCATGTCAATCACTGTGCTAGGTTTTAAATCCTGAGCTTGTGCTTCTACAGACCAATCACTCTTAAAATATACTGCCTATCAAAAGACACACAAATGATGGATGGAATGTGGTACAAAACAAACATTCACCCCCAGTCAAGAAATCTGGGTTAAATCCGTCGTTCTTTTGCTCACCATGCCACCCCACTTTAGACCCAGTCATATGCAAATCAGTCTTGACCCTGCTCCTCGTGAGAACAGTCCAGCCCGAACTGCCAAGCGAGGTCCTCCTTGGACCAGAAACAAGCATCCTGGGACCGGTTTAGGGGTATCACCCCTCATCAGCCAGGCTAGCTTGAATCCAGTGGCACAGTGAGCGCTGAACCCACACCTGGGTACACCTGGCATATGTAGGGTAAAAAAGCAAAAGACACACAAATGATGGACTGAATGTGGAACAAATCAAGCATTCATACCAAGTAAGGAGATCTGAGTTGAATCCACTGTTCTTTTGGCCACCATGCCACCCCAGTTTAGACCCAGCCGTATTCAGTCTTGACCCTGCTCCTCTTGGAAACAGTTCAGCCCGATCGGTCATGCCTGATCCTCCCTGGACCAGAAACAGACATCCTAGGACCGATTTTGGGTTATCACCCCTCATCAGCCAGGCTAGCTTGAAACCAGTGGCACAGTGAGCAAGGGGCCCACGTCTGGGCATACCCATCCCACTTAGGGAGAAAACGCTATGCTAACAAACGATAGATATAATGCTGAATGAATGAAACATTAATCCCCAGTCAAGAGATCTGGGTTAAATCCATTCTTTTTTTGCTCACCATGCCACCCCTGTTTAGACCGAGCCATATGCAAATCAGTCTTGACTCAGCTCCTCGTGGGAACAGTACAAAATTGTATAGTTCTGTAGAATCCTGGTATGAATATTAATAACTGCAGTCTTCAGATTCATTAGTTAAACCAAACATAAGTTGTGATTGAATAGTCACCATGTTCCTGAACCAAATTCAGCAGAAACGTCCAATGATAACTGGGGCAGTAGTATCCCCCATATGATACCTGAATCTGTAACAAGCACGGAGCTCAATACCTCCTATTTGTTTGAGCAAATTAGAGTTATTGAGGACTGTAGGATTTTACAGAACTATAACATTTTTGAAGGCCTCACGAAGTTAAAATGCTTGTTTGAATGAAACGTGTTGGCTCTTTTTTAATGGTATTTTTATAGCTGATTATCAAATAAAGGAATTATTTTTAAAAAAAATACAATTGCGAATATGTGGACTGTGATATTTCAGTGTGTCATTGCATTTCTTCATATTGTTTTCTGCTTGGTAGTGGTATTAATCAACGGTTTATACTGGAAAAGAATTGCACCGGGCTCTAAATAGTTGGAACTTTGTGTGCGGTACGGTTAATTGGTCTGTCATTGGTGTTTGAGTTGTTTGTATAACATTTCCTATACACTGATTTAAACACATATGATTCATTGTGTCTGTATAATATGCGTATCATGTAAAGTGCTCTGACTCCCAACACTGGTATGAATAGTGCAATAAAACCATTGAAATGCATGTGAGAGAGGGGCTAGGGAAAGATGAGGGGTTCTGTTGGAGGGTGATAGTGAGGAAATCGGAGGAGAATGAGGTAATTGGGGGCACCAACAAAATTTGCTGCACCTTGTGCCATTAGTGCTAAAGCCGGCCATGATTGCCTCCTTATAAGATCTCCATGAACTCTATGTGGAAATATAGGGCCAGAATGAAGGATTCCAAATGGTAGATCCCTGTAAGTTAATGGGGATTTCAATTTTTTCCCCTGTATTAGGGAGTAACATGCGGACCTAAAAATACCAGGTGATATTTTTTGTGTTTTACCCCCATCGGGAGGAAATAACAGAACCACATCAGAACCACATCAGCACAAAATTACTACATGCTTGGAGCGGCTGGTAGATGGTGCTAGGACATTTTCTGGGCTGTTGGAGGGGAGGGGGGAAAGAAGACCTTTTACTTGAATCGAGGGAAGCTCTTTCTGCTCTCCTCGTGTTGCTGTATGTTTGTCCTATACCCCTCTCACTAATGCACCCCTTCTGCAGTCCTCTTCTGTATATCATTATACTGCACATGTTATCCATCAAGCAGAGAGCAGGGCTGGTCTTTAGCCAGCACACACAACACATGTGTGTTCTGCACTGGGGAAATGTGTTCTAAAGGGGGCAACCACCTAATAACACTCCCCAAATTATTGGGAAGAGGTTGAATGTTCAGTTGGGTGCATGCGGTGTTTAGTTTGAGCTGGTGGTTGCCGGTAAGGCCCACGGGCACTTATTTTTGGGAACCAGCACTTATTTTTACTCATCAAAATTTACTGGGAGGGAGGATAAACACACAAAGGGGAAAGGTGGAGGAATAAAACACCACAAAGGTAGAAAGCAGGGGCCTGGAAGAGTGAGACAAAGAGGCAGGACGTGTCTGGTAGTGAATTAAAGAGTCCTGAGGTGGATTCAAGACTAAGCAGCCTTTGGTATTCAGTGCCCGCTTTAATGCTACTGGCTTCAGTCTTCTGAGCAGAGCTTTGGGCACTGGCACTCATTCTGTTACAAATTAAGCACATGGGGCATGGTCTTCCCAGCAGAGGACATGCCTTTAGAGAGAGGATTGCAGTATTTCCACCCATTACTAGCGCAGGGCATGTCTTCAGAGAGGGGAAGCTTGCACATGGGACAGGCAGGTAAGGGGGGCGGTGCCAGAGCTGCAGACAGAGACATCTATCTTTGGATACAGCTGGCTCGGCCCTTTGATTTCCATCTTTTTGCACTTTCAATAACCATGCAAAACATAGGACGAGTTAAAAGTGAATATTTGCTGGATCTGTAAAATGAAACCTCTGAGAGGTATCAAGTTGAGTTAAAGGCTGAAGGCATTTATCGATCAGGCATTCCATCATGAGACCTTTGGTGGTCACTCCAGTGGCAAGGTGAGGTCACCTTATGTTCATCAAATAGGACTGCCACACCTTCTAATGGCACTCTCTTGCCACTTGGTTCATCTGCAACCCATCTGGCGATGGTAGTATGGAAACTCAATCCCTATCACCCATATTCTGGCCTCATTCTCCTTGCTCCTGTATATTGTTTATGAAACATTCTACCTAAGGAGAAATGTGAGTCAATTAAACTATGTCCCTCATTGGGTCTTCCTGCTACCAACAACACATCTATGTCTAGTTCCCTTTAGTTTGACTTAATACAGGGCAGGGGTAACAGGCTTGATACAAACTCATATGAAACCAATGCTGCCAACAGCTTTACTGTTCGTTGCACACTGTTTTTATGTGTTCTATCAAATGAATTGCTGCATTTTGGGGTTCCTGGGAGAGGCGGGTGATTCTGATAGTGAGTCCAACTCACAGCACACGGCTACAATCAGGTCAGAGATCACAACAGCACCTTTAGCAGCCTCATGCAGGAAGGGGAGGACGTTTTAAGCACGTTCCGTGGCATTAAGCAGCTTTTTGTTGACTGTAATATACAGTCACATGCCAGTATTTGGCCATGCAGTCAAGAAAATGAAGGTCGGCCAATATGTGTGGCCAACCAGAAAAATATTGGCCTTAGTATGTTTAATTTGAAGTTGGCTAGATTTACTCAGACAACAAAAACAACACGGTGGGTGGGGGCCTAAGGGAAATATTTTAAGAGCAAGCATAGACACACTCCCTATATACTCAATGACACACACATAAGTATCTATGGGTCTACACAGAAAAAGAACTATGTGATGCAACGGAGACCTCCCAACTGGAAAACAGAACTAAAGATCAAGGGAAGTGAAATTAACTAATCCTGACCTATACTAATCGAGTAAGAAAACCCATCAGTCACCACTCGGTACCGCCCTTCATCATTTGGGACTCCTTAAGGACCTTACACCATACGTGCTATAGGTGATGTGTGAGGACATGATGGAATATCCTTCATCAACCAAATAGCCTGTTGTCCTGTCCTTATGTTGTTACTTAGTTATGTTCTACTAGTGGGTGATGGGATTGCAGTGCATGTGAAAGTGGAAAAAAGTGTGTTAAAATTGGGTGATGAAGCAACACATACTTTATTTTGGTTTCTGCTCAATCCTCCAATATTAAAAACAAAATAGCATAAGGCAGTTTAAAGCAAATAACTGCCTGGATGGTATAGGTCGACATGTATCGGCAGAGATGGAACAAGTAGTCCTTGCCTTCCTCAGGACCTTTATGATAGTGCTACTGCAAAGTGCTCAAGTGACAAAAAGCAGCAATAAACAAAAAGATAAATAAGGAACGTGATCACCTGTGATCCTAGGTGTCTGTATATTCCCTACACATGGCTCGATTGTACCACTATTGTGCAGGGAAAATGAGCCTTGCCCCACCTGGCAGTGGCTCAGGACGAAGAAGCACCGGTCTCTCCGTCGGTACTTCACGCCGGCACCTAAGCCGACTGGGGAGGCTTAGATGCCGGTGCCGGTGCTTAGAATTCCAATAGAAACCCAGGTTAAATGTCCTGCACATCTAACCTGGGCTTCTATTGGAATTCTATAACGCATATTAGCAAGCCCATTATCGTAGTTTTAGCGGCAGTTTCCTGCCGCTAAAACAGCGATAATTTTAATGAGGTTCTTGCTAATATGCCCCCAGGTTATTTCAGCCATTCTGACTGGCTGCATTTCGACCAACCAGAATCAATTCCTATGTTAAGGCCAATCAGAATGGCTGGGACCCAGCTCTTGGTTTTTGGGCTGGTGTGTGATCAAGGAGGGTCTATACGCCCTTGAAATGAAATGAAATGAAATGAAAAAAGAAATTTCTAGAGCGCACTGCGGCCAAGCGGCTTCCTGGCGCTAAGGAACACAACAGTATCTGCCAGGGGCCCAGGGGGATTAGCTAGGGAAAGCCTGAAGAAAAAGAACAGTTTTGAGGGCTTTACGAAAGTGAGAAAAAATAGGGATAGAGCGAATGGAGAGGGGGAGATTGTTCCAGATCTGGGGGGCCCGCACCGAGAAGCGGGTGCCCCCGGTGCGGGATTTACGGAAGCGGGGGACGTGAAGAAGAGAAAGAGAGGAAGAACGGAGGGAGCGACTGGGGGCATAAGAAGAAATTAAAGAGTTAATGAAAAGCGGAGCAGAACGGGCATGCGCCCGAAAGGCCAAGCAGGCAAGTTTAAACTGGGACCTGAAATGAACGGGGAGCCAGTGAAGGGTTTTTAGGGCCGGAGTGATGTGGGAGGATTTGGGAAGACGGAGGATGAGACGGGCCGCCTGGCTTTGGATGGCCTGGAGACGGCGAGTTTCGTAGGCAGGAATGCCTACGTACAAGCCGTTTCCATAATCCAGGCGGGATGTAATAAGGGCAGTGATGATGACTTTAAGAGCGTCAACAGAAAAAAAACGGGAAATTTTGCGAATGAGGCGGAGGGAAAGGAAGCAGGAGGAGACAACGGAACTAATTTGGGCATGCATGGATAGATCGTTGCTGATCTTGATGCCCAAAGTCCGGACAGTGGGAACTGGGGAGGGAGGAGGGCCAAAGGAAAGGGGCCAGTGTGCTGAAGACCAAGGATTAGAGGGGCCACCGGTGAGAACAAGCTCTGTCTTGTCGGGATTGAGCTTCAAATGATTGAAGCTCATCCACTGGGAGATAAAGACAAGAGTAGAGCGGAGCTTGGGGAGAGAATCAGTTGGGAAGAAAGATCGAAGACGAGCTGGAGGTCGTCTGCGTAGTTATACACTGAGACCCCCAGCTCGAGAAGGGAAGAGATAAGGGGGCGGATATAGAGGTTGAAGAGAAGGGGAGAGAGGGAAGAGCCTTGGGGTACCCCACAAGTGACCGGGAGGGGAGGAGCGGAGAAATCAGAAAGGTGAACTGCCTGTGATCTGCCCTGAAGAAAGGACGCGATCCAGGAGAAGGCAGTGCCCTGGATGCCCGCTGCGCTGACCCGGTCGAGGAGAATGGCATGATCGACCGTATCAAACGCAGCGGACAGATCCAAGAGGACTAAGGCCTGGGGGAGGTTGCTGTCGGCCTTCCCCTTAAGTTCATCCAGGACCGCAAGGACCACACCCTCAGTAGAGTGGCCGGGTCGGAAACCAGCCTGGTGAGAGGCCAGGATATTGTTCTCCTCAATGTAGATGGAAAGGCGAGATGTCACATAGCTCTCAAGAATCTTCCCTAGATAGGGGAGGAGGGAGATCGGCCTGAAATTCGATGGAAGGGAAGGGTCCAGGCCGGCTTTCTTCAAGATAGGAAGAACAATGGCAGATTTAAAGGAAGAGGGGACACAACCCAAAGCCAGGGAAGAGTTGAGAAAAGTGAGGGGGGGGATGGGACAACTGGTGTAGAGAGTTCTGAGGATCCGTGCAGGTGCACAGTCCGCGGGGGAGCCAGACTTGACCTTAACAAGGAGGTCAAGGAAGCGCTCAGGTGAGATGGGTTCGAAGTGATCCAAAGAAGAGGGAGAAGGGTAGGGATGATCCGGCAAGTCAGGTTGAGGAACGATCGGAATGTTGGCCTTAATGGTGATGATTTTATTGATAAAGTAATCATTCAAAGAATGGCAGAGAGATTGGGAGGGGGCAGGGGCAAGGCATGCACGGTCAGAGGTGGCAAGACTGTGGACCAGTGAGAAGATCTCACGCGATTTGTTGGCCGATAGGGCTACGCGCTCAGTAAAATATTTGGATTTGGCCACTAAGATGGCCTTTTTATGATTATTGAGGAGGGCTTTGTAATTGAGGCGGAGGGTAGGGCAGTAGTTGCGGCGCCAACGACGCTCGGAACGCCTAAGCTCTAATTTCAGGGATTTGAGGTCGCTGGAAAACCACTTATGGGCGTCATGAAGGCGAGCTGACCTGATCTTTTTGAGTGGGGCGACCCGGTCACAAGTCGAAGAAAGCCAGATGTTAATGGCATCCGCCTGACTTTCCAAAGACAGGTCGGTCAGGGTAGGAGCCAATGAAGACAGAGAGGAAGAAAGATCGTTGAGATCAATCTTGTTCCAACTCCGAGCCAAGATGTTTTTAGGCAGGGAGGCTTTCTCGGTTTGACCCAGGTGGATGGAAAAGGAGATCAAGGAATGGTCCGACCAAACACAGGGGAGGATAGAAGTGGCCGAGAGATTACCGCGTAAGGACCAAATCTGGTCCAGGATATGACCGTGGGTGTGGGTGGGGACCGAAACGTGGGGTAAGAAATTGAGGCAGCGAAGGGTGGCAGAAAAGTCTTTGGAAGAGGAGTCCTCCCTCGGATCACCCGGCCAAAAATTGAAGTCGCCGAGCAGGAGTAGCGAGGAATTATTTACAGCCAAGGTGGCCAAGAGGTCCTGCACGGTAGACACAAATGATGGCATGCTTTGAGGGGGGCGGTACATAAGTATCACCGTAAGGGGTACCGGGAGATTAAGAGAGCGGGCCACCAGAAAATCAACGCTGGGAATGCGAGAGTGCGGAAGAAGCTGGAATTTCAGAGAGCGGCGAACTATCATGGCCACACCACCTCCCGTTTTTCCATCGGGGCGGTCAGCGCGGAGGGCATAGTGGGTACCAGGGAGAATAGCAAGAAGGTCCGGAAGTGAGTCAGAGGAAAGCCAAGTTTCAGTGAGGAAAAGAAAGTCAGGGGAATCAGTGTCCAAAAGGTTGAAAAGGGCAGTTTGATTTTTTACAGCAGAGCGAGTGTTAAGAAGGATAGCAGAGGCAGCAGGGAAACCAGGAGTAGGGCGAGTAACAGAGGGCGTGGGAGAAATTAAGGGAGGGGGAGTGGGAGAAACAGGACCGGAGCGAGGGGGGATATAAATACCATGCGAGGATAAGCGTTGGATTACGGGGGGGGAGAGGGGGACAGAGGTAGAGAGGGAAGATAGTTGGGCAGAAGAGTACACCAAAGAAAGGGCAGAGTCTAAGGCCCCTGGTCCCGGCCCGTCGCGGACGGGCGCAGACGGGCTTGCCTTAGGCGCGCCTTCGGCGCGCAATCGGCGCGCCCGCTGCGCCCGTCCGCTGCGCGAACGGTGGAGACACATGGTTTATAGGACAACTTGGAGGCGTGGCCAAAGAAGTGGGCGTGGCCGGGGGAGCGTCCGCTGGAGGCGGCAGGAGGGAGCTAGTGAGGCCGCGGCAGCGTCCACTCGGCTGCGCGGGAAAGCAGGGTCGAGGAAGAGGTCCCTGGACTGAAGGTGAGGAAGTTTGTTAAAAAGCGCGAGCTAGCGCTAGATTAGGTAAGTGCAGGGTTAAAATGTCAGGCTTAGGCTAAGGACTCCCGCGGAAGGCAGGGGAGTGGTCCAGTGAATGAGAGCTCGTTATCAGCTCCTAAGTAGCAGCCCAAGTGGGCGTGGCCAAGAAGTGGGCGTGGCCGGGGGAGCGTCCGCTGGAGGCGGCAGGCGGGAGCTAGTGAGGCCGCGGCAGCGTCCACTCGGCTGCGCGGGAAAACAGGGTCGAGGGAGAGGTCCCTGGACTGAAGGTGAGGAAGTTTGTTAAAAAGCGCGAGCTAGCGCTAGATTAGGTAAGTGCAGGGTTAAAATGTCAGGCTTAGGCTAAGGACTCCCGCGGAAGGCAGAGGAGTGGTCCAGTGAATGAGAGCTCGTTATCAGCTCCTAAGTAGCTGCCCAAGTGGGCGTGGCCAAGAAGTGGGCGTGGCCGGGGGGGGCGTCCGCTGGAGGCGGCAGGCGGGAGCTAGTGAGGCCGCGGCAGCGTCTACTCGGCTGCGCGGGAAAGCAGGGTCGAGGGAGAGGTCCCTGGACTGAAGGTGAGGAAGTTTGTTAAAAAGCGCGAGCTAGCCCTAGATTAGGTAAGTGCAGGGTTAAAATGTCAGGCTTAGGCTAAGGACTCCCGCGGAAGGCAGGGGAGTGGTCCAGTGAATGAGAGCTCGTTATCAGCTCCTAAGTAGCTGCCCAAGTGGGCGTGGCCAAGAAGTGGGCGTGGCTGGGGGAGCGTCCGCTGGAGGCGGCAGGCGGGAGCTAGTGAGGCCGCGGCAGCGTCCACTCGGCTGCGCGGGAGAGCAGGGTCGAGGGAGAGGTCCCTGGACTGAAGGAGAGGAAGTTTGTTAAAAGCGCGAGCTAGCGCTAGATTAGGTAAGTGCAGGGTTAAAATGTCAGGCTTAGGCTAAGGACTCCCGCGGAAGGCAGGGGAGTGGTCCAGTGAATGAGAGCTCGTTATCAGCTCCTAAGTAGCTGCCCAAGTGGGCGTGGCCAAGAAGTGGGCGTGGCCGGGGAGCGTCCGCTGGAGGCGGCAGGCGGGAGCTAGTGAGGCCGCGGCAGCGTCCACTCGGCTGCGCGGGAAAGCAGGGTCGAGGGAGAGGTCCCTGGACTGAAGGTGAGGAAGTTTGTTAAAAAGCGCGAGCTAGCGCTAGATTAGGTAAGTGCAGGGTTAAAATGTCAGGCTTAGGCTAAGGACTCCCGCGGAAGGCAGGGGAGTGGTCCAGCCCTTCCCCGGTGGAAGGTGGGTACTGGGGAAAGAAAGAGAGAGCACAGCAGGGTACTGGATGCCTGCAGTATTACATGTCCCTTAGTGAATATCTGTTAATAATTTGTTGGATACAGATCCTAAAAATGGCAAATCAATTTAGTGATCCGCGACCAGCAGATGGGAAACGTGGCATCCTGCTCACCCCCTAAATCTAGAAATGCCACTGGGGGCACAGGTGGCTCTGAAGATATAAATATAAGCATGCACTTTTATATCACCAGTTTAAGGAGAAATGTTGGATCAGAGTGCTAATTACAGCCACGTATATGGTGATAATCATAGTGGCGGGCAAGTATAAGACAAGTTAATATGTCAATGAAAAACGGTAGAGACCATCACAGCCAGGATGCCCACTGGGAGCAAACTATTCAGTCAATACACTGACACCGCTGTGATTCAGAGAAATGCTGCAACAGAGTTTACCTGGTTTATTAGGCCATGCCTTACATTCTGAACCCTGCCTGACATGTCCCAGAATGCAAGGAAAATCTTTTAGAGTACTAAAATGGCTAACGGGTTGAAAAAGATTTACCTCTGTAATGTGACTGATTCATAAAGATATCTCCTGGTGTAAGTTCGACTTGCAAATGTTCATAATGTACACATGTATAAATCATGGATGATGCACAAAAGCACAATTTACACATGTTGATGTGTTCTCTTTATGCCCACTTTACGCAACATATGTGTGCAGTCTAGCATTATAATTTCCGAATGATTGTGGGGGAATTGTCACCTATCTAGGGAGTGCGCATGGATGTGCAATTGAAATGTAGATTGCAGCGACAAAGTGGAAGCGCAGCTTCACAAAGCATTGTCTGTGAGTGGTTGTGTCTTACTTCAGGCTTATGTGTGATTTACTTGTGTATTTACAGGAGTAAGATATGCTTACCTACGGAAAGAAGGTTGATGACTCACCATCTTCTTTCTATGAGTCAGCATGTCTTACTCGTGAAATAGATGAGTAGGCCAAACCTGAGCCTGGAATAAGACACAACTACTCAAAAAGGTTCATTTGAAGGTGCATGATTATTCATGAAGGAGACTTGGTGATGAGGCAACCTGAAGACACGGGGAACAGATAATAGAGTTCACTGAAAACACTGCTTGGTTTCAAATTGTACTTAGCGATAAGGGAAGAAGGTTCCACAGTTCAAAAGTGATTAACTAGAAAGGATGATCACCTTTGTGAGGCATTTGAATCCTGAGCATCACTGAACATCTGGACGAGGCTAACCTCAGAGATCTCCTGGGAACAGAGGGCACAAAGGTTTTCTGAAGAAACATGAGCTTTTGAATATAGATTGCTTAGCTACTGTAAATTTAGCAGGGTGTCCAGAGATGGGAGAGGATTGGGGAAGGCCAAACAGAAGATGAGCTTTAGAGTGTTTCACCAATTGGATATGGCTTAACAAATGAGCAGGCAGGGTAAGTACGAAAAATGAAATAGTTAAGACTATCTGGATCACAGTGAATTGTCAAGCATGTGGTAAAGAGGCAAAACATTTTGGGAATTTTTAGATAGAAAAACATGATAATTAAAACGTTATTAATTGAGATGCAAGAGGAGGTGCCTGATCCCAAAGAAAGTCAACCTTGTGCATTGTTTCAATAGGAGATGGGAGAGCAATGGCTATAGAGCTACCAGTAACATGACAAAAGAGACTGATGCCATCCCACTACAAGTACCTCAGTCTTGTTTAACAAATGTTTGAATCATCTAGTCAACCACAGCTGATAAACACTTCTGAAAGTTAGGTTGTCTGGACTGGGATTGCCATCAATAGTCAGACTAATCTGAGTGTTTTCAGTTTAGACCATAAACCAAAGTCAAAAAGACGTCCTTTAATAAGAGAAGCTGTCAAAGGAGCCACATATACATCGAAATAGGTCGGGCTTAATGATGACCACTGTTGGATACTGTGTAAATGAGACCAGTAGCAGGCTGGAAAGATGCAAGCATTGCTGTAGGAAAGTGCCTTTTTTTTACATGGTTACCCCCCACTTTTTGCCTGGTATCTGGTGCAACTTTGACTGAACATGTGCTGTGTTCCCCAGCACCAGTGTTCTCTTCCTAAACTGTACCACTGTTCCACAGTTGGCACTCGCTTTAGGATCTTTTCTAAGTCCCTAGTAAGTGGTACCCCTGGTACCTAGGGCATTGGACCTAAAGAGGGTCTCAATGGGCTGGAGCAGAACTTGTGCCACCCTAAGGGACCCCTCACCAAGCTCATGCACACTACAATTGCAGCCTGTGTGTCTTGGTGCAGATAAAACTAAAGAGTCGACATGGCACAACCCTGTGTGCCATGCCAGCCAGCACTACATGTAGCATAAGTAAGACACCCCTATGGCAAGCTTTACAGCCTTACAGCCCAAAGGCAGGGTACAGTATACCCATGTGAAGGCATATCTGTTAGAGTGGATATGTCCTGGTGATATCTAAGTTCACCCGTACATATTGCCAGTGCACAGGGAAGCCATAACAAGTACACAGGCTGCACACAAGTTCCCCAGCTACATGATGCCTTCACTGTAACCAAGGTGTTTGGTACCAAACACTACATCTAAATAAACCCCACTGATGCCAGTGCTGGATTTATTAATACATGAGCACAGGGGGCACCTTAGAGATGGCCCCTGAAAATCTGTTGGCTACTAGGGTGTTGACTGACTGGTCTTGACCAGCCATCCTCCACAGACAAGTTTCTGACCTCCTGAGGGGAGAGCCTTTGCTCTCAGAGGTCGGAAACAAAGACTGTTCTGGGCAGAGGTATTCACCCTTCCTCTAAGCAGGATTGACATTCCAGGGCGGGAAGCTTCAAAGGCCCTGTCGACTTTGTTATGCAATCCCGGGCCTCTCCAGATAGTGAAGATGCCCACCCCCTGTCCCAATCCCATTATTTGGCAGCAAGACAGGTGGGAAAATTAGTTAGATGAGGATGTGCGCCCACATTCAACCAGCACCCCCCTAGGGTGGACCAGCCGATGTAGATTCAGATTCCTCCATGCTGTTTTGGATGGAATTAGCCTTCTAGGGTCAGGGTTAATCCCACTTCTCACAGTAAGTGGTCATATAGAGGGTATAGACACCCTAAGTTTGATAGCCCATAGGCTTTTACCTGTCACTCCCCGTAATGCCCCTCAATAGAGTATTTAGGTGGACCCCTTGAACCCAAGAACTCAGATTCAATGGATCAACAGAAAAAGGACGAAGAAGAGTCACTGCCTGGTGAGAACTGCAGCAGAATTATGGACTTTGGCGCAAAACTCTGCCATCCTCAGCCCTCTCTCGGCAATCTAGTCCGACACTTTTTAACATTTATGTGTCGGACTTAGCGAGGGTGATAAAATACTACGGAATCGCCCTCACAACCTATGGGGACGACACTCAACTGGTGTTATCCGTATACAATGACGGTATAACGGTTGCGGCCAACTTCCAAGAGGGAATGAGGGCAATAAGATCCTGGATGTCATCAAACTCTCTCAAATTAAACTCTGACAAGACAGAGGTGATGACATTCGGGAAACTGGAACCTATCTGGTCCCCCCAATGGTGGCCACCTGAAATGGGAATTCCTCCTCAACCGGTGACCAAGGTACGTAATTTAGGAGTCATATTTGACAACAAAATGACTTTCCACCAACATGCCAACTCTGTGGTCTCCTCATCTTTTTACATCTTAAAGAGGATCAAAAAACTAATTCCGTACCTCCTCCTTCCGCGGGCAAAACTCTTATCAGTACTCTGGTCTTCTCTAGAACAGATTACTGTAATGCCCTTCTGCTTAATGCCCAAGAAAAGGTCCTCAATAGACTGCAGATGGTGCAAAATGCCTCAGCCAGGACCTTACTAAACATTCCCAAGTTTGCATCCATCTCCTTGTATATTCGACAGCTGCACTGGCACCCAGTGAGGAACCGGACTAAATTTAAGGCTTTATGCATCGCCTACAAAGCCATCAACAACCTAGGCCCAATATATCTAAGAAAAGCATTCTGCCCGCTCGAACACTCAAGAACTTTACGCTCTTCATCTGCCCATCTGTTAAAGGTTCCACGGACAAGAAGGGCCAATTGGGGAGACAGATGCTGTACCATTGCAACAGCCAGACTCTTGAACACTCTACCCCTCCATATCAAAATGACTCCCACCCTGATTAACTTCAGGAAAAAACTTAAAACATGGTTGTTCCAAATATAAAATTTTCACTGCAATGAGAGTTCTGTTATGTTAGCGCCGAGACACCCTTCTGGGTATTTGCCGCTTTAAAAATTGCATAAAATAAATAAATAAATAAATCGAAACAGAGTGACTCATCCTGCAAGAACTACCAAAGCCTTGGGCAGCCTGCCAGCACTTCAGCAAATACCGAAAGTCTCCCGTGGAGTAGAGGAGCTACTCTTCTGCAGTCTGCATGCACCAACAAACAGAACCCGGTCTACCGCCTTGTAGCCCCCTTGGTCTTACTTACGCTGCAGAGGACTAGGAGAAGGTACTTTTGCTCTGAAAGGTCAGATCTGTCTCCCCACTGAGTGTGAAGACACCAGGACCAACCAGAGCCGTGCAGTACCAACCCCTGGGGCACCAGATGCCCTGCAACAAACACCAACAGCTAGGGCTCAGTCCAGACTCTCGCTGCACAAGGACCAAGCATCTGTTGAGGGACGTCAGCCACCTCGACCCATTTCGAGAAGTGGGACCCACTTCGAGAGTTGCCCAGCTGCCTTGAATTCTCTTCAACCAACTGTTTGTCTATGACCGCAGTTTTAGATGAAAAAGACCGCAAGGGATTCACAGAGAGCCAAAGATGCTGGGTTGGCGGAACCACAGCAATGCCACTAAAAGAAAGATTTGACTACTATAAAGTCTATTTTGACCTAATCAGTAGCAGAGGCAGTGGGACTGTGTGGGCCATTTGTAACTTCATCTAATATTCCTTTAGTACGAAGGTATAAAACAGTTTCACCAAGTTCCTTACAGCAGCTAAGACATCTTTAAACTAAATTGCAGAAGGAAGTGAGCATGGAGAAAATGCTTTAATGGGAGCAATCATTTCTACTGCTTTCATCACCCAGAGGTATGAATTGGAAAAGTGTTGTTAGGATCAGGGCCTGGCAGCGGGAATTCAACTGATAATGCAGTGGAAACATTGTCACTGATGATGAGATGGAGATTAGCAGTGACCACCAAGCTAATTTGACCAGGATAAGAGGAGCTGCGGGAAAGAGAAACATTCAAGTAGGAGTGATTTGACCAAACTGTGGTCAGAGATGACAAATTAAACTGAAATTGAAGGAAGTGAAGATCTAGTCTAAAGTCTGGCCATGGTCACATGCTGGCTCAGGGCAATGAATACTCATGAGTCCATCAGATTATTTGTAGAAGGATGACTGAAATGCTATGTGAATTGGGCCTCTGATCCTTTAGGTATACAAAAAAGTTGGATAGTTCTCTTGCTACACTAATCGATGCACATAATTTAAGGCCAAATATACCTAGCGAAAGGTGTGCAGAATACGCGGTGAAGTGCATAAATCTGTATATATTTTTGTAAGATATTTGAGGGAAGAGGGACCAAGTAAGAAACAATGAATACGTACTTGTAATAAGTAAATCAGCAATATTGTTAGAATGTATGGATTACCTTAATCCAATTTATCATGTGGAAAATCCTTGAACTTAGATAATGGACACACCATAGACCCAGATAGGCAGTGCATGAATAGCAAATGTTACAAATGCACTGCACATAAAAAAAAATACCATCTATGAAAATGTTGTAATTTATACACTGCTTACCATAAATTAAGTTATGAATGAGATACAGAATTTTTCCCAGAGCTACATGAATGGGCCCAATAGTATGGAACACTGCATTTATTATTGTCTACTTATGAACCAGACCAAGGTCTACTTTTGAAAGCTCGGAACTATTTGAACATTCATCCCGAGACTACAGGAATTACTGAGTGCCATATCAGTGGTAGATTGTGTGCTCAACAAATGGCAATAACATAACCTTCAGGCTGTGCAAAGACTATACCTACCAATATAAAGTAAAAAAAGTAATTATAACTCGCTCCCTCACCATGTAGTGTTAACTATCTTCCATATTGCATCACTTAAGACACGTTCTGTGGCATCAATGAAAACATGAATGTCACATCTGAAAATCTGAAACGCAATAATTGATGACAAAACTGTGATTGACGGGTGCTGTTATAGTTACAAAACTGTGGAAAATTGTGGGTGCAAGTTATAGTTACTCTAGGTCATGAGTTACAGTTATTTAAGATAGCAATAGCTCTTGAATTTCAGTGATTTTGTGTATATATATATATATAAACACAAAATCACTGAAATTCAATATATATATATATATATATACATATATATATAAAGTAAAGATGATTACATCAAAAGTATTGATCAATACCACGAACTGCTTATAAAATGGGCAGGTAGAGGGATGATTAATGACAAGGAGCATAAATTTCTGTCTTGCCCATGCCCGGTGATATCGACATTCTATCACTTACCAAAAGTACATAAAGACATCAAACGGCCACCTGGCAGACCTATCGTCTCCTCCATTGACTGTCTAACAGATCGTATGTCCCAATATATTGACTTTTTTCTTGCAGACTTTGTCAAAACATTGCCCTCATACATTCAAGACTCTACTGATTTCATCAAGAGTATCATGGATATACCTTGGGAAACTGACATGTGGATGATCACATTAGATATAACTAGCTTATAAACGGTTATTGATCACAAAAAGGGCTTACAGGCCGTGCGGTATTTTCTTAAAGGAAGATCTCTTGAATATTCTGAACACAATGAAATGTTGTTGGAATTTGCTGAATTTGTTCTCTGTAACAACATTTTCCTTTTCGATAAGCAACACTACCGACAAATAAGGGGGACCGCGATGGGCACCTGCTTTGCCCCCAGCTACGCGAACTTATTCGTAGGCTGGTGGGAGAAGCAGGTGGCCTGGGCGGAGCCCTTTACTGAACATGTAAACTGTACTGTAGCCTGGCATCGATATATCGATGATTTGTTCATCCTATGGAAGGGCCCCAAATCCCTGGCAGAATCATACCTTGACTCACTTAATAACAATTCCTTGAACCTCCACTTCAGTGGGCATATGAGTCAAACCACTGTATCCTTTTTAGACCTTCAAGTCTTTATTAAAGACAATAGAATGTGTACTAAGCTGTTTAGAAAATCAACAGCCGGCAACTCTACACTTGAGGCAAGTAGCAGTCACCAGACATCCTTGATAAAAAGTATCCCATATGGGGAGCTACTTCGCATCAAAAGGAATTGTTCGGACGATAAAGATTTCGAACAAGCAGCCAAAGATGCTATTGATCGCTTTAAGGTCAGGGGATACAAGAGTGGTCTACTAAATCAGACCCTGGAAAAAGTAAAGAAAATCACACGCAGTAGCCTGTTTAAAGAACGCAGACAATCTACAGTAAAAGACACAGAAATTAGTAGATTTATAACAACATTTTCTGGGGAAGCAGGGGGACTTAGACAGATACTTAACCGGAACTGGCATATTCTTAAGTCAGATCTGGTGATCGGAAAAGATTTGCCAGAGCAACCACAAATAACTTTCCGGCGAAGTAGATCGTTGAAAGATCATTTAGTTAAAAGTCATTACCAAGCTGTTTCCTTTGTCCCTCGACTAGACACCATGTCAGGTTTCTTTCCATGCTCTAAATGCAAGGCTTGTAAGAATAGCACTAAGGTCCAAACATTTCAACTGCCAGGCACAAGAGTGACTAAAAAGATACAATTATTTTTAACCTGCACTACACCTTTTTGTGTTTACTGCTTAATTTGTCCTTGCTTGAAAATTTATGTCGGCAGTACCAAACACCCTGCCAAAAAAAGAATCCTTGAGCATGCCTGGGCTATTGAAAACAGAGATCCCACTTATCCAGTGGCTAGGCATTTTTCTGAAGTTCACAATAGTGATTGATCACTACTGAAATTTTATTGCATTGATCATATCCCAGTGAGTGACCGAGGTGGTGATAGATTGCAGAAATTACGAAGGTTGGAATCAAGGTATATTATTGATTTACACACTGTCATCCCATTTGGTCTTAATTCTGAAGAAGAACTTTCCATACATCTAGGATAATAACATTCTTATCCCATATGTCTTTGATGACACAGATGTATAAAATTGTTTCTGCTGATACTAATGTAAATATTCACATGACCTTGATACTTAGGAGTGTTGCATAATCTGTATATGAATGATATAAAGAATTATTAATTCTTTGGGCAATTTAAATAAACTAGTCACATCATCACTATGCCCATACAGGGCTCAATTTTGCAAACCAAGTGTCATTGCCCATACAGGGCTTAATTGTTTATCTATTAAATTTATGTTTTCATGATTGACATAATATATGACTTGTGAATATGGCGGGTTAATAACTCACAATTGTAATCATGGTTCATTATTTTATTGAGTATTGTGTAAACCACTCTAAAATGGCTGCCAAAGCCGTAATGAAAATGTTGTCCGTCTTTCATGTCAATGAATTCACATGAAAAAAATGTGTAATTAATTTTGATTTGTAAGCTTAAATGGCGGCAACTCTTGTTGCACAGGTTGACACAGAACAAAAAGGCACGTCTGCCGAAACGCGTCCTGTTGTTTGTGCAATAAAATACTTTTGAAAAAGTTCCACGCGAGTGCGGCCGCTTCCTTCCCTGGCTGGGGAGGGGTTTTTTCGGAGCTGAACATATATATATATATATATATATATATATATATATATATATATATATATATATATATATATATATATATATATATATATATATAATGTGATCAAGGGCTCCAGGGCCCGAAACGCGTCATGGTGGACGGAGTGGTGCACACGGTGAAATAAATTAAGCAAATTCCACCTCTTTGGGTCCGTTTCGTTTTTCTATGCCGAAAACTGAGTGAAAGCGGAGAAAACGAAGTTCTGGTAATATATATATATATATATATATATATCGGAGGAGGTTTCATGAAATAAACCCAATAGCCCTCTTGTGCGTGCACTTTTCCACGTGGAGCAGAGTTTTTCTTTGATATATATTCCTACATTCACACTGGTTCCCAGAGTGGACGACAAAAGGTGGCACACGAGAGAGGGTGAATTGTACAAGTTGAAAAAGCAACCCAGTTGTAAATTAAGTTTAAATATAATTCACCCTCTTTTGCGTGCCACCCTTTGTATCAACCTTGGAGCAAAATGTGTTGCAAAATTTGATCAACGTATGATCTTTTCTGATATGAAGCGTTTGTGATGAATGGTATCAAACGTGCACCAATAACACACTTAGACACAACTGGAATCCATTAACATTAGTTCAGCATCTCAGTGTGGACAGGCTGTAAAAACATGGCTGACAGACATTTAATTATGTTTAAATGCCAGAAGTGTGAAATCCTGTTAATAGGCGGCAATGACAATACTTCTTTGAGCTTTGATTGTCCTTCTGCTCTGAGACATTTTCCTGTAAACAATTAGCCCTGATAGAAAGTGTTGACAGAAATCTTTTATTTGAGCCACAGGTTAAAAAAAAACATTTTAAACATATTTAGGATTGAACCATTACTAAGATTAGCACAGCACAAACGTAAGGGATGCCTTTCAAATCACATTACTCTCTATCAGTCTAGTTTAATATACCACAGAGTCTACTAAACAAATTACAAGCTGTCCAGAACAGAGGCTTGCTGAAATATGATCATTTTACCAGCTCTCATAATAAATTGGGTGGACTGCAGGTGGCTTCCCAGATTAACAGGCATTGACCTAGCCAATAGGTCTGAGTTTAATGTGCTAATGCAAGCAACGTTAGTGCATTAGAGTGATACACACAGAAGGGAACCACAAGAGTGAAACGCGATCGCTATAGTTGCAAAGTAGTCCCCGAGCAGTTCAATGCTTTCACTTCACCGGAGACAGAAAGATACCCCAAAACAGAAAACAGCACTAGGTTAGAGGAATATTTCACGGACTGGGCCACGATAAGATTGACAAAGTCTCAAGCCAGTGGCAGAAAGTGCCTGGTTGAGTAAAGCCAATGGATGATAGGGGATGACCTATACCCCTTTCAATGTATATTGTTAGCAGTAGGTCTGTTTGACAGCTGTGCTGTCAAAACCCAGACCTAAATAGGAGACTCTTATATCTGGTATGGAAATCGCTAGAAGGGATTGCCCCAAAATATTTTATTGATCCGTTCCTGGATAAGCAGCTTATGAGAGCACTTCTCTCCTCAATGTATCCTAAGTGTGAGATCTCCAAGTATTGTTGGGCCAGGCTCAGTGATACAAATCTAAACAAGGCAAAGGCAGTTCTATAAATTAACTCCCACATCAACTGTGCGCCATACCATAACATTTTAGTTGTAAATGCAATTTGTAAAGCTACCTTTTCAAACTAATCAATTTATTTATGGATATATGTAAGACAGCCACACCAGAGCGCAAGGTGATGGATTCTGTTTAAGACTCAGCTCAGATCACAAATTGCAGGTAAACGGAAATTTCCAGCCTGCTTTCTTGAACAATTATCAAAGATAGTGCGTCTTGCAGAGGATCAGTTAGTGAGCGAAAGCAAGTCCTTGGATTGGTAGGACAGGGGATTCTTCCAGGTCAATCATTGGATTGCTGAAGGCACCAACCTTTGCTTTTATTCCTGCTACTGATTGCCATAAATATCTGTATCATGATTATTGTGATATGTTATAATATGTATCTTTATTGGTAAGTGCATTGAGTCTTTAATTTACCTGGCATTGCTGTGCTCTGTAAATAAAATAAGCATTAGCAAAGTCAATAGGTCTTGCCAATCGGCCAGCTTTTCGCTATGGCAGTCGGGTGCGGGGGGGGGCAATGGGGGAAGATGGGTGAATAATGGGATGGTGTTAAAACAGAGAAATAAAGAGGCCAGCGTTGGCCATTTCATTACGCTTTTTAGGTCCAGATTGCCAAGACAGGAGGATGAGAGGAAGGGGGGAGAAATTGTGTGCAAGAAAGGGAAATGGGAAATGAGACTGTGGGAAGGAGGGAAAAAGCAAGAGAAAATAGAAAAGAGGAGAAGGAGGGAAAGAACGAGAGAGATCAATGATGTTAGGGGAGAAATGGAGAGAGAGAGATTGGAAGTGTATCAAAGAAAGCAAAATTATAGGGTAAAGAAAGCATTGAAATGTGGCATGGGAATAAAGCACATAAAAAAATAACTTTCTGACAGCAGCCTCATGCAAAGACACAGCATTGGGGCGTTGGAACTGGAAGAGGGAGAAGAAACAGAGACATGAGGGCCGGGTTAGAGGGGAGAAAAAACAGGAAAGATTGGGGATAAGTTCAATAAGTTTGTAAAAAAATTTGCTATGAAGAAGGCAGCAAAGAAGACAGACAGTGATGTTTACGAATGGTAAGCTATGGGCGGGTTCCAAGCCATTAGATACAAGAGCCTCGCAAGCGAGACCCCATGCGCTCCTGGCACATGCTTTTGCAGGCTTGACCTAACAAGCATTGAAAATGCAATAGGTCTCGCAATAGAAGAGTTTGACATTTTTCGTTTTGCAAATGGATGAGTGGCGTTGCGTGGATGAGTGGCGTTGCGTGGATGAGTGGCGTTGCGTGGGTGAGTGGCGTTGCGTGGGTGAGTGGCGTTGCGTGGATGAGCGGCGTTGCGTGGATGAGCGGCGTTGCGTGGATGAGCGGCGTTGCGTGGCTGAGTGGCGTTGCATGGGTGAGTGGCGTTGCGTGGGTGAGTGGCGTTGCGTGGGTGAGTGGCGTTGCGTGGGTGAGTGGCGTTGCGTGTGTGAGTGGCGTTGAGTGGGTGAGTGGCGTTGAGTGGGTGAGTGGCGTTGCGTGGGTGAGTGGCGTTGCGTGGGTGAGTGGTGTTGCGTGGGTGAGTGGCGTTGCGTGGGTGAGTGGCGTTGCGTGGGTGAGTGGCGTTGCGTGTGTGAGTGGCGTTGCGTGTGTGAGTGGCGTTGCGTGTGTGAGTGGCGTTGCGTGTGTGAGTGGCGTTGCGTGTGTGTGTGGCGTTGCGTGTGTGTGTGGCGTTGCGTGTGTGTGTGGCGTTGCGTGTGTGTGTGGCGTTGCGTGTGTGAGTGGCGTTGCGTGTGTGAGTGGCGTTGCGTGTGTGAGTGGCGTTGCGTGTGTGAGTGGCGTTGCGTGTGTGAGTGGCGTTGCGTGTGTGAGTGGCGTTGCGTGTGTGAGTGGCGTTGCATGGGTGAGTGGCGTTGCGTGGGTGAGTGGCGTTGCGTGGGTGAGTGGCGTTGCGTGGGTGAGTGGCGTTGCGTGGGTGAGTGGCGTTGCGTGGGTGAGTGGCGTTGCGTGTGTGAGTGGCGTTGCGTGGTTGAGTGGCGTTGCGTGGTTGAGTGGCGTTGCATGTGTGAGTGGCGTTGCATGTGTGAGTGGCGTTGCATGTGTGAGTGGCGTTGCGTGTGTGTGTGGCGTTGCGTGTGTGTGTGGCGTTGCGTGTGTGTGTGGCGTTGCGTGTGTGTGTGGCGTTGCGTGTGTGTGTGGCGTTGCGTGTGTGTGTGGCGTTGCGTGTGTGAGTGGCGTTGCGTGTGTGAGTGGCGTTGCGTGTGTGAGTGGCGTTGCGTGGGTGAGTGGCGTTGCGTGGGTGAGTGGCGTTGCGTGGGTGAGTGGCGTTGCGTGGGTGAGTGGCGTTGCGTGGGTGAGTGAATGGTTAGCTGTTGCTTATGCGACGTATAGCACTTAATACTAAAGTAGGCAGACCTTCTTAGCCTTTGTGAGAATAATAGCAAAATAAAAATAAAAACCAGATCAAGTCAAGGACGCAAACGGCACCATGCTATTGTTTATTTACTCAGATGATTTGCATAAAAATGTAACTTGTGAGCACGTTTCTCTAACTCTCCAATAATCCCATTACAACACTTTGTACAAATGAGATTGGGACTCATCCTTCCGAAGTCGAGAAAAATGTGCAACGCTGTGTTGTAGTTAATTTTTTTAATTAACAAAATGCAAATAATGTGGAGAGATTTCAAGTGATTCAGGAATGGGCGCCCTTGTAAAGAGAAAGTATGGCCGGCCTGGGCAGTGATAGGGGAGGAGGGAGGAGAAATGCGAGTCACGGCAGCAGCAGCCTTTGATGTGCCTGCCGGCCGGCCGTGAATAATTAGGGGGTGAGAAATGCGCTCGGAGGGCTGCCTTTGATGTGGTAATGCGAGGCAGGCAGGCAGGCGGCTGGTGGCATTGTGCACGCGCTTTTTAGGGCTTGCGCAAGCGCAATGACCTAAAAAGCACATGCACTTGAAGGAATCGCCAGTGGAATCGCCAGTGGTGGTTAAACACTGGATAAGCCCCTATAGAGCTTCGCCAGCTATGCGCTGAAGCGCATCAGCAGGCGAGCCCTAAAAAGGGGCATGTAATTACACTCCAGCTGCACTACAAAGCGTACCTGCAAGCAGGGCCGGACTGGAACCCAAAACCGGTCCTGGCAAAATGCTTGGCCAGCCCCCCAGGGGGTTGGAGGTGCGGCCGAGTTGTTTACCAGGGTCGGTTTCTGCTGATTTCGTAACCGCGGCCGATATTGCAGCTAAAAAACAAGCCTATAAGAAAATTGGCCCCCACCCTGGCGGGCCACCGGGAAATGCCCGTTGCCCTCTATGGCCAGTCCGGCCCTGCCTGCAAGAGAAGTATCAAAGACAGGAGTGTTTGAGTAAACACACCGCAGTTATATGTCTGCATTCTGCTTTCAGAACAATGAAAGTCCACTAAGTGCAAAAGCAAGTCAGAGCAGCCTGCATGCTCCAGCCACTCTGGCGAAGGAGGCGAGGGAGGCAACGCTTCTTACATGTGAACGCCTGCGACATTTCATTGCAGGCCCTTGTAGGGAAGTGGGTATATAACATGTAGAAATGCTGTCAGTGTGATCCAAGGTCGATACAGTGAGCGCGTTGCTACAAAATGAATAACAACCGAATATATTCTGCTTGTGAGGTGTTGCAAACTGCTTAAAGAAATATGCCTCTAAGAAAGAGGTGGGCATGTTCTAATCTGCAGTAACAATCCAGGCCTTTGATCATGCTACATAACCTTGAAATAGTTCCAAAAGTTGTAGCGTGCTATCACAAGAATCTAGGCTAATGTGAGGATGAGGCAAAGCCAGCATAAATACAGAGCTCAGAAGAAAGCTGTGCTCAAAGACATTACAAGAACTTAGACGCAAGCTTGAAGCTTCTGTTCACTTGCAGGTTGCATTGAGTGGCATTTGAACAGGAAACAAATGCACCAGTGGAAGAAAGCTGCAGCTGTAACAAGCCCAATATAGGATATAAGACAGCTCCACCCCAGGCTCCGCAGTGCAGCAATTGTGATCCAGCATCATTTTGCTGCATATCGTGAACAATTTTCCACACGCAGAAGTTCTTGAAACTCAAAGCATCTACAATCTGCATTTACGCAGCATAGCACAGAAAGCCGTTACAATGTTAGTCAGTGCAGTACTGACAATATAGACTGTCTTTAGAGCTAACTGAGCTCGGAAAAGTGATCTCTTAAACTTGGCTGCATGCCTTACAATTCAGAGGTTTACTAGGGCCTACCTTATTTCTAAAAGACAATGATCCGACTGTCATGAAACGGCAGATGGAAAGGAACTTTGGGGGTCCCAAGTAGTTCTCCCCCTTCCCGGGCCTCTACTATGGAGCCCGGGGGGGGGGGGGCACACATGGTGCCCCCCAAACATCCATGCACCCTCTGCCAGGCATGGCACATAGAGCAGGGTTGTTTGTAAACATGTCTTTTGCCATTGGGGTTTGTGTTGTGGCCTTTTATGGGCGCAGCAAAAGCCTCAATGGCAAAAGGCGTGTTTTCAACCGCCTACACAGTGGTCGGATGGTAATTCAGCAGCGGGACCGCCGACTACCTGTCAGCCGATCCTGATCCCATAACAAGCCATCGTATTGGGGGACTTAGTTCTGATTCACAAATATTTGTAAATAGCGTATTCGCCACGTTTCATCACAATCTACGTTAAAGCTATAACGCCCAAGTGTATATGTTGCTGAAAGTATGAAAAGCTGCACAAATTACCATGTACAACCGTATATATGTGTAGAAACTGGAGACACAGTAAACATAAAAATAAACAAAAGTTCAGTCAACTTCGAAGAATGCACAGGGCTGCAAAACTATCCAGGATCTGATAAGAAGCGATAGGGAGTGGGCAAGAATAACTAAAAAAAAAATAGCTATTTAAGAGTTATGAGGTGGCGTTGACCGTGTCATAGCGCATAAAAGGTGCCTCAATTCCAGGGCGAGCAGCAGGAGAGGAAGTGGTGTAAGGGCCCGAGCTGCCTTGGAGCTGCTGAACCACGTTTGAGTCTCAACGTAAACTCAGCATCCTGGGCAAAGTTGCTTCATCTCTCCATGCCTTACAAAAAATAAGAAATAAATGTGTCCTTGTGTAACGTAACTGGTGCCCATGTAAAGTGCTTCAATACATTCGGGTTGAGTTTGCCCTATATAAAACTGCACAAAGAAAAGATGGCCTGCAGAGGGGTACTAATCAAAGTTAATTAATCAGTTTGTGGTCCGTGCTCCACCGCAATGAAAGGAAGTGGCGCACAGCAAGTGCTTCCCAGTGAGAAGGCAGCAAAGAAGAGCGACCAATGTCTGGTAAGCTATGGGAAGGTTCCAAACCCATTATCCGATACAAGTGTCTCGCAAGTAAGTGTGCTAGCTTTCGCAGGCTCGATCTAATGACTACAATAAATGCAAAATACAAATGCTGACTTGAATTTACCTGCCGCGATTGACAATACCGACCACTGAGCAAAGGCAATGCAAACCTATGGGCTAATGAGTCTTCATTTTCCCAAGCACTGATCTTGAAATAGAATGCTAGAAACAAAAAGAAAACAATAAGCGTATTTACTTAACGTGGGAAAAGCTCATTTACATCTCACGCATCGGTAAAGACAACTGAATTGAGAAATGCAGTGAATGCCTCCCTTAAGGCATGCCTGCCTTTTACCTACTCACCAGGCAGGCCAGTTACATTTTGTTCTCATATTGCTGGCATGCTCAGTGGATCTGCTAGTCAGTTAATCGACTCCGAGTCATTTCCAAGCCTGCTGCCAGCACTGAGTTGGCCATCTGCTCCCTGCCTTCTGCCAGTCACTGTCAGCAAAACCACTTCCCTTCCTGGTGAAATGCAGATCCAGCATGATAAGGGAGGCAGCAGGGTGATTAGCCGTGCTCTGTAAGAACCCTGATTGATTGATTGATTGATTGACGCAGGTGAAAAGGGAGGCCCCCCGCTGCAAAGTTTAAGAATCAATGGATTTAGAAGACTAACAGCCAGATTCATCATTGTCCCGTTTTGCGAGTCCTTAATAGCGAATATTAAGGAAGCGCTATTAAGGACTTGCAAATGGGATTCATGTAGAAATTGCAAAAAGAATTGCGATTCCTACATCTTCCTTATTTGCGATTAGCAAATTGCTAATCGCAAATAAGGAATAACTCCCCATTCATTCCTATGGCCCTGGCCCATAGGAATGAATGTGAGTCTTTAATAGCGATTCCTTAATAATCGCTACTAAGGACTCGCAAAACGGGACATTGATGAATCTGGCCGTATGTCCCGGAGCCGAGCCACCAGAAACCACAGGCTCAAATTAAGAACCGGTTTGCAGACCAATGATTACTGGTAAAAATGCTTGGCTTAGAAAGAAATGTTCTCTATACTAATGTTGGGGGCAACCATTGCTTAACGATTTAATTAGCATGTCAATGATCCTTTTTCTTCTTAAACTATGCAAAGTTGAAAGAGTTATGAGGAGGGAAGATAGAAAATAATAACTCCCTTTCTAGGTAGCGCACGGCTCAAACTCAAAATAAGGATGCGATTTCAAGGGTGCCAGGGGTGTCCAAAGGACACCCTGTAGCACCCCTGAAATGAAAATGTAGCCTGATGTTGCGCACACACATGTCCAAAGGACATGTGTGTGTGTAACATACAACTTAGAAAAATGCACTAAAGTGCATTTTTCTAAGTTTTCGCTATTTACCACGAAGTCAGACTTCGCGGTAAATAGCGGCCAAAAATTGCGAATTCGCAATTCTTAAATGGTTCATGAATTGCATTTAAGGAATCTCAAATAAAGATTCCTTAAATGCAATTCCTCGCAAAATAGCGATTTCGCATTTTGCAATTTTTGCATTTGGGATGATGAATCCCAAATGCAAAAATTGCGCTTGCAAAGGGCCAGATTCTCAGAATCTGGCCCTTTGCGAGCCGATTTTCCCTTGATGAATCTGGCTGATAATTCTTAACACTGGCACTAAGGATAGTGCACCACAGGGTGGCGCTGTCTGTGTAATTGACAGATGAATAGAAATAATTGATTATTTATTTAAGATTAATAATTCCCCTCCCCCCACGAATTGTTACACTTGTAGGAGAGTGATGGTTAGCAGCTGTGTTGATATTCTTTTAGCAGCACTGGAAGGGCCAATGGGTGGTGCAAGCGGCAGTGGCCTCATGAGACGGGCTCTGGCACTTTTTTTTTTTTTTTTAAAGAAATTAAGCACTGCTGCAAGCTGATTGACCTCAAAGATGGCGCCCAAGATTAGCATTATGTAGGAAACACGCAGTTGAACCTCAAACGCCCTAAAATACAAAGCATGCAAAGTGACTAGAACGAACTTCAGCCTTCATTTAGAAAATGTTCTGATCTGCTGACATGTAATGTTTATTAATAAAGTGTATGGTTGTATGCAAAAGTTGGTATTTTAAAGCCCAAGTCTAGCCAAAGAGCAAATAGTTATGTGATTGGTAAAATGTATGATCCTGGGAGGAGTCACCAACTACCATACGGGCTGCAATTGGATCATTGTGGAGTCAGTAAGCTTCCAATTCTTTGATCATTCTATTACAGAGTTAGTCAAATATGGTCGCTGGTTTCATATTGGCTGTGTCTGAGATTGGTAATGTCTTTTTGAGGCTACTCGATTATTGTTACTTGTAAGTTTGGAGCAGTTAGGCAATATTGCCAATTTAATCGGTGTGCATGGCTGCCCAAACAGCCAAGGACTCAGTCTTAGTGAGTTTAGATTTAGCACGTAAATTATTAGCTACATGTATATGTTAGCAAGAAAATATTTCATGAGAGGTACAGAGACATCTTACTGATGCCTTTTAATCACCTTTTAGGTCCTCCATGGGTTCAATGCACACTTTAGAGAGGATGAATAAGGGTTACTGAGTCCTTAGTGACTTTCCAGTGTGCAAGGACTGGGTAATACGAGGATGTGTCCTCAGTGACTATTTGAGAGTGATCTTTTAGGGCCGAAAATTGCAACACTATATATGGCCATGCAAGAGTCAGCGTTTTTAATTTTTAGGACATTTAGTGGTATTGTGTGTGTGGTAATGTGCAATGTTGTGGGTAGGTGCACTGAAAGGGCTTTTTCATCCATGTGCAGGGTCATAAGAAAAAGGTAACCTAATGGGGAGTTGTTGTTTCATTGCCGCAGAAGGCCCTAAGACAGCTGTTTGGTCTAAATCGCAATTCTAATCTTGAGTATTTTGTCAATAAGTGTTAGGTTAGAGTTGCCTGGTCTATTCTTATTATTACTATTCTTATTAGTCTTAGTAGTAGCAGTGTTAGACCTGGCCTTTTTTTGCAGGTTTATCGCCGAACCTTTTGCCCTTTGCCTCCTATTCTTCTGACCCTCCTTTTGTTGGCTATAGGACACTGGGCACTTTACCTCTGCTGATCAGTGCTGAAGTGTATATGCTTTCTGTGTAAACTGTGATCATGATTGGTTATCCGTGATTGGCATATTTGATTTACTGGTAAGTCCCTAGTAAAGTGCACAGAGTGTACCAGGACTTGTAAATCAAATGATAATAGTGGGCTTGCAGCACTGGTTGTGCCACCCACTTGAGTAGACCTGTCAATGTGTCTCAGACCTGTCACTACAGTGTCTGCGTGCACAGTTGTTAACTGCCATGTCGACCTGGCAAGTGCACCCAATTGCCAGGCCCTGGACTGTTCTTCTACTTATTAAAGGAAGCAAGCGCGTGGTGAGCACTTTGGAAGGAACGCTGGGAAAGCACTTTGCTCTGCTTGAGGCCAGGGTGAGTGTGTGCTGAGCTTTATATTTCTGACCAGCCTAGCCCATGTTCAGCACTCTGAGGGGCCAGAGAATTATTGTAGGTATTTGCCTCAACCACACCGGTGTTCATCACTGAGCCCGCAAAGCAGGAAGGAGTGGCCATTCAAATCGATTTGAACTGGCGCCCGGAAGCCCTGCACTCTGGTCCGCCTAAAACCTGCTGGCCCCTGCCGCTGCACTTCTTCATTGAGGCGCCTGAGGATTTGTTGCCAAGCAACCGCAGACGCTGAGGAGTCCAACGCTCAAGAGCCCTGCCTTCGCCGGAGCCAAGAGCGTTCCAAAGCTGCACTCCAGGGTGGTGAGTACCGGCGTGTGCATCTGGCCCCCCAGTGCCCGCTCGAGACTCATGAAGCGTAATGGTGCACATGGAGTCCACAAGCCTCGCCTGGTGATGACTACAATCACACTTCCCAGTGTGCAACCCAGCACTGTAGCGCCAAAGAGAGCCCTGCCCTGCATCGACCAAGAAGGCTGGTGAGCCTCTGGGGGAATTTTTAATTCTGTCACAGTGATCCGTGAGGCCTTAGAGGGCTCCAGACAAGCTACAACACTGCCCCCCAGCATTGTCATAAGGCTAGCTTGCTTTGTAGTTGCTCTGCAAGTTTGCGGCTTATACGTGATATATCCAGGAGACCTAGCGTGGTTGGCAGTGGGTGCCCTTCCACGTTGGTGCATACCGTGGGGTGGGGGCATCTGATTGCCAGGGAGGTAGCAGGGCAGTGTAAACCCACGACAGAGGTTCTGATCCTGGTGGGATTTCAAACTACCGTAATATCACTAGAAGGAGCACAGAGGCTCCTGTATCATACAAGGAATCCGTAAAGTACTACATAACATGTAACAGCTGTCTCTGCGGGTTTGCTGCAGTTGTAGGAGATTTACGCTATGTGTTTATGATGATATGGATTTGGTAATTTATGTACAATGATAGTTGGTGATTTATGTGTGACCTAACTGCTGCATTTCAAGCCTTGATATTGTAGTAAATGTTGTTTTGATCCTTGTAAAGACAGGATAGTGAGTATCATTTTAAGGGCCTGCCTGTTATGTACAGTGGTGCTGTTTTATGACATGTGCAACATATAAATAATTACTTTAGTGCACTAACTGTGATGATTATGACAATTGCCTAGTTGACAAAGTGGTTTATAGTTTATGTATTTGTGGTCTATGTGTTTATTCACAATATATGAGACATTCTTATATACTGCTGTGTGGAATCTCTATTGTGGTGTATTTGTTGTGTCACTTGTGTATGTGTGTTGCGCAAACCTTTTACACATTGCCTCTGGGATACGCCTCACTGCTCTGCCAAGCTACCTAGTGGGTGAGTAGAGGTTATCTTGGGTATGCATTTCCCTTATCCTTACTAGAGTGGTGGGTTCTGCCAGGCTTAGGTGCATACCCTAGCCAACCAAAAACCCTATTTCTAATAAGGGGAAGTAGCAGTAGAGGTAGTAGTAAAGAAATTACTAATTAACCACATGGAATCTGTTACCCAACATCGCTTTGCTGTGATGTAATTGAACACTAGCTGATGATTTTTCCTCACCATAGTCCAAATTAAAGACCTATCAATGACCATCTTAGGGTGACCAACCCTGCACCTGAGCTTCTAAGGGGATGTGGAAACCTTCACATGTGTGATGAAACAGGGAACAATATGAAAAACATCACAGCACCTAAGACAACGACAAAAAAGAACATATGACACATAGCAGAGTAAATTCTGTTATTTTTATTATCCGCATTCTTAAATGAAGAATGCAATGTGAGCATCACCAGTTGTAGTCTAAATATCAAGTAGGGAATATCATTATACCTCAATATCCTAGCCAAACTATCAAGGACAAAAAGATCAAAAGGTAAGCGCATACAGGAAATTAGACATGTACTATTTTTAACTCCACATCTACGTACCTTGAAGAGTTATGCATCATGAAGGAACATATATGTTGATTACAAAATCTATACAAACTTGCCTCTCAATGTTTTTGTTCTCGATATTTTAGTTATTAAGGTGCAACAATATTCTCTAATCAATATTCAGGACCCAGACGGCATCACTTGACTTTGCCCAAACGTTACAGTGTTATCAGAAATTCATAAGAGGGTCTCCTAAAAGTTGAATATAAGCAAATCTTTGCATGCTCTTCTTTCAACTCTGTGTATCCTGTTAGAAGGGTGCCGGAAATCTGCCAACAAAGGCAAACAAGTATTTAAATTGAGATGCTCTTATGCAAAGGAACATGACAGCAAGTAAGTTTCCCCTCCAAATTAATGATGACAACATTTTAGTCTTGTTCGATCCTCAGTATAAAATATAAACTAATAAATATGTATATTCTCTGGGTATATTTTTGGAGGAAGTGCATTTCCTGTATGTTTTCATTTGGTAGCAGAAGCTTGAGTGCAGAGAGAAGCAGTAACGTTGTCAAAGGGTGGTAGTTGTAATGGATAACAACCATCCCTGCAGTGCAGGGCCGTAGCCTCGCGGGTGCGGGGAGGGGGGTGGTCACCCCCCCCCCCTCCAATGTATATTCTGATGAATAGTTGAGTACAGGTACTTTTAGTTGGGTATGGTGAAGTCTATCGGATTTCACCTGGGATTTTTGCATGCACACATTGACATAAACACACACACTCTCTCATCTTTGTTTTGAAAGCCGTAACAAATGTTGATTATTTAACAAAATGTTGTGGTTTTCTCAGTTATTACTCCTACCAATCCGCATTCCTCTGTCTTTTCACTGCCCCTCTCATGCACTCTGTTTGTCCTATAATGTATTTTAACATTATATGCCAGTGTGATTGTTGGGAAATTGGAAGCTCACCTCCCCACACACTAATCTTAGCTCCAGTGGCTAATTTGCAAAAAAATGTGCAGGTGTTCGATGTTTCTCGTATGAGCCTGGCTCTGTCAAATTTCAGATTTGCTGACTACCAAGGCTGCCTTGTCTTGATTTTGCCTTAATTCTTTTTTTTAAAACCACACTAAACTTTCTATCGTTTGATGTCACTCTTGCGGGTTGTGTTTTTTATCCTTGCTTTCTCCCCAGTGTTCCTTTCGTCCCCATCTTTTTTCGTTTTCACTTTTCTGCTCTTCTGTCTCTTGCTCAAAGTCTTAAAATTAAAAAAAATGCCCACAAGAGAGCTTAACAGACATTGAAAAAAAATGTGTTTTGTTTTTACCACCTAATTTTTGGCATAGGGTGGCCCTTTTTTGGTAGACAAAAATAAAACTCTTTAAAGAGAAAGGCACTTTTTCGGGGTATTCAAGATCTGTTATCAAAAGCGGCTTTCATCCCGACACCCAGTCTCCAGAGCAAGGGGTGTATTCAATACCCTCATATACTGCTTGTGGCATGCTTCATCATTGGTAGGGGCTCCATCATTATGGGGAGCTCTTAAGAAGGTAAGCAGGGACCGGAACAGAAAAAACATAACATTAATATTATTTAAAGGACGCCCCAACGCCCTTTATTATTATTTAAAAAAATAAGCTACTGCCAAAATATCCGTGACTGTGTCCACAATATGGAACTACCATCACTGCATACATCCTAGAGTGCTGCGCGCAGCTTTGGAAATGTCTTTGGAGGGAATCAGTCTTTCTTTATATCTCTTGATAGTTCAGTACAAAAACATGCAAAGTTGGAGCAGTCACTTGTGAGGCAATGGCTTTTCCTCTGGAAAGTATTTCAAGATTGTTGAAATGTATAATTACAAGCGGGTAATGAACTTTTAAATATGGAGAGACTATCTAGCAGTGTCTGTAGAGCCAGAAGGTTCATAGTTTAACATTTGTACAACCTTTGAGGGCAGCGAAGTGGCCTCAGGGATTAGTTAAAACTTTAAAGCTAGGACCTCGAAACAGATTCTGGGATCGGCTAAGAGTAGACTCAGTGATGATCACAGAAATAGAAGCAGACTCAGGGATTGGCTAAGATGTAGAAGCAAACTCGAAGATTGGCTAAACACTACTGCTTCCCAGATAACATGCTCTGCATCAGTTGCCAGGATTATTGAAGACATGCAAGAGTAGGTGGAAGCAGTGCTTAATGTGTAAAAAAAAAACATAAGTGCCAGGGCCTTCCTCAGAAGGCCACCACAGCTTGGACCACCCACTGCCACTACCAGCACTGCCAATGACTGTACCTACAAGACTTCTAACCATTGCACTGCTACAAGTGTGACGTTTAAGATTATTCTAGCCCCCAAAGCTATTAGAATGTCTTGGGCAGCTGGTTTTAGTTGTTTTCAATGTAAATTGAATTAATGAACAACTGTTGTTCTGCTCATGTTTTAATTGCACAAACAGCACCGCATAAGTGCCGGTGTTGACAATTAGGTGCTGGTTTCGAGCACTTGAAACCATTGGCTCAAATTAAGCACTGGGTGAAGGACAGGTAAGAAATGTAGGTTCTGGTGTAAGAAGTTTTGCGGACTGCTGTATGTTTTGTCTAAGGTTGCCAGTTTGCAACTGCACTTTGAAGTCTGAAGAAATTTAAATAGATTACATCTGATATCCCATCGCCAACCACAAGTCATAGATGATATGATTACTTCAGTAATCTACTTTTTATAAAAATAGATTACTATCAGATTACACTACTAACAATTTTTCATGGCAGGTGTTGAGCAACATTAAGTTTAGGACACTTAAACTCCGAAGTTGGGGTCTGAGACCCCTAACTTCTTCACATCCCTTTCAGCGCTCTTCAAGGGAAGTTTGCTCTTCCGAATACACCCGTTAATAACCGTCAAGTAGATGTGAGTGTGTGAGTCTCCCTTTTCTTCATCTGCACCACCAGCTTTAATAAGTATATATCTGGATCGCCATGTGATGCTTTTCGGAGCCCATCCAGTAACTACGTATACATGCTGAAGAAGTGAGACACGATTGAGCCCTAGGGAACTCCACTTGACGAGGCGACTGACTGCCATGGCCCAAATCCGGCTCGCTGTAATATAATGTTAAGTCGAACAAATCCATTAAAAACTGGATGGTGGATCTTCTTCCGGATTTGGTTTCTTCTTCATTATTGTGCTCATTTTTAATAGGATCCTTGAGCATTTAACCCCTGGATTTGTTGCTGATGTGAGATTTTCTGGATCTTAGCTCCAACCAGCAAGGCACAGTTTGAAGTGTCAGCCATGTCAGCCATGTTGAGCACAGAGGGTCTGCTTTAGCAGTCCTTTGATTTGTTCTCTGGATACAGTTTACAACACTGTTAGTTGATGCTTAGCTACATTGGGCTTAGGTCTCACGAGATGGAGGTAAAATCCCTTCAGAGCTGATGCTGATGTTCATGCATTTCGGTCCAGCAACCTGGTTGGTACGTGCCAGACTACTGTAGCCTAAATATCTTCTGGCATAAACATTGAGTTCTAGTCCTGAATATAGTTTACAAAAATATCACCTAATTAGAGGCAATATTAGAAAATTCATACCTGATCCAACAATATGTTTGTAAACAACATTTACAGTCCAATATTTCGGTCAGATTATATTTTTGTAATTGATAATCTAACATGCAATAAAGTGGTTAGTGCCTACTTTCATTTCTAGAAGTGGATTATATTCCAGGATGCAAACAGGTACTATGCCATTTTCAAGGCAGTTAGTAGAGATAGAAGAAATATCAATACATGGCAGCAAGACCTCGCTGCAAAATCAGGAGGATGTTGGGGCTCAACGATGGCTGGTAGAAAATACTCAGCGTTCAAAGCTTGTTAGAGGCTTTGTTGCCAGATGGTTTCACTATGTGCTAGTGCTTCTATTTGGTAACAAGAATGCTGCATTGTTTTCTCAAGTGCATAATGGGTAGGAGGTGCAGCACCATAAATCCTCAGGTAACTGTAGCTGGATGCCAGGCAGGTAATTCCAACAAGATGGCTGAATGAGTTGACAGTTTTCGCTGGCATCTGCGCTGATCAGTTTGAAACTCAGCAAGACCAACGCAGCCTTTGATCCCTCACATGTTGTTAAGTTTGGTAAAAATAACAACTGGCCAATAGTGAATAGAAACAACAGAAGTGTGGTATGAAGCACAGTATAAAATGGAAAATATTATCATTGTTTCCTTGTGTGGCAAGTGCTTGATTTTCACATGTGCAGGTTTAACCCTTCCCACGCTCATGACGAGCTGAGCTCGTCATGACCGTTAGAATGCTCAGACGCGGGACTAATTCCCCTGCTCTGCTGGGCGTTCTAAGGAACGGGCGTGTCATGAGAACACGAGAAACGTGGCTCATGACGATGAGCACCGGGGCGCTGTGCCCCCCTCCCCCCAGCACAGCGGGGGAATCCGCCTCGCAGCCAAGGGGTTAAAATAAGATGTATCAGCAGTGCCTGAAGGATCATCTCTTTTTTAAGTCAAAATTGGGCAGCGCATGTGCTGCTCTACGAAGCATGCTGTATTGAGGAAGGAAATTGAAGCCCCGCCCACATTTTTCATTTGCTTTTGTCATTGTCCACTGTAAACTGTGGCTGTTCATTCGTCAAAAGGCTTAGTAGTCCCTCCTTAGTATCACCTTGTCTCATTTTGTAACCTACCATGGCGACACCCAGTTACGTGTGTTATTGCTCGGTAGGCTTTAATTACAGCGTTGCCCTGCCTGCTGTGGCACGCAGGACACGCTCTCTCCTAGCACTTTTTTTAATGTTTATAGCACGTATTTGCAATGCAATAGGTCTCGCATTTGCGAGAGTTTAAACTATTGGCATTGTAAATGAGAATGCCTTTTATTTATCTCTTTTAAAACCAATATATAAATAAAAGGCATTGTAATTTACAATGCTATTAGCTCAAACTCCCATAAATGCGAGACCTATTGCATTGCAAATGCTTGTTATAATTTGTCACTGACAATGTGTCAGTTACCTTCTTATCGAATGCTGTCATGGAAACAAGAAGTGGGATGTGATGGCTGGAAAACATGTTTGGCGGCCAGAAATTCTGCACGCTGCCATATAGTCTGTTTCCTTTTTTAATTAAAACCCAATCATTCTTCATCATCATGTTAATTCTGTGGAAAACAGTTTTAATCAGAAGGTTTTTTAAAAAGCCAGTCCTTAAGAAGAATGTCCTCGAAATCCAAGATTAATTCACACCTAAGACAGTAGTAAGACAACTATTCACAGAAGTACTTTGTGAAACTGGGCAGGATATTCAGGAGTAATTAACACCTAAAATATAAGCAATAAACAGCTATTCACAGCCAACGGTTAGTGAAATGGGCCCTTATTGCCTAGTTTTATGTACACTGCAAATTGAAAACGGTGCCAGCAATTACTTACACGCCACTGAATGCTAGTAACATTCTAGAAATATTTGCTAGTGCTGCTTACAAAATATATGTAAATTGTACTTCTTTTGGGAATATTGTTTAGTTAATTTTTTTTGGATGTTGAATTATTTTGAAAAACATATTATTTCACGGAAAAATAGATTAGAATTACATGAAATAGTAAATGTGGCATTCGGTGGCTAAGGCGATGGTGAGCCCAGTCTACAGTACGAAGTGCAGCTGCACATTTACTATAAACAGAACTGGCAGCAGTTTTATTATTCAGACAGTGAGGCTGCCAAAAAGTACAGTAGGGCTAAAAATAGAAGCCCTACTCGAGTGAACTGGCTGGATTCAAGCCGTGTACCTGGAAACAGATTGTGATATGGTTTGATATTCGCTATGGCTACGGGAGAAACGTGTCAGCCTTTCCATCGTAAACACAGCCCAGGCTCTTACTCTCACAGCTCTGCTACTCTGAGACCCGCAATGCACTCTGGGAACGACAAAAGCAGATGAAACAAAGCAAGGCCAGTTTTTAGCCTGCTTTCCTTTAGGGTTGCTAAAACCCCCAATAAAAAAACTTGCGTCTGCATTGAATGTATTCCCTTACTGGGCATTTATCCAACAAACACTGGCAAAGCCAACAGGTCTCACCTATGCGAGAGCTGTTGGCTTTGTCAATGTCTTCTAGCCATGTTGTACAGCAGTGGAGCAGGTTTCTTAGTATGGGATTAATGTCTGCCTTCTTAAAAAAAAACGTTTTCAGGAACAAATAGCAATAACCTGATTCAGATTTACCTTCACCTCAACAGTCGGCAGACGCTTTAAAAACAGCTATTTGTACAAGAAGTCACTAGAAAAATTGTTTCCTTACTGCAGGTACCCTGAAAAATGACATTATACTATTTACTGCTTGTTTTCTGGCTTAATGCATGTATGCGGGCCATACATTTTTTATAATGCAAAACGGAAAGAGGGTGCAAAATAGTGCAGGGGCAGTTACCTGAACTCCTTGGAACCCCAACATTACATTACTTCTGTACAGACTAGTTGTATCCCTTTGGAGGAGAAAACTCGTCTTCCAATTCTGTTAACAGAATTCCATGCCGTTCAACATCTGGGCCCCATTCCCTTGTGCAGTGATCCAACCTTACATTCCTGGCCGGGTTGTATATAAAAAGATCAAGTTTCATATAACAACGTACAAACATATTGAGTACAAGTAAGTACATATTGGTAAGATTTACTACTCTAAACTCCACAGCCACATCATTTGTTTAGATTGAACATGTAGTACACAGATTTAGGGTTAAGAATATTTTTTTTTCTTCAACATACGTACATGTGCAGTTAAGAATAGTACATCTATACTTACCAAAATATGCTTATCAATATGGTGACATTAAATATTCTAGATTCGGTACATTTTTTGTAGAGAGCTATAAATAGTTCACTCCACAGTTCTGCAGAAGTCGATCTGGTGATTTGTCTATTTCCATGTAAGTATGTGCTTTTCATTGGTGAAACTGCCTCCAGGTACATGACTAATCCATCACATTTCTGGGCCCTCCTGCACTGTTAGACTTAGACAAGGCAAGGAGCAAAACCTGACCTCTCAACAGCACAAAGACAGATGATGTGTTCTCTTCTCCTCTAGGTGTTATCGACAGCATTACCAAGCGCTACTGGCTGCTACCATTTTTGATCCCGAGAAAGACCTTGCGGGAAATTAATATCACTAAAGAAATGACACATAGATGATTTATAGTCTTTTTAGATGATAAAAATACTTTTTTGTCAGAAATGGGGCACTAGGCAGTGAATTCTACTCCACCCCACTAATTAATTCTGACTGATGTACCAAACCACTTCAAAGTTCTAAATGATTTATATGTTTTCCCCTAATTAATTATTTGTCACTGATCACTTACACTCCGTTGTTTGTTCACGTGGAGTACCTTCATACAAACTGGTTCTTTGTATTGTTGTGTACGTAAGCTAATACAGAACAATACAACATTTATGTTGTCTGTGAAATCACTACTGACTGTGGCCCTCTTTTACAAAAACAAAAACGTTGTGCATTTTGAGAGCTGTATCACTAGGCGAGTTTGAATTTGAGATACACATAAGAGGCTACCTCTCATGCCCTCCATGAATTATAACATTTTAATAACTACTGTTTCTGCAGCAACCACTGAATCTGTTAACATTTCTAGACGAAGCAAAACCCACTCAAAAACACATATTCTCCTCCTACTGCTTATATTAGCAGTTAGCACCTAGGTCAATTCAAATCCAAGAGACCTGTGTGAGTTAGGGTGCTTTAGTAACTGAACATAAATTTCCATGAATTTCCAAGAGTAAGACATGCTTAGTCATGGATCTGATTTACAGTCCTTTTTCTGTGAGTAAGCATTTCTTATGCTATGTAATTCCTGAGTAATTCACGCAATAAACCAGGAGTAAGGATTATCTACTCAGAGAATAAGCATAAGACAAAGGGCGATCTGGTTCAGAAGTCTTCTAAAGTGGACATCATTTGGTTCTTCTCTTTAACTCGAAATGAGGCGATTCCAGATCCTCAGATCCTCTGAACTATCTCCCATTTTATGAATCTCTAGAATTTGTACTATCACATTGTATGTGAGAGAGAAAGAAGAGTGTAATATGTATAGATTAGATGCGTTATGGAGAAAGCATGGGCTTGCTTTTGTCATTCAACTTGTTTAGTCTTATATATGTGAAATTGGAGTAGTATACACTTTTAGCTCTCATCATTACGTTGCAGCGCACCCTTCTTGAGTATTTACCCTTCTTGAGTATTTTGTACTAAGTTTTAACAATCTGCAGACGGTGTTCCAAGTTACTACATGTTCTTTCAGAATAGAGCGTGTTAAATTGTGCCACATGTTAGCCACATGCAGGCCAGTTTCTTCGAATGTCCTGGTTTTCTATTTGTTTTTATGGAGCCACTTTTTAGCACAAGGATCCATACAGAGGTTGTAACCATGATGTGTATTAATATTGCTATTGTGAAACCATCCTAATATTTTCTCGTGGTCCTCCTATCACTTTTAATTTCAAAATGAGTGAGGACGGAAACAGCAGGCAACTTACATCTTTTCACATTCTCAGCCGAAAGCGGTGTGGACACCATTTGCTAGGCACTTGTACGTTGATATGTGGAAGCCAATACATTGGTGTAGAAAACTGGAAACCAGCTTCCTTTATTGTGTATTCATCCCAGCCCCTGGAAGCAAAAAACAATTTCTCCGCAAGCCACTCCTTGATTTCAGTTACCTATCATGTGCCAGACAGTGAACATTTATAACTATCTGAAAATTATCCATTTTCCAACCTGCAGCAGGCTCTTCCCATCCCGATATAAAACCGTGCTGATTTTAATCCAATCTTTTTCCACCAGCTGAGCACCAAGCTATCTCCTTGCTTCACTAATCCATCATGTATATTGTCTCTGAGTCACCTTCCTGCCCCACTACTAGATACAAAAAAGGTCAGCACATTCATTACAAACTTGACCTTAAACCCATGCGTTTGTTCTGAATTTCCCAGTAAGCACTGGCATAAACATCCCCCTCCTGCTCAATTTATTTTAGGAGGATTATTTTCTGTTTTTTAGTTTTTAGTATAGTCAATTGTAAAGGAAATGTGACCAGCATTTTAGTTGTGAGCTAGCATTCATTGCCAGGCTAGTTGAACTGGTAATGTCCTCTTCATAAAACAATACCTTAATGACACTCTAAGCGTTATTAAAATCTATGACCATAGACTCTCTCAGATGCTTAAGTGGGGCCTGGTTCTCTAAAGTCATGCTGGGTCTTTCCCAGGTGCATGAGCACAACGTTCAAAATAAAAAAACAATGTCCTTGGTTACTACGTTTGTGACGTATGTGACAGCGTGGGGGACATGAATCAAGTGGGCCCTGTGGAACAAAGTCCCGTCAGTCCCCCCTTTGTGACGGCCCTGTTGGGTTCTTACCCTACACCAATTTTCAGTCAGCATAACAAGACGAAACAAGCTAGGAACGAGCAGGCCTGAGATGTTCACCTGGTTACCTGTCCTACACCACCCAGCTCTCCACCTAGCTCTCTTTAGTCGACGGGTGGAGCCACAGTCATTCTGAGGTCGAGAAACCAAAATGTGTTTCTTTCCGATTTTTTTTTTTAACTGTTCTTTTTATTAAAGGCAAATTAATACATAAAATAGCACATTACAGACAATATCATGTACCACGCTGCAATCGGCAACCTTCGACATAAAGGGCATATCCCCCGCCGGGGTAGAAAATATCACAAAACATCAGTCGGGTAAGCATTACTCAGTGTCCATAATTGGTAGGTCTCTCGGCGGCTCACAGATGTCCCCCCGGTAAGTGTTCCATTTCTGCCATACTTGCGACCTTTTGTTAGGGCAGCCATTTGAAATATATACAGTTTTTTCTGTGAACATATAATGGTCCATGTAATTTTCCCAAAGCCTCAGGGGCGGTTTTTCTCTCGCTCCCCACAGTTTTGCAATATTGCGTTTTGCGACCATCATTCCCAATGACACCCATACCGTATCCTTGACTTTTAGGTCTGTAGGGCCTCAGATATTTAAAAGACATAACTTAATATTGCAATCAGTGGTTACCCCCATGACTTCTGTCATACAGTTCGTGACCCTTTCCCAGTATCTCTGGATTAATGGACACTCCCAGAGTGTATGTATGAATCTACCATCCAACCCACAGCCCCTGTTTCAAACTGTGTCCTCCCTATAGCCCATCTTCATCAATGTTGGTCCGGAATAATATATCCTATGTAATATTTTGAGTTGAACAAGCCTCATTCTGGATGAGACTGCTGTTTCTTTGGGGGATGCAAGCGCTTGTAGCCATTCCCCATCATCCAGCCCCGCTACATCCAGTGGAGGAGTGTGGCTCAATGGTTAGAGCGGCAGACCCTGATGCAGAGTTCTGGCCCGGGACCAGGGTTCAATTCCCACTTTGGCGGGTCTTGGGCTCAATTTCCTCGAACCTTACAATTCTCGCCTTGGTGCCTATTCTAATCATGGACCCCACGCTGCAACTCTGGGCAATAGCTTGCTTAACCTCCACACCGGCCCCAACAGCGCTAGGATGCCTGGCTTCACCCTGGGGATGCCCAGGAGTGGACATTTCACAGGGAAAGCCAGGAAGGGTTCCACAGCGGTATGAGTAATAGCGCCAGGAAACCTCTTGGTGGCAGTGCGCTCTACAAATACCTTGACATTTACATTGTGATCCCAGTGAGCCCGAAGTCAGAGAATGGTATTGGGGGGATTGTTTTTTAGTTTTTTATATATCATGGAGATTGCTTTCTCCGGAAGGTGGCCATCTAGTATTCTGTCCTCTAGCGGTGAGGACTCTGGCGGATTATCACCCGCGGATGTCACCGCTTGCAGCGTGAGTTTGACCTGAAGGTATCTGTAGTGTTCTGAGGCAGCTAGGTCATATTAGTCTCTCAACTGGTCAAAGGAGAGTATTCCACCATCCCTCCACAGGTCCCCCCTGAGGATAAACCAATTAGGTCCCATCTGTCAAACTCGTAAGTGACCTTCATGTTCCCTAACTGGGCTGAGTCCCAGGGTTGGGAGGCCAGCGTGATTGTGTCCTTCCACACCAAAATCGATGTAGAGTCCCTCCATACCTTGACCGATTGATTGGTGGGCCCTGTTGGTTTTACTCTAGAAGGATTAGCATATAGCGCTCCCCTGTAACTTCTTCCGGGTAATAACCATATGTCCATGTTGAAGCTGGGGTCAATCTGTGGTTCATATGTACAATGATTAATGGCAGTAAGATCAGCTGCCCAGTAGCATCGTCTAATATCTACTTTCCTATTCTTGAAAGGTTTACATCTAGGGAAATGGTTTCTTGGCTCCAAAGATTTTTAACAAATTGTATTTGTAAATGTTTGGGGAGAAATCCTACTTTATCCATAAAACGGAATGATCTGTGAGACAAATGACAGGACACAACTTTAAGAAACTAGCTGTGGTAGTTTATAGATTTGAATTAGATTAATAAACCATTTATGATTTTAAAAAACACAATTTATTTGACAAAACTGGTTAATGATAACAGGATGGCCCTATGCTGGGGTCTGTGTTGCTCAGTGCTACTGGTAGGGTACTATTTTTGCTGGCTTTCTATTGGTTACTGGCTTTCCCTATCCATTAGCAATGGGGTACATATAACCCCCCACAACACCAGACGCACACTGTTGGGCCGCAATGCCTTATTGCTGTTTGAACTTCATATTGTTTTACAAATATATTTTAATATCATGGTACACACTTACACTCTCTGATCACTGATTCATAGTTTGTATGTACTCATGGAAATCTTATAGATGGTGATAATAAAACATATTTATCTTTTTAAGGGGAAAGCTACGTTTGCTCATCTGACAATTTTTTCAAGAAAGTTGAATACACCAAGAACGTCAACCCCAACTGGTCAGTCAATGTCAAGACATCGGCCAATCAAAAAGCCCCACAATCCCTGGGCACCGGCAACAGTGGACAGGGCAGGGAGAGCAAGGAGTTTGTCCGCCCGAAACTAGTTACCATCATCCGCAGTGGAGTCAAACCCCGAAAGGCTGTACGCGTGCTTTTGAACAAAAAGACGGCGCATTCATTCGAGCAAGTGCTCACCGACATCACCGAAGCAATCAAGCTGGAAACTGGTATTGTGAAGAAGTTGTACACTCTTGATGGCAAGCAGGTATGGTCTACTTCTTTTAAGTGAGAAACTACAGATATTTATATTATTATTTCACCTGCAATTTCAGCACTTTGTGTTTAACTGACTTCTGAAATAACAGACTTCTACTGCTTGATCACATGTCAATATTTATAGGTAGCTTTCTCAACTTGTATCCTCCCAACTTGTTTTGTGCCTCAAAATGTTGTCACACGTTGGTATACTATCACATATCATGTTTTAAATATTGTGCTCCTAAAATATTGTAGGCAGAATATTGACAACACCAATGTGAAGCTAAGTGGTTTACTGTACATGTTTCCATATATATGCAACCAGATAGCTTCACATATAAACAATGTATATATTTATTATGTTCCAGGTCTTTGTTGCGATGTGGGTGAAGGAGCGTTTTCCACTTCTGCTTCGGTAGATACGGGGAGTGTGGGCAAGTGAAAGGGAGGTGGAGCATTGTCTTCGCAAGGGTTGGTGAAAGCTCAGGCGGTGGTTAATGTAGGTGGGTCCTTGGTTGTGTAGAGCATTGTGTGCATGTGTCAGCAGCTTAAATTGGTATCCATTCTGTACGGGGAACCAGTGGAGCTGCCTGAGGTGGGGTGTGATTTGGGTTTGTCTTGGAAGGAGGAGGATGAGTCTAGCTGTGGACATCTGTGTGGTCTGAAGTCTCTGTAGGAGGTGTGCGGGGATTCCTACTTAGAGGGATTGCTGTAGTCCAGTCGGCTGGTGATGAGGGCCTGTGTCATGGTGCGTCTTGTGTGTAGATGTAGCCACTTTAAGATCTTACTTAGCATGTGCAGAGTGAGGAAGCAAGCGGAGGAGATGGCATTGATCTGTGATTTCATGGTGAGCTTGTTGTCAATGAGGATTATGGTTGGAGGGAGTGGGTGGGGGTCCTAAGCCACCAGGAATCGTTCCATGTGTTGATGCTCTTGCCAAAGGTCAGTACTTCTGTCCTATCTGTGTTCAGCTTCAGGCAGTTGTTCTTCATCCAGTCGGCAATGCTTGTCATGCATCTGTGGAAGTTGGAACTGGTGGTGGTGGGGTCGTCGGTTACTTAAGAGGATGAAATGGATGTTGTCTGCGTAGGAAATTATGTTGTGACTGTGGGATCTGATGATGGTGGCCAGCGGGGTCATATATGCGTTGGAGAGCGTGTGGCTGAAGAATGAGCGCTGGGGGACACCGCAGGATATCTAGTTGGGTTCGGAGCTGAAAGGTGGGAGGTGGATTTTCTGGGTTCTTTCGGTGAGGAAGGAGGTGATCAATCTGAGCATGTCCCCTTGGATGCCAATGTGGTGGAGATCTTTGGATCAGCGTGTGGTGGCATACGGTGTCGGAAGCTGCCGGGAAGTCGAGAAGGATCAGAGCTGTTATTTCTCCTCGGTCAAGGAGAGTTCAGATGATATAAGTGGCTGTGATCAGGGCTGTTTCAGTGATATGTTTGCTAAGGATGCTGGATTGAGAGGCATTGAGTAGCTGGTTTTGCTCCTGGTGTGTCATGAGTTGCTTGTTGATGATCATTCCCAGTACCTTTGCTTGGAATGGGACAGGGAGATTGGCCAGTAGTTTTTAAGTTCGCTGGGGTCTGCGGAGGGTTTTTTGAGTAGGGGTCTAACTTCGGCATGTTTCCAGGCATCGGGAAATGCTGCAGTGGTGATATAGGTATTGAGCAGGGTGGTGAGTTCCTGGCCGATCCTTTGGTTTCCGAGGTTGAAGTTGCGGTACGGGCATATATCTGTGAGTACTCTTAAGTGGATGGATTTCATGGTGGAGGTGGTGTCCTGGGAGGAGAGGAGGTTCCATGTGGTCCGTCTGTGGTTCGTGTCAGTTGCGGTAGTGGTGTATCTGTCGAGGAAGTCCGCAGGTGTGGGTTGGGTTTAAAGTTTCTGTATATGGTTGCAGTCTTGTCATGGAAGAAGTCGGCGAGGTTGTTGCATAGCTCCTGTGAGGGTGTGATGTTATTTTTGCTGGCACCCGGGTTAGAGAACTTCTTAATGATGTTGAAAAGTTCCTTGGTATTGTAGGTGCTGGTTTTTATGCATGTGGCTAGGACTGTCTTCTTTGCGTTGCCCTCAGTAGGCGGTGGCAGGGATTGAGGGAGGTCTTAAAGACCGCCCTGTCATGGGTGTCCTTGCTTATGCACCATCTCCTTTCCAGCTTTTTACTGTCTCATTTCGGTGGTGTGAGTTCTTGGGTGTACCAGCTGTCCTTGCATGGATTTCATGGGGAAAATTGGGTTTTGGGATACCCCGTTTTTCTCGCACCCCTTGACGGATGACCCTGAAGGCTTCCGAAGGGAGCTGAGGTGGATGAAATTTCTTGTTTTACTTTCGTGAAGATTAGTCAAACAACGCCAAAAATGCTTTTCCTATGGAAACGTGGTCCTAACTGTTACTACCCAGCGGCAACCGCCACTGGGTAGCACACAAACACACACACATACATATATATATATATATATATATATATATATATATATATATATATATATATATATATATATATATATTACATACTTATATATGTGTGTGTGTGTGTATATATATATATATATATATATATATATATATATATATATATATATATATATATATATATATATATAAGCCTCACACAACCACTTTACTTCGAAGTAATCCAGGGACACAGCGGGGTTCACTTCGGGAGACTTTATTCACGGGTAATTACAGCATTCGGCACCCACGCCTTCCTCATTAGATATATATATTAGACTGGATTCTATACTGCGGTTACAGCCTTCCCTTATATGTAATATATATGTATGTGTGTGTGTACATATATATATCTCCCGCTTCTTCTTTCTTGGGTTGGAGCGTTTCTAGTCATATTTGTGCGGTTGCCAGTAACGCACTTCGGAAGCCCCTGCCACGCTTTGGGTCCGGATGTAAACTGGTCTGCTTTGCGGCATTTTGCTTGTCCCAGGTATAGAATTGTCCGGTTCCCGCCACCCACACTGAATGAGAGGAGCAGTGGAGGTATTGTACCTCCCTCGTGGGCACTCTGCATCCGCAGTTTAGTCCCTGCACTATTGACTTTTGGTTCGGGAGGCTGTGGCAGTCTGAGAAGACCCGAGGGGTTGCCTGATTGAACTTGGGACATGACATCTCACCCTGCTTTATGAGTTCCTTTGGTAATTTTAACAAGAAACCCCCCCACAAGACTTTACTCACCATCCTGGGTTACCTGTACTACAAGGCACCCTGGGAGTTGCAGTCCGGAGAATGGAGAACGGGCTGCACCTGTTGAGCTGTATTAACAAGGGGGAGGGGCGAACTCGATTTCACCATGTAAATGGAAGCAGGGAGGAACTACACTTATGAGTCATGCTGGTGTTGGGCGCTGACGAAGGCACACGCCGAAATGCATTCGCCGCCATCAGGATTGTTACCGGGTGAATAAAGGCTTCCTTTCCTGTTCTCCTCTGGGCTCCCGCTTCTTCTTTCTTGGGTTGGAGCGTTTCTAGTCATATGTATATATATGTATATATATATATATTTGTACACACACACATACATATATATTACATATAAGGGAAGGCTGTAACCGCAGTATAGAATCCTATCTATTATTTAATTATGCCAATCGAAGTGTGATGTATACCATCCTTTGTAATAGGAAACCTACATAGCTGAGCCAGCAGCCAAGGTGAAAGGCAATTACAGAACTACAGACCATACTTGCTGCTGCAATTGGAACAATTACAATCTGTTCTTCTAAAATGGAGAGTGTTCAGCACAAAGGAAAGGTTTATGCAACATGTTTCATCTTTGCACCCTCTAGTTCATTGCAGGAAAGAATATCTCTACATGTTACTATTTATGCCTGCTACACCCTTTTTTAAACCTGATTTACATGTTACTGGTCCTAATGTGCTTTTGCAATAAATTCCTAATTGTTCATCGGTGCGTTTCATTTCATACCACAGCTTCCGCTTTTATTCTTTGTCTACAATCATACTATCTCTCTCATATGAAGCAGCAAGATATAAGAGATTTAAGCTGTTTGTTGGATGAGTATTGGTGTGACCATGTATTAAAAGGAATAAAATATTCTTTTACCTTCAAGGTATGTAGATGTAGAGTGAAGGCTGAATTTGGTAGCACAATATTTTTGGGCTTGATGTTCTTATGTTCAACTCGCACAATTTATAGTACAACCGTGTGCTCTGGTTAATCTATTGTTGTTGCCATAGATTGTGCTTTAACTTCTTATTTGGTATGAGTCTCAAAAACAATTCTGTATCACTTGGTCTTGAGTTACTCCTGACATACTCTTGAACTTCAGAAGTAAATCTGGCCTATGGATGAAAGTTTTGTGAATTTGACTCAAAGAAAGGAATTATACTACTCTACTGTACGAGACTTCTGACTTTTTTAGTATTCAGAAATCTTTATCTCATAAAGTGTAGGTCTTGGAAATTATATTTGCAGATGGTACAGATTTACAAAACTATGTCTAGAAACACCAACTCAAGGCCAAATTGGCTTTCTGCATGGAAAATCTTCCTGAATAGGGAGATTTATTTATTTGTTTAATGGGTCATTAATTTTAAAATGTGATTTTGTTTCTTTCCTCTATTGTTTTAAAAAGCAATCTTGAGTTTCCTAGAGGAGAAAAGCCTTCCCTGACATACCCTTCATATATATGAAAATGGTTGAGTCTCCTCTATGCACAGGATACCGTTTTGTGCTTAACTTGCCATTAACAGATAGGTGTAAATGACGGGTGGCTAGCACAAGAACTGCAGATGTAACTAAATATCAAAATTACCCCTGTTTGCATTGCAGTGCATGCTGAATTTTGTCCAACTAGGTTCAAAGGTATTAGGATACGAGAGTGGACCCCTTCGTAAATAAGGAGGTGATGCTCTAATGCTGTCCAACCAGCGCATTGGATCTCATTTATTACAAAATGCGCACACCCACTTTCTAGATTGGACACATTTTGGTGCCTTTTGAAAATCAGTCCATGTGCATTTTGCACATTTTTTGAATCTGCACAATACCAGAGTGTGACTTGTGATCTATTGTGTTGTGCTCTCCATGTTCAAGGAGAAGTGTGGCGCATTGGCCAGAGCGACTGACTCTGGAGCACAGGGATCATGGTTCGATCGCTGGTGACAGTTCAGATCAGCATCGTGCTCTTCGCTCCGCCGACCTACACCTCGCTCGCACAATTAGGGTATGCAAGAGTAGAGCAGGCGGACGGTCCTTCCAATTCCTGGCCCCGGCCCTCTGGAATGCCATCCCCCATGAGGCATGCGCCACGCAAGACCACTGGCTCTTCCGGAAAAAAATAAAAACCTGGCTGTTCGCCTCCATTTAGTACCATTACCTAGCTGAACCTACCAATCAGGCACCCCTCACAGTATCCTCCACAGCTCTCTGTTGGTTGACCCGTCTGCAAGCGCTGGGACGCCCTATTGCTGGGGCAGCCATGCGCTATACAAACATAACTAACATAACATAACATAACGTGACTATGGGCAATAGCTCACTTAACCTCCACGACGGGCCCCAGCACCTAGAAACCATAAGGGGTGAAATGTTTCAGCTTTACAAATATGGATTAATTTTCTTATGTTTTTCCTGCGTTAGCATCAAGCACACTGATTGCTCAGATGGCATGACAGTGTATTTATGGTTTAAATCGTTTTATTGAATTTTTCGTGTCAAACAGTATCAACAGTATATTTAAAGAGCTTTGGTATCTTTCTGTTTATTGGTTGGTGTGTCTCTGTAATGCTGTTGGTTTCCAACAGAAGCAAGAAAAGAGATAGTGCAGATACTGAGAGTTCACTTTAGCAAGAGGATGGAATATGCTGTTTCCAAAGTCTGTGTGCTTTTCAGTGTCTAGACATAGGCGCTAGTGACAGGAGAGAAGCTGCACTAATACATCATTCAATAGAAAGGGGTTGCCTGCTGCTGGTTAAATATATATGTCACCGAAGGTATTGCTCTTATGTTCCCCGTTTTACCATGGGAAAGTGCCATTTACAAACCAAGGAAGATTAAAAATATGCGCCTGTCATGCGAATCTTTCCTGAATTCTTAATTTAAATGGAAAGTAAAGACCTTGTCAGAAATGATAAATCTGAGCAGTCTTTCCTGATATATTTGAGCTAACCCAAGAGAAATAAAAGCCAGAATTATCTAAATTCGCCTGACTTGAATTTTACACTTATCAGGTACCTTATCAGCTGCTGGCAGGCTGGGGGATTACATGTAAATGAGGTATATCAAAGGCTTGCAGTAGAATGCAAACACTGGGAACCCGGAAGGACATCCCGGCACACTTGAAAACCCTTCATTGTGGATTAGAAACAAGAGCTGACATCTCCTAATGCTGGTTAAAAGTTGAGGCGTCGATCTGCCGGAGCTGGGTCTTAATGCTGTGTATTACCCCCAGGCTTGCTAGCACTGCACTTTTTTGCAGCTGTGCGAAGGAGCAGTCATGGGTCACAGTTTAGGGTAAAGATTCTCAAATAGACAGCCAAACCTCCAGGTTGCTTTAAGTCCATACATATGCATACATAAATGCATGAAAACACAATTATATATTATGTGTCTATAATTAGCTGTCACTATACACTATATCTGATTCGGTATCTCTCACTCTCAATATATATATATATTGAGAGGGTGAGATCGAGAGAGAGAGATAGCAGAAGGAGCCAGCCGAAACGCTTCAAAAAGGGGGGTGGTGATGGACAGAGCATCTGAATTAAGCAGAACACTCCTACCCAGTCAAAAGATCAGGGCTTGATCCATCACCGTTTTTTAGCTCACTGCACCATCCCAGTTCAGAACCTGGCTACATGCAAATTAGTCTGTCCCTGGCCCAGTGCATCATGGGAACAGGGCAGACCAAACTACCAAGCCAATTCTTTACTGGAAAGGAAACAAGCTTCCGGGGACCGGTTTCTGGCATTGCAGCCGTCTTCGGCCCGGCTTGCTTGAATCCTGATGGTGCAGTGAGCAAGGGACTCACATCTGAGCATACCCTTCCACACTTGTCGGCGGGATACTTTTTTGATCTGTTGCCCCCTTTTAATCCTATGACCTGGCATTTCACGAAATAAAGTCCGATTTCACGTACCGGATTTCCGTATGGGGAGACATCTGTGCTGCCATTATAAATGGCCACATACTTTGAGGATGATTATAATATGGACATAAAATTAATACAAACTGGTTAACTTATCATGTGGCACATTTCAGAAACAATTATATGGGAACCTGGGAACAAGAGCCTGAAAGTATTTTTACTATGATTATTTATGCAATCATGTGCAGACAATAATTAATGTGTCAATTACGGCGCTCTTTTTCATTTGATGTATTTATTTATTTTATTTCACGGAGTTTTATATAGCACGAACTTGACCCAAAGGTATCGCGTATCGGAGCGCTTTACATAGCACCAGTTGCGTTACATGAGGACACATTCATTTTTTGTTAGGCATGGGGGATTAAGTGATTTGCCATAAAGGCTGAGTGAACAGATGATAGAGACAGACCGACAGACAGACAGATAGACAGATAGGTAGATAGACAGATAGGTAGATAGGTAGATAGGTAGATAGATAGATAGATAGATAGATAGATAGATAGATAGATAGATAGATAGATAGATAGATAGATAGATAGATAGATAGATAGATAGATAGATAAGATAGATTACAGCCGCGGCCGGTAGTGGGTGTAACTGCAGGGCGGTGATGTGGGGAGGGGGAGGGCCAGGGTGGGGGGTAGTAATGTATGGATTACGGAGTTTAACAGGTAAGTAAACATATAAATAAATAAAACGAATTTTGTTGCGCGAACTGCATCGCATTTGGTGATGCAGTGCACGCAACAATTTTTTTTAAATGTATTTATATGTTTACTTACCTGTTAAACTCCGTAATCCATATATTACTACCTCCCACCCTGCCCCTCCCCCTCCCCACGTCACCACCCGGCCGGTACTCCCACTACCGGCCGCGGCTGATAGATTAGCTGGTTGAGGGAAGACCATTCTTTAATATGTCATAGATAAAACATGTGATGTGGTAGAAAAGACATACGGAGCTGCAGGCATCCCTCCCCTCATTGACAGATTAAATTAATAAACTGACAAAAGATTTTATGCAAGATTCTTCAAATAGTGAATAGGGCTTTACAGTATCATCATTCATACCGCAGGAACTAGCATTATTGTTTATTAGTATACAGATAAAATCAGCAGCGTATACTCTGTCTATCTTCATATGAAGTCTCAGGGAGGCAGGCAGTGTTGCTGACAAGTTCCTAATTGTTGTGCAGCCATTGAAAAAAGCTAGCATACATCTCCAGGACTCCTGGGTCCAGACACAGAATCAGACTGTCTTATAGGGCAATCTGGTAATGCCCAAAGGGTGGTCTGGTAGGTCAGTGTGTGGGACATTTGTTGCTGTTTGTGTGCCTGTTTTATGGTCTGGTGGAGCCAATTCTTCCTTTTATTACCTCAAACATTTCCTGCAGCAAGCACAAAAGCATGGTGCAGTCTATAGCTTGCAGTGTACGTATGGAGCTTGTCTTTACTTGTTAAAAATTGCCCTGATTTGCAAATGTAGACCACTTTTTTAGTTATCTTATTAGCAAATGAAGACCCCTGTTATTTTGGTGCCATGGCCTATTTTCTGTCTCATTCCGACCATGTCCAGACACAATTAGGGAGTTATTTTGAGGTTTCCAGATGCTGGTCTCCTACCAAAACTGTGTTGCCTCTAGGCACTGACCTCGGGGTTACCCCATTAAAAGACTGGGGAACTGCTGGACTTTTGAAGGCAAAGTCTCAGCTGACCTGGCAGTCAGAAAGACCTACCTAGCAACCATTCTGCAAATAGGCTGCCTGCTTGTACCTTTTGGGGTAGGCCTTCAGCTGTAGGTTTTTCCTGCCTGGGTAACCATGGCAGACCTGTGCAAGAAAAATCATATTGAATCCGGCTTCCAGGGAGAAAGCACCATGTGTGTTAGGGCCATTGACTTTTGTATTTCATAAATATACTTCTTCTTCTAGGGTTGTTTTAAAAAAAAAATTGTTATTGATTTTGACAGCACAAATAGTAGTACATGCACAATAGGCTCTTGCATACACACAGAATCCTATCCAATGTTCCCCATTGCTCTTCCTCCCTACAGACGGCAATCAGAATGGGGTTGGTTTCTTAATTACAAAAATCTTACGTTTACTTGCCTTTTCTCCCAAATATGGCCTAAATTGCCTATCATCCTTCTGTATATCATGCCAGACTTGCACATTTTGTATTTCTGTTATTGACTGGTTTGTCACACAATGAAATTGTGGTCCGTGCTGGTCCTTGCTTGTGAAATTGTTCTCGCAAGTGTGTACAGTTTGTGTTCTGTTTATCTAAGTAGCCCATTAAATGCGGACCTCAAACACTTGTGATGGCCTACATATTTAGGAGACTGCCTGAGTAAACGTGTTCTGTGGGCACTTGCATGTGTCTGGTAACTAAACCTCCAAACATGAACGGGTGTCCTATTCATGCTGACTCTAGCGCCTTGCAGCTAAAATAACTGTTTTCGATTGTTGTGTACACAAGAAATGTTGTTACATGTGCTAGGAGCGTTAGTCCAGTTGTTCCAGAAAATACAGTTTGTACCATCCATGTCTAGTGACTGGCCAGTTATTGCAGTGTGAAAAAATGGTGCTTGCAACCTTGGTCTGGCAAGAGGACAAATAAACTATTGTGTATTTTGTCATATGGCATTCTTCAATGGGTACTATCACAAACTAGGGCGTTTAACTGAGCATTTTAATGGAGGGTACATTAAGGCTATCCATAGAATGAAAACTTGAGAAATTGTCTGCAGTTGAGAGAATGATTTGTTTACTAGGAAAGTCTTTTATAGGAAATGTTTCGGTACCAAGAAAGTAAGTCCTCATTACTTGAAAATGGTGCTGTTAACATTTGCGTCTTTTCCACCGCTCAAATTAATTTCATACTTCCCCATACTAATTCATCACTAATCCTTTTTGGGTTCCATGGTAATGTGATACTCGTAGAAAAGCGATTCAACACCTCATCAGGGGTAGCAAGCGCTATATAAATGCAAACCCATCCCTCTTCCTCCCTCCACTATCCTGTTCAATCCAAATAACAGACTAACATGTCCACCGCTCAAATTAATTTCATATTTCAATATTCTAATTCACCATTAATCCTTTTTGGGTTCTGGAGTAGCATGCTACTCACCGAAAAAGCACTTTGAAGCCTCATCTGGGGAGTAAGTGCTATATAAATGCAATTATAATACAATATAATGACGGAAGACATCCTAAATTACCACACATAGAACATCATCCGTACCATTACCGCACTGATACAAATCGCACAGAACATCACCCACAACATCAATCACATCCCTAAGGCACTACACACAAAATACCATTTGCAAAGTAGAAGCACCTCCTCGCATACTCCTGGCATCAGTGTGGTCTCTGCAGATTCCTGTTACTCTTATATACTCAATGCCTGAGAGTCCAGGCTTCCTTGAGTGTGAGCCAAGAGGAGCAGAGAGTGGTCGGAGCTGGAGGTTAACTACATAACTTCAACTAGAACGCATTCTCCAGCTCTCTCTTTTTGGCCGTCTTCAGCCCACATCTCTGGAAGGATGAAGACAGATCAGTGACAGTCCAAAGAGGTTTGCCAAGGTAATGAACGGTTTGCACCAGCAGGCTGACACACCATCTTCTGGAGCTAGAGTTCTGGGTTTTTTTTTTTTTGTTGCAGAGAGGACTTCTGACATCGCAACCTTCCACTATGGAAATGATTCAGCTGTATCACCCCGACTCCAAAGTTTTGAATGTTGGTGGGTTGTGTTTAAGAATGTAGTAAACACACGACAGAAGCAATTCAACCCACATAGCACCTAACTGTACTTTCATTGCTAATCAGCAGGAATCACTGCAGTTTGGTGACAATAATCTTTCCAATGCAGAGCACCGCTCACAATGTTGGCATAGATGGGCTGCATTCAGTACACAATGATGGCCACACTAGATTAAATGGGCCTGCTTAAGAGTCGGCAACAGTAACCAAGGAACTGTGTAGTTAATTTGGTGCAGCCCTGTGGCCTCCGCCACCAAAGAAGGCTACAACTCATTAACACTAACATAAGCAGCATACTGACTCACATATCTGCAAAACTGAATCAGGCCCTCTCCTTGTGATGGAAATCTTTGTAACGTCTTAACGCCAGACCATTGGACGGTGTTGTGAAGCCATAGTAATAGTAGATTGGCACTATAAATGTGCTGGTTCCCAGTAACAATACCGGTTAGTCAACTCCCAGAGTCTAACAGGTGGCATAAGGCGAGAGGCACAACTAGAGCAACATTTCGGGTAGGGGGTTGGAGGGCTACTAAAAATTTTGGGGGTGACTCTTCCAGCAATATGCAGAGTGGAGATGCATGTTGCAGGGACACTAAGAAAGGGTGAAAAGCAACAAAACCTTGTTAACATGTAAATGGTCTTTTAAAGACCTGTGAAGTACTCGGGTGCGGCTGTGTGTGTGCCGGGGAAGCTGTCTCTGCCCGGGCAGATGAACATGACGAGGGGGGCTGAAGCCCTTTGAGCCCAATGGGCATTGCACACCTGCATACGTTTGAACACAGACCTCCGATTGGTAGGGACCAATTTTACCTAGAAATGAATATTTTATTACATTGAGAGTACAATCGCTAACAGTGTTTGCTGACAGCAACTTCTTCGCCTTTCTTCCAAAATGCCTATGGACTCTGTTGGCCACCTCACTCCATGTCATCACCCACAACGTTTCCTGTCCTAGGCTTTGATGTGGCAACCTAATACAGCTAGGTAATTAGTATTGGCTGGCTGCCGTTGAACCTAATAGTCCAAGACACCTTGTAGCATTGACTTGAAGGTTAAATGTCAAGGACAAAAATACTAAACTTGATGGCATGGAGAAACGGACTGTCGTGCACTACTAAATGCCTCTACACTGCTGCTGAGTCCTGACCAAAAAGATGGCTCAAATATGTGATACAGGTAGGTGCATATATAGAGGGTTATGCCTGTTACTAATAACTCCAATAAGTGGTATGTGTGTATTTATGCATATATGTTAATTACAGTTATTTGAAATCATAAAACATGTACCACAAGATAAATGTGGACAGTAGACCATGTAAATATTGCCACTTCAATGTACTTAGAGGTATTCATATAGTAGGGTTTATTCAAGCCTAACTTTGCCCAGCGTATGTACATATATGTGTATGCATAAATTATTTACATCTTTCTATAAAAAAAAACACTTCCATCCCCTCCTAATCGTTCTGACTACTATGAACTCCCAAACATCCTTATCATACTTTCATCCCTTCTTTAGTCATCCAAGCACAAGCGACCACTGTTTACGAAGAAATGGGCTACTTCCTAAATACAACCCCATTCCTATCATTCAATCCCTACTCCAAACTACTAAACATGCATGAAATCCAGAGCACAAACCTAACACAATCAATGCACAAGAAAAAAAGAGAAAACACTAACCTATTAGCTACTAATCTTGGGTTCTAGAGTAGCGTGCTACTCACCGAAAAAGCCCTTCAATGACTTCTCGGGGGTCGTAAGCACTACATAAATGCATTTACAATTTACAATGCAATGCGGTGTGTTACCAATGGCAACTGGAGTGAGAGCACAATGTGGGCTCACAGACGCAAGGTGGCGGCCATCTTTGTGTGCCCCATAAATCATTATTGATCAGATGGAATCCAACCAGTGACCCGTGGCCACCTGCTCGCGCCCTTTGCCTGGATCCTCGCCCACCCTACCCCCACCGATCTTTTTTTTTTATTTCTTGAAACACAGAGTAAAAGGCAGAGGGAGAAGCATCGTTCGGATTACCAAGCTCGAGACAGCTGGAAGTGACAAGCGCCATTGATTTATTTCCCGCACACCCTTCGGTTCTGCAAGCAGCCCTAAACGCTGCGGCTTCCTGGCTCTCCCACTCACACGGCTATTTTTAAATCCAAACCAGTGCTCTGGGCTGGCTGGGTTTTGTTTCAGATGGTTTTGATTCCTTGCGAGGCAGAGAGCGCTGCGTGGAGTCGAGGCGCCCGCTTGCTGATGGTCCCTGGTCGTGGGTGCAGTGTATATTTTTTGCTGCAGGATGGATGGCACCGCGCTGGTGCCCCACCCTGCCTCCCGAGCATGTGCTTCCTTTCCCTCAGACCTGCCACGCATAGCAGCTGCGGAGGCCGGTTGCTAGGCAACAGGCCCGGGCTCACAAAGAGCGCTCAGCTGGAGGAGCCGGGCCTGGCAGCTTCAAACAGCTGGGCCAATCGATGCTGCCTGTGTGTGTCTTAGAAGGCGCAAGTGGGCAGGGGTTCGCTGCGCGTGCCAATGGCCACCAAAATATGCCACCGCGCTAATGACCAATAATTAGAGACAGCTGTATGTATGTAACCTTTGGAGGGAAATATCCGCACCGTATGAAAAGGTAATATATATTAAAAGGCTTCAGTGGTATGTGAATGGCACAATGCGCTATAGAAATAGCGATACATAACAATTTACTTAGACCCACCACATTTATCACAGCTATTATTAATTTGAGGAACTTTAGATGGACAAAAGACTACGTTAGTAGATCCATGATATCCAGTGGTTAATGTGTGAAAAAGTGCCTGGTCTCTCGTCAGGAGGGAGCCTGCACCAGTCCATTGCTCCTATTCGCGCCACCTATAACAGAACTAACCACTAAATATGAAACTTTTCAAGCGGTGTGAAGATGTGGTGTGACGGCCAGAGCTGCTGCCTTTGGAGCTGGGGAACCAGGTTCGAGTCCCGGCGTAGGCTCAACATCCTGTATTTCTCGGCAAATCCCTTAATCTTCCCATGCCTACAAAAAATGAATGTGTGCTCATGAAAAGCGCTTCAATCCATTTGGTCGAGTTTGTGCTATAAGCACCAGTGTTCACGATTAAGTGAAGAAGCCCAATATTTATCACAAACGTCTCCTGGTCATGGGGCATCTTGTCTCTGCCGTAAGCAGCTCTTCAAGTGCTAAAAAATGAGAGTCCTGTAAGTCTTAATCAACTGGCCCCTTGAAATGGATTGTGAAGTTATGGAACACCGTGCTCCCCCTTCTTTGGGGCCACTACTGCTATGCATGTTTGCTTACATAAACCCAGTTAAAAATAATAATAATAATCATCTGGCCCGCAGAAAAAAAACACAAGAACCAAAATAAAAAGAATCATAAAACAAAAAGTAAATTAGAAAGAAAATGATGTATGAAATACCTAGCAAAACATCTTGTTGTATACAAAACACATATCCTTATCTATCACCAGGGCAGTTTCTGACATAAACAATCATTTTATGGCACTCACAAATCTTGTGTGCGAAGAACTCTCTGCTAGGTCTGAGTATGTCACTGAAATCAGTCCTCAGCCCAAGAGTATCCAAACCAATAATCCCTCAGTATCATAGTATCACTCTAGATCAGGGACACAATCCAGGTGACTGCTGAACACGAGAAGCCACATTTTCAACCCCATCGTTAAATTCCTTTTCTTCATCACTACCTCCAGTTCAACAGGCCCTGAAACCTCAGTTCCATTTTTGTCAGGTGTCTGAGGTGGCAGTGGGTAGGGTACTACAGCAGCTTAAAATCAATATCTGTTCTATGGTGTGGCACCAGGGTGGCTGTGTTGCCACTTCCCTGCACTCTTCACTGAATAGATCAATTCGATTATTTACAACTCCCACCGCAAAAGTGTGATGACAGCATCCTTTTAAAGTCCATGTATTACACTACTTCTCTAAAGGTCGATCCTACATCCTTTTGATCACAGAAACTAACTCCATCGCAGTATTCCCTGTTATTAGCAAGAGTGGGGTCTCATCAGTTTAAGAACCTCTTCTGTTCCATCTTTTTTATAACTATGTGCCAAGCTCATCAAGATTCATTTCTTTCTCCCTGACTTTTTCATAGACATCAGAAATCATCAGCTATGGTTTCAATCTTATGTGAAAGATACAAAAGTTATAATAAGAACTAACCACAACAAAATGAACCTACGCAACCATTTGAGGTATCTGACTAATATTGAGACATGGATCAAAAGAGATGATTTCAGATTAATGGGGGGCAACCAAAGGACTTAACAACATCCCCTCAAATTCATGAAATTCTTTTCTCTTCTTCTACTCGATCAACCAGCCACTCTCATTTGAATCTGAAGTATATAAATAGGTTGTCTATAACGCCTATAACACCTTGCCAAGGTACATTAATAATAATGCTGTGATTAGCAACACTCTGCACCATATTATGCAGCTTTGTAAGGAGGTCACACCTCCACACCTTCCATGCATGCTTTCGTAATTGGAGATATTGTCAATGGCAGGCTAGATTATTGTAGTGTGTCAAAACAAAAGGAGAGACAGGGTAGTGGGATACTCTTACACCCCAGTATCGATCAAGTAAACAAAACAAGAGTATTCCAAAGTAGTCAAGGACCACCGGTATGGAGCAAACAAAACGGCTTACCTTAAGGCGTTTTTAAGAAAGCCCTCACTCACCAACTAGTGATGACATGCTTCATCATCGGGCCCCACAGAAGGGACCTAGCGTCCCTTCTGTGTGCTACAACGCCAGATCTACTGCGGAGCGGGTTGGTGGGTAAGGACAGTGTTGTGCAAAGAGATTTAAGTGAATGATGTGAGGTAAAAAAGAAGTCTGTAGTGTATCAGAATTAATTTTATTAGGATCACTAAGGACTTAAAATTAAAATCATGTGTAGGAAATGCGTCCACATTTAATTAAGTGGTAGTTTCCTAAGTCAGTCGACATGTTTCAGCCACGAAACGGTGTAAATTTACCTGGCATTCTTCAGGACTTAATGTGAATAAACCCTGGTGGTATGGACTCGCTAAGGCCCACCCTTACCTAGGGACGTGAAAGTGAAAATTAATAGTGAAAAAAGTGCAAGAAAATTAGAAAGAAAAATTGTCTTTCTAATAACTCCTGGTTTAGGAGGCTTCCGAATTTTCGGTTTCTGCACCTGTGGGAAAGAAAAATAACGAGGACAAACAAAAGGGACAAAACAAACAATGAGTTGTATTGATGATCGCCTATTGGCAGTCCTTTGTGCTCCAGTTGGTGGTATCAGAGACATCATGTGGTTGAGTAACAGTATAGTTAACACCACCTTGGTCCCCAAATTATCGAGTGTTAAGGGTAGGTAGTGATATGTGCTATACGTGCTATGTACATCGAATGATATTTACAAGGGGTTTGTGAGTTAAAACGCTATCAACCTAAAATGTCGGCGCGATCGAGATCGTGCTGATAATAGTAAAATAATAAAATAATTTCTCACTTTTATAGTGTGATGAATTCACACCATGGGTCACAGGAGGGGGGTGGGAGCGTAATTGGCACACCCTGCAGTCGTCAGAAATAAAGGACAGGAGTCAGACGACTCAAAATGGTACTTAGCTTAGTGAAGTATTGTTGATGGGAGGTTTTGGCTTTTATACTCACGCCCTCGACGCTCGGCACCCGTTGTGTACCTGTAGCGACCCTCTGCTGGACCCCGAAGATGTCTGCTCGAGGCAGCGAGGGCGTTAAGTAAACGCAGCGTTACTCTGCTTCCGGGTGGGCGTGGTCGTGTCACGTCGATGCGTGAGGAAAGGCCAATCGGTGCGCACTGTGGAGAAGTGACGCTACGCACGTGCAGCCAATGGGAGCTGGTGGTGTCGTTGTTCATGGCAACTGATGACTCGAACCAGGTCGATCTTTGGCAGTGAATTGTTAATTGTACGGTCAGGTGCCAATGCCTATTCCTGGTTTAGGTTTTTGTCTTAATGTCATCAGAAGGGTGTTCTTACAAACGGACCACAAGGGTCCCGCCGGCCAATCAAGAGTACATCACACAATGTCCATGACATATATACGCTCGTCATGACTGTAGGTTTTCGAAGGTACAGAGGACTGTAGAGTAGTGGTGGGCATGTTGATCGTCCGTTAACAATGTTGGTGTTAACACCTTTGTATTGTGATATTATGACAGGCGAGTGTGGTGTCATAATAATCTCTGGGATCGTCTTAGATTGTTGAGAGATGGTGTATTTGGAAACAGTATCTGACAATTTTAATCTCAGTAGGCGTAGTTCAGTATGGTTGGCCACTATTAGGATTGGTTCAGGACAGAATTCCAAGGAATATCATCGTTCAGCCCTTGAAGGTGGGTCCCAAGTCTGTAGACCCATCTTTGTTCCTTTTCGAACAGACGGTGATTGATGTTGTTACCACTTCCAATGTGTTCTATTATTGTCCAATGCATGTCATTGGTGGTGTGGTTACATTCCAAAAAATGTTTGCTCATTTTCGTGGTGGATTTTTTGCATCTGATATTTGACCGGTGTTCACAGATTCTCTGTTTTACTTTTCTGCCGGTCATGCCTACGTACCGTAAATTGCATGGACATGTGATGAGATAAACCACATTATTTGTGTTGCAATTTGTATGGTCTCGTTGGGTCCAAGTTCTGCCTGGTTCAAGTTCCAATGTTGTTGTATGGGTGGTTAAGTGGCAGACACTACAATTGGAGCAGGGGTAGTGGGCCACCACTTTAGGGAGACCCCAGACGTCGGTTACTGACCTCGGTGTTTCTGTGATTGTTGGTCTCGGTCTTGTGTGGACCAGAGCATCCTTTATGCTTCTCCCTTTCTTAAAGGAAAAGAGAGGTTTTTCCCAGGTCTTTTTGGTGCTGGATATAATTCGCCAGTTCTTGTTGATTGATTTTTTCATTATGTTTGACAAAGTGCTGTATGTTGTTACGCAAGTCAGGGGAATGTCCTTTTGGTCGTGTGCCCTTTCCTCCAGGAGGGCCTCCCTTGGCTGATTGCAAGCTCTTTTATAGCCCTTATTCAGGGTTGCGGTGGGGTATCCTCTGGCCTTTAGTTTGGATGATAATTCTGCTGATTGTACTTTGAAGTCATGTAATTCAGAACAGTTACGTCTCAGACGTAAAAATTGGCCGTAAGGGAGATTCTCTTTCAAAGGACGAGGATGAAAGCTGGTGTATTCCAAGAGATTGTTTTTTGCAGTCGGTTTATGATAGGTCTTAGTGGTGAGTTTAGTTCCAGCGATTTGGATTGTGACATCCAGGAATGTGGCCTCAGTTTTACTGGTTGCGTACGTGAATTTTAGATTAGGGTCAAGGTTATTGATCCATACTAGAAAGGTCTGAAGGCTTTCTTCGTTGCCTGTCCACAGAACCAGGACGTCGTCGATGTAGCGACGCCATACTTGTATTGACTGAAAGAAGGGGCTGGTAGTGGGTAAGATGTATTTGGCCTCAAAGTCTGCTACATAAAGCCCCGCCACGCTCGGGGCAAATGTACTGCCCATAGAGGTCCCGGTACATTGAAGGTAGAGATTGCCTTGGTACGAAAAGAAGTTTTCTTTAAGTGCCAGGGTTGCGCACTGTAAAATAAAACTTTTTGAGGCTTGGTAGGTCCAATTGACAGAATCTAGGGCTGCTCCCAGGACCTTGATTGTATCATCCTGGGGAATGCTCGTATATAAGCTCTCGATATCGAGCGTGACAAGGGTTACAGTGTTTTCAGCAAAGCTTAGGCTCTCCAGTAACTGGAGGAGGCTCTTGGTGTCCTTAAGGTAGGTCGGTGTATTCTGTACTAGCGGCTTCAGGTAAAAATCGCAGAAGCGCGACAGAGGTTCCAGTAAGGAGCCAATTCCGGAAACGATTGGACGTCCGGGGGGTGGCATCCGATTTTTGTGGGTTTTGGGGAGGGTGTAAAAGTAAGGGATAATGCTATCATTGATATTGAGGAAATCTGCCTCATTCTTAGAGATGAGTCCGTCCTCTTCCGCTCTCCTTACTAATGTTGAGATCCGTGATCTGAGATCCTCAGTGGGATCGACCAGCAAGGGTTTGTAGTTTTTTTGATCATTGAGAAGTAATTTACAAGCTTTATCGTAGTCAGTGGTGTTCTGTATGACTAATCCTCCGCCCTTGTCCGCGGGTTTTATGGTGATACTTTGATCGTTTTTTAAGCCTTGTAATGCATGGTATTCCGCAGTGGTGAAGTTGTTAAAAGATTTTGGGTCTTGGCAGTTCTCAAGATCTAGAAAAACAGCCTGTTCAAAGGCAGTGATGGCAGCGGGTACAGTATACGGTGGGGGATTGAAGGTAGAACTTAATCTAAGGCTAGTGTCACCGTTACGCAAAGCCTCATTGGGGTCTTCCTTTCCTTCAAAGAAGGCCTTAAGTTTCAGTTTCCTGAAAAAAGCTCCAAGCTCACAATGGAGTCTAAACTTGTGTGGTCGGGAGGTGGGAATGAAGCCTAATCCTTTTTCTAGGACCTTGGTTTCTATTGGGGATAAGATTTTATCAGAGAGATTTGTTACCAGGCTTATGTGCCGCTCGTTCCCGGTTGCTGCTCCTTGTTGCGGGTGTGGTTGCTCACCATGTCCGTGTTCTCCCACGATACTTGGTTGGGCCCTCTTCTTTTCCCTCTTCCTCTCCTGCCCATCCCTAAAAAAGGCTGGCGATATTGGGGAGCGAAGTTGGTTGGTGGCATAAAGCCCGGGTTCCATCCCATCATTGGGTAAGGTGGTTGATGGAAAGGGAATTGTTGTCTCATGTCCATCGTTTGCTGAGGCATGGGCCATCCTTGGGGTTGGTTGTGAAATACAGGGTGCCCTCTGTTGTTTCGATTTCCTCTGTTGCCTCTCCTTTTGCCTTGTTTATAGGAGCCGGTGCTAGAGCCACTGCTAATAGATGAATCCCCATCTGATTGAGCATTGTTAGATGAATTTCTTGTGGGCGGTGTAAACGAGGCCGCAGAATATGGGTATATTTTTTCGAATTCAAATTTATCCAGGTCTTTCTGAAATTTGGTGACTTTGGCTTGTAATAAATTTTCTTTGTACTCGTTTAGGTCTTTATTAATTTCTTCTAGCTTTTTTTTAAAACCCGTTATTGTTGTTTTGAAGCGGGTCTCAGTCTCTTGAATTTCAATCTGAAGGGTCTCTGATAATCTCAGTGCTGTCTTGATAATGAGAACGAGCCAGTCGCGGGTACAGTGCCACGCGATCATGGCCCATTCCTTCCTAAAGGTGGCATCATTCAGAAAAATTCTAGGGGCATTTGTAACTAACAGCCCTTTTGGGGCAGCGTTCTTCATCAGGTACTGTTTCAATATGGTGCCGTGGAGGATAGTGCGTATCCTCTCACGTTTTACTTCAGTCAGCTTTTCCCATTCGGAGGTATGGGCAATTGCCTGTGAGACCGCAGGGTCGGCAAATAGATTGGTGTCAGATAGGATGTCTGCTATTTCTGACTCAGAATACGTTAAGCCCAGGTTCGACATAGTGACAGAGGTTGGTAGTGAGAAATTAAAGTTTTAAAATAACTCAAAAAGAAACCAATGATTGAAGGCTTCTAATTGAGAAAGCTCTCACAGCTGTGCGCTGCTAAGTATGTCAAAACAAAAGGAGAGACAGGGTAGTGGGATACTCTTACACCCCAGTATCCTAAAAACGCCTTAAGTGAAGCCGTTTTGTTTGCTCCATACCGGTGGTCCTTGACTACTTTGGAATACTCTTGTTTAGATTATTGTAGTGCCATTGTGTTGGGCATACCTATGGTTTACACCCTCCATCCTCAAAGGGCACAGAATGCTGGAGTACAATTACCAGTCTGGCTTTCCAAGCTAGAAAATGCTTACAAAGCATAGAATGCCCTGCTCTGGATACCTTTGGAAGATGGGATTTAATGAATGAATGACTATTATATGTAAAGTGCAAACTCATGCCAAAGGGCGTCTTGGCGCTATAGAGAGCGGGTATAGATGCAGAGCTGTTAGAACAAGATTTCTTGCAGATGGATGTGTGCCTGCTAGTCCTGTGAAAAGAGCCAGGTCTTCAAGACCTTCCTGAAGATGAGCACAGAGGGAGCAGCTTTTAGTGTCAGTTGTAGGCTATTCCAGAGCACAGCTGTGGTCCTAAAAAAGCTCTTATCGCCCCAGGTGGTCCTCCTAAATGTGGGGACAGACAGGTTCATGGCAGAACCTGGGCAGAGACATACCATTTGAGTTTCTCCTTGAAACGGACTGGCCCCATACCGTGCAGTGATTTATAGGCCAGACAAAGGGCCTTGTACCTGTAACGCTGTCTGACTGGTAGCCAATAGAGGTTCCTGATGGCACCTCTAGCAGATTCATATTTTGGCATTTTGAAGAGGAAGCGTGCAGCTGCATTCTGCAGAGTCTGAAGCCTCTTTAGAGAGCCTGATGTAAGGTTCAGATAGAGGCTGTTGAAGTAGTCGATCCTTGAAAGTACCAGTGCATTCATCACATTTTTCAAAAGCGCAGGAGGTAGGAATTTGTCAATCTTTTTTACAAGCCTCAGATAGCAATATGAGGCAGATGTAATTTTGTAAGCTTATCTGTATAATATCTAAATGGCTGGAAGTCTCTTGGATTCCATACATACAAACCAAACTCTAGGATTCCTAGACCCACATATATCAGCTTCTTCAGGTCAAGAAGCTGATCAAACTGTCTGCCTAAGATCAGTTGTTGGTGGCCTAGGCTGTGGAATGCACCCCCATTTAGCCATTGCAGGGAAAGCACCCTCAATACATTTAAGAAAAAATTGGATACCTTAATTAATTAATCTTTCCCTACTAAAGCAACTCCTTCAATGACTAGTGCTTGTTGAACTAGTATTACATTTTAGAAATGTCCCAATCTGTATCCTTATCCGTATCCTCTTCTTATAGTCATTATACTTGACCTTGTTCTTGTCCTTATTCTTATGCTCATTCTCACCCTCTCGCCATCACTATCCCCATTCCTTTCCCTTATCCCTATATTTATATTTATTCTATCCTTATATTCATCTCCATCCCCTATCCTTAATCTTATCTTTATCAGTATCCTTTTACTCATCTCCATCCCTTATCCCTTTTCCTTATACTCATCCTCATTCATTTTCCTTTAGTCTTGTCCTTATCCTTACACTCATCCTTATACTTTATACTCATCCTAATCCCCATCCTTTTGCCTTGTCCTTATCGTTATCCTTATCCTTGTCCTTCTCCTTACCCTTATCCTATATTTACCTACCATTTGCTTTTCTTATTAAAGTTCCCTAATCCCAAGGGCTCCGCAAAGTTAAAACATAATGCTTAATATAGGATGCACTTGCATCATGAGCCACACTGGGGAAGAAACTTAAACGCCAGATCTCCTAGTAAATACACTCAGATAGGGCTGACATTGACTGTAGGTGAAGCAAACATTTGCTAATGTCAAGACCCCTCTCTGCATGCCAGAGAGGATTTACAGTAGTGCTTCAGACTTACTTCACTACGGCATCATGTGCCACTTATACTCGTTTTGAAGTATAATCCTATCCTGGCACATATAAGAGCGTTCCAAATTGCTGTCATATGAACAATGTTGGTTGTAGTCCCAGACGTACAAGATGGTAATCTTGCACGTAACACATTGACACTTTTTTTATCCCATATTATTGTGGTAGCGCTTCAAAACAATGGAAGGAAATACTACTACAGGTTATACCAATATTTACAACCACACTTTTTAGTAGTCTCAAGTAGTCTCCCGATGTGGCAAAGATATGTCAAGAGGTAGGCCAGAGCTACTTGAGCCATGTGGACTCAAACCGCATTCTGTAAACGATGCCAAATAACGCACTGAAATGGCTGGAGTTTCTTGATTTCACGTGCAGGGTGGTTGTGACATAGCAACACATTCTGGTCTACTTCTTTTGGGAGGGGCCTCCTATCCTGATTTGCATATTCGTGGTCCACTTCTGTAACAGATGAGCTAAAACTTCGAAATGGAAGTCCACACAGTTCTATTCCAGTCTTTAATAAGTGATAGACCCAACTTTTGTATCCGTCACTTTGGGTAGTCTCTGTAAGTGAGAAAGATATGACAAGGTTTATTATATTCGATTTTAAAATGCACTTTTTAGCATGTGTGGTTTTATTTGATAGTGTGTGGACATTACATGTAAAATTGTAATCTATTTTATCACTGTATTCTTGTTCTTTTATGGGTTTGTATATAAATCTGAATCTTTTTTTTTCAATTTGACTCGGCAGGGCCTGTCTGTCTTGTCACTGTCGCGAAGGCTTAAGTGCACCTCGCCAATGAGGCCGAAAAAAGTTGCGGTTTCTCGCCTTCTGGTGCAGATTGGTTGTGCCCAAGCGATCCTTATTAGTCTGTTTGTGTAATGGTAGAGTCGGATTACAAAACATGCAAAAATGTCCAGCCATTAACTTTTTGCTGTCTCAGTTGTCGCTCTGGAAACACGTGGAGGTGACTGTACCCTATACCGATCGTAAAAGCGCATTCTAGCTAACTGCACAGTACAGCTCTACGGAGGCCATTGCGGACATATTATGTCCCTGGCTTCTTGGCATCCTTTGACGTCTGTTCTTTCGTTTCAAAGTACAGTACAAGTGTCCGACCACAAACAACGAGTGCCCTCGGAAATGTGCTTGCTCTGAGTGATGTTTACATGCCGGAGGCCTTCTGATGGGCTGTGCTAACAAATGGCTGTCTGTCTCCCCGAGGAGCTGGCTGTGGTGCTGAATGGCGGAGTTTATTAAAGCCACAAGCCCCGGAGAGCACAGCGAGAAAGAGAAGAGAGACAATAGCACATTTGATTAGCCTTGCCTTTCATCTTGGCATCTCCCAGTGTGGCCATGCTAATGACTTTGATAATTATGTTACACCATGTATTTAGGAAAACAAATGCGATTATTTATTCGTGTTTTTTTTAGCGCGTTTCCCTCCTTGAAAAAGTGAATTTATGAGGAAGGGCACAAAAGGTTAATGAACGGAAAGCTTAATTTTAATTCCGTGATTTATATTTCGGTGATTGAGGATTTTTAAGAACGCTTATGGGAGTTTATGGGTTTTGGTGCCTTTCTTTGCGAGTTTCACGCCACTTGCCAGTGAATAGGATACTAACAGCTGCCACGTGTCTCTGAGTCCAACAAATGTACAATGCAGGATTTAACATGGACACCGTTTTTGGCGGCGCAAAGCATGAGATGTCAACACACTTTGGAAACGAGCCTGTTCTCTAACGTGCCATGTTGCTTGTAGTCAAACTGTCGACCTGGCTGCTACAGAATACAAAAAAAAGTTGAAGATAAGAACCAGGAACTAGGCCTTGGCGTACACTAGCATAATTCACAAAAGCATCATTTAGATGCTGGAGATGTGTGCTGCATAGATGTCCCCCCGTGGTTTGCAAAGATGCATCCGTTTATTTGCAGGCAGCTGCACGCTCCAGTTCTTTCCGTCCTGGAATTTCACGTGCCACAGTTTACAAGCCAGACAGCATGTGTTCCTTGACAGGCACCACAACACAGGCAGGCATCCACTGTGGCCACCTTTCTGCTGCAGATGGTAGCAGCTGCCTCACTTGCTCACTGTGAAGCAGGCGCCCCATGCCGGGACACAAAGCAGGCTTGGAAAATGCCCCCTTTGAGCCCTTTCATATGTAAGGTGATTTTACTCATGCAGTGGTAGTCAGTGAGGAATCTACTACAGGGTGGTGCATCAGCCTCTTTCTCCCCCGAAGCTCATCCATGGTCATAGCATCTCTTCTGAATCAGAGACCGATTCATGAAGATATTTGCACCCCTAAATTCCACAAAAGTGCTTACATTGCGTGATTACCGAGTGCAACTTCGTATTTTGTACTAGATACTGATTTTGTTATTGTAAATTGCTTTACTCGCATAGTATTACACCATTATAGTATAATAGTTGGTGGGAGTGGGTTGAGTGTATTTCAGGGTCAGAATGGCATGCAGCATTGATGAACTTGTGATTCTGTGTGCATTCACAGACCTTTGCAAGGCCCTATTTAACGCTGAATAGGGTCACATGCTTACTCCTGTCAATGAAAGGAGTACGTTCCATTCCATAGGAATGGTTACAGCCCATAATCGGTTTCAGGTCTTGTAAAATATATTCCCCCTTGAAGAAGTTAAGACGCTAACGTGTAGTAGATACCATTTTGCTAGGCTTTGCACATGTAAATGTAGAAATATGCATACATAAATGTTTTTTGAACGTGAGTATTCCTCCAAAGCCGCAAAATGTTCATTTTTACATGGGTACTCCTGGAACTTTTGAAGAATTAAAAAAGATGTGGCTATCCGTTTGAAATAAAAGTGTAAACCTATGTAAGTAGATATACTATTTATTCAGTGAATCAGCCTGAAAGTAAGCAAATGGAACAATATTTTTCACTGTGCAAGGCACTTCACCAAATCAAACTAAGGGTCTGATTTAGAGTTTGATGGACAGGGTACTCCGTCACAAACGCAACTGTATTCTGAGTCGTGAGGACCATCTGTTTTCTGGCGGCCATGCCTCCGCTGGCTCCGCCGTTGGAAAACTTACTTCAGTGGACAACTGGAATAGAGCCGTCGGAGTAAGAACATCAGACCATATATATTCTTTTGCAGGTCATTGTTTCCTCCTGGACCTTGATCCTAAGGAGAAAGCAGTCTAGCCTTTATGGATCCCATTGCTCCCACTGCTCATGGGCTCCTAGGCAAGAAGGCACAGGGATCCAATAAGAGATGAAGGCATACTTGGGGCCTTCATGAGCAGACAGTAAGGAGAGCATCCCCAAAAACTTTCTTCTGAGAGGCACATTTCAGACAATGCGAGTTGACATGAGTTAGGAACAGATCAATCTGCAACAATTTGCCATTAACCTTTGATGTGGAGCGTGATGAAATCTGCCCAGCATTCCACCTCCACATTTGCCTTTGCTTCTGGATGGGACACAATCAGAACAACATTGCTGTTGGAAACAAAGCATTTGAGATAATGTGCCAGTGACTAGTTAAAATAAAACCTTACAGAATTACAGTCATTATGATTTGTTCAACTTTCTTTTTGATCAGCCAGAAGAAGAAGGGGTTGAAGCCCACAGAAGGTGGGGTTAAGTTTCATATGCTTGACGTAAAGATATGTATTCGAGATATTTAGAACTTGTCAATAGCATTGTGAGCCCCAATGATATTGCAATCAGTCTTTAGTCATTCAGTTATGAGGCTCTGAAGGCTGGAAGGGAGAAAACTCTTAAGAAGTTCCCCTCCACAGTCCACCAAAGCAAAGCCTTGAGACTCTAATCCTCTTTGGTTGTAATTTCTAAAACTGAGCCAGATTTTGCTAAAGAGTCTTAATCTGCAATCTTGCTAAACTGATGGAAGAGCATCAGACCTTTATCTCTCTAGGATAACATGCTGAATTTTAGTGACAAAATGCAGAATTATTCGGCTCAGGGTCAGAACTGTCTGTGAAGTCACAGACATGTGACTATGAACGGAATCGTCAGTAATGGTAACAGATGTGATTTTATCTGTTTTACTGAGAAACCCATTTTATGCATAGGGTTGCAACCTAGACATCGGCTGCACAGACAGGCCCCACAAGCACGATCCTTTACCAGCCACGTGTCTAAATAAGCTGAATTGAACCCCTTGGAGAAAAGATGCGCCATTTTCATTGCAGCATACGTTTACACCTTGGGTGAGTAATTCAGACTGTAGAAAAGGCATCTGTCCTGATACTGATGCCCTCTGAAAACAAATCTTAAATGCTGACAATGCTCTTTGTGAATTTAAATATGACTGTGTTATTTATGGAGAGCCACGCATGCCAAGTGGGACCCCTTTTCATGGCCTTCGAGATTTGAGTTCAAGGAGCCATGTGCAAGGACTGAATGGGAAAGACTTTTTCAGGTCATGATGCCCCCAGTTTTTTGTGCAAAAGAAAATATCTGGAAAAACACAAGCCATTCACTCCTTCTAGAATCAGCCCCTGTCCTCTTGCGAATTCATGACAGGTCGATGGGGAATGTCCAGGATTATCCTAGATCAGGAACAACGGAGTGCAAAGGATCTTTTCAGCCCTAAAAACATGTTAATGATGGAGACTACACTCTCCAAGGACCATAAGCATCTCTAGGCAAGTTGCGTTTTTAGTGAAGATGGGGGCAGCAAAGAATGAGTAACGAGTTCAATTAAAAGCTTGATGAGAATTCAGAATTAGTAATCTTCTCCATACAGTAATATGAACCAGACTGAATAGATACACTGTAAGTTAATTGAAAGTAGAGCCATTTTCGAGTTATAGAGTTAAGTTACCTGCTAACACCTCTTTCACCGTCTACTTGGCATCTAAAATATATATGTGAATAATTTACCAATTATATCAATTTTGGCTACAGCCTGATATGTGAATTCCCCTTGACTTCAAAAAGAATTAGTACCAATACCACAGGTACAGTGGTCTAGGTATGTGGACTGAGTGAAGAAAACTGGATTGAAACAATATACGATGACTGATTGTACCACAAGGGATCCACATGATTCTTTTCAAAATGCTTTGAGACTAATTCTTACATTGGCATATTTTCGCACATTAGGCAAATCCACGGATATTGAAAATGCATAGAAAGGGAATGTGCTACCTCTTGCTATCTGGTACGGTGTCACCACCATTATCTCTAGTCAACCTTTTTTATCTACAAATCATGGATCCCAGATGTGTTAATTAGTTCAATATACACAAAACAGGACTGTAACACACAGAATGCATTAGGCTATTGCACAAAAGTCCAGGACTGGAAAGAGTGTCCGTAATGAACTGTACGGAGGTTGTCACATTACTTGTTGGGATCAAGAGATGTGAATATCTACAAAGGCACAGAGAGCAGTTGCAACAAAATCTTTCTCTAATGTTTCATGAGCAAGTTCTGGTATAGATCATGACACCATGTATTTTTGTGGCTAATTGAGTGTGTATTATGGCAAATGCTACGGGTAAACAGATGAAGTTATGAAAATAGGTCAGTTTGAGAAGCAGGCGCCTCCCTCAAAGGCCTTTATTGGGACCACCTCTAAAAAGACTCATTGATGTAGAGAAACAAATAATATCTAAAAGATACACTTGAAATTGACAATGACAGTACTCTTCTTCTTCAGAAAGATAGGTCTCTTTTAGCTTTTTCAAGAGCTTTAATAACAAGCATTGGCCGTGCCAGTAGGTCTGGCTTTAAAGGAGTTTTGTATGGCAAGGTGAAGCAGAACAAGTAGATAGCATGGGAATGGATAGGTATTTGTCTAGAAGCAAATATTCTAGAAAAATATTGGTGTAGGTTAAATGGTCAGGTGACAGCTGCACAGTGAAAAATCCATGTAGTGATAATGACTGCTCTCCTCCCATCTTTGCTGCTGCCAGATAAACACCGTACATTATCTGGTCAACTAAGACACGTTGATAGCTTTACAATACCATGCGCGTGTCTCTGCAAGTTCAAGCTGAGGCAGCAGCATGAATAAACAAGATCATCACAGCTGTGTGGAATGCAACCATTTTGTGGTGGAAGGACATACCTTCTTCCCAATCAAAACATGTACTCCTGGCTTCCAACATGTGGACGGAGCCAAAGCCCCGCTTTATTGATGCTCACATAATTGTCTGGAGGCAGATGCACTGTGAAGCCAGACCATACAAATGTACAATATGAAAGGGGAAGTAATTCGACCTTGTAGTAAAGTGTGCACTGTAACGCTATCAAGTAGAGGAAAGTCAAGCGCAGTTATGGGTAACTCATGTGTAAATCACTGCAGGTGCAATGAACACCTCCTAATAGTTTAGTCTCAATTGAGAATCATGTATGCATTGAGGCTACTTGTGCTGGCTACACTATGCACATGGAGACTGCAAATCATAAGGTATTTTGGTGAGTCACACAAATGTTACCCAATACAGAAATTGGGATAGCATGCAGAAAAACCTTGATTATTTTACCCCTGTCGGTTTTCTGAGCTCACAGTACATACTACCTGACAATATACGTGCATCTTACGGGTAACAGAGCCCATTATAGAACGATGTGAATCTAACAGTGAAGGAAAATCAATACTCAGGACCAGAAAACAACTGTAACTAAGACAATGACTGACATCTGGACGCCTTTTTCCTGACTCTGACTCACCTTTTTATGAGGTAATAGAAAGGCCTCCTTGTATTGAAATAAACAAAGGAAGATGGTTGACGCCAGGGTTTATCCTCTCCTAGTCCATGACAGCACAGGGTAAACCATAAATTAACATTATCTCAGTTTATTTTTAAACGAGATCATTTCGTCTGGAGCAGTAGAGAATGCAGTTCTCCCCTGGGAGTATCTCTCTGCATGATTATAATGTCTGGAATTTAAAAGAAGTAGGGCTTCTTGATTGACTAATCGCCACCCAGCACCTGATAATTACATTTATTATCATGGTTATGCCATCAGTCGCGCGGAAACTTCCAGTACAGAGCTTATTTAGCTCTGACCATTGAGTGTATTCGTTAGCATGTTAATCACACACCTCTTTTTGGGACCCACCGGAGCTGAAATGGATGATGTAACCAGGCGACGGAGGAAGCCTTTGTCTGAGCATTCGCCGCTGTTCAGTCACGAATAAAGACTTCTCCGCGTCAACTCTATACAGGAGCGACATTTACAAGTTACGATTTGAGATGTGGAAGTGGTAGCAAAGATGCCCCTTTTCACTCAATCAAAAATTACCGCCTTGCACTGCTGATTTCATGAAGATTTTGAATGGCAACTTGACTAACCCTTGACTTACATGTGGCATTATAGTATAATGTCCAATGTTTTCATAGAGTGCCACCAGTCAGGTAGAAATTATGTGCATCCTGTAGCAAATATTAGGTAGGTCATATTGATGCACACATACTTGATGAGCTGTAAGCTGTGGGCTAAAAGGGTGTGTATGCAAGAAAGAGGAAAGTCCTACTATGAGTGATGGTGATCCACTGACAGGCTCTTCTTGACTCCACTTCTGACAACCACCAATGTCCATTATTTACATACCGCCTCCAAGGCCCTAGATATACGATTATTCTTGCTGAGTCTTATTCAGTAATCACTCACTTCTACTTTGGATGTTTTAATATTATCTGAGCTCCCACTATTGTTTGGGATATGTACATTTTGTTACTAACTCCTATGACTTCCTTTTTGACCTATCTTACAGCAGGCTTCCTCTGATGCTGTGGGTGTTCCTAATCTTCTGATGTCTGGTGCTTTAGAAGGGCTTCCTCCCTTGCTTTGAGAAGTGTTCTGGCTCACTTTGCCTTTGGTAAGGGGAATGGAGCACAGGCATATTTTTATTTATTCTCCATGCACCATGCTGGACATGCAGGTATGCGAAGAATTCAGGCAGAATGACTGTTGGATTTTATATTTGTGGAATGTTCAGTTAGTAAGAGATAGCCTTTTCCTTATGAGCGGACGTCACCTAATTCTCCTTTATTCAATCTGGTGAGTTAGACAGTGAGTGGAATTATTGAATTTGTGTGAGAAGGAAAATTAATCAACTACCATACATGTTTGGAGGCCCCTAAAGCCACTTCATAATCTAATGATTCAATTGCACACCTTATCAACGAGCATGGGCACTTACTCATTTTGGTATTCACAGAAGGCACTTACTCAATGATGAGTAAGTGCCTTCTATGAATACCAAAATGAGTAAATGGTAGTAAGTTTAGGATTTTGTCTTAAGTTAGTTCTGTGAATCGGGCCCGCAGTGTTTAAAGCACAAAACGTAAAGGCATAAAGAAGGAGGTGTGTGATATTGTGAGTATGTAAGAGAGGTGAGTGAATGTTTGACTTGTTTATCTCTACTGCTCAATTCTCTGAATTTGTCATGCATCTTGTGCCAAGTTTTAGCTTGCAGTGGCTACAGGCCAAACTGTGCTCTTGAGGCTGCAAAGGTCCATGCATTGTTAAAGCTTAGAGGGCTTTGTTATTTGTGTCTATTAGGGACGGGATCAATATTTTGCTGCAAGGTGCCTTCCCGCCTTTAGGGGTTCTTTTCACCTGGTCGTATTCTCGCAATAGTATTCCTCCTAACAGTTCTATTTCTTTTCCTCATACCTCGATGTATCAGCCGAAAATTTATAAAAGAACAGCGTAATGCCAGCTGGTAAAAGTATACCAAGTTTAGTAATGCCACAATGCAAGACAAAATGACAAAGTTAGGGTGCACCCTATGTTTCCTGAAGAATATTACCATTCCAGCTAAATATGTACTTCACCTAGCAGGTCATTGTGATCTGTTTCACTAGGGCGGCTCCTCCACTAAGACAGAGGAGCATCGCCCCACAAGAAAAATAAAATGATAATAACGCCATGTTATTATCATTTAATTTTTCCTTAGCGGCTCTGTAGGTGCTGGCAGGGATGCCCACAGAGGAGGAGAGGAGTGGTAGGCACTCAACAAGTGCACATGCCAGTTTGGCCAGCCGTCTTGGGCCAGCCAAACAGTCATGCGCACTTTCCTCCACCAGCTGTAATACACAGCCTAGAAAGAGAACATCCCAAGCCCCAAGTCCCCATCTGAGCGCTGAATCACAGTGCTCAGACCAACCATGAAGCTGCTATCAGCAGCGTCGTGATTGGCTAGAGGAGTGTGGAAGCCTAGGTGCTTCCTGTTCCTGCATTGTGGCAAGAAGGACGGAGGAGAGGCGGCCGTTGGCACGGTAAGTTAAATTGTTCTCCCCCCTTTTGTTCAACCACCTCCCCACCCCACCACTGCCGCCATGTAGCAGCCGCTGCTGTGTTTCACAGTACTGCTTTCAAATTTCACACAAGCAGTTTTCATGTAGGATCTGTAATATCTTGCGCTACTCAGTATGATATCATGAAAACAAGCTTCTGCTGTTAGGTACCATCGTTTGAGAGAGTAGAAGCCTGAATAAATAAACATTCTCAGGGGTCTTCTCTGGATATGCACCGGCTTACACCAGGAACTGGCTGCTCTAATTGGTTTATTAAATTATTTATGGGTTCTATGTAGTAGCCACTCTCTCCCTGCCAGCAGCTTCTGTGAGCTTTGAGGGACAGTACGCCTCCAGCTACATAGAGGCAACAGAAACAAAAAGTATGAAACTGATGAAATACGGACAGCGGAGCATGAACAGCGCCCCTTGTGGAAATCGTGATGTATGATCACTGCTTCTTTTCAGTCGAATATGCTTACATATACTTTATTTATTAAACCTTATTATGCAGTGAAAGCCCCCACTCAAGGCCAAAGGACGCTGTATACCAAAGGAGCAGAACGGCAGCGGCTGCATTATTCCAGTTGATGACTTTAGCTGAAACTAGGCAGAACTGTACGTATATAAAGAGAGCTGGTGATTTCTTGACTGAATTTCAACCGCGTGCACGCCGGTCTGGGCGTAAAATAGTTTAATAATATGAAGGACCGGCATACATCAACAAACACATGACCTTCCACCAACTGACCAGACACCTACAATCCACCTGCCTCTTCCTCGCTGACACCAACCTGAAGTGGAGGACGCTCCTTCCTACAACTGGTGTACAAAGCTTGGAACAACCTTCCCCTACCTCAGGACCGCCTCATCGCTCCAGCAATTCAGGAAACGACTCAAGACCTGGCTGTTCGAATGAGCGGATCACCACAAAGCCGTCGGCAACTACAGCCCCTTGAGACCCTCATGGCTGATTTGCCATGCTCTACAAATCTTTGATTGATTGATTATGATTGAACATACCTTATGATAGCAAAATGTTTTAATATGTTGCCATTTTAATGAAGGATCTTTGGGTGTGGTTGATTTCATGAAGCTGCTCAGAAACCATCAATGAATATCTTTAAGGTGTCTTGAATAAGCACCTTGTTGTGCCATAATGTAAGAATTGCTATGGAGTGAGAACACATTTCGTAAGCTGTGGCGTGACCTGAACCCGCATCAAATATGACTGTATGACCAAGACAAGAACATCTTACTGTTCAAGAGACAGCTAAATATTATGACCATAGCTTGGAACCAATTAGATGACAAGACTCAGTCTGTGTTGCTAATTTTATGAGACTTAGCCAGGAGCCCATTGGGAGCCACACATGGATGGAGTGCAGTCATCACCTAAATGTCACTGCTGTAGACCACAGGCATGCAAAGGAAGGGGAGCCTGTACTCACAAAGCAGCATTATCAACCCTTGCTCTGCGGAACTGGCCAATACCTTTACGGAGGGCTTGTGGCGTGAGCTACCATGAGAGCTCCCTAGCACTGCTGTAAATGCGTTCGAGTGGTAGAGGGTGGTCTTAAAGAACAGAGCAGTGCAATAGCAATCCAGGCTAATGCTCCTTCTCTGGAGTGTGCCAACAGAGGTACATATATATAGCACCATGTCTGTTTAAGACTCATATTACAGGAGGCGACACATGGTGCAGTTTTACTCAATGCACAATTTACACGACATGGCCCTATGTTCCCTGCACTCCTGAAACTTTAAGTTCAGATACACAGGAACGTTGCTGTCATAAAATTATCTTCAGTTTGTAGTTAACCCTGGTTAGTAAATATATAATAATAAAAAGATATAATAGCTAAACATAACACTTTTCACACCTGTACTAGTAGTGGTGACCAGGTTCCATCCTTCCATATTTATTCACAATTATATCTTTAAAAAGAGGTGGAACTGGTGTTTAATGGCATACACGGATTTCTGAATTGCGGTCAGCGTGCTGCCAGGCAGCGATATCCGTGCCAGCCCAGGGCGTTCGTGATCTGTGAGCACATCATTGTATCTGTGCTTGGCAGGTGTGTAATATAAATGAAGGTTCAGGACAGGGCTCTCCTGGAGTGAGGTTGATAGACGGCACATGCAGTTTCAACACTGCCTGGCCCCTGAATCCTAAGCTACAGCCAGACGTGACTAATGGCTGGAGGCAATGGTCCCTCTGGGGACTTGTGCAGAAGCAAATCCTCGTTTACAGGATGATCTGTACCAAATTCTCCCCTGTGAAAAGCCGAGAGCCCTGACTAGGCTAAACCTGGATGTGTGCCTCTGAAAGCTGGACTCGTGTGGGTAGAACCCACATTTGGGGGGCTCCACACCTTTTATAGGGAGATTATGGTGTAAATATGCACCATTTGAGAGATTCGTCTCTGCTGAAATGCAGTATTTCCCATGCTGTAAATACAAAGAAATATTTTCTATAAAAGATTTCAGGTTACTAATACTGATTCTCTTCTACCCGTCAGCCTCTTTCATCTTCTATAAATTATTTTCCAGGCGTTTCTTTAGAAACTCCCCTTGAATGAGCCTGTCGATTGTTTACTTCCATCCACAGGAAGTGATCTATGAATCATAAAGCACCCCACTGCACTGTGCGAAATATTCTGAGGGCCGCCCAGGAACTCAGTAGGAAAAACCCAACATTAATTCAGCCTAAAATTGAAAAAAATCAGGCGAGGCATCATTTGAGAGGCTTCTACAGGGTATTGCAGTAAATTACGTGGACCCCATATTAAAAATGTTCAAAACAGATTAGAGATAGATAGTCCAGAAACGACTACGCTATGGAAATAGTTGTGTTATATTTTTTCGTCTGTTGTTTGCCCCCTTCAGTTTGCAACCATCAGAAACGGGTTGCTACGTGTGAAGGCATTTCTGTTTGAAATACTTCTTCCTGAACAAAAAAATTGAAAAAAGAATCTTGTCTACCAATCGCAAAAATATACCGAAAAAAGAGCCAGATTCATCATTCTCCCGTTTTGCGAGCCCCTAATAGCGATTCATAAGGAATCGCTATTAAGGACTTGCAAAACGGGATTCATGTAGGAATTGCAAAAAATATTGCGATTCCTACATGTTCCTTATTTGCGATTAGCAAATTGCTAATCGCAAATATGGAATAACTCCCCATTAGCTAATCGCAAATAAGGATGCGATTTCAAGGGTGCAGGGGTGTCCAAAGGACACCCTGTAGCACCCCTGAAATGTAATCTACATTGGTGTTGCGCACACACATGTCCAAAGGACATGTGTGTGTGTAACATGCAACTTAGAAAAATGCATTTAAATGCATTTTTCTAAGTTTTTGCTATTTACCACGAGGTCTGACCTCTCGGTAAATAGCGGCCCAAAATTGCGATTTCGCAATTTTAAAATGATTCATGAATTGCATTTAAGGAATCTCAAATAGAGATTCCTTAAATGCAATTCTTCGCAAATGTGCGAATTCTTTAATAGCGAATTTTGCATTTGGGATGATGAATCCCAAATGCAAAAATTGCACTCGCAAAAGGCAAGATTCTGAGAATCTTGCCCTTTGCAAGTGCAATTTAGCTTGATGAATCAGGCTGTATCAGGCTTTCACAGCCTGATTCATCAAGCTAAATTGCACTTGCAAAGGGGAGATTCTCAGAATCTTGCCTTTTGCGAGTGCAATTTTTGCATTTGGGATTCATCATCCCAAATGCAAAATTCACTAGTAAAGAATTTGCACATTTGCGAAGAATTGCATTTAAGGAATCTCTATTTGAGATTCCTTAAATGCAATTCATGAATCATTTTAAAATTGCGAAATTGCAATTTTGGGCCGCTATTTACCGAGAGGTCAGACCTCGTGGTAAATAGCAAAAACTTAGAAAAATGCATTTAAATGCATTTTTCTAAGTTGCATGTTACACACACACATGTCCTTTGGACATGTGTGTGCGCAACACCAATGTAGATTACATTTCAGGGGTGCTACAGGGTGTCCTTTGGACACCCCTGCACCCTTGAAATCGCATCCTTATTTGCGATTAGCAAATTGCTAATCGCAAATAAGGAACAACTCCCCATAGGAATGCATGGGGAGTTATTCCTTATTGGCGATTAGCAATTTGCTAATCGCAAATAAGGGACATGTAGGAATCGCAATATTTTTTGCAATTCCTACATGAATCCCGTTTTGCAAGTCCTTAATAGCGATTCCTTATGAATCGCTATTAGGGGCTCGCAAAACGGGAGAATGATGAATCTGGCTGCTAATATCTTCTGCCATTCGCTCAAAGGATATTGGAAATCAGCTCAGAATTCTATGCCCTTATAAAGAAACTCGGCCTTCAGCTCCTCTACATTGTCACTAGACTCTGCAGTGAATTGCAACATCCTTATAATGTATGGTTGTGGGTACTCAGTTCAAGAACCTCACAAGACGATGGCAAACGCTTTCAGTTTTAGCAGAACAATGTATTCTCCCTGCAGCTTTTCAGCAGTTGTAACACACTTTCTGCCTCGCGCCGCAGTATCATAGCGGCTCTTAGAATTTACACTGTGTATCAGTGCATGAGACTAATTTGTTATTCCATAAAACCAGTTTCCTTCCAGCCTCCGAAGCCAGGATTTAGCTATCAGTCAATTAAACTGAAATGCCTTAAGGGAAGCTAGCTTCCAACTCCGCTACATACCGTCACATCATGCACGGATGGCCAGCACACTTCTGGCTTCTGAAACGACAGCATGCAGACTCGAAAACACAGCGCTTGCTAAATTATTTATTGTTTTATAAAATGGTTTCAGAATAAAATAAGCACATACGCCTCGGTACAGTGACATACTTGTTACGAGCCTGGCGTCTTGGATTAACCTCTCTGTTGACAAGACATGGCCCACCTTGCTTGAGCTAAAAACAAGCAGTATGTCTGCTAAAAGGGAAACAGCCTTCACAAGGCGGCCAGAACCACACAATACTTTTGCCACGCGCCCATTACAATGCATGTGTATTTACCAGGCCATTCTTTACCAACCATTTTTTTACCATGAATATGCCTTTTCCACGCATGCCTTTACAACGAAAGAAAGCAAGTTACTTACCTGTAACTTCAGTCATCCAGTATTGGTATCTTTCATAGATTCACATACTTAGAATCATCCCCGCCGACGAGGTGGGAGTCTCGCGGTATAACAAAACATATACATTATAGTCATAATAACATTATACAGTAGGCTACTCTGGACGGCCAAGTCACTACATTAGCCTATCTTAGACCTTTTGTAAAAAGAACCAAACTTGGAACACAGCCAGTTAGGCTGCAGCACCCTCATAGAACCTTCCACAGAGAGGCAAACCCTCAGATTTTCGTAGCACAAGTGACAGTAAGTATGCCATAATGATAAGGTAAGCCTCTCCGGGGAGGAGGGTGGGTCGCATGTGAATCTATGAAAGATACCAATACTGGATAACTGAAGTTACAGGTTAGCAACTCGTTTTCTTATCCAGTGTTGGGGTATCTTTCATAGATTCACATGCTTAGAATCAGAATAGCTAGCAGAAAACAATACTTAGTTGTATAGTGGATGGTGGGTATCATAATAAAACACAATAGATACCTCGCAAACCCAACGCAATAATGCAGTAACAATTTAACCCTAACAAAGGGCAATTCATAAACATATGCATCAATATAAATATATATGCAATAATGAACATATCAACTTATAAAGCTATAATCACCGCCTTACAGAGGCTTACCTTATTTAAAAAGGTTTCGCAACACTGCTTGACCCACTGCTGATTCAGCCTCTTTTGCCAGATCCAGGCAGTAATGCCGTGTAAACGTGTGCACATTTTTCCAGGTTGCAGCACGGCAAATCTTCTCTAATGGCACTCCAGCAAAAAAGCAGTAAATGAGGATACTGCCATAGTAGAGTGAGCCTTAGGTTTGTATGACAAAGGATGTCCAGTTTTGAAATGGCAGAATTGGATAGTAGACGCAATCCACCTTGCGATAGTGGACTTTGTCACAGCTGATCCTGGTCTTTGAACACCACAGGAAATAAATAATTGGTCGGATTGTCTGATGGACACAGTACGTGAAATGTAGAACTGACATCCAAGGTATGAAAAGATTTCTCGGCAGAGGAAGACGGATTAGGAAAGAAAGAGCGTAATATAACAGGCTTGTTAAGATGGACTGAAGATGGAACTTTTGGTATGAACGTGGGATTACTTCTTAGAAGGACATAGTCATTGGTAAATTTCAAATAGGGTTGCTTGATAGTGAAGGCCTTTATTTCACTGACTCTTCGAGCAGAGGTGAGTGCCACTAGGAGCGCTGCTTTCCATGCGAGATACATTAAATCGGCTTTGTGAATGGGCTCAAATGGATGCTTCATTAGCTGTTGCAGCACCAAATTAAGCCTCCATTCAGGAGGAGGAGCCCTAATAGGTGGAAACGTTCTGAAAAGCCCTTTTAGAAACAGTTTAACCAGGCGATTATAACAAAGGGATCCGCTCCTATAGAGATCCTGTAGGTAGAGATGGCCGCTAGATGTAGTTTAACCAGAGCAAACATAAGACCAGATTTAGATAAAAGATAAGGTAGAATCTCATCTGGAGAACATTTTATAGGATGTATATTCTTGTTGCTACACCAGGAACAGAATTGTTTTAATTTTAACGCATACGTTTTCAAAGTAGAAGGAGCTCTTGCTCTAGCATGAATGTCTCTGCAGTCTTGAGGTAAATGTATCTCCTTAAACTCCGTGAATCCAGTAACCATGCATGAAGTTGTAGCTGGACTGGAAGAGGATGAAGAATCTGGCCTCTGCTCGTTGACAATAGGTTTGGGATTGCTGGAAGACGGTATGGTTTGCGTTTGTATAGTAGGAGAAGCTCTGTGAACCAATGTTGACGCAGCCATTTCGGTGCAATGAGAATCATGCAGCATGGTTCCATCTTGAGCTTGCACAGAAGTCTTGGAATCAACGGGAAAGGGGGAAATGCGTAAGTATTTCCCCCATCAAGAAGGCGTTTCCCCAAGAGCCCTTTTCCGGCTCCCAACTTGCAAAGAATGGGCACTTTCGATTGTTCCTGGAGGCATAGAGATCCAGATTTGGCTTGCCCCACTTCTGAAATATATTCTCCAAAACAGTTTGTTCCAGCTCCCATTCGTGACAGGATTTTGAGGTCCTGCTCAGAGTGTCTGCTAAAGTGTTGTGGATCCCTGGTAGATGGTCCACCTTGATTTCGATATTGTGAGAAAGCAACCCTTCCCAAATGCTTTGAGCTTCTTGAGATAGATTGTGAGACCGGTACCTCCTTGCTTGTTTAGGTAATGCATGCAAGCGGTGTTGTCGCTTCTGATCAGAACCGTTGACCCTTGAAGTCTTGGGAGAAAAGACTGCAACACCAGAAAAATGGTTTGAAGCTCCAGAAAATTGATATGCATCTTTGTCATTGCAGCAGACCATTTCCTTCTTATACAGAGATCCTGCAGGTGGGCACTCCACCCCTCTAAGGAGGCATCTGTTGTGAGGATGAAATCCGGTACAGAAGGTTGAATAGTGAGCCCGACTGAGGCGTTTTTGGAACGCCTCCACCAGGAAAGAGTTTCTTCCATAACTGGAGTTATTTGCACTAGGTCGTCGCCCGACCCCAAGATTTGCAGCCACTGACTGTCCAGTTCTTCCTGAATTGGTCTCATTCTCAGACGGGTATGAGGTACTAGCAGAATTGCTGATGAATGTATTCCCAGAAAGGATTTGATCAGCCTTACAGAAGCGAACTTTCTTTTTAGGAGGTCTGACGCCAGAGAAGCAAGTCGAGATTGTCTTTCTTTGGACAAGAATGCTTTGTCTCTGATGGTATCTAGTATTGCCCCTAGAAATTGAATCCTATGGGAAAGATGGAGGACTGATTTTTGAATGTTCAGAGACAGTCCTACAGAGTGAAAAACCTGCAGGCATGTGAATGTTGCTTTAGAAGCCTGCCGAAAGGAAGGAGCCTTTATTAGCCAATCGTCCAGGTAAGGGAATATTTGGATACCATGCAGTCTGAGATGAGCTGCTACTGGAGCTAAGAATTTGGTTAAGACTCTCAGAGCTGAGTGTAAGCCGAATGGAAGGACTTTGAATTGGAAATGTACACCTGCCACAGTAAATCAAAGGAATTTCCGGCGTTTGGGATGAATTGGGATGTGGAAGTACGCATCCTGGAGATCCAACGTTGTCATGAAGTCCGCATGATCTAAAGGTGAAGGATTTCCTGAAGTGTGACCATGCCAAAGGATTTGTTTTGAAGATATTTGTTCAGTTTTTTAAAATCCAGGATAGGCCTCCATTCTCCCGACTTTTTCTTTATCAGAAAAAAGCGGGAATAAAATCCTTTCCCCACCTGAGAGCGAGGCACTCTTTCTATCGCTCCTTTCAAAAGCATGTTTTTTACCTCCTTTCTGAGATGAGCAGGATGCGGTGGATGCTTCTTTAGAGGTGGATGAGGAGGGGGGAATTGATAAATTCTAGGGTGTGACCAAATTTGATAATGTCCAATACCCACTTGTCTGTGGTTCTTTTCTTTCAATTTTTGAGATGTCGAGATACATTTGGAATTTTGTAGACTATTTGTGACAGATCTGGTGCAGGTGTTGAAAGATTGTCACTGTTTTCTAGCAGAGTCTCTACCTTGAGGTTGGCGTCTTCTGCTCTGTTGCCTATAAACGGCTGCTGCGGGATTTCCATAGGACTGCTGTTGTTGGTATCCATATCGTCCTTGATTGCCCAGATGTTGGTATTTCTGATATCCTCCACGAAATGAATATGAACCATAGAGATATTAATAATCTCTGACGCAGCCCTTTCGCCTTCTAGAAGTATTTTTCTTGCTTCCTGTTTTTTATCCTCAGGAAGATATTCTAGATAAGGGGAAATGTAAGACCATAATTGGCGGTCATATCTGCCTAAAGTCGCCAAAGAATTTGTGGCACAAACTGAGGCTCCCACCATGGTGGTAAAGAGTTTACCGATGTTATCCAGGAATCTCCCATCCTTATCTGATGGCGCTGTTACTGGAATAGATGGATTACGAGACTTCCGTTGGTCAGCCTGTGAGATGACAGAGTCTGGTCTTGGATGTCCAGAGAGGCAAGCAGGAGCATCATCCAGTGCTTTATATTTTTTATAAATAATTCTAGGGAGAATCGCAGGTATTGAAAATGGGGTTTTCATTATCTTTGTTCCTTCCTCCCAAATATGATCTATTATTGGGATTGAACGAACCGATTCTCTGCTTTGATCTTTAAACTCATAAAGAAAACACTCTGTTTTCTGTACCGATACAGGAAGGTGAAATTTAGTTGCTGCCCTTTCCATGATAGTGTGAAAACCTCCTATATCCTCAGGAGGGGAATCAACCGCCTGAGGGACTGGTGAGGATGGTGTTGCAATCAAGTACTCATCCCATTCATCCACCGTTGTGGGTGAGTTTGGTATTTCTCCCTCTTCAGCCACAGTGTCACCATCATCATCCTGAAGGAAATGAGTAGGCAAAGCCACCTGAGGCACCGAGACAGGGGCAGCAGGACTCGCAACCTGGAAAACTGTAGGTGCAGGAGGTTGTTCTGAAACCGGTACTGGTGGAAGCGTGCATTATAATCTCTCAACATTGCAGTAAGATCTTGCATCAAAGCCGCAGGCATTTGAACCATAGGCTCTTGATGAAAAGATTCCTGAGGGCCTCTTAGAGATTCACAGAGCTCATAATATTCCTCATCATCTTCGTCCTCCTGATATTTAATTCTGAGCTGAGACGGATCATGTGCTGGGCCAAAAGGTCCTTCGTTCATCTGACTCCTCCAGATAATGGCTAGGAGGTAAAGGAGAGATATGGGAAACATCCTGATACAATTGTCTTGAAGAAGACAATTTTGAAGTTAACACTGGCGTAATTTGCGAAGATGTAGGTATTTTACGCTTCAGGGTCGACGAAATGTACATAGACGGCCAGTCAGTATCTGTAGAAATTGCCATTATAGAAGAAACCGTCGATGTTAAAATCATTGAGGTCGTCGACGGAAAAACTATTGTCGACGATGTCGTTGTCGACGTCGAGGTCGCTACCGTCGTCGACGGTGGGCTCGCCGATGAGAGTAGTATAGCCGTCGACAGTGGGCTCGCCAACGGTAGTGTCGTCAACAGTGGGCTCGTCAACGGAAGCTGTATCGTCATCGACGGCGGTGGCATCGTCGACGGCATGGATGTCGATGGCGAAGTAGGCGTCGACGTGATTGGCATCGTCGACAGCGATGAACTAATCATCGACGGTGCCGTCGGCGGAACCTTCGTCGACGATGGGACTTTCTTCGTCGAAGTCGAGGAATCACTCACCTTCTGAGTAGATTTCATTGTCGACGGAGCACTTTTCAATGTCGACGAAGGCTCAGAAAGGGATTTCTGCTGCTTTGAGGCAGTTTTCGGAGAAATCTTCACCTTATCTCCCATTTTTACCTCTGAAGAGTATGAAGGCTTCTCTTTTTTAGAGAAAGAGTGACCAATCTCTGAGTGAGATTTCTTCAGTGTCTTACTCTGTCTCTCAGAGGGATCTCCAGATCTATCCCTCTTCTTGGCCTGAGGGGTGGATGCCTGAGGACTTATGCTACCTTCATCTCCAGAAACCACCTCCGATGAAGCCTTCAGCTTTTCAATCCAAACCAAAAGTCGTCCTTCTCTGTCCTTCAAGGTCCTGGCAGGGAAGGTTCTACAGATCTTGCAATCCTTGACCTTGTGAGCTGAAAAAAGGCAGTATATACATTCTTTATGTGGATCCTCAAAATGTAATCTTTTCTTGCCACATGAAGAACAAGGCAAGAACAAGCTTTTCTTTGAAGAGTCAGACATAGTTTCTCACAAAGGTAGCTAAAGTAAGGAAAAAACTGATCAGAGCTCAGGGAGACTCCCTGTCACATGAGGTGCGGTAGAAAATCTGAGGGTTTGCCTCTCTGTGAAAGATTCTAAGAGGGTGCTGCAGCCTGATTGGCTGTGTTCCAAGTTTGGTTCTTTTTACAAACGGACTAAGATAGGCTAATGTAGTGACTTGGCCGTCCATAGTAGCCTACTGTATAATGTTACTATGACTATAATGTATGTTTTGTTATACCGTGAGACTCCTACCTCGTCGGTGGGGATGATTCTAAGCATGTGAATCTATGAAAGATACCCCAATACTGGATATGTGTAATCATTTCGCAGGTATGGGTTATATATATATATATATATATATATATATATATATATATATATATATATATATATATATATATATATATATATATTCTCTCACCAAACACATATATATATATATATACATACACCCCTGTTCCTGGGCGTCCTATTATTTCTGCATGTGGGAGTATGAATGAAAATTTGTCTAAGTATGTTGATTTTTTTCTCCAACCCCACATGACCTCACTACCTTCTTATCTCAAGGACACTACGGACTTTTTAGTTAAAATTAAGGATGTCAATTGGTGCTCTGATTTCAGTTTTTTGGTGATGGACATTGAATCGTTATATACGAGTATTCATCACTGTCAAGGTTTGGAGGCCACTAAACACTTCTTAGACACCTGTGATGCAGTCCTGCGAGACCATAACACCATGCTGTTAGAAATGATAAAAATATGTTTAACCAATAATCATTTCCAGTTCCAGAATGACATTTACCACCAACAACGTGGTGTCGCTATGGGCTCGTTCTTGTACCCCAGCCATTCGTGTTTACATGTTGGCTGGTGGGAGGAGCACGTGCTTTTTAAAATTCATCGCCAGTGGATACCACATCTAGCTTACTACTGGCGTTTCATAGATGACATCTGTGTCATTTGGAAGGGTTCGCAGGAACAGGCCCAGGCATTTGTTAATGAGATTAATATTAACAATCGAAATTTAAGATTCACTGCCTCAATTTCATCTAACTCGGCTGAGTTGTTTGATGTGCATTTATATATAGAACAGGGCATATTGCAGACCAAGCTTCACAGGAAGACAACGGCCGGGCATTCTATCCTCCATGCCCGCAGTGCCCATCCATCCCACACCATTAACAGTATACCCTTTGGCGAATTTATTCGCATTAAGAGAATCTGCAGTGATGTAACTACTGCTAATCAGTGCCTCGCTGAGTCAGTCCAGAGATTTCTCCAGCGCAGTTACAAGCAAAACCTACTGAACAGCGCTCTCTCGAAGGCTGCATTGCGCTCGAGAGATGATTTGTTAAAACCTAAAGTCAAAGACATCACTGACTCTACGACAATTGGCTCAGTTCGTCTTATCACCACTTTCTGTTTACAGGAACGGAGAATTAGACGACTCATTAATGCTGAATGGCCAATTGTACTTACGGATGTTATCCTGGGACCAATTATGCCAAAGCAACCGGCCATAACCTTTAGGAGGGCACCCTCCATGAAGGATGCACTGGATAGAACTTTGCCTGAATTAACACCCAAACAGAATTGGCTTGTAAAAACAGGTTTTTTAAAGTGCACGTCATGTCGTGCGTGCACTTTTGCTAAGAATGGCACGCATTTCAAATCAGCGTTCAGCGAAAGACCCATGGCCATTTATGAATACCTGACCTGCCGTAGTGAGTTTGGTATTTATAAATTGTCGTGCACTTGCAATCTAGAGTACATAGGCAGTACAAAATTGCCAGCGAACCAGCATATTTTGCAACATGTGTGAGCCATAATAAATTCGGATAGCAACTATCCAGTGGCTCGCCACTTTAAAGCTGTACACGATAATAAACTCAAAGATCTTCAATACACGCTTTTGGGTTCGGTCCCATACTCCGGACGGGGTGGTGACCGCGAAAAACTTCTGAGGCAAAAGGAAACATATTTTATTCTGCTGCTAGACACGAGGGCACCAAATGGGTTGAATACCATTGATGAGCTACATAATTTCTTGTAAATCTGGCATTCTTTATTTATACTGATTTGTTTCTGTAGTAAGAGTGATTTTCCATGTATTTGACGTTGAAGTGAGACATGATTCGACATAGCTGTTGTAGAAATTGCACCTAGACATGTTTAATTGGTAGCAGAACATGGTTGAGCCTCAACCAAGTCTGTCGTTTGTTTTTTATTTTTTTCACAAATTAGGCACTAGCACTTTAGAAGATATTGCATGTAGCCGGCTATGCTTGGAGCTCTGTTTCATCGAATTAAGATGAATGTTTGGAAGTGATTTTGTTGACCTTCATACTGCACCAGCATTTTACAATTACAATTGCACTTTTTGTAGCGTATTAGATCCAAACGCTGATGAAGTTATGCATCAACACTTTATTCTTCATATTTTATAGTTATTGCCAATAGTCATTATACTGCAAATGCATTAGCACTTTATTCTCCGTATTTTATATGTATTGCTGATAGTTAATAGACTGCAAATGTATCTGTTGATGTTGGTAAACATGGGGCACTTGCCATTATGTGTCAACAATATATGTTGTAAACAAATCAACTCGAGATAGGAGCACTATGCTCACATTAGAAAAATGCTATGCCACTTCCTATAAATTGTATATCCATATGACATCTTTATTTTTTTGGGCTACTATGCTTTTCTTTCATTCATGCCTTTCGTCCCTATTTCTTGGGGAGATAGTGCTTTTAATTGACTTTAAATTCACTCACCTGCTTTTGACGCGTCATGTGACCAAGCTCCGTCCGCGGAGCGAAATGCGTCATGGAGAGCACTGGCTCTATGATTTTTCAATAAACCTTCACCACTGCTGACACAACCTATGTTGTTGATGGTGTCTCATTGAAGAAATCGACTGTTTGTGGGGGAGAGAGGTCTGTGCCTGCGAAGTTCCACACGAACGGCGGACAGAATTGTCTTTGACATATATATATATATATATGTATGTATATGTATATATATGAGGACAAGGGTGTTTTGGGGGTTTAGGGTCGGTAAAGGTTTTTGGGTGGCGTATACCCATTTTATTACCATAAATATGCTTTTACCACGCATGCCGTTGCAATAAAAATGTGACTATTTCGCAGGCAAGTGTAATATATATCTATAGATATATATATATGTTAGTACATGGGAGTTTTCAGGATTTAGGGTGGGTATGAGCATTTGCGTGGCAATGGTATTTTTAGGTGTTAGAGTAGATATGGGGTTTTGAGTGGCAAGGGTATTTTTAGGGTTTAGGTGGGGTATGGGTTATAGTGTTTAGGGTGGGAAGGGTATTTTTAGGGTTTAAGGTGGGGTGGATTTTTGGGTAGCAAGGGTATTTTTAGGGTTTAGGGTGGGTATGGGTGGCAATGGAATTTTTAGCGTTTAGGGTGGATATGGATTTTTAAGTGCCATGTATATTTTTATGGTTTAGGGTGGGTGTGGGTTTTTGGGTGGCAAGGATATTTTTAGGGTTTGGGGTGGGTATAGGTTTTGGGTAGGAAATGCATTTTTATGGTTAAGGATGGGTGTGGATTTTTGGGTAGGTTTACGGTGGGTATGGATTTTTGGGTGGGAAGGGAATTTTTAGGGTTTAGGTTGGGTGTGGGTTTTTTGGTGGCAGGTATATTTTGGTTTAGAGTGGGTATGGGTTTTGGGTTGCATATGCCTCTAAAATGCAGGTCCTTCTCACCAAAATGTAAGTATTTTTTAACTAAATATAAAGGGTTTATACTTATAAGTAAATACTTACATTTTGATGGTAAAGGCATGCATGGTAATGGCATATGTGCGGTAAAAAAATTGTGGTGAAGGCATGCGTGGTAAAGATGCATGTGTTGTAATGGACAGGCTTGGAATTTATCTGGTGCTATAAATAGTACCTATTCAAGGTTCTTCCCTAGTAATGAGGAATTACATGCAGATTTTGGTGCTTACTGCACTAACATTTACATGACCATGTAATTACTGGACCTTTTTTAACTTTCGATGAGTTTGACCTGCTAAAATGTAGCAGTGGACTTTATTGTGGCCTGTAGCGGTCAGATGTGATTACATTTGGAAAGCTCATCATTCTTGGGACAGACAACCAGGTTGTAGTCACACTTATTGTCATATGAGGCTTTTGAGTATCCTTAGGCTGTGTAGATTTTAGGGCCAACCAAGCACCCCTGCACTGGGCCAGATCCATCACTCTGATTACATGTTATGTTATGTTATGTTAATTTTATTTTTATAGCGCACTGCTGCCCCAGCAAAGGGGCGTCCAGGCGCTCAGACAGGTACTATAACATAACACGCAGAAAATAAGAGGGAGCGGCTACTCAGAGGCAGAAAACAAAAAAGTTTTAATAGCACGCCTGAAAATGGACAGATAATTCAGAGCTCGGATGTGCACTGGGAGCGAGTTCCACAGTCCCGCGGCAAGCACCCGATAAGAGCGACCACCCATTCTACTAAGTTTGAAACGGGGCAGACCGCCAAATGCAAAGCCTCTGATCTTAAGGATCTCGGAGGAATATAGGGAGTGAGCAAGTTAACAAGAGCCGGCGGCGAGGAGAGTTTCATGATTTTAAAAGCCAGACAGAGCGCTTTAAACTTAATCCTCTGTCTGACCGGTAACCAGTGAAGGGCAGAGATAGTACCAGAAACAGAGCAATGTCTGGGAAGACCAACGATGGCCCGCCCCGCGGCATTTTGTACCCTCTGAAGCCTGGATGCCTCAGCCTGATTAACCCCTAACATCAGCGCACTTCCGTAGTCCAACCGAGATAGAATTGAGGCTTGGACCACGAGCTGCCGAGTGGGAGGATCGAAATATTTAAGAACCGGCCTTATGCCTCGCAGGATACCGTAGCATGTGGCTGCAACCTTCTTCGTATGCCCTGTGAAGGTGAGCGCAGGATCCAGCCAAATCCCTAAGTTTTTCACTTCGGATGCTGGAATGGGAGTGACGCCCAGCTCTGGAGGCCACCACTGGTCTCCCCATAGCTCAGCATGTTTCCCTAAAACCAACACTTCAGTTTTAGTGGCATTCAGTTGTAAACAATTGGTACGTAGCCAACTAGCTACTGCCACAAGTCCAGCTCGGAATCTGGGGGCCTCCACTTCCGGGTCTCCACTCAGTGTCACCGCTAGCTGCGTGTCGTCAGCATATGAGGTCATCGTCAAACCCCAGTTTGACGACTGCCGCTAGCGGTTTCACATATAGGTTGAACAGAGTGGGACTCAACGAGGAGCCCTGTGGGACCCCCAGATCCAAGGGATAGATGGTAGATTGGCAGGGTGGTATAGCCACTTTAAAGGTTTGATCTGAGAGGAAAGATCGAAACCACTGAAGAGCGGTTCCAGCTACTCCGGCTTCCTCAAGGCGCTGAATCAGTATACGGTGGGACACAGTATCGAAAGCAGCGCTCAGATCTAATAATAGGAGCGCTGCTGTACGTCCGGAGTCAAGCACCAGGCATAAATGCTCGATAATATGGAGCAACATGAGACTCTGCAGCTATCTCAAGATTAGGAGCAGATGTGTTCCTTGCCGTCCAAAAATTAATATGAAACGGACCCAGAAATGTAGGTAAACTGGGACGGTATTACACTAAGGCTAGACTTTATGAAAATGTGGTTGTCTTCTTTGGTTTCTTGCCATACAGGGAGGATATAAAGTGGGAAGGGTGCCTGGTTCCTCATATATGAAAGAAAGTCGTTGTTATGGCAAGGAAAGAGAATACTATTTGAGTGGGAAGCCCTGCCTTCAGACATCTCCTCTGCCAAGAGGGATTTTTGATCCTCAGGCCGTCGATCAGTTCACTTTTATCCAGACAAGGCAGATATTTTCTGACAATTGTTGACATTGCAGAGTAGATGGTGAGATGAAGAGACAGCGATAGAGTCTTATGGGAAGTGAAATGGAATGAGCACTGCTCAGAGGCCTTGTAGAGAACAAGCAGACATATTCTGTGCTATTTCCAGTATGTGGACGAGCACCAGGGGATAAGAACATTTACAGTATCCACTTTGATACATGAAACTGTGTGAATATCAATCCAAGAGACATAACCTCAGGTTTGCATATGCCGGCAGCCATTTTAGTTTCTGAAGGCCAGCCCTAAGACATGGTTGAATGAACAATCGTGCCTTGCACCAACATCACTGACAAAAATATTTTAGTTCTGATTTATGGCAGTTTTAGTTTAGGTGCAAACTACCAAGCCCTCAGAGCAAAGCACAGAAGGCAGATGCAGCAGAAATAGCCGCAAGCACGCTATACTCGGGTGTGCGTCGCATTGCTGTTAGCTTCACGTTTTGGAGATGCATAGGTATCACCATCGAGGATGCTGTCTGGAGGTTAACAGTAGGGTGTTGACACTTCTGTATGCTGTAGGGGGCCTGGGAGAAGCAGTAGCAAGGGATAAGCTTGCTCTGCATGAGCCCTCAGGAATGTGGTGGCCTTCGGCACTCAGGTGGCCGCTGCCAGGTGACTGTGACAGCCCAACAGGAGTGTCCAGCCAAGCAGTGAGCTGAGAGAGAGGGGAAACGTAAGGTGCTGAGAAAGCTTTAGGGAAGATGAGACGCATGAAGATGAGAAAGAAGTTGATGCTTTTAGTCCAAGAATTTGTTCACTTTCACCCTACTCAGATTTGCTAGCCGTAGTTGATGCAAGTATATGCCACAATCGCGCGTGACAAAATACCACTCAGCAACAATATCAAGTGCAGGGCAATTACTACATGTATTTTTTTAACATAAGATTATATAGCTAAGTGCAGATTTATTTTTCCTAACTCCACAATCAACCTACCTTGGTACATGAGTGCGGATCTTCTGCTTGCTGTTTTAATGCGTTCTATAATCCTGATCTCTCAATAGTGCTTGTTTACTTGCAACCCCTCTTCCACAAAGACCGCATACCATATTGCACCTAATTCCCAGAGGAGTAGGGGACCTCAGGAAAATCCATGCAGTGTACACACATCATCCTCTTTCTAAAAAGGTCCTCCTTGACATACTCCTTGAAGCTACCATACCAGTCCTCACAAGAACCAAGGGCACAGAGGGCCATGGGAGCTCAGATAAGACCAAATCTCAATAGGAAAAGTTGGGCTTGCTAAATTATTCATGCCTCAACTACTCCCCAAATCCGCTTATAATGTATCTTAACGGAGACACTAAAAAATGATCCTCTCTTGTTTTCTCTACATCAGAGTGTGATGTGCATACCGTTGGGAAAGGCAGGAATTCAACTCTTGAGTAACTGGTTCATTCCTTGGACTCCATCTCCAGCTTTATGGTCCTGTTCGCAGAGGCAGTAGAGGCACCTGATTTGGCAGAGGTGATGGCGAATGTAAATGAGGCAGAAAATAGCTGAGCATCCTCAAGACCAAAATCAAAATGCCACATAAGAAATCAAGCATATTCGTTATAGTAGTAAAAGATTGCATGGAATGGGAGGAGAGAGCGGGCATGTTTCTGATTTGTTCTCCATCATCACTCAAAGAAGCGAACAAAGAATGCAGTCCCTTGCATGAAAGAGGGGTGGAGATGCAACAGAGAAAAGCTCTTAAAGAGATAACTCTAGCTGAAGCATAATGACTAGCAGCAATAGACCTGAAGATAGCATGGCAAGTGATGGGGCATTAGTGGGGAGAGTCCTTAAATCTAAATGTAGACTCCCACCCAACGGTCCCATAGTTACATCTAACACTAACAATAAATAATCTACCTTGGGCATAGGCAGCACAAAAGGATAGGGTGGGTGTGCAGGGTGCAACATCAAGGGAAGTAATGCAAACCCTCGTCATGCAACAAAAGACAGAAACAAAAAGTATTTGATAGGAGCTGGAGAATGATAGAACAACTAAAAATGTAACCCTGCGGGGACTGGGTGGTGTTGGGCCTGATGGTTGTGAAGCGCAATGTGGCTAAACTGTGGGGGTCACCTGTAGTGCCCCGACTGAGAGATTGGTGCAATGATATGGATGACGCAATGGTGGCGGAGAAGGCGGTGTTTGTCCGGAGGGGCTGCCCCAAGAAATGGGGTCAGATCTGGGGGGCATGGAACGTATACAGAGGAAACATCTGTGAACCACCGAGAGAGGAGTTGGATGAGGGATTGTCGGATTGAGATTTAGCATGTTGCTGAGGGGATGTGTGCTGCTGTGATCTGCAACCTTGGTGGATGCCTGGCTAGAGCAAGGGAGGGTGGAGCCGGGAGGGGCCATGACCTACGTCACTAATGTTATGATGTTTTGATGCTGGATACAAGTCTGTTTGCCCGCTGGGAACGCTCTATGGTTTTAATCGATGACTGTGCTCTTGTTGTTTGGTACTGTTTGGTTCTAAGGTTAAAAGCAGACCTTTATGTCTACCGATAAGAATTGACAAAGTAATGATGCACGCTAGATATGTTTGCCGCCGGGCCTCAGGGATGCCGGCTAAACGGCTGTGTAAACTTCCACATTCCAACTTTATCGCTGAATTGATTGAGACCGGCCCCAGAGGTTGTAGGCATTCAACTATGTCTTGAATTACGTGTGCAATAAAGGTCTTATAAAAATAAAAAATAAAAATAAAAATGTAACCCTGCGAAAAACCCAAGGCGCACACAGCCGGTGACAGCCAAATTTACTTACTCAATCTGTGGGGAGAATGGAATCAGGCACACAAATACAGACAGAAGCATCAGAAGAGTTAGTTCCACTGCTAGCAGTAAACTGACCTAACTCCATAAGGGAAACTGTACACTGGGAAGGAGTTAGACCTGCCATCCACAGGTATGGCAAAATCCAAGCTAGAAGTCAGTCCCCTTGAAAAAGCTAACATGCATGCAAATTTTACATGAAAATTTTACATGAAAATCTAAGTCGGCTCGATGTGAGATCAGGAAAACTGGCAATGGATTATCCGTATCTGTTTACGTGACCTAATATGGTAAAGCGTGGATATTGTAAGGCCAGAGGAGATACAAGATCAATAAAATGTTGGTGAGTGGGCAAGCTGTGACCAGCTGGAAGGGATGTTCATCACCGTCCTGCAATTGAAAGGTCCTCGCATTACCTGCCAGGACTGGGGTTGATCTGAGAAATGTATCGCAATGTGATTGAGGCTCTGTCAATAGTAACAGCCCCTCCCCCCTGACCATTTGATCTTTTGCATGATTGAGTATTCTTGCCTGGTGGAGTAAGTCAATTAGGAGGGCTGCAGGTAACCTAAATTGATATTAAGAGCTAATCCATCCTCTATGTTGATATGATGTTTAGCCACTGATACTATTGAGGCAGCATGTCCACTTAGACCTCAGACCTTCCACAGGGCATATAGGTCACTGTGAGTCCAGGGACTAATTATGCCGCTCAAGTGCGATTTGGAAGACACATTAATAGTGAAATTATCATTAGGTTCTGAAAACTCACAACAGTTGACATTTAGACAGGGACACTGGATTATGTGCCAGGTGAGGACCAGATTATGTGGCAGGAGAGGACCAAATTATTCTGCAAGAAAAGACAAATTATGTTGGGTAATGTGCCACATTTCTTGTTAGTATTACCTCACTATTTCGACATTTTAGGTCTCGAGCTTAGGGTTGCATTGCGCAGCGCGGTGCCTCTTGTATCGGCTTCAGAAAGCTAACCAGACGCTTGTGCGTGTGGTTTTGCTTTCGCAGGCTGCCGGGCTGTAGCATGCTTTTTTTTTTTTTAAATAGCATGCAATTGGGCAAAGGCGGGCGAATGTCCCGCCTTTGCTTTGCCCATTCCCGTCCGTGTCTAGGACGCGCATCAGCACGGCACAGACGACAAGCTCCCTGGCCCCTGCTCCTCTGTGGTGCGCGCGCACCACTGGTTTCGATTCCGGCGTCGGCTCCTTTGTGGTGCACGCGCACCACTGCTTCTGAGTTATGGCCTACGTTCCAGATGCGCGTCTACCTTCCCTCTTTATTTGTCTTTTTTTTAACACCCATCCCTTCTGCTTCCATTTAGTTTAATGTGTTTTTCACAAAATGCATGGCGTGCTTTCACTTTCATAGCAGATCCTAACCGACAGCATTGCAAGACACGCAGGGCATGAGTAGCAAAAGGAAGCGTGTGTGCCAGCTCTGCAAAGCGGGGGGCACTTGCAAGAGTTGCTGTGCCCACATTACTGTTCGTATCACTGGCTCCTCTCAACTCAGTGTGTTTACTACCGGGAGAAAGGAACGCTGCCCCCGGCCTCATTCACGAGTCTGGAGGTCTCCTCCTTTTGCCCAGCCCCCATCCACTCTCTTGTTTGCCCAGAGGGGAAGAAGCGGTCTGACGCGTTGACTGACCAGACCTCCGCACGATCTCGGCTCCTCTCTTCCTCAGCAGGTCGGAGGCGCTGGCGTGAGATGAGTGCTCAGGGTTCTGATAAGGTAGGGTCACGTTCATCACATTTTATTGTCTTTTCCGGGAGCTGGAGGCAAGATAAATATGCGAATATGCTTAGCGAAATGCAGTTATATATTACTCATGCCAAGGTCATGTTACTCCAGTCATAAGTTAAAAAGCCTAGTGCATTCTGGCCCTTGTTTCAACACCAGGCCTCCCTAGCTCTCCCTTCTCCTCCCCCCTCTTAAGGTTCAGCTGAGTCCTTTCCGGGCTTTAACTCAAGCTGTGCAGAAACATTAACACTTTCAGGCGGCTACGTTTGCAAAAACAACTCGGACTGTGCTTAATTGGAAACCGCTTCCTTTATCTGCAGTAATCTCATGAAGTAAGTACACTCTGACATTTAAATTTGTGGGGATGCTTCCTTAAAGGTTGTCATTTTACTTTAGAGTTAACTTAAAAGCAGTGTGAATTTTCATGCATGACTTGTTTACTTTACAGTCTGTTCGCCCCTGACAGGTGAAGGTCTTACAAGAGACGCTTTCACCATTGCAAATGCAAATATTGCAAATTCTCTCTCCCTCAGTGATTAATTTGAGCTGGGGGTTTCACCTGCACTTATTTTTCTACATCAGACATTTGCCCAGCACTAAAGAGGGTAAACAAACAAAGCAGAAAGACTAGGAAGAGAACGGCAGAAAACCCGTCGCAGAGGGGGAAAGCAGGAACTTGCACAAGTAATGTACAGGGACAGGAAGTCTCTAGTAGGGGATTTAGATAGATAATTTTGATTGCACAATTAAAATCATTGCACTCATGCTAGGTTGAAATCGGTACAGGTGCATTTTTCCTGAATTATAAGAGATATATAACAGTTTATAAAACAAAAAAGAACCGGGGGGCTATAGGCTTCAAAGTCTAGCCAGCTATCCTTATCTCCACTGTGATGAGTTGATGCCCAAGTCAATTAGGAAAACCTAAAGAGAAGAGGAAACTAGTGCGTGAGAACAAAGGGTATCGTGCAAGTTAAAAAAGATCCAAACCACCAGTATGTGGATTGCCATCAAATGGACTCAGTGATCAGTCATATCATATGGTCCTCCAGCTCATGATATGGTACGTCCCTTGATCATCGAGAGCGATTACCATTCAATTATATATGGACTAATCATTGATGGCTATAGTGAGTGAAAAAGCAATGCAAAAGAAAATGACAATGTGGTGAGTTAAAATAGAGTGATGTGTCCAAAAGCTACTATTTTTATTTAGGATATAGGCACATCCCCTAACTAAAAACAGAACAGTGCAAACGACAATAAGACCAAATAACTGTCGGAAAAATGGCCAACATGTTTCAGCCTATCGGGCTGTTAGGCCCTGCTCTATCCGTCGGTGCCTCAAGACTTCGCATGAGTCTTGAGGGGGGGGAGGCCTCCCCCAAGACTCAGGTGAAATCTTGAGGCACCGGCGGATAGAGCGGGCCTCGTTATCCTGAGCACGGTCCAGGTGAGGTGAGGTCCAGTCCCGCACAGCTGGATGTTACTTTGCATCCACTGACACGGAGGATTAGCATCTTCAAGGTTGTATTTATTCCAACCATTACTTTATTATTTATCACATTTCTGGCAGTAGCAGCATTTTTAGAGCAGAGGCCCTGACGAGAGCCGAGGGACTAACAGCCCGATAGGCTGAAACATGTTGGCCTTTTTTCCGACAGTTATTTAGTCTTACTGTCATTTGCACTGTTCTGTTTTTAGTTAGGGGATGTGCCTATATCCTAAATAAAAATAGCTTTTGGACACATCACTCTATTTGAACTCACCACATTGTCATTTTCTTTTGCACTGCTTTTTCACTCACTATAGCCATCAATGATTAGCTGTTCTAGGCGGTCCATATGTGCTAGTGGACAAGATCCAGTCCATATATAATTAAATGGTAATCGATCTTGATGATCAAGGGACGTACCATATCATGAGCTGGAGGACCATATGATATGACTGATCACTGAGTCCATTTGATGGCAATCCACATACTGGTGGTTTGGATCTTGTTTAACTTGCACGGTACCCTTTGTTCTCACGCACTAGTTTCCTCTTCTCTTAACGTTTTCCCAATTGACTTGGGCATCAACTCACCCAGTGGAGTTAAGGATAGCTGGCTAGAGTTTGAAGCCTATAGACTCCCGGTTCTTTTTATGGTTTATATGTTGTATGAGGGGATGTGCACCCGGGCTGGTCTTTAAAATTTTCCCTACGAGCCTCCTTCCTCTGTTTGTTGTAATATATAACAGTTTGTCATCCTAGTATGCTGGGGGATTTAAAAAGTTTAAACACCACTTTATCAACTACGAAACATGAGGGGTAAAAACCATTTACGCAGCATTCTGGATTCATAGTTCAGTATGATTGCTGGGGACCAAGACAGCTTTCACTGTGGATTAAAGAGGCTTGAGATGGAATCGAGACTGCGCACCCCAATCCTAGGTAATGAGCACGCTGACTTTCAATTGCACCAGACATGGCTTTCTGAGCAGAGCTTTGGGCTCATTCTTTTAGACATTAAGTCAGGAAAATGTGTCCTATAGAACAGAAGAAGGGCGAGCGGACCTTCCAGTGATCCATAGGCAAAGTGGACCAGCAGATTTTTCAAATCTTCTGAACTTCATGTTCTGACCTTCAAATGGGAGGCTGGATGTAGTTCTACGTGGTAGAGCAGTGCTTGTTTACGGATTTTTTCCCCCCAGCCCACTTTTGTTTCACAGGTAAACAGATGTCGCACACCATCCTGTTTCATTTACATGGAAACTGTAGCTCAAGAATAATAAAAAATAAAATACTTTCATCAGATTATTTCTGTCACACGTAATCTTGTATCTTTGCCTGAGCATTGGCAACTTCTAAAGGGGGAGCTTTTGGGAAAATATCAAGTAAAGTATATCCACCTTCCGACAACAGTTTTGTTGTTGGAACAAACAAAAAGGTGATTGAAGGAGTGCTTGAATTAATTTCAGCCATTTGGATCTCTCAGGGCTGCTCCCCACACTATCATTTTTCACCCACTATGGATGGTACCTTTACGTGAATCAGTCTTGGTCCTGTTTCACTAGAAACATCCAGTGCGAACTTCTGAGGCCTAAGTAGGCATGGGAAGTTACTTTTTGCATCAATGTACGCTGTGTGGTATATTTTGTGTTGCTCTGTTGGTTTTGATTTCTCTCTAGTTTGTTTTTGGTTGCTCCTTGTGTGGGTCTGTTCTTGTTACTTAGTGAAGTCTGGCAGTTTTTATATTGCTCTAAGAGTGTCTTTACTTTTACGTTGCTCTATATTTGTTTTTGTTGCTTTCTATTGAGAGTAATTTTTGTGTTGATCGTTATTTTTGTGTAGCTGTCTGTTGGCAAAAGGCCTCGCATTACTAAAAATTAGAGCTGGTGGTGTTGCATTATTATTTGCAACGTCAAAAGCTCAAACTTTTCTTAATGCGAGACCTATTGCATTGCAAATGCTTGTTAAACATGTTAACACCATCTAGGCCAATGTTTCACCTCATTAGTACCACTTTGACTTCCAAATACAGAAATATGCAACATAAAAGAGACCACTCAACATTTGCGAAGACCCTTCCTCTGCGCGAAAGCGTGTCGATTTGTTTTTAGTAAATTGTGATCCATTTGAGCTCAAAACAAATGTCTTATATTTTGAAATCTGCAGAATATGAAGCAGATGATGCAATAGGTTGCAAAGGTGGCGAATCTATAATTATGCAGAAAACCCTGCAGAATCGCATATGTCCAGTGGCTCTACACATAGATAGTGAAAGTGAAATAGTATATAACCAGTGACACAGCTGGCTCAGAAAATGATAGCAAGGCACAGGCAGCATCCTGAAGCTAATGTCAGGCAATGGCACCACAATGCCCTACTGGCTCTATCCATCTAAAATAGGTTCAAAGTACTGTTTGGGTAGGAAGTGGTATCTTCTCCTGGCCCCGGTGATGAGTTGATCGCACTTGTGCATGTGTCAGGATCCAGGGCAGAACACAAGCCCTCACTAGGTGCAGTAGTCCTGGTGGCTTCTCTTCTCAGCCACCGGGGAAGCTAGTCCTGATTGCCTAAACTGCTATGAAGGTAAGCGCAGTAATGCAAGACTGAACCTGCAGCAAGCACAGTTCAAGCAGTAAGACTCAGAGACAAAGTGAGATCCTTCCACAAGATCCTCAGATAGACTCTTTCCCTGGCCCTTGTGGTGATGTGAGCACAAAAGGACTGGAGCGCTGTCACCAAACGCCTGAAAGCAGTCAAAACCCCCTTGGATGCCTTGACCACACCCAGTGAAATTGCAGAACACACATAAATGAGTAATACAATTTTCTAGGTTTTCCTCAGTAGTGCTACATAGAAGTGTTAATGGGGCAAAAGGTTGAGTGGTAGTTCTTAAAAGCAAGTCTTGAACCACTGTCATGGGAAACCAAGCATGTGTTACAGGCAGGGGACTCTTCAACCTGCATGCCAACCTGTCCCCTGTGCTGGCATTATAAAATATACAAAAAAAGTGAAGCACTCTGCAAGTATTGCAAGTGTCAGGAGAAGGAAACCCATCCGCTAAAGTAACAAGGTCGTGGATAGTGCAGGAACCGGCACAGGAAGAGCGGAAGAGGAGGGTCCGGAAGGCCCGCTGTCCCAGAAGCACTCCTGCATGCCTTCTCGCCTGGCTACCTGACTGTCTTGTTTATCCCCAACTCCCTCAGGCTCCCCCAACCAGCGCCTTGTCCCTCGCGGCTACTCAAGTTTCTCCTCTTGCCATTTTCCATCCCCACCAGAGTCTTTCCTGTTGTCCCATCTTCCCTAGGCACTTTAGTTTACCTCCTTTCTCCAGGTACTTTGACTTGCCTCCTTTATCAGTTCCCTTAGCTTGGCTCCTTTTCATCGGTTACCTTTTCCAGGCCACCAAATACACTCCTGTCTGGCACTCCGTCTTCCAGAGAACACCAAGCGGGAGTAGCAGTTCATAACATAATATGACATATTATAACGTAAAATAATATAACATAACATAACACAGTAAAGCATATAACTTAATTTTACACAACATATCAAAATATAACAAAACATAGAACAGCACTGCCTAATATAACATAAAACAGCATTACATAAAGTAACACACACTGGATCAATTACCTATTGTCAGTCCACTGGAATTATGCAATTGTGCAGCCCTGGTGATGTTCACATAATTATAGATTTTCCGCATTTGCCACATCATCTGCTGCATAATCTGCAGATTTTAACACAAACATGTTTTTGTTTCTAGCTCAAATGGTTCAAAAGTTACTAAAATCGCTGCTACACGTTGTTGTGCCGTTTATGGCACTTTGCAAAGAGTGACTGATTACCATTCAGTAGCTGATTGCTATATTTGGGTGTTAAACTGGTACTACAAAGGTGCAACTAACGCCCTGACAGTGTTGACAAGTTTAAAAATGTCAAGATAATGAAGTAATACTATCACAAAATATACTGCATAATTTGTCTTTTCTTGCCACGTAATTTGCTCAACCCTGCTACATAATTTGTCCCTCTCCTGCTGCATAATTTCAGTGGCCTTGCCTAGTGTATGTTGGCTTCTTCTGCACATGCACTGAAAAAAGTCACCTTTACATTAACGTACTGAGATTATGCTGGGAATCTTGAAACTCAGAGGTGGTTTTGCATGGCCACGCTACTGGGGGTTACACCCCCGCTACAGGGCAGCAATCGGGAGTATAAGGGGTGAAAAGCGTATTTTCTACCGCTGACGACTGGATATTTCTTTCCTATATTTAATTTGCTTTCTCGGTATATGACGTTGCTTGGAAGCAATACAACAGTGAAATCATCCCCATCCACAAAAGGGTGACAAAGGGTCTCCTGGAAACTACAGGCCGATTAGCCTGATAGACGTCTCCCAAAAAATCTTTTGTAAAATCATCTTGGCCAGAATCCAACATTGGATTGAGGAAAATAATGTATTGTCAAATTTGCAGGCAGGTTTCAGGGCCTCCACAAGTACTACCGACCAGGTCTTCAGATTCCTCATGTTAATATGGAAAGAAGTTACCATCAGAGGAGGCCATTTGTATGTAGTAGTTGTGGACTTAAAAACGGCCTTTGATTCTATAGATCGGTCTCAACTTTGGTTAACACTGATTGAACTAGGGCTACCATCTTATTTACTAAGGATTCTGATTTGCTTACATCATGAGACCTATGCTAAGGTTAGATGGAATCCCGATGGTAGCCTGACCCAGGATATACTGGTTCAGAAAGGTGTTAGCCAAGGCTGCGTTCTTGCCCCTACATTATTTACCCTTTATATTAATGGTCTAATAGGAGAACTCTAGAACTGTGGTGGCAATCCCCCAAAACTGGCAGGCAGTGTAGTGCCCTGTCTGCTTTTTGCAGACGATACCCTGCTTATAGCCAGAACACCTTGTGGCATCCAGAATCTTCTGAATAAATTTGCTAAAGTCTGCAAAGACAAGGGCTTGGAAGTAAATTGCTCCAAAACCAAATACATGATTTTTAATCCATATAAATTGAATAGAGGTAAACTTGTGTTGGGGTCGCAAGTTCTGGAGCAAGTTAAGTCCTTCGATTATTTGGGTGTCCGCATTAGCGACAGGCTGGTCTGGACTCCACAGTTGGAGAAGAGTATACTGACCCTCCAACATGTTGATTGTGCCATAGTACATAGGGCTAGGGCGTCCCCTTACCGGCCAATATCGCCTATCTTAGAACTCCACAAGGCTAAAGGCCATGGAGCAGCCCAGTATGGGGCAGAGCTTTGGGGGTTGGAAAATTTGACGGATCTCACCCTCGCCGAAAATAATTTCCTTAGAGCTATCATGACTTTGCCAGTGAATACTCCCCTCCTTCCGCTAAGACTTGACCTAGGCTTAAAATCCATACATCATTTTGCCATCCTCAGGGCACTTTTGTTCTGGGTAAGGGAATGGACACGCAACTCACAGGTCCCATTGAAGGAAGCCCTAGGCGAGCTGATAGCCCTACATAAGCAAACAGGACGCATTAAGTGGTTTAGCAAGATCAAGGCCTGGTTCTTTAAAATTGGGTTGGGGCAGCTATGGGAGCAACCAGAGTCCATTACTAAAGTTATGGTCCCCCTTGTTAAAAAGAGGTTTTGGGATGTAATGGACACGGAGAGTGTAAACTGTATTGCACATGGCACTTTAACCGAGAGGTTTTTGCACATTAAAGGAGGTTTTGGCTTTGAGATGTTTCTAGATGATATCGAACCACCCCAGGCTCAAGCGTTGTATATCCAATTTAGATATGGAACACTCCCTCTGAATGTCAAAAGAAGTTCTTGGGGGAATGCGCCCCTCAATCCATTGTGTCTTCTTTGTCATACTTCTCCCGAGACTATTAAGCACTTTCTATTCTGCTGCCCTTTTTATGCTGCTCTCAGAAAAATGTGGATAGCGCGGATTTGACGTATTTTATTTTTTAATCGTCCTATGGAAGCTTTACGCCTATTTAGGACAGACACTACAAGATGGTTAGTGTTTGCAATTTCGAGGTTCTTATTATATGCCTGGTGGAGGAGTTCTAAACAGGGCAAATTGTCTTCTGAATACTAATTTTTTTTTAATTTCCTTTAGCATAATACTGTCAAAGGGCATGCTGTTTCACATTCTTGCTCTTATAATGGACTATTTATCAGTTTGTCGTATTCCATTGTTTACAACATGTATTTTAATGCATTTTAATTGTCTTATTTTAATGTACTGATTTTATATTATGTAAATTATCATATTTGTTATTGAATAAAAGACTACTACTACAACAGTTAAGGTTCTAACTGGCATCGAGTACCTAATCCAACTGCAGATATAAATGTGTCGCTTGTGTGGAAACAAGTGACCCTGCTCCCCTCTGCCCGTGCTTTCATGTAATTTTTTATGTATATATTTTTTTATTTGTTTACGTATGCAGGGGGCGGTTGCTTTGGCTGGCGTCTGCTCGTCTGTCACTGTCGCTAAAAGTCAGCCTCTGAGAGTGACAGCAGATGGGCAGATGTGAGAGTGAAAATGGCCCCTGGGAGGAGAAGAGAGTGCAGAACCTGCCACCCGCGGGAGCACCAGTGCATCCAGGGAGAGGGGAGGGGGGGGACGAGGGGAGACACCAGTCCATCCATCAGGCAGTGTGTAGCACTGCTCCAGCTGCTCCGTGGCAGGCTGGGTTACCACTTCAACACAGCTACCCACTCATGGGGGAGAGATGTGGCGCCAGGGCGACTGACGCTGGAATCTGGGGATCAGGGTTCGATCCCCGGCTCCGGCGGCAGGTTAGCCCAGCACCATGCGACTCTGGGCAATAGCTTGCTTAATCTTCCCGACGGCGCCTAGATACCCTAACGGGTGATTGTGCGCTATACAAATGTGGATTATTATTATTATTATGGGCAATTAAAACTTAATGGGGTAACGAAAGGGAATTATTACCAATGAATTGTTACAATTGTACTCCTTGCTTGACCTTTTTTTTTCTTCAGACCCTAAATTCTTTTAATTGCAGAAATGAGTACGAAAAGTGTGCTTCAATTGCCTTATTCCGCCTTATAATTTTATGTCTTTCATGTCCATTTGTTCATAGAGTATATTCACAGAACCCTAGCTAGTGTGACAATCTCACTAAAAGAGTCATTGGCAAAGTCCATAGGTCTGACTTTGGCATGCTACCCGTGTAAACAGAGGCATTCACAAATGCATTTTACATGTGTTGCATGCACAAATGGTGTTGATCGCCGTCCTATTGGCTTTGTTAGTTGTAGGTGGGCAAAGTAGCAAATTTTTATTTTTTATGTTTTAAAGAATGCACGGAGGAGATAAAAAAATGAATGTGACAAACAGCTGATGGCAGAGTGTATTTCCACGTGCATGATACTTCCTCATGCATTCCAATGGGAGCGCTTCCTGGAAGGGGGGGGGGGGTGATACATCAAGAAGCCACAAGCATCAGTCAGAGTTTATACTCCCATGAGTGTAGCCAGAGTCCACTTTGTAAATTGTGTAGAATTGGTAACAATACGTTATGAGCTAAATGTCTAGTCAAGCCAGACCTAAACATACTTCCAAGTCAGTTTCCCCTTTCTAAGGACATCTTAATTTTATAAGCCAGTCAGTCACCTGCGTAATACAGAAAAATCGTATCATGACTGGTTTAGAATTGATTCACCCGCAAAATAAAATACATCTTCACATATTCTTATTAAATTTGAGTAGCACAGGAAACACTGTAAGGTGACAGCTCAGAATAAAATAAAATGGAAATTGCGTTGATCAATGCAAATAAGCTTTTCTCCTGCGTTGTACTAATTGGCCGAAAAAGGAGCTTTACAAATACGATTATAAATAAAAGATTATCATGCCGCTATCCGCCAGCAACCCGGCTTACCGCACCGGCGGAAGCTCTGCAGTGTCAGCATCCAGAGCAGATCATTAAAGTCGGATTCGCCACAGCCGCCACGAAATGTGACTTGTGGTGAGGAAGAGGAAACGAGCATGAAAAGGAGAGCGCCGCCCCTCCCCCGCAGCCCTTGCATCCCCACTTCACGCCGCCGCCCCTCCCTGCACCCGCCCTTCCATGGAGCCGCTGCCCCTCCCTCCACCTCCATTCCACGCCAATTAACCCCCCACTACCACCCCCTAACAACGTGCATCCCTCCTTCACGCCGCACCTGTCCACTCCACGCCGCTGCCCCTGGCACCTATTGGGCACCCCCACTCCACGCCGCTTACTCCCACCCTTCTAACCATTTGCACCCCTACTTCACGCCGCACCTGCCCTTCCCCGCACCCCTTACATCCCCACTTCACGCCAAGCCCCCCCCCAAGCAGTTGCATCTCCACTCCAAGCCGCCCCTCCCCTCCGACACCCACTCGCATCCCTCCCCGGTTGCCAGGGGCTGTATACATTGTAATTAAAGGAATTTAATTTCTGGTAATCTTCGTTAAAAGCATCATCTCGCCGGGAGGAAGAAAAGCAGCTTCAATGCGATTTCCACAGCATTTACTTTTGGGAGCTGTGGGCAGGAGGGTTGTCAATAACTGGCACACGCTGCTTTTCTGGTGTTCATGTGCGGTGTGTACAGGGCTCTAGCGGTTTGAGGCCCAGCCTCACCAAGAACGCTGCCAAGATGGCGGCAAAGTATCCTGTCAGCAGCAGGCACGCGAGACCTCCGCGCGGCTTTTACTAAGAGTCCCGGGAATCAAGTAGGCTTAGTCAAATGTCAGCGCAGACACGGGAGAAATTGATGTTTTATCGCAGCACACACGACGGACACATGAGGGGATTGCGGACCGGTAAGTGTGCACTGCTCAGAAAGTTATCTGGTTTCATGTTTGTCCACTCTTGTTAACATTAAGTCGCAATAAAAAAAATCACCTGTTTCCGGCACGCGCGGTGTGGCCTGCTTGCTATGTCCAGGCTTCAACCTGCCGAGGCGCCCACGGACGGGCCAGCCGTGTTGTGACAGTTGTTGCATTCCTTGGGAGGGGTCGTGCCACTGTCACCCAGAAGTAAAACGCCATTTGCTTCCCTGGTCGTTCGCTTGGTTTAGAATTCACAAGGAACAGGTGGGGAGCCGTGTTTTCTTGCCATGGAAAACACGTCACATGTGAGTAGGGTGACCAACTGACATGGGTGCAAATTCAGGACGGTGAGTGTAAAAATTCAGGACAAAGGGTCAAAATTCAGGACAAAATTCAGGACAGGAGGTCAGAATTCAGGACAAAACTTTGGGACAAAAGGTAAGTTTTACAGACACATCGTAGGAGGTCGCGCAATAGAATATAATTAAGCCCATCCATATCCAAACATATTCAATCATTTGCAAACCTATCCATCATTTCACTCATCCATCCATTATCCATCCATCCATCCTTTCACCCTATTCATCAGTACACTCATCCATCCACTCTTCCACCCATCCATTCACTCATCCATCCAGCCTTTTATCCTTTCCCCCATCCAGCCATCCTTTCACTCACTCATTCTTCCACCCATTCACCCTTTCAGTCATCAATCCATCCTCCCTTTCTCTCTCCATCGACCCTTTCATTTAGCCATCCTTTCTTCCACCCATCCATCTACTCATCCACTCATCCACTCATGAATCCATCCATTGAGGCATTGACCCTATCAGTCATCCATCCACCCTTTCACTCATCTATCCATCCATTTGTCCATCTACCCTCCCTTTCACTCCTTCATCCATCCTTACATCCACACGCTCACTCATCTGTTCAGCCATTCACCCTTGTACTTATCAATTTATCAATCCATCCATCATTTTACCCATCCATCCACCCATTAACTCACCCATCACCTACCTGTTCACTCTTCCATCCATCCTTTCACTCATCCATCCACCCTTTTACCCATCGATCTACCGTTCTACCCATACATACATACATCTTTTTACCGTTTCTCTCATCCATCCTTCCACTCACTCATCCATACATCCTTTCTCTCATTATCCATCCATTCACCCTTTCATTCATCCATTCACCCTTTCAGTAATCTTCAGCCATGTAAATGTGAATGTGGGATACTTGTAAAGCGCACTGTTACTCTACCCGAGTGTCCTGGCGCTGTAGACCGCTGGGGAACCCGTCCTGGTTTTCCCTGTGAGATGGTCCCTTTCTGGGTATCTCCAGGGTGAAACCAGGCATCCCCCCGGCGTCTGTGGGGGGCCGTTGTAGAGATGAGGTAAGCTTAATGCCCAGAGTTGCTGAGTGTGTTCCCTGGTTAGAGTAGGCACCGAGGCGAGAATTATCGAGTCCGTTGACCCTGGTCCACGACCCTGCCACGTCGGGAATTGAACCCTGGTCCCATCCCTTCATTTACTCACTCGCCCACCTTTTCATATTAATTATGAGTTGAGCCTTTGTCTACAGAATGGCAGACAGAAGAGGCCCATCAAGAATTTCACCCATGCTGTAGTTCCTAAAGCAATGGGTGGGGTTAGGGTTCCCTATGCCCCTGCACATAGGAAATCTGAAAACATGAAATTCATGGGTCATGCATGATGCACAGTGCCAGGCCCTGAGGTGACTGTGAGATGGTGTTGCGTCCAGGGCTTTAAGTGGGATGAAAATACCCTGGGGTTTCTCCAAAGGAGGTGTTCGATGTAATTAAGGGCGTGGCTTAAAACACAGAAGCTAAAAATCTGTGCTTAATATAGTATGCTGCCTGACTGGTATTTTGCCTCTTCTGTCAATGTATCCAGATATATAACAACAAGTAATGTTACACCTGCAACAAGCCAGAACTATTGGCTTTGTCAATGGTTGTTAGTTGCATAAAATAAAAAAAGTAGCAATCTGGCTTCCTTGAATATAATATTGAAAATGCATCAGTTCTAAAATGAAGAGACTGTGAGAGAACTCTAGCCACTTCTTTTTAACTTCTTTCACCACCTCCTTTTGTTGAGCTGGATTCTCATGTAGCAACATTGGCTTTTTTGCACATTTCTTCTGTCTGACAGAATGCCCTGCCCTAGACAGAGCCTGTGGGAGGCCAGCACATGCATTAACACCCTAGACTGGACCCTTGTCATTTTGTATTTTGAATGACAATGGGCAGGTGGGGCTGCTTTTGTGCTCCAAGGAGGAGTGCGAGGCGTCCCCATTAGGGAGTTGAGGCTTCATGCAGGGAACAGTGCTATTTTTTGCAATGCCCAAAATAGCGGACATAAGGCGTCCGTAAAAGGGATCCTCATGGACAACGGACGTGAGACCCAAATTACGGACGGACCATGAAATTTATGGATGGTTAGTCACCCTACATCATACATAATCACATAAAGATGCACACTCACATACACTCAAAGACCATCACGCACACATGCCACATCATATGCACAGAGTAGGAACTCGCATAAATCCAATGACATCACAAGTTGCTAAAATAACACAAACACGCATACCTCTCACCGTCGCAAACCATAAATTAAAATCAGAAATGCTGGTGCGACATAGTAGAAGTATCTTCTGATAAATATTTGACATCTTACATTAATACCTTTGGACGCCTTCATTTATCACTAGTTTCTGAACAAAAGTAGAATGCCATGAGCACCTATTACATTACACAAGGTCACATTAGTTTGCAGGCACTGGAGATTAAGGGATTTGCCATAATAACACGATGTTTAAACCTGAATTTATTTTTTATTTCATTGTGTGTATGTTACTTTTTTGTGTTCGTAACTGCATATGAAATAAAGGCTTACATAATAGTTTTTTCTTCTCTGCCACCACTCCAAATGACCCTAGCCCCCATTGCACGATTTGTATATTTTACACTTCAAGTCTGTAAATGAAAACCGCCTGGAATTACGCCAATAAAGAAGGCCACACTTCCAGGTCGTCTTCATTTACACTTCTTTGCTATGGCATGTGCAACCCTTGGGAATGCAGTCACAGACCCTGACGGGGGCGCTCGCCACTGTATGAAGACTTCTGGCAGGAGGAGGCCCAGCAAATGCTGTATCTCTACAGAGGGGCCCCATTATCATTCTGTGTTTGATAATCAGGCAGACAACAGAATGATAATGGCCGATGGCAATCTGTGCCGCGAGGGGCTGCTGCAGGCCTTTCAGTTCACAGAAGTGCGAGCTGGCCCCTGCAGTGAGAGTTAGAGAACTATCAGACTGCTTGCAGGGGGGACAGCTTGCACCAATCAACGCCCAGAATTACGGACAAAAGGCGTCCGTGAAAGACTTCCTGACGGACAACGGACAAGAGGCCAAAATAACGGGCAGTCCGTGAAATTTACGGACGGTTGGTCACCCTACATGTGAGGCAATTGCTACAACTCTTGCATTCCGAGGCATCAACATTCACCACGTGCCTAGCTTGGCAGTGAGATGCAGATTTTATCAACTGCTCTGCTTCTACCGTAGCACATATTATTGTCCATTTCATCTCAATGGTATATGCCAAGCGTGTCAGGTATCTGCTTCTATCGTGACATGGAAGTGTGGAGGAAATACGACGCTCCTTAGGTCAAGGGAAACGGGACGATAGGAGGAAGGAGGAAAACCATTTCTAACCCAGAAAGGCAGTCTCAGCTGGCAAAAATGCAGGTCAATACAAATTATGAATATTTTTGCATTATTTACCGGCTTTCATAGAGTAGAGGCAGGGCCACAATTCTCATAATTATAGATTTGCCCGATTTGCCACATAATACTCCATCTACTGCATAATCTGTCGATTTTACCCAAAACAAAAAATGTGCTTCTAATTTAAACTGCTCAACAGTTACTAACAGTGCAACTGCACGTGTTGCCACGCAGTGGAAGGCCCTTTGCATACTTTTACTGGTCATCTTTTTGTTGCTTATTGCTGCTATATTTGAGTGTTAAACTGGAACAAATGAGGTGCAACCCATGCCCAGACAAAGATAGGGCCGGACTTGCCGTAGCGGGCACCGTGCGCTTTCCCGGTGGGCCGAAAGGGTGGGGGTGGGTGGGGGCAGTTTTGGACTGGTGTTGGACGTTTTTGATACAAGGGGCCAATTTAATATCAGACCAACTATGATAAAAAGTCCAGCATTACGCACCATAATTTGCCTTTTCTTGCTGCATAATTTACTCAACACTGTCGCATAATTTGGCCCTCGCCTGCCCCCATAATTCCAGCGGCCTTGAGTACAGGGAATGCATCCTCTACACTGACACTTTCTCTTTCAATGATGACATAAGCCATGTGTATTCCACAAACATGTCTATTCACTACAACATCTATGGTTCAAGCACTCACTATATATGATCAATACTGTAAGAGGTGCACTCTATCCCTTCTCACATACCTCTATTGCACTGGCTCGGTCACCGTGCTAGCACCAGACCACATACCACTTGATTTGCCATATCACTCAATTTTAAATTGTATTAAATTGTCTTCAAAATATTTATATAGCTTATCGATGAATTTTAATTGCTTCTGAATCGCTGCAAGCCACTCAGTCCATATGCTCAACTTGATGCGTCTACCATCAGCTAAAATGGCCGAGGCTTATACAGTCTCAACACAATTTTTCTTTAATATTCCATTTTTAGCATAAATACTTGAGTAGTGCAGAGTTTCCTTGACACATCAGGCACCAATAATTAATTAATGAGCAGAATATCAGTATGAAGGCAGACTGCTATGATAAATTTACTACTGCGTCTGAGGCTTTTCCCCGGAGACATTATTAAGTTAAGTTGTATCATGTTCTAGTGGTGTTGTTTACGTAGCGCCTGCTTTTGGAATTTTATCCTGGTATTAATCACTCTGTAAGATGAAAGAAGAGGGAACTGAGCCACATGGATATTAACTGATTTCCCGATATCACACACCTAGGTCAAGTGGTCAAGATGGGATTACAGCTTAATTCACTTGATTCACATCTCTACAAACTTTGCCAGAAAAAACACAGCATACAACTGTTTTCACTTGTTCTGCCTCCCACGCCTCAAGCACCTAATATGGATTTGCTATTTTTTTTATTCCGGCATACACATTAACACTTAGGGCCTGATTATGAGTTAGGCATAGTGATAATTACCGCACGCAGGACTAAATATCTCAGGATTTTAACAAATCGCCTGATCATGAGTTAAAAAGGCATCTGTTATTCAGTACATATGCTTGCTAAATTTTGCATGTCTGCAGTCCAGGTATTTAACACATGCGCTATTTAATGCATTCACTAATTACCGCATGCGAAAACAAAGCATGTGGTAATTATCACCCAATTATAAGTATGAGGAGTCATTAAAAGCCAGTGGACAATACCAACTTAAAATACCACCAGTCAAAAGCAGGTGGTAAAAATTCATGAAAGAATAAATGAAAGAAAAGCTGTAAAATAATTGAAAAATTCAAAGACCAACTCATTAGTGCAAACTTAAAAAACCCACAGTACATGCACTGTTTGAGCTGAAAATAGCAAAATATCACACAAACCTGCCCACAAGGCCAGACCTGCATTAATAGCCAGGGACAGGTGAAGCTCTAAAGCTCTAATAGGTGGAGTGCAGCAGATCGCACTTCTTTTCTACAACCCACCAAAATGGATGCCGCACTGTTAGGCCATTATATCATGTTATGCCAGATCCATGTTCTGGTATAACAAACCATACAGCATGAGGATGGAAACCAGGGCACCAATCAATGACCTCAAAGGGCACATCAACATGGGACAAGAGGCTGCATCACAGGCTTGATATGGGCATTGTACAAAATATATGTTCGACATTACAGGTACCCTGGAGCCCGACACTGGTATCCACTGCCACCCCTCCTGTCTGAAAGTGCTAGACGCACTAGAATTCTTTGCAACAGGCACCACACAGCAGACAGTTGGTTTGGTGCGTGGCATTTCTCAGTCAGCCTTTAGCAAAGTACTCTTTTAAGTGATGGATGCTTTGCAGAGAGTGAGTGAGCAGCATATACAGTTCCCCTTGGACCCACACACAGCTAATGCCAGCTAAGTAAACATCTGTGCTGCATTAGGTTTTCCTGATATTCTAGGGCCAATTGGCTGCACTCATGTATACGTGGTGACCTCAGGTAGTCAGGAACAAGATGTGTGCTGAAGCTGTGAAATTAAACACATTTTATTTATGTGAAAATTATGTGGCTCTGTGTATACTGAAATGGTATGTTAGGTGCTCTGTACGAAACAACAGTGTTATGATGCTGACAAAAAAGCAACATTAGTCATGCTGTGGTAAAACATCTCCTTAAGGTACTGGGTAGACAAATCAACCCTTCATCAAGAATACATTGCATTATAATTGTTGTAGCCCAATCTCTATTCATGTCAGCAGTACCAGTAGAGTGTTGTTAGCCCCCACAACATATACATGTATCAATGTGAATATGTATAACAAGTTATATCGGCCACTCTTCACAGCAATGATGATTCTCAGCCAAGTCAATGTTTTAACAACCACATGTGCCATTACGACTCATGACTGCTAACTTGGAATTCTCTGACCTCGAGACATTCTTTCATGTCTTCAACTCCAGACATGTTGAAGATGGTCATAATGGTTCTTTTCACAGCTTGAGGTACAGCTGTGGTGGAGCACTACCATCATTTACAATGCTTTAGTGCTTGTGCTTGGCGATTTTGTACCCAGAATTGCAAAGTTTAGGATCTGTTTTTAATGCTCTCAACATCATATGGATATGTTGATTCAGTTTTGATTTTGGGCATTATCTCCTCCAACAAGCATGGTTTTCTTTGTTTTGGTGGCATCTTCAACATGAGATGACACATTAGACGGTCATGGTGTCTTACCATCTCTTTGACCATGACCTCCCACTCAGCATCCACAAAATGTGCACTTCTTTTCGCTGTCTGCCCCCATGATGAAAAGTTTTGCAGGTAAGATTCCCCTCCTAACCCCATGCACTTGAGCATGTATGCAGAGTGAGCTGCTTAGTGCACTGTCATGCTATGAGCAAGTGTGCCATGTCTTTCTTTTAACAGGGTCCAGTCCTCCACCAAGGGGTTCTCTGTTCTCTCATCCCTTTGTGCCCTCCCCCCACCAATGGGTGCCTTTGAGCGAAATCCTAAATGCCTACTATCTTCTGAACTACAGACATTCAACAGGCAATGGAATACACATTCAACACGCACTTCCTGTTTTTCCTTCAAATGGTTCATCAGATCTGTCAAACATCTTTTCATTAAACCAACCATATTTTATGTCCCTGTTCCTTTATTTACTGATTCATAATTATAGTCCAGAATTTTGTAAAATGTCACACATTACTATTACACATCGTATAATACTAACCACCTCATTCCACACCACATTAATATGTTTCTCATCCAATTAAATCTATTTTCCCTCCTTTAGAGCAATTTGATATTTTCCTAATAATTTTGCACACTCTAGCTGATAACTGGATTCATAGCACAAACATTTTGCACTATTAACCTGCATATATGGTTCCTTTCCAGTAAGCAGAGCTTCACCATCTGTCTTGATTAGGCAGCTCCAACTTCAATACTCATGAGAGCTGCTCTCAGTGCTTAATTTGAGCCAGTGGTTTTCGGTGCTCGGCACAGGCACATAATTGTCAACACAGGTGCTTGTGAGAGCCTGCAACAAGGTTGCGCTGTCTGGGGAATTCAGAAAGCACCACAACAACAGTTAATTATAAATTCAATAAACATTAAAAATGACTGTTACCTGCTGCCAAAGCCATTCTTATAGCTTTGGGGGTCTGAAATAATCAGAATTAGCACACTTGGAGGAGTGTGATGGTTAGTAGTTTTTTTGATACAGTTCTTGGCAGTGCTGGCTAAACAATGCATGTTGCACACTGCAGTGGCCTCCTGACAAGTGCCCGGAGCACTTATGTTTTTACAAATTAAGCACTGGCTGCTCTGTGATTGGTCCGCCATCCTGATGAATCGTAATCACTCTCTCCAGTATGGTTTTCAATTGTTGTTCTAAAGTATACAAAAAAGCAATGGATGGAATGCTTGGATTAATCTCAGCCACTGGTTATTACTCAGCACCACCTCCCAATCCATCATTATTTTGTACACCATGTCACTTTAGTTTGGACCTAGTTATATGCAAAGTAGTCTGGCCCATGCTCCAGTTGGAACAGCCCGGCCCAAACTGTCAAGCCAGGTCGTCCGTGAACCTGAACACAAGCAACCCAGAATGGGTTTTGCCCTAATTATGGGCTCATCGGCCGGATACAGCTTGGTTCCAGTGACAGTATGCATGAGACCCAAGTCTGACTATACCCATCCTACCTAAAGTATACAAAAAAGTAATGGATGGAATGCTTGAATTAATCTCAGCTACTGGTAATTATTTGGGCCACATCCCAACCTATCATTATTTTGTAAACCATGTCACCTCAGTTTGGACCCAGCTATTTGTAAATCAGTTTTGACACTGTTCCAGTCGGAACAGTCAGAACTGGAACACAAGCAACCAAGGACCAGTTTCACCCTAGTTATGAGCTCATCAGCCGGGTACACCTCAATTCCAATGACACAGTGTGCACTGCGCTAACGTCTGGGCATATCCGTCCCACTTAGGGTGACACCCTAGAGTAATCTAAAAAGCAATAGATGAAATGCTTGAATTAATATCAACCACTGGGAATTACTCGTGCATGCATCACAATCTATCATTATTTTGCACACCATGTCACTTCAGTTTGGACCCAGCTATATGCAAATCAGTCTTGACCCTGCTCCAATCGAAACAGTCCAGGTCAAAGTGCTGCGCTAGGTCCTCCCTGAACTGAAACACAAGGAACCCAGGACCAGATTTCCTTCTAGTTCTGGGCTAATCAGCCAGAGACAGCTTGGTTCCAGTGACACAGTGTGCACAGGACCCACGCCTGGGCATACCCTTCCTACTTAGGGCAACACACTAAAGTATACAAAAAGTGATGGCTGGAATGCTTGCATTAATCTCAGGCACTGGAAATTACTTGTGGTTGCATCCCAATCCATCATTATTTTGCACACCATGTCACCTCAGTTCGGACCCAGTTAAATGCAAATCAGTCTTGACCCTGCTTCAATCAGAACAGTCTAGCCCAAACTGCAAAGCCAGGTTCTCATGAACCAGAACACAAGCAACCCAGGACGCGTTTTCTTCTAGTTAAGGGCTCATCAGCCGGTTCAGGGAGGACTTGGCCTGGCAGTTCAGGCTGGACTTTTCCCATGAAGAGCAGGGACAAGACTGATTTGCATATGGCTGGGTCAAAACTAAGGTGGCATGTTGGGAAAAAACAATGGATTTGGATGCAACCCGAGCGATTACCAATGCCTGAGATTTATTCAAGCATTCCATCCTTCACCTAATTGTTTTTGCATTTAACGCCCTAAGTACGCCAGGTATGCCCAGACGTGAGTCCCGAGCTCACTGTGCCACTGGTACCAAGATATACCTGGCTGAAGACCCTATTTAGGCTGAACCCAGTGCTAGGTTCCTTGTGTTGTGGTTCAGGGAGGACCTTGCCTTGCTGTTTGGGCTGGACTGTTCATATGAAGAGAATGCCAAGACTGATTTGCATGTGGCTGGGTGCAAACTGAGGTGGCTTGGTGGGTGAAAAATGATGGATTGTGGTGAGACCCGAGGAATTTTCAGTTGGCTGAGATTAATTAAAGCATTCCATCCATCACCCTGTTGCCTTTGCATTTCAATTGATGTACATCGGTGATTATACTAGGCAGGCCAGTGCTTGCTTTGAGCCTATGGTTGAAGGTGGGGCCCACTGGCACTGAGAAACACACAAGGGGGAAATCAGAGGGAAAGGAAAGAGGGAAAGACGTGACAAAGAATAAAAGCAGGAACCTGCAAGAGTGAGACGAAAGAGGAGGGAGTGTCGGGTGGTGTATTAAAGAGGCATAAGGTGAAATCAAGATTACACAGCTATGGTATCCGGCATACCAACCTACAAGAGCACCATCGGGTGGCTTCTGAGGAAACCTTGGGCCAGTCACTTACTCTTTTAAAATATAAGCACTGGGCAGCACCCCCATATTTTCTGCTGGTTCGAATTTATCAGCTGCTTCTGCACAGTTGGTCCATTGGGGACCATCTGGTTGTCATCACTGTTACTCTCCAATTTGCGTGTACCTTTTTGCCAATGACCTTGTTGTATGTTAACTAAAATGTGCCATCAGCTTTATTATCTGAAATTTGCCAAATTTGCCAGCGTGTAAGACGTGCAAACTGGAGAGTCTCTTATTTTGGTTATTTTAATATATTGAACCATGGTATTATACATGTTATGGTAATAGTATCCTGTAGAGCGCACCTACACCGAAAGGTTTCATGGCGCTGAGTCTAGTTTGTGCCGGGGACTGCAGAGAGCTATACGTGGGCCTGTGTGAAAAGCCATGTTTTGAGCAGTCTTCTAAAATCTAGGAGTTTGTTGCAGGACAGAATCTCCAGAGGGAGGGAATTCTAGAGTCTGGGTGCCAGAGTCGCAAACCTGCGGCCTCCTTGGCGGTGGAGTTTGAAGGAGGGGGTAGTCAAGAGATGGAGGTTAGCGGAACGGAGGTTGCGGGAGGGGATATACCTGGCCAGGAGGTTGTTGATTAATTGGGGGCTATGGCCGTGGGTAGATTTGAAAACGATACAAGCCGTCTTGAATGTGATTCGTTGGGAAATGGAGAGCCAGTAGAGATTTTTCAGCAGAGGCCTGGCAGACTGCCAACGTGGTTGTCGATGGATCAGTCTGGCTGCCTGATTCTGGGCCAGTTGGATACGCTTAGTGAGGCAGAGTGGAAGGCCTAAGTAGATGGAGTTAACATAGTCCAGGTGAGATAATGCCAGGGCAATAACCGCCTGGATCAGGGCTGGTTGAGTGAACATCCGACTGATCTTCCTGATCTTACGGAGCTGAAAGAAACAGGAGGACACAACCGCGCCTATCTGGGCTTTTAGGGATAGATCCTTGTCGATGATGACTCCTAGGCTTTTAGCAGAGGGAGAAGGTCTCGGAGCGGGGCGGAGTTCTGGGGGCCAGTAATGTGGGCCCCAGAGTGTCTGACCTTTACCAAAGAGGACAAGCTCGGTTTTACCGGGGTTAAGTTTTAGATGGTTGAGATCCATCCATTGGCGGATGTGAAGCAGAGTGTTCTGGAACTCCCGGATGCATTCAGGGGAATTGTCTATAGTAAAGATCAATTGAAGGTCATCTGCGTAATTAAACGTGGTGGCCTTGTAATCCTTCAGGGACCGGATCAGGGGAGAGAGGTACAGATTGAACAGTAGGGGGGACAGAGATGATCCCTGAGGGACCCCGCAGGAAGTGGGGAGCTTAGGAGCGTTAAAAGGGGCTAAGGGGACCGCTTGAGTGCGGTCACTGAGAAAGGATCTGATCCAATTGTAGGCCGCGTCGCGGACGCCGGCCTGTTTGACACGGTCCAGGAGGATGGTATGATCGACCGTGTCAAACCCGGCTGAGAGGTCTAAAAGGACCAGGGCCTGTGGTATCCCTTTATCCGCATTACCTCTGAGTGCGTCCATGACTGCGGTGATGACTGTCTCGGTGGAGTGGGCAGGGCAAACCCAGCCTGCTGGGGGTCCAGGTAGTTGGACTGTTCTATGAAGTTGGACAGATGAGTGGTTACGTGTGCCTCAAGGACTTTGGCCAGGTAGGGGAGGAGGGAAATCGGCCTGAAGTTTGAGGGGTTTGTGGGGTCTGCGCCTGGCTTTTCCAGGAGGGGGACGACGACCGCCTCCTTGAAGGCAATAGGGACCCTTCCCTGAGCCAGGGATTCATTGAGGAGGGTCAGGATAGGAGGCGAGTGGACCGAAAGTTTGTCCTTTAAGATATGCAGGGGTCAGCAGTCCCTGGGAGAACCAGATTTCACCCTCGCCAGTAGGGCCTGTAAGGAGTGGGTATCTATGGGTGGAAAGTAGTCGAAAGTGTGGGCACTGCATGCTGCGGCGGGGGAAACCGTGTTGGGGTCGGCGACTGGGATGCTGGCTTTAATGGTAGCGATCTTATCTTGGAAGTAGTTGTGGAGAGAGTCACACAATTGATGGGTGGGCACGGTTATGGGGAGGATTCTCTCGGAGTTGGCTAGCTCATTGACTATAGAAAAGATATCTTTAGATTTGTTGTTTGATTTCTCTATTTTTTCCGAGAAATAGGTGGCTTTCGCTAAGATAATGGCTTTTTTATAGTCTGAGCAGGCAGCTAGATAAGAAAGTTTGGCATCTGGCGCATAGGCCTGCCTCCATTTCCGCTCTTTTTGGCAGGAATCTAATTTCCGAGCCCTGAGGTCCTGAGAGAACCATCTTTGGGCATCCGAGCGCCGGGCAATATTTAGTTTTTTAAGTGGGGCGTGTATGTTGCTGGCTCCTAATAACCAGTTTGAGATGTTAGCCGAGGCTAGGTCCACATCCAGAGTGACTATGGGGATGGAGTGGGCCAAGCTATCCAGAAAAGCAGGGGTATTGAGGGAGCTCCATTTCCTGACCAGGCCCCCTTCGGGCGCCAGCGGCTTATTGCAGGTAGGGATAGAGATGGAGAAGTTTATAAGGTGGTGATCAGACCAGCTGCAAGGGGATATATTGGGTTGCGTGCACTCCCCAAATGCGATGCAGTGCCTGCAACAAAATTCGTTTTATTTATTTAAATGTTTAATTACCTGTAAAGCTCCGCAATCCATAGATTACTAGCCCCCACTCTGCCCCTCCCCCTCCCCACATCACTGCCCTGCAGGTACACCCATTACCGACCGCGGCTGGACAGGTATCAATGGTCCCACAAACTCTTTGCTCTTTTTTGCCCTGGAACTTATGCAGTGGGTTTCTTCCATCACTATTCCCATCTAGATTCATGTAGTCTAGGCGCCTAGCTAGCGCTCAACATATAAATACACGTGAGATGCAACCCTACCCCTTTTCTCTCACGGGTGCTGGAATTGTACAAGAAGAAATGTTGTCATACTTTCTTATCAATGGGCTCAGGGGAAGTGGATCTGAACTTTTTGGGAACTCTACAATGACTGTATTACTATAACAACAGTAGTGCGACAATCTGCAAAATTTCTGTACTCAAATCTAGTGCCTCAACTTTGCCTAACCTGAAACTTAATACTTATTTCAACTGTTGTGTCGTTCTTTACTTCATGATCGAAGATATCATTGCCCTACAAACTCACGAACCAGAAAATAAACAATTGTTCCTGGGTAGAAAAAATAACTGCTCCTGACACTCCAGTCTTTTGTGTGAATCTTGATGCACTTGTTAGGACAATCTTTTGCAATGGAACCTTTACTTTGGCTCATCTTCAAGAGAACGTCTCAGCGGTGGCCAGCACAGGTAAACATGGTGAGGCGGGGCGGAGTGGGAGAGGGGAGGGAAGTCAACAGATGACGGAATAGGTATAATTAAATAAATAAATAAATAATACCTATTCCGTCGTGTGTTGGCTTCCCCCCCTGCCGCGCCCCACTGCGCTCACCTGTGCTGGCCGCCGCTGGAACATCTAGTTGTGCAAAGTGCAGCTTGTCAAACGCTTAATATAATGTGACATCAATACATGCCATTAATTTAAATACCAAGCATTGGTTGGGGTGGGGTGGTGAAAGGTTGGCATCGTGGTTGTCCATTAATGATCTGCCCTTGCTCGCCTTCCAAGGGATATGAATGAGGGACATTAGGTGGACTCTCTATGACCTTTCAGCATCCGATTGATCACAGGGAAATCATTTAAACAATGTTTGGTTAAATTAGGATATACAGTAGCATGCCTAGATCCAAAGAATATTTACAGTTAGAGGGGGGCTGCAGCCCAGGCCTAGGCCCTGGTCCCTGTATATATTGAGCTCTTCCTCAAGTTTAATTGAGGACGTAATGCAAGGTTTTATGAAATTCAAACTTGCTGTGCCAACATCCACAGAGCATATATGGGAAGACTGAGAGCCTCAATGCTTAAGGTTGACTCTGGAAGCTGGTCCCTATTAAGGGCCCAATTCCAATTACAAGCATGGACTGCTGAACCTGTGGTAGCGGTCAGTGACAGCCAGACTGGCGGTCCACCTGCTGTATTACAAGTATGACAGTTGGACTGCCATTAGACAGCTGCTATGGCGGTGGTGCAGCGATCTGTGGGAGTAATATGCGGACGGTGCCGCAGCAGCACCTCAGAGCATATTACGCGTTTACCTACTGCCCTCCTTTTCATGGTGGTGAGCCTGCCATGAAAAGTGTGGCGGTGAGGAAACTAAGGGTGCCCTGCAGGGCCCCCTGTTGCCTCTGTGCACAGAGGTGCATGCAGGGGGGCACATGTGCCCCCGCTTTATTTTTGCGCCCCCTGCACAGGCAGAAATGCACAGCAAAATGCATTTCTGTCCGTGCAGGAACAGGCTGCAGCACTTTATAAGGCTCTCCTATGAGCCCTAGATAAGCAGTGCTATGGGACCGCCTCCAAAGGACTGCCCACCAGGATTACGATTCGTAATCTGGCAGACAGACTGACAGTGGGTTTGGCAGTCCCGGAAAAGGGCTCTGGCAAGGCGGCCTGCTCCAAGACTGCCAAACTCTTAATCAGGTCCTAAGCCTTGGCTGTTTTTCACTTCCTATCGGGGTTTCCCTAAAAAAGATTGGTTAAATTTAACTCTGCACTTCTAAAACCGTTCAACATATACAGAAAAGAGTTAGGCCTCGTTGCTGAAGACCAAGACCAGGCGTGGGACACTATATAGGCAATGATGGGGGTCAGATGAGGAAACCATGGCGTGATTGGCTGGGTACAAACTCAAAATATCTGAATGCACAGTCAATAAAAGTCAGGGCTTCAGAGCAGAAGACCTGAATATTGACCCCGGAATATCAATAGGACTTGGGACAACATATCAAAACAAAAATATTGACATGTCATTAGGTCTGGATTTTATATAGCCTAACTTTACATATATGTACCTGTGCAGTACATATATCTTCAAGGTACGTGGATGTGAATTTAGGAATAGTAAATCTATACCTCGCTACATTTCGATATTACCATCGCTTACATTTCGATATTCTTGTGTCACAATATTCTGGAGGTTAATATTTATTAGTATAATCTTTAGTAGTCTCAGGAGCTGGTCCCACCGCATTTTTGTCGTTCATTGGTTCCTGTGGGCAAGGCAGGTGACGTTTCACTGACCTCCAACTCAACATCTCTTAAGCACTATTTGGCAACCCAAAGATACATACCTTGAATTATTGGTAGATTAGCAAAGACATAGAATTCCCTAATTTGTCAAAATGTATTATAATTGTATTCTGGCAGTAATGTTTTGCCTTTTACAGTGGTAAGAGTGCTACAAAGAATAACATTAAGACAGTCCTTGAATTTTTCAACATCCCTGCAGTACCCAGGATGAAAACAGGCTTTCTAGTGGAGTTATTCCTTTCAGACAGGCCTGGGAGGACTTGTGCTGTTTACAAAGTGATGCATCCAGCTCATCCTCTCTGGTCCTGAGACAAATGTGTATATGTAGTTTCAATTTGTTGTTATCTGTTCCTTGGAGCTCTAGGCCCATCCTGATGCATGCTTGGCTGCAGCTGATTTGTTATCTGCCTCCAGCAACTTGTGCTCTTTGGAAGCGGTTTCGGTTGCTAGGACGTGATTAGGTTCCAAATTAGAAACTCCCAATTACTATACTGGTAATCTTATGCGCTCCTGTCAGTTTTGGCTGGATTTTACTATGTGCCTGCCGGGGGGAATGGTACCCTATGGAGTGGGGAGGGAGTCTCCATTCACATTTCTAAAATATCTGTCTCTGTGGTTAGGCTAGCCTTTAAGCGCTGGGGTGTATTTTCCTAAGGGACACAGTCTCTTCACGGCAGGACGGCTTGATGAGCTGAACGTTCGCCAATGAAACATGCAGTAATTGGCAGGTCAAGAGTTTGAATCCTGCAAGGCTCACTCAGCCTTTCATCCTTCAAAAGTCAGTAATGTGAAACATTAAAGTGCGTAAGAGTCACACCAGTTATTTACATTGCTTAGGAACTGCAGAAGTTCGGTATGAAGCACTGTATAAGTAACAAGGTGGTTTGTGCGGAATTTCATAATCATGTGACATTTCAGCAAAATTATTCAAAATTGCATATAATTATGCGTAATGCAAATCCATCATTTAGTGACATATTTTTAGAATGAAATGGGTCCTCGTGTCAATTTTTGATGCAATGATACGTTTAGGATTAAAAAAGTAGTGAACAGCAGCCACTTGCATTCTGTTATTCCTATGCCTTCGTAATATATTTTTACATCGAATAATGCGTTATTATGCAAAGAGGCATAATGGTGTAATTTCGGAAATTTCCTAAATAATGCAAATTCTGCTAACACATTTTAAATTTTGCCCAGACCTATTAACAAGTTAAGTAAGCAAGCTATAAAAATATAGGCAGGTTGCTTTCTTGTTGGGATGTTAGTCTTCGGAATGGACCTAACCTCTGCTTAAAGATGACTGGGAAAAATATTTCTTCAGCAAGGCTTGTATGGAAGCTCCTGGTAAAGGCACTTTGGTACTGTGAAACATATTTGGGATGGGTCATAGAGTCAGAAGAAATTGGTGTTTTTTTGGCACCTGTTCCTTGAACCAGCCCTTCCTATTCTCAGATGTAGTTATTGTCTGTATCCAAACGAGGCCATCTACAGTTTCTAGACCAAATGAACGATATACTTGGATTGTAAATCTGGTACTTATCCTTTTTCATATACCCACAACGTCTGCGGTTGTTGGGCTAAACATTATCTACAAAAATATCACCAGCAAAAATTGTCAAGGACACAAATAACGACTTTATACACTTTGCATTTAAAGTAAAAAATATTGCCAACAAAATTATAGAAGGCAACAATAACATAAACAATTGGTAAATAGATCATATTGGTAAGTATATCAACTTTGAATTGTTATACACGTTACTAACATTGTAACATATGCTTACTTAATAAATAATCAAGTAAAACATATGTATACTATAAAAATATATAAAACACTTTTTTAAATAACGGACATTACATAAAAATATATACATTAAAATAATTGGGAATAATGAACATAATATCTAACTAAATAAAATTATTGTTTGAACTCCAATAATACAAAGTAATAACATGCATACTATAATGAAATACAAATATTTAATAAACAATTACTACAAAAATAAATAGTAAAACATATTTTACATTAAAGTAGCTATGAAATGACACCATACAATGTATGTATTAAAACAACTTTAAAAAAATCAGATAAAAAAGTAGACATGGAAGTGTGAAATTCACTACTCCCACTGCAACTTGAGGAACAGCAGAGAAAGTGCTGGACTTTGCAAAGGTCAAATCTACTGTTTCTCATTGCTCATTCACTCACTACAAGAACTTGGTCTAGTGAGTCTTAATCAGAAATCTACGAAGCGTTAGTGAATTTTGGATACAATTTTATAAATATATTATTCTCATTCAACATATATATCAATTGTTCATATAGTTAAAACCCCATTGAAAATAAATACAGTGGAGATCTGTCGATCTCATACATCTAAGAATTCATATCATAAACACAATATTACTTAAATGTGCCAGATTAGATTATTGAAAAGCTATGACTGGTTCTTTTTAGGTCTTGTGGCGTTAACCGCGCGAAGCGCGGTCTCGCCAGAGACCTATAGTGAGCGACTCAGCTTTCCAGGAGACAAGAGCTGGCCGCTCGCATCTTCCAAAAGGCGATGGGAGCAGGCCGCGCGCGCGAGAACACACACACGCCGTGGCCATCTCCTGTCTCCTGGGAAGCTCCAACACACACACAGCCACACCTCCCCCTGCACGCATGCGCACACTCAGAGACACACACATGAGCGCACATACACCGACACACACATACAGAGACACACACACGAGCGCACATACACGCACGCACACATACAGAGACACCCCCCCGCCGTCGCAAACATACACACACACAAGCGCGCGCACACACACACACAAGCCCTCCCTGCCCAACCCCCCTTTAAGCGCCCCCACCCCCTTCCTCTGTCCCTCCCTGCCGCCCCCGCTGCCAGGAAGGGAGACAGGGAATGCCTGCGGAGGTAGGAGAGGCGTGGGCGCTGGGTCGGGGTCTCTCTTGCACCCCGGGGTGTGGTGTGGTAGTTACATTGGGAGGCTGCCCTCGCCTGGAGACTGAAATCGGCGCCCGTAATCGGATAAATATGTGTGTGGGTTTGTGTGGTGTTGGAGGAGGGGTGGTGACGATCTGTGTGTCCCCGTTGAAAATGTCATCCACAGCCCGTGCCGCCCGTGTTGTATGTTCTCCTGTATTTCAAGTTTTTTCACGTTGCATAACTCGTTCTTGTCCTTTGTTGCTGCGGCGCTCCGTTTCTTATGTTTTTTCTTTCCTTTCACAGGACTGCAATGATATTGCTTGTATGTACTTACATGTGTTAATTTGAGTCAGTTGTGGTGTATATCATGTTTTGTTTGTTGTTTTCACTGCTGAACGATGACAGACTGCGACGTTATGTTTGTTGCACCTAAAGCTCCTCTTTCGGGGCTCAGTGATGGTGACTTTCAACACCTTGTGTTGTTCATTTTGATTGATGAAGGTGTATATGCCACCTCGAGCTGTTTCTTTTTCATGAAATCAACAAGAGCGATCAAATGTTTATTTAAGTTAATTCCGGACACTTTCATGTGGTCTTTTACAATAATCCCAATGTATGCCACGTTGTTTTGCATTTCACTGCAAATGGTGCTGATGCTCTGTAATGTTTTGTTCTTTTCTTCCTCAGGACTCAATAACAGTCACTGTTAATTTAAACCCCCTCCCCCGGCCCCCTGATTTCCAAATCACTGACCTATTAATTCTCCATGGGTCATGGTTTAAGGTTATCCTAAATCTGCCCCAATTACAAACATGACACCTTCCGCATGCACTGCACACATCGGGCTGTCTCGTTTCTCTTCTCCGTTTCTGGACTTTCCTCTAACCCCATCCCTTATTTTCATTACAGCCCTGACAACACATTCCTTTGCAATAATCCTTTTCCTCACGTCCTGTTTTTTAATGCGCCGCATACCTGTCGAGTTATTTTTGCACCTGCACTCCGAGCAGTCTTTACCAATAGTGCGGCGCTCCTCGCAGATCACTCTGTTAAACTTCCCAAAATTGCGATAGTGCTTTTTTCTCCGTTTAGCTACTCGTTCCATTTACACACCCCAAGTCCTATGCTTAATGATTGTCCCTCAATTGTCAACATAGTTTCTCTTGTGTCAACTTTCACCCACTCACTGACTGCTCTATGGCATTTGCTGCTATGATCTCACCCAATGAGGGTTCACCCGAAACCACTGGATTAGTTCATGTGAACCAGAATCTGGTCCCCTAAAGCCTTTTGTTGAAAATGCCCCCAAATTGTTGATGCAACCACATTTGCTGACCACATGCCTGAAACCGCAGGCTCTTGTAGCCTGAAGATGACACCTTGTGACACAAGCCAATGTGGTGGGTGTGGGCCCCATATAAATGGCAGCTAGTGCGGAGAGGCTCGCTGTTGAGACAGACTGCATGATATATCATAGGATTCCTCTGTCCACCAACCAACTCCACCCCCCCCACCACCATTCTAGTTATGGGATCTCCTGTATTTCTTGACGCCCCCCTATCCATTCCCGGCAGTCCCAATATTGTGCCTCCTTCAGATTATCCTATGGTGTTTGTTTGCCACCATGAAAGGCTCACCGAGCACAGAAGGATGAAAGGCTGACTCAACCCAGTCGGGATTAAAACTCGTGGCGTGCAGTTGTGATAATCAGATGTTGAAAAAGTGATGGTATTGACACCTTAGGATTTCCCCCATTTTTTAAATTCATTTTGTGTAAATACCCACAAAAAAGTCAGTTTATACTGACTTTTTTTTTTGCTGCACAAAAGTACATGAAAATGCCTGCGCACTCTTGCAGAAGATCGGAACAGCGTCTTTCAGCACACGAGTGACATTTTTGCCGGATGGACAGATGTCAAGGAGGCAGGCCGTAGCCACAAAAGTGGTTCCCATTGCCCAATGTCGGAAATATGTTAAGAAAGCAGAAGGGGTCGTTGTTTTTTAATTTTTTTATTTACATGCTTAATAATGGCTGCCGCGCTTAATGAGACACGCAGCTCACCCAACTCGAAACAAGCATTTCCAATGCAATAGATCTCGCATTTATGCAAGTTTGAGCTATTGCCATTGTAAATGACAATGCCTTTTATTTATGTATTGGCTTTTAAATTTTAAATAAAAAGCATGGACAATTACAATGCCAATAGCTTAAACTTGTCATTCCTTTCCTCCACATATTGTTGTTACTTAGCGCCCCAAGGCGGATTTAGGACATATACACGCTATATTAGGACACCACGTAACATCATATTGTCCCTTCTCGCCATGCTATGCACCACCAAGCCCAGGTGTTCATTTATACACCAATTCAAAGTTTGAAAAAAAATTGATGCAACGCATTGTCATACACAATGCCAATAACTCAAACTTTAATGCTGTGAGACCTATTGCATTGTAAATGCTTGATTAAATTGAGTAAGCAAGTAGCATGATTGATCAATATCACTGGAAAATTAGTGATGAATGCTTGATAGCCAACTCTGACAATCTTTCAGGACATTTCTGAATGCATTACTGTAGGATAGCTGTCCTCTCTATAAGTATTCCTGCATTTTTATCTTGGTCAGAAATCCTACCTATGTCATTAATAAGGATAAACAACATCACTGGGCATGCTAGGAAGGTGACTGAAGCCTTGGAGAGATCAGATGCTAACATGGGCAATACATCCATTCAAGGTTTAAGGGAAGTGTATGAGTTGAAAATAGTTATTCTGTTACTAAATGGGTTTAAAGTTCTACCACAGAAAGATCCAGGGAAAATTCAGTCAACAGAGAGGAGACTGGCAAAAGGCACTTCCGTCTTTGCAATGAGATTAGAATTTGGGTTGGCAAGTATGATTTTTAAATATTATACAAGAACCTCAACATACTGGAAATGCATTACTGCAGTAGGAGATTATTAAAACAACTTAAAAAAATCAGATAAAAAAGTAGACATCGAAGTGTGAAATTCACTACTCCCACTGCAACTTGACGAACAACAGAGAAAGTGCTGGACTTTGCAAAGGTCAAATCTACTATTTCTCATTGCTCATTCACTCACTACAAGAACTTGGTCTAGTGAGTCTTAATCAGAAATCTACGAAGCGTTAGTGAATTTTGGATACGTTTTATAAATATATTATTCTCATTCCACATATATATCAATTGTTCATATAGTTAAAACCCCATTGAAAATATAGTGGAGATCTGTCGATCTCATACATCTAAGAATTCATATCATAAACACAATATTACTGAAATGTGCCAGATTAGATTATTGAAAGGCTATGACTGGTTCTTTTTTAAATTGAGTAAGCAAGTAGCATGATTGATCAATATTACTGGAAAATTAGTGATGCATGTTTGATAGTCAACTCTGACAATCTTTCAGGACATTTCTGAATGCATTACTGTAGGGTAGCTGTCATCTCTATAAGTATTCCCGCATTTTTATCATGGTCAGAAATCCTACCTATGTCATTAATAAGGATAAACAACATCACTGGGCATGCTCGGGAGGTAACTGAAGCCTTGGAGTGATCAGATGCTAACATGGGCAATACATCCATTCAAGGTTTAAGGGAAGTGTAGGAGTTGAAAATAGTTATTCTGTTACTAAATGGGTTTAAAGTTCTACCACAGAAAGATCCAGGGAAAATTCAGTCAACAGAAATGTCTATATAGAAACATTGGCTGAGACTGGCAAAAGGTCTTTGCAATGAGATTTGAATTTGGGTTGGCAAGTATGATTTTTAAATATTATACAAGAACCTCAACATACTGGATATGCATTACTGCAGTAGGAGATGGCTCAGTTTGCCATATGATAAAAAGAGAATGTAATACAGGAGGTCCATTGTAGGAGAATTTGAGAAAAATATCCTTTCAGGTCAATGTTACTTTGGAGGACAATCTTACTGACGAAAGTGACAGTGCATGGAAGTGAAGACTGCAAAACTGGAAAGTTATAAGTCTTACTAGCATTCCTGCTTTGCTAGCCCTAAATATCAAAATATCACCAAAATGAAACAGACTGGGTTCATACAGCAGTACTTGATTGACATTCTAATCTCAAATAATCTTGCGGTGGATGCTGACGGTAAGACTATGTCAGCTACTGATTCTGGAGCTTAGGGTCATGTAGAGTAAGGACTGGATTCAAGACCGAACGGGTCCATTATGTCAAACTTCAGTTCAAGCTTGATCCAAGTGTTAGAAGTGTGTGATGCACTGAATAATGTCAGACAATTTTTCTACTACCATTATATAGAAAACTGCTTGTTTGCAGGGTACAGGAGCTAGTTGCGTATATCATTTAATGGAAGGTTACCCCATTATGTTGTACATTTTGTAGTTGGTTTGAATATGTTTACATTGCCTAGATCTGAAGATATCAAATACATTAAATACATTTTAAACTTGAAACCTACTTGCATAGAATTTCTGTTGCCTAATATTGAGTTTCAAAAATGCCTTCTGCAATTGACATCCAATTGACATCCATACCATCTGCATAGAAAAGGATGCACGAGTCTGACCCACAAAAGATTGCCGCGACCAGGGAGTTAAATGAACATGGATTGGGCTCTCTTCCACTGGCATGTTTTATACATAGGTATGTTTTTGAAATATTTTGTAGACTGTAAACAGTCGATGGGTTTGATTTTAAATAATGAGCAATGGCTCAGAACAGGAATACGTGATATATCTCTTAATAAGCAGATCTGATGTTTGAAACGGAAGCTATGAATTGCATTTTACTGTTCTCATTCACATATTACATTATCCACTGGAATAATTTCAAGATGATGTCAAGATAGTGCCTGAATGAGAGTGAAGAATTCATCTTTCTCTCTTGGCTGAACAAAGGAATCAAATAAGGGATGAATTCACCAAGACCAGTAGAGATCGAGAGGTCTTAGGTCTCATGTATTTAGAGGTCGAAGTGGGCAGGAACTACAGGGAATGACGCTTCTAAGCTTTTTTAATTTTACAAATAGTTTCCATATGTTTTTTTAAGAAACAACTGTCCCTGAACTAATAATGCTGAGAGCTGCTTCAAACTGGAAGGAAAGGAGCCTCTTGTTCTGTGAAGAGAGCAAGGACAGACAGTTATAAAAGAAACACGCCATCTCTCCAGGGTGCCTGCTACCTGAAAGAAATATAAATGTGTGCGGCTGGATAACCAGCTAATATAAATGCTATTTGGTAGATAACGTAGGTGTTAATTAAGTAAGGTTTGAAGCTTCACAGTGACAAAGAGGTACTCTTTTGAGAGATACTGCAAGGCTATTACCAGTGCTGGATTTTTTCATTTAATTCAAGACTGCTAAAAATACGTTTGCATTAGCTACAGTCTGATTGATATTACTAAAATCGAACTTTTGAAAGCACCATAAGCACATAAACACAATATTTATTTTCATTTTTTGTGTCAGCCTGTCTTTTACTGTGCACAATACATTCTTTTAAACGGATCCCTGCCACAATATCGACAAAACTAATATTGTGTAACAAAAAGATCTTGTCATAAATATTGTTTACAATAATATTGTCTCCCTATACTTATAATGCACAGTACAAAAATTCGGGGAAAAAATTGTTCTAACTAATATAATTCAAAAATATAAATTTTATAAATATAAATAGAGTTTAAAGTAGTAAATGTTGACTATTTTATTATGTAAAGATAATATGCAAATTAAATATAAATCAGGACATTCTAGTCATATATTAGCATGTTTTGTTCACAGGAGAGACAACGATATACTGCTGCTAAAATCATATTTTTGTATGTATTTTAAGAATGCTAGCAATAAGCTTTTTTGTCTAAAAACTGTTTTTTTTAGCTTTATACCTGTTATATGCCGTAGTATATATTAGCTTATTTGCACATGTTAAATATAGATCAAATATCCACTACTATCTCCTGTAAAAGTTTACAATTGCGTATTTGCACACTTCATATATGCCGTATGGATTTGCTCAGGCAATAGAAATGAATTTCTGACCAGTAGAAGTTTACATTTGCGTATTTCCACACTTCATTTATAAGCTGTATGGATTTGAGCAGGCATAAAAAAAGAATGTTTTTACATATGTGCATTCGTGAATTAGATAGAAAACGGAAGTGCTTAGACTCAAATTTTTAGATCTCCGAATTGTTTTGTTTTCAAAATTAATCTCTTCATGTGATGTGCATTTATTTCTCGCACTTAATACATAGCCATTTGCTGTGTTTATAGAGAGGTTTCCTCTAAACAGGTAGCACAATGTGGAGTATTTTTTTCATATCTATGTATCTGCCGATCACGTTACCGGAAGCGCTATGTTGTTTAAATTTCCCGCTTTTCAATATGTCGCCAAGCGATCAAGGACACAGTTCTTGTCCGAAACGCGTCTGAAACCGCACCCTTTTTTCTTACAATAAAGCACTGTCATCAGCAACAACATATTTCTATGTCCGTGGTCCTATATGTGCGCGCTCTCACTAGGATATTGCCAGCACATATAGATATGTATATATATATATATATATATCCAAACACAAAGAGTTGCCTCGAACAGCAGAAGCCCACATAGGTAGGTATGACCACTCAGTTTCTTTATTGGAAGCTGCAGCTAAAACATGAAGTAAGTCCACAGCTAATTCTCACAGCCGACGTGTTTCGAGATCCTTCTCTTTTTCATAGGCTTGATTCCTGTCCATAATTAGCATACGAAGCTACAAGATAGCATGACATTGAGACGTAACCACAGCAACCCACTGTGGTTTTATTGTTATTTTATCAGGACTGAATGCACGGCACCTCACTGGAGGAATACGAAATTACAGGGGCCATAGCGGTGACAATGCCCACTGGAGCGAGTACTGAGTTTAAATTGGTGTGTCATCACTGCCACGCAATGCAGCCCTGAATCAAGCCTATGAAAAAGAGCGAAGTTGTGTCTGAGGCTTCACTTCTTTTGGGGCTACCTGCTTGTGTTGATGTAATACAGCTGTTGCCCAGTCGTGGAGTGAGGCTCACTGCGTTCAGCAGGTCCGTGACGGTTTTCACAAGTGCTGGCGATTACAGAAGACACGCAAGCTGCGGGTCTATATGCAGGATGGAGCCGCCTTGGATGCTCATCTTGGCATCTGGATAGCGGGGCAGGCCGCTGGCAGGATGGGACATCAGCCCGCATGGGGAATTGAAATTGTCATTATAGTTTGTGATGTAAGCATGCCCACTGGGGATTCTAATACTGCACACTACAACGACCAGAAGGCCGTGAGAGGGCCACGCCCAACGGGGCAGGGAGTTTTCAATTAAACAGGTGTGCATTGAACTTTGCTTTCATTCCATGAAGACATGCCACTGAGGAAGGGATCAAAAGACTCCTGAAACGCGTTTGGCGATTATTCATAGATGACTGTTCTGTCCTAGCTGCCTGCTTGCAAGTTGTCAATAAATGCTTTGAGTGAAGTTGTGTCTGAGGCTTCACTTCTTTTGGGGCTACCTGCTTGGGTGGATGTAATACGGCTGTTGCCCAGCCGTGGAGTGAGGCTCACTGCATTCAGCAGATCCGTGCCGGTATTCACAAGTGCTGGGGATTATGGAAGACACGCAGGCTGCGGTTCCATATGCAGGATGGAGCCGTCTGGGATGGTCATATTGGCATCTGGAAAGCGGGGCAGGCTGCTGGCAGGATGGGACACCAACCCACAGGAGGAATTGAAATTGTCATTATAGTTCGTGATGTAAGCATGCCCACTGGGGATTCTAATACTGCACACTACAACGACCAGAAGGCCGTGAGAGGGCCACGTCCATCGGGGCAGGGAGTTTTCAATTAAACAGGTGTGCAGTGAACTTTGCTTTCATTCCATGCAGACATGCCACTGAGGAAGGGATCAAAAGACTCCTGAAACGCGTTTGGCGATTATTCATAGATGACTGTTCTGTCCTAGCTGCCTGCTTGCAAGTCGCCAATAAATGCTTTTAGCGAAGTTGTGTCTGAGGCTTCACTCTTTTTGGGGCTACCTGCTTGTGTGGGTGTAATACGGCTGCTGCCCAGCCGTGGAGTGAGGCTCACTGTGTTCAGCAGGTCCGTGCCGGTTTTTACATGTGCTGGCGATTATGGAACACACAAAAGCTGCGGTTCCATATGCAGGAAGGAGCTGCCTTGGATGGTCATCTTGGCATCTGGAAAGCAGGGCTGGCTGCGGGCAGGATGGGACATCAACCCACAGGGGGAATTGAAATTGTCATTATAGTTCGTGATGAAAGCATGCCCACTGGGGATTCTATGGAAACTAGGTCCTAACTATATCTACATACTGGCAACCGCCAGTAGGTAATATATATCTCCACACAAGCAGGTAGCCCCAAAAGGAATGAAGCCTCAGACACAACTTCGCTCAAAGCATTTATAGGCGACTTGAAAGCAGGCAGCTAGGACAGAACAGTCAGAAGCGCCAGTTACTAAAACATTGGACTACGCTAACCACAATGCAGAGCAAGAGTGACACGCTCAAGAGGGCGGTCTTTCAAACATCCAACACCTGAATAAAGCTCACGGCAATGCCGTTTCCTCTCTCCTGTGCCAGGCTGGTGAAAAAGGGAAAGGACCCTGAAACGCGTATGGCGATATGGCGAAAACTTGGCACTGCTAGTGTGTTGTTGCCAGCTGAAATAAAGAAGGTGAAACGTAACGTTGTGTGTGGCATCCTCTCTTGTGGAGCAAATTCGTCTGGAATATATATATATATATACATATATATATACGTCCCTGGCCCCATTGCACTCTGGATCTCAGTTCCCATACTTTAAAAGCAATTATATTGCTGTATATACTGGAAATAAAACAGCTCATGAACTAGTAGTGGGCAACTTAATATTTCTGGAGCCTGTAAGAAGCATATTAGTTAGATCTGTCCTCAGATTCCAAATCACAGTTTAAAATAGATGTTGGCCAAGTCAGCCTTTCTTCCATCTGAGACAAAACGAAAATAGAATTATTGAGGCGAGCAATAGTAACATCTGATATTAACCGTGTTTCACACGAGTTAAAAAAAGGTCTTTCAGTAAGCACTGTATAAGTTACCACTTATTATTACAAAGCATGAGGGGACATGACTTATACAAGCCAGACCTTTTCTTCCACCAGTAAGGATCATGTTAGTGTGAATGACAAGATCCATCCCTGTCTTGCCTTTAAGGGAGATTTGTTCAATTTCTATTGGTGCATTGCTGGGGGTTCCTAACTACACATCAAACATCCTCTGGTTGATTTCAATTTACGTTAACGGGAAATAATACTGAAATGAAAATCTATTGGGGATGGCTTTGTTGGCGGGCCAGTGTTGCGCTCTTCCTCTGTGACACATGCGTTTCCATGCCCTGTTGTCTACACACTCAGTGACAGTTCACATAGCATGTAAACACGCACACACACACACAAAGGCACTGTAGAATACGTAAAGTAGTACTACAGGAGAACATTTTTACCTACTCCAGTGCTGTTGACAGCTGGCCTCAAACATCTAAAATGGGAATAAATCGGGAGTATTCAGGAAACATTCATATAAAATGAGAATAGAAAGGACTGGGCCCTCTTTGGAATTTTAGTAATAGGAAGTCGTAGGTTTTGGAGCGATTCACAAAAGCATGTAAGAGTGCTTTTAAGAGTACTCCTGTAGTGTTACTTACCATACTCATAAATGCTTTTCTGAATCTGCTCTACAGGCGCCCCCTCAGAGGCATTCTGTACATTAATCTGAAGTCACTGAGGCGCCCAAAGGGCTCCCATCTGTTTGCGACTTGTAGAGTTGCAACTGTTCTTCCCAGGTCAGAGGTCAAGCCTTGCAGAATAGGGTTGTCATTATGCCTGGCAGAAATTTTTAAGAAAAAAACGAACAGACCTTAATAATAACTCCCAAAATGTTATTAGAGAGCAGAATATTACAGGCTAAACACTATAAAGTGTGTTTTAGATAGCTGTGCAACATATTACATCTAATTGCAACAAAAAAAATCGTAATTTTGCCTCTCACAAAAATATCACGTTTTTAGCTAGTGACACGGCTGGTATACTCCCCAGCAACAACATTTTTTGTTAGGGGTGGAAGATTAAGGGCAGTTTGGGGGCAACATTTCAAAAATGACCAAAGGGTATTTAATAGATGTTGCAAAATACAATTCACAAAAGCAAATCTGTGTTTTTCTCTCTCAGAGTGGGTATTGTGTGTTTGCAGATGCAGATTTTTATTCTGGCAATGTTTTTCTAAATCTTTGTATTTTTGCTGAATTGTGCATAGCTGTATTCACCAAATTTGGCAGACACCTTGAAAATGATGGGACTGAAACCTATTTCTATGTGCTCTTAAATTTAACAGTTATGGGGTGCCAGCACCAGGTACAGCAAGATCATACAGATGCCTATAATGCTATTAGCAAGAGAAGTACTAAAGTGCCTCTCCCATGCAGGGGTAAGGAGAAGTGGAAAGAAAAATGGACCGCTTTACATTAGCCCCAGTTACTTTTGTGTGCAGTTTGATTTAGTGCCAACACCTCCGGAAGGTATTGGAGCACTTTACATTAGCACCAGTTCCTTTCATGAGTACGCATTCATTTTTCTAGGCGCCGGGAGATTAAGTGGGGTGCCCAGAATCAAGGATATTAAGCCGAATCTTGAACGCGATTTCCCAGCTCCATAGTTGGCAGCTGTGGCCCTCACACCACATCCTCTCCCAAAAGGACACCACTTCTTCGCCTTAGCCTCGGTCATGTTGTGATTAGGGCCAAATCACATAATCTCCCCGTGGGTGCCCACATTTGCTGTTGGTAGCCCGTCCACCTCCCGAACATCACTGCTTGCCCCGCTGAACTCAATTGCACAGATCCCCTCCCCAACCGACTCTACGTTTCACTTTTTTTGTCGTTTTTTACAGTGTCAACACCACCCAAAGGTTTTGGAGCGCTTTACATTAGCACCAGTTAATTTTTTGTGTAGCTTTATACAGCGCCAACACCACCTGAAAGTATTGGAGCGCTTTACATTAACACTAGTTACTTTTCACAAGGACACTGTAAACGTAGGCTAATCACTAAATCTCCCTGTGGCATCTTGCATTTGCTGTTGGTTGCCCGTCAAACTCAGTCAGTCAGAAGACTTTCTTAAAGGGCATAGCTTGGTCAGTAAGATGGGCTGGAGTGTGAGCTTCAGATTTTCCAACAATCATGCTGACATATAATGTTATGTCAAAATACATTATATTAAAAGCAAGGTGCAAGAAATGGGCTAAAGGGGCAGTGAAAAGGGAGACAAATGCAGATTGGTAGGGGTACTAAGTGAGAGAAAACACAATATTTTTTAATATAACCAGCATTTCTGAAGACTTTCAAAGCAGAGAGGGACAGAGTGTGTGTGCGCTTTTATCTTTGTGTAGGCCTAAATTCCTGGTGAAATCCAAAGACACCTCACGGTACCCAAGTATTAACCTAAAAATGCATTTATTGGGGGAAGGGATGTAACACCCCAATCCCCCTTTCCTCCTAAGCTGCACATCTGGGCTTTCTGTGCTAGCAGAGATTGACCCAGCCACTCAGAAGGCCTTCTGTGCTAGCAGAGATTGACCCAGCCAGTCAGAAGACTTTCTGTGCTAGCAGAGATTGACCCAGCCAGTCAGATGGCCTTCTGTGCTAGCAGAGATTGGCCCAGCCAGTCAGAAGGCTTTCTGTGCACGCAGAGATTGGCCCAGCCAGTCAGAAGACTTTCTGTGCTAACAGATATTTGCCAGTCAGAAGGCTTTCTGTGCTCGCAGAGATTGGGCCAGCCAGGCAGAAGGCTTTCTGTGCCCTCAGAGATTGGACCTAGGAAAAGAACAATGGTCCAGAGCAATTTCAGAGATATGATGCAATGATAGACAGACCATAATAGGCTACCATATATTTGTCCAAGTCCAGCCGGACAAGGAGTTTATTTATATACAATAATCATGGATTTTATAACATCTCAATACAATATTTCAGAAATGAGGGGCACAATCCTGTGCTTTACTCGGGACAGAGAACAAGGTGAAAAGTTAGAGGATAGCTTTATAAGAAAGACGAAAGGATTTTTCAGGCAAAGGAGAAGAGAGCAAACTGGACACTTTTAGATCAGTGTTACAAGTGTATACCAGAGTAGTACATACAGAAATTAATACAAAAATGGTTTCACTGTATAGCTACTTAAAAGGTCGACGTTTCGATCCCGCGCTCTAAATTACATTGGGATCATCATCAGGACTTTATAAAATTACTATGCCTGGTTAGAACAATGATGCGCCTCAGAGATACAGCGTAGGCTCGTTTAAGGCTCCGAGCGTTGAGATGGTGGTTTCCGAGAAAGGCACGTTTTAACTCAATGGTTTGGGTTCTTCGAGTCCAGTATGGAACAAGGCTCGTGTTGAGCTCGGAGTGTCGGTATAGTAACCAACTACCGTGATGGGCGCGGTTTTACAGGGAAGGTTCAAGGGGTGTCGAGAGGCTGACAGGAGCAGATAGGTCCCGGATACGTGGTAGCGGTCCTTCAAATGGTTAGATCTGCGGTGTGGAGGAACAATGTCCGTATATGTCGTGCGGGCTGGCACAGGCATCCACTGGTTTCAGAGATTGGACCAGCCAGTCAGAAGGTTTTCTGTGCAAGCAGAGATTGGGCCAGCCAGTCAGAAGGCTTTCTGTGCTCGCAGAGATTGGACCAGCCAGGCAGAAGGCTTTCTGTGCCCTCAGAGATTGGACCAGCCAGTCAGAAGGCTTTCTGTGCAAGCAAAGATTGGGCCAGCCAAGCAGAAGGCTTTCTGTGCTCGCAGAGATTGGGCCAGCCAGGCAGAAGGCTTTCTGTGCTCGCAGAGATTGGGCCAGCCAGGCAGAAGGCTTTCTGTGCTAGCAGAGATTGTCCCAACCAGTGTCCATCAGAGGGATCTAGAACCATCTGGCTTTTCGCAAAGCCATAAAGACCTGGCTCTTCCTGGCATAATTCCTCACCCTAGCTGTTCTCTAGTCATTTGTACTTGGGTAGTGCTGGGACGCCTCGGTGCTGGGGCAGCCAAACGCAATATAAATCTTCTTCAATTCAATTCAGTCAGAAGGCTTTCTGTGCTATCACTGACTGCAGTTACTTGTCCGTGTTCTATTTTCAGTGGAAGTGAGCAGCAGATACATGAAGCTGTGTACACTGAGTCTGCTTTTAGACATGTGTCAGGTACGATTAGGACACGAGTGCATGCTAGTTCCATCACCCTGCAACCTTCTCTCATACTCATAACTTCAGGTTGGGCCACTGAAATCTGGTAATGTCTTCACCAGAGGGCTGTAAGGCTTAAATGTGAAGCAGCAAATGTGATTACAAATGCCGCACTTATCTATTTTTTCAGTTTTTACAACATCTGCCTGCATCTCCTTGCTGCTGGCATTCATTTATTCTGCAGTGATGTCCAGTACTTCGCATAATTCTCCCAGTTTGCTACTGTCAAGGCAATTACCAGCTACAGATGCTGAGGAGATGTAACGGATATTGCTTGCTGCAGTGATTTCGATTTGCTATCATATTAAAGACAGCTGTAGGAACATCTGTAAATACCCAGAATTAGCACTAAAGGCATATAAATATAAGTGTGAGGCTCTTTAAAGGCAGAATAAGGAGCGGGCCACACATCCCTTTTTTATAGTAAGGGACCTAAACTCGTACTTATCTGAAATAGGTCCAGAGGCCAGTTTACATATCAGCATTGTCCAGGGGTGGTCTATTCTGTAATATTTCCTACGCACAGCTCTTATAATTTTGACAAGAATAACGCATTACGCATAACGCATAAGAATAACGGTTTACTCCTGGGCGGTTGTCCAAGTAAAAATAGCATGTGAATTAGTTTTATGGTTTGCTGTGAGCTGAAATAAACTATTGTAACTCGTAAAATCATTCCAGGTCCAGCTTTGAGATTCTAACATTGGGCCAGGACATGAGTTTCCAGCTGATACACCATTCGTTTTATTCGTTTCGTACATTAGCTATCACAGACCGAATCATCCTAGTGAACCTTTAGCAGACGCCCAGTGACCATTGCTTTGTGCCTCCCCCCCCACTCCTCTTTTAGCATCTCAGCCACCATCTGGCCTATCATCGGTGCTTGGATTTTGACTTATGTATCCAATAATTTGTTTTGTAATGGCGTGGGTAAGAGGGAATATTTTCCTGGGTTGAAATAAGGTGAACTTGGAGAGAGGAGATTGTTTCACAATCCGTGCTCCTCTTGCTTTCTCTGCTGTCTTTATTAAAAGCAGACCCAGCAGAGATGGAGGCAGGTGGGACCTTTTGTGTATCAAGGGTGCCATGGCCCTGATGCAAGCAAGGAAAATGGACTCTATACTCTCTCGGTTGGGTAGTAAAAGATAGCTATACCTTGACTGCCGTGGGCTCCTTGAATCCCAGAGCTTGGAATATCCATGGCAGGCTAATATTCCTAACTCACTGATTCCTGGCTAGAATGTGTCTAGGTTTTAATTTCTGTTACCTAGGGCTAGTCCAGTTGTTGTTTTTTTCATGTTCTTCTCTTAAAAGCGGGAGTTAGTTACAATTGATGTCTGTACAACCTGTGTAAACTTTGTGATCTCTACAAGAAACTCCTGAACACAGTCAGGTGTTTCCCAGTAGTACTTCTAGACTTTCTGGTTGGCTAATGCATGGATGTGTGATGTGTTTGGTTGACATGACTTAAGTATGTAGTTTGGCAGTAGTCCATGTCACCCTCGCTGCTCCCTTTTGTGGTCTGATTCACAAGAAGAAAGGCTAAAGGCAGAAGATTGCTCCTCTATGATTCATCTTGGGTGTGGACAAAATTTCCAACTATTATGAAAATCACATAACAGAGTCGAAAATGTTCTTGAATGCTCAAATGTATAACATTTTCCCATGAGACATTGAAACCACAGGCCCTTTTATACAAAGTGCCCTGAGGGTGCAACAAGCATGTGCTCTCGCTTTGTGCGCCCCTGGTGCACTTTGGTATTACAGAAAGTGCCGCAGACGCTTGTGCTTTCCTTTCTGAAATACTGATAGCAGTGGCGCACATATAGCACCAGCGCTATCACCAGAGGTTGTTCCCTCATTTGCATGGGGTCGTGGCCCAAGCATATGAGGGAATCTCTTTGCCTCTGTGCCTGCACCATATTATAGACGTGGGAGCAGAGGCAAAGAAGCTGTCAGGAAGGTCACTGAAAGTGTGCCACATAAAAGGGTAGCACACTGTAAGTGCACCCCCTGAGGGCAGCCCTCTGGAGCGTGGAAAGAAGGTCCTATGGGACCCCCAGACATCTCCTTGCAGGGGGTGCAGTCACTCACGGCACCCGCCTGCAAGGAGATCTGTAATCCCCCTTAAAAGTGCAGGCGGGTTGCCACCTGTGGCTGCTTTGAAGCGGGTCCGTATTTCACTTGAATGCGTTGCCCCCGGGGCAGCATGACTGCTGCTGCTCTGAGGGCAATGCATTCCACACAATACGTAGCACTCTCCTTGTTAGTGCCGAGCCCACCTTTTGAAAGGTGCGCTTGGCTCTAACAGGGAGAGTGTGCCGTATTCTATAATACAGCCCCATCTGTGCTCTCACCCTCCCATTCCTAGCACTCAGTGTTTAATCTATATAAAAAAAGTGTGCCATTGGCTGAAGCTTTGTTAAGAAGCTCGCAACCTGTGCAATTAAACGTTGGTGCAGGGAATACCAAGGTTGGTAGTCTTAAATGGCCCTCATGACTCTTTAATCCACAACCAGACACTCTATGCCCCTCTCTCTCTTGCTGGTTCCTGCTTTCTCCCTTAGTGACGTCTTTTTCTTCCTCCATCTTTCTGATTTGTGTGTTTTTCCCTTTGTTGCACTCAGTTAATATCTTACGTGTAAAAATAAGTGTGTTACGCCCACCTGCATTAAATTAAGCAGTGCTAAACCTAAAAAGTGTGAATGAGACTCTGACACTGTTTAAGTGAGTAGAACTCTAATGTCTGATTACTGTTGGTTAGTGTGTGTGTCTGTGTGTGTGTCTGTGTGCCTTTGTGCCTGTGTGTGTGCTTGTGTGTGTGTGCGCGCATGCCTGTGTGTGTGATATAAGCATTTGTCCAGATAAGAAATTCAGCTCTCAGTGAGAGAGGGAGGCTTCTGAGGCCGGCAGTACTATTCTTTTTGTGATTTCAGCATTTCTTGTAAAAACTTGCGTCAGTGGTTACATCCTTTTCTGCAGTTTTCTGACATTCTAAGTCTTGGAGTAATCTATGGTGTTCCTCAACTCCTAGCACAAAAGTGATACACCAGGAAAGCAGTGTTTGGATGGATCTGAGCTGGGTGTTGGGGCTCAGTGGACTCATAAATCTGCTGCTCATATTTGTGTTTGGCTGTAAATTAAATGGGAATTTACTTATAAAGCGAACATATATCCTAGGGCGTCTTGGCACTATGAGTCACAAAGCAAGATTACAAAAGAAGAGCATCCCGACCATAACTTAGAGGGTAGCCTGAGCGTAAAAACAAAAGCCAGGCTTTCAGGCCTTTTCTAAATAACTTGTGGTGTATTAAAGATTTAACATAGAGGGGTTCGGTTCCATAGTTTGGCTGTGCCAAGTAGTTTGGTTTTAGTATTCCAGGTGCTAATCTCCGACCACTAAGCCTTTTATTCTTCTGAAGTAATTAAATTAGTACTATTGAGTTCGGTCATTATAAACACCTCTTATCTTTCAATAGTGTCAAAAGATTCCGTTGGTGGTGAATGTGCCTTCTGCAGATTTTCCAGCTATTTTTTTATATTTACCCCTGTGAGTCTTGGACAGGCTTTGTTAGTCAGAACTGTGTATGAGCAGTCACCCGTGTTTATTTTCCTGCAAAGGCAAAGGTAGGCGCTACTTAAAGGGTTGTTTTTAAAAAAACATTAAATGTTAATAAAACAGTGAAATAATATCTGTCAATATATTTGTGCATTTAACATTGTTACATAGTGCAGTGCTGCTACGCAAAGAAATCTAGCAGTGCTGCTATGTGCAACCATATCCTATTTTAATAATAAATTAATTAGAAGCAGGAAAATAATTTCAAAATTAAATCAGGAGCAGATTGAACATGCCTTGGCAAAGCTGACCTGATTCATTTTGCTTATAATTGTGCTGCAGGTATTGGCTTGACCAGTGCTGGCAGTGGCAAAGCAAGTAATGGCACTCAGCCAACTTCAAAGACTATTTTCTATACTTTCAAGATGGCTGCTACATTGTGTAATGCAATGTGGTGGCCATCTTGAAAGTCCAGAAAATTATGTTTTTATGCATTCAAGATGGCTACATGTTGTGTGACAATGAGCGTAGGAAGTCAGCGAGTGAGGGACAGTAGGTCCACACATGCTCAAAACACAAGAAAAAATTAAAGGATGTTGAGAGAAATGAGCAGCACTTGGGGCGGGAAGACTGGGGGAGAAGGGTTGAGAAGCAAGGGAAGGAACACTCACATGGAGTGTTAAATGAGAAGTAAAAGCACAATAAAATGTTTCATGATGTCCGCAGTTTAAGGATACAACTCAGCGAATCAAAGGCGTAGATAAGGAAGAAATGTTTCAGGGGTGGGACAAACACAAGTGTAGGGAGGAAACCGTTCCACTTAAGAACAGGGAACTGAGACAGCCAAGAAAGTCATCCAGTCATGAGCAAAAGGTAGACCCTAAGCTCATTCTATGTAGTATTGTATGCATTGCTGCCTGTGACAAACAGCTGGAGTTGTCTGTACCAAGATTACAATAAAAATATACATCAAGGCATGTTGTGGTCTATCAAAAAACTAAAATGAGTGTGTTATAACAAATGTGGTTTAGTGACTGATTTACTGATGTAGAAATCTGGAGACTTCTGGATGTTCTAATCTCAGTTTAGTAGTAAAGAGAATAATCATGTAAGGGGAGGAAATCACTTTTATCTCCATGTGCCCCCAGCTGTAAATATGCTTATTTTCTTTTATTTTCTGTTTTTGTAAAGCTCTGCTAATCACTATTCTGTGTGCGTCAACACACTTTAAAGGAAGAATATATGAGTGGTAAATCGCAAAACAGCCTCCGGACTGAAAACGGGTCTGACAACTTGAAAGGATGAATTGTGCTTGAGAAGTTACACCACGAAATAGGCAATAGCCTTGCTGGAGAAGTGTCCAAGGGACTAGGTGAAATAGGGCAGCCAGGCATAAGTGACTGACCGGCAAGCCGTAGAATACAGCTTACATGGGTATCGAGCGTGGGAAACATCAGCCCAAATAAGTATCAACCAAGAGTGTAGTGAACGGCCTGATTTAAATCCCATCTCCAACCATAATGATTATGTACAGCAAGAGGCATTGGTGATTCTCCAGCTACAATTAGGAAGTTCTCTGTGAAGTGTTTGCTGCCATTTTGACATGACTGTGCTATAGCAAGGGCCTCATACAGTGCTTAATTTGAGCCAGTGGTTTCTGGTGTTTAGAACCAGCACTTAATTGTCAACACAGGCACTTATGCCAGCTGCCACATGGTGGCGCTATTTGTGTAATTTAGAGATTAGCAGAAGAACACTTGTTTATTAATTCAATAGAAATTAAAAACAACTAAGATCTGCCACCCAAGACGTTCTTATACCCCTGGGGGCCTCTAACAGTATGATTTGTCACACTAGTAGGAGTGTGATGGATAGTAGTAGTGTAGGTACCTTCATTGGCAGTGTTGGCAGTGACAATGGTGGTGCAAGCTGTGGTGGCCTCTTGACGAGGGACCTGGCACTTATTTTTTTTTACAAATTAAGCACTGGCCTCATACAAATAGGATGAATGTAGTTGCTGATTTAGCTTCATACTATGTTAAAGAGTAACCTGGTGCATTTAACATCGTCAATCCATGCTTCTGGATCACCCTCGGGTGATCACCCGTGTCCTATAGGATGGTTGATGCCTAATTGTCTCTGATAACGCTTTCAATCAATACATTTCCACATGAGTGCCTCTCAGCAGACATGACACAATGAAAATGAAATGCCCTCATGAGAAAATCCATACATCATGGTAACTAGAGGAGGAACCTCTGGTCCATGCTTTATGGAGCTCGGCGGCATGATGACAGTGCACGCGCTGCCGGTTGAACTCATCAGGGCTACACTTCTCAATGTGAATTGATTGCATTGTAGGGGGGAGCGTAATATCCAGTTCTTTGTCCACTGCCAATCACAAATTTATTGACATAGACTTCCGAAGCCTGCATTGAGATAGCAAGACCCTGTTTAGAAAGTACTGAGATTAAGAGCATTGTATCCTTTCGGGCCATGCGTGTTGTAATGCTAAAGCTTAATGTTTCAACATACAGTAATCTATCCTATGAAATTAACCTACACAACTCCAAACCAATCCCACTGTGTAACTCATGTCCGCATTATTTCAATGCCATCTACACAGCCCCTAATATACAGGCTTCGCAGACAGCAAACCCAGGCTGCCAGAATCTACCTGAACCTCCACAGATGCAACAACATTAAAACAGCACTACAATCCCTCCCAAATGGAAACAAAGCAAAGAGGGAAGCATCCAACTAACGTTGCCCCCTTGCCCTCCACTCCTGAAATCTTCACTCCACCACTGCACAGTTATTTACACAATTACTTTAAAAGGGTTGACTAATAAAAGCAGGTACATATGCTTAGGATGTTGGTGACCCAAAGCATGAATGCCTCGAGCTCACACCTGCAAGCAGAGCCGAGCTATACTCATTTCAGAAAACTACGACAACTGAGCTTTTCAAATGGGGGTATGACTTAACCTCACACAAGAATTCGTGGCAGAGGAACATTGGAAGAGAATCCACCTTTCTGATCAGACTTGAGGATCCTTAGTGCTCTGAAGTAACAGCAGGGAGACACAAAGCGCTCTACAAGATGAGGAGGACACAAATTAGGGAGGTGAGTGCAAGTTTCCAGTTGGAGTGGTGGTTAGTTTCATCTTTACAAACAGGATTCAGTTTACTTGTATGTCTATATGTACATATGCCATTTCAATGAAATGTGAGCGCACCATCAGAAGGCACTGGATTGATCTTGCACTTTTAGGAAATGGTCAGCCCTACTGTCGCTGATCATGAATGTCGGTCAGAGGTGTGAAGTATTGTGTCTGTGACTATGATCGCTGCTGCTTATGACTCCTGTAGAAGTCATCAGGGCATAATATATCAATAGAAAATACAAGGAGATGATGGACGGAGCGTTGAAACTTTTCAGACACTCACCCCCAGTCACAGACCTGGGTTGAATCCATCAACATTCTTTAGTTCACTTCGCCACCTCAGTTCAGATCCAGCTATATGCAAATCAGTCTTGAACCTGTGCCTCATGGGAACAGTCCAGCCCGAACTGCCAAGCCAGGTCTTCCCTGAACCTTAAACAAGCATCTTGGGACCAATTTCTGGGTAACACCCTTCATCAGCCAGGCTAGCTTGAATCCAGTGGCAAAAGTGAGCTGTGACTGGAGGTGAGTGTCTGAAAATGTTCAGCGCTCCATCCATCATCTCCTTGTGTTTGCTTTGTTTGCCCTAAGTTGCCAGATTATGCCCAGACGTGGGTTCCTTGCTTACTTTGCCACTGGATATTTTTTACTCACTAGCACTACTCCCCACACACCTGCACTCACCACTGCGGCGTTCCTCGAAAAGATCTCTGACAAAGAGCTCTCATGCTGGGCCTGTGGGAGACTGCAGCGCTACCCCCACAAGGAGCAAAGGCCGATGATGAAGCATGACACCCATTTGTGTGTGTGGTCACTTCCTTAACAAGAAGGAATTCCCCCTTTAGATTATCTAACTTACACTCATTGACAAAGTTCCTGTCACTTGTCCTTCTAGCGGCCGGACTGGTCCGCTCTTTCCTAGGAACAGCTACCGTCTAGTGATTGAAACGTAGACTCTAGGGAGCACGGGTACTGGACCTCTGTTTCCAATTGCTCCCAGTCCCCTTCTTTTGTGTGTTTAAGCTCTATGTTTACACCCTGTGTGCCTTGTCTGCCCCATATATGTTTCCATTCCTTGCCATATACAATGTCCTGCTAGTCCATATCCATGAGCAGACACTGTGCAACTCTTTCAGTACTAAGGATTTCTGTGCACAGTTCACACACTTGATTCTGGCCCCAGTGCCTGAGGAACAGGTTTCTGCTAATATGGCCCTACCATTGTTCCTGAATGAATTTTTTTTTTTTTGATGTGCAAAAAGCAGTATTCACCTAAAATAAATCCTCATAATGTTTCAGTAATGCTGTTAGGATCTGGGTTGTGGCTAAGGATCTAAAAGTAATGAGCATTCACTTTCCTGAAGATCAATTTTATTTTTCCTTTATTAGTTGTTCAAATGAAGGGTAGAGGATAGCTTTTGGTTGTGGCATGAACAGCCATCCGACAGATCAGAGTTCGAAATGGCCCTGTCCTTTATCCCACATCTTTCTTCATGCACAGTCCCTTCCCAGAAAATCCCATCTCAGTTGACATTTCCTTCTATTTTACGCCCGTTCTTCAGAAATATGTTACTGTGTATCTTCATTCCCTGATTCCATTCATTGCGTTTCCTCTTAGCTCTTGTTGTTGAGGCCTCGGTGGAAGAATCCTACTTCTTTGTTTATCGTAATAAGACAGAACTACTCTTTTGTCCAGCATTTGCATTACCCTCTACTCACATATATTTTTTTCAGGAATGTGTACAATTCCCACCATTAGCTTATTCACCTTGCACTTTTCATATGTTAGTTTTGCCTCTTCCCTTTTAGCGGTCATGGTCCTGATCTAACAAGCTCTAGCATTTTAAATTATTCACTGCTACATAAACATTATCCTTACATTTCCCACTACTAAGTTCAGCATAGAAGCAACAGTAGTATCAGCATGGAAGCAACAGTAGTGTCTTCTCTCAGTTGATATTTAATCCTCCATTTCTGTTTTTCTCCCTTTGCTATCTATCCTTCTGAAATGCTTTAGAACACTGCTATCTTCATCTACCTTCAAATCTTCAGGGGTCTTGTCAAGATACCTACAATCTTTGGGTATGACTTAGATATTATGTCACTTGTTGCCAGGGGCAGCTTGTAACTCTGCATCACTGTATTATATTGGTTGAGTCTCTTTGCAGGAAATAGGTACAATGTCTCAAGAGGTTATGTCTAAGGGAAGGTATCTTTAAACTCTCTTTTCTTCATGAATTTGGTGGTCCCAAATGATCTGAACAATATTATTGAGATAGTTTCACAACAGAGGTCTGTGACTCCTAGGGTCCTTCTTATGTACATTTCCAGGAATCACATTTTGTCAAATCACCACCAGGCCACCGATGGACCGGCCGTCACTGAGATTTTCTCATTGAGTGGGAAAAACAACTGCATTAATAGAGGGAAGGTTTAAGTATGTCAGACCAATTGCTGCTGGTGTGGTGGAGTTATTTCCTACTCAGGCAAAAAAAAAAGATGATGAGTGGAAGGAATTAATCTCAGCCGGAGGTAATGATTCAGGGCCCCATTCCATTACATGATTTTTTGCCCACTATGCCACTGAGAAGAGACTGACATACCCAACCCATTTTTAGTCCTTTTCTGAGAGGAATAGCCAAGCCCAAAATGCCAAGCCTGGTCCTCTCTAGACGGTTACAACCCCAGACTGGTTTGGACGCTTACACAACACCACCCTGGTTTTGCCCTTTTGCACCCACTGTTACCCAAATACTACTACTTTCTTGCACCAGGCTACACTCTCGCTGACACTTTTTTATTCATGCATTCTCCCTTTGTCACTATTTTATTATCTTTCTCTGTCCTTGTTCCTTATCAATCTTTTTCTCTCTTACTCAGGGTTCATATGTGATATTGAAAAAATACTGTACAGTTCCCAACAAATGAATGCTGGTACCCTCCACTTGCACACATTAGACCCTATTATTTTCAAGAGGAAACAAGTATTATAATTGCCAAAGTCGTTTGTATACCTGAAAATTAATGTTTCATTCTTCTTAAATGCCAGCGTTGAAAGGAGCAGTGGCTTTCAAGCTGCACTTGGGTTTTAAACAAGCATCCACTATCAATGTTTTCGGTATTTTGCCTTTTACACGCCGGACTGCAGCCTGTGGGAGTGGTGGTTGTGACAGGAATGCGAATGGCGCCGCCATTATGCAGTGTCCCGTGTGGTGCATGCTCATGTCTGGGCTGCAGCCGTAGAAACGGTGCCGCCAGAGCTGGACGCCCCCCGGAATCCCCCGGGTAACTCGACCGAACGTGAGATCATCCACAAATGAAATCCGCCTCTTACACAGCAGCCTGCGGACGTGAGAATATTGCAAAGTAGTGCCATTTTTCACTGTACAAATGCTTCCTCCCCCACCGGACAATTTTGCAGCCTGCCATTTTACACATCATCCATATGCCCGCACCCATCGCATCTTCCTACCTGTGACAACTGCAGAATATCACTCCGCTTGAAAACATGGACGCAGATCCATCCGGAAGTGGTTCAGTGTACGTGCAACGGACTAGAACGTTCGTTGCGCAGACAAATTTAAATTTAGAACAACGATCTGAAAACAGAACGCAGTGAAACAAGGTCAGTGAATTAAACAAAGGTGTTGAGCTGTAGTAGACCCGGTAGAAATTTCAATTGACCAGTTACACATGGTCTCGACTGGATCCATTTTGGAGAACAGGGAGAAAACTCTTGGCAAGTCCAATTGTTATTCATGGTCTTTATGGAATTTAATGGATTCGGTGCGCATTGGTATTTACGCAGTGGAATTTCTACTGCTTCTTCCACTGAATACACATAGCTCAGGGACCAAAATTCCACACACCACAACTGCTTCCAGTATAAACAAGTTGTAAATCGGCAACAGGAATTTCCAAAATGAGAGGTCATTCTTATAATATAGGCAAATAACGGTTAGCTGTTGTCCATCCCGAATTTATATTAACATCGAATTTTGGTTAGTTGAATAAAATATTTCAAAACTTGTAATTTTTGCAATATGGCCCTGGACTAACACGTTTGCAATTCTTATTCTGAACATGTTAGAACAAAACAAGCACCGTCACCTTTTTGTTCCATCATACATGATATTATAGACTATCAAACGTTAGCAGTGGTGCATCCACACGAATAACCCAACCAGGCTTCATTAACTACTTTTCATCAGCACTCTGCACTGCAAGGACTCCGAGCCTCTCAGCTTCATGGATCTCTGCTTCATCCACCAGGCCATGAATGGCTAAAGATGTGAATTCCTGCAGATCAAACTAGGCACTGATAGTCTTAAATGCACCCTCTGCCCAACTGCAGTACACTTATTAACGACTCAATTCATGAAGGAGCAACTGTAGTGGGACTTCTGGCGCTGTACAGGCAGCAAACCTCTGGAAGGCCACCCTGAAGCACATTCACTGCATAGCGGGCGACCACTTTTCATAGCACTCAAAACTTGTGTCTCCTGAGAATTTGCACTTCGATGTTAATAGGTACATTTGAAATTTTGCTCTTCTCACACTTACCCTGCTGGGATCAGATGCAGCTCCTAATTGGCAGCTGCGACACCTGCTCCTGTATCCATCTCACCTTCCCACATCTAGCAGTTTAGGACTTCTCAGGCTTGCATCCGTCTTTGGTGAGACCCAACAATGCGCAGATTAGCCCCATCACATCAAGCACGCTATTAATTAATCAAGTCTCCATCTCGCACAATTGCTGCAGTGACAACAGCAATGTGATGCGACCACCATAATTGACACCAGAGTTTTTGTTATACACAGGAAATAAACACTCCAGTCATGCACTAGTGCAATAACTCATGCATAAGACTATGGTTAAATCACCTTTGTTCCCTGGTACAGAAACCCTACACTGATGCATATGCATGCAGTAGGTGTGTTAACACAGTACTGCTGTGACATGGCCCAGGACACATTGCAAGCTACCACACAACACCAATATTGTATGAGGTGGATCAGACGCCACTATGTCATGGTACCAAATACATTTGGAAACGATGCAAGTGATTCATAAAAAGATGATGAGACTTAAATGATTGCACCTATTACAATGTAGGACATGTTTCGAGAGAGTGGTGTCAGATCTTGGGGATCAGCCTCCTAAACCCCCATAAGCAGATATACTCCACCAATTATTTAATGAAAAAATGAGCACCCACTGTTTGTTTAGGATAAGACCAAAAAAGAAGAAAATAATTATTAATTCAAAACCCTCAGTTAAGGGTTGCACAGACTCCAATCTGATTCATGTAGACATGGTATTTCTTCATAATTCTTTATTCATGTTGTATAAAATGTTCAGAAAATGTAGCCAACACGTTTCGTCCCTTTCCAGAGACTTCTTCAGGGCTTGGTCCTTATAGCGTTATTTCCCTCATAACATCTATTCGTATTGAGATTTTTCAAATTAAAAGTAGACCTTAATCAGAAAGCTCGGAGTCTTCGTAATTTTAGAGGAATGTTCGCGGTTGGAAAGTAATACAGTCTTAGCCGATGTCGGCAGTTGAAACTAAGTGGCAACAGCTGATGTTTCACACTGTCTCCAGGAATTATGTCCCTTAACTGAAGCGTTTTGAATGAATCATTATTTTCTTCTTTTTTTGTTCTTATCCTAAACAAACAGTGGGTGCTGATCTTTTCATTACATATTGAAACTATGGCTGTTTTCGGTGGTTGGTTGATGGTCATCTGTATCTGCGATAGACTCTATTTTCCTGTACTTTTGCCCTTTATAATTGAGCAACATGGTGTGCAGTGCCATTGTCCATGACGTCTTGTAGATTGTGACAGCATCCAACATAGTTGTCAATCAGCCCAACACTCTTGCAACCATGCATCGCCTGTTGCAGTCTGTGACAATTAAAGCAACCATTCCTTTCTGACTAAGTTCTAATAGGCCATGCTAATGGCAGCTGTGTGCTATAAAATTCTTATAACATACCACATCAGGCCTAATGTGGTGAACTACTCATTCTGGTACTGCACCAGTGCCCAGCGGGCCACATGCTAGTGGGTGGCTTTCACGGCTGGATAAGATGTAGAAATCCAGGAGTCCTACAGGTGCCCTCTGAAACGTTGACCACTGCCCACACCCACCTTGGCAGCCGGCTTGCTCTTCTGATGCAAAGTCAGACCTTTCCACAGGTAGATTGTTTATCCAGGCAAGAATAGTGGAGCTGCAGTGCATATGAGGGACATTGTTTCTTCCGTGGATGACTGGAGCAGAAACCAGAATCTTGGGCCTGTGTCTTAAATAATCTCCCTACAGAGGTGATAACAGAAGTTCGACAGAGGAAAAATAATGGACAAGCTACATTCTGTATCAGCAGCAGCATACTGAGCAGCTGGAATTCAGACAGGAAGATAGTTTTGTTGTGGTTAGCATGGTAGCTGCTTTAGAAAACTGGTGTGACATTTTGGAGCTTGAAAGGCGAAAGATTCTGTCCTTGATTGCGTTCGTTTCTGGGAAGATTTTAATGCATCAGTAAAAGATTACAGGCCTAATTTAAAGTTTAGATGATGGCATTCCCCATTACAAACTTGGCAGATATCCTGTCTGCTGCATTAAAGTGATTACAACCATGAAACTTGTAATATGGCTGACAGAATATCAGCAGTGCTTGGGATAGAGTAACACGTCTACCAAACTAAGGGCCAGATGTAGGTAGGGTTTTACCGGTCGGTAACGGCCAAATTCGGCCGTTACCGACCGGTAAAAGGAATTTGAGATGTAGGGGGCAGAATCGGTAAATTTACCGTTCGGTAAATTTACCGATCGGTAATTTTACCGAATCTGTAAATATACCGGTCGGTAAATTTACCGACCGGTATATTTACAGAATCTGTAAAATCGATATGTAGGTGGGACTCTTATGAGTCCCACAAGGCCTAAGAAATCGGTATTTTACCATCAAATTCAATTTGATGGTGAAATACCGATTCAGGTGTGCATGCACATCTGTGCATGCACACCTGTGCCATATGACAGGCAGACCTGCCCTTAGGGCAGGTATGCCTGCCATATGGCCCCCGAACCTTTTTTGGGGGTGCTAGAGGGTGTCAAAGTGACACCCCCTGCACCCTTGCCAAAAATCGGTATTTACCGATCGGTAAATACCGACCGGTAATGCCCCATTCATTCCTATGGGCTTCAAAGCCCATAGGAATGAATGGAGCATTACCGGTCGGTATTTACCGAATCGGTAAATACCGACTTTTAAAGAATCGGTAAATCCACATCTGGATTTACCTACATCTCGGTACTTCATATTTACCGACTCTTAAATACCGAATCGGTAAAATTCGGTATTTAAGAGTCGGTAAATATGATTTACCTACATCTGGCCCTAAGTAAGGCCCTCCTTATGTGAACACATTTAAGACCAGTTTGGCCTTTGTCTCATTCAGAAGTAAATATCCATATTGGTGCAGAGCATAATTTACTCAATCATTAGCTGTTATCCATGAGCTAGTTAATATTGATTTGGTCTCCAGGTGGGGGTAAAACCAGGTGTTAAGTTTGTACATCTGAAAATGTCCCTAATGCCGTTGGTTACATCTGGCTTTCACATCTAGGTATTAAATAACAAGGGTGGACAAAGAACTCTATGGCTGCCACTTGAAACCTGGAAGATTTATCTGCAGTTCTGGAAGCATTATTTCAGCCCCTCATCGCAGCCTTTTAAACAAAATGTCTTTTTAGATGGAGCCTGGTCAGTGCATGCGCTGCTCTGCGAGGCATGCTGTAGTCGAGTATAGACTTGAAGCTCCGCCCACTCTCTGCCCATATTTGTCATTGGCTTGTGTCATTGTCCTTCGTAAATGCTGTCTTCTGATTAATTTATAGGCTTGTTAGTCCCTCCTTAGTAGCGCCTTTGTCCATTTGTAACCTCCCATGAGGACTGGCTCGTTTACTGCGGTTGTTACACGGTACGTCCTATTTCGTCTGTAAGCACTATTTTCGTTAATGAGTTTCTCCTAGTGCAGGCACAGCATGCTTTCCTGCAACATTCAGTGCGCCATGGGCGCTTTTACTTTCCAAGCAGCCCGGGACAATGGCGGACGCTTCTTTAAAAATGCAATAGGTCTCGCATTTACTAGAGTTTGAGCTATTGCATTGTAAATGAGAATGCCTTTTAATTATGTGTTAATTATCAAACAGATAAATAAAAGGCACTGTCATTTACAATGCCAATAGCGAAAACTCTCGCAAATGCGAGACCTATTGCATTGCAAACGCTTGTTTCCATAAGTGAGCAGTTTCTGCCACATACATCCCGCTTTTCCCATATCGTAAAGGATACAGCATGGCTTGGGGGGGAAATTAGCAAATCAGTCTTTACTGTGCAAGGGAATGACATTTATGAGCAGACTCCGCAGTCCACGAAGCAGAGTGGGTCTTTTCTGGTAATTAGTGTCATTAGTTTACATTTCACAGAATTCTGACATGTGGAACAACCAGATACTGTGCATTAATTGTAGCGCTGTCGCCGTAGATTCTAGCAATATCATGCATTTGGGGAAGATCCCAAAAGCGTTTTACGTCTAGCGCTAAGTATATGTTTAAAACAAAAATAAATATCTTATGATCAGGGCCACTGGAATGATGTGATTCTGTGGCTGCAGCGTTTTTTGCATGATTACAGATTTGTCCCATTTGCGCTATAACACATCATCTGAGGCATATACTGCATATTTGAACAAAAAATAATTTATTTCTAGCTCAAATGGAATAAAAGTTACTAGAACATTGCAAAGCATTTTTCTGCGCACTCTAACGTACTTCGCAAAGATTGACAATTCATCTTTTAGTTGCTTATTTTTGTATTTGAATCTTAAATTGGTACTAATAAGGTGAAATATTTTCCAAGACAGTAATTCCGTGTGTAAAAATTACAAAATAAAGAATACTACCGCAAAAAAGTGCCACATTATGACACATACTTTGCCTTTTCTTCCCGCATAATGTATAATCAGTCCTTCTGCATAATTTGGCACTCTTCTGCCGCATAATTCCAGCAGTCTAGTATTCCTGGTAATGATATATTGCCAACATGATCAGTCATTCGATATATAACAAATTTAGGAGTAGGTGCTAAAATCTGCAAAGAAAAGAACCCCAACTTTGTATTTTCTTTTCTCTTTTTTTTGTGGCTCATAAAGAACTAATAGGAATATAATACATTAGGTAACTGGATATTCCCATTGGATCTAACTAATATGGCTGAAAATACTGGAAACACAAAGGAGCAGAAATAAAGTGCAGATAATTATTTTACGAATTGTATGCCAACACTCCCAAGTTCACGCTATGCATTCACGTGTAATGTAATTGGGGAAAAAAGGTTGCTGAGGTAATTTAATTTTTATTCACTTGTGTTTCATAAATAACTTTTTGATCTCTGATCTACAGAGTGGAATTTGTGTGAAGAAAAAAAGCTAAAAAGTTAGGTGTAAACTTATTTTATGTATTTTTGTATCTGTAATGTGCATTTGCCAAGCGACGCGCTTCACGAGGCGCGCCCTTAGGGCACGTCCCCTCCGGCCCCCGCCCCCAGTGGTAGCAGGGGGGGCGGCCAATGACAGTCGGCCGCCTCCCCCTCTCGCATGGTTGGATCCCTTCCGGGTCGCGGGTGACGCACATCCGGTTTGGGCGGGGGGCGGAGACCCCGGGCCTATGTAAGGTCAAGATCCCGTGACCGGGGTCTCTTCTCCCTTTGCCCCTGCTGGACTGTGTGGACCCGCTGCTGACTCGTGGACTCCAGGCTTAGCTTTTCTTTTAACTTTTTAGCCCGCGTCTCCCGTTGGATTGTCGAGGGAGAGCGGCAACGAGAGAGGAGCTTGGTCGGAGGACTTCGTATCGAGGGAGCGCAGCGGTCGTTGGATCCGGCGTCAGGCGCGGAGCAGAGAGAGAGGGGTGCCGTGCACGTGGCCAGGTAAGGAGTCGGGTGCCTCTGGGGACCTCGCGGGCAGCCGTGGTTCACGGGCGGGGGGGTGTGGAGGGTCGCTTACTTGGTTTTACAGCTCCGCTCTCGGGGTTGCGGCTGCACGTGGGGTTCCACACGGGTGCGGGCTCCTGCCGGGCGGTGTGGACGGCAATCCGGGGGGCACAGGGAGCGCAGGCGTTGGGGCTCCAAGTGCGCAGGTCGCTCAGCGGCAGTAATTAGGAAGGGTGAGAGTCAGGGAGCGACTGCATAGACGACGCGGCCAGGTTAATAAAACGAAATGGCCCCCAAGAAAGGAGGGCATAAAAGGAAGGGCACCGATCCGGAGCTGGCCCAGATTATGAAATTACTGTTGCGCAAACTAAACAAAGACACCCCGGATAGCGGGTCAGGAAGCGATGACGAGCAGCCTGAGCCTGTGGTTGAGAGGCCACGCAGGGAAGGGGTAGCGCCGAGAGCGGCATTCCCCCCGCTGCGAAAAAAGGGGGGAGCACCTAAAAGTACCGGGGCAGAGAAGGCCAGGAAGCGGGGAAAGACCCGAGTGGTGGATGAGCAGGACGAGGGATCAGCAGGTCCCGTCCTCTGCCCCACCCCTTTGAGCCCGGAAGTAGTCGTGGTCCCCACCTCAGTAACAGGGGCACCACAGTCCATTGTCCCCCCAGATCCGGTGGGGGCGCTGTTAACTGAAATCAGGTCAACGCTGCAGACACTAGCCCCGGGTGGGAGCGCGCCGGTTCCGCCCCCGCCGCAGCCTATGGCCGCAGGGGCAGGAATCCAAGACCCCGTTGAAAGTCTTCTAGCATCAGTGGCTTCCCTGGTAGGGCAATTGTCGTCCGCTAGTGAAGGGGTAGATCCAGCGAGTGCAGGGGCGACAGCGCCATGGGCCCCGCAACAGGCAATAGATCAGGGGGTGCTGCAGACCATTCAGAAGCAGCTGGCGCAGGTAGCAGAATTGCGCAAGGCGACTCCAAGTGGAGCGAGTGGCCCCTTACCACTGGCAGCCAATCAGACGGCTGGATCGGTAGGAGGTAAGCTAGTTAACGGGGTTGGGGGGGCCAGCGAGGTTGGGGGGTCCCAGGGAGGAATACAAGGGAACGTACTGTCCCAATCGGGAATGCTGGCCACTCATGTGTCCCCAGAAATGCGGGAGAAAATCTGGAAGGGCGCCTACATCGATATCTTCTCCCTGATCAGACCGAATAGGAGGGATATTGACCTCAGGGAGAGGGAAGGCAAGGAGGGGTCCTTTAAGGAGAGGAGGCCCCGGGTGGAAGAGACACTGACCAACTGGCTTTATGGGTTCCATGTTTTCGTTTCAGTTTTGTTGGAAAAAAGACAGGAGTTAGCTATCCCACTGGTATTCTATATGAATAAGATTGTTAAAGCGCACGCTACTCAAGGTAACTTGGTTTGGTTGAACTATGACAGGGATTTCCGCTGGGCCAAGGAGCAAAACCCAAGTATTGGATGGGACCAGGTAGAGGTGAATGCCTGGTTGGAAAGTACTAGCTGCAGGGAGCAGCCTGCCAGGCAGCCCTTTCGGACATCCCAGGGGGGCCCAGGGGAGAAAAGGGGAGTTTGTTGGACCTTTAATAGTAAAGCGTGCACCTACCCCCCCGGCCAATGCAAGTTTAAACATGCCTGCTCCTTCTGCGGCCATCCCTCCCATCCTGAGTTCAAGTGCAACAAAAAAGCGAGAGAGCGGGGAGGCGGGGCAGCGACAAGGGATGTTAAACCCCCTCAGGCATAAGCTGCCTTCCCCCGTAGACATTGTACGTTTGACTTATTGGCTCGACCGGTACCCCGATAGGGGGGCGGCCTTGGTTCTGTTTCAGGGGTTTTCAGTTGGTTTCCGGATTCCTGCGGTGGATGTCCCCCCCGTTAGTCGGTGCAACAATCTGTTGTCAGCCAGGATCCTCCCGTCTGTAGTGATCACTAAGGTAGAGAAAGAGTGTGCGCTGGGCCGGGTAGCTGGACCTTTCCCTTCCCCCCCCCTTGAAAATTATGTGTGTTCACCTCTGGGAGTAGTGCCAAAAAAGGAGCCTGGGCAGTTCAGAATGATTCACAACTTGTCAGCGCCTAGGGGCTCTTCAGTGAACGACTCTATTGACCCGGCACTGTGTACAGTGACATACTCCTCATTTGATTCCGCCATTCAGAAGGTCAGGGAGTTAGGGCGAGGTGCCTTGTTGGCTAAAACAGACATAGAATCGGCCTTCCGCCTGCTGCCGGTGCACCAGGACGATTACCACTTGCTAGGCTTTCAGGTTCAACACCAGTTTTACTATGACAAATGCATGCCTATGGGATGCGCGGTATCTTGTAAATATTTCGAGACCTTCAGCTCCATGCTGCAGTGGGTTTTTTCTTACAGGTCAGGGTGCACTGATGTGGTGCACTACTTGGATGATTTCATGGTGATGGGCCCAGCTGGGTCTGGTAAGTGCGCGCGGGCGCTAGAGGAATTGGTGAGCATGTTCCAGGAATTCGGGGTCCCCTTGGCCCCCAGCAAGACGGTGGGCCCGGAGACTTGTATGTCCTTCTTGGGAATAGAAATTGATACGATAGCTGGGGAGTGCAGGCTACCCCGGGACAAGGTGGTGTCATTTTCCCGGGCAATTGAAGCAGCTTTAGCGGGCCCTAAGGTGTCACTACACCAGCTCCAAGTCCTGGTAGGGCAGTTGAACTTTGCACTTCGTATCATCCCTATGGGACGCCCCTTCTCCAGGTCCATCGCCCGCGCCATGGTGGGTCTTACCCAAAAGCACCACAGGGTGCGGTTACGGGCTAGTGTGAGGGAGGACTTGAGAGTTTGGCGTGGTTTCCTGGAAGATTTCAATGGCCGGGTGGTGTGGCCCGCCCCTCCGGTGACCAGCGCGGAGCTGGGCCTTTTCACAGACTCGGCAGGTAGCATTGGCTTTGGCGCCATCTTGGGTGCCGCCTGGTGCGGGGCGGTCTGGCCTCACGACTGGCACAAAAGTGGCCTGACAAGGAACATAGCCTTCCTGGAGCTCTTCCCCATTTGGGTGGCGGTAACTATCTGGGCTGATCACTTCAGGGATAGGGTGGTGACCTTCTGGTCAGACAACATGGCTGTAGTAGAAGTCATCAATAGGCAAGGAGCTACCTGCCCCCATGTGCTACGCTTGTTGAAATTGTTGGTCCTGGCGTGTTTAAAATTAAACTTAACCTTCAAGGCGGCACATATACCAGGTGTTGATAACCATGCAGCTGATGCTTTGTCTCGTTCCAAGTTGCAGGATTTCCGGAGGTTCCACCCACAGGCAGAGGAGCGAATGACGGCATTCCCTACGTCACTGTGGACAATTGGAGCCCCGCTTTAGCGGGGCTGGTAGGTGCCTCCCTGAGTGATCGCACAAAACAGTCGTACCAACAGCAATTTAATGTCTACTTGGGTTTCGCCAAACAGGCAGGCTTTCCAAATGTGTTTTCTACAGAAGCAGTACATGGTTTCCTTCAAAGGCTAAGGGATCAGGGGAGGGCGGTGGCCTACGCAAGGGCACATTTGTCGGCCATCGCCTTCTTTGCCAAGGTAGCAGGGGTGCGGGACCCTGGGTCTTCCTTCCTCATCAGAAAAGCATTGACCGGGTGGGCCAGACTGGAGGGACCAAGGCGGGACTGTCGTAGGCCTCTGGATCTCCCTACCTTGTCGGAAATATTAAGGGTCCTACCTGCCGTGTGCGATTCTCCGTTCGAGGAGGTTTTTACTGGGAGCAGCCTTCTGCTTAGCCTTCTATGGGGCTTTCCGCCTCAGCGAATTGGTAGGGTCCTCTAGATCGGACCATGGGGGGGGCTTGCAGTTCCGGGACCTGACTCTTTCCCCGGGGGGGCTAGTAGTGCTTCTCAGGCGTTCGAAGACGGACCAAGGGGGGAAGGGTGCCCCCATTCATCTCCGGCCCGCCCCAGGGGTGGCAGCATGCCCGGTAGCCCGGATGCTGGCTTACTTACCTCTGCGTCCCCGGGGTGGGGGCTCGGCCCTGTTCATGCATGAGAATGGCCACTGTTTGTCACAGTTCCAATTTAAAGCGGTTTTCAGGCTTGCCCTGGGGGTACTGGGGCTGGGATCTGCGGGGTTCTCCTCTCATTCTTTCAGGATAGGCGCCGCTACCTTAGCGGCAGGGGCGGGCCTTCCCCCCAGCGCTGTCCAGGGGGTCGGGCGCTGGGCTTTGGGATGCTACAAAAGATACGTGAGACCGGAATTGTTATGACCAGCTTTAGTCATTCCTTGTTCATTGATGTCTAACGGTGTCCTCTTTCTCCTTCTGATTAGTATGCCCGAGTCGGTGGTCTGGGTCTTGGGGCACTCGTTCGTGCGCCGGGCGGCAGTACGGGTGCAGCAACGACGGGTGGTGAAGCCGGCAAGCTTGGGCGAGGTCGAATTCATTTGGCATGGCATCGGGGGGATGCGGATCCGACACTTAAGGCGGACGGTGGATGAACTCAGAGCACAGAGGGGGAACAAGCCCCCGACTTGGATTGTGATACATGTAGGGGGCAACGACATGGTGGACAGGGGACGCTTGGCGGTCAAGGAGGCCCTCCTGGCCGAATTTGCCTGGCTTGGACACGTGTTCCCGGCAGCCACAATTGTGTGGTCGGGCATGCTCTCACGCAGGACATGGGGGCCAGGAGTCCGCGTCAGGTCTTTGAATGTTTCAGTAAGAAAGCTGAATGGCGAACTTGCGAGGTTGTGCTCAGCCAAGGGCCGCTTGCGCTACATTCAGCACCGGTTGATCTCAGGAGAAGCAATGTACCACCAGGATGGGGTACACCTGTCGGACTTAGGCACGGACACATTCATAAGCGAACTTTGGGCATTTATTGCGAACGCAGGTGGGGAGGGTGTCAGACCTGAGGGCCTTGGCCACCCTTGTGGCGGAGTACAGACCTGCGAGCAATAAACAGTGATTCAGGGGAGGCCGCCTGGCGGACTCCATAGGCCAGCTCTGAGGGGGGATATGGGGAGCTCTCCGCGGGGAGGAAGTCACCACCGGCTGGGGAGGCTAGGGCGACAGATTTCGAGCCTCCCGGGCGTCCCAGGGCAGCCGGGTGGTAGAGAGGTGGGCCCTGGTAAGGACGGACAAGGAACGGCGGGCCTACCACTCCAAGGGGCAGGTGCACGGCACCTGGCGTAGGATACCCCAGCGCGAGATGCGAACCAGATGGGGCTCCTCCCTTAGGGCTGGGGGGGAACAGAAAAGTTCAGGTGTTGGAAAACGATTTATGAATATCAATATGCATTGTGTATGCTTGTCATGTTTATTCAAATGTGGAGAATTAAACATGGCCTTTTTTACCCCACTCCAATCTCTTGGTTATTAAAGTAAAGATGTGGGGTTCTGCATGTTGGTTCTGGTTGCGGGTGGCGGGGGCAGAGCTGGAGGGTACGGGTCCTATGCCAAGCGACGCGCTTCACGAGGCGCGCCCTTAGGGCACGTCCCCTCCGGCCCCCGCCCCCAGTGGTAGCAGGGGGGGCGGCCAATGACAGTCGGCCGCCTCCCCCTCTCGCATGGTTGGATCCCTTCCGGGTCGCGGGTGACGCACATCCGGTTTGGGCGGGGGGCGGAGACCCCGGGCCTATGTAAGGTCAAGATCCCGTGACCGGGGTCTCTTCTCCCTTTGCCCCTGCTGGACTGTGTGGACCCGCTGCTGACTCGTGGACTCCAGGCTTAGCTTTTCTTTTAACTCCCACCCACCCGTCCCTGATTTTAGTGGAGTAGGGGAATGTTGTTGCGGAGTACAGACCTGCGAGCAATAAACAGTGATTCAGGGGAGGCCGCCTGGCGGACTCCATAGGCCAGCTCTGAGGGGGGATATGGGGAGCTCTCCGCGGGGAGGAAGTCACCACCGGCTGGGGAGGCTAGGGCGACAGATTTCGAGCCTCCCGGGCGTCCCAGGGCAGCCGGGTGGTAGAGAGGTGGGCCCTGGTAAGGACGGACAAGGAACGGCGGGCCTACCACTCCAAGGGGCAGGTGCACGGCACCTGGCGTAGGATACCCCAGCGCGAGATGCGAACCAGATGGGGCTCCTCCCTTAGGGCTGGGGGGGAACAGAAAAGTTCAGGTGTTGGAAAACGATTTATGAATATCAATATGCATTGTGTATGCTTGTCATGTTTATTCAAATGTGGAGAATTAAACATGGCCTTTTTTACCCCACTCCAATCTCTTGGTTATTAAAGTAAAGATGTGGGGTTCTGCATGTTGGTTCTGGTTGCGGGTGGCGGGGGCAGAGCTGGAGGGTACGGGTCCTATGTGAATGGCCATTTGCTCGAGTTTCTTACTACAGCAGTTTAAAATGGTACTTTTCGCCCAGATAGGAATTTTCAATTAATTACTTTTTCTTGCTCTGCCAAAGCTTCTTTTCATCATGCCTTAAGACATTGCTATCTGGCAGCATAATGAAGCATTCAGGACAATTACCAACGCTGAATATTTTAAAGGCTCCTCGTGGGATAAAGACTTTGTAGACATTATTTTCTCCAGGGTGTTCATGCTGGTCTAGACTAATTACTGATTGCAGTAGGCAAAACTGAATGATGTAAATGCTTTTGCAAATCAAATGTACTAATGCAGGCATTATCACTATACAATCTGAAAATCAGCATATTCTGCACAACATCCAGAGCAGCTACTTGGATACAAACCTAATATGTAAAAACATTGGGCCTGATGCTGGAGGAAATTCAATGGGTGGTTTTTCGTCGACTTTAACACACGCTCCATGCCCTAAACATGCTCTAAACTGGACTATTTCTATTTTTTTAAATACAAAAATAAACTAGATTCTTCTTTCTAACTTTACATACGTGTTCCTGTTTGGTTAGTTATCTCTATGTATCTGATATTGTAATGAAATCTCCCTAAACTTGATGCATTTACCTTTTCACTCCTAACATTAATATATGAACTGTTTAAATGTCTGATGATATTATGCTGATAAGGTATCTCGTACGTTTTAATTAGCTTCCAACTTCCAACGACATGTGGTTTGTGGAATTATTATTAATTGCGAACTAAATGTTGATCCTCTTCACAGAGAGGAGCTCATCGGATTTATTTTCGAAATAGAGCATTTATGTGAGCTATACAGTGTCGTGCTAGTAATATAACCTACATTCATGCATACATATCTGCAAACAATTGCAGCACACAGTCAAAGGAATCAAATGTTCATTGATACTCCCACGCCCTTCTGAAAATAGAAGTACTCTACCAACATAACCAGTCATGCTTATTTTACCACATACAAGACAGGAGTTCCTCCAAGTTCTAAGGTGATCGCTAGGCCAAGAAAGAAAATTTACATCCAAGGCGGGCCTGGTGAAATGTAACTTTTCTCACCTGTTTGAAGTCCCTGAGATCATTCTATTGTTGATTCTATTGAGGAAAATGTAAAAATCCCTGTGTCTACACCCTCTAAATTCCTTTCCTAGAAAAATATGAATAAGAAAGGCAAAGCTTCTTTCATCTCCAAGGGCAAGCCCAGAGGACTGTAGAGTTGACTTTGGCAGCAGGCAACCCATAGGAACGGTCCCCACCCACTTTGCTGATTAATGGAAGGTACAGTTGACATGAGAATCACTGCCTGGAAAAAAATCCATCCTTAAACGTTCCCTTTTCCTATTCTCCAAGGCCCCCATAGCTCTGTTTAGAAGACAAGTGTGCTCTGGGTGCCCGCGAGCCAACAGTGGTGTGAGATCTGGCAAGGCATTTGATCACCCGTTTATCAAATATAGGCAGCTGTAGGAGAAAATATTGCGATGCCAATCTTTGGAGATGAGGCAGCTATACCATCCTAACCTTTCATTGTCTGGTTGTCCGTCTGGAAATTAATAAATGTACAGTGAATTTGCTAACCATGCATAGGCCAATGTTTGAAAATGTGCTTTATAGAAAAGAAAACCCACAAATAAAGTGTTAGCTGGTGGGTGGATTTTAGTGTTTCTGATATAAAAGAGCAACATGAAGAGGAGTTCTCTGCAACATTTGGTGTGTTTATAAAGCGGTCAAATTCAAATAAAGCTATAGACAATTAGATCGATAACAAGTATAAACCAAACACAATTAATACTGAAGATTGCTAACAATGTCTGGAATGGGTTTATGTCACAACATGATTAGCAAAAAATATGGCCTGACAGAAATGTTATGTCCAAAATCCTATTTCCAAACATATCATGCCACAGGATTAAGATTTTCTACTAATAACTCAAATGGTTCGATATCATTTGTAAATAATATTTATGTCTTGATATTTCTGCCAGATGATATTTTTATTTACAACATTGTATAAGTACACCATTGGAAACGCCATCACAATCAGGATTATGTTGGTGGTTGTGTACGGTCAAACACCATCACAATTAGACTTGTATTTAGCAAATTTACTTGTGAACAGTGTGTGTAGAAGACACAGTGTACCTGATGGTAATTACCCCTTGTGTATCTTTTCTGGCCTCCAGTATTTTTGTGTTTGTATACGTTTTCAGTGTCTTGTACTTCCAATCATCTAAAAGAAAGCATGTTAGCCGTACGTAAAATGTTGTACAATATTTGTAGCATAAGTAAAATTAATACATTAAATCTATTGTTATGTATCATGATATATTAGTTAAAGGCAATATGTGGATTATTTAAGATGATTTAAATTCACAGTGATTAAAATAATATTTTGTTCTCTCTTCAGGTGACCTGCCTGCATGATTTCTTTGGTGATGACGATGTGTTTATTGCTTGCGGACCAGAGAAATTTCGATATGCACAAGATGACTTTTCTTTGGACGACAATGGCAAGTACTCAATAATTGTATTTTCTATCTACTTTCGCCACGTAATACTGCTATTTTGCCATGGAGTACTTAAATTGTCATTGGTTGATCATGGTCTCTGCCGAACAATCTAAGCACTTATTTCTTGAATGAGAAGTTAAGAACATTTAGTGCTTGCAAACATCCTGTAATTCTTGCCAATACTATGATTTCTAACTTTAAGCCGGTGACTCTGCATGGTGACTTTCCTAAGACCGTCCTCTGACCAGGTGCCGCGAGCGTGAGGGGTAGGTGTCTCTGGCCGCTGGCGCATGGACTAAGGCATCACCACCAGACAGCGCTGGCGTCACGGGAGCAGACTGCGAGGCCCTTTTTAATCTCCTTTAGGGTCGCCTAATTAGAGCAGGACCTCTGGCCCTCTACTCAACCGACCCAGTGAGGTTGTATTTGTATTGTGTTTTGTTTATCTTGTTGTGTTTTCTAGCACCTTTTTCACGTGTAGTACTGTTTTGGTCCTGACGAATCGCCGGATGGCGAGAAACATGTTGACCACACTAGGGGGTAGAGCTAGGTTCTGATTCATCACACAGTGCCTCGCTCCCCTCTCACCCCCTTTTAATCAGGGAAGCAGCCACACCAATAAATTCTATTGTGGACTGGTTACCCTTTTTATCACTCACTTTCTCCACACCGACTACACTACCATCTCCCTGACTCGCACACACCACCGACAAGGAATAAAAGAACTCCGGCAAAAGGGTGCCTGCTGGCACCCCGTCAGACATTGCAGCGCCGGTCTGACGAGGAGCAGTGAGCCAATGATGACACTGTACACCCTACGGTCAGGGTGTGTTCCACATCTAAACGCCTTGGGTGTGTGAGGCTCTCTAATTCCGACAGAGGAACCCCTTGGTTCCTTGATGGTCTACTCTGTATTCATCTCTCCTCTGTAGATAAACCTCTTCCCCTGGGGAACTTTGTATCCTTTTGCGCGCGCGACTTTCCTAAGAAAACAGGATTTCTACTCCCCTTTTAAGTTGTTCATTTTATTTCTTTTTAAAATTTGTATATATGTGGACATTGCGTTAGGGTGTCAGAGTGCAATAGAGAGAGCCAAAGCAGGGAGAATATGTTTACAAACTGCCGAGTACAGTTATGTATGATAATCTACTCAAAAGAGCAGAGAGTTGATAATCTAGTGCTGAAATGCCATCTAAGTATGTAGACACCCACAAACTTACACATTTTGAGTTTCAAACACATTGCATCCCCTTCCCACCTGAAAAAGGTCAGAAATGTGCATTTAACAATGGTGCCATTGCACGAAGATCAGAGAACCTTCTAAAAATTGGTGAAGGGGGGCGTGGCCAAGATGGCGAGGTGAGCGGACACACTCTCCGCGAGCTCCTCCGACCTCCGGCTCCTGTGCCCTGAAATCGCACTAATCTCCCCCCGGTTGGTGGCGATTTGGTAGCAGAGTCACTTATTTATCACCGTTCCGCCACTGGACGACCGCCTGTCGACGATTGGTGACCGGCGGCTTCACCGAAGCAGCGGGACCTGACACGTGGCCTGGCCGAGGCTCTGGCTGGGACGTGCTCCGGAGACATCGAAACCTCCACAGCGAGGCGCGGGGCGCCCACTCGAATCGACGCTTAGACGCCGGCCCCGGCGGACTCCGAAGCAGGGCCGGGGCCGGAGTGCCGGCCGGGATAGACCGGAGATCCCGCCAGGCCGGAGGCCCTCACGCGGGACCGGGGACGCGGCCTGCCGCTGGGGCTCCCCGGACTTCCGGTCGTTGGCCGGGCCTCCGCGGGGAGACTACGCAGCGCACCGCCTGCGGAGGAGAGAGGCCTAACAGAGAACCGAGGCGAGCCGGCGGAGCCGCGACACGACTGGGGTGAGGCCTCCGCGCCGGGCCGAGGACTCGGCCCGTGTCAGGAGTGGAGGGGGCCTCGTCCCGACCTGACTGCACGCCTCCCCGGGGTACCACAGGCCAGTGCCGACCGGCAGGGCTGCGCTAGGCACCGGCGAGGGAAGGGGCACGACGAACGCTCGGGGGGCGCTGCTGCAGCCACGAGGACCTGATCGCCCGAGGGCCGGCCCCGGAACAGACGCCTCGGTGAAGGACTTGTTGCTGTAGAGGGGTCCGCTCTGCAGAGGACCAGTGCGGCGGAGGGGCGCCACGAGACATCACACCAGAGGCCCCGATCCGCAAGAAGGACGATCTGAGGGTTCCTGCGGTGCCGAAGTAATCCCCCAAGTGGCGGACAGCACCCGGGGGAGACTTGCGACCTCTCCCTTCCCGAACGCTCATCGATGCGAGGCCTTCCGCCGCCCTTGCAGACACCTGCGCCATCAAAATGGCGGGCAACAGAGGGCCGAAGAAGGGGGAACGGACATTGCCTGAGATGTTGAATAGGGGAACCTCGAAAACGGATAAAGGACCTCATTCACCAGGCCCCTCGAAGTTCCCGCTGGAAGCAGAGGACAAGGAGCCTCCGGTCAGCAGATCCTTCCTTGAATCCCTATTCGGTTCCCTACGGGATGACTTTCAGGCGCTTAAGCAGGAGGTGGCCGGAGAAGTCAGAGAGGTGCGGCGTGAGGTGGACAACTTGGGCGGCCGGGTGGCGACCATGGAAGGAGCTAGTCACGCCAGGGACGAGGAGATTGAACACTTGCAGCAGGAGGTACTCCGTCTCCAGGAGCAGCAACTGGATCTCCAAGCACACAACGAAGATTTGGAGAACCGGTCCCGTCGGAACAACATACGGGTCCGGGGAGTGCCGTCCACGGAAGAGGGAGAGGACATTGCTAGCTACCTGCAAAGCATGTTCAGAGCGGTGCTGGGAGAACCGGAGGACTTTCCCATCCGAATAGACAGGGCGCACAGAGTTGGCCCGGCAAGGCGGGCTCCTGCACCACCGCCGGACATCCTGGCCTTCCTGCCGGATTACCCGCTTAAAGAACGCATCATCCGTGAGGCTAGGAAGCACCAGTCGTTTTGCTTTCGGGGGCACTAGCTCGCACTGTTTCAGGACTTGTCGACGATTACGCTTCAAAAGCGCAGGTCGTTCAAGATTGCAACGGACTTTCTGAGAAGCCATAATACGCAGTACTCGTGGGGACACCCCTTTCGGCTCATATTCCGGTCGAATGGCACCTTACATCAACTACGCTCTCTTCAAGAAACGTGTGAGATTCTGGGCATAACCGCGACAGACGAAGGCCCGCAGACGCCGCGTCGCAGACGCACCACCAGGGACGGTTGGCAGCGGATCCAGGACCGCCGACCCTCTGCCTCATCTGCTCGCCCGGACTCACCCACCATCCGGTCTGGCATGGAAAGGGCCGTGCAGGAGGCGGCCAGCGGCACTGCCACCAACACTGTGGCGCTCACAGCTTAAGATTTCTCCGGGGGGAGAGTGATGCCGCCTTCTCTAATGCAGGTTTGGGGGTGCTGGGGGGAGGGGGGGGGGCGGACGGGAGTGCGGTGGCCGGACGTCCACTACAGGAACCTTCTACGGTCCTGTCCTGAGGGACCGGACTGGGACTATGAGTACTTTGGACTTGTTGTGGGGAGGGGGAGGTGGGAGGGAGGGACTGTTGGGGTTGTTTTTGCTGCTTAAGGGCGCGGGGGTTGTTGTTGAGAAGGGGGTTTCGGGGATGTTGGGGGGATGGGTGGGGGATTTGTCGAGGTTTGTCCAGTGCACTGTCCAGGTTCTGATAGCTCCAAGGGCGCTCAGGCGCCATGTCTCGCTTGAACGGAGACTCATTGCTTTCGTCTACACTCATTCCTATGCCTCCTGACACTATTAAGGTAGTGACCCTGAATGTCAGGGGTCTGAATAATCCAGTCAAAAGGAGGGCAGTGCTATCACTCTTAGAGAACTCACATGCAGACGTGTGCCTCCTCCAGGAGACGCACCTACTGGCACAGGACACACACAGGCTACGTTCCCATAAATTCCCAACGCAATTTTTCTCTTCTTGTTCCACTAAGACAGCGGGGGTGGCGATTCTGATAGCCAAACACTTTAAGGGGGACATCCTTCACAAACTTGCAGAGCACAAAGGGCGGCTGTTGGCGTATAGGTTCAAGATTGGAGGAGTTAATTATACAATTGGGTCCCTGTACAGCCCTAATGACCAGCAGCACCGCTTTCTGAAATCGGCCATCGTGGAAGTTACCGCCTCGCAGGATAAACATATTGTCCTCGGCGGAGACTTTAATATGGTGTTTGACTCTGCCTTGGACAGGTCGGCGCAGCGCTTCCCGCAGGTCGGGGAGTTCTCCGCCGGATGCAAGGCTCGGCTGTTGGAGGTGGACCTACTTGATCTCTGGCGACACATGCACCCCACTGACAGGGAGTACTCCTATTACTCTCACGCACACAAAACGTATGCGAGGCTGGACCATCTCTTGGTCACGTCCCCAGTACGGGCATTGGCCTTGGAAGCGGATATGGGGGTGTTGTCGCTGTCGGACCATGCCCCGGTGTCGGCCACTCTGCGCCTACCCCCTGAGGCCTCACCGCCCAGAATTTGGCGCCTTCGTGATACTCTGCTTCACAGGAAGGTGGTGGTGGATCGCATTGAAGGCGCAATCCGGGAATATTTGGCACACAACGATAACGCCGACACCACCCGCGCAACGCAATGGGCGGCCTTGAAGGCAGTGCTCCGAGGGGAATTCTTAGCAATCTCCTCGGCCGAAAACGCAGAACGGCGGACCAAGAGAGAGGAGCTCACGCAGAGGGTCCGTGAACTCGAGCAGATGCATCGTAGGACAGGGGCCCTAGAATCTGGAGGCAACTAAAGGTGGCAAGGAAGCTCCTGGCGGCTCTGGATCTGGATCGCGCCGAGTATGCGGCCCTCCGCCTACGTCATACCTATTACACCAGTGGCGACCGTTGTGGCAGATTAATAGCCAATAGACTCAGAGTAGCACACCAAAGTCAACTGGTGAAAGAGATCTCTGACTCGTCGGGGGCGCTGGTGACGGAGGACGCCCATATTGCGGAGGAGTTCCGCAGGTTCTATGCGGACCTCTACGCCGGTGACAACCCAGATGCTGCGGCGACATCGGCGTATCTGGACTCGGTCACCCTTCCCTCCCTGGCTCCTGCGCAGGCGGAGCCTTTGGATGGGGATATCCGTATAGAGGAGGTGGTGTCGGCCATTGCCCGGCTTAAGCACGGCAAAGCGCCGGGCCCGGACGGGTACACCTCGCTTTTCTATAAAACATTCTGCACTACGCTGGCCCCGGTCCTCACTCGCCTGTTCAACTCTTTCGCTGCTCCAGGTGCCATCCCACCTGACCTCCTGCGGGCTTCCATAACGGTTATCCCCAAGCCGGGGAAGGACCCGAAACATTGTGGATCGTACAGGCCGATATCCCTTTTGAATGTAGATTTGAAACTGTACACGGGAATTCTGGCGAGTCGTTTAGCTCCTCACTTGCCCAATCTCATTGACCCGGACCAGGCGGGGTTTGTCCCGGGGAGGCAGACAGTAGACAACACCAAGAGAATTGTCCACCTCCTAGAAAAGGCGTCCCGGATCCCAGGGGAGAGAATGCTGTTAGCAGTGGATGCCGAAAAGGCGTTCGACCGGGTGCACTGGCCCTATCTTGAACAGGTTCTGGTGAAGGCGGGTATAGGAGACAAATTCCGATCCATGATTCTTAACTGCTACAGACTGCCGACTGCCGTGGTCCGCGTGAACGGGTATAACTCCAGAGCCTTGAAAATTGAGAGGGGCACCAGGCAGGGATGCCCTCTATCGCCCCTGCTCTTTGCCCTATACATGGAACCCTTTGCTCAACGGGTCCGGAACAACCCAGTGGTGACGGGAGTGGGGTTTGGAGGGTTTACACATGCTATAAGTCTATACGCGGATGATGTCATACTGTCGCTTGCCGCACCACGGACGGCCCTACCGGCATGCATTGAGGAACTGACCTCCTTCGGGGAGGTCGCCGGTTTCAAAATGAACATGGGGAAATCGGTGGCTCTGGACGTCTCTCTGGCGCCGACCACTAGGGCCCACTTGCAAGATCGTTTCCCTATGCTTTGGTCGTCAAATGCGGTCCCCTACCTAGGGATCCAACTGGCCCCCACTCTACCGGCAATGGTGTCGGCGAACTATGCGGCGCTCGGCGCCAAGATAAAGGAGGAATTGGGGCGCTGGAATCGCGGCACTCTGTCCTGGCTTGGCAGGATAGCCGCTATCAAGATGACGGTCTTACCCCAGGTGCTTTACTTGTTCCGGGCCTTGCCACTCCAGCCTCCGGTGGGGTGGATCCCGCAATTGCAGGCGGACCTCTCGCGCTTTATCTGGCAAGGCAAAAAACCCAGAATGCGCAGGGCTCTCTCTATGCTAGCCCCAGAGGCCGGAGGTTTGGGTATACCAGACCTTCGTAAGTACTTTCAAGCTGCTCAGTTGCGCTATTTGGTGGAATGGAGCAGATGGGAGTCTGATAAACATTGGCTCTTCCAGGACCAGGCGGTGGCGGGCCGGCCCCTTCAGGAGATCCCATTTCTACGACGACCCCACCGCCCCAGGAATCTGTATGCGTCCTTTGTCACGAGGGTGCCTCTGCGGGTCTGGGACGCCACATGCCTTAAATATGGTCTCACCTCGTTCCCGTCCCCGCTCACGCCATTAGTGGACAACCCGGATTTTACCCCGGGGATGGAGACGGGGGCTTTCGCGCACTGGAGACCAGCGGGGTGCCGCACCCTATGTCATCTATACAGTCCGGAGGGAGTTATCCCCTTCCAGCAGTTCCGGCGGGAGTTTTCCCTCCCGGAGACTGAGAGACACCGCTATTTGCAAGCTCGTCATTGGGCGCTTCACCCACAGGTACGGGAGACGGCGGACAGACGGTTTCTCCTGTTTGAACACTGGCTCATGACCCGAAAGTCAGACTCGAAACTGATCACGGACCTCTACAAGATGCTACAGTCGCCCTCCTCACACTTCTACAACTCAGGGAGGGAACGCTGGGAGCGGGAGCTGGGTAGGTCACTGAGCCATAGGGAATGGGACCAGATCTCCTACAGAGCAAGACACTCCGCATACCACATGGGTCTCACTGAGACACTGACAAAGGTTTCTACCTACTGGTACTACACACCGGAAAGGGTTCACGAAATGGATCGTCGCAAAGAAGACACCTGTTGGAGGGGGTGTGGACACAGGGGCACACTGACACACATTCTCTGGGACTGCCCACTGTTAGGACCATTCTGGAAGGAGGTACTAGATGAAATTGACGCCCACTTTGGCATAGAATTACCGCGTTTTCCAGCATACACCCTGCTAGGGCTGCCGAATAGACTGATGTACCCTCTCAGGTCACGCAGGGGCAGACAAATAGCCATCGCTCTGGGATCAGCAGTTCAGACTATTCTGATGCAATGGCGCACGGTCACGGTACCCTCAATCACAAGTTGGCTCCACAGATTATGGCATGTGCTTGGGATGGAAAAGCTGTCGCTCACAGTAGCGGGGGACATAGAGCAATTTACTGACATCTGGCAGCCGTTCCATTCCCTGTTGCTTACAGAATTCAGAGAAATCACATGTCCCAAATACCTTCGTCTCCTGCGGCTCACGGGCCCAGCACAGTCGACCTCTGGCTCCAATTAGCTTAGGAAGTAAGCCACAGGCGAGAAACGAATGATGTAAAAGGTTTTGAGACGGGCAGGTGCACTGGACGAAGGGAAGGGGGTTGGGGGACGGGGTCCGGGAGGGGGGGTTTGTTGGGGTGTTGGGGGGAGTTTGCTATGGGACTGTTACGGAATGTAACTATGATGATTGCCATTCATTGCCGCAACGGACTGGCCTATGGACGCTATGCACAGTTGCCGACACGCTCGGGCGCGGCCTTGTCTGCCTTAATAAGCTGCATCATCCTTTTGTATGATTCCCGTGTGTGTTGTGGTAAACAAATAAAAATACTTTAAACCTAACAATTGGTGAAGGTGCAGGGAGAGATTTTGCATCAAGTGGAAATATATTTTCACTCTGGAGATTAATTCAAAAATAGCAAATATATTTTTAATTGCTTAGAAGATTGTTGCCTGAGCAAATATTCACATGCATCTTTGCTTGGGTGAAAATGGCATTCACAAATGTTCTCCAGGAGGTCTTCTAGAAACTTGGGGCCCGATGTAGGTCACCAATTACCTGTCGGTAACGGCCGATTTCGGCCTTTACCGACCGGTATTTGGGAATTGACATGTAGGTAGGCATAATGCACAGAATCGGTATATTTACTGGTTCGGTAAATTTACCGATTCTGTAAAATACAGAATCGGTAAATTTACGGAATCGGTAAATACAGATGTAGGTGGCAGTGCCACAGGCCATTACCGATTCGTTATTTACCATGTAATACTGTTACATGGTAAATAACGAGTTCCAGTGTACATGCACATCTGTGCATGCACACCTGTGCCATGTGGCACACAGACATGCCCTAAGGGCATGTCTGTGTGCCACATGGCACACAAGCCAGTAACAGGGGTGCAAAGGGTGTCAAAGTGTCCCCCTTGGCAATTCGGTATTTTTACCGATTCGGTAATTACCGAAACGGTATTCGCCATTGATTCCCATGGACTTCAAGGCCCATAGGAATCAATGGCAAATACCGATTCGGTAATTACCGAATCGGTAAATACCGAATCATACCGATTCGGTATTTTTACCGAATTTCTACCTACATTTGATTTACCGATTCATGAATACCGAATCGGTAAAATTCGGTATTTATGAATCGGTAAATCACATATACCTACCTTGATCTGATCACTAGTTTGTAGTTGTGAAGCTACACTGAGATGAGGTTGTTGACCTGTGGAGGCAGAGTTGAGCACTGATTACAAGTTATGTGGTGTAGACCTCCTGTGTAAAATTCCACTCTGCACAAATATCAGTCAGTCGGTATTCCCACACCACATACGGTATCTGATTTTACTAGGTGAATGTTCCCAACTTGCTGCAGGAAGGACCACATTGCAGCCTGGCCCCATTTTCTGGCCCTGCCCAAACATCAGCCTAGACACGGGAGAGCATGTAATGTTCCCCCTGCCAGGTAACTACTTCTTCCCTCGCTCTCCATTATTTACGCCATGCATTGGAACCACTGCAGGCATGTACCACATTCTTAGAGCAGGTAGTAACTAAGGGTGGGCGGCCAGCTACGCTCCGTGCACGGAGTGCACGGAGTGCCGTCTCCTACGCATTTTGCGTAGCGGACGTAGCCAGGCGGCACTACGCGCGCTCCGCAGACGGTGCGTAGCCGGCCGCCTCCCTCCCGCCCTCCCTAAATACATAAATAAATGAATAAAAAGCTTTTAAAAACACTTACCTTGTCTGCCGCGTCCCCGGGGCTCCCTCTCGCCGTCCCGCGATGCGCGCCGCCATTTCGGATCCTAATGCGCATGCGCGGGCGGCCGCGCATGCGCATTTTTCGTGAGGAATGCGCATGCGCGGCCGCCCGCGCATGCGCATTAGGATCCGATTCGGTGGCGGCGCGAATCGCGGGACGGCGAGAGGGAGCCCTGGGGACGCGGCAGACAAGGTAAGTGTTTTTAAAAGCTTTTTATTCATTTATTTATGTATTTAGTGAGGGCGGGAGGGAGGCGGGCGGCGCGGAGTGGGGCTACGCGGAGTGCGTGTGTGGGCGTAGTTGTGCGCCCACTTCACGTAGCTCCGCGGAGCCCCACTACGCCCAGGGTTAGTAGTAACCATCAGCGTAAAACTAAAACCCATGGAAACTGGAGTCCCAAGCAGGATATCAGCTGTTAACAAAGGTTACGCTCAGTTATTCCCCATTGTGTGGGGTTAAACTGAGAATGATTGGACTTCCACGTGGAAATTCTGGCGGATATTGAAAACTCTGGCCACATGGATTGCAAGGAATTCTGCATTCCAATGCAATGGCTGACGAAGAGAAAGGTGCCCAGGCTAAACCTTGTCTACGTGAGGCCCCTGCCTCTTATTCATTGGATCCTTTATTAAATAAACATGCATCCCTGAGAGAGGATTGCTTCCTTGTGTAACCTGGACAGGTTGGCATTAGAGAAGGGCTTTTCAACCCTCCTGAAATTCTGGAGCTCTGCTGCTTTCAAAATAGGTCTTCCTTCATGGCGCAGGTGCTTCCCTACTCAAATACTCCCCATCAGGGGCGCTACAATTCTTCCTCAGAAGACTTCCTATAATCACCTTGTAATGATGTAGTATCTCATTTACGGCTGACAGTCGGCTCGGACCTGCAGCTCTCTTGCAAAAAGATCAACTTAAACATAGTTCCGAAACACGATAATGTGCACTAAAATTCAACTTAATGCAGTCAAAAAGCTCAAAAGTGTTTGATTTTATTGATGTCTGGTGCTAATGGACTAAATTTACTAAGTGTGTCTAGATATATGTATTACTCACATGCGGTGCTTAACGAGAAGGAAGTGAATCACCCTACTCCCTCTAAACGGAATCACTAGGATCGGACAATAAACTTGTGGAACTCTAGCACACACAATTCAATGAATTCAAGTACTCAATAGTCATTCCATTAATAGAAAATGGAAATAATCTTTTTCTTTTGCTTTTCTTTTTACTTTTCGGCCCGTTGGCCTCTTTTCTTGTCTTTATAACCAGCCAATACGTTTTTCGTCAGTGAGGGGGTAACTCATGTCTTCTTCAGGGCTGTTTACTTGAAAGTCAATAAACCTGAAGCAACCTGTACACCGGTCCAAAATCAACCTTGTTGTCTCAAATAGTTTTGTGATATACAAATAACCACATAAACCCGGAGATAAATCCGTAAATCAATCGGTTTCAAAACATCTCATTGACTTCCGTCAATATTACAAGTCCTTTATAACCTTATGTGAAAAAAAAGATATGGTTGCTAGTTAGCTGCTGGTATTTGCGCTTTCACTCTGCAGTGGGGCTCTCATGAATTCGAAGTCCTGGGCTATAAATATGCCCACTTTCTGGTCATCTGCAGTCCGAAATCCATTAGTAATATCGGCGGTTATTTGTCGCGTAGTCGCGTTTGCCTAAAACATATATATTCATGGATGTCGGACTGCCGAGGACCAGGAAGTGGACATATATATACACAACAGCTATAGTCTGTTTTTCATATCATTTGTTGCACAATTTGTCACATGATTATTTAAGTCTGTAACCATAGGCACCCAAACTCTCGTGAAAAAGGGTTTTTTACCCGAAACGCGTAGAGTGAAGACCGCCTTTAATCTGCAAAATTAAAAGGCTACCTGGAAATAACTGTGTTCGTGTTTACTGCCGCCGAAAAAGCGAAGGTTTTCTGACTTAATATACATATATATATATGTATATATATATTACCTACTGGCGGTCGCCAGTAGGTATATATAGTTAGAATTTTCAAAAATCCCATAGAGAAAAAATCCTATGTCTAATAACTTTGGCGTTTGTGGACGGAATTGGCTGAAATTTTCAGGAAAATGGGACATTTTGTTTCTGAGCAGCCACTGAAAATTTGGGGGGGTTCGTCAAGGGGGGGCCGAGAAAAAAGGGGGGTCCCAAAACGCGTTTTTCCCATGTTAATTTCCATAGGGCGGTTGGCCTCACTTTTAGCCCGAACGGCTGAATGGATTTGCACGAAACTTGGCAAAATTGTAGGGACTGTTAGCCCGATGTGCCTTTGCTAGGTCTCAATATATGTGCTCCAGTGTATTTTGAGAAATTAACGTTCAAAAAAAGATATATATCTGTAACAGCATTCTGGGTAGCGCTCCGGTTCGCGTACTTGACGCGTAACGGAACTTCGCGAAGCGAAGCTGATTGGCTCTCCGGTGTCTGTCAACATTCGAAACAGTCCGGAGCGGCCGCCATCTTGTCTCTCGGTAGGATCGAGAGACAAGAGGAGGCCAAAACAAAGGGGGAAATGACCATAAGGGGCATAGTAGATCCTCCCTGACCCCCTAGGTTTGATGTGGAGGCTTTAAAAGGGCCCCGCGGGGCAAAAAAAAAAAAAAAAAAAAAAAAAAAAAAATCGTTTTTTTTTCGTGGGGTGCGCCCGGTACGCGTAACGGAAAGCGGACTGGGGAGCGTACTACAAGGAAACAAGAATGATTGACTTTTAACTTATTGTATGTTTATAGACTTTTTTTTTTTTTTTTTTTCTGCTGATTGACGTCTCGGCCTATCTCCACGGGATGCAGTCCCTACCATCTCGGCGTTTAAGCCCAGGGGGACCGGTAGTGTGGGAGAGATAACGTCTGTTAACGTTCGATTCGAAGGAAATCAGGAAGTGTTGATAAACATTGTCTGCGCCATCTTGCCTTTTTTTAAATGCCACACTTTTGTCGTGCACGGCAGCCATTTTAGATGCCTTGACCAGACCCACTCTCTGCACGCTGTCGATCCTTAGCATGGCTCCCCACCCTCGCAAGCATCTCCCCCAGGCACTGGTCACCCCCGCTCTCTGTCTTATGCATGGGCAATAAACCTCCCCCCATCTGCGCTGCTCTTCCTTGAGAATCACACCCTGTGCCCGCCCGACACCTCCCTTTCCTCTGTGTCCGATTGTCCAGGCCGGTCCCAGGCTATCACCTAGCCCTGCAGATGTAGTTTATGGACCCAGCTGTAAAGAATCACCCCTCTTCAAAGGAGTTACAGTAGATCAAGGCCCCCACCCAATGAGATCCGTCACACCACACGTGTTCCTACTATCTGAAAACCATCCTGTATTGTGATTGGGGAGGGGACCGAGCCTGAAGCGGAAGATTCCAGGGATGCCTCTTTGTACATCAAAGTTTTTACAATTATGTGTCACATTAAAAATATATAGCACTCCAACAAAGTAGTAGGATTATAAAACTTTAATAACTTATAAATATATACAACGCAACAAAAACAGTAAATACATTTAAACATTTTTTTGAAAAAAGAAGCAACAATGGTCAGTAGCTGTGTTTTGTGAAATAGTCCCAAGGCAGCACAACGTGCTGAGTTCTGGACGGCACCCAGGTGATGTTACCTGGGTGCCGCACTGGTTTTTGGTATCCTACAATGCAGCTCCGGAAAACGGCGTGGGGCGTCCCGGGGGGTGCGGGGGGAGGCCTCGTCAGTAGCGGTCTGTTGTGCGAATAGTCCCAAGGCAGCAGAACGCGCTGAGATGTGGATGCCACCCAGGTGATGTCCAGTAAGTTGCCGCACTGGTTTTGGTATCCTACAATGCTGCTCCGAATAACGGCGTGGGGCGCCCCGGGGGGGGGGGGGTGAGGCGGCGTGAACGGGCCTCCCCAGGTGGAGGCGGCGTGAACGGGCCTCCCCAGGTGGAGGCTCGTCTGCTGTAGTGGGGCGCCCCTTTACCGTTTCAGTTGCCATTCCGCCCGCTTTTGGTACACTGTGCCAAAATCCGCCATTCAGCTGAGTTGCGCCCACTCTTGCGGTGCAGCGATAGGCGGCTGCCACAGGACTCTCAAAATGGCGGCAGGCTCTTTCCTTTTTGGGCCTGGTCCACTGAAATGGCCCTGGGACACCTTGGAACTCGGACGCTTGTCTGCTAGGTCTTGGACCCCATTCTCGAAAGCGTCCCCTCAGCCTTGAAGATTCTACAAAAGTCTTGGGGGCCCCCGACTCCTGCAGGCTTCCGGTGGGGAGCGGCTGCCATGATTGCTCGTGGAATGACCACGACGGAGCCACGAGATGGTGGTGCTTTCATGCTGACGCCAGCTTCAGTCTGAAACATCCAGAAACAAGGTGGGGCTTTCATCGTTTGGGAAAAAAAAATGTTTTAATCCAATGAAAAGTGTTATTTTTAGGTCATATGATCAAGCCTTCCATCATTAGGAAACCAAAAGTAAAATGAACCAATGAAAAGTTTTATAAACAAGTCACATGACCTGTTATGCGGCATAGGGCTATAAAAAGCGTAGAAAATCCGTTGGCACGTGAGGCGGCGTCAGTAGCGGACCGATGTGCGAATAGGCCGAAGGCAGCACAACGCGCCAAGATCCGGATGGCACCGAGGTGGTGTCCAGCAAGTTGCCGCACTGGTGTGGCCATCCTACAATGCTGCGCCGAAAGTCGGCGTGGGGCGCCCCGTTGGCCTGTGAGTTCGCGTCAGTCAGTGGGGGCTGTTTGAGGATCTGACTGCATTGGAAAGCAATGTGATGCTGTGCGTCGCCCCCAAGATGGAGGTTCCTCGGCTGCAGTGGGGCGCCCCTTGGTGTTTCACTCGCTATGCAGCTGAGTTGCGTGCGCACTTGCAGCGAATAGGCCGAAGGCAGCACAACGCGCCGAGATCTGGATGGCACCGAGGTGGTGTCCAGCAAGTTGCCGCACTGGTGTGGCCATCCTACAATGCTGCGCCGAAAGTCGGCGTGGGGTGCCCCGTTGGCCTGTGAGGTGGCGTCAGTAGCGGACCGATGTGTGAATAGGCCGGAACCAGCACAAGGCGCCAAGATCCGGATGGCACCGAGGTGGTGTCATAGTTGAGAGTTCTGAGCAGCGCTTGTAACACTGTCTGAAGCTTATTTGCACCTGCTGCAGCTTCACTATTGCCCTGGTGTGGCCTAAGATCGCCCATGACATAGGCGGCCGCCTCCCGGGGTCCGGCGGAACTTTTTTCCTTTTCCTTTGTGCATCTTGTCCCACAATCCGTTTGACCTGAAGACACGACCAGGTCCCTGAATGTGTGCAGGGGGACGCTATTGATTGAATCAAAATGGCGGCTTCACACAAAGCTGACTCAAGCGTTGCTGCTGATGCTATACAGACAAAAACTGGTTTTCAGTTTGTACATTCTTCAGGATTTTTCCATCCAAGGCTGGTTGAGAGTTTGTAGAACAATGGCTTCAGATTTTCAACATACTACTCTTCAACATTCTTCCTAAATGTAACAATGTGAGACTCACTAGGAGAACGGTGTAGTGAGGGCCACAAACGGCTGTTTATCTTTCCTTTCAAAATGCTGCCAACAATATTTTCGGAATGGAAGACACCACAAGGCGCTGAGATTCGGTTGGCACCGAGGTGGTGTCCAGCAAGTTGCCGCACTGGTGTGGCCATCCTACAATGCTGCGCCGAAAGTCGGCGTGGGGTGCCCGAAGGGGGGGGGGGAGGCGGCGCAAACGAGCCTCTCCCGCTTCTCCATGTGGAGGCACTTCATCTGCAGTGGGGCGCCGAGATCCGGATGGCACCGAGGTGGTGTCTAGCAAGTTGCCGCACTGGTGTGGCCATCTTACAATGCTGCGCCGAAAGACGGCGTGGGGTGCCCGAAGGGGGGGGGGAGGCGGCGCAAACGAGCCTCTCCCGCCTCTCCAGGTTGAGGCACTTCATCTGCAGTGGAGCGCCGTCTAGCTGAGTTTCGCCCGCTCTTGCTGCTACAGCGACAGGCGGCTGCAACAGGACTCTCAAAATGGCGGCCTGTTCTTTGGATTTGGGCCTGGTCCACTAAAATGGCCCTGGGACACCTTAGAACTCGGACGCTCGAATTTTTTTTCCTTTCCTCTACATGCAAAAAAGGTAAATGCCCGGTACGTTACCTGCCTCATCTGCCACGATGTACTCTCCAGAGGAACCGAAAAAAAATATAGTTATGGTAATTATACCATGCATCGTCATATGGAGAGGTGGCACCGATTAATTATAGTGCTGCACAAAAGAGAGATTTGGAGGACAACCCCCGACCTGCCAGTACATTCACCAAAGAAGTGGCACTGACAGCATCAGAGGCAAGGGAAACGGTCCCAAATATTCAGAAGAACTTTGGAAAGATTAAAATGACATGTTTAGATTGTGGCAAATTAATTTCATGTGGACAGATGAGTGTTACTCTAATAAATACAGCATATGAACGTCATCATAGTCGATGGTTGGTGGAGACATTTTGACTATATCCTGGACCTGCCCGACCTCGCCCAAAATGGCGCCGGAATAAATGGGACTCGTAACTCCTTGTTGTGTACTGGTTGCACAACCTTGATATCACGAGATACGTATGCAGTTTTGAAGCACATGGCGGGCGGGGACGAGAATTGATTGAATATTTCGACATCCCTATTGATATTAAGTTCTGATGTGTTATTGATTACTGTACTATTGAAAGTTCGAATTAACGTCACCCATGGTACTTGCCCGCAAATGTATATCTAGATAATTTTATTGTAACTGGCCCTGTCGTATTTTAATTATAAAATGTACGTCCACCGATTCCGCAACTGTTAGACACCTTAGTTCTTGCAACCTAATGGCCCGCCCGTTACGTTCCTCTACAGTGTAAATGTCTCCTCATCATATACGATTACAGTTTGCTCCGTGGCCGGCCCACGTGGTTATAGGCCCGTATTTGTATACTGACATTTTCACAATAAAGGTTTTTAAAAGAAAACATGGTAGTAGTATTTACATTGGTAAAGTTTTTAATAATAGTCACTGTTTTCGAATCAGTAAAAGGCAAGTGAAATAAAGCAGTCCAGATACATGAAGGGTAAAAGGTATAATACGCAGGAACGCAGTAAAGATAAATGGTCAAGGGCTGTTGTGTTTTCTACTCCTGCAACATAAAGTGATCGATAAGAATCTGATATTCAGGCGTATCGGCGACTAAGACAGCAGGCCGAGCCTCTTTTGCTCAACGGCTCCGTCATGGGACGAAGAAAAGCCCTTTTTCTCGAAAAAGAAATATATTTTACTTGCAGGACAGTTGTAAATTTTCCGGGAAAGTACATTAGCCTGGAACATTATAACATATATGTTTAAGAAAAAATAATGTTCGAAAGTAATAAAAAGTGTAATTTTTAGGTCATATGACCAAGCCTTTCATCATTAGAATAAGAAAAGTAAAATGAACCAATGAAAAGTTTTATTAACAAGTCACATGACCTGCTATGCTTACGTTACGCGCTGCGCGCCGCGCCCCGGATCGCTTCCGGGAAGCTGCGCTTCGCGCACCGGAGCACTTCCGGATGCGCTAACGCGGCGCGTCATATGACGCATTACGCGACAACGCAGGTCCAGAATATAGTCAAAATGTCTCCACCAACCAGCGGTCGGAACACAACCCCTTTCAGCAGGCTAAATAGTTCTGTTAAATGACAACAGAAGGGACAGGCAACAAGAACCATCAGTCAAAGAGGGGAGGGCAAGTTCTTCTCTACCGGGTCACGTTGGGGCGCTACCGGAACTGATCGAATTGGTAGTCTACAGTGTTTCTGGATGTTTCAGACTGAAGCTGGCGTCAGCATGAGAGCACCACCATCTCGTAGCTCCGTCGTGGCCATTCCACGAGCAATCATGGCAGCCGCTCCCCACCAGAAGCCTGCGGGAGTCGGGGGCCCCCAAGACTTTTGTAGAATCTTCAAGGCTGAGGGGACGCTTTCGAGAATGGAGCCCAAGCCCTAGCAGACAAGCGTCCGAGTTCCAAGGTGTCGCAGGGCCATTTTAGTGGACCACGCCCAAATCTGAAGAGCCGGCCGCCATTTTGAGAGTCCTGTGGCAGCCGCCTATCGCTGCACCGCAAGAGCGGGAGCAACTCAACTACATGGTGAGCGAGATGCTGTAGTCGCAAGAGCGGGCGGTAAACAGCTGAATAGCGGAAGAGGCACAGTGTAGCAAAAGCGGGCGGAATGGCAACTGAAACGGTAAAGGGGCACCCCACTACAGCGTGTCTTTAGGTCAAACGGATTGTGGGACAAGGTCAAGAATGGAAGAGTCACCAAAAGGCAAAAAGTTCCGCTTGACCCCGGGAGCCGGCCACCTATGTCGGGGGCGATCTCAGGCCACACCAGGGCAACACGACTTCGGGAGGGGGCCGGAGCCAAGCGCCCCCTCCGAGTCCGCGCCATCACACCGTCCCTCGGGGGCCTCCGTCAAGCGGTTCAGGGAGGCACCGCATCACATTGTTTTCAAATGCAGTCACGTCCTCAAACAGCCCCCATTTACATTGAGAATAGTGAAGCTGTAGCAGGTGCAAATAAGCTTCAGACAGTCTAACAAGCACTCCTCAAAACTTTGAACTATCAGAGTGCATGAGTTTCATACTCGATCGATTGAGCTAGCCAGATCGGGCAACAAAAAGTATAAAATAGTTATGTAAATAGTTATTTAATAAAATGTTTTACCCTGTTACTTTGCTGGTGTGTTGTATATATTTGTAATATTTGCATAGAGTTTATCGTTATTTTGGGCGGGGTGGGTGGCGGAGCCGAGCTGTCTTGCAGCCATCATGGTGTGGAGCTCAGTTCATCTCACTAGTTTCGTATTTCTCATGAGGGGTTGTTCCTAATGTTTCTATTTTAGCGAGGTCAAAAAGAGATCCCATTAGTGGCCTACTGATTTTGCTCGATTCCTTTTGTGTTTTTACACGATTTTTCACTATCTGCAAAGACTAAACAGAGTATTGCGACTCTGTGCTTGTTTGTAAATAGAGAATGAACCAAAGAGAACCAATTCTAAAACAGTAAATGCTTGGATAACAATCAATCAAATGGAGAGAGAAGCAGGCACGACGGATTACAACGGGGGCAAAGGCCTGCGTTAACTACCCTTCACTATCTGCAAAGAGAGAGTACTCCTAATAGAAATGAGGGGGGGGGCAGCATTCAAAGCAGATCAGTGTGCATAAACACGAAAATGTTTTTACTTACCACGTACTTGACATTCGACAGCTTATATTTGCTACTAAAAAACCATTGAAATTCACTGAAAAAAACATAGGTTATAGACCATATATAGTTAGGAATTAGCATTTACAAAACCTTGAAAATTCACTGAAAAAACCATAGGTTATAGACCATATATAGTTAGGGATTAGCATTAAAAAAACCTTTTTTTACTCACACAAAACCATTGAAATTCCATATATAGTTAGTTGTGCTAACTATATATCGCGCACCCGCAATCCACTGCTGATCATGTCACATATTACATCATTCATGACATGGTCAGTGACATCACTGATGACATCACTGATGACATCTCAAATGACATCACTGATTACATCACTGATGACATCTCAAATGACATCACTGATGACAACATCCAGTGACTGTGTATTTCTGTAAAGTTAAAATATGTCTTACATATTGAAGAATGAGTGGATGTAGAAGTGTCTGGATGAAGGATTTAGTAGGTGCATGACTGACTGTATGAGTGAGTGGTTAAATGTGTCTCACGGAGTGCATGGGTTAGTGACTGAACTGTCTTAATTTGTGCATCATTATGTTTGTTGTTCTGTAAACTGCTGCATGTGTTGATCAGTAGCTATATGAGTAAGTATATGGGTTATTGATTGGTTGCTCAAGTATTTGTATGGGAGACTGAGTGTGTGTGTGGATGGCTGGGAGGTGTATGACTCTGTGCATAGATGTGTGAGCAGTTGATTCACTAGATGTATGGGTTCAAAAGTGCATGTGGAAACAGCTGTATGGGTGGTTGACTGTGTGCATGAGTGCATTGGTGAGTGAATGGATATCTCAGTGCTACATGTCAAAGTAAGTACATATGTAAAACACAGTACATGTGAGAGTTGGCATATATAAATAACTGTGCATAAGAGCCAGTGAATGTGTGAGTGGCTGTATGGATCATTGTGAACTTGTATCAGGGATTGTAAAAGAGAGTAAATATGTGTTAGTATATGTTTGAATAAGTAAGGTGTGTATAACTGTATAGTTGAGGAAATGGAGGTGTGATTGATTCTTTGCATGACTGACTAGGTGTGTGAGTAACTCCATGGATGAGTGACAGTCTGTGAGTGTCTGTTTACACTGAGTGTATCTAAGGTTATATTAGAGTCTGAAGAGGTTCATCGTATTATCACATGAATGATGTCATCAGTGATGTGATCAGTAATGTCAAATGAGATGTCATCAGTGATGTCATTTGAGATGTCATCAGTGATGTCATCAGTGATGTCATCAGTGATGTCATTTGAGATGTCATCAGTGATGTCATCAGTGATGTCACTGACCATGTCATGAATGATGTAATATGTGACATGATCAGCAGTGGATTGCGGGTGCGCGATATATAGTTAGCACAACTAACTATATATGGAATTTCAATGGTTTTGTGTGAGTAAAAAAAGGTTTTTTAAATGCTAATCCCTAACTATATATGGTCTATAACCTATGGTTTTTTCTGTGAATTTTCAAGGTTTTGTAAATGCTAATTCCTAACTATATATAGTCTATAACCTGTGGAGTGGTGTGGCTCACTGGTTAGAGGCGGCAGGCCTGAGAGCAGAAGTCAGCCTGGGACCAGGGTTCAATTCCCGACGCGGCAGGGTCGTGGACCTTGGTCAGCGGACTCGATAATTCTCGCTTCGGTGCTTACTCTAATCAGGGGTTCCACTCGGCAACTCTGGGCATTAGCTTGCCTAATCTCCACAACGGCCCCACCAATTCCGGGGATGCCTGGCTCCACCTTGGGGACTCCCAGCAAGGGACCATCCCACAGGGAAAGCCAGGACGGGTTCCCCAGAGTTATACAGCGCCGGGACACCCCGTTGCTGGGGCAGCTGTGCGCTTTACAAGTATACTACATTTACTACATTTACATTTACATAACCTATGGTTTTTTCAGTGAATATATATATATATATATATATATATATATATATTGTGATCCAAGTTTTCCTCCCATTCGAAGAATACACGCAGGCTACTTCTGAATGCTTAAGTGTTTTATTTAAGGCACAGAATCTGGTAGCTGCCTACCGACGCGTTTCACCACTAAGGCTTGATCACGGTAAAAATCAATTTGTGCTTGGTGCTATTTACATACAAACTAGTTTGCACAGAAACAGGACTTGTACTATTCATTCAGCTCATTGGCTTTGGCAGACATCTTTGAATGGTAAAAGTCAATATACATCGATTGTTGCCACAGTTCAAAACAGCAATATACATTTTTGCAGTTATAACCAGTACCTCTCGCCCCAGTGGGCTAATATACAATTATTCGACGCCCCAATTCAAATATACATTTTTTGCAGCTCGAACCAATATTTCATAATCCTCAGTTGGTACAAAGTCCATCTCGCCCCAGTGGGCTTATGTACAATTAATCAATTTTAGCCCACGTGGGCACTCATTTCACGGGCAACATTAAATCTTTTCCACTATTCTACAATTCGATAGTATCCCAAGATGTTTCAATGGATCCTAGGTTCCTGTACAAACAAACAAGAAAATAGCAATAAGTGTATGTGAAAGTTTAAAAACTACTTATATTTACATAGTTACAAAATTTCTTGTTCAAAGAAGTTCCCGGACTAAATCTATTCTTCTATCTCAATTTCATCATAGATGGACTGCCAGCTCTTCATTACAGTTCATCCCAATTGGCTGTAGTGTTTCAAAATCAATAATGTATCTTGATTCTAATGTTCTCAATTGGTGGAGTTTATCCCCCCCTCTCACGGATTGATTGACTGCATCTAACACCACATATTTGAGCAGGTTGTCATTCTGATCGTGATGTGTCTTAAGATGACGAGCAACAGGATACTGTTCATTATTGTTCCTAATGGCTCTTTTGGGTTCTAATATCCTGATTTTTGCCCTGTGTATCGTACTGCCGATATAAAATTTTCCACATGGGCAGATGAGACAATAAATACAAAATTCAGTGTTACAATCAAAGGGCCCTCTGATCGTAAACATTCTAGAACTATTCGGTACCTTGATCTTCGTACAGTTTTTGCTTCCTTTACAGGCTTTACATTTCATACAGCACTCAAAACCTCCTGAGCCTAGGTTTTTTCTTTTAGTCTTAGATGTTATTGCATTTTTGCTTAGTTCGTCCTTTAATGATTTTCCCTTCCTGAAGGTAATCTGTTGGGTGTCTTTCACATGCTGACTCAAAAATACATCAGTTGTTAAGATTGGCCAATTCGTAGTTAGAATTTGGCGAACCTTATAAGCCTGACCTGAATAGGTGGTGATAAACCTCACCGTGTTTTCTTCTTCTTCCACCAACCTCTGTTTGGGTATCAATAAGTCAGCTCTTGATATCTTGTTCACTCTTTCAATAGCTTGACTAATTGTCTTTTTTGTATACCCTCTCTCACTAAACCGGTCACTCATCACAAGTTTCTCTGCCTCAAATTCCTCCATACTGCTACTATTCCGTTTTGCTCTTAGCAATTCTCCATATGGAATGCTTTGAATTAAACTGTAGGGGTGAGCGCTTGAGGCAAAGAGGAGACTATTGCCCGCAGTTTCTTTTCTATGGAGCTTTGTTAGCAGTTTTTGTTTTTCTACTTCTACTGTCACATCTAGGAATATTACCTGTTCCTTACTTATATGAGATGTTAACCTAATATTCCAATCATTCTCATTAAGGGTAGAAATGTATATTTTTGCACTGGTCTCGTCTCCTTTCCATATCATAAATATGTCATCTATGAAGCGGGTCCAAAAAATGATCCGCTCTCCCTGGTCACCCTGGCTAACTGGACACCTACTCCTCCCACCAGCCCATGAACAAGTTTGCATAGCTGGGGGCGAAGCAGGTGCCCATCGCCGTACCTTGAGTTTGTCTGTACAGTTTATCGTTGAAATAAAAGAAATTATTAGTTAGGCAATAATAGGCCGTATCAACTAACATTTCAGTATGGAGCAATATTGTTATAGATCTGGCTCTCAAAAAGTGTCTTGTGGATTGAATTCCTGTGTCATGTTTGATGGATGTGTATAAACTGGTCACATCCAGTGTGATCAGTAAATAATCAGGCTCCCAAGACAAATCATTAATCATATTCAGGAAGTGCATAGTGTCCCTCAAATAAGCTGGCAGCGAAATTACAAAAGGTCTCAGAAAAAAGTCTATGTATTTAGATGTCTTTTCCAATTGTGACCCCATAGAGGACACAATTGCCCTGCCAGGTGGTGATACGGGGTTTTTGTGCAGTTTGGGTAGGAGATATAAAATAGGTGTTTTAGGATATTTACATCTTAAACCATAGTATTCTCCCTTTTCCAGTATGCCAATTTCATACCAATGTAGAAGCATTTCATCATATTTAATGTATGAAGCTGCTAATTATTCAGTAGTTGCTACCTGATAACACTGATTGTCATCAAGTTGCCTTAGCCCTTCAGTCAGGTAATCTGATTTTCCCCAAACAAACAACATTCCCTCCCTTATCTGACTGCCGGATCACTATGGAGTCATCACTCCTAAGGGTATCAAGTGCTTTGGCCTGTTGAGAAGTTAAATTTTGTTTAGCTAAACCTTTAGTGCAATAGCGTATCTTTTTTAAGTCCCTTGTAACACTTTTCTCAAAAACATCTATTGCATCACAATGGATTATAGGTACAAATGTTGATTTTGGCTTAAAGCCACTTTTACATGGTTTCTCAACTATCAACTCCAAATTGTCTAAATTAAGCAAAGGATCATCATGATGTTCAATCGCCTCATCCAATTCAGTCACAGTCTGTAAAGTCTCAGTGTCCGATATACTTAGAGTCCCTTGAGGATCTCCTCTTGACTCTATTCCCCTATTAGGTGCATGGAATTGGAAAAAAAAATTCCATTTTAATTTGCGTACAAACCAAAATGTATCTATGCGGGTTTGTACATAGTCCATTTTGCATGTCGGGCAAAAAGACAATCCTAGAGCTAATAAGTCAATCTCGGTATTAGTTAACTCACGTTTTGAGAGGTTGATCACAGTCATTTCATCCCTCTTCTTGCTCTGGTTAGCATGGGCGCTGGTTTGTTGGAATCTTCTTTTCTTTCTTCTCCTTGCTTTTTGGTTCCTCTGAATCCTCCGGCTTTGCCTTGAAAGTTTCGTCCTCGGCCCCTGCGAAAATCCTGGTCCACATGCCCTCCTTGCTGATTTTGTTTCGCTTTATTTAGCATTTGGAATTGTGTGAGAAAGTTTATCTGCCCTCTACCTATTCCTGGAGTAGGGGTTCTTGCTGCACCACCCGGTGCATCTGATAGATTCCCATCCGATGCGTCACTTTCTTCCACGGCAGTGCTTTCACCTTCCATTGTTACATTTGCTTTCGCATTTTCAGTTTTACTAGCATTCGCCTTCTGAAATAGATAGTCATATTTCTTGTGAAATGTTAGTGTTCTGCCAGTTTGATAATCCTTAAAGTCTCTAATAAACTTTCGCTGTTTTTTAGCCGTAATGTCCTCTTCCAGTTTGTTTAATCGTCCTTCTAGTTTAGTCATATATTCTTGGATTTTTTCCTGCGTAGTTAGTTTCGCCAGGTCTGTCAGAATTGCTTCAATTTGTTCTAACAGCCTGGCTCTATCTTTCACCGCATATTTAATGAGGATTCTCATCATAGTAGTGGAGCACTCCTTTGAGTTGCCAGACCACTCCGCCAGCATCTCCGGGTCAGGGTTCTCAAATGTAGGAATTTTGTATATTCTTAGGCACTCGCCCCACATCTATGTATTTTTGTAAGGATTCGGCTTCCCACCATTTCGCTACTTCCTTGCGATGCAATTTGTCCAACTTCTCAAACATTTTTTTTTTTTTTTTTGGCAGAGTTTTATATAGCGCGAACTAGACCCGAACCGAATCAGGTATCAGAGCGCTTTACGTAGCACCAGTTACGTTACATGAGGACGGACACATATTCATTTTAGGCACGGGGAGATTAAGTGATTTGCCCAGAATCACAGGAGGTTTTTTTTTTTTTTTTGCTGTACTTGGACCTCGTTACTCAATAATGAATGTTCCTTATGTAATAGACCATCATCTTTAGTCCCTGCTGCAGTCTCCGTGAAAAAGAGACGGTCCGATACTTCTTTTCTCTTCGCTTCTAAGCGAGCCGCCATTCCGAGCCTTCTATTCTTTGTTATCGCGCTAATCAAGCGCGTTTAGCATTCAGACGTGGGGGAGAGCAGTATTGTTCCTGTTCTACTCCACTCCACCACCGTGGACAAATCGAGATTCTAGGCGTGCCCCCTTCCCTGGTGGAACCACCAGCGCGTCCCGTTTTTTCAACGCGTAGCTGCTCTCACCTGGATTCGGATTCTGGGTCTTATCGCTGCTTTTCTGCTGCACGTTCGTATGTCAACGTTCAGATATTTCTCTCTCACTCTGTTAGCTGTTTCGCATTGATTTTGCACGAAAGTTCACTCCCCTTTCTTCATGCTAGTTTTCAGAGTAAGTCCACGGGAAACCTGGAACATTGTAATTTAATACGATCCACCATACCCGGCTGTTTCCTGGTTTCAGTATTGCGGCGAGCCTGCGTGGGTGCCGGACACCCTTAACATTGTGATCCAAGTTGCGAGAGGTACTGGTTATAACTGCAAAAATGTATATTGCTGTTTTAAACTGTGGCAACAATCGATGTATATTGACGTTTACCATTCAAAGATGTCTGCCAAAGCCAATGAGCTGAATGACTAGTACAAGTCCTGTTTCTGTGCAAACTAGTTTGTATGTAAATAGCACCAAGCACAAATTGATTTTTACCGTGACCAAGCCTTATTGGCGAAACGCGTCGGTAGGCAGCTACCAGATTCTGTGCCTTAAATAAAACACTTAAGCATTCAGAAGTAGCCTGCGTGTATTCTTCGAATGGGAGGAAAACTTGGATCGCAATTTTAAGGGTGTCCGGCACCCACGCAGGCTCGCCGCAATACTGAAACCAGGAAACAGCCGGGTATAGTGGATCGTATATATATATATATATATATGTATATATATATATATATATATATATATATATATATATATATACATATATATATGGAAACCAAATCCTTCTGTGAGCACACGAAAAACTCCACGCTGCTACAACATTAGGAACGGACCACGGCAAAGGCAAATTTTTATAAAGTGCAAATTTATTCCATTAGGTCACAACATGACGCGTTTCGGCCAGGTTACCCCGGCCTTGATCACATGACATGTCAGGAAAAACCACGCCCTTAAATCACATGAGGCATGCTCTAGTCACTCCCATTCTGATCATGAACAGTGAAAAAAGACACAATATGAAAGTGCAAGTGCATGTAGCATATTCAAATCGCAATGAATAACAAAAACATTATAGTTTCACAGTAAATTATTTCATAACTGAAAAACTCCTATATTCGATGAAAAATCCAGGGCAAGTGCCCAAATTCAATTTGGAAAAAAGAGAATATGCAATTCATACTAAAAATTATATAATGGGAAAGAGCTGCCCTCACAATGAGTACACCCAGTGTAGTGATAGTGAAGCATTGCTAAATAAATAGCCTAACTTCTATTAAAAACAATGTAACGTACAATTGGATGCGAGTTTGTTGTAGCAATTAGAACAAAAATACAGAAACATGTTATCGCCTGCTTATAAATATAACATGTAAAAATATACATGTATATAAAAAATTCACGTAAGGATACAAGGGACTTGTAAAATTGACGGATGTCAAAGAGATGTTTTAAAACCGATTGATTTACCGATTTATCTCCGGTTCAAGTGGTTATTTGTATATCACACCATTGATTTTGGACCAGCGCACAGGTTGCGTCAACTTTATTTACTGTCACGTACGCAGCCCTGAAGAAGTCATGAGGTACTCCTTCACTGACGAAACACAAGTTGGCTGGCTAGAAAGACAAACAAGCATTTACAATGCAATGGTCTCGGCATTATTCAAGGTAGAGCTATTGGCATTGCTCATGACATTTTTTTTTCATTCTTTTTTTAAAACATAAATAAATGGTATTGTCATTTACAATGGCAATAGGTGAGCATTAGAGAGTAGTAGAGAGTATTCGCAGACACAGAACCACACACACACACACACAGACAGAGCCGTGCACACACACACAGACAGAGCCGCACACAGAGACAGCCGCACATTTACCACACCCACACAGACACACACAGAGCTACACACAGACAGAGCCTCGCACACACTCACACACACACACAGACAGAGCCACGCACACAGACAGAGCCTCGCACACAGACAGAGCCACGCGCACACAGACAGAGCCACGCGCACACAGACAGAGCCACGCGCACACAGACAGAGCCACGCGCACACACAGACAGAGCCACGCGCACACACAGACAGAGCCACGCGCACACACAGACAGAGGCACGCGCACACACAGACAGAGCCACGCGCACACACAGACAGAGCCACGCACACACACAGACAGAGCCACGCGCACACACAGACAGAGCCACGCGCACACACAGACAGTGCCACGCGCACACACAGACAGAGCCACACACACACAGAGCCACCCATACAGTCATTCACATAGAGCCCTTTGTCTTACATGCCCTCGTGATGTACTACAATTACCAGATTCATACATCAGATCACGTCTCAAACTGTCTACCACTTTATTAAGTATGTACAGTACTTACAGGTGAAGGAAATAACAGGTTATACATAAAAATACAAAGGCAATGTTCCGACCTACAACATCCTGAGCAAGTGCCAGATGTGACAATAGTAAGGTGCTCTTGTATCAAAGACTTCAGCTTATTTCACCGGTTTCACGAGTCACAGGAACACCTTGCACATGGTACATATTGTGTGTGTTTGTACCAAGCACGTTTGTGAATGGGTCACTATTGCAAACCATGAAAGTAAGTTAATTGTTCAAGGAATGATTTTGCAGCGTTGGTTCTTGTTGAAACATAACATTTTGGAAGAGAATACAGAATGTGGCACTGAAAATGCAGTTTTGAAACTGAATGTAGAGCAGTGTTGCTCAGCAGAGCATGCAGTATCTACTGGGGGCCAGGCCAGAAAAGAAGTGTGTCAATGATACACGCAAGTGCGAGTCTGCTGTGGAATATAACTTGGTTTCTACAAAGATCGGAGGCAGAAAAGGCTGATTTAGTGGCTGAAATCTCATATTTTACATTGCTCCAGTCAAAGATAAATGCCCTGGGGCCATTGCTGCCTGTCCCTGGTAACTACAATGATTCCAACTATTAATGCCCCATCAACAGAGCAGAAGAATGGGCGGGGGACTTAAGGAAGCTGCCTCACACCAGGCACAGGGCAGGCGGCATTGAGGGGCAGATATTGAGGGCAGACTGGAGTGCAGTGTGCAGATATTGAGGGCAGGCAAATATAGCTTCTTTGTGGTTTGAGAATCCAGAATTCAAAACATTTTGGGTGCTATACGGTTTTACTGTGCAAATACTGTTAAGATGATAAATGAGTTATGTGAAATGGGAAGATTACATTTTTTAAATAGTCGTTTTTATGTAGCTTTCAAACAATTTGTTTTGGTTATGAAGTGCAAAAGAACAACAGCAATATGGCCTTTTTTCATTATCATACGCTGTTATATTTTGGCAACACCTGCTTATGCAGCTTTTACCACTGCAGGGTGTAGTTCACAAGTGTTTCTTTTGCACAACACAATGATGCTTAATTTGTCCACATCAGAAGGAGGAAGGACACTGCCAGCACATCTGAGCCTCAAATGTGTATGTTGCAGAGGACTCAATATCTTCAGACTAGGCACTATGTTGCTGGTATTTTACCGGTCACATTAAGCATTATAGCACCCAACACCCCCCTCTCCCCTCACCCAATTTCATCCCCCAACTTTGTTGGTGCATGAATGTTCTTTTCGAATCACAGTTTCTTCACCAATCCACCCTATTCTGACTCGGGTTATAAGGTCATATAGTTCTTGCCTGGTTTGCATTGCACCTGGTTTGTCACTCTTTTGTTGTTTAAAAAAGTTTACTTAAGGGGTATATGAGTGACTGTCTGACCCTTTCTCTCTTGTTGTTTGACTATCCCCCAAAAGTAGACAGTATGTCGCGTTAAAGAAAAATATTTTACTGGAAAAAAAACCAAACACAGATGTTCACTTGTGAGTGATTCGTGGCAGAAATTCTGCATTTGACAACCGATTCCTCCAGACATCCAGAGTGGGATCAGCCAAAACTGAAGATAGTGGCACTTTTTTCCAAAGTTGTGCATTTTTAATATATTTTGGGTGAAGGTTTTTTTTTCATTCAGTTTATAATTTTCCGTAGACTGTAGTCCTTTATATGAAAAGGTTTTTCCTTACAAAGCACGCAGTTTACGTTATTATTGGGACTTTCAGTTACAATACAATTGCCCCTTTTTCACACCACAGACTATGAGAGAGTTACTGGAGTCTGTAAAAAAAATTGGTATCACATTTTTCATTAAAAAAAAACCAAATAAGGAGTGTATGTTTGTACACTGGTCCACTGGAGGGAAAGTGAAATACTGAGATGTGCAGGGACTGCTGTCAGCTCTGCTGCTGTTTTGGGGTTACAATAAGTCCAGTGTCACAGGGATGCGCCTTATCCAGCCTCAAGCATTCCTACACCATGTCACTGGGTCCAGCATTGTGTGATCTTGGTTGAGCACAACACCCTGAGCTATCAGACACTAAAGGATGGTTTATAAAAAAGAACATCCAGGGCTGGAAACTTAGTTAGACCTCGTGAGATGGGGTCGTACACTAGCATTACTTTAAGGGGCGCCTACCTCGGGGTGACAGGGTAGCGCGAGGAGCCTGTTAAAGCACGCATCCTACCAGCCTCGTGGGCTCCCGGGCTCCTGCAGTGACAGAGAGGGCGGAAACCCACTGGAGCCTGCAAGTGACCCTGGGGGGCTCTCTGGTGCCTGTGGTGCGAGGGCATGAACACATGTAGCCCATTCAAAACTCATTCCACTAAGAGCTCTGTCTGAGGGCTTGGGTTACCCCTGGGGAGAGAGCTCTACAGCCCCTACTTATTTGAGGTTGTTCAACATTAACCCCGGACACAGACAAAGGCGATGAACAATGCTCACTTTATGTTAAAATAAAGGTTACAGTCACTCTAAATCACTTCTATGATTAAAGTGCTCAGAGGCAAATCTGGCTGTGGTGTGCGCTACGTAAAAGGCCAATTCTACTACAGCCTTTATTAAAGGGTCGGTGCGGTGCCACTGAATGGCTGTGGTAAAGCAGTGTGAAGCCGCGATTAGTGTTAAACAGGGCGCTATTTGGACTCCACAAATTTAAAATAATGGCTTGCGGGGGCGCACAGCTGAGGTAAATTAAGCACACCTCTGCTGACCGGAAAAGGAACATTGTAATTGCAGGGAAACTCTAAGGCTGTTTGGGGCCCTTCTGTTCGTGGCCTCTCTGTTGAGCAGGTAGAACTGGGTGGGGCTGAAAGGAAGGTACTCTGACTGCATACACAGAGGGTGAGGGAGGTTTTCTAGACTCCTCTACCCCAGAGGCTGTACCTGGACTTTTTTTTCATCTCTCCGAGTTTCCAAGCTTCACATATTTACTACATGTTTGCTTTTTCTCCAGTTATATTTCCTTCTGCACATTACCTGCATCTTTTCCGACAAAATGTACTCTGGTTTCACATGATCTTAATTACTTCCTTCCCCTGGGCTGAGGTTTGTCTTCCACCCTGTATAGCGCTCTGACACTCTTTTTCCTCTGCCCTGTCGGCGCTTTACAAAACTTAAGCTAGTTAGCAGGACAGGAAGGAGTCGGAGACCTTGTGCAGACTTCATTTGGCTGCACCACCACAGCAAGGCTGCCGTGGGATAGTGTGAGCAGAGGGTCATGGCTCAGTCAAACAGAGTGCATTTGAAATGTGGATTACAGTGCTGTGGCACTAACAACGCACTGAGTACCGGGCTTAACTCTGTTATGTATGTCGGCAAGCCAGTGGGCCCACTGAGAAAGAGCCCGAGAAATTAGGTGCAGCGGCACTGATGCCCAGGAACCTGGGGGGCAGAGGAAGAACTGATTAATGCTGTATATTATCCCCCTTCCAGGAGTTAGTAGGCTCAGTTTCTTAATTTGCTCTAGGGCCCTTATTTTTGCACACTATGGTAAAGTAATTTAAAGAGGCACAGTACTTGTTAAAACTCGGAACGTATGTCCCATTAAACCAAACCCACCCCATACTACCCTGTCAGGCATACTGCTTGCTTATGCCCTGCTCCAGCCGGTGGTTGTATCTTATTTGAGAATAAATAATATTCGAAAGCCTAATTTGCCGTAGCATACTTCTTAACAATCAGGTTTACCCAAATTTAATGGGAGGCGCCAATCTCACATTCACCTTTTAATTTCTCTAAGACAGCGTACCAGAGGTAAAAGTTAATTGCTGCACCCGATACGCAGACCGCTGGTTGGGAGCGGACAGCGTCCGACTGTAATTGTACATAGTGTTTAGAAAGTATGAAAAGGAATGGTGAGGGAGAGGCGGAAAGAATAAGAAGTTACTTACCTGAAACCGGTCCCCCGTCGGCTGCCTCTCATTGCCCGAAGCTCAAAGTCGAAAGAGGAAAGCGCCACAAACATTACAGAAAATGGATTTTTGTTTTTTAATAAAAGCAGGGTGGAGGAGAGTGAAAAGGCGGATGAGAGTGATTGACCAAGGAGTCAAAGGATAAATGCAAACTGTAGCGGGGACTCCTCTGCGGCGGCTCCCTTCACTGGCTGTGGGACCTCGTGGTTCTTGTGGCCGGACTCCTCTCTCTGGATGCGCAGTTCACGGGATCACGGAGGCGATGCAGCCTCTCAGTGCGCCTCCAGCGAACTCGGCGTCCTCGAGGCACTTTGGAGACCCGGAGTGCGAGGTGAACTGGGCAGGCGATTGCAAGGGGGAACATCTCGTAGGGTGTACCGCGGCAAGTGCGGAACTCCTGCCCGATCCTTGACACCATGATACGGGTGTCATATCCAAACTAGGAAAGCAAGAGCAGACTACCGGAGAGCTGCGGGCAGAGGGAGGGAGGGGGGGAGCGGGACTGAGGAGAGCTGCGGGCGGGCGGAGGGAGGGGGGAGCGGGACTACATCTCCTGCGCACATCCATGAGGAGATTAATACCAAGCGGAGAGCAAGCTAAATCTGCTGGTGCGTTCCTGCAATTTCTCTGTAGCGGGCTCGCTCTTTACAGAACACCCTGTGCCAGTCCATAATGGGCTCTGCTTCTTCGCAGACGCTACACCGTACCTCCGCGTTGTGTCCTTTCTTTTTGTCTATGCTCTGCTCCAGACTCAGCAAAGGCGGGCGAAACCATAACAGTCTGCGCGCCTCAAGCCAGCCTATGGTAAACAGAGCACAAAGGGGGAGTCCAGGAGGGAGAGAGCAACGTGGGAACACGGGTACAAGGCGGAATAGAGCCCGGCAGCACAGGCGAGGAGGAAGGGAGTCCTGCAGCTCGTCGAAGGAAAAAAAAAAATGGCGCCCGCCTGCTTCAGTCTTTCTCGGATTTGGGGGCGTGGTTTTGCTGTTCTGAGTGACGGATGACGTCACTGTCTAAAGAACAGCAAAAATGACGCCCCCAAATCCGAGAAAGACAGGGCTAAATCGGAGTGACGGCTCTCTCCTCCAATGGCTGGCCTCCTTTTAGGAAGCCAGCCAATCGGAGAGAGCCGAAATTAGAGGCGGGATCAAGAGCCCCTCTAAGAAACATAAGATCTCTCTACTTCCGGTTCTGACGAACCGGATAGTACCGAGCCCTAAAAAAGAGACATTCGGGCCGAAAATATAGAAGAAATGTAAGAAAACCGAAAGAAAAAGATTATTTCCATTTTCTATTACTGGACTGACTATTGAGTATTTGAAATAATTGAAATGCGTGTGCTCGAGTTGTCCAAGTAGTCAAAAAGCTCTTTCTGTAGACAAAAAGTAGTTTTCTAAATGGAAGTGTTACAGTACTGTAAGCATTAAGGACTGGGTAAACAAGCTTACCAAAGAGTTACCCTTTTCGCTGAGAAATCGATATAGCAATTTTCATGATTTGTGGGAAAATTCCAGGCATTTTATTGTTAAAACACAGCTGGTTACTTCGTATAACTTGATATGTCTTCTGATATTTCTTCTGGTGATACAGTGCTTCGTTTGTGGCAATGTATTTATCTCCTGTTCATGTTCTTGTCTATTTAAATCAAAATGAAATAAAAATATAAACTTGAAAAAGAGAGAGAAACCAGGGATCCTTAGGGAGATGGTCAAGACCAGCCAAAAGCCTCTCCTGACCCTTCACCCTACAAGGCAATCTAGTGATTGAAAGCATTGCGCCCCTAGCTGCCCTAAGCACTTTGGTGCATTTATCTGTGCAATCGCATAAGGCCTGAACTCTGATCTTCTCCTAGAGGGCTTCCAACATGGAATGTAGCACAAGGGGAGGCTGGGAGATATTCAGAATGAAGCCTCTGCGCCACACCTTGTGAATGTGATTTGTAATGGATCTTGATAGTGAATAATGAGGTTAGTTTCACCTTTCTGCTGCCTATGCCAGAAACAGCATTTGTTTGTGATTAGGCTCACCCTGAAAAGATCTGCAACCTCAACATATTTATGATGTCCTTTAGTTCAGTGACATATATTAATGTGTTCGATTTCCTATGTATGGGTTCGGCCACCATCGCTGCAATGAAGGCTGTTTTGCTATTTGGAAAGCTGGCAAGTGCATGATGTGGACCAAATTCAGATATTATTTTCCAATCTCTGATTTTTTTCACAAAGGGACATAAGTAGGGACAGCTCAGAAACTGTCTTCACATTCAGCAACTTATCAGGACAGGATCATTCAGTGTAGCTTGTGTTTGAATTTGCCAAATTGAGTTCGATTTTAGTATCTATGTGTTATACGTATAGTGCTTAAACCCTGAGGTGTCACAGAGCTTGTAGTGAGGCTGCAGTAAGTACCTATGGGGTGTTATTTGACACTCTTATCCTGAATCCCGTTCAGGGGGCTGTAGTCGAAATTCACCAAGAAAACATGCATGTGTGTCATTATTGCAATATAGAGACAGGGTTTCAGTTGTTTTCTGGTTGGTGAGTAATCTGCAGGTTTTCAGGCTGGAAGAGCTTCTCCCAGTCTAAGTCTGGCTATGGTGAATGTTATCCTCCAGTAACTGTTTTCTTGTATGGCTGTTCGATGCGTAGTGTGTGTAGGGATACAGTTTTGTCTTCCAGTAAGGTATTTGTAATGGTGGCCATGTAGAATCTTGTGGATCATCAATGTCATTTTGATTGTAATTTTCTTTTCATATTTAAATGTACCTTCAGTATACAAAATATAATTAATAATCAAGAAGTTTGTCAAAGCAAATGGAACAACTTATCCTTAGTACAACTCTAAAGATGTTCAGTGAAACAAGCAATGTCTCAGAAATAAAATATCAGAAGTTGGTTAACATTTTTGACTTCTGCTTAGAGCCAGTGTAGTTTCGGCATAGTTCGGGGTCAATAAGGCGTTGACTGCTTTTACAATTGTGTCTCTCGCCTGTTTGAAGATTTCTCGATTCCTTGGATCCTTAATAACAGAATCTGATGAGATAGTGGGAGCTTTCAGTGAAATGTTTTGAAAAAGGACCTTAGAAATATTATACAGTTAATATTGCTAGACCTGACAGCTTTAGGGTGGTCTTCCCCCAAACTTTTTTCCTTCACTCTCCTATTTTGTTGAATTAGTTTTTTTGGCTTTGGGAATCTGTGCACTTCACCACTGCTAACAAGTGCTAAAGCGCATGTGCTCAATCCCTAAAACATGGCAAAATTGGCTTACACCTGATTGGCATATTTAATTTACTTGTAATAGTAAATAATAGGGGTGGGCGGAATTCGCGTAGTCGCGCTCGGCAAAGCTCCGGAAAGCTCCGCAAAATGGTAAAAAAATCTCCACAAGCACGCAAAAGTTCAGCGAACACGCGGAATTGCTTGTCCCGCCAGTTCACGATGCTTTTTTCCTGTTCGCAAACGCTGTTTGCGTGCTCGGGAAGAAATATCTTGCGAACACGCATTTTGAAAGCGCGAACAAGCAAAAAATTCAGCGAAGCCGCGAATCACGGAATTTTTGGCAATTCCGCTTTCTCCGCGGAACATGAAACTACCCAAATTCCGCAAGCGGAACGGAAATTACCACCCAGGCCTAGTAAATAATGCACGTCCACTCTCAGAACTCAGCTCTCTGCCTATATTCACTCTCTTATTAAATCTCTGCTTTTGACTCTGCACAGTGTGCTGCTGCATTTAGACTAGAGTTGCGCTATACAAATACTACGTACATACCACTATCCAGTCATACTTTAAGGAACCTGAAACAATAATTTCCATATAAAAAATTAAAATAGTAATATCCATACTCATTACCTTTTCTTTAATAGATACTATGCATCTACTGATTCCTAATGTTTGAATGGTTACCCAACAATAGTTAGCAACAAGAAGAGCAAAGAAATCTGTAAATGTGCCGATCCACCAATCTCCAAGCAGGACTTCTACAATAAAGGCACTGTTGGTTGGTAAAAGTATGGGAACCCTAGTGAGAAGTGTTTGGTTGTCAGTTCTGTGCAATTGAGAAGTGCTGCCATTGTCTTATGTAAAGTACAGCAGCCCTCCTAAGAAATATTGATACTTTCTTGTAAAGGTTTGTCAGCCTTGGTAAGCAGTGCTAGTATTGTCCTACATACGTATTGCTATGCTACAAACACAATGGTCCCTCACAAGAAGAATAGAATTGATGATTTATTTTCCAAGCATTAAGCTAAGCCTGAGCTTTTCTGTTTGTTCGTACTCTGATTGATGCAGAGTTTGTGTTCCCACTTTATTCCTGTGTCACAAATTCACAAAATATTAAAAGTATTCTTGTCCGGCGAGACAACGCAATATAGATTTTATTGCATTTCTATATTTATTTTTTTCTCTCCTATTCTTCTTGTGAGGGACCATTGTGTTTGTAGCATACTTGTACTCAAGGTCCCCGACCAATCCCATTGGGTTCCCTTGTTTTTCAATACCACATAAGTATTGCAGCACTGCAGAGAAGTGTTTATTTTGTCTGTTAAAGTGCAACAGCCTGATAAAGAAGTGCTACCATTGTACCATGTAAAGTACAGCAATCCTCTGTAGAACTGTTGATACTTTCATATAAAGGTTTAGCAGCTTTTGTGAGCAGTGTTGGCATTGTCCTATATAGGTGTGGAAGCCCTGCAGAGAAGTGTTTGCATTGTCTGTTAAAATGCACTACCCTGGTCGAGGAATGCTGCCATTGTTCCATGGAAAGCACAGCAGCCTTACGTAGAAGTGTTGTTACTTTCATATGAAGGTGTACCAGCATTGGTGAGCAGTGTTGATATTGTCCTATATAGGTTTGGAAGCCCTGCAGATACGTTTTTGTTTTGTCTCTTAAAGTGCACCACCCTGGTCAAGAAGTGCTGCCGCTGTCCCATAGAAAGTACAGTAGTCCTCCTGAGAGGTGTTGATACTTTCATATAAATGAATTAGCAGCATTGGTGAGCAGTGTTGGTATTGTCCTATCTAAATATCGCAGCCCTGCAGAGCAGGTTTGTTCTATGGGTGAAAGTGCAGCAGCCTGGTCGAGAAGTCCTACAGTTGTCCCATGGAAAGTACAGCAGTTCTCCTGCAAGGTGCTGATACTTTCATATAAAGGTGTGCCAGCCTTGGTGAGTCGTGCTTCTTTTGACCTATATAGGTGTGGAAGCCCTACAAAGTTTGGACACTGCCTGATAGAAGTGTAGCTTCACGGATACAAACTGTTTCTTCATGAAAAGCAAAGGATTCCTGCAGAGAAGTGCTGGTACTGTTCCATGAAAGGCATTGCCTCTGTGGGGCTGTCCACTAAATATATGGCAACATTGATAAAACAAGCAAGGGGAGAGGAGGAGTAACGGCTAAGGCGCTCGACCTCGGACCTGGGGATCTGGGTTCGAGTCTCGGTAACGACGCCAAACCTCCTGTGATTCTGGGCAAATCCCATAATCTCCCCGTGCCTAAAAATGAAAGTGTGTGTCCTCATGTTAAAAAAAAAAAACGTAACTTGTGCTATGTAAAGTGCTCTGATACCTGATTCGGTTCTGGTCTAGTTCGCGCTATATAAAACCATTACAAAAAAAAAAGCATTGAAAATGCAATAGGTCTCGCCTTTGATTAAGTAAAGACCATTTGCTTTGCTAATGGTATTGTATAGCAAAGCAAATAGCTTTAACTTAATGAAAGGCGAGACCTATTGCATTTTTAATGCTTGTTTATAGGAGCTATGAACCCCCTGTAAGCCCTAACCGGGGGGGGGGGGGTGCTATACATTAGGACTATCTTACACTATCACTAAAACAAACTTTCCACACACAGGAGCAACTTTACAGAAAAATAGTAACTATTGAACAAAAAAAGAAATCCCTTGAGCTCGGCTCATATAGTAAGACATTGCTCGCATTGTGTGTCCGAGAGTGACTCTCGCGTGCTCAGGAGTGAGCCTTGGAATAGCTGTGCAGTGTATTTTGTTCATTCGTACACAAATCTCCCAGTGTTGAGAAGCACTTCTCCTCTACCTGCCATTTTGAGACTGTAGTATGAAGTGTATGTAGTGCAACCTACATAGCACATCCTCAGCAGGGAAGTAGCGCACAGATAAGCGGGTGCAATTACGGTAACCTGCTTAGAACAAGCTGACAGCGTTGTGCGGCGCTGAACCTTTAAAAAAATAACAAATATAGTGCTTGCGGTCCCGAGCCGCTGACCAAACCCTGCCAATGTAATTCAGGAAGTCTTTCACACGACACACGCTGAAACTTTAAAAAAATAACAAATATAGTGCTCGCGGTCTCGAGCCTCTGACAAAACCCTGCGAATTTAATTCAGGAAGTCTTTCACACGACACACGCTGAAACTTTAAAAAAATAACAAATATAGTGCTGGCGGTCTCGAGCCTCTGACAAAACCCTGCGAATTTAATTTAGGAAGTCTTTCACACAACACGCACTGAAATGTTAAAAAAAATAACAAATATAGTGCTCGCAGTCTCGAAAATGAAAGTCGACCGCGCATGTAACTTACAAAAAATAACAAATATAGTGCTTACCGAGTAATTGAAGGAGGCCGTGTCCCACCGCAAGTAAAAGATCCAATCCCGGTGGGAGGGGCCAACGCCGACAGGGTGGCAACCCTCAGTGTAATGATTGCCTCTGGTGCAATCATTAAACTGTTTTTGCATAATCCAAGATTGCAAAACGACACGCACAAATTAAAAATGCAGGTAGGATCAGCTACACGACTTCTGGAACCGGAATGATTCTAAGAAGCCTTTGCATGGCAAGGGCAGCGCCTGCATGCAGCTAACGCCATGCGAGACCTAAATATTATTGGTCTATACCAATAAACATACCTCAGCCTTCGACAGACATGCTAGTATTCTCCATGAAAATGATAGCAGCCCAACAGAGAATGCTACTGGCCAAGAATCCTATGGTAGTGGGGCGAAGTGAGAGCTTCTGTGAATGGAAACAGAAATGGAGCCAGCACCCAGCATCCCTGCTTGTCTCATCCAGCCACAGGCATCCCATGTGCTCCTCAAATCCGACGTATCTGCCCAGGTAGCGGCTGTCTCAGCACGCTTCCTTGGCAAGATCCAGGTGTGTTCTCTGCAGTCGTGCATTACCGTGGTAGTAAGGATGACATGCTTGGGTTCCTTCCTGCGGCCCACTAGCTCACTATGCTGTGCCTGTCAGTGGTGGTTGATGGTCTTTGAAAGGTGTAGGACATAAATACCTGTCCCAATTTATGTCAATGAAGTGGGTGAGCTAGACTCTCCTCGTGAGAGATTTCATTTTCCCGTTTAAGAATGTTTTTGAAATAATGGTCAAATGGTGCATTTTACAAATCAATTTTCACAATAATTTACTGAACATTAATAGGAATCTGAAGGCGTAATCATGAAATATTGCATTACTTCCAATAATGGTATCCCAAATAAGCCCATACTTCACGATGTCACCAGATTCCCTTAAAAGAAAAAGCATTGGCAAAGCCAATAGGTTTTGCCTATGCAAGTTCTATTGGCTTTGTTAAACATGTTTAGCTTTTTCACATGTTATACTGCAACACAAGCTGCTGTGCAATACGGCATAAATTAAAGTAAAAATAAAGCACTATGACGCAGCCAGTGTTGACCACATCATAGCGCTTTTTGCCTTCAATCCACGTTGCACAGCAGCCTGCGCTGCTGTACGATATGTGTAAAAACAGAATGGCAGGTGAAGGGGACAAGAAACATGAAAGCGGGAGTGAAGAGCGCGCCAAACAAACAACGGGCATTTAAAACAACGACGACATTAGAATGCAAATGGTGCATACATATAATTGACAAAAAGCTTGTTTCACAAACGTTTTTTTGTGTGTAAAAGATGCCCCATGCCGTGCTTTCACTTTAATGGTGGCTGTGCCCCTTTCTTTAGACGTAGCTCGCTGTAAACTGAATATGGCGAGCAGTGTCTAAAGAAAGGGGGCGGTACAAAAGGGGGTGGTGATGGACGGAGCATCTGAATCAATCACACACTCACACCCAGTCAAAAGATCTGGGTTTAATGCATCACCGTTCTTTAGCCCACTCTGCCACCCCAGTTCAGACATGGCTATATGCAAATTAGTCTGACCCTGTGCCTCATGGGAACAGTCCAGCCCGAACTGCCAAGCCATGTCTTCCCTGGACCGGAAACAAGCTTCCGAGGACCGGTTTCTGGCATTCCAGCCGTCTTCAGCCCGGCTTGCTTGAATCCAGTGGCAAAGTGAGCAAGGGACTCACGTCTGAGCATACCCTGCCACACTTATAGCGGCCAAAAGCGGTACAAAAGGGGGCGGCCACCATTAAAGTGATCTCGCATTTGCGAGAGTTTAAGCTACAGGCATTATAAATGGCAATGCCTTTTATATGTGTGTTGGTTTTCAAAACACATAAATAAAAGGCATTGTCATTTACAATGCCAATAGCTAAAACTCTCGCAAATGCGAGACCTATTGTATTGCAAATGCTTGCTTTTTGTGCAGTGTTATATAGCGCGAGCTCAGCTTGAACGTATTCGAGTGCTTTGCATGAGCACCAGTCACATGACACAAAATTAAGTGATTTGCCGAGAGTCACAAGATGTTGAACCGAATTTGGGACTCAAACCTGATTCCCTCAGCTCCCATGGCAGCAGCTCTGACCATTACACCACATATACACGCACTCCACTATCTCTGTATTATTGCTACATATGTACATTGATCAAACTATACAGCCATATACTTCTCTCTATTAAACACTAGAAATATGTAAATAAGCTTTGCATCTACTCTATCGCCATATTTGTCCTCCTCTATCCAAATAACTGACTAACCTATCCACCACTTAAAATGTTCTTGCATGTTTCACTATACTAATTCCAACACTAATCCTCTATGGGTCCCGTAGTAGCGTGTTACTCGCCGAAAAAGCGCTTAGACGCCTCGTCAGGGGTCGTAAGCGTTATATAAATGCAATTACAATACAATATTACATATGGAGGGAACCCCGCCTTGCCACTACATCAACAAGCATGCTTTTATTGGCAGACACTTTTATTTATTTATAGAAATACGATAAAAAAATGTAAAACAGCTGCAGCCCCTGGTGATACTGCGGGGCTTCAATATCAGCTGCCTGAAAAACAACTCGCTTAAAAATACAGTTATCATGCTGAAGCAGAAATGAAATCACAAAGAACAGTCTACTGGCTTGTGAAATTTGTGAATACTGAGCCTTAGAGGACAAGCCTGCTGGCTTTTGGCATGTTTGCAAGGGTGTCAAGTGGGAGAATACATTTGATGTGCCTTCTGAGTAAGCATTCCCTTTGTCACCCTAGAAATGCATAGGCAAAGGGCTGTGGTAAACCCTCGTCTACAAGGAAAGAAAGGGGAACAGCACACTCCCTACCATAATGCGGCGACGGCTCCTCTGCCGTGGCGGAGAGTCCCCCCCACCTGCCAGCAGCCAACAAAATAAAAGAATAATTAGCCCTTGTTTATTTTCATTTTTTTTTGCCCTCGGAGTTGAGGCTTGGGATGGGGTCAGGAGGATCGCAGGCCGGTGGAGGAGTGGTTGCACTGCTAGTCAGTGCGCATGACGGTCTGGCCGGCTGTCTCAGGCCCGCCAAACCGTCATGCGCACTGAAGCTCTCTCCAACTCCGGCTGCATTGCCGGGTTGGAGAGAGCAGGCACAGCCTCCCAGTCTAACTGGGAGCGCAAATCATCCGCACTCAGGTTAATCCTGACGCTGCTTTCAGCACCATGATAGCAGTGCCCGCTGGGAGCCTGTGTCTGCAGAAGAGAGGGGCGGGATGTGACAGGTGTGTTTTAAAAAAAAACGTATTTGTCTCGTCCGTCACCCCCACCTCACCCGCCTCTCTGTCAGCATACTGCCCACTACTGCCATAAAGGAAGTGCAGGGCGATGAGTTACTCCATGAGGTAAATGCTTCGCACATGGAGAAGAAAGCAAACACAACAAATGTTCACTTGCACATCGGGGCTGCCGTTTCCTACGCAGAATTGTACATTGCACACGACTCTGTATTTGGGAAATTGCTATGTCAAAGAATGTCACAGCATTACTATCAGTACGACTGCTACAGCTTTTCAGGAGTACTGCTGAAAACAGAGGTAGCAACTCTCCAGAGTGCCCCCAATCCTTCAAGGTTGACCCCATTGAGGCCAAGGAATATTTGTAAGATATAGGAAAGTCGGGAACCCCATATCACTTTCTATAAGGGAGCCCTATCATTGGGAGTTACGCCACTGGCTGGAAATGTTTGTGAATAGGAACAAATTGCAAATATGCTTGCATGTACAGGAGCACTTTTGGAGGTGCAAATTCATGATTCACTTAGCGAAACGAGCCCATGGGATTTAGGATGACTTGATCTTTGAAACATGACAGCTGAATCCCAGGGGAGCTCCTCAGAGCTGCAGCATTCAGGGTCATCGAGTGTGCTAATGTGCCATAATTCCCAACAGTTGGAAAGTTCAGCATGAATAAAGCATAGAAGATGTATTTGCATGATTTTTATTTATTTTATTTCCATTTCATACAACCTCCTTTAATAGGACACGTGCACTCAGGTTGAGAAGCTACCTGTACACTGACTGTGTGAGTGTGCACTGTGAGACGTCGCATTCCCTGGAATGCCTACTTTCCTGTCGCCTGTCACCTGAGGACACACTCCATACCAGTGATTGTCCTGTATCTCTAGGGGTCATTTTCAGGAGTACATTTCAATCAATCCAGAGTTGTGACCCAGACTATGGAACTTACTCTTAAGAATTACTGCTCGTAACTTCTCAGTGGAACAAGTGCCAGGACGTTGGTGACATGGCCGCAGTGAGCAGAATCCTTGAAGCTTGTCACTTGCCAATTTAGAAAACCAATTTCTTCCTAACAGTAATGGGCAAGTACGTTTGTAAGCGTGTGCTGCCCATCAATAGACTACAATCATCCTATTCTCACGGGTATAGGGAAGGCAAAAGGGGCCTGGGGAGGGTAGCTCCTGGAGTGCATCTCTATGCTTCTTTGCATCTTACTCTTCTAGAAAACACTGAAGTACACAGCCTGCACCACTCCTGTTGCCAGAATGTGTCTTCTTAAGTGTATTCATTACTGGAGCTGACCCAAAGTAATCAATTCATTCAAAATAGCTCTTGATGGATGGCTATTAGAAAGATCAGGCTTTGAGGTGCTGTTGGCTGAAAAGTGCAGAGGTGCAGGGAGTGGCCCACATATGATGACCACCTCACTTCAAGTCACTGCAGACACTCCTTCCAGGCCTGAACGTTTCACCTACAAATTATTGATTTCAGGCGTGTTATTATAATTTGGTCAATGGAACCAAACAAGACTACAACACCCAGAATGCATTAGGCTGCCACACAAAAGTCCAGGTCTGGAGACAATGAGAACAATGGCCTGGAGGGTGGAGGTCACCCAGGCCCAGGCTGACAATACATGCAGTCTTATACATATGATGTACAAGGCTCTTTTTCGCCATAACGTGTGTTTTGTTTACTTTTCATTAAGAAAATTACATGACCAATTCATAATGCGCACAGAAATCTCCACTGAAGCCAGGCTATGACTACTCCACCTGAGAGCATTGATGGCTCTTTTTGATTTTGGGCCCAGGCACATGTCCGGAAATCTGCAACTTTGTGACATTTCCACAGGTGGGCTGTCAGCAAAACAGGTGAGGACTGAAGGGACTTCTTCACTTGAATATTCTGTTTTTCTCTGCACGGAAAAAATGTCCCTGTGAAGAAACGACCTTCCCATAGATGTCAAATAAATACTGGGCTGTTCCAAACGCCTTTAAGATCCAGCTAGGAACAAGGTTTGTGAGAGCACCATCCTGTGCTCTCAGGGTGGAAATGCATTGCACATGTGTGTGAATAAACACATGGAGACGCATGACCGATGTTTAAAGGGTGGATCCAGCCAGTGAAAGGTGTATGAAATATCCAACCAAGGTGAGTTTTAAAATGCCCCACGCAGCCCAACCAACAAGGCCACCAATCACATTCCATCTTTTACCTTAATGACCTCTAGAAAGATAGTAGCTACTTAGAGGCTGCAAAACTAAGACACAGACATATATTTACCAGTGGCGGCTGCTCTAATTTCGTTGTGGTGTGGCAACGCAAATGTGGGGGGGGGGAATGGGGTTGAGGGGAAAATAATCAATAAAAACACTTACCTGCCCCTGCGATTGCCACCCCGTTGCTCCTCTCTCAACGCTGGTCACGCTGCACAGGCTCCCAGGGAGCAATAATGGCGCTACTCTCAAGCTGGTAATACTATTTACCAGCATGAGAGCAGCGCCGTGATTGGCCTGCGTGGACTGACTTAACGCTCGCTCAGGCACAGTGAGCCTGTGACTTTTCTCCAACCCGGCTGTGCAAGACTGCCCAATTGGAGAGACAAGTGCATATGTCTTTTTGGCTGGCCTTTAGATGGCTGGCCAAGTTGACATGCGCACTTACAAGTGCCTAACACTCCTCCCTACTGTGACGTGACGCTCTTCAGGATGGACTCACTCCACCCTAACCTCAGCAGGCAGTAAGAAAAATAAAACGATAATAAAATGGTTTTATTATCATTTTATTTTTCAGTGGGACGGCACTCCAACGCCACAACGTAGGAGCCGCCCCTGATACTTACACGTGTCTCCCAGGAAGACACACTGAACATCCCTATGCACCCCTTTTCCCTTCCTTAACCTTGCCTACTCCAGCTGAATCTCTATTTTTATGTCCAAACCCCATCTTTACGGCAATGGTGTGGCAAGGCTACCAGAGATTCTGAGGTAAACCAGAAGAATGGACCTCATATGTTCGATCGGTAGTAATGAACATCAGTATTTGGGGTACAGTGGACACCGCTGTCCTGGCCCGCCAGTGCTGTAGTTGGCCCCTGTTTTACACCAGTAGGTGATGCCTAAAGGTGTAAAAATCTTTGGGCAGCTACAGTTCATGCTGTGTGCCTTGATGGCATTACTCTGCTTGAGAACCAGGGTAACACGCTGAATAACAACATACAATGTAAAGAAACCTGATGTTTTATATTAATGTTGGCATAGTCTCAGCATCTCAATGTTGTGGTAGATGCACAGTTGGTGACTGGTACACACATTACGAAAAGTACAACTTTATACAATGATGAAGCGCAGACATCGATTGAATACACATTGATGTACAAATAAAAGTCAATCAGCTCACACTCTCAGAAGCACGATGGTGTAGTCACTGGAATGCAACTTCTGCTGTAGGGTGACTTGTTTAGCATTCTGTGTTGTGATGCTAATCGCTTCATGCATATGTATGAGTAGCATGCAGATTGACTCCTATTGAGATCAGCTGGAGGGCTCCTGCTAGGATAAAGTGCCTTAAAGAACATTGAAATGCAGGAGTTACAAAGATTAGACGGTGATCTGTTTTACATAATGTGAATGCCAATGTGCCCCATTGATCTCTTTAAATTAGCAGAACACCTTTTTCAGAATTACTCTTTTATTTATTTGTACTTTTGTTTAGTGTTATTCGCCGCTGTGCTTTATGGAGATCAGAGTTATACACATTTTGCATGACATCAAAAAGAAATAATTGTGTATTTATTGATAATGATTTGCACTGTAAAGGAGTGGGATTCAACTTAGATCAGGAAGGGAACAGACATACAGAGTGAGTAAAGTGGAGTAACACTAATGGACCCATGGATGGATCATGCGTCACCCAGGTACCTAGCATAAGAATGTGCATTTAGAGGGCTAAGTCAAGAGGTGGCCTATGTCTTTTCTGTGGGCAGCATGGGAATTGCATGGCCAGAATTGTGGGGTAAGAGAATGATTGTGCCAAGATGCAGTGTTTCCTAAATGCCTTTTGGTGCCATTAGAATTGTTTGCCAGGACAGCCAACTGAAATAAACAATTTCGCTGCCAGTTAGTAGGAAGAAGCCGTGTGCAGAATTAAAGGCACCTACCAGGATTTTTTTTTAATGCACCTGGGGTCACTATGTAGCAATTTAGTGTAGTATGGATTGGGATGATATTGCCAAAATGGCGGCTGCCCCATTGGTGCAGATTGTTGGTCAGCTTTAATTAAGACTAGGTTCGCTTAGGAAATGTCATTAAGACGGGACTTACTCCAGTCTAAGCATCACCGTACAAAGGACCGTACTTGGAACTTAAGGATGGTTTGCTAATATAGGTTATCTCTCTCTTGGAGACCACTATTTCTTCTTGGCCTTCCTATGCATGTGCTTGTGAGTCTGAAACTGTTTTTGAAAAAAGTTCTACATGTAGTTGGTGCAGTCAAAGTTGTTGCGCTTACTCTCCACCCCTTGTTGCGGTGTAGAGCAATTTTAGGGAAAGGAGATTCACAGAGTGGGAGAGGGAAAAAAGAAGGTAAACCCTTTTTTCTGTGGTTTAAATTTCAGATGGTGTTGAATCATCCAGGCGTCACTTTTCTCCAGGATCTGGGAGAGACATGAGATGTGAGCAGGCTGTGATGTCAGCAGGTGAAGAGTTTTTTATATACTGCTGGGTAACCTTGCCCATTGTTTATTAAATATACCAAAGCAATTGGCCATTATGAGACTGAAGGTAAATATTGAGGAGACAAGTGCATGGATAGACCCTTCAGGTGTGCATTGCGAGAGGGAGACAGAGCAGCAGAGTGGGACTTCTACTTTAGTCTGCTGAAGATGATGTGCCACACAGGCACAGAGCCAGTCCACATTACCTTCCATTTTCGTATATTCCTTTGAGGATTAAAGAGGGGGTTTCATCAAACATGTTGAAGGCTACAGACAGATCGTTAAGGTTCAGCAAGCAGGAATTATCTAAGTCAAGGACTCGAATGGTGTCATCCACTACATTAAAACAGAGGTCAAATTGCTGCCACCCAGCGTGATAGTTGTCAAGAAAATTGTTTCAGAAATAAACTGCTTACATTTGCTGGCCACAGACCTTTGGTAGAAAAGGGAGACACACTATACAGAAAACGCGGTTTAGATCATCTGGAACTTGAGAGTTTTTTGTATGTTAGGGCTTGATATCTTGAGGTAAACAAGAAGCTCACAATGGGTTAGAGAAGAGATCACCAGATGTATATAGTAGAGGGCCAGGTGGTATTGATGGGAAAGGATTGCTGGAGTATCTGGAAAATCTAAGGTTAACAGTAGTACGGATCATGTCATCATGGGATTAAAGCTGTCCAAGGATTTCCTGGAGAGGGACAGTGATTAATGGATTTAGACCTCAACATGGCAAATTGGAAGTTTTTCTACATTTCATCGAAAAACTCAGTGGGTGCTCACATTTTTCTTCTGGGTAATGGGTGGTGAAGTAGGGGTTCAAATGTAGAGTGCTTGATATTTATTATCAAATGATTTTCTGGGTTGATATTTTGGGTGAATCAGTCGGGCCTTGAGAAAAGTGACCTTAGCTCAAAGATGTTGTATATGGTCTTCAGCTGGAGCGCAGCTTAAGACAAGAGAGCTAAACCATGACTTGATAGATCAGCAAGATTGATGTACTTTGTATCTCAGACCCATGTCTGAGATCATTCAGCCTCACCAGTAAGCACTGTTTTCATTAAGAAGAGGGAGGCACGTACAATCACATGGGGTCCTTATCTGCAGGTTATCTTCCTTAAAGAGATTGAACTCAGGTTGGAATCCCTTAGCACAGGTGCGCTCGGTGCAATGTTACCCTGGTTATTATTTAGTAGGAAGAAGGTAAAGTGGGATGCACCCCAATGCAGGTTGATCTCATTTTAGAATATGTAGTTGGTTGACGAAATCTACAGATTGGTAACATGATGCATGCATGATAATAGTATTGACTATCTCTGACCAGTTCTTAGCAGCTTACCTGCAATTGTAGAAGAGGAGGTACAGAAGGGAACAGATTTCGACCCTGTAGATGGGGGTCAGTGGGATCTGAATGGCATTATTGTGCTCCACCTTCTTGTAGGACAAATGGGATGAGATTGCCTATGGGCTCTGTCAATGTGAATGTGTCCATTGAGGGGTGGCACATCAGGAGTACCACTGCCAAGACGGAAGGCCTGTTTGGGGGTGTTAACAATGTTATAGTGTTCTAGCGTGGCATAGATGACATTAGGAAAGACCAGATGTCTGTTAGGATGTTAGTAATGCATGCTAAGGACTGCGGTTGTTTCTTGAGACAGTGCTTTTGGCCAGGAACTGTAGTGATGGGACACTTGTTGGGATACATAGTCATAAATGAACGTAGCTTTTGGTGTTGTAATTTATAGCTGACTAGGACAATTCAAGGTAATTGGAGAGCTGCTTCAGGTGTCTGGGTAGATACTTTTCACTGGAAAATATTTATATTTTCTTCTATTCTCAAACAACAGCCTTAAAACAAGACCTCAAATGAGTAATGCAAGACATATATATGTACGTGTGTGGGGTAGGAGTTCTACTCCAGGATGCGATCTTATACATCTTTGCTACATCCTGAAAGTTTCACCTTGCTATTTCAATAGAAAAACAATATTGCAGAGCAAACCCCCAGATTACCCATTCCTCCACCTCACTTAGTATATATTTTATTTTTAATATAATACGTTTATTTCTAAAAACATGAATATTGTCCTTATAGGCAACCCTTCATTGTACATAGCAACATGGCACATAGACAGCATTTAAGGATAAAAGATACCCTGGTGCATTTAAAGTGTGAACTGAAAACCATTGGTAGGTAGAAAGTACAAAATGTAAACAAAGGAGAAGAAGAGGCTAGAATGGGAAGGAAATGGACTAGAATGAAAGAAGGACAGTAGGAGCATTGCAAAGAGATGGGGTTTAAAAACCTTTCCTAAACTGAATAAGGAACAATGTAAGTTTAAGCTACACAGGGAGGTCATTCCTTAGTCTTAGTCTGTATTCAGATAAGGCCTGTTGGTTTGTGTACCAGTTAGAAATCTTGTGGATTTACAGCCTGGTTAAAGATGTATTTCTGGTAGCACAGATGTTATCAGACAGTGATTCTAGAAGCAAAGTATCCTGATTTCCTCTAATGGAATCCCTTTTACCCGTAAGAGACCTTGATGTTGATTCTGGTATGGAGAGAGAGAGACAGTGCAGTTATTTCAAGGTAGGCAAGATTTTCTTGAACGTTTGTTAATAAGTTAAGCTTCTGCGTGAACAGTAACTTTGATTATACTCGGAATGTTCCTAACTTAAACCCCACATTAGCTATGAGATGAAGCTGTCCATGGTCCAGTGTGTGATTAGGCGCGGGGATGTAGCATCCACAAATTAACAACGGTTTGCAGTTAGCACTCATGCAATTGACTTGTTAGCACAACACACTAATTGTCTTATTTAACATTGGTTATGCCAGTGTATCCACTTTTACCAGCTCTGAGCACACGTCTCGCCCACACACACTGTGCTATCACTCCCCTTTCTGCTAGTAATATAAATCCAAGCCTGTTACAATCTGTAGGTGCCCAATGCTCATGGCCTAGAGTTTACTGGCCAGCTGTGTGTGCTGGTCGCTTTGTAGGTAGATGAACAGGTGTGAATAATATGTATCAAAGTCATGGGCCCAGATCTCAAAGCTTTTTCCATACATTAGTAAGATCTACGTACGCGGGCACGACTGACAAGCAATTTTCAGAACTAGTTTTTCAGGCTAAAGCGTCTCTTTTACATGTCTAATTTTTCTCCACATGAGAGAGGTGCTTCCGACAGTGCAGGTAGGAGTTCACAGTATTAGTGAAAAGCAATAAAAATCAAGAGAACCCCCATGCATTCTTATTTTTAGGTTTATGTTCACAGGATGTTTAAGTGAAAAAATTATTTCTAGGTGTAGAAAAAAGAAACAATACTATTTGTGAAATTTCACAAATATCCTACATTTAAAAATGCGGATTTTCTGCAACACGGACGTTCTGTAAAGGTATTTGCGGGGATGCAGGTGTCTACTAGGCATGCACGTGAATTCCAAACATGCAGAAGTAACTCTGATCCAGAATATTTGTTCACCTACATGTTCCAATAAATATAAGAATATTGATGAATTCGATTAATTTCATTAACTGTTTCTGTGCCTAGCACTCTCAATACATACTTTATGGATTCAGAGGGTTAGAAAAAATTTTACATTCTGTTACTATTTCTTATTTTACTTTTACCTATGTTGCAAGTATTTTGGGTATAATTACTAGTTGGGCGGTTCATGTACCAACAGATATTCTGGGTGCGCGGCAGCAGTCCTTAGACCATCCTATTACATTTAGGGCGGTTGGGCTGTCCTGGGACAGCCACAAGGATCGGAGATCCGTGGTGGTGGCGTTGTAGGCTTGAGGCCTCAATATGCTTGGTGGGACTGCTGCAGTCCCGCTAAGCATATTATAAGTTTCCTCTCCTCTGCCATTTTCATGGCCGTTCCACACCCGTAAAAACCATGGCGGAGAGGAAACAGAGGGGGCGTTGATGCTGTGCCTGGGGATGCATGCAGGTAGGCAGACAGATGCTGTGCCCGACTGTGTGCATGCACCCCAGTATCTGCACGGCATGGACTGCAGCAGTTTATGCCGTGCATGTAGTGAGTTTGATGTTCTCACTGCGGTGTCTATTTCATATGCACCGATGTGGGAACATCAGAGAACCGCCTACCAGACCAGGAGCAAACTTCTAATCTGGTGGCCTTGGCGGTGTGGGTGCGGGAGCGGGCCGGTCCCGCACAGCCAAACTCGTAATCAGGCCCTTACACTGTGCATGGCGCCAGTTCCCACATAATCAGGTATTGGACAACTGGACAATTGATGCACGTTCTTATACTTGCCGAACTTTATGTGTATTTGACTGTCAGCAAAATGACAAGCACTTGGGTGGAAACATAAATCTAGTATGTCTGTATTGTTCTGCTACTGCTGATGTGCACATAGTCATCAGATGTACATAAATATCTACTTGTGCGTACAGTATGCACATTTTTGTCCCACAAACAGGCAGTGCTTTATTAGTAAAAAAGTAAGTTCCAGGGCCCCTCACAGGAAAACACTGCAGCCTCTACCACCTTTGCCCGTACCAGAGCTGCCAATAAAAGTACCAACACAACTATTAAACATACCATTCCTACAAGTGTGCCAATTCAGACTGTTCCTGGCCCCCAAAGTTAGAAGAATTATGTGAAATAGTATAAATTGTCATTTTTACTTAATTTAAAATGTTAAAGCGCCACCATGTGGTGGTGTGTCATTAGTGCCAGTGTTGAGAATTAAGTGTGGGTGGCGAGCAGCGGAAACCAGTGGCTCAAATTATGCACTGCAAACAGGCATTACAGGTTTGTGAATCATGCATAATGTATGCTTGAGTACAATATGACTTTTCACTGGCAAAAGCCAAATATACAATGAGAAAAACATTTTAATGAGTTTACCTAATTTTTAAATTTGGGAAATATACGAAATTCCATGGCTTCATCCCCAGATGAAACTTGAATAATGCATCACCTTGGGGCTTCAGTGGTCTCGCCAGAACTGCGACCAGTGGACAACGCTGGGGTTTCATATATTACAAGACTTCTGTAAAAACGAGAAGTTCTTATCTTGGCATGAAATTTTAAACTGGAGGAGCAATATAAATAGCCTCCTGATGTTCAACTATGCACAGATTAAGCAGTTTTTATTGGGTTTAGCCGTCACAGAAGGCAATGAAGACACACTCCTTGGGAAAGCACACTTTGTATCCAAAATTAAGGGTATAGGCAATTGGTATATGATATGATATGATATGATAAATGGGATTTGTATAGCGCACGTTCACCTACGGTTTCTTGGCGCTGGATAGATTATTTAAATCTGTGGAGAATAAACAGGTGATTTTAGATCATCTTGAGAAGTTAGGCTTGGCTACTTGCTGTAGCTTTAATCTCCAGCAATGGCTGAATTACAACAAAATGAGCTGCAAGACAGTACGGGCTGCAAATTTAAGAAGAATGGCATGGTTTAGTAGATGGATGATCTACTATACTCCTGATAGACTCCATAAAATGTTTCCTACTGTCGATCCTAGATGCTTTAGATGTGGGTTTGAAACTGGGGATTGGCTCCATGTAGGGTTCACATGTAGACACTTAATACATTTTTGGCAAGAAGTCTTTTTAGAAATTAGTAAAAAATGGGGGCGGAGCTAGCTCACGACCGAGATGGCCACTCGAGCCCGGGGCTCCGCTGCGTTATCTGACAATCCTTCAGCTATCCGGCAGTATTTACGCTCCTTAACTTCCCACAATGACGTCTGAGCTATCGGAAGGACAGCGGGTATTATTGATCTGTCCGGATCGGAATTCCGACGCATTCTGCTGTAGTTACGGCGTGGAACAGCGGAGAGGCTGGCAGGTCGCCAATCCCTGGACTTGAGTACGAGTGGCGGCCGCACAATGTCACTCGACGTATGGCAGGCACCCGAGTTTTGCGGTGCACGTTGCGGAAGATCGTGGCGCTAAGAGAAAGAGCATGACGATTTACATCCGGGTGTGCTGGGGTGCACCGGGTGGCTGGCAGTGGAGGCCCAGAGGGGTGCCGGCGAGCAGCGGAGAACGCAGGCACCGAGGACTTGGGTGAAAGTGAGGAGTGAGTTGTGCCTCAGCTGGGTGCGCGCCCACGGAGAACACTGAATAGCTTTGGGCAGTACTACGAAGTGCAACGAGCCTGTGAAGTGATCTGACTCGGAGAGAGTTGCACAGGTGCTCGAAGAGTACTCGGAGGTGTCAGCCAGCGGCCACAGGGGATTTTTGTGAAACTGGGCGAGTGCCGCATGAGCGGCGGCGGCCCTGTAGCAGAGCGAGCCCACCACCTGACTCATAGAAGCGGTATCCCAGCTCCGCTGAAGAGCGTGCAAGTCTGGAGTTCAGGCTGATTGAGTGTTCAGGTTGGCGGCATGTGCAGTTAGGCGGAATAAGGAGCGGTGAACGAGGCCAGAGCGAGGGACAAGTACTGAACGGAGGCTTCCCCACATGCGGTCATAAGACGTGGGAGGTTAGTCTGCCCCCTCTAAGCATTCCCACATTCGCCGCGGGGATTAATGGCAATAAGGACAGGAGGCTCCCATCACTGAGAGGGGTGTGGTGATGACTGTGGATGCCATTGGTTTATCCTCAAGCGGCTGGACACTGAACATCCACCAAACTGGCACGCCATAGACCCAGTGTGAAAAGGTGCCTACGGGGGGGTGAACAACGGGGCGGAGCTGGATTTGGGTCAGCCACACGTGGACCCGTTGCAGGGAAGGATCTACAGACGGACGGTTTGCTATTGTGGTGCACAAGTGTGGTAGTGGCAGAGACACACACCTGTACGCCCCTGCTAGCGCACAACTGCCACAAGAACAGAGGTGTGCAAGACGACAAGAGTCCCCACCCTGCTGTTGGAGACGTTGCATTACCGGCACTATGGGTAGTGGGGATAAAACGCAAACCAAGCTCTCCTTCGACCAGAATCGATTAATGTCTCACAACGCCACCACGAGTGAGGACACAAGGTTGCCGCCCCCAGTGAGCGACGACTCAGACTCGGATATACGCAGTATCCGCAAGTCGATGGAAAAATTCCTGAACAGTGGCATCACCTCACTGGGCACAAAAATGGATGCCCTCACATAGAGAATGGACAGAATGGCCGACCGCCTTGACAAGCATGCGGAAAGAGTTGATATGTCGAAAGCGCCAGGATACCCGTAGGTTGGCAGTTTGCGCTATATAAGAACGCCTACAATTACAATTACAAAGGCGACTCACTGAAGTTGAAGAAGCACACACTACCATAGACTCGGACCACAAACAACTTGGAAAGGTCCTTCGCGTCTTACAGGACAATACCGAGCACTTAGAGGTGCGTTCACGACGGTGCAACTTGCGAATCACAGGCCTGCTGGGAAACATGGAGCAGTTCGTGGAGCGGCTGTTGGTGTCACTACTGGGATAGGGTGTCTTCTCCGCGATGTTTGTGGTGGAGAGGACGCACCGCTCTCTGGGCCCCAGACCCCCAGTGGGCGCCCCTCCACGGACGATCATCGCGAAACTACTTAACTATCATGACCGGGATGCAGCGCTCCGTTTGGCCAGGGAGAAGAAAGTCTTGAGATATGAGGGCTCTGAGCTGTCGCTGTACCCGGACTTCACCACACGAGTTCAGGAGGCCCGTAGGCTGTATCTGACGAAACTAAGGGTCAATAGACAAGGTCGGTCTCACATCTTTACTGACCCCAAGGCCCTACAGCAGGCAATCAAAAACTGGTCTAAGGACCAGCGGAAGAGCCTGGAGAGACAGCTACTGGATGAAGCAGCAGGTGGCACGCTGGACGAACAGGACTGATGCAGAAGACGATGGCCTCAAGGGACGTAAGATGACAGTAAAGGGGTGTGAGGGCGGGGGGATGAGGTTTAAGGTATGAGGTATCGCCTAGTCGCCTTCAATGGATATTGCGAGTCTGGGAGGCCTGGAGGGTAATATAGGTTTATTATGACAGGAACCGGGAAACAGTGTTTATTGGACTGCGTCGGAAGCAAGATTGGTCAAGTATCACAAGAGGCGACACTGTCGTGTGGGGGCCGGCAGGCCGAGCGCCAAACCACGAGGGTGGGAAATTGACAATGAGAACGGAGTCTGGAGGGGGGACAAAACCCACAGGCGGAATATGTTTAATGGTAAATACTGTAAACTGTTGCCGATGACGCACGTGAGTCAGGGCTAGATAGAGTGAATGTTGTTGAGTGATGGAGTTTGGCACAAGGGGCTACCTCCGCCCACGAGTGCCTCGCACTGCTGTTGCAATTTGGGAGGGAACATGGGAGGGAGTTGTGGGGGGGTGCATTTTGGGCTGACATGCGGGCAAGTTAGGGAAGGTCTGCTGTGGGAGGCGGGTGGGGAAGAAGGGGAAGCTGTTTTTGAATAAGGGTTGTCGGGGGGGGTTGGTTTCTGTTTATGCCTATGGTACACTGTACACGAGAACACAGCGAGACAGATTACACGATGAAGGCAGACTTCAGTGATGACGTCACATAATACACACAACACCTGTGGCCCGATAGATTGTATGCGGGCTGTGTCCTGGAATGTTAGAGGGCTTAATAATCACCGGAAACTCCGGAAAGTGCTTAGATACTTAAATAGACAAAACGTGGATATTGTGCTGCTGCAGGAGACGCACCTGCCGCAACTGAGTCCCATGCTGCGCAGTAGGGGACTGCTGGGGAGCATCAATTCGGCAGGGTTCACCTCGCATGCTAGGGGGGGTACTGACCTGGATTAATCCCAGAACACCATTTACTATCACGCAGCTGCATGCAGAAGCAGAAGGTCGTTATGTAATATCTAATTGCCAAGGTCGGGGCTTAGACTTGATCATAGTTAATGTGTATGGCCTCAACTACGACAGTGCTGAGTTTTTTGTGACGTTAGCTACTGTAACTAAACCATATAGGAATGCACAGCTCTTGTTGGGTGGGGACTTAAATTTGGTACGTGATCCAGATTTAGACAGATCGGCAGGCCCTTCTAGATAACCAGTAGCGGCTGCGAGAATGTTGGACAGCGTAATGGTCTGTATGGACCTGCGCGATGTGTGGCGGATACGCAATAGCGATAAGGGTAGCTTTACACATTACTCAGCATACCACAATATACACACGCGTATAGATTATCGGCTGGCCTCCTCTTGATTACTTGACCAGGTCCGCTAATGCATAATATTGCCGCACACACTCTTGGACCATTCTCCGCTGCTGTTGGTACTAGCCACGCCAAAGAAGACTTTGCCACTGTTTACGTGGCGTTTTCCCCCTTACTCCCTGCTGGTCCTGCTTTTTAAGGAGGAACTAGCAGAGGGCATAGAAACTTTTTTCGCTACCAATATTGACTCAGTGGATAACTTTCAGACAATATGGGAAACATTTATAGTATATATTAGAGGCATTGCGATGTCTAAACACTCGGGCGTGCTCAGGGCCATACGGAAGAGGTTATGGGACCTAGAACAAAAGCTGAAAGACCTGGAGCAACAACAGGTCGCTGGGGGGGGGTGTGGAATTGGAAGCGTAGATCAAAACACTGATAGAGGAGTATCATGACGCTGCAGACAGCGAAGTGAAACATATGGGCAAGTACGCAACGGCCCGATCCTATGGCGAAGGAGACAAGCCGGGTTCGGTATAGGCTCGGATGATGAAGACGAGGCGTGATAAGACGCAGATCTCAAAGATTAGATCAGCAACTGAGGCGCTCCTGACGGATGAGGCGGAAATCGCGGATCGCTTTAAACAATTCTACTCAGACCTGTACACTTCCCGTTTAGATGGGGTTGACGAGCAAATACTCGACTATCTGGAGCACCTTAGATAACCATTTTTCCCAAACACGCACAGGGAGCTCCTAATGGACCCTATTGAGATGGATGAGATCTCAGATGCCCTGGCAGGGATGAGAGCCAGTAGCGCCCCGGGGATGGACGGCCTAACGGTTACCTTCTATAAAACTTTCATAGACCTGCTGCTTCCGCATTTAGCTACCCTATTCGAGGATATGTGTGTTACGGGCATAATGCAAAAACAACAGTTGATGGACAGAATGCAGAACAATGTCATACATTCACCCCAGTACAGAGATCTGGGCCTAAATCCATCGTTTTTTTGCACTCCACACCACCCCAGTTCAGACATGGCCATATGCAAATCAGCCTTGACCCTGTGCCTCATGGGAACAGGTGGAGACAGGAACTATTGATACTACGAGCGGAGTACGGGTGTTTCCCATACGGCGACTGTAAGCGTCCCATAGAGTGTAGCTGAAACTTGTTTTATTATACAGGGATATAGGGAGGGGGAAGCAGGGTGGGAGAAGGGTGCTGGGGGAACTAGGGGAGTGCGTGATGCAATGCCCCGGAATGCTGATATTAGTTACGTACTCATGAATTGCGGTAGGCACGGCACACACACTTGTGATGAGCCACCAGGGTCACTAAGTTGAGCGTCAGGTTGTAAAAAGACTGGGTCTTAATCGTTATCGCCGCCTGTCCGACTCAGGTTGTTGGCATGATGGCTATGTAAGATATACATAGAGTGCGCTTTGTAGGCCCGAGGGCCGTTTACGTGTAATGTAGTACCATGGCATGTTGTTGTTTATTGATGCAACGAAACCTTATAAATAAAAATAAATTAAAAAACTGAAATTAGTTAAAAATTGGCAATCAATCTTTCCCCCGGTCTTTTAACCGCCCTTTTTGGCAGAGCAGAGGTAGGCGAAGACCTAACTCTAGGTCAACGTCAATTCATTTTCATTGCAACATTAGTAGCAAGAGCACTTATTCTAACCAACTAGAAATCCAAGGTGGTCCCGAATGTCTCCCAATGGATTATAAAAATGCAGAGCGTTCCTAAACTGGAAACCTTCTATGCTAAAAGGGTAGCCTCCTCGGCCAAACTCACCAAAATATGGCGATATTGGAAATAAACAACCCAAGCAATTGGCACATAATCATGCTATACCCCACTACAAGTTATGAATTTTATATACACAACTTCGAAACTTTTTATACACATTAGGGTCTTTAGCGTTAAGCAAACTATAAGCACTTAGCTATGGGGAATCAGAAAAGCCAATTTATTATACTAGTAGCAACTAAAATATGCTATGTTTTATGCTATTTTCCCTGTAAATCACTAATTCTCTATGCACTGATTACCATTTTTATTAGATTAATGATGAATTCCGGATATTGTATTTATGTATCGGTATTTATACTGGCTGTTTTATATTTGTAAGGACCTCTCTTTGCTACATTGAAAATAAAAAAAAGAGTTTACTTAATTTTTCAAAACATTTCTATAAAATATACGTTTTTTTCTATTCACCCTTTGAAAAATGGCCACAATTTCCAAATTGCAATATCTGGCTGACAATTTATTCATGCTTTCCAACAGCATTAAAACCTCCCCTAATAAAGAGCTTGAGACAAAACTTTTCTAACCCCAATACTTAATTTTTGCTGCTAGAGGTCGCATTACATTTCATCACCAGACTTTGACCCAGATCAAGAAAGTTAAGGGCTGAAAAGGGGAAAAGAAGGAGGAAAAGAAAAACAGGGAAATAGTGGCAAAGGAAGAAGAGTGAGAAGAACAGGAAATTCCTGCAAAAGTGAGATAAACAGTTGTGAAGTGTAGAGTGGTGGAGGTAAGAGCCATGACGTGAAACCAAAATGAACCAGTAGACATTCGTCATCTCCAACATGCAGCAACGCCAGAGGAGGGCTTCTTTAAAAAGTGGCCCTTATTTGTATTTATTTGTACATATTAAGCATCGATTCTCCACACTAAAGCCCCCATCTACACATAATCTACTTCATTGTGGAGGATCCTGAAGAGGGAGGAGATGTGGTCTGGTGGCTAGAACTTCCAGCCTTGGACCTTGGTTCGAATCCTGACCTCGGAGCTTGACATAACATTGTCATTTTAGGCAAATCACTTAATCTCCATGTTCCTATAAATTGTATAGTGTAAAGCCAATTTAATGTGCTCAATCTTGTTTGCTTTGCACCAACCACATATTGTATGGCGCTCAGACAATATATAGTTCACTGAGGGCCCAGGGATCTGCATAATGTATAACATGTGGACTAAAATCTTAGCCCAGGAATATCATTGGTAAGAAAGCCTAACAGAATGTAGTGTAATGATTTATCCCGCGTACATCATTTATAAGTTGTTATGAACCCGCAGGAGCTGTTCTCACCAGATAATAGAAATGCTGTGTGAAGCCACAAGCAGAAGAATCATCAGCTTAGCTTTCAGAGTTGATTAATAATTAAACTTCTGCACCAATTTGTCCTTTTCAAACAATATTTTCATGAACCTGTTTGGCTAATTCCAAAAACGTACCAGTGGAAACAATTGCAATATCTCGGAAAAGGGGCATTGCATAAGTCACCCTAGACCTAAAACATGAAGTAAGAGGAATCTTAGTAAGACCAAACTACTCAATTCCTCATTACGTGCCCCTTTGCATCTGAATAGTGAGGCTTAGAAGTATTTCACACACTATCTCAGAAAGGATGTGCAATTCTCACCATAGATTTGAAATATATAGCAATCAGCAGGACACTATAACGGCTGGCGTTTCCATAATGCAAGGTAAGTGTTGGATTCCACCTGCTGCTGACAGAAAGACCTAAAAGTAGTCTTTTTATCTGCACAGGGAGCGCTCTTAATAACAAAGTTCAGTTTTGCCTGGAGCACGAAAAGATCTTGCACTGTTCTTGCTTACCATCAATCGTCCTTGTAAAAGTACAGATTTTGCATAGAACATACAATTAGCACAAGGATAGATGCTAAATCAGATATATGTTTATTATATCCTCTGATAAAAACGTATACAAACATTTAGAAGGCAAAAACGTATCCTTTAAAGTTTTAGTAATTGTTATTTTTATGAATGGCAACCACCAAGACTTCGCAACTATGAAGATTTGTTGGCTCTTTTCAGATATGAGATCAATGCTGTGAAATGCAGGATATAAATATGGTCTAAATATGGTCTATTTGATCCTACCACAATGCATATTTGGAAAAATGATACATCTTCATATTTTTCCTCCTCTTCAGATTTATTAGCATATCTCAACCAACATGATCTTATTCAAATGGATTTACAAACTTCCAGTTCTATCCAATGAATGTATTAATCTGAACACATTTTGCACTTTTACTTATTATAGCAGGTCTTTGCAGTGGGTGCTGTCTTGCTGCATACTTCTGTCTCTATTTCCTAGTCACTCTGTGGTCCTGGGATAGGACCCTTATCTGTTCTGTATTTCTTGCATGTCATGTATCCTGGGAGCTGCCCAAAAACAAATGTTAAAATGATGGTAATAACTAGAGTTTTCTTATGTGTCATTCACTTTACACTTGTCAAAAAGTTTAAACAATGTTAGTACGTTGGTATGGATCTTCTAAATCACTTTATTACACCCCACACATCTACTCATCCATACACTGATTCATCCTTCCATGTACTCAGTTACACATAGAATTATTGGTTCGTGCTCTTACTCATCCACCTTTTGATTCATTCTCAGATTCACAGCTTACCCATCTGCTCAACTGCACACTCAAAAGACACTATGTCGCCAATCCTTAAAGAAGCAAGTTGATTAAAAAAACTCGGATTCATTGGCTTTGTAATTGCTTGTGAAGTTAGCACCCTAAAAGGGCTTCCCAGTCGATATAGTCTTGGTTTCAAACGAAATACTTCCTAAGTCCTGCAGCACACCATAACCCCAAATCCTACCCAAATTCTACTACATGCTCAGACACTTCATGAACATCCGATAAAAACAATACCAACCATCAATAGTCACTAAATGGATACATGCATAACAGAACAGTTGCATATACAATGAAACCAGACCATGACTCTGATCAATGAGTAATTGTTGGGTCTTTTGACGTTCTTGAATGGGGAGATTAGGAATCTTGGTGTATGTTAGAAATGGGGGTCTCTAGATGGCAATGGATTGCACTGTTGTCTAAGTAGGGACCATTCTTCCTAGTCAGGGTAAGTGGGATACACTTCTAAAATAGCCCCTGCTCACCCCCATGGTAGCTTGGCACGTGCAGACAGGCTTATCTCAGAGGCAGTGTGTAAAGCATTTGTGAGCAGATAGAGTAATTCAGTGAAAAAACTACAAATGGAAACCAGATCAGTGAAAAAATAAGTAATATTTATCTACACCAGATAAGCCCAAAATGACAAAAATCCTCAATACAGTAATCAAGATATGACTTTTAAAAGGTAAAAATAGTTCTGTTCAAAGCAAATTGCAGATGCAACACTTTTCACACAAAGTACCTTGAATGCGATGCATACACAAACAAAAACTGTCGCAGGGAAGGTGATGCGTCGGTTGCTTACGCCCAGAGAAGGTGATGGGTATATTCCTTACTTCAGGGGAGGTGATGCGTTGGTGCCTTACATCAACACATGGGGGGTGATGCATCAGTTTTTACTGTGCGGGGAGGGGATTCGTCGGTTTCTTACTGCAACCTCCGTGTTCTTGCCGGCGTTGCACCCAGATGTGATGCGTGTGGATCAGGAATGCGTCGGTTCTCGATGCAGCGGCAGCAACAGCACTTGCATTGGTTTCTTCAGCCACAGTCCCACGAAGCGTTGGTTCTTGCAGCCGCGCAACAGAGCCTGCGTCACAATCGGTTCAGTGATCTCAGCCTTCGTAGATCGTGCACTCGATGCGGCGTCCGGTGATTTCTTGAGCCGCGGTAGGCGCTGCGTCGGTTTCTTCGGGGATGCGTCGTAAACTGGTACGGATGTGTCGCTCTTCTCAAAGTTGCGTTACCTTTCCAGCTCCCAGCAGCAAACAACCTGCAGAGGTCCAAAACAGCAACAGGCACCTCTTAGCAGGTCAGAGCTCCCAGTAAGGAAGTCCCTGAGACTTCAGAAACAGGAGGCAAGCTCTATTTCAAGCCTTTGGAGATCTTCCTCAAGCAGGGGACACAGCACACAGGAAAGTCCTTGTCCTTTACTTGGCAGAAATAGCCACTGCATGCCAACCCCAGACAGCAAATAGGTAAAGGACAGTACTCCTCCTCAGTATCTCCAGCTCTTCTCCTAGGCAAAGGATCTTCTTGATTACCAGAATTTTTCTAAAAGTCTGGGATTTGGGCCCCTCTTTTTATAATACCAAGTCCTTTGTTCTCTGTGTCAGAGAAGCCCTTTGCCCAGCCAAAACCAGTTCTGGCCTCTGGTGCAGCTACCTGGCAGGAAGTGGAGACAATATTGTCAAAGGCAGACCACGCCCATTCAGGTGTGACAGAAATAAGCAGCCTGTAAATGTAACTCAGACCTGCCACTGAAGTGTCTGTACGCGGTTTGGTACTGCCATGTCACCACTTGCCAGACCCTAACCTTCCCTTTTCTTACCTGTGAATCACCCCTAAGGTAGGCACAAGGTACCCCTGTGGGCAGGGTGCAGTGTCTATGAAAGTTGACATGTTATGATGTGTGTGGCATGTCCTGATAGCGAAATACTGCCAACTTTGTCTTTCACTATTGAAAGGCTATCTGTCCCATAGGATAGAATAGGAGTTAATTTACATCTTATAAATATAACTTCCCATTCGGATAAAATAGGAAGATAAAGTTTAGAATGCCTGACCTCAGAATATGAAGATGCATCTTTTAGTGAGAATGCTTTTTACATTCTGTGTTTGAAAACACCACTTTTAGAAAGTGCCTCTGCTATTTGTAATGATTGAATCTCCCAGCACACACTAATGTCAAAATATAATGATATTCATATAACTCACATAAATGACACGATGACATCAATTCTTGGTTTACTTTTATTCTTTAGTTTAGAGTTGAAGTTCTGGTATTTAGCCAGCATATGTTTTGTCGCCAAAGGTAATTAACTGCGACTTCCTCAGGGCTAAAAAAATAGACATAAGCATTCTTTTCTTACATCGCTTATAGAATCAAAATTATGTGACTCTTATGCCTCTATTAGCAGAATTTTAAGTTTTGGTGAAGTCATGGTGGAAATCAATGCACAGTATGTGGATCATATTGATAGTGTTGGATTCAATTCTGAGTTATACAGTATTATTTACATTATATTGTTCTTTTAAGGTTTTGATTATCATCTACATTGCAGTGGACTGTGAAAAGCACTAATATTCTATATTTATTACATTCTAATATTCACTTTCACACATGCATCCCAGTGTTATAACATGTTATTCTGACTTTCTTATGTATCAAGCACCCACAATCGTGATAATACCCTATTATGACTACTTGTGACCTCTTGAACAATAAAGTACCTGTAGCTTTGAGTAAGTTGTATCTTTCTGAAAATATACCATAAATAAGGTTTTGCCAGTCAGATGTTCCATTATTGCATTTCAAAGTCATTACGTGTAGATAGTCAGGGTTCGCATGTAAACAAGGTCTTAAAGACTCTACTTTAAGGCCGGTTTTACTTCCATCCCGGTATCCCATTAATTTCCTATGTCAGAAGATGTATCCGAAGTTCAGACAACTTCAAATCTGTTGTCTCTATTATTCACTACGTCTGCATTCTGAACTCTGAAAAACCCAACATAAAGAATTTACTGCGTCTTGTCTCAAATGTGGCCACATTTAGTTTCTGCCCCTCTTCCTACTGAAAAAGTAACTTTAAAAACTGTCATGGTCTCCTACCAGAGTATTGGTTTCATGGCATCTGGTGATACAAGCGAGTACGCTGTGGTGTATCCCTCGAGACATCAGCGTTATGTCTCAATAAAGACAGACCAAACATGGGTACAGAAGGGAAACTATCTTCTCATCTTATCTATGTCTAAATGGCCGCCATTTTGAAGTGGCAATGGAATCAGAAGCTGTGCTCGATTTAGTTAGATACCATGTATGCCTCATCTAATAACCTGCAGATGTATTTATTTTAATTATCTTTCCTTTATTTGTGTTAAAGTGTGGATGTATTTTTCCACTTTCCGTCATGGTGAGCTCCCCAGGGTTCAGGGACGTAGATCTGCCCCTTTTTCATTCGTTCTCCCCACACCCAACATGGTGGACGCTTTTTTCTTTTCTTTCGATTGATTGAACAGTTCCAGCATCTTCTGCTTCGACACAGGAGTCTCGGATTGGGAGGTTAACCCAGACACCAGAGGATGCTATAAAACACGTCCTTTTTAGGTCTCGCACCTGCGATACAGGGCGAAAGCCCTGTCGCAGCGAGACCTATTGCTGCTGGCTCTGCTTACAAGAAGCCAAAAGGGGGACAGGAGATGGGCACACGCACGCTTTAGGCCGGACTGGGGCACGCGCAGGCTCCAGGCCGGACTGGCAATGTGTACGCGCGCGCCGTGGGCATCTCCTGTCCCCCTTGAGAGTCAAGGCACTTTCACTTTCCATGCCCAAGACGTGTCTGTGCACTGGCGCGCCCCACTCACCAGGCTGCTGGGCAATGCGACGCCAAAACACCTCGCTCTCCACTTCACCCGGGCCCCCTCCTGGGACCCGGGACTTCTCTGGATTTCCACCGATACCACGGAGCTCTCCTTTTTTCACTGGAGCCCCGCATCAGCGAGAAACACCGGCCTCTTCCGGCTGCGTCACAGGCTCCGCCCATGTCACGGGCAAGGATGCCTGACTTCCTGCTTTCGCCCCCGCCCGCAACGGTGATTTTGTGCTTGCCTCTCTCTCCTGTGCCTGCTCCACCTTTGCTCCCTCTCCATCGCCCTCCCTCACTGTGCTTCTGACCTGCCCCCCCGCCGGTTGTGCTTCCCCCCCCCCCCTGCACTATAAGTTGTTCTGCCGGCCCATCGGGACAAGCGCACGGCTGCACTTTGGAATAAAAAACATTGCCCAAAAAATGTGATTCTATAAACAAAACAGGTTAATTCGTTATACAAAACGTAAGTCAAACACTGATCATTTTAACATCTCCTTATTTTGTAACATTTCTCTTGTTTTTCTCTCACACAAAAACACACACACACACACAAGCAGGCAAACAGACAAACATAAGCAGACAAAAGCCCTTTTCAGCACCTTACCTCCCATGGCTTGCCTCATTGTGCCATCACTGGGCTGCCTCCACTCCTTGCAACACAGCATGAGGGTGAACACCCGGATATCATTCAAATGAGCCCACGCGAAATAGTTCAGCGGGGGCTCAGCTCAGGGCCATAAAAGTGCGTTGGCTGTCAAAGAGACAGGCTACCACCACTAGAGGCCATTGCGCCTACCCTTCATAAGTACTGGTTCTCAGAGTGATAAAAATAAGAAGTGTCAGTACTCACTACCTGTGAGTAGCGGCCCATTTAAAGCACTGGATCAGAGTGTACATCACAGTTCTGCCTGTAGGAGTGCAGCTGTTGGCAGTCTGTCAGGGGTGAGGGAATGTTCTGGTACAGTCAGGGTTCACCTTGTACCTGTTATGGGGACGAGAGGGCACTTTCTGTAGCAGTGCAGTGCAGCGCTCTGGGGCTCTGTAATACAGATCCTTGGAGAGAAAGGCATAGTGTGGTGATTCCTTTCCGTGGATGTGCCTATCAGTGCACAGGGGCTTGCGGATGCATAAGTCTGGAGTGGGAGGCACGTGCCTAGGTCATTTTTGTGGTGTTGTGGCACCATGCTTGCCTTATTGGGCGATAGATCTCTTCGGAGACAGAGGCCACAGAGGTTGTCGCGGATAGCACATAACGGGAATAAGAGGCCACATGGTCCTGCTGTCTGGGAATAACCTGATTGCCACGGGCCACCATGGATTAAACTGTGCCGAGGTCCGAAGTAAGTAATCAGAGACAAAAAAAATGTTCTTTAACCAAATAAACATTTCTCATGGCTTTGCCGCTGTACGTTTGTGAGATCTTTCTGTCCTATAAATAAATTAGGAGAACTGCACCAATGACGTCATAAGCAGAGATCTTATCATGATGTCATATGCAGGTGCAGTGTACCTATGATGACAATGAGGGAGGGGCAGTCCCAACGAAGACATAAGATGGGGGACCATACCAATGTTGTTATGATAGACTGTACCAGCGATGTTACAAAAGGTGAGCTCTGCCAATAAAGGCAACATTTTTTCTCCGACTATGCACATAGAACAAGCATTTGCAATGCAATAGGTCTCGCAGTTACGAAAGTTTCAGCTATTGGCATTGTAAATAACAATGCCTTTTATTTATGTTTTTAAAACAAACAAAAAAAAGGCATTGTTATTTGCAATGTCAATAGCTCAAACTAGTGTGAATGCGAGACCTATTGCATTGCAAATGCTTGTTCATTTCCCCGACATTGGCTGAATTACGGATACCAACAGAACACGATACTACATTATTCATGCTAAGACTCCTGTCAGTTTCCAGACCCTGTTAACGTAGGATTGCATGTGGGTGGGTCTGAAATTGGCGGGGGGGGAGGGGGTTTAAGTGAGCTAAAGAACGATGATTGATTCAACCCAGATCTGTGACTGGGGGTGAGTGTCTAAAAAGTTTCAGCGCTCTGTTCATCATATTCTTGTGTTTGCTTTACCTTTTAAAAGTCATATCTTTATAACTGTATGTTGGATTCTTGTTGTTTTTGTCATGTTTAGTTTTGATAAAGATTACTTATTTTTCTGAACTGATGTGGCATCCTTATGTAGTGTTCTCACTGTGTTACTGTATGTGTGCAAACATGCTTTACACACTGCCTCTGCTACCAAGGGGGTGAGAAAGGTTGTCTAAGGGTGTAACTCTCTTATCCTGAGTAGGAGCAAATTTACCTATTTGGACAAAGGTGCAAACCATTGCCAGCGAGAGACCTCCATTTCTAACACTGACCTATCCAAATTGTTAAGTTAAAGTACTTGATGAAGGTATGTTCAACAACAATTTATTTATTTTATTTATTTTGAGAGTTTTATACAGCGCGAACAAGATCTTTGCAGATATCAGAGCGCTTTACAAGTAAAAATACAAAGTAGTAGAAGGGAAGTAAGGATCGTTGAGGTGGAGAGGGTAAAGTGTGCAAAGTCAACCAGGTGCGTCAACAATATAACAATATACATAATCAACCAGGTGCATCAAACATTATAACAAAATACAAAGAGTGAGCGTATACAATTACGTAATTCGATAATACGGGGTACAATAGGCCAAGGTCGGGCAGGACTTACAGAGCAGATTCATGAGTGATACGGAGTAATAGGTCATGTGTATTTTGCCATGAGGATCGCTTTAACTTCTTTCTTAAAGATTGTGTTGGAGGAGATGAGCCTTGTTTCAGGAGGGAGTGAGTTCCAGATCCTGGGTGCCATTCCTGAAAAGGAGCGTTTATACGTTTTTTCCTTCCGAAATCTTCGAGGTTTCAGCAAAAGATTGTTTGTGCTCCTAGTAGTTCGGGAGCCACCCGAAATTGTCAACTTTTGAGTGAGGTAGGCGGGTGAATTCAGATGCACAGCCTTGTGTGTCATGCATGCGATTTTCAGTTGAATTCTGGCTTCAAAAGGTAGCCAGTTCAGTGATTTAAAGTCCGGGGAGATATGCGAGTGTTTTTTTGAGCCTGTGACGAGTCTCGCTGCGGCGTTAAGGGACGCTCTTAGGGGTGCCGTTGTAGTTAGGGGGAGCCCGCAGAGGGCGGTGCTACCGTATTCTATGTGCGGGATGACTATAGATTGTACTGCAGTTTGGAAGTCTTTGGCAGGAAGGAAGGGTTTAAGTTTTCTCAGGGTATTGATTTGGAAGTTCGCTCCTTTGGTTGCCTTGCTGATGTGCTGCTGCATGTTGAGATTGGTGTCAAGTGTTATGCCTAAAGATTTTGCTGAGTCTACTACGATGGGCTGTACATTTAGAGCCGTTAATTGCTTAAGCCATGTTTGAGCCGTGGATATTTTAGCGGGAGGTGAGATCAGGAGGAACTCGGTCTTCAGAGCATTGAGTTTGAGGTGATTCTCAGCAAGCCAGGATTGGGTGTTTCTGATCGTGGTGTTCAGCAGCATGATGTCCTTGGGAGATTGTATTTTGAGATAAAGTTGGGTGTCGTCGGCATACATGTGAAAGTGCACATTAGAAGCCTGTAGCAACGTAGTGAGAGGTTCCATAACTAGGTTGAACAGTGTTGGGGAGAGGGAGGATCCTTGAGGGACGCCTAGCGATACAGGTACCGGAGAGGACAGCAGGTTGTTGCTTTTGATTCTTTGTGTCCGGTTGTGTAGAAATGAGGTGAACCACTTTAGAACAGTCCCAGATATGCCCATTCTTGTGTTTAACAGTTCGAGTAAGTTCTCATGTTTAACTGTATCGAATGCTGAGGAGAGATCCAGAAGGATGAGGAGACAGGTATCGTTTTGGTCTAGGATTTGGAGGGCATCGTCCACTATGTGAGTCATGGCAGTTTCGGTACTGTGCCCTGCTCGGAAGCCTGACTGATGAGCGTTTAGGAGATCAAACTTATCTATGTGTTTAGTCAGTTGTAGTTGTACGCATTTTTCCAACAGTTTAGCGAGAGTGGGAATGTTTGTAATAGGGCGGTAATTGTTTAGATCAGTGGGGTCTGCTGTTGGTTTTTTTAGTAGCGGTGTGACTTGCCCTACTTTGAGGGCGTTGGGGATGGATCCTTGTTGAAGAGAGCTATTGATAATCTTAGACCAGAGTGGGAGAAGCCAAGGGGAAAAGTCTTTTACAGCGTTAGCAGGAAGGGGTCAGAGAGGTGATTGGAAGGTTTCAAGGCGCTGAGCAGTCTGCCAATTTCTTCTACGGAGTAAGTGTCAAAGGATGACCAAGTAGCATTGTTCTTTGGTTGAGGCACTGCTGTGTGTCGGGGGTTGGAGTACAGGATAGCGTCATTGAGGAGATCGCTTCTTATTCTCTCAGTTTTTTGGATAAAGAGGGCAGAGAAGTCTTCGCAGGAAGGAGTAACGTCCATGGAGCTGATTGTCTGGGGATGCTCTTTGGATTGTGTTCTGACTAACTCAAACAGTTTTCTTGGACGGTTTTTAGCTTGGGCGAGCTGGAGGCTGAAGAAGTCTCTTTTTGAGCGTTTTATTTTCCTGAAGTAGGCGTTTCTCTGTTTCTTTAGACTTTTTAGGTGCACTGCAGAAGGGGCTGACCTCCAGGTGCGCTCTGCCATTCGCATCGCCCGTCTATCCTCATTGAGGCTTCCGTCATACCATGGGTTGGAAGTCTTCTTGGACGAGACTCTTTTCAGTTGCATGGGCGCCACCTCATCGATTATTGTGGACATAGTATTGAGATAGTAGTCAGTCAGAAGTTGAACGTCTGTATCGCCGGGAGGGGGAAGTAGCCAATTGCAGCTGTTAGGTGGTAGGGAGTTTGGGTTGAGTTTCTTCAAGTCTCTTTTCCACACTTTGTGCTTAGGGGGTTGAACTGAGTTAAGTCTGGTTTTTTCCTTGATGAGGAAGGAGACAATATGGTGATCTGACCAGTCACAAGGTTGGATTGACTCCAGTTGAATAGCGCCCTCTTTGGAGATGATAAGGTCAAGGGTAGAACCTCTCTTATGGGTCGGGCTGTTGCATATTTGGTTGAGATCAAGTGCGTTGAGAAAGCTTTTGAGGCTGTTTACCACTGTGTCACTGCTGTCATTCCAGTGGAGATTGTAGTCGCCAAGGAAAATTTGGGTGTGCTGCCGTCCTGAGTTGGCTGTAATTGTATCCATGAGTTGTTGGACGAAGGAGAGATTGTCCCCAGGTGGGTGGTATATAATGTGTAGTGAGCATACCGGTTTGCTTTCGCTGATGATATCAAGGCAGAGGTATTCACAGGAAGTAAGAGAGGAGACGGCCACTTTGGAGACTGAGAGGTTGCTTCTGTAGATGCAGGCAATTCCACCGCCTATCTTTTTGTCCCTGTCAAGTCTAATGATACAGTAGTTGGGAGGGACTAGGATATCCAGTATAGGTGTAGAGGAATCAGACAGCCATGTTTCAGTCAGAATGGCTAGGTCCAGTTCCAGGGACATGATGAGGTCGGCGACCTCCGTGGAATGTCTTTGGGCCGATCTGCAGTTGAGAAGTATGCATTTAAGGCTAGGGGTGCAAAGGGTGGAGGATGATTCCAAAACGAGGGGTACATTAGTGAGGTTGTTGGGGACAGCGCCTCTGTTGTTATCCTTTTGGTGCCTGAGGTGGTTAGATATAATCGTTGGGATGGACATGTTGTTGGTAGCTAGTGGCTTTTGGGGTGCCGGGTCGTAAGAGTGGAGAAGGGTGTGTACGTCAAGGTCAGAGATCGTGTTGGTGGTGCGTCTGGGGCGATTGGTGGTATTGCAAGAGGGGGTAGAAGTCCAATGTGGGGAAAGATGTGTGATGAGGCGAGTAGGAGGTGTGGAGGAAGTGTTGTTAGGTGTAGAAGAAGGAGGAGTATTGCGCTTGGTAGTAATGAGATTGCAATTGTTATTGCGATTGTTGGTATTGCGAGGGGGGATAGAGGTCCGGTGTGTGGAGTGTTGTGTGGTAGGGCGAGTAGGAGGTGAGGGGGACGTGGTGTTAGGTGTGGTAAGGGTGGTGATGGGGGGGGGTGTCTGATGGGGTGTGTGAAGAGCAACTCTTTAATGGAGTAAAATTCTTCTTTCAATTGGAGGAGGGTGGACATAATAATGTCCAAGGTGATGATGGGCGCGGTGTTGGGGGAGGGTACTGGCGCTGAACCGGCGAATACGTTGACAGGGGGCAGTCCGGGTGGAGAGGCGGAGCTGATGTGGGTGTTGGGGGCGTTAGCGAGAGGATAGGTGTTATTGGGAAGCGCATCCGTGCTAGGGGGGGAAGGGAATAAGGGGGCGATGTGAAGGCTGGCTCTTGTGGGGGAGGAGGTGGAATATTGAGGAGTGAGCGAGGGGGGTGGGAGGTTGAAGGAGGGATGCAGGCTAGGCGTGGCGGGAGTGCTAAGTGTGGGGGGGGCGGAAGTCGGAGAGAGAGTCATGTTGTGTGGGGTGCCATTGGGGGAGGAGGGGTGCTCTGAGAAAAAATGTGCGGGGGAAGGTACGGGAGTGCAAAGTGTGGGGGGGGAGACAGGAGGATGAGCGGAGGTACGAAGGTTAGTAGGGGGGCTGGGAAAGCGAGTGGTGTGTGGAGGGACCAGGTCTATGTCTGTGTATGAGGGGCGGGGAGGGGTAGCTGAGACGGGCAGGTGATTGATTGTGGAGCAGGGTGTGAAGGTGAGGTGCGTGTCTTCTTGCTGCTGAACTGGGTTAGGAGAGTTAAGGGTGGGAGCTGTGACGTTAGGAGAGGTAGGACAGGGGGTGATATGCGTGTAAGTCCGAGGATTGGAAAGGTGCTCTTTGAGAGAGGGGAACATGTTGTCAAGTAGTTCCAGGTTCCTGTCTGTCGCTTGAATTAAGACAATCCCGTTGTTGTATATAGTGATGGTGGTTCTGCCTGGGAGGAGTTGGGACGATGTGATGGAGAGTGTTAGGCCATGTGCGGATTTCCTGGAGGTGGAGACGGTGAATAGGGTGAGGAACACTTTTTTCCATTGCGCTCTGCGTGTGGTGTGGAAAATGATGTCGGTGTTCAAGGGTCCATTGACCGATGAGAAGTAGGTGTCGGCAAAGGGTGTTTCTGGGTGGGACCTAAGGAAGTCGTGTTTAAAGCGTTTAGTAGCTTTTTTGGTGAGCACGGGAGGGTAGTTTATTTTATATGTGTGTTTGCCGCTGAGCTCCATGTTGGTATGGTGGCAGTATAGCGCAGGGGTTGGTGAACACTAGTGATATGCCGGAGCAAGATGCACATGCAAACACAACAGGTTATCAGGATCAGAGATGGCACTAGCGGGCAGAAAATACACTAGTGAGACGACAGGCATATGTGCAGTCGATGCATTACATGAAGGATAGGTAAAGTGAATACAGGTGAATACAGGTAATGCAGTGCGCTTGCAGAATTGTGTAAAGTGGTAGTGCAGAGTACAATTGGAGGAATAGTTCTGAGAAACTATAGACCACCAATGGGTGCAGGTTGCAGCATTGTGCAAAGTAGTGCAGAGTATACTTGGAGGAGCAGTTTTGATAAAATATAAACCTACACTATATGAGGTAGCAGTCGGTGAATTACCGGGGATAGAAGTGAGAAATGGGTGCAGGTTGCAGAATGTGTAGAGTAGTGCAAAGTACAATTGGAGGAATAGTTCTGATAAAATATAAATCTATAGATAAAATATAAAAATATAGAGATAAACAGCAGAATACACATGCAAACAGTCGGTTACAAGACACAGATAGGTGTGTGTCAGAGTAAAGTAGTTGGGCTTAGTCTAAAGTGGTAAGTTCTTAGTGTCAGTTTATAAAGTGAATTAGTTAATAGCCCAGCAATACTGACTAGTCCAAGATGGCGGCCCGAGAGGAAGAGACTGGTCAAAATGGCCGCCAGATAGAGGGGGAAGAAACATTAGTCCTCTGTTTATTGTGGTTGCTTTGTGAGCCGGGAGGGCAGTTTCACTTTCATGCTCGAGGGAGCCTTATCTTGAGGAGCCTCGTGGCCACAGGAGGTGATTTATTGCCTTAGCTTTTGAATCTTGGACCCCCGCCATTTTAAACAATGGGTTTTTGATAATGAATGTCGGCATAAGCACATAAACAAGTACCTTTTCTCTACTCCTCGTCTAAGCGGTGCTTAGCTCTCGCGGGTCCGCTGCGAGAAATTGTGTCACCCCTGAGTGGCGGGTGGGGCGTCCACAGCCTCCCGTGACCTCCGCTAGGTCTGTAGGGCTCCCGGTGCAACAACCAGCGGCCCCTCTCAGCCCAAGCCCCTCTCAGCCCTCCAGACCGCCAGGACTCCTCTGCTGCAGGGCGGGCGGGAGGGAGGGAGGGGGGGGGGGGGGGAAGTAGCTCTACTTGCAGAAGAAACTCCGGGCAGAGAGTGACAATCCTCAGGCTTGGGGAGGGCTGACCAGAGCTGTTCTCCGCTAGTGCCCCGATCTGCAGAACAGCAAAAAGAGATGATGAAGTGCAGGGTCGATTCCGCCCGCCACCTGCACTGTCCGTCTCCTCCGGCGTCGCTGCGAGGCGCAGGGCTCAGCTCGCAGTGAGCAGTCAGGCGTAGAGCCCAGTGGGTGGGGACGCCCGAACTCGGCTAGTCCGCCATGCCTCTCACCTCCTCTGTCTCCACTACCGCGGGGCGCCTACTCGGACCGTTCCAAAGTGGGGTCTCCGTTGTGCTTAAGACGCCTGCAGCGAGATTATGACTTGCGATGTCCAGACCTCGATGCGATGTCCAGATCTCAGCTGGCGGGGCGAGGTGCACAGCTCCCAGTGAGAGCGGGACACCGGGGGTCTCGGCAGCAATCTCAGGCGGGCAGGACTGTTCCGCAGTGGGGTCTCCGTTATGCTTCAGGCGCCTGCAGCGATCCTGATCCTGGTCCGCTCCCGCGATGTCCAGAAGGCAAACCACTGACACCGCTCGGTCCACCAGTCATCCACAGCGGGCTCTAGTTAGCAGGCATCCTCATCGTGTTCCTCAAGCTGGTCAGCGGGGAGCCCCTGGTCCGAAGAGGAAGGCGGGAACGGCTCTGTCATCTCCTGTCGGTCTCAGCCTCCAGGCAGGTCGGGGATCTTCAGCAGTCTTCGTTCCTGCAGGTACAAAAATCCAGTTACTCGTTCCAGTTACTTTTGTGTGGCTTTGCGGAGTGCAGCTCGGCGCTAACGGGGATAAAAGCCAAAGAATGGGATCCCCAGCACCGGAGCTCTTACCGAGAGCTCCTACCCGGCGGCCATCTTTTCCAGGCACATGAAAATGTTGTATTGATGTTGTCTTCCCAGAGGTGTGAGGAGGAAGGTGTATTTGAGTTAGGCGCAGTTGTTATTATTATTATTTTTTTAACAGAGTTTTGTATAGCGCAGACTTGACCCTAATCGGCTATCAGAACGCTTTACATAGCACCAGTTGCATTGCATGAGGGCACATTCCTTTTTTGTTAGGCACAGGGAGATTAAGTGATTTGCCCAGAATCACAGGATGTTCAGCTGTCGTTGCCCAGACTCAATCTCAGTTCCCCAGATTCGAGGTTGTCCTCCCTAGCCGTTAGGCCAACTGCTCTTCCCAATTGACAATGGTTGGGAAAAGAGGTCTGCCTTATTGTATTTTATCCATCAATGGAAAATATGTCAAGGTCATGACAGATTCAGGTTCCCCATTCACACAAATGAATGTGAGTTACAACATTCAGGAAGCTCAGTTATGTGACTCTCGGTTCAAAATCTTTGCATATGTTCGGACAAAGCTAGAAGTATTGGAAAGATGGATCCTAAGTTACGATTTGACAATTGTACTCAGGTGTATGCTGTGAAGAGTGGGTCAAATTTGCTTTGGTGGAACGAACATGGGGAACTTGAGTTAATTTTAGATCACAGTCATCCAGAGATGGTGGTGTCTAAGCATAACATTCTGGAGTCTGCAAAAGTCTACCATGTGAATGATCAAGGATGGGTGGATGAATTTCTGCAAGTGTTCCGTAATGAAATGGAAAAGTTGAAAGGTTTTCAACATCGCATAGTGTTGAAACAGGATGCTCAACCTAAGATGCACAAGGTACACTAGGTTCCCAGGAGTTTGAGGTGAGGAAGGAGTTGAAATTTTAATGGGAGAAACTATGTAATTTGGGAATTACTGAACCTATTGAGGGATCAGAGTTGCTTGCCCCAGTAGTTCTAGCATGCAAGTCCGACAAGTCTTTGCGACTGTGTGTTAACAGCTGCAAAAATAGCATGGGTATTTACTTCCCTTTACATATCTGCTGCCTATCGTCAAATTGAACTGTGTGAGGATTCCAAGCACCTGACCTTTTTTGTGACGCCATAAGAAGCCATTCAGCTTAGTGTCAGCTTCCTCTGTGTTTCAGAGGTTGATAAAGAATTTATTTAAGTACATGGAAAGAGTTTTATACTTCCATGATGACATCCTGATTTAGGGGAAGGATAATCATAAGGTAATGAGAGAGTCAGACAGGTGCTAGAAATCATAGGTAACAGTGGATTAGTGCTAAAAAAAGGCCAAGTGTGTACATTTTTCTGACTCTGGTAGAATATTTAGGTATTTTATCTCTGAGAAAGGCATTTAGCCAATGGTAAAAATTATGGACGACATAGAACATGCACCTGCACCTAGTAACAAAGACCAGCTAAGGTCTTTTCTTGGTCTCGTGGAGTATTATGCCACATTTGTAAAAATATTGCTAGAAAAACATCATGCTTCCGTAATTTACTGAAAAAATGTAAATTATATGTTGTGCAATCAATGTAAAAAAGTATTCAAGTTTGTTAAAAAGGGGAATGTAGATGCCAAGCCACTATAACCGTTTGATAGTGGGGCTGTGAGTATCATCTGTACTGACACCAGTGATCTAGGCATAGGTGCTGTTTTAATGCAAAGAAGAAGCGGTGGCAAGGGGGAAATGGTAACTTTGGTATCTAATTCTTGAGAAGTGCAGACATCACGCACTCTACCATTGAGAAAGAAGCCCTTGCTGCATGATGGGGTGCCCAATATTTCAAGAATTATGTGTGGAGAAGTATATTCTCAGAATTGACGATAAACCTTTAGTGGATTTATTCAGTACCACAGGCGGTGGAAGAGCCACTCCCCACATAGCGAAGTGGCAGTACAGACTTCAGGAATATCAGTACTCTCTTGAATATGTTGCAGGAAGGAAACATTTTGCTGCCGATTGTTTGTCAAGGTTACCTGTAGGTTGAGGAACATTCTGCAGAGTTTACTCAACTAGTGACTAAGGCGACTTTTTATCATCTGGAGGGGTTAAACACTTTAGGACCTCTCTGTATCATCCTCGGAACAATGGATTCGTTGAGATGGTGAACTGTGTTCTGAAAGTTCAGTTACAATTGGCAATAATTAATGGGTTGGAATGGAAATCTGTTGCGAAAGATATGCTGTGGGCTATGAGGACCACCCTGCTCATACTTACTGGAATTTCACCTTTCACCTTGTTGAGAGGAAGGGTGGCAGGTTCAAAGCTGAACAGGGAATGGATGGGCAGGAAGTGCATCAATTCAAGTAAAATGGAACAGTGGTTGACATTAGATAAACTGTTCAAAGCAAGTATAGTATAGTGAATGATAAGCACCGGATACGTTCAATCAAGGTAGGGGACTGGGTTAAGAATCTGGGTCATGCATACAAGGGTTTGTCACGTTTTTCTGCTCCGGTTTGTCTGAAGCAAGTCAAGACTAGTGTGTCAGTTTTGCCAGAATTTGTGTCTGAGTTTGTATGTGGAAACTTTGTGGGAATGGGTTCTGCAGGTAGGAAATCCAATACTAATGAAGAATTCTTTCAGCGTCCTTAAAGATGCAAACCTGCTAGGTTCAGGGATTGTGTGATGTGAATCATTTGTAAGGTTGTTCCTATCACTCATAACGTATATAGGACATATGCATATTGGCATTTGTGCGCTCTATGATAAATGCAAGTTCTTTTGTGATGCATTTATAATGTTTTCTCGTATTTCTCCCTTTAGCTTATCTCTTTGTGTGTTTTGTGTTGTAATTTTATTTGTTGTTTATTATTTGGGACAATATATGCCTTTCTTTTCTTTGCATAAGGAAGGAGGGTGTGTTGGGTGTGTTGGGTTGCTTGAATACGGAGAGTTGGAATCTTGAGGGAGAACCTTGGGAGGTTCTGAGTTTTGACAGTGGCTGCCCGACTTGGAGGCCAGTGGTCGTGTACTCAATAAGCTGGTTACCACTTACCTGACCCTGTCTTTTCAGTAATACTCTAATCATGCAGAAAGGAGCACCCAAAAGGACTGGTGCGAGGATTTGAGTGGTACAGGGTAAAAATACATTATCAATCTTTGTCAATACATTATCATCACTGCCACAAGGTGGCACCCAAATGCTGCTGCCTCACTGTACCTTTAAGAGGCCCTGCCTGGCCCCCAGAATGCAGTGAGAGCTGCAAACTGGACACATGGCAGATGTGTCCAACAGGAAGGCAGATAACATAACCTACTAGAAACTAAAACATACCACCTCTAACCACAGCTCCATTTTAGCAGTATTTAGAGATCTTTCTCAAACACTCTATTTTTGGACCTTCCCTGTGGTGTCACTGTATCCTTTTGTGTGCAATGGAGAAGCAAATGTACTAGAAAATAATTGTATACTTTTCCGAAGTAGTTTAATTGCTGTTGCTAATTATACAGCTTTTGGAATGCCTGAGCAGAAGAAGAAAGTGCCTTCTTTTAAACTGTAATTGTTCCCATGTTGGAGCGTGGCACAAAGATATGGCATTGTGTCATCACTGTGTGTCAGACCCTGACCTCTCCACAAACTCCACAGCAGGCAGCCTCGAAGCAAGCAAATGCGGCTGACTGCCAGGGGGCGATTGCTCTGCAGTTACATCCGAGGGTTATTAGTCTTCCAAACACCATTTACGTACATTTAGGTCAGACATTTTATTCTCGGTTGAGCAGTTTGTCTGATTGTGCAGCTCTTCTGGATTTGTGTTCTTCCTGTTTCTGCAATCACAGTATCATCTCAGAGGTTGAGTGAAGACCGGTGTAGCTGCCAAATACATCAGATGCTGCACTTGTGATTCACTGTTCATGAAGAGGCAGGGTTCCCTAGGACTGGATAGGTACTGTGGGTGCGGGTTAGGCATGTCCCACAGACACTGCCTGCACATAGGCAGATGGGGGGTTAATTCACTTGTTTTTACCACATACCGATATTTAGTAGTAGTTAAACAAGCCCTTGCCATGACTTTGAGGCAGATTTAATTATATAAATATTTTTTAGCGCATAGCAGTGCAGCACCTAATTATCTACACTTCTTTGCGCAAGGGGGAGAATCAGCACAGAGACATTGTTATTAACAAGCATTGCCATAGCCAATGGGTATCGCCATTTCGACCTTATAAGTATTTAGCTATGCAGCGCATTATCAAATGCTACTTTATTATTAAAAAGGACCTTCTGCTGCTCGCTACACCTGCACTGGTGACAAAACAAGTTGCCTAGCCATATGTGTGTGATGTCTAGCACACGATTTGTACTAGAAACAAATTCTATGCCTGCTTTATTTTTTTTACCTTTGTATGTGTTCTGCACAGTGCAGCACACAGGCAATGTGTGAAATGTTTGGAGAATTCAAAATATTTCTCCTTGTTAGCAGCTTCTTCAAATACACATTGCTTTTGACTCTAAAACTATTGGAGCGTGTGCTGATCCACACATGTTACCCCCAATTAATGCCACAGTGATGCAGAGTTACACAAAGCAGCACAAAGCACTATTTGCGCTCAGAAAAGGGGATTTCCAGTGCAAACCCCCTTTTGCACCGGGAAGTAAATATCCTTGCTAGAATATGCGCCACTGTGCTCTGGTGCAAACCCATAGTAAATCCAAAACAGGTGATGGACAGAATGCAGAACAATGTCATACATTCATCCCAGTACAGAAATCTGGGCCTAAATCCATCATCCCCTTTGGTTTTGCTTTGTTTGCCCTAGTTGGCAGGGTATGCCCAGACGTGGATCCCTTGCTTACTTTGCCACTGGATTCAAGATAGCCTGTCTGATGCGGGCCGTGAGCCCAAACCAGTCCCAGGATGCTTGTTTCCGGTCGGGGAAGACATGGCTTGGCAGTTCGGGTTGGACTGTTCCCAAGAGGTACAGGGTCAGACTGATTTGCATATGGCCATGTCTGAACTGGGGTGGCGGAGTGAACTAAAGAATGATGATGGATTAAACCCAGATCAGTTGACTGGGGGTGAGTGCTTGCAATGTTCAACACTCCGTCCATCATCCTCTTTGGTTTTGCCATGGTAAATCTAGCCTTATGTTCCAAATCCACAAGTCATTGACCGCTGACATCTGTAGCAATGAATGCAATATCTCCTGGTTTACTCTCTACTAAATCAAAATCAATATGTTTATTTTTCTCTTAATGCCCAAATGACTGAGATTCCCTTGCAGACGGGTGCAGTGAGTGACTGCACCGCCTGCGAAGGGATGTCTGGGGGTGTACATGGGACCCCCTTTTTCCCCTCCAGAGAGCTACCTTTTGGAGGCGGGTTGAAAGTGTGCCACCTTTATGTGGCACACTTTTAGTGCACCTCCTAAATGCATGTTTGCCTTTGCCCCTGCTACCATAATGTGATGCAGGTTCAGGACAATATATATATATATATATATATATATATATATATATATATATATATATATATAAAAAAAAATATATATATACTTTTTCTGCAGGTGTACTCATGTGCACTAGGAAAATGCTGTCACTCATCATCATAAATACTTTATTTTGGTCAAAGACCTTAAAACTATCTTGAACGTAGTAAACATCACAATATCCATGTATTCGTGCAAAACAGCATTACCAGCAAACAAGTTTTAGGATCATAAAGACTTGTCCAAGAGTACAAATATAACATTTTTACTTGAAACCCCTACATACAATGCTGTAAAATACTTTAGTATGATAAAATACTTTAGTATTTTAAAAAGTAGGAGTTGTTCCTAAAATATTTTTTCTCCTTCTTTTAGATGAAATAGAAAAAGGGCACCGACAAAAGTGGAGAGTTATCGCCAGCGATATCAATAATAGTAGTACCCATAATACCAGAACAATAAGTGCAATATGCATTACTAGCAGATACTGTTACACAAGGCTACATTCAAGGCAATATACTCATTACAAATTCTCAAAGCCATTTTATGCTGCCGGATTCCCAAGAATCAGCAAAGGGGCACATCCCAGCATTGCAAACACTGGGCAGAAGAACACAATGTGTTAATCAATTTCATCGGTTTCCCTGCACGCAGGGCAAAGCACACAACCCTCTAGTGGGCACCTCCATTTGCTTGTGAAGGTTGCAAGCTGTAAAGTTCCCTGCTGAATCTTATATAAAGACATCTGATAAATGGGGTGGTCAATCTCGTGGAGGCACGTCTCAAAATTTGGTGTAAGCTTTAGCTCTAGGAAATAGTCTGTCAATATAATGTGACACTTTGATTTGGTTATTTTCATCCTTTCATTTTCCCAAAAAAACTGTTTCACCAATTTAATGGAAGAAGAAGAAATAAATGTATGATGTTTCCAAAAGTGAGACAGACCCAGAATGTGTAGGGTCTATTTAACGTACTTCAGCCACTGTAATGTTACTACTCTTCCTTGAATGCCAGGAATGTCCTTCAGCCTCATCCTATAAGGTTCCAGGGTCTGTTTAACGTACTTCAGCCACTGTAGTGTTAATACTCTTCCTTGAATGCCAGGAATGTCCTTCAACCCCATCCTATAAGGTTCCAGCTAATCGAATATCCATAGCCTCAACCCATACAGAATGGGGTTGAGCCTGATTTTGGCAGTGATAGCTTGCATATACAGATTCATTTAAAAAAAGACTAAGGGCATACTTTAGGTAAGTTTTAATGCAGACTTTAAGAATGTTTTCTCAGTGACCACATCGGCTCTACATTACTACGACCCCAAAGTTCAGAACCATATGTTATAGCAGCCACTGCTTGGGCTCCCCAAATTTCAATAGGAGGTGACACCGGGTGGAGAGAAGTATTCTTGGCAAAACCCAGTGTGGCTGCTTCCCTATAATTAAGGAAGAGCGTGTCCTTTGCCATCTGACTGGGCAACAATTACTACTAGATAAACGAATGCCCATGTAGTCAACATCTGACACCCTCTCCAAGTTTACTCGCTCCTATCTCACAACCCCTCTGAAATGTTTCTGAGGATGTATTGGCATACATTTTGTTATATTGGCATTTCACGGCTAAGCCCTGATTGGTATAGAAGAGGTTGAAACTTGCGAGAAGAGCCTGAATTTCCTTGGAAGTGTTCGTCACCAGTGAGGTCTCATCGGCAAACAACAGAGCGGGAGCCTTTGTGCCACCCAGGACTGAAGAATCATTTTCGCAACCCATTTAAAAAACATCATAAGTGTTCATAAATAACACAAATAGGGTAGTGACGAGGACACAACCTTGTCTAAACCCTTTACCGACCGATAATTGGTCTGTTGTTTCCCCGTTAGCACCCCATCTGATTTGTGCATAATTATCTGTGTGAAGACGCACTATAATGTCCAATAAAATGGACTGCAACCCAACATCTCTTAAAATGCTCCATAGTCTATCTCTAGGCACCACCATGTCGAAGGCAGCCTTCAGATCGACAAATACTACATATTGACTGCTTCTATTTATGTCCACCACTTTCCATCACAACAGCTGGAATCTGAAAACTTGGTCAACAGTACTTGTTTTACAACTAAACCCCGCTTCCATTTAGGAGATCAATCAATCCAAAATTTGTTTACTAAATATTTTCTGTGCAGTATCTATAAAACCTATTTGGCAGTGATTAGCTTGGTCAGATTTTGAGCCCTTCTTACAAATTAATCTCTTCTCCTCTCCAAGCAGAGGAGATTGGTGCACCAACCATGATGGTTGTGGTGATTCGGTTTAAATATGGTGCCCACACGTCTGGCACTGGGGTGTTACCCGCTTTCTGTGCACAGATAGATTGGCATGTTTAATCCAAGGAAAATAATGCTGTTACATCAGCTGCCTCCTAAGAGAACCTCGTAGTATCAGCTGATAGATAATTGTCTAATTTAGTGGGCAATGCCTCCCTATCTGGTGTGTCATGATCCACATTAGCATTATCACCCGCACTGTAAAGGGATTAAAAATGGTAATCCAGTCCTTTTGGTAGAATATTAGACTCTGGTCTCATCATGTTAGTTTTACCACCATAGCTAATCATTTGCCAAAAAGCTATCTGATTCACAGTCCGGTCAGCATAAAAAATGTCCCCCCATACAGAAATGTCCCAAGTTATTTTGGCCTGTTTCTGGACTTTATATGTAGCTCTGGCGGCCTGAATTTTGGAGTGGAGTCCACTTTTAATAGTTGTATTCAGATGGGACTTGGCTACTCTGCAATCCCTGTTGTACCAAGTAGGGTTAGTTATTTGTGGAGATCGATGTGTGGTGGCGAATTTAGTTAAACAAACATTTCTCCGGTCCACAAAACATTTAATGTGGAGGTCCATGACATTAGGCGGGGCTAGACCAGGATCACCAAATGCAGATAAAGTTTGAATTAAGGGAAGGTATAATTGGCCATGGGCAACCTCATTACTAGCTACAGTGCCCCACCTAACATTCCTCCTGTTATTAATGATGGTCAGATCCCCACAGGGAAGCCCAGATCTAGAAGCAGTAATGTTGGAAATGGGATCCCTGGCTGGCCAGGGCTTTCGCCAAAGTCAGTCAGAGACCACCATTCCCAAGTCAGGGCAAGGGAGTTACACGCCAAGATAACCCCTGCTCACCCTCTAGGTAACGTGGCGCGAGCAGCAAGGCTAAACCTGGAGGCGATGTAGGCTAAGTGTTTGCGCACGCACCCCAGCAACAACAACCAAAGGCCCACCACAAAGGACACTCCACACAAGGTTATATAAAAATAGCCTTTGTATTATAATAAATATACATCAGATAAAACACACATCTTGTTACACTGTGCCAACAGGCACGGGCAGAATTTACAAGGGATATTTGTACAGGACAGGGCCACTTGGACCACTGTCAGGGGTATCAGCACTTTTAGAACTTAGCACTTGTAGAAAGTAAAATCAGTGTAGCACACAATATAAAAATAGAGCACACAACCAGTAATTACTGGTAACAGGACCTCACTAGCACCACCTGTACTAGGGAGAAAACAACCACCTACATATCACAATACCTGTAGGGGTGTAAGAACAGAACACATGATGCAATGCATAACATTCATTCAGAGGTGTAGCAATAAACACAGTTGCGCAAAACTCAGATCAGTCACCACCTGTGACAGTCCCTGTGTCCCAATGTCAGGGCCTAAACGTAGCAGTTGCCCACAAAGTGCTGGGCAACTGGTGCAGGGAAAGTTTGGGCAACGTTGGAGCCTCTCTGGCTCAAGAACCACCACTGTGGGCGCAAGAGCCACTCTGGGCTCTGCACAAGAAATGAACTGGCCCTCCTGAGCCTCTCTCAGGCTCTCAGACAAGGCGGGGCACACGAGCCTCTCTCAGGGCTCGCAAAGCAAAAGGGCTGGAGCCTCTCTCAGGGCTCTCAAAACGAATACTATGCCCCCGAGCCTCTCAAGGCTCATCAACACGATTGTGGCACGTTGGAGTCCCTCCTCGGGGGACTCTGCACAAAAAGGGGGGCTGGGAGCCTCGCAGGCTCACGACCAAAGGACTGGCCTCGAGCCTCTCAGGGCTCCACCAACAAGACTGTCGCCTACTGGGCCGGGGGGTCCCTCTCGGGGGGGGGGGCCCACGAGCCTCTCGGGGCTCGGTAGCAACTGCGGGGTCTGGGAGTCCCTCACGGGGGACTCAGGACACAAGAAAATGCCCCCAGAGCCTCTCGGGCTCAAAGAACCAAGAACGTGCTCTTCTCGGTGGAGCGGCCCTCCCTCAATGGGGCCACTCGCAGGACGACGCAGAACCCGCCCCCGCACTCACCGGACTTCACTGGAGCTGCGGGAGGCGGGAAACACGGCCGGCTTCTCCTCGGCTGGGCAGCGCGGGTCTGCACGAGAGCTCCCGCTCCTCTGGGGCTCTCTCCACACTTCTCCTGGGCTTTCTTGCTCCTCGCTGGGCTCCGGGGCTCTCCCTCGTCCTCGGGAGCCCCGGGGGCGGGACGCAGGCTGCAAGGCGGGACTTCCGGTCGGCCCGCCTTCTGATTGGCCGGCCGGCCAACCACTTCCGGGTCGCCGCGGGTAGCGCGGCGGCTCGCTTTTAGGCAGGCAGGCGGGCTCCCATGATCCGAGGAGTGGGCTCCCTCGTGAATCGAATCACAAAAACGGGCAAAACAAAGCGGCAATGAGCGGGGTGGCACCCGCGCCGCCAAATCGCCACACGGGGCGATCAGATGCCGGGTGGGCACCGGCTGTGCACACCAAGCGCTAGCAGCGCTAGAAACGAAGGGTAGGCGCTCCCAAGCGCCACAGGCCAACATACAGCGCTCACAGCGCTACGGCCGAGATAAAGCGCTCTCAAGCGCTAGGTAGGAGATTTTAGCGCTCCCCAGCGCTGAATGGCAGAGAGCAGCGCTCTCAGGGCTGCAGGCAAGGGGTCCTCAGTGCTCCCCAGCACTGGAGGACAGGACAAGGCTCCAGCAGGGGCTGGAGGCAGGCAGGGGGGGCAAGGCTGGGCCAGAGCCAGCACACTGGGTCTCCAGGAAGGGAGACAGTCCAAGTGGCGGTCCTCCTGGCCCCACCAGCAGCAACAGCCCCCTCTGGCAGGATCAAAAAGCAGAACACATTCATGGGGACACAGCCCCTTCTTTATACTGTAAAATCCCTTTGTCTAAGGGTGCAGGGTGGGGGAAAACCAGTTGCAGCTGGCTCTGGAGCACTCTTGATGGCCCAACCACCCATTTCTTTCACTGGGGAGGCTAGGGTCGTTAGACACACCACAGGGGGGCGTAGCCAGCATTGTGTGGGGAAAACCCAGCCCATCCAGGACACAGGTACACTCCTCCCACACATCACTCATGCTAATCTCCCACTCACCACCGGGCAGACCCATCCAGACTTCCTGGAGCCTGGCATGCCAGCCAGCTCCAGCCAATCACTCTCCAGCACCCTCACAGCACACGCACATCAATGTCCAGAAGTAGCACTTCCCTTCTAGACACATACATGCCGCAGACACCATCTCGCAGCATTCACTCTCACGAGTTTACACATACTAAACTCGAGCCTGCACTCCCCACGCATCAGGAACTACCAGGGACACACACATTCCCCATGCATTCCTATGGGAGGGCAGGCCAGCCTTACTACACGCACGCACTTTCACTCTGGGACCCAAGTAAAAGTGCGCAGAGACCCAAAAAATCACTCACACAGGGTCACACGTAAAGCAAAAAGTTTAGGGGTGAACCTGCCCTGCGGGCCAAGTCCAACACAACCCCCTTCCAGCCAAAACGCAGGGGAGAACAATCACCACCGTGATGGACTTCCCTGCTTGGGGCGATAGAACACGGACGCAGGCCCGCCACTGCCGGGACACCCTCCGGTTCTATGCCACGGTGAACCCCTAGGGTTCCTTCTAAAGCTACTGTAAGGACCAGCTGGGCTACCCCACTGGTACTCCTCAGCTGTCCGCGGCCAGGACCAGGCCCTAGGCCACCCAGGTGCCACTGGTTCCTGCCTACTCACGAAGTGGGGGGTAGTAACCCCAGGCCCATAGTAGCCACTCTCCACTTTTCCTGTCTGCAAGACAGGGCCAGACTGCCACTGGTTCTCCAGCCTAGGGTCTACAACCTCAGGTGGACCAGGAGTCTCAGGGAAGGCTCTCCTTCCCTTACCTCTTCTTTTAGGGTTCCTCCTCCCCGTGCGAGGGGGACACCTAGAACGCCATTCCAACCCAGGGTTTAACCCCTCAGGCTGCACCGGGGTCAGAGGTGGGCTCTCCCACCCTCTGCACCCCCTTCCAGAGGTCTGCCCTCTCCCAACTGGAGAAGTTCCTCTGGAAGAAGAACCGGTCAGGACACTGTTTACAGTCGTCCTACCCTTCAGGTCAGGCTGACCCTGAACCTGGCCTTCCAACCTCTGGTCTAAAACCTTCGGTGGAACAATTGCCTGGCACTCCAGGACTTCTGGGGACTCACACACAATCCCCCTGAGGCTAACAAATGACACATCTGTTGTGTGACTGTCTGTCTGGCGCAGATCTCCCGCCCTCTGTCCACCTGACAGTGCGTGACGATCCCCCAGACCAGAAGTGGCACCACCCGGGTCCCTCCAAGAAGATCTAGCCCAACTGGCTAGTCTCAGGTCCACTGGTGCATCCACTGGGAAACTCATCCCCCAATCACTCCTCACTTCGGACTTCTGTGCCCTCCCAACTGGAGCGACACTGCCGGACTCTAGAACCACAGGAGCTCTGTTTACAGACGCTCCAGGTCCTCTACTCACTGGGCGATCCTCCTCAAATGGACTAACAGGACAGCCTAGGTCCCCAACCTGGTGTTCCCTCAAGAAACCACCCAGGTTCTGAGACAGGGCTTCGGGCCTCTGGGGGCTCTCAGCCACCCACTGACTCCTGCTCCACTGAGCCAGGTAGTCAGCCCCTCCACCCTTCTCACTATCCTGGGACCTAGCTGGGCTACACTGAGCCTCTTCCACCACGCTGGGCTGGAAGATCCCTGACCCACTACTTTTGGAGTCACTCCCTAATGACTCTACAGAACCCCTGGTACCTTCCCAGCGGTCTGCTTCCTCTGCCAGTTCATATGGTTCAGACAATCCCCACCCTACTAGGTGTTGGCGCAATCCTGGATAAACAACACTGAGCAACTGCTCTCTGAGAAACATATCGAACAATATGTCCCAATCACATTTCGTGGGCTCCCGTACCCACTCACACAGGGCTCCACAACAGTCATCCACAAAATCTTCCCAAGACTGATGAGACGGTTTCCTAAGGTTCCTAAACCTCAACCTATTCTCCTCCTCTGGGGAAATAGGTACCAGACTGGGGGAACTGGGACTGGGATTTCCTATACTGGAATCTAAATAGCTGCCACCACTGGACTCAACCCTCCCTGGGGGATCCAGAAAATTTTGACTGCGGTCGGGGGATAACCTACACTCTAGGGCTATGTTCTCCCTGGCCAAGGCCCTCTCAGCCTCTGCAATCCACTCATTCACACCCAGCTGCGCCATCTCTCTGGCATACTCTAACCGGAGCTTCTCCATGGCCAGCTGGTGCTCCCTCTCTTCTCTCCTATCCAACCACTCCTCTGGGGACAGGGAAAGGGATGGGGTGCTACATCTGACACTGGACCCAGCAAGGGACTCCCTATCTAGGGGGTACTCGCTCTCTGCTGGCGCCCATCCACTGTCAAACTCACTCTCCACATCAGACTCTTCAGGGCTCCCCTCAGACCCACCACCCTCATGGTGTGCGGCCTGGGCCCTCTCTCTCTCACTGTGCTCACGCTCCCAGTCACTCTTCTGCCACAGGATCATGTTATCCCTAAGCTTGGACTGGGTGTCTGACTCACTCACTGGGATGTCTCTCTCCTTACATAACCGTACCAACTCATGCACACTGTACTTAAACAGGCCACAGAGGTTAAAAGGAGATCCCATCTTGACAGGATGCTCACAGACACGTGCAACACAAGGGACCTTGCAATCTGAAGTAAGAGTACACAATTCCAAAACTTCAACAATCTCCTTATCAGAGAGAACTCATACTCATGCGTCCAGGAAAACACACAATTCATCCACACACACCCTCCCCTCGGATCGGTAAGGCAGTTTCTACCACCCCTGACTTCTCAACCTGACCAAAGCGACACAGGTACCAAACTCTGGAAGCAGGGCGGGGGACAAATGTACAGGACACAATTATAAAATGACACTCTTCAGGAGAAGAAACAATGGAATTTTACCAACAACAATAATCCCCAAAATGTGGTTATCTAAAAATGTAGAGCTTTGAAGTGCGGCCAGCCGCTACTGTGGTACAACGCAAACACAAATCCTTATCCCACTCGCTGCCGCCAATGTTGGAAATGGGATCCCTGGCTGGCCAGGGCTTTCGCCAAAGTCAGTCAGAGACCACCATTCCCAAGTCAGGGCAAGGGAGTTACACGCCAAGATAACCCCTGCTCACCCTCTAGGTAACGTGGCGCGAGCAGCAAGGCTAAACCTGGAGGCGATGTAGGCTGAGTGTTTGCGCACGCACCCCAGCAACAACAACCAAAGGCCCACCACAAAGGACACTCCACACAAGGTTATATAAAAATAGCCTTTGTATTATAATAAATATACATCAGATAAAACACACATCTTGTTACACTGTGCCAACAGGCACGGGCAGAATTTACAAGGGATATTTGTACAGGACAGGGCCACTTGGACCACTGTCAGGGGTATCAGCACTTTTAGAACTTAGCACTTGTAGAAAGTAAAATCAGTGTAGCACACAATATAAAAATAGAGCACACAACCAGTAATTACTGGTAACAGGACCTCACTAGCACCACCTGTACTAGGGAGAAAACAACCACCTACATATCACAATACCTGTAGGGGTGTAAGAACAGAACACATGATGCAATGCATAACATTCATTCAGAGGTGTAGCAATAAACACAGTTGCGCAAAACTCAGATCAGTCACCACCTGTGATAGTCCCTGTGTCCCAATGTCAGGGCCTAAACGTAGCAGTTGCCCACAAAGTGCTGGGCAACTGGTGCAGGGAAAGTTTGGGCAACGTTGGAGCCTCTCTGGCTCAAGAACCACCACTGTGGGCGCAAGAGCCACTCTGGGCTCTGCACAAGAAATTAACTGGCCCTCCTGAGCCTCTCTCAGACAAGGCGGGGCACACGAGCCTCTCTCAGGGCTCGCAAAGCAAAAGGGCTGGAGCCTCTCTCAGGGCTCTCAAAACGAATACTATGCCCCCGAGCCTCTCAAGGCTCATCAACACGATTGTGGCACGTTGGAGTCCCTCCTCGGGGGACTCTGCACAAAAAGGGGGGCTGGGAGCCTCGCAGGCTCACGACCAAAGGACTGGCCTCGAGCCTCTCAGGGCTCCACCAACAAGACTGTCGCCTACTGGGCCGGGGGGGTCCCTCTCGGGGGGGGGGCCCACGAGCCTCTCGGGGCTCGGTAGCAACTGCGGGATCTGGGAGTCCCTCACGGGGGACTCAGGACACAAGAAAATGCCCCCAGAGCCTCTCGGGCTCAAAGAACCAAGAACGTGCTCTTCTCGGTGGAGCGGCCCTCCCTCAATGGGGCCGCTCGCAGGACGACGCAGAACCCGCCCCCGCACTCACCGGACTTCACTGGAGCTGCGGGAGGCGGGAAACACGGCTGGGCAGCACGAGAGCTCCCGCTCCTCGGGGGCTCTCTCCACACTTCTCCTGGGCTTTCCTGCTCCTCGCTGGGCTCCGGGGCTCTCCCTCGTCCTCGGGAGCCCCGGGGGCGGGACGCAGGCTGCAAGGCGGGACTTCCGGTCGGCCCGCTTCCTGATTGGCCGGCCGGCCAACCACTTTCGGGTCGCTGCGGGCAGCGCGGCGGCTCGCTTTTAGGCAGGCAGGCGGGCTCCCATGATCCGAGGAGTGGGCTCCCTCGTGAATCAAATCACAAAAACGGGCAAAACAAAGCGGCAATGAGCGGGGTGGCACCCGCGCCGCCAAATCGCCACACGGGGCGATCAGATGCCGGGTGGGCACCGGCTGTGCACACCAAGCGCTAGCAGCGCTAGAAACGAAGGGTAGGCGCTCCCAAGCGCCACAGGCCAACATACAGCGCTCACAGCGCTACGGCCGAGATAAAGCGCTCTCAAGCGCTAGGTAGGAGATTTCAGCGCTCCCCAGCGCTGAATGGCAGAGAGCAGCGCTCTCAGGGCTGCAGGCAAGGGGTCCTCAGTGCTCCCCAGCACTGGAGGACAGGACAAGGCTCCAGCAGGGGCTGGAGGCAGGCAGGGGGGGCAAGGCTGGGCCAGAGCCAGCACACTGGGTCTCCAGGCAGGGAGACAGTCCAAGTGGCGGTCCTCCTGGCCCCAGCAGCAGCAACAGCCCCCTCTGGCAGGATCCAAAAGCAGAACACATTCATGGGGACACAGCCCCTTCTTTATACTGTAAAATCCCTTTGTCTAAGGGTGCAGGGTGGGGGAAAACCAGTTGCAGCTGGCTCTGGAGCACTCTTGATGGCCCAACCACCCATTTCTTTCACTGGGGAGGCTAGGGTCGTTAGACACACCACAGGGGGGCGGAGCCAGCATTGTGTGGGGAAAACCCAGCCCATCCAGGACACAGGTACACTCCTCCCACACATCACTCATGCTAATCTCCCACTCACCACCGGGCAGACCCATCCAGACTTCCTGGAGCCTGGCATGCCAGCCAGCTCCAGCCAATCACTCTCCAGCACCCTCACAGCACACGCACATCAATGTCCAGAAGTAGCACTTCCCTTCTAGACACATACATGCCGCAGACACCATCTCGCAGCATTCACTCTCACGAGTTTACACATACTAAACTCGAGCCTGCACTCCCCACGCATCAGGAACTACCAGGGACACACACATTCCCCATGCATTCCTATGGGAGGGCAGGCCAGCCATACTACACGCACGCACTTTCACTCTGGGACCCAGGTAAAAGTGCGCAGAGACCCAAAAAATCACTGACACAGGGTCACACGTAAAGCAAAAAGTTTAGGGGTGAACCTGCCCTGCGGGCCAAGTCCAACAAGTAACATCCAGGCTGCCCTGGAGGGGAACATGGTCACTCTTATATCGAGATATGACTTCCAAGTCTATAGGAGCTGGCCATGAGTACAGGTCTAATAACATGTAATCGATGTTACTCGAGTACGCGTTCTTTCTGAAAGTGAGTTTCCTTATTAAATCTGAAACTGTTCGACCATTTCATCTCTCATATGACTGGATAGTGAAACATCTATCATCTGCAGAGCAGCCCTAGTCGTGGATGGAATACAGGGACCTTGCTGTTGAATGATACCCCACTATTGATCTTCGTTTTGTGCTAAATCCCTTATAAGGACTGAGGGCTTGAAACATAGATTGAAGTCTCCCCTAACTGTAACAGCGGAGGTCTTACAAGCCATCAGTATACACTCTCTCAGTGATAGTATGACCTGTGATTCATTAGACTTTGTTATGCCTCTGCTATAGACATTGTACAAGGAAAGTTTTTTGCCATTCCAAGACAAGCATTCTTACCCTAGTATATCAGGAGAATCAATATTTAATTGTTTCAGATGACACCCTAATCAACTACTAACCCATATGGCAAGACCACAGGATGGCCTACCAGCGCAAGTTCCCGAAGCCAGTATGTTGAAGGTTTTAAAGGCTTGCCTATAGCATTGAACTAGGTCCCTTGTTTCACATGATGACATCAGCTTTATCAATGAATGCCACCCAGTCTTCTTGGGGCAATATTCTCCTTAATCCCGCCATGTTCCATGACAATACTTCTAAGGTGGTAATTCCTGTGGTGTCAACTATCTGTTCTCCCTGTATGGATTTTAGTGTTACTATTGGGGTTGCGTTTGGTAAAATTGAGATACATACATCTCCCTTTCTACAGGGATTTTTGAAGGCTGGTTCAAGAGAGGCAGATAAGCAATTTGAAGTCACAGTAACATTATCCAAAATATTCCCCTGTGTTATTAACACTGCGCTAACTGATCCGCTAGAGATTTTGATAGCAGTCATCCTCAGTCAATCAATAATGGATGTATGTGAAGTGTCTTGTGATCTCTTGGTTCTTTTTAGTGCAAATTGCATTTTAAAATTCGATGGTGGAAATGCACAAGCATCGAGAGATAGGAGGACACTTACAAGGTGTGAGGACTTAAGTGTCAACTAACACAGTCACAATTGTCCATTTCAGAGGGTAGATGAAGTGCCCCATGAATGTCCAAATGAATTAAACTGTAGCACTTTCTAACATTCCTGATCCAATGAGTGACCTATTTGGTTAGGGAAACTTCTTTCACTCTAAGATGCGGTTGTAGTTTTGTAACAACTATTATGTATTCTGTCCTACTGGAGGGTGAACTTAGGCTGTATGTTTCCTCCCGTAAACAACTAATAGAAAAAGTAGGTAGGAGTTTGGATGGGTCGGTGGGGGCATGTGGGATGTAGGAATGATAGGGCTATTACCTGAGAAGGGTCTGGAGTGAAAGGATGCGCTTCTAAACAACAATATGGATTTTTTTTGTGGCTTAATTGCGTTTCCTGGAGAGATTCTGGATCTCCATGATGGCGGACGATTTTTTGGGCAAAAGGATTGGATCCATACTAGGCCTTAGGATAGTGAGGATGCAGACACTTAACTCCCTTAGCTAAATGCAAGATGTAGGGTTTGGTTTCCCAATGCATATCATGGTGGTGCATTTTAAGTGGGTATTAAGTCCTTGTTGGGCCTGATTGGACTGGGGAATAACTCCTCTACCGTACTGAAGGGGTTAAAATCTACCCCTCAGCCCTTGTTCTCAACCTCCATGAGGGGGTGGCTTGAAGACATGGCAGTCTTGGTGTGTCGTAAAGGGTGCTCTGACAACAAGTGCAACTTGTCTCTAATCTCAGCCCTCATGATAGTGATAATATCCCTGAGTTCCTTTCGTAAGCACCTAGACTCAGCTGACTTGTTCACTGAGGACTATTGGCTGGTCGTAGAGTAGGCTCTGCCCCATGTCTGTTGAATCACAAGTAGCTAATGGGGCAAGGCAATTGGTACAAATAATTGTGGGTTCTTATGGAACATGAGGTGCTATTTGAATTTTAAGTTCGGGAACAATAGCATCGCTACCTGTGGAGATGGGTACCCATTTTTCTGGGGTGAGAGGCTCACTAGTCATAGGGGTATCATTTTTTCGCCCCTTTTTCTCAAATAGTGAAGGCACCTTTGGTTTCTTTTCAGTTGGGTTCATTGGATTGGGATTATCTGGATGTACAATTTGCTCCACTTCCTCAATAAGATAGTCAATTTCTCGTAAAATACAATTGTTTGGAACTACTCCTGACACTTTCTTGTTAATGGTCTCCCCTAGATGTTTGGTGCCTTTCCTTTTTCTCATTATCGTTGATAAACAAAACACTTAAAATCGTCAAGATAAATAGAAAACATTTTGTTAAAAATAGGGAAGACAAGCAACACAGTACAATAGTAACTTTTTAACCCCCAACAAATCGCTAATAAACATTTATAAACAACAATAAGCACCAAATTACAGTCTCTCTAATGTTCAGCCAGTACAAACTAATTGCATAATTGCATAATAGGCTGCTGTATGCAAATTTATTACATTTTATGAGAGCAAGGTTGAATGGGCAAGCAGGTGTTTGTATCCTCTCAGTGGTGAAGAAACACCTTACTAGTAAATGCACAAATAGTCGTCAGGGGCCAAAACACTCATACACAATCCTCACCTGGGTGAATCAAAACAATATGAAGCAAGCAAAGAAGATAACTTGCAGAAAAAGATGAACCAAAGAGGGGTGGCCCAACCTCATCTGGGCTCTAACGGGCACAGACGGGCCTGCTGTTTGTCTGGGCACATCCCGCGTTGCGGGAATAACAAGACGATTTTAAGCACTAACACAACTTTCTGGAGCGTGCCTCTCCTCCTTAACACCATGCGCGCTGCGGGTTTTCCCGCTGTGTGCTGACTTTTTAAAAAACCCTCGGTTCATGACGAGCTCAGCTCGTCATGAGCGTACGAGAGGCGTACCTCATGACGAGCTGAGCTCGTCATGAGCGTCGAAGGGGTTAAAGCAAGAGGTATGTTGGAGGACGACGACCGTCCCCAGCTGAGTGAAGATCTCACACCACTTATCCTTGTGTATGGTATTACTACACGTTCCCAGGCTCTCTTCTCTTTGGACTGGTGAACATGAGCAGTCTGGGCTCCGATCCCTCCTGGCAAATATTGAAGATGACTACAGGGATGGAGAAGGTACCCATCATCCTCCTCCTGCTTCTCGGCTTCACACACTCAATGCAGTCATTCACAGTGGAGAGACAATGATTAAAGTGGATTACCTCATTTCCCAATTCTTTATTTTGCGGTGGGCAGAAGCTAAACGTGAATGGCACTTAAACAAATAGGAGGTAGGGCTGACCAAAATCCTCTGTATATACATATGTATGTATTTATATTCTTAAAACTTTGAAAAGCTTGAGGCTGGTAGGACAGCTAGACCTGCTTCTAGGCTGTACCTAAAAAGTAGCAGCTCAGTTGAGAGGGCTTTCTGTCGATGGACCGCCAGTTTTTATTCTTTGTTCCTAACCAGTAGGATCTCAGCATTTTCCGATGTTTCTCAGCACCCTCCCTCATTGCTCCCGCTGAACAATCAGCTAACAGCAGGGTCCCCGCTTGTCTTGACTCCCTCAGAGCTCTCACAAGATTTGTCTGCACTAATGTGCAAGGCATGCTTACAGATATGCACATATCTTGTTTTCATGTCATTGGCTTCATCAATGCTTGTTTGGAGGGAGATGGCTAAATTAAGGACCTCACTTCTGCCGGAAATGAGGTGATTTGCTCGATTTTAATCAGTTGTGAAAGATTACAGCCACTCTCCTTCTATAGCTTATGATATTTTCAGGTTTGAAATGCTGACTACTTCACTCAGTCATGTATATATTGTTGAATATTATGTGGCTGTCCCAATGAACAAATGTTAGGATTTTCATAAACAAAAAAACAGAAGTCTACATTAAAGTTGTTGCACAAATTTGGTGCATATCAATTTCTGATATAATGATGATGTTTGTCCTTCCGTACAGAGTGCCGAGTAATGAAAGCGAACCCCCCGACTGCCAAACCAGCTCCGCAGGTGCAGAAGAACTTTGCTAAGAGTCCGGCCCCGGTGCGACGCAGCAAGTCTCCGGCTGATTCAGGTAAACTCTTTGATGGTGAGTCTTGTTCTAAGTAAAAATTGTGCTCTCCTAAGTAGGGAACTGAGACAAGACTTTAGCTAAATTTGGATTTACTACAGTCCTGCTTATCACCCACGTGAAAGTTCGCATAAAGATACTAGTTGATTGAAAGAATTAAAAAAAAGACTCCTACATGATACAGCACTCATTCAGAGTCCGAGTGGAACAAAAAAGTGGCCAACATTTGTGAGATACAATTCACTACAATGCGTGATGTGAGGCATGTTACAAATTTACTTTGGATCAGTAATATTAGTAGAAACAGATTAGGAATTAAAAGCTGTCTTGTACGCAATTGTGGCCAAATAATTTAGTAGAAAATCAGTGAGAATGGGGAATTCTAATGAACATTGGATGGACTGGAGATGTTAAAGGCAGTAAACTTTGCCAGAACTGTATATGATTTTACAATAATTTTATAGGGGTGTATTTCTGTTTCCTATTGGATACTGAATACGTTTATGAGTAGTACACCATAACGCACACTATGAAAGGAACATTGTTCACAACTAAAGAGAATTTATACATAATTTTAAAAACAAGGATTATTGACTTTGCCAGTGCTTGTTGATTGGTTTTATGGATATCTCACTGCAGACAGCAGGGTACAGAAGGTGCACAGCACATAAAGCACACTACACATGTTTTATCCATATGCTTGTATTGTGAATGAGTTTCAAACTACTGCCATATAAATTATATCCACCATTTTTATGGACTGGCTTGACAGTGCAGCTGCCACCAGGTAGTTATGTGAGAATCACCAAGAGGGAGACTTCTACTCCACCCACATGTTGGAAGCTGTGAGTACGGTTTACATGGTGATCATTTTGTTTATTTATCCATCTGCTTAAGCTTTAACATTCCGGGGCACACACACGACATTGTAATGCAAGTGTCTTAGATAGCTAGGTAACCTACATTTAAGGGAGTAGGGCGGTCAATAACCTGCATGGAGTTCAGGTGTTGCTTGATAGTGCAACTTTCACCTGACCTTTCTACCTACACCTTTATTATTCTACAGTTCTTTGCTACCACACATATACATATGCATTCCAAAGCCAAATACTTGTAATTGTTCACATTACCATACAACATTCCTTTATAGCCAGACCTACTATTAGCATTGACAATCCTTATTAAGTCTGGCTTGACAAGCACATCTCTCGCCAGTCCTTATGTGATCAAAAAAGAGTTTTCAGGAGTACTACAGCTAGGAACTGCAGTTCTGCTCAGATGTTGGCTCATCTTCGAGTTTGATTTGTCAAAAACTGTGTACTTCCACAGAAGAGTGCTTACCCCCAAAACAGCTGTGATCATTTGTATATTCAGCTGCTTGATCCATCTTCTTTATCAAGCAAGGCTATTGTGGATGGCCTTTTTTTCACACAGATGCCACTGTGATGCATAGAGTTTGCCTTTTAAGGTCGCACAAACGCCACTACAATGCTATCAGACGACTTAGTTTAGGTAATATGGTAACTGTGGTATTTTGTCTTCCCTGGTTGCCATGTGGGTAAACCTATGTTCGATACAGAGGGCTTTGTTGGTTATGATTGCGCGCTAATGATCAAGGTTATAAGCTAGTTCTCTTCATTATACAAAGTTACAATAAAGTCATTTGGCCTGATTTATTTATTGTGAAAAGGATCCATTAAATTCAATATGCATTTAACGGTGGATTGTTTTACTCTCTTAAAATCTAATTAAATCTACAGAGAGGTAGTTTGGTACATGAAATTTCCAAGTTTCTGTGGTAAGCAAAGTCTTTATTTAGTGTTGGTTATCACCTCTGGCAATTGTGAGGATAGAAGATTTCCACTGTGATATCCATTAGCAGGTCCTCTTAGGAGACCTAGTATTTCGCTTTTCCATCTGTATGTTGTATACATTTCAAATTTTGTAACTGTGCCTCATGGTTAACTTGTTGGAAAGCTTACGCTCAATACAGTAGGCTTGAATAGGTTATGGTGACAAGCAAAATGAGAAAAGATACAGGTCTCATTGGTTCACTGGTACAAGTTATGTCAGAAGATATAGGTCTGATCTCTGGATTATTACACATTATGACAAAGGCTGTAGGCTTGTCTTATTTATTGTGATAAGCATTCCTTAAAGGCAATAGGCCTTTAAAGGTGAATTGTTATCATGCTGTTTTACAGGCTGAAGACTGGTATTTTGTTAAATGAAATCTCACAGATTATTTTAGTAGGAAAGGGTTTTGGTGTTCATCATCCCCAGTGACAAACACTAGGGGTGGAAAAATGTAATTATGATAATCTGTGTTATGCCCTTTTCAGAGAGGTTGTATAATGTTTTGTCAACTGTATTCTTGCACATATTTATAATTGTATAACTGGATGAATTGCATATGCATACTTCAGTTGACCTGTGTTACTTAAGGTGTCAAACCAATAATAAATAATGAGGGCCTAATTCACAAATGTAAACTTAAAATTATGTGTCAGTTTACTTTTTTCTCCTATTCACAATCCGCAGTCATGCCTATCTTTTTATGTGCGCTCTTCTCCGCCCTGACTGCAGAGTCTCTGCAGTTGTAAACTTACTATTAACTCATAGTTTGTTAATAGCAATACAAATAGTACACTTACATCAAAATATAAGTTTTCCATTGTAAATCAGGCCCTATATGTCTTATTGGTTCACTGAGAAAAGTTATGTCAGATTTCATAGGCTTGGTCTGTTTATTTTGAAAAGTTATGAGAAAGCCAGTGGGCCTGACTTGTTTATTATGAAAAACGTGTGTTAAAGGAAAGAGGCTATTAATTGTGGACTATTATTACATTGCGGCCAAAGTCTTTAGGCAGGTATTTTGTTAAATGAAATCTCGGAGATAACCATTGTAATCTCGGAGATAACCATTGTAGGCAACCGTCTTGGTGTGCTGACCCACTCAAACTGAGGCAATAGAAGTTTTAGAATGTGATCATTTTTATTAGGCCCTCTTACTGTATTTTTGTAAATATGTGTAATTTTATTTTGGTGTACCTGATGGTTGCCTTTCGGGAAATGTATGCTCAGTACAGTAGGTCAAGCCAGTTATAAAGGCAAGAGGACCGATGGTTCTTTGGTACAGTTATGCCAGATGCCTGTTTTAATAAAGAGTATAATAAAGGCAATAGGCCTCATTTATTTAGTATGAAATACTTATGTTAAAGCCAATAAGCCTTTAAGGGTAAATTGTTACTGTACTATATTTAGCTTGCAGACATGTATGTTATTATATAGAATCTCACAGATTAACTTTGTAGGCAAAGATTTTGGTGTTAAGTACAAGTTCTGCAAATCCTAGGGCGTAGAAGATTTGCACTGTAATCACTCTTACTAGACTCTCTCCAAATTGTCTGACAGGCTGACTTGTCTGGTGAGATGTTTTCATAAAAAACATTTAAAATACATAATATATATGATATATGTGTCACATATAGATAATATCCTGTTCATACAGATACAGAATATCTATATATATTTGATTTGATTTAAAATGTTCTAAAGTGCGCAAATACCTAACAGGCGCCTTGGCACTAGTTTAATACTGAGACCTTCAATCTCGAACCAGCTTAATTAGCCATATTTTTAATAACTTGTGAACGCAAAGAAAGTTATCCTGACCTTTCAGACAAAGGGGCAGATCATTCCTCATCTTGCATGTGGAGTGTACAAAATTGCGACCACCCCATGTCACCTTCTTCCTCCTTGAGACAATCACAGATCTGGTGGTAGTAGATCGCAATGTTCTTTTGGGAGAGTGCCACTGAAATTTACTTTTAAAATGCTGTTGTCCCACTCCATGTAGCACTTTATGAGCTAGACATAACTTTTTTAAAACAACCCTCTTTGTGACAGGGAGCCAATGGATCTCCACCAAAGCGAAAGATACAGACTTGAATTTAGGGATTTTCTTGATCAATCGACAAGCTGTATTCTGTAGCATCTGAAGCTTGTTTAAGGGTCTCTGATTAATGCCTAAATAAAGGGCACTGCAGTACACAAGCCTAAACAAAACTAGGGAAATGACAACTGATTTCTACAAGTCTGGTGGAGTAAAGGGTAACACTTTTTTAATGTTTTCATAATAAAGAAGGCGGAGGATGTCAATTTTTTGACCTGTTCCACAAATGGCAACTCCGAATCAAATGTAATTCCCATATTTCTTACTTTGGGAAATGGCGAAGGAGCAGAACCAAAAGACCAAGGCCATCAGGAGTTATTCCAGAAACGGACATCTTTTCCAAAAAGGAGAACCTCAGTTTTCTGGGTATTTAATTTTAAACAGTTACTACTCATCCAGTCTACGATGGCCTGCAACCACAAACAGTTGTTAAACAGATCTGGAACTTCAATATTGCTAGGGATTGACACCACAATCTAGTTGTCGTCCACATATGCAATAGTGGCAAAGCCAAAAGAATGTATGTTTGGCAAGAGGAGCCTCATAGATATCAAAAAGCGAAGCACTGAGAGACACCCCTTAGGGAACCCGGACACGGCAGAGTAAAATGTCTTGAATTAAATTCTCCAAGGGTCACCCATTGCTCATGATCAGCTAAAAATGAAGAAAGAAGATCGAAAGCGGATCCTGAGATCCCAGTTGTCACCAACCTTTTCAAGAGAACTGTATGGCTCACCTTGTCAAGGTCTATGGATAGGTCCAAATGGACCACCACAACCCTTCCACCATTGTCCGTGGTGAGTCTAATCTCTTCTGAGACTGCTACTAAATCTGTCTCAGTACTTGGGCCCAGTCTAAAACCGAACTGTGCATCATTGAAGATATTGTTACTTTCAAAATAGTTTGATAAAACACCATTAAGATACTTATTGATAACCTTAGCAGGAAATGATAATCGAGATATTGGTCAATAGTAACTTACTATCGAGTCAATAGTGTTTTTTTCCCCGAAGTGGTAAAACCAAGAGCTTTTTTCCACTCCCTAGGAAAACAACCTTCCCGTATAATATTGTTGAATAATGAGGTATGGGTTGGCACTATTTTAAGGGCCAATTCATTCATTATTTTGGATGGAACAGGGTGTGTGGGTCCCCTGATTTAGTGTGTGAGATGAGCTCAATCACTTGATTGTCTGAAACAAAAGGCAAGTCCGAAAGCTTGAACTTCTTTAAGTCTTGGGGAAAGGATTCGGCCCCTGCATCCTGCGAGGATCTAGTCGAGTCAAAGTCATGGTAAACTACTTCCACTTTATCTTTAAAATGTGAGGTCATTTCATTGCAAAACAGCTGGCTCGGGGGAAGGCCAACGGAAGGACTGAAGCCCACTAATGTCCGAATAGTATTAAAAGTTCTCTTGGAGAATTGATAGCATGCATTATTACATTTATTTGTATAATAACTCTTTTTTCTTCAATGGTAAGTTTTATATAGCTGTCATTTTAATATATGTGTGTGTATAAATTATAGATACTAGGCCAGCATCCCGGAATAGTACTGTTCCTAGATTCACTGTTTTAGAATTCCAAGATGGCAAACACATTGGTTCAAAACGTAGTAGTCATACTGAAACTTCAAAACAATGAAACACCGTATACAACACCATCACAAGACAGGCATCTGCTTATATGGGTTTTTTTGTTTTAATTATTTGTTATTGCAAGCATATGATACCTTGTTTAACCCCTTCCATGCTGCCGACGGCCATTGGCCGACGGCAGCACTACCTCTCTGGTGCTGCCGTCGGCCAATGGCCGACGCGGCCGTGCCCGTTTTTTAAAACAGCCGCACTGCCGCAAAAAAGCGGAAGCAGCCAACGGGTTAAGCAGAAGCATATTTTCTTTTTCTACTTTTATTCCTGTAATTTATATTACATACCCCTTTTCTCCATCTTTTCATATCCCCGCTCTCCCCTGCCTTCTTCTGTGTACGCGATAACGCCTTTCTATTACATACTCCAGTATTTCCATGTGACTCTAGAGCAGTCCCTACTGGCATTTTTGGGTTCACTATTAGGCTCAAATGAGACCAGCAAGGATTTGTGATGGAAAGAATTTATGCAAGTGTTTGAGATTATACTGAATGTGTTGTTGCCACTTAATGACCTGTTGTTTTCTATCATTTCCCTTGTTTGTAAAGACAGGACCAAGGCCTCCTGCGGATACTTTTGTGATGTCATGTTACCACCAGTCATATGGTGGGAATACCGTTAGTGCGAATATACCGTGATATTGATGCACCACATGTAAATGTGATGTTTAACACCTTCGCCGTGGGGCTAATTCCCCTGCGGCACTGGGGGTAAGGGGGCGCACCCAGCGCCACGGTGCTTGTGACGAGCTCGGCTCGTCACGCTGCACGGTGGCGATGACCACGCCCGTTTTTCAGAACACTCAGCACAGCGGGGAAATTAGCCCCGCGTGTGAGTTCCGCGCGTGTCATGACGTGCTCAGCTCGTCATGAGCACAGCGGAACCGTGCCTCATGACGAGCTGAGCACGTCATGAGCACGGAAGGAGTTATAAATGCAAATAAAATTGGTTGACAAAAAAGGGTCAGAGGTGGATGAATGGATGCATGAGTGCTGAGATGAGTAGTAGAGTGCATGTATGATGACTTATTGAATGCTTAAACCCATCATTGACTGACGAGGCCATTTTAGTTAGAATTCAGACATGTTGCCGTAGCCAATGCTTGTTAAAGTATTATGCAGTCCATGCATCACACTAAGGTCAGAGCATGTGACTCGTTCATCCCACCGAGGATCCCTCTGAATTTGATACGCTGCTCCAACCTCTGCTTCTTATTGCGGATATGACCCATGCCACTGACTCCCATTCACCTCACATTCCGTTTTATTAAACGAGACGCATTTTAACTAAAGCGGTAGTAATTAAAGAAAATTCCTCTAATTTTCAAACATCTGAACACTGTGAACAGTAAAAAAAAAAATTAGAATGTTTGCACATTTTCCCCTATTCAGTTTGTGGACTGCTTCCTCGCTCAGTTGAATCCCGCAGACTAGAAAAGCAGCCTCGCGCACGCAGCCCATTGTGCAGCGTTGGAGGCGTCCAGAGTGGTGTCTACTGTGCAAGACATAAATACTGCTAAGGAGGCTGCATCCGGATGCCGGCGTAAAACTGACACACAGTTCAGAGCTGCTCTGAATGCTAATGTGGCGACGAGCCTGCTGTAATGCCATAATGAATAATTGCCATGGCAACCCTGCATCACGTGCCAGCATACACGCACGCTGAAAGCACGTCCTTACCTTTGTTCCAAATACAGAAGGCCACCGGTAAAACGATGCTGAATCGATGCTTAAGAGAAATGCGCTTACCAAAGGGAGGATAGGCATAAAGACCGGTGATGGGAAAGGTGGCGATGCGCTCCAGTGGTGTGAATGCAGGACTGTATGACATCAGGTCGTTGAGTGTCTGCACACTGCCTTCAGCTGGCACCCACTCAGTAACTACTGTGCTTTCCCCTCTTTCTGCCAATGGAAGGTATTGTGCCAATGTCATTCGATGGAGAAAGGAGGAGGTAGGACTCTGAGCCCCACGACCCCTTTTGCTCTTATTTTCAATGCTGGCTGGGCCTTCTCCAACGTCCACTTGCTGCAAACACCAAGCTCCCATGCCTTACTAATTGACTATCCTGCTAGGCTCAAGCTATCACCTTCGTCGCCAAGATTAAGACACTACCTTCTGTCAGGTTGCCAAGTGAGTCCTAGGGCAGCTTTTAGAGGCGGAATCCGATAGCAGCTGACGACCTATGGCACAGCGAGCTATGGGGCCAATGTCTTGTACCTTTGAGATTGAGCCAAGAGTGCTCTGTGTATGACTGGAGGCAGTCTGTAGTGGCACTGAAAAGCTTTAAAATTATGGAATACAGGGTTGATTAATCAGCAGGGGCTAAGATTAATTCAGCTGCTTTGTCCTTCTGTTTACCTGCTTTCCTGGAGGATATTCTTTGTTTTCAGTTTATTTGGTAATTCATTCCCCATATATTCTTCTATGTCTTCTCAGTCCTTACTTCAACCCATTTCATCCTGATCTCGTTCCATCCTTCTATTATTATCCCTCACCGGTACTCCAAGTCATATGTACAGTTGTTGCTTTTCGCCCCCTAGCTCCTATTGTTGAGATGGGCTACTTCTGCCCCTCCCACCTTCTCTTGCATGCCTTCTAAACCCATGCCATTTTCTGAACAGTGGTTCAGAGTGCCCACATCGCTGCCACGGATGACAGACATCAGCATGACTCTGGACCAAGGAGACAAGACAGCCCTCATCGTCTTGGTCTTCTTCAGAGTATTTGACTCAGTCACCCACCTAATCCCCATCCAACACCTACATGATGACAGAATCAAAGGACACGCACTCCAAAGGATCTGCTCCTTCCTGACTGTCAAGGAGACAGTCAGTTAACCTGGCACCGTACAACTTGGATGCCAGTGACATCAACTGTGCAGATCCGGGTGGATCCTACCTGAGCTAAACCCGCTTCAACACATACATGATCACTCTAGCAGCACCATCTGCTCTCACAATATAAACTTTCTCTTCTACGCTGATGACAAGAAACTCATTCTCTCCCTTATGGACAAGGAACACACTACCTGGATCAGTTTCAGTGTTTGCATGACTGAAATTGTTCACTGGATGACCACCAACTGTCTAAAGCTGAACACCACAAGACCAAATTCGTGATCTCTGGGAAGAGCACTTAACCGTGGGACTTCACCTGGTGGTCAACAGAGCTAGGACCAAGACCTACCCTCATCACCCACGCCAAGAACCTCAGGATAATCATTAACCGCAAACTCAACGTCAACGTCATCACCGCTTCATGCTTCTATACCCAGATGATGCTGAGGAAAATTATCAAGTGGTTCACAATCAGTACCCAGGAAACCATCATGCATGCCCTGGACACAAGCAATCCGGATTATGTGATCACCCTCTATGCCAAGATCCACAAACAACTCACCAGATGGCTTCAGACCATTCAGAACTCGGCAGCCTGGATCACTCTCAGTCTCCAACACCACACACGTCACACCACACCTGAAGGAACTCCACTGGTTCCCCATTGCAAAATGTGCATAATTAAACTCCAAAGCCACACTTTTAAGGCACTACAAAACACTGGCCCAGCATACCTCAACAATCGCATCTGCTTTAACAAACCTTCCAGATTCCTTGGCCCGTCCGGACTCCTAGTTGCAAAAATCCTACGCATACGTAAAACTTGATGTAGCGGTCAAGTGTATTCCTACATTGCTCCTAAAGCGTGGGAGGACCTGCTACTATTCATAAGAGCTTCCTCCTTAATTCTTGAATTCCACAAGAAACAAAAGACCTGGATTTTTGAGTAGTCCCATTAGGCACTAGGTGCGCCTAGACTCACACATGCTCAGTGCCACGACATCCTCCAAGGTGATAGTGCACTTTAAAAAATCTGCATAACATAACATTACCTAGTCTTTCCACTATTTCTATTGAACTTTTGTTCTGTGGTAAGTTTTCCAAAAGCAAGAAAATTTCATGCCAAAATTCCTCTGATAATTTTGTGGATCCCTGCACTCTTTTAACCTGTAAAAGTTCTTGAAAGTTTGATTTTTTGGGTCTTTTTTATTAGTCGAACATTTGTGCTTGTGTTGATAAGCCACAAGGCTATTATAGCTTTGGCTTCAATAAATGCCACAAAGCAACATTTCTTTATGGCACATTTAAATGGAGGTGGGATTATCTAATATGAGCAGGTGTGTGAGAAGTGGAAGTGTTGGCCTTACACTTCGGCAAGACTGTCAGGATCGTGGGTCAGCGTGGATACCATTCACAAAGGGGAAGCGGTCCCTTACAGCTCCCTTCCCGATTGCGAATGGGTTACCACCTACTTGAAGTAGGTGGTAAAATGCGAATGTTTCGCAACCGCATTTCGGTCACTAAACATTCTTACATACCACTGCAATCGGTATTAGGAAGGAACGCCCTAAACACGTCCCTTCCTAATACTGAATTGGTATGTATTCGCAATTCCATACTACGATTCAGTAGCATGTAACTGAATCACAGTTTGGAAATGATACATGCCTAAATGCATTTTTCCGGTTTCAAACAGCCTGATTCTGTGAATTGGGCCGTTTGCGACTGGAAAATTGCTTGATACATCAGGAACTTAGATCCTAATATCAGCTCAAACAAATTATAAATATATGTAAAGACGAGCTACACAGTGCACTACCAAAGTTGAAGTTCTCCTCTGTGACTGCTTGCTCATCACCACTACATAACCATTGCTCGTCACAATTTCCTCACGTACCCCTAGAAGGTATCAAGCTTAAGGCTCTTGGATGCCAGCATCCCAGCTGCTCTGTAGGAGAGGCTTACTAGCTGCAGAACGAAACCCAGTACATACCGCCTCCCATACTACTATCACACCCAGTTCCCTGTAATCCTTTTTCAACTTAACACCACATTACTTCTGTGTGCAGCTCTTCCTGTCTCAGATTCCCCTGTTACAATCCAATGGTCTCGGTGACCTGCAGTCATGCTCCTGCCAAACTGATGATCCTCCGTGTTGAGTCTGCTCTACAACAAATACTCACAGAGCCTTTATTACAAATACGGCACACTGCCCCGTCTGCACCACTGCGCCCCTTTAAGTGAGTGCACTGGGTGCAGAGCAGGACATGCAACCTCTCACAGTAAATGCACTGTCCCCAGTGCTGCTGCACACTCGTGCCTGGCCTGGGAGCCGCATGTTAATAAAAGACACACCGACTGTAGCTGCTGGCCAGCTTTCACTGTGGAGGGGGACAGAGATCCCCTATTGGCGGGTGCTGTCAGCTATTGCATGACTTCACCTACCTGCAGGTGGCTGTCTTTGTGCAGGGCGGGAGCATTCTAAGGACTGCCTTTCCCCTACAAGGTCCATGCTCAGGGGGCGCACCGATGGTGTGCCACTCCTGCATGGTGCACAGTCAGTGAGCCTCCTGATAGCTCCTTTGCCTCTGAGTCAACATCTGTTATAGGACATGGCCTATGGCATAGTAGTTCCTCATTTGCATGGGTGTGTGGCCCTCATCAAATCTGCACCTGCACATTCTATATTATTGCAGGGGCCATGTAAGCATTTGCATCGGCATTTATAACCCCTTCCGTGCTCATGACGAGCTCAGCATCTTCTTGACACGCACGGCGTTCACACGCGGGGCTAATTCCCCCGCTGTGCTGAACGTTCTTAAAAATGGGCTGGGTCATGACCAGCTCAGCACCGTGGCGCTGCGCGCATCCCCCTCCCCCAGCTCCGCGAGGGAATTAGCCCTGCGGCGAAGGTGATAATACTAGTGTGTCCTGGGGAGCAAGAAGTGGTTCCCCCGGGCACTTACCGTACAACACAGCCCCAGGTCTCTAATTGCTAGTGAAACAGGCATCAATTGATAGCGTGTCCACACTAGTGCGGCGGAAGTGCTTGCATGACCCATTTTTATGCACCTCTGTTTTTTAATGACATTTATTTATTTGATAAATAATGCTTTGTGCTACATCAGCGTGTTGGCTGGGGCGAGAGGCCGATTGCCTCTGAATAGTATTAATAGATAAACGTTGTGGTGCGCCTCGGGCCGTCTTAGGTTTTTTAAACCCCCAATTTCCATCCCTTTACCTCCCTGAACCACTCGACGACAGGAATTGACTGGAGTGAACTAGGCCAGGGAAAGCCTTCTGATTTGATGAGTAAGGGGTCGTTGCCGGCCCCACAATCCCGCCCCCCCTCTTTAATTGAAGGGGTGGCGTCGAGAAAGAAAGGATTTATATAAAGCAACTATAATTACCTAACGCGATTCCAGGGAGCCAGGGTGTCCTAAGGGGAGACCCCCCCAGGGGAGGGTCACGAGGGAGGCGCTGGAAGGCAGCAGCTGGCATCTGAGTTACCTGCTTGGATGCTGTCATCCCACCTACCGCAGTCCTAGTGCACAAGCAGAAAACAGTGAAAATCCTTTGCAACAAAGGGAACAGCACTGGCATTTCCCTGGCAGCAGTTTCTAACATTTGATAACTCCATTCATACACAGTTTATTATTTCGAGCTCTTGTCGCTGAAACACATCAGCCAAATCAATTCAACATTAAATTACCTAGATAAAAAATATAATTACAAAAAACAAAGCGGCAGAAAAGCTCGGCGAATATAATCACATTACCAAACATAAATAGATAAGGATCAAAGTCTTTCCAATTCCCCCGCTGCAGGTTTTCATACTTATTGTGATGCAAAGAACTGGAGCTTTGCTCCTTACAATTCCATGAGTCTAACAGGTGCCTAGACACCATCATTCTACCGTTTTCACGCATTTGTCACAGGTGCACATTTTCATTTCAATGCTACTGGTTTTCTTTTTTCTTGTCTCTTGTTTGTTTTTCATATAGTAATTGTCTTGTATGTGTCTCTGGTGGTGGGTTTTTATGGCTTGTAATTGGTCGTAGGTTTGATCTCTGGCAGAGTTCTCCATGCATTCTTCTGAGGTCAATAAAAATATTAAGAAGTAGTGGGATAATAATAACATATAGCAGACAACTGTCAATGGTAAGTCCAGGTAGTGGTTTGCAAAACATAAATGTCATATCAGATCATTGGAAATAGAAGACGATCCACAGCATAACTAGTGTGACATGCTAGTCTGAAAACTTTCTAAACTAACCAGCCAGGGTGACAGCAGAGCCCATCACTAACTGTGTTCTTCAGTGTCTGTAAGGTTGTAATTCCCGATGATTTCAAACTGCACTCTGCAGTTGGCGCTTAGGGCCTGATTATACGTTTTGAGGTGCGGCGCCGGCACCGCGGCACCACCAAACACGTAGTTGGTTCACAAGCCAGATTATGAGTATTTCTCGTGTCTGGCAGGCTTTTTTTTACAGTCCCACAGCGGTGCCCTGAAAATGGGCACTGCAATCGAACACCCAAAGCAGTTCCTGCATGGCATGGACTGCGAAGTCCATGCCGTGCAGCAACTGGAATGCAAGCAACCAGGGGACACATAATGTTCCCCACTGCATCATCCCAGGGCCCATAGGCACAAGGGGGCCCTGTAGGTCCCTCTTTGTTTCCTCTCGGTCACCGTTTTTATGGAGTAGGAACCACAATGAAGACTGTGGCGGAGAGGAAATTCATAATATGCTTGGTGGGACTGCGGCGGCCTGACTTTCGCCACACCACGGCAGTTCCCTGGGGCTGTGGCAGGGCAATGCCGGTCCAATGCCCTAATTGTAATAGGGCATTCAGAAGACCACCACCGCCGTGCCACCACGAGTCTGGCGGTCCATGGACTGCCGACTCGCAATAGTGCCCTACATTTTTAGTGGATGTTTCAGCCCTGCCAATGTGTCTGTGCTTGTTACTTTTATCTGGTGTGTCAGGTCACGAGTTCGAATCCCAGCAAGGCCGACTGAGCCAAGCAGGTCAGGAAAATGAGCAACAATAAATGGGGTAATAGTAAGTATGTTAATTATAGTGGTATTTATAAGCATTACTGTAATTGTCACTGTCATCATCGTTATATTTCAGGGTCAATTCATAGCCAGTCTCTTCCAGCAATTGTTTCATTACTTGGAAATGGTTTTGTTTTCATGTGTTCTGCTGTACCTTTGCCTCTGGTGTTCAAGTTAAGCCAGAGTACATGAATACCAACACAGCACACACCATTTGAAACAATTACCGAAGAGAGAACTGCTGCTCTTAAAATAGCAATAGTTCCTTTTTGAGGTCTAGTAAACAGCATCTTGATACCTGTAACACATTAAAGATAGATAGTTCCTAGAATCAGCACAAATGATTTAGTTTGCCTAATCGCCCTTATCATTACACAGGTTAACCTCTTGCATGCTTATGACGAGCTCAGCTCGTCATGAGCGACGGCGCTCCGGTGCTCATGACGAGCTAGCTCGTCATGACCACGCCCGTTCCGTGGAACGCTCGCACACTGGGCTGATTCCCCTGCTGTGCTGAACGTTCCATTGGAACGGACGCGGTCATGACGAGCTCAGCTCGTCATGAGCACCGGAGCGCCGTGGCTCATGAAGAGCTGACCTCGTCATGAGCATGGGGGCGCTGTACGTGCCCCACCCCCCAGCACAGCGGGGGAATCCCCCCAGCTGCGAAGGGTTTAATGGAACTCGTTTCATCAGTCTCCCATGGATGAATGATTGCTTTGGTTCTGCAGGATTTTTATCCGAATTACTAAAACTCAATATGGAATCTTAACTATTTTGACGTCATTCTAGGCATTACTTGAGAGGGAGAGCACCTACCGTTCTCACGAGAGTGCAACACTTTAAATGGGAGAATACTTGCAGTTCTGAGCAGTAAACAGGTACTCTGGGGTAGTGACTAACAGCATCTATATATTTCAGTTTCAAGCTTTGCTTCGATTACTATCTAAGCCTGAGTCGTTTGTAATGAACATAGTATATTTTGCCTTGCTTGTAATATTCAAGGGTAGCTAACAAAAATTAGCTTTCTCTATTTGACCTGGTTTATCACTAGAAGCTGTAAAAAGACTGTATCTAGTTAAGTATTCATTCTTTGACACCAAAGTGTTTGTCACCATTAAAAAACGATAGTACAGCTCTATTGTCGATCATATGTTATTTCCAAACATTCAGTGCCCCATTGTATTACAAAAGTGCTGGTAGAAATGTCGTGAAACGAAGTTGGGCTTTCCCCACCGAATTGGCCGTGTTTACTAAGTCTGGTTTCACTTTGTATGTATGTATGTATGTATGTATGTATCCACATGGCATTTCTATAGCGCAGACCTATCCAAAAGTCATGAGAACGCCGTGCATTACCTTTCCTTTTCAGATGTAGACTGCTCTCTAGCGGTAGTCTGGTGTCACTGCAGTGTTAATGGAAGTGAGCAGTTACTATTCTTCCTGTTTATCTTTGTTATTAGTCCATTTAGGCTTCAAATTACTGTGTAGATGTAAATTAAAAACGGATGTGTCAGTATGCACCACATTCGCCCCATAAGAACTGTCTGCTGCACTGTCTGTCTTATGTCTGTTATTTACAGCTGTCATAACCACAAGTGCATGGGTGAGTAAATGAGTGCATGCAAGCTGTCAGCACCTCAGGGCTTCCTAGTTCTCAGTTGAAGGCAATTGAGTGACTCACTCTAATGGAGTGTATATTTTCAGGGCACTTATTCAACCTAAGAAGTTTCTTGCTTCTGCCTATTAAGTTGTAGGCACTTTATACATGAGTTGAGAAATGTTACAGGCATATAGAACAGTCTGTCTGTACGTCTGTGTGCCGCGTATGGAGGAGGAAGAATTTGTGTGGAGTGTAGGTGGGTTATTTTACAGGATAAACCACTACCTCCTAAGTTATTATTTCACCGGATTAAATACTCATAGAAACACTGGTGGATGAGACCTTTTGCTAGTCCCCATTCAAATTGTGTAACGCAGAGTAAATAACTATTAATTGACTTTATGCCTGAATATCGAGCACAAAAATAACATGGTCTATACAGCGGCTACCAAAATATCACAAATGTAAGTAAATATAGGTATCTATTCTTAACCAGACATCTACATACCTTGAATGTCTACATACTGCTAGGGTAAATATATGTGGAGTTAATTGTAAATCTATAATTATATTCTTAATGTCATCTTTTTTTTTGGTAGTCAATATTGTGGCCACAATATTTTGGAATCACAATATTTAAAATTCAATATTTGAGGAATTTACCTTATTGGTTGCATAAACTTTGGTGTTACCAAATATTCATGCTCATAATGACGTTTACTCAAAAGTAAAACCAGCAAATGTGCCCTACATGCACGAAGTATGATTGGCTACTATTTGCGCACATTTTGGTAAAGTACTTTAGTTACGAAACGTGCCTGAGGTTGTTTCTTTGTGTGATTTGCACAGCGCATTCAAATCAGAGACTGCGTTTCTTTAAGAGCACCTAGGTCACATTTTGACAAATGAGTACTAATGGGGTTCCCATTGCGCACCTTTGCTCAGAGTGCATCTCACTGCAAGGTCAGTGCGCATTGCCTGCACATACTAATGAAGACAGCTTAAACTGTGCATGTGGGTCTCATATTAAAGACAGTACAGCACAACGTCTGCTCTTGTCTGTCAGAAGAAGCACCATACAAGAGGTGAAAATGTGAAACACGCATTGAAAAGCAGATGTTGAAGGTTGTAATGGTTCTCTAATCTCAAATCATAAAACTGATTTTCTGCCTGCATTAATTAGGAAAGATTTACAAGAGAGACACAAAAACACTGTAGGATCAGGCAGTGTAGCAGCAGACCGAACATTGCTATGATTACGTATGGTAATCCCCATTACTCTTAGTCCTACTCGTCCTCGACCCAGTCATCACACATGAGGTATTCCACACGACAGGAAACAAAACAGGAAACGCTTTTAGACTCCACCCACCCTCCTGTCAGGTGCTATAACACACCTCACCACCAGAAGCAAATCCTGATGTACCAAGCACCAAAGGCCTGGAAAGGGAGGGCGGGCGGGTAGTATGACTGGGTCGAGGACGAGTAGGACTAAGAGTAATGGGGATTACCATACGTAATCATAGCATTACCTCTACGTCCCTCGTCCTCGACCCAGTCATCACACATGAGGCATACCAAAGCAACGCCCAAACAGGCCTTTGGCAACCCACACACAACAAGGCACAGACCAGACACAAAGGAGTGCAGCAAGACAAAGTTGCAAGAAACAACAGAATCACAGCGGAGGGGAAAACCCCCACAGCCAGCAACACCCCACGACCAAAAACAAGTCCGGTCAGACAAGGCACAACCCCACCAATAGGGTCGCACGAATGTGGACTCGGAGGCCCAGGACCCAGCCCGACAAATCCACTAAGAGACACACCCAGGTAAACAGCCCAGGAGGCAGACACGCCCCGAGCGGAACGCGCCAGGACACCCGACGGACTGGGCAAACCAACACCAAGATAGGCAAGAGCAAAGACCGCCAGAAACCAGCGATCCAAAGAGAGCCAGGAAGCAGCCGTAGCCAAACCAGCCAAGCCAAATGACACGGAGAGAGAGTCAGAAGAGCGAAACACCCCAGAACGAGCCACAGAAAGTACAAGGCACGGACGAGGCCAAAGGAAAGAACAGAAAGCCACCAGGCACGACAGAAATTCAAGGCCCACAGACTCCAAAGGGTCAAAAGGGGAAGACTGTAAAACCCCCAAGACCAAGGAGACACCCCAAGGGGGCGCCAAAGAGCGACCAGAAGGAGAAGAGAGAAATTCCGAAAAAGGCAAGAAAACCAACAAGCCATCAGAAGGAAGAAAGGAATCCGGGACCCGGAAGGCACGGAAAGCAGCCCAAAGGCCCAGCAAGACAACCAGAGGAGGAACACCACCTCAAAAAAGAAGACCAGCTCTCCGAAGAGGAAGACAAAGTAGACTACCCACGAGAAGCCCGCAGCACCAAAGCAAGTGGTCGGGCAGACCACGGGTCCCAAGAGACATCCGTCCAACCCCCAAACCGCCAAGGAGAGGGGAACCAGAAAGAGGGACGGAGATCACAGAGGAGAGGGGTGACGGGGCAGAAGCCAAGGAGGCCCCATCGCCAGGCCCAGCAGAAGAGGAAACCAGGACCACCTCGGCCAGCGAGGCAGCACTGCCACCACCTGAGCCCCCTCCCGCAGAACCGTCAGCAGAAAAGCAGGAAACAAAGGAAAGGGAGTAAAGGCACAGAAAAACCAGGGAGGCCAAAGGAGAGACATGGCATCCACCCCCCATGTGCACACCACTGGAGACCCGGAGTAGAACAGGGGCACCAGGGCATCGGACCCCGAGGCAAACAAGACCAGAGCCGGAGTCCCGAACCCCAGGCAAAGCATCCGAAAGGGCCCGGGAGCCAAACACAGGGACAGAGATGAGGGAAACCACCGACTCAGGGAGCCCGCCACCACATTGACCACACCCCCAATGAGTGGAGCAGACAGGGCCAGAAGAAGAATCTCCACCCAAGCCGAGATGGAACAAGCCACCAGATTCAGGGAAGAACCGCGGGGCCTCCCCGTGAGATTCAGAGATGCCACAGACACTGTGTAGTCCGATCGCACCATGACATGGCAACCTTCCAGACGAAGACGAAAATAACGAAGCGCCCTCTCCACTGCAAACAACTCCCTCCAGTTGGACGACCTGCGAGACTCCGACGGGAGCCAACGCGCCAGCACCACCCAACGGGCCAGAGTCGCGCCCCAGCCCGAGGCGCAGGCATCCGTGGTCACAACCAGAGGAGGAGGGAGACGAAACAACATCCCCACGGAAAGGCGGGAGGGGTCCAGCCACCACGGAGAGCAGACACAACATCCAGAGACCCAGGAACAGGAACCGCAAAGTCCAGGACAGTAAAGGGGACCCACTGCTGCACATGCCACAGCAGAGGCCGCAGAGGAACCCAGGCCCAACAAAAATTACCAGGTCCGTGGAAATTTGAGCCCAAGACCCGCCGAGGCGGGGAATTGAACCCTGGTCCCGGCTAGACCCCCGCATCAGGGTCTGACGCTCCAACCATGGAGTCCACCGAAAACAGAAGCAGCCATGTGGCCACGAACCTCCAGCCACTGAAGGATGGGAGCCGAGGCTCGGGACAACCAGCACCACAGCAAGGAATGGAGGCGACGAATCCGGGCGTCCGGCAGGAACACCCCGCCCAACACAGAATCGAACACTGTACCGATGAAGGTCCTCCGGGTCGCAGGCTCCAGGCAACATACAGGCAAGTTGAACAAAAACCCGTGGTCCCTGAGCACAGACACGGACAAGAGAAGGTGGCGAGACACAACCTCCAGGGACGGAGCCTGAACCATCCAGACACCCAAATACGGGAACACAGACACCCCCAGGTGATGTAGATGGGCCACCAAGGGAGCCACCACCATGGTGAACACCCGGGGGGCGGACCGAAGACCAAAGGGGAGGACGCAGAATGGCCAGCGCCGATCCTCCAGGCAGAATCGCAGGAAATGCCGAACCGTCACAGCCACCGGGACGTGCAGACACGCATCCCTGAGGTCGAGCGTGGAGAACACCCAACCCGACAGGACAAACGGAAGAACCATCAGGAGGGCCTCCATCAAGAACGGGAGCATCCGTACGAACAAGTCCAGACCCCGTGCAACAAGGCCAGGTGGCGGGATCAGCGAGAACGTCCCAAAGGGCGGTCCAGTCAGGAACGCCGCGGACCAGACCCGGCACCCCTCAGGGACCATGTGTATACATTAAAGGAACGCTCCACGAATTAGCGAGTCATCCTTGCGCAGGGGCCAAGCAAATCTTCTCTGTATCGTTCCAATTATAGTATATGTGCTGCCGAAGCGAGCACTGCAGAAACACCTCCAGTGAGACACCAAACAGACGGGCACCAGAGAAAGGCAGCCGCAAAGCCAAGGAACGCGGGGCCGCGTCCGACATCCAATCCCGCAGTAATAGGACACGGTGGGCAGCAACAGAGGAACCACAGGACACAGCAGAAGCCCACCATACAGGAACAAAGGTGATGGCCGACAGAAACACCACCAGGCGCTCCATAGACTCCAGCAACTCCGGACAACTGGCACCCTTCTGCATGGACGAAAACAGGGACTCAAAATCGGCCAGCAAAGACTGGGCAACGTACCCCCAATAAATGCCAGAACGAACAGCCAGATGAGAAGCGGCAGAAGACATCCACAGGGCAGAAACTACCCACTCGTCCACACCGTCCCACAGAATGTGAACAGCAGCCATGGAAGGACGACCCACAAGACTGGCCACCACAGAGTCCACAGGAACGGAAATAGGCAAAGTGTCTGCCAAATCCCATAACGGAGAAAGCAAGGACACAAACCAGGGCATGGAGAAAGATCCGTGTCCTTGTACACCCGCAACAGAACCCAGGACACAAAAGAGGCACCAGCAGAGAAGAGGCAACAGGCCACCAGTGCAAGAGAACATCCAGAGAAGCGATGGGCACAGATTCTCAGGAAACCCCACGGCAATCCAAACATGGGAAAGGAAGACAGTCAAGAGCTCCCAGGAAATGGACAAGCCCCGCAGCGCAATTGCAGGAAGCGAAGACCCCCCAGATGCAACAGAGGAAGAAATTCCGAAGAAAGGCAGAAACCCCAACAGATTCCAAAAGGGCGACATGAAGCCGGTCCCAGTACATGAAAGGAAAAGAAATCCAGAATGAGCAATAGGCGTCAAGGCGCTGGTGGGCGTCAGGAAGAGTAATCAAGCAATAGCCCAGAGTCACATGGCGCTGGAGCAACCCGCGGCCAGCGCCGGGGATCGAACCATGAACCTCGTGGACCGGAGTCAGGCGCTCAGGCCACTGCGCCACACCCCTCCCTCAAGCAACAGAAGAGCCCCAACAACAGAAAGAGACTCCAGAAGAAGGCGCCCAATCCAGGCAACGGCACACCTCCAGGCACGCACCACAGGAGAGGGGAGGGACCCCACCGGAAAAAAAGGGAAGATGCAGGTACAGGAGAGGAATACCTACCCTCATGACGGAGATTGCACACGACCAGCGCTCCAAGCTGAACCAAATGAAAAAACAGTGGCCAAACATCCGGTGCAACTACCCCTGGAAAAACATTAGAGGGCAGGACGTAGCACAGTGTACAAATGTCAAATGCATCCATTCCAGTAAAAAAGGCACCATCAAGGGACAATGCGGATGTGGGGCAGGCGAGCCACGAACCGTGAATCCCAGCACCAAAGTCGGCAGCGCCAACAGCATGGCCACATCCACATCCACGGAAGAGCGCAGGCTTCGCATGGAAGAGGCCCCGGATGCAATCACCGGCAGCTCCAGGAGTCTCCGCACAGGCACAAGGCTGAGGCTCAGGCTCCTGCAATGTCAAATCTTCAGAGCCACACAACCGAGAACAGGAACAGGCATGGCACCGCCCATCGAGGAAACGGCCCCAAGAACCGGAGCGCCCGGAGCCCACCCGGGCGCCCGCCCACACCAGCACCCGGCACACCGAACACTGCCGACGGGCGGAAAAGAGGGCAATGCGCATGCGTGCAAACCCAGGAGGACGCCGCCAAGACAGACGGCAAAGCACCGCCGCCGGCCGCCCCAGTGCAGCAGGGAGAACAACTCGTCCTTCTTCGCAGGCACACTCAGGAGCCAACGCCAGGGCCCTCGCAAAACAAAGAGGCACTGGCGAGAACGGGGAATCCAAAGGGGAGGAGCGCGCCCCACAACAGCCCAGCGCTCACAGCCCCAAACCCCTACCTGCACTCCAGGAACCAGGCAGGAAAGGACAACGAGTAGCAGGATATCCGGACGATCCACAGCACATCCAGCAGCGGGAACAGAGACCAGGGCAGGAAACGAAACAGGAAGACCCATGAAGCCAAGCAGCACAGGTCACCTGAGCCCAGGAGGAGAAAGGGAAGCCCAGCAGCCCCACTCCAAGGAATCCCACGACGGTCCATGGGAGTCCCCCCAGAGCCCAGCAGTGGAGGATACACAGGACAAACGAAGCAGGTAAGCGCCCGGCACTCACCCCAGCGTCTCCCATCAAGTAAACCACCGACAGGAAACAAAACAGGATTTGCTTCTGGTGGTGAGGTGTGTTATAGCACCTGACAGGAGGGTGGGTGGAGTCTAAAAGCGTTTCCTGTTTTGTTTCCTGTCGTGTGGAATACCTCATGTGTGATGACTGGGTCGAGGACGAGGGACGTAGAGGTAATGTTCTGATCATTGTAGAAACATGTTTAAGCATTCAGAAAGATATGTGGCTCGTTCTGTCTTTCTACTACCGCTGACATGGGCATTTGACACAGAGGAACCTTGTCTGACTGCAGTGGGGCACGAATAGATGTCAGGCTGTTAGGGAAGTTTAATGTTTTTAGATTTTTGTGGAAGAACAGGATATCTTTGTTGTATCAGTCACTCACTGGCTTTCAACGGGTTGCTATTGTAAAATGTGCGCCAAAGGTCTTTGGTTTTGTATTTGAAGAATCTAGAGATGTGCATGGTTTGTAGTTGGTGGAAGGTTGGCTTCAGGTGGCTTGCTTTGAGTGAATAAGACTTATTTTATTACAAGCTTTATTGGTATTTTCAAACTGACCTTGGTCCAGGTAATTGGCAGAGGTAACCGCAGCAGTGCTAGTAAGTACAGCCCATTAAAAAAAACGATAATCATTTTAGGTGGCAGGAAAGAGTTTTTTTTTTTACAGTTTAGAGATGTGTAGTGCATAGGGGTAATAATGTGTTTTAGGGTTCAAGGATGGATCGTGTATGGTTTTAGGAATTGTTTGGATTCAGGTGAGGCTACTGCATAGAGGTAGCAAGGAGTTTTTAGGGTTGAGAAATGGGTACTGTGTAGAAGTAGTAAGGAATGTTAGGGCTCAGGGATGAGTAGGGCATAGTAGTAGTTTGTAGTTATAATGTAACAGCTTATATTTCTTTGCTCTTTTCCAGGTTCTAGAGCACATGAATACCAGGTGTAAACTCCATACAACTCAAGTGGAAATATTAAAACACTCCCACCATTGAGCCCATATCTCACCTTGTAGCACACCTTGGGGCTGTGGTCCATTCTACATTGGCTCCTTGAGCAGTGTACACCAGTCCATGCCCTGGAGCCAGTTGTCAAACGCTGGTGCCTGTTTGGTTCTCCACCGTCCTGCAATATTTCTCTTAGCAATCAAGAAGCTCATGTTTGTTGACAATTTTGGCCCGACTCAGCTTAAGATCATTGGCTAGGCCATGTATCCCCATTTTGTCAGTGAGATGGTAAGCCTTTTAACATAAGAGAGGGCGTATATTACAAAAAACAAAGTACGATGTCTGATGCATATTGCACTGAATTTGGATGTTTTGGCCAGCCGATGCCAGTGCAGTTTCAGATGGATAAGTGTGATGTGGTGCCAATGCTTGCTGTCTAAGTACCAGCTGAAATCTGCTTTGTATATAAGTGGTATGGTTTGAGAGCACTTGTCTTGGTTTCCTAGATAGTGGCTGTTAATTGACCTAATCTTAAATGACATAATGATTTAGATGAATGTATCTTATCTCAGGGTTATTAGGATCCAGATTGATAAACTGAAGATTGAATAGACACAATTGCCCAGATGGAGCTAGTAATCCAGAAGGAAGACTGGTGTGCTTGACAGAGGTGGAACATACGCTTAGATTTAGGTCCCAAATGTTGGGAGGCCAGAGATTATCACACTTGTAGCAAAGAAGATATCAAATTTGTCAGGGTCGAGTCAGAGCTAGGTTTTGTGCAACCATCTGTTGCCTTCTTCTTAGTCAGTTAAATTGATGGTATACCGTGGTCAATAATGGTGAATGCAGAAGACCAGCAACAACATTTAATATTCAAGTGCACCCTAATCTAGTGTCATTCTAAATGGGTCTACGAGGGAGATTAGAACATACTTAATTCCTGTGTGCTATGGACTGGAATTTGCCTAGCATGTGAATTGATAAAACAAAATCAGGGATTTTTCAGTTGACCATACATCCATTCGAGGACTTCTGCTGGAATTGAAAGATTGGGTGTTGGACATTAGATGATGTCGGGTTAAGGGTCCTGGAGCGAGAGGTAAGAAGCTTGATTAGTATTAAAAGTTTGATAGCCTTGTGTATCTTTTGTAATCTGTGATGTATTTCTTTCTAATTAGAGTGGGATAGAGAAAAGTGTTGACTACAGTGGAAAGTCAATAAGGTTAATTTGAATATCTCCTTCAATACTTAGATACTGCACGGAATAGGAAGTTTTACAGAGAGTGCAGCATGCAACTGAAGGGGGAAACACACGGTTGAGAAAGCGACACTGGGGGCTCTCGGAGAGGCATACGGACAAGAGCGAGCATTGCTGAGTGTGGAGTGGTTCAGGGAAGCACACTAGGGAACGAGCTAGAAAGCACATGCACTCCTGTGGAGTCCTTAAGACAAAAGGGAGCAGGGGACGATACAAGTAAATTGGAAATGGTTCAGAGGAGGGACAGACAGAAGATTATAAGAACCAGGCAAATGAGAGTGACAGCAAGCCAATCTTCTATGGTCTTGGTAAGGCCACAATATGTATTTCAATGTGCTTTCTGATAGGATCATCCTAAAAATGAATACTGTGTTTTTCACAGTTTAATTAACTTTTTGTTATGTGGTCTTGCCTGCAGTTCTCTTAGCAATTACTGGTCAAACTCCCTGTTCTTTTACAAATATATTAGGAAGGCCTGATATTCCTAGTAAAAATGGGTGCAGCCTGCCATCATTCAGTGGATGATGCATCCCATCCAAATGCGGAGTCCCCCAATTCAGTTCAATAGTGGGCAAGTATTCAACAGATTCTGTTGCCCTGGAATTGAGGCACGGTTGTGGAAGGAGGCCAGGGTCCTGGGTACCCTTTCCCAAGCAACCGATTAGTCATTTATCTGTTACATTTCATAGAATTTGTTGCAACCCTTATGTGCTAAGTATGTTATTCTAACAGGCTCTGTGTACTGGCATAGACATAAGAAGGATATTACTTTACTAACCTTCACAGTACTTATTTATAACTTTGTGAGACCCCTGCTGAGGTATTGCAAGTTTCATTGGTTACCTTCATTATCTATCCAGATTTATTACTGTTGCTTGAACTACAACAGACACATACAATTGGAACCCAATTCACAAAGATTTTGCTGTGACTTAATCTTCTAGCATTCCTGCTTTACTCCTGAATTCCTAGAGTAATGCAGCAGCACTCCTAGCTGAGATTCAGGAGAAAATCAGAAGTACTTCAAAAGTAAGCCGCGCATACTCATAGCTTAAACTTTATTATCCAGCTCTACAACGTAGTATTTGTTAAAAAATATTTCTTAAAGCAATAGGGGCCCCTAATAGACACTGTATTTATCAGATTTTGTTATTATATATTCATTTATCGAATGAGGCGGGACCTTCTGGATTGCCCACAGCTAAAATATAGATGAACAGACTTTATCAGCATCCTATGGACATTTCACTTGGACAATCTAATTTATATCCCCACATTCTAAACCTTAGTGACATAAATGGTCTTAACTTTGTTGTAAGTGACTGTCCTAGTTTACTATCACCCTAGAAAAAGAACTCCTAGTTACTGTATCTTTTATCAAATTGTTTGATAAAGCTGCGGGCACCTGTGGCTCCCGAAGCTCATCATGCACAACGGATGGACCGGGTAAGACATTTGTGGCACTATTTGTCCTTAGCTTTAACGTTGTTCTGTGTGTTTTTTTGGTGTAAACGGCATGCATGGCAGTATGGTCTTCGCTCAGTCTTTTGTGGTATATGCCTCCTATCATCATTTGTGTCCAGAATTTGCCCCTCTTCTCACCATCATATATCTTCAAGTTACAGTACAGTAAAGAACTCAACCTACAAAACGTACAAGCACAAGAAAATCACAGAACACAAATATACATGGAATTTAATTACATCACAATAAGGTTCCGTGGACAATGTTGTAACTATCACTCTCACAAGTGATTCTACTCGACTATGTTTGAAGTAAAGTCCTCTTTTCTGATTTCTACTTTCAACTGTGTCTTTTGGTTATCATGGCATTCGTTTTTACAAGTAGCTCCTAATTGATTAGCCTGTTAACAGTATTAGTTAGTCCAGAGCTCACCATGATGAGGCGTTTGACTGAGAGAAGCATAGGGGATTGTGAAGGAGAATGGAATGGAATGGGCGGTAGAAAGTTGAGCCAGGATGAATCTCTTCAGATGATTTACTATAAGCGAAAAAAAGCTTGAGAAAGGATTTTACAGTCACCCAACATCACATGTTTTGGAGTAAGGTATCCCATGCTGAGCAATAACATGGAAAGTTTACTCACTAGTAATCCTAGTTCTCCATTATGGGTAGTGTTTTTTTATGGGATAAATGCATACATTTAATTAGAGTCATCTCTGATTCCAAGTTATTCCACAAAGGCATCATTTTCCCCCTAGATTCTTCCATTTGATGCTTGATTGTGCATCACCTTTGGAGCTGGGCTGATCTCAGGATACATCCTGAGATACAGTACACTGCACTGGGAGTCTTACCCCCAGGTCTTGGAGGAGGTTTAAAGACATTCTTGCCGAGACCATGCTTTCAGTGGCTGTCACTGTTAGAGATGGCATCTGTCGTCTTAAATTGGGAGTCCCGTCAGATGGCATTTTACCTGCATCATGTCTGCCAGTGGCTCCATAGCAATACAGAGAAGAGAGCACGTGGTACATCAGCCACTTTATTTTTTATTACCATCCTCCTCTACATTATATATAAAAACATAAAAATTCAGAAGTTATAGTACTAGAGCTAACTATAACTTACGCCCCCACAATGAACTGCTTATTACCTTGTATATTACTTCACTCATGGCAGGGTCAGTGACATCACTGATGACATCTCAAATAACATCACTGATGACATTATTCACCAAACTACTCTCACACCTACTCATACTCCTTTCAACCTCTCATACATGCACTCAGACACCCACACAACCACTCACATACCTATTGACAGATCCATACAACTATTGATATACATATATATTCATTGAAAAACAAAGGTTACATGGATGTTATAGTTAGGAAATAGGATTTAAAAAAACTTAGAAATTCACTGAAAAAACAAAGGTTAAAAGGATGTTATTGTTAGGTAATAGATTTAAACAAACATTCGAAATTCACTGGAAAGAAAAAGTTATATGGACGTTATAGTTAGGCTCAGATTTCACTTGTACAAAACTAGTGAAATTCAGCAGTTATAGTTACCTGAGCTATCTATAACATGTACCCATTCAATGCAATGCTTATGACCTCACATATCACATCACTCATGACATGGTCAGTGACATCACTGATGATGTCACTGATAACATCTCAAATTACATCATTGATGACAACATCCGGTGTGTAAGAATTTTGTAAGAGTTTATTAATGTTAAATATTTTATACTAAGGTACCACAAAAGTTAAATTAGTATACTAGGAGTACTACTAATGAGTGATACTACTTGTAACATTATGTGAGTGGCTGTGTGACTGTGAGTATGCATGTGTGAGTGTGTGTGTGAGTTACTGTTTGGGTGTGTGAGTGGCTGTGTGGGTGAGTGAGTTGCTGCATTGGTGAGTGAATGGATTTGTCAGTGGCTCTCTCTATGGGTGAGTTAGGGGCTTTGTGAGTGGTTGTATGGGAGGAGGAGTGAATGTGTGAGTGACAGAGTGTGCAAATGTCTGTATGGGTGAGTGAGTGGCTGCTTGAGTAGGTGTTTAGTTAAGTGAGTTGGTGTGTGAGTGGCTTTCGTGGAGAGTGAGTATATGTGAATTGCTGTATGGGTGAGCGAGCGGATGTGGGGATGCTTGTATAGATATGTGAATGGGTATGTTCATGGTTGTGTGAGTGAATATGTGAGTGCTTGTATAGGTGGGAAAGTGGCTGTGCTGAGAGACTATGAGTGAGTGGGTGTGTGAGTGGCTGTATGGGTGAATAAGTGAGAGTGTGAGTACCTGTATGGGTAAGTGTGGGGCAGTGTGAATGGCTGTAAGGGTGACTGACTGGGTGTTTGGGTAGCTGTATTGTGAATGAGTGGTTGTCTGAGTACCTGTATGTATGAGTGAGTAGGTAAGTTAGTAGCTGGATGGTCAAGTGAGTGTGTGTGTGTGTCTGTGTGAGTGCCTGTATGGGTGAGTGACTGCATGTGTGAGTGTATGAATGGGTATGTGATTGACTGTATGGATGAGTGAGTGGGTGCATGAGTGGCTGTAAGGGTGAGTGACTTGTTGAGTAGCTGTATGGGTGAGTGAATGGTTGTGTGAGTAGTTGAATGAGTGAGTGAGTCTGAGTGGCTCTATGGATTAGTGAGTGGTTGTGTGAGTACTTGTATTGGTCTGTGAATGGGTATTTGAGTGGGTGCATGAGAGGTTGTGTAGGTGTGTGGATGATGTCATCAGTGATGTCATTTGAGATATCTTCAGTGATGTCACTGTCCGTGTCATGAGTGATGTAATATGTGAGGTCATAAGCACAACATTGCCAGGGTGTAAGTTAGACTTTGCTCAGGTAACTATAACTGCTGAATTTCACTGGTTTTTTACGAGTGAATGAAATCTGAGCCTAACTATAATGTCCCTTTAACCTTTGTTTTTTTCAGTGAATTTCTAATGTTTTTTAAATTCTATATCTGATAGAAACTTTTAGCTGCAGATTCCTTACCTTTGAATTTCCCGGGCGTCAGACTGAATCCCAAAACTGTTGCTGAGTAATACCCCTTGCGCACGACGTCAAGTGGCTCCATTCGGCTCCGTGTAACGTCGTCCGCGTCGTTAGCGTTGGTTAGGACATATCAGTGCCTATATAGGTGCCAACAAGGCACACAGACGTCAGTTCTTTTCTAACTACGCCACTTAAGCGCCAATCCAGGAAGGGCTACCTCTCAACTGCTTTTTGGCAGGCTTTTTCTTGACTTTTGTTGAAATTTTGGATTATTCTGGCTTTGTGTGCGAGGGATGTCTTCGGGGAAGACAGGTTTCAAACCATATGGGACTTGTCCCCGCATGATGTCAGTCACCGATCCCCACCGCATATGTCTTTGATGTCTCGAGCACGACCACAATAGGAATTTGTGTTCTGACTGTCTGGCGATGGCTACGAAGACCTTGAGGGAGCGGGCGATGAAGTTACATCGAGGAGTTCACTGTCCCAATCAAAGAAGAGGAGGTCAACCCCCGCGCCGCAAGGCCACCAGCTGCTGCGTGTGCCCCTCTGCTGTGCCCTCTGCCTCGCTGCCTGCCTCGCTGCCGGCTGACCCTGCTGTCGGTCGCTCTGCTCTGTTTTGCCTCCCATTTGTGCTTGTTTTATTTTTCTTAGTCTCTGCCCGTGTCAAGCGTTTTTTACTGTAATTTGTGCTTGTTTTTATCTTTATTTGTTTTAGCCCGTGCTAAGCGTTTCTGACTGTAATTTGTGCTTGTTTGTTAGTCTCTGGCCGTCCTCCGTCCTGTTTCCCGCCTCCCTCGCCGCCCCCCGCTTCCCGCCACCACCGCCGACCCCGCCCCTTTTTTCCTTCTGTTCCCTCCCCGCTCCCGCCTCCCAGCTGCTCCGCCCACCCACGCACTTGGCCTTAAATGGCGACCGTGCGACACAGGTGAGTGTGACCCACTTGTGGGACACCCCCGCGCCGCACGGCCACCAGCTGCTGCGTGTGCCCCTCTGCTGTGCCCTCTGCCTCGCTGCCTGCCTCGCTGCCGGCTGACCCTGCTGTCGGTCGCTCTGCTCTGTTTTGCCTCCCATTTTGCTTGTTTTATTTTTCTTAGTCTCTGCCCGTGTCAAGCGTTTTTTACTGTAATTTGTGCTTGTTTTTATCTTTATTTGTTTTAGCCCGTGCTAAGCGTTTCTGACTGTAATTTGTGCTTGTTTGTTAGTCTCTGGCCGTCCTCCGTCCTGTTTCCCGCCTCCCTCGCCGCCCCCCGCTTCCCGCCACCACCGCCGACCCCGCCCCTTTTTTCCTTCTGTTCCCTCCCCGCTCCCCCCTCCCAGCTGCTCCGCCCACCCGCGCACTTCGCCTTAAATGGCGACCGTGCGAACGCGCAGCGTTGACGCGCAGCGGGCGCGCCGATTGTGCGCCGAAGGCACGCCAAAGGTAAGCCCGTCTGCGCCCGTCCGCGACCAGCGCCAGGACCCCTGGCCCCCACCGACGGAAGCCGACCCGTCGAACCTACAACGCCGCCGATCTCATCGCACTCAACACCGGCCGCATCCCAGGATGTAATCGAGCCGCCCCGAAGCACACCCACGGACCCTTCAGCTGCCACGCCTGCAAGTTCACCTGCATCCGGACCTTCCCTGCACCCGCCAAGCCGAACACCAGCAGCAACCACCTCAAGTGCATCCTGCTCAACACCCGCTCCGTCCACAGACACGCCGTAGAACTCTGGAACCTCCTCGACACCACCGCCCCTGACGTTGCCTTCCTCACCGAGACCTGGATGAACGCCTCCTCAGCCCCAGACATCGCCATCGCCATCCCAGAGGGCTACAAGATCACCCGGAGGGACCGCACCGCCAACCAGACGGGAGGAGGCATCGCCATCATCCACAGAGACACCATCCGCATCACGACCAACACCGACGACACCCTAACCACCGCTGAACACCTGCACTTCCAGATCCACACCAACCCGAACACCACCCTCAGAGGCACCCTGATCTACCGACCCCCGGGGCCACGCACACGATTCAGCGAGGACATCGCCGACTTCGTCAGCCCGCATGCCCTCCCCTCCGCCTACTACATCCTCCTGGGGGACCTCAACTTCCACCTGGAGAACAACAGCGACCGCAACACCATCAGCCTGCTCGACAACCTCGCCAACCTCGGACTCAAGCAGCTGGTGTCCACCCCCACCCACCTCGCCGGACACACACTCGACGCCGTCTTCTCATCCAGCAAAGACGTCACCTTCAGCCACGCAACAGGACTCCACTGGACGGACCACAGCTGCGTCCACTTCACCTTCAGAAGAACGACGATCCACCATCACCAGCAACAGGTTGCCCGAAGAAGCTGGAACAAGATCACAGCCGACCAGCTCACCGCTTCCCTGAGCCAGCACCCTCCCGCCAGCTCAGCGAACCCCAGCCAGGCCGCCGCCAACCTCACGAAGTGGATCAACAACTGCGCGGACGAACTCGCCCCTCTGAGAACCCCACCCAGCAGACCCTGCAGCAGAAAAACACCATGGTTCACCGACGAACTCAAGAGCTCCAAGAAGAACTGTCGAGCCCTCGAGAAAGCCTGGAGAAGGGAACCAACTACGGACAACATGACCACCCTCAAGCTCGCCACCCGGAAACACCACCAACTGATCCGCGCCACCAAGAAAAATACATACAAGGATCGACTGGACAACAACGCACACAACTGCAAGGAACTCTTCAACATCGTGAAAGAGCTCTCCAACCCCAACGCCGGAAACAATGACATCACCCCGTCGCAAGACCTCTGCAACTCCCTCGCGTCCTACTTCCACAACAAGATCACGGACATACACAACAGCTTCAACAACCAACCAACGCAAGCCACAACCGCAACAACGCCACCCACCACCACCCTCCGCACCTGGACTCCGATCAGCACCGAAGACACCATCCGCACAATGAACTCCATCCATTCCGGATCTCCGACTGACCCCTGCCCTCACCACGTCTTCAACAAGGCCGACGCTGTCATCGCACCCCACCTGCGGGACATCATCAACACCTCCTTCGACACCGCCACCTTCCCTGAGAGATGGAAGCACGCCGAACTCAGCGCTCTTCTCAAGAAACCCACAGCAGACCCCACCGACCTCAAGAACTACCGTCCCATCTCGCTCCTCCCGTTCCCGGCCAAAGTCATCGAGAAGACCGTCAACAAACAGCTGGCCGCCTTCCTCGAGACGAATGGATCCCTCGACCCCTCACAGTCGGGCTTCCGAGCGAACCACAGCACCGAGACCGCCCTCATCGCTGCCACCGATGACCTTCGAACCCTGATGGACAACGGAGAAACAGCGGCCCTCATCCTCCTGGACCTCTCCGCGGCTTTCGACACTGTCTGCCACCGCACCCTAGTACAGCGCCTCGGCAACATCGGAATCCAGGACAAGGCACTGGAATGGATCACCTCCTTCCTCGACGGAAGAACACAGAGAGTCCGCCTACCACCGTTCAAGTCAGAGGCCACCAAAGTCATCTGCGGCGTCCCTCAAGGATCCTCACTGAGCCCCACCCTCTTCAACGTCTACATGAGCCCCCTCGCGGCCATCGCACGCCAACACAACCTCAACATAATCTCCTACGCCGACGACACCCAGCTGATCCTCTCCCTGACCAACGACCCCGCCACCGCCAGAGCCAACCTGCACGAAGGGATGAGAAATGTAGCCGAATGGATGACGACCAGCCGCCTGAAACTGAACTCGGACAAGACGGAGGTCCTCATCCTGGGCTCCTCGCCATCCGCCTGGGACGACTCCTGGTGGCCCCCCGCCCTGGGCACCGCACCCAAACCGACGGACCACGCACGCAACCTGGGCTTCATCCTGGACTCCTCCCTCTCCATGACCAGACAAGTAAACGCCGTCTCCTCGTCTTGCTTCAACATCCTGCGCATGCTACGTAAGATCTTCCGGTGGATCCCCACCGAGACGAGGCAGGCGGTCACCCAGGCCCTCGTCACCAGCCGACTGGACTACGGCAACGCCCTCTACGCCGGAACCACCGCCAAGCTCCAGAAGAGACTCCAGCGGATCCAGAACGCCTCGGCCAGACTCATCCTCGACATCCCCCGACGCAGCCACATCTCCGGACACCTGAGAGATCTGCACTGGCTCCCGGTCAACAAGAGAATCACCTTCCGTCTCCTCACCCACGCGCACAAAGCCCTACACGACCAAGGCCCGAGCTACCTCAACAACCGGATCAACTTCTACACTCCCAAGCGCCTCCTCAGATCAACCAACCACGCCCTCGCCGCCGTCCCCCGCATCCGAAGAGCGACAACAGGAGGAAGGTCCTTCTCCTACCTGGCCGTCAAGACCTGGAACTCACTCCCGACCGACCTGCGCCTGACCCAAGACCACCTCTCCTTTAGGAAGAAGCTCAAGACCTGGCTTTTCGAGCAGTAACGGCACCCCCCCCCCCCCTACCCAGCGCCTTGAGACCCTACGGGTGAGTAGTGCGCTCTATAAATGACCTGATTGATTGATTGATTGGTCAAAGGACCGCTCACGGAGCCAGCCATTCACAGCACTGCTGTTGGCGCGTGGGTATGCAAAGCTCCGGATAGGCTTCGCAAAGGATCCGCTTCCCTATATATCAATTTTTGTTTTGAAAATAACTCTAAAACTACTGAGCGGATTTACACCAAATAACAAAAAAGCGTGCATCCCTGGACCAAGAGCTACCTGGTGTAATTCCATCCAGCAGTTCGAGCTGTAGTCATGTTTAAAATCCCTATGGGAATTAACAGGGAATGTACACACTTTTTTTGGATCCCCCCCATTTTTCTCAGCCCCTCCTCCCCCCTCTCCCCCCCCCCCTACATCCCTCTTTGACAGATCACTCCAAAACTTTCCATGCACAATAAGACCCACCACCGGCACACATTTTTGGGGAAAACGTTTGTGTGATATATAAATATATGGATAGATATTCACTGAAAAAAACAAAGTTAAAAGTAACGCTATAGTTATAAAAAGATGTGTTTTAGTTTAAAAATACATTAGAAATTCACTGAAAATACCCAAAGGTTAAAGTAACGTTATAGTTAGGTCAAGGACAACATTAATGTTTGTAACTAAAAAAAACACAGAAATTTACCAGCTATAGTTAGCAGCACTAACTAAAACATGGGCATCCACTATGCAGTGCTTATGGCCTCACATATGACATCACTCATGACATCTCAAATTACATCATTGATGACATCACTGCTGAGATCATCCAAGCTTTGTTTTCCCATATATTGCTCTATAAATTACTATGGCATTAAGGGCCTTACAGTAAGTACAAAGTAGCTCAGGAGAATATCACCCATTATTACTGCCATCACAAATACAACCCCCCTAGGTGTAGAAAGCATGTATTATGCGCAACATTGACACTATACCATACAGTTTACAGCTAGCATAGTTCACATTAACAATAAACCACAGATATTTTTTAGCACATCTAATATAGCGTCAATTGAACCTTTTGTTTTTCAGTAAATTTCTAGGTTTTATTCTTTACAATCGGCCTGCGCCAGGCCTTCCAGTTAACCCCCCCTCCATACAGCCAACAACCACGCTGAGCACAGGCGGCCATGCGCAGTGGGACGTTGGGCATAGGACCTGGCCCTGAGACCCCATCCCCCAGGCCCGTGTATGTTTTTTAAGGGGAGGGGCCCCTCTCCCAGAGCCATTATCAACTCCATGGACCCCATCCGCCCAGGGCCACTTATTTAAATAAAGGGGGTGGCCATGAGGCCATCCTCTTGAGCCTTGTTATGACCTGGGGACCCCACCCCCCCAGGGCCACTCTTTTAAATAAAGAGAAGGGGGCACAATGTGGCCCCCCCCTCCCCAGGCCAATTTCGGTCCTGGGGACCTTATTCATTGGAACCCGATGTTTTTTTTGAGTGGGGGGGGGGCACATGGACGACCTTACCTGGTTGATTTTGGTCCTGGGCCCAGCATTAATTTGAGACGAAGGGGCGGTGCGCGTGGCCCATCTCCCTAAGCTGATTTAGGCCCTGGGTATGCCTTCCTCCAGGGACCAATGTTCTTTTGGGGAGGAGGGGGACCTGAGTGCCCCCCCCTCCCCAAGCCTATTTCAGCTTCGGGGATCCCATCCTGGGACCCTGCATAATCTTTAGGGGGAGGGGGTGCGCCGTTCCCCTCCCAGGGCCAATTTCGGCATGATGACCCCATTCCCTATAGCTCTCAAATTAAAGGTGGGCGCGCTGGAGCCCACCCAGAGCACCCAATATAGTCTTGTTGGAGGCTGTGGGGGGAAACCTACAGCTCCCAACAAGGCCCCGCGGCCCCAGACATTTCCCCACATACAGCAGGAGCCAGCATTGCTCCCACCTGCAGGGAGCAGCTCCTAATGCTGCTCCCTGTAGGTGGGAGCAATATTTTCATCTGTTTTCCTGCCTGCTTCAGTGCGAGCAGGGAACAGTTGAAAAGTCCACTCCCAGCATGCAGGAGCATTTTCAAAGCTCCCACCAGCTGGGAGCGGACTTGGTGTTTGCTCCTGCTTGGTGGGAGTTTTGAAAATGCTTCCGCTAAGCGAGCGCAAACACAGGTTTCCATGCCTGCACAGCTACGGGCAAAAAAATCGATATGTCCTGTGGGTGGGCTCCTCGAGACCAGGGTCCCCTGGCCTTTAGAGGCTCAGAAGAGGGCGCCATGCAGCCCCCTTCCCTTAAAGTAATCGGCCTCGTGGGTGGGCACCCCGGGGCCGTCTGTGGCACAGTGAGGGATGTACTGCCCTCCTCCCATTTTATTGTCACATTTTGGCCCTAGGGGTTGGCTCCCCAGGGCCTTTTAGGGCCCGGGGAGGGAAGCAGCGGAAACCCCTCTCTAGCTTTAATGATTTTGTAATGGACTCCCGGGGCCACCAATGGCTCAGGGAAAGGAGCTACGCGTCCCACCTCCCCATACTTAATATGATTGCCCCATATGTGAGCTCCCTGAAGAAGGGGGCCACACCTCCCCATAAACCACGTGTTTGGCCCGAGCTGGGCTTCCTGGGGACTCTGGAGGCGCAGGGAGGGGGGCACACTGCCCCTTCCCCATTATGAAAACAGCCCCGGGGGTAGGCTCCCTGGGGCTTATAGTTTATAAATGCGGCCTGCCAGCATATTGTTTTTTTATCCTGAAATCAAATTTATTGCCATTTTGTTTCTTTTTTGGCCCCATTGGCTGTCCCTCTGTGTCCCCCATGGGGCCGAGGGAGTCAGGGTATACCTACCCTGCCCCAATATATCTTTATTTGTATTTTTTAAAAGTCCGGA